>NC_136068.1:1296565909-1298031534 GCF_964261635.1 Lissotriton helveticus
GATCATTCGTCACCAGAAGAAGCCAAAGGATCAGACTTCCACCCTTCCTCTCTGACCCCACGAAAATCACCTGCGGAGTCCCACAAGGTTCATCCCTGAGCCCCACCCTCTTCAACATCTACATGGCCCCCTCGCAGCCATCGTCCGACAACACGGCCTCAACATCGTATCCTACGCCGACACCCAGCTCCTCTCCCTCACAAAAACCCCACCACTGCCAAACTCAACTTCCAGAAAGGAATGCAAGACGTCGCAGTTTGGATGACCAACAGCTGCCTGAAGCTCAACGCAGAGAAGACAGAAGTCCTCGTCCTCTGTACCACCCCTTCTGCATGGGACAGCACCTGGTGGCCGACTGCCCTCCCTCCGAAGCCCACTTACCCCCTCAGACCATGCCAAGAACCTCGGCATCGTACTCGACTCATCACTCACCATGAACCGACAGGTCAACGCCAGCACCTCCTACTGCTTCAACACCCTCCGCATCCTCCACAGACCTTCAAGTGGATCCCCCCCTGAGTCAAAGAAGACCGTCACCCTGGCACTCATCACCAGCAGACTGGACTACGGAAACACACTGTACGCCGGCATCAACAAGTCCCTACTCCGCAAACTCCAGACAATACAGTACACCAGACTGTGGGAGGAGGGGCGCGGACCAAGTGACCTATGCGCCCGCTCTACAATGAAGTGATTGGACAGGGCTGGGCCAAAAAGATCGCGGAGCAGCGATTTAAGGTAATCCTGCATCCTGCCGATCACAGTGGACTCTGGCAGGCAGACGACCAGAACATTATTCCGTCGGGAGAGCGCTTCAAGGTCCTCATTCTTAGCGCGTATGACTGAGGATTTTGTCCATGTTGGAGATGGCCCTTTTTACAGGGTTATCCCTAAACTTTTTGCTTCTTCCTCCTATTTTTTCCCGACCTGCTGTTGTTGGTTTTAGGACTCTGAGCACTTTATCACTGCTGACCAGAGCTAAAGTGCATATGTTCTCTGTGTAAATTGTGTTATGGATTGGTGTTTCCATGATTGGCCTAATTTATTTACGTGTCAGTCCCTAGTAAAGTGCACTGAGTGTGCCAGGGCCTGTAAATCAAATACTGTTAGTGGGCTGCAGCACTGGATTCAGCCACCCACACAAACAGCCTGTAAATGTATCTCTGGCCTGCCATTGCAGAGCCTATGTGCAGTCTGGGACTGCCATGTTGAATTGGCAAGTGTACCTACTTGCCAGGCCCTAACCTTCCCTTTCCTTGCCTGTCAGTCACCCCTAAGGTAGGCCCAAGGTACCTGTGTAGGCCCAAGGTACCTCTGTGGGCAGGGTGCAGTGTATGTGAAAGGTAGGACATGCCCTGGTGTGTGTGGCATATCCTGATAGTGAATTAGTGCCAATTTCGTTGTTCACTATTGCATGGCTACCTGTTCCCATAGGACAGAACGGGGAGTTTGTTTATAACATCTTATAAACATAACTGGCCTTGGGAACAAGGAAGAGAAATACGTTTTAGTATGTATCTTTTAGTGAAGGTGATTTTTACATTCTGTGTTTGAAAATACCACTTTTAGAAAGTAGGTATTTTCTTGCTCAGCCATCCAGTGTGCCTCTGCTAGGATGTGTATTGACTGTCTGGCTTTGGGATGACAGGGGCTGGGGAGGAGCTGTGGCTCCACAGAGTCTAGATGGGTCAGGGATGGTCTGAATAGACCTGGGCTGCATTCAGAGTAGTGGGAGGAGTTGTCACTTGCACCTAAATATGCCCCGTCTACCTTTGACAATGCCCTCTCCACCTCCTGCTGGGAACCTGCACCAGAGAGGACAGAACTGGTTCTGGCTGGGCACAGACACTCTCTGCCTGAGAGAACAAAGGATGTTGGGCTCTAAAAAGTGGTTTTTGGGCTATAAAAAGCGGGGCTCAAACCCCTGACCTTTAGAACCAAGAAGACTGCCAAGAAGAAGAGTTGGAGAAGCTGTGAGGAGGAACTAGCACTTTGCTGTGTTCTTTGCTGTGTTGGCCTGCAGTGGCTGCTTCTGTCTTGGGCAGTGAAAGGACTGGACTGAACTCTCTGCAATCTACTTTTGTGAGTTTCTCCAAGGGCTTGAGGTAGTGCTTGCCCCCTGTTCAAGAAATCTCAGGAACAGCAAAGACTTCAAGCTCTTCTGCCCTCAACACTGGGAACTGTGTGTTGTGTGCTGCAACAGAAGAAAAAGCAACCCACCACCGTCTACGACTACGCTGCCGACTCTGTGTCCTGAAGGCACCGCAGAGGGCACCGCTGCACTGCGACCCTGGTCTCACCGCCGCCGCTTGCTGACGTCACCAAAGAGCCGCTGCTCGCACTGCGACCTGTGGGCACCGCACTCCGCATCGCCTCTCTTCATGACGGCGCCTTGGTTTCCCCAATCATGCCACTACACGCCGAAATCGACGCTGCTGCTTGCACCGTGATTCGAGGACACCGCTCCTAAGGTTAACCGACGAGCCGCTCTCATCCCGCACTGCAGCCTTGGCCTACCGACGCCAGTTCGTAAGCCGACGACAGCGCTTCAGCAATGAATATGCCACTGCTTGCACCGTGAGCTGCAGGCACCGCGACGAGCACCGCATTCACTTTGCACCGCGACCCTGGTCTCACCGACTACACCATCTGACACCCTGACCGAGGCACTGCTCGTACCACGACCTGAGGGCACCACACGCTACACTTCGCACCACAGCACCCGACGCCAGCGCTCCCGACTTCAACCGCAAGGAGTTCAATCTGCAACGTGTGTGACTTCAAGGGCCTGACAACTCCTGCACCGACCTCCGGAACCAACGCACGCGGACGCCGTGCTTTCGGAAGCTCAACGAGAGGTCACAGACGCCCTGCATTTCTAAAGGCGCCGCGGTCAGCCACAACTGTTTGGATTTATTTGTTCACGACGCCCTGCTAGCCACGGACGGAGCTATCGACTTCAAGGAACTTTATTTCAAGGTTATTGTGATAACTGACGACTTCTAGGGACTGTATTGTAGATTTTTTTTATCGTTTTTGGTCTTAAGTATATACAAATATTGGATTTTTTCTAAACTGTTGTGTTGTACTTTTGCAGTGCTTACACTGTATTACTGAAGGTAATGTGCAAATGCTTTACACACTGCCTCTAAGATAAGCCTGACTGTTCGTGCCAAGCTACAAAGGGGGTGAGCAGAGGTTATTTTAGGAGTGCAACTCCATTATCCTGACTAGAAGGAAGGGTCCCTACTTGGACAAGGTGAAAACCATTGCCAACTAGAGACTCCCATTTCTAACAGTCCATCTTGAGGAGTTTCTGCGCACCCACGGCACCGGCATCTTCGGCGTCCGAGGCCCTAGCTGCGAGTGGAACAATGCAGGCATCGTGGCAGTCCACCCTTTGCTTAACCTGATTGAGGCGGGCTGTTAAGTGGTCTTTGTTTGCGTCTAATGACTATAGACTGGATTGCACCTCTAGGAGGACGGTGCGTAGGCTGTCGTCCCGTTCGCCAGGGGGGTCAGTCTGAGTGGACTGTTCACCGTCATCAGGGGGGGCCTCACCACTTCTGACCGCCCCCCGCCCTGTGAAGGTAATCTTGGGTTGTCTAGTGTAAGTTTTCCCCACGATGGGCTTGTAAGGTGATGGGGGATCTGTATAGTCCAAAGGATTTGCCTATGATAGAGAAGGTCCACAGCCTGGAGGCAGGTCAGACCAGGAAAGGCCAAAACAGATGTAGTGAAGCGGTTCCCCAAGAAGATCAATACGGGCTCAGGTGGGCCGCAGGAACAGCGCTAGTGGGTCCGAGGCCAGCAGCCGGGGGATTAGGAATGCCCACAGGTGTGTGGTGGAGGTGCCACAGGTCAGATCAGGACAAGCATTTGTGCGTTGGCGTAGATAAGGGCCGCAGAAAGTGCCCCAATGAGGTGGCAGCAAGTGAGCAAGCCTGAGCCAATGGGAAGTCCAATTGACCGCAGTGGTACTGTATGTGGCGAGAAGCCAGGCAAGGAGGAGGAAAAACCCCGGGAGCAGGCCCTTCCGCACGCAGGCTAAAATGTGCGCGGGCCGGAGGAGCAAACAGCAGCAGGAAAAAGGGCTGCCAAAGCCCTCACCAGCAGCAGGCAGTGGAGCAGGCCAACAGGTCAGTAAAGGGGGCCCTGAAGAAAATCGGCAACCTTACTTGTGGTGATCCTAGGTGCGAGGCTTGTCACTGCCGCTGTCACTGAATCCAGATGGGTGCACACAAGCAGGCCCCTTCCAGCCGTAGGCCAGAGTCCACAGGGCGGCCGAGTCCCAGCCAGTCGCCGGAGCAGCAGAGGCCTCCGGCATGCCCCAGGCCGCGTCTCCCGCAACAGCAGCCAGCCGGAGACGCAGGATGGAGCGTGGGGGAGCTCCAGGGGGGAGCCGAACCAGACCGGGCACAAGGATGCGCCAGGTAGGGGCCTGCAGCAGCAGTGGCTGGATAGGCACCGCCAGCAAGGCCAGGCCAGCACAGGCGTCCGAGTGTGGTTGACGGGATCCAAGTCCAAAATGTCCCAGTCACAGTCGCCTTAAGGGCCTCCTGAGCAGCAGAGTAGGTACGCAGCAGGGTCGGATTGGGATCACAATTCGGCCCGGGCACTGACGAAAAAAGTGGCCCACATTCAAAAGGCGTGGCCCATATTTAAGGGGCGTGGCCCACATTCAAGGGGCGTGCCCTTTCATGAAACACCATTTGCACAGACAAGGAATGAAAGTGGGAGGATACTGCTCTTGCAAAGGACACAGGGCCAAGGTGACAATGGCCTACATGCTGAGCAACTAAAAAAAATAACAAGGCCCCTTTCTGTCACAAAATTATTCCAGCCCTCCAGCACAGAAGCACCTGAAAAGCAGCAAAGCCCCTGCTATTACTAACCTACTTAGCCCTCCCCAGACCTTCAGCTCAGGAGCACATGAACAGAGGTAAGGCCCCTGCAATTAGTAAATTAATCAGCCCTCCAGGCCTCCGGAAAATGTCCTGGCAGGGGAGCACAAAACACAGCTTTCTGGGTCATCCAAGGTAGCCAGGGGGGAGGCTGAGGTGAAGCTGGTGCATGGGAAGTGCCTTCCCAGTGTGTTCTGGCAGTTTGAGTTTTTACCATTTACTGTAGTATTACCCTTGTACCTGTGTATGGTACCCTTTTGTAACTTGCACATGTCACTTTTCTCTGGTATCACACTGTATGCTACCTCTCACTTTTGTTTGCTTTAGATACTTGCACAAGTGCCACCATTGCCTACGTAACGTTTGTTCTTGTGCTGGAGTGTCTGCCATTTATTGCAGTATTATACCTCTACTTGTAATTTGTACGCTTTTGTAACCTGCACACATATCACTTTTTCCTCCTGTAATGTACCGATTGCTACCTCATGTATTTTGGTTGCTCACTATTGTCTCTTTTGATTCATGTAACTTAACGTTTGCTTTTGTAATTTGTCCACTTGTAATTTTTCTCCTCATGTATTATTGCTGTTCCTAGTGTGAAGCGCAATGACACCTTCGGGTAAAGTCCGCGCTATATAAACTCGCATAAATAAATATATAAAATAAAAAAATTCCAAACATCACCTGGCCCCCACAGCAAGACCCATTATGCCCTGAATGTGAAGGGGTGTGGGCGAGGTGTTAAGACTAACACCGTATCTGGGCTGCATGGGCCCCAGGGGGGCCGAGGTGAAAATGGCTCAAAGGCCTGAGAAACACCTGGCCCCCAGGGAGGCTGATTCTTGCAAACAATCACCCCTCCCCAGCCCAGCCTCAGCTTGATTGCTTGGCAGGGCAGGGGTGAAGGAGAGGCCACAGCTGACAATCGCTGTCCGGCCGCACAGCGAGGCTGCTTTCATTTTCTCTGTCTGTCTCCGTGCACTCTGTGGGCCGGTTTTTTTCCTCCCCTTTCCTAGTCCACTCGCTGTGGACAGGGGAGAAAAAAACGGCCCACAGAGGCCACTGAGGCATCGGCCCTTCGGCCCATGCCCGAATGCCCGCCTTGCCAATCCGCCCCTGGTACGCAGTGTCAGGCATCAACACAGGGGGCCGGATGACTCCCTCTGATGGCGGATCATGACGGATGAAACGGCTCGGACTGCAGAGCTCGCTCAGAGTGCAGCCATCTTGCAGCTGGCGAGACCACGCCGCCTCCCTCCCAACACCCCAGCGATTGACACTTCTTGATGCTAATGATGCTGCGATTTTTGGGACTGACAAGGAAAGGTTTTCTCTGTTTCCCATATTATTCCAATGGTAAAGGGATTTCAAATTGACAATTTACCCACTAGTTGACAGGCACATATCTTCAGTACCAGTCCTACATAACACCAAAAGCAAACAAGAACTTACTGAAACATCTGGAAATGAGTGACTCTTTAAGAATGAAAACCAATCCCTACCCATTTACCCAATTATTTCAATCATCATCCGTCCTTCAGGACTGCAGTTCCCCTAACGTTTAAATCTATTTTATATATAACATCAGTTCATGGCTAGAGCCAATTTCTGTCTCAGATCATACTGAAAAAACACTAGATAATTTAATGTACAAACTTAGTGCTGCAAAAGTTGCAAGAGCTAATCATTAGATAACAGGGTTAGTGAAACAAATATATGTGCACATAAAATATATTGAAATCTTTTTTCTAAATTAATGCAATGAAAATATTAATTCTAAAGGGGCACTATAATTGGTAAATAATTGGTATTTTAGCTTACAAAACACTATAATTGAAATCAAACTAATAGATAGTGAAAAATCTAAAATATTGAGAGAGATTAAAAAGATACTTTGCTTCCTTGAAATATTTCACTCAACAACAAGCAACCTAATTCAAATATAATTAACAAACTGGCATAATAATTACACAATAAGAAAATAACATTTTTTAGGATGCAAATATGGCCAACTTCATGATTGCTAATTACCCACAATGTAAGAGCAGTAGTACAAATACATAAGCCAGAACAGACTTTGATGAAGAAGTTACCTTCAATATTAGTCTTTCTGTTGGATTCCTTACCTCGTGGCATTGTGCGACCCCGCTCTGCCCTGGTCCGAATCTGACGAGTGGAGCTGCACATAAGAGCCACCCATGTGCCCGGACGTCAGTTTCTTTGGTAAACTCATCTGTTCCGTCAGACGCAGAACCTATTCAAGAACTGGATGAACCTGTGACCGATTCCTAAACTGGGACCACTTTAGATGGAGAGGAGACCATTCAACAAAGTGGGGAGGTGGGAGGGTGGTGAAGAATCTTCAGTTCGATTATCCACCACAAAGAGTATTACCAAAGATAAGTAACTAGTCCTTCTGATGGATACTTCTAAACGCAGATACCTTACCAGACTGGCCGTAGCGGGCATCGGGCGTTTCCCCGGGAAGCTGGAAGGGTGGGGGATTGTTTTGAGGGGGGGGGGGGGCAGTTTTGCAGTGGTGCTGCAAGATCAGCCCAAAGTACCATAAGCAGCATGCAAGCATTTCCAGCCTCTGGGGGCCAGGTAGTTCTTCCTCAGGGGCTGATCCGAGAATATCGCCAGGGCTACTTTGAGCTCCTAGTCCGGCCCTGATGCCATGGCAAAAAAGATCAAGTAAGGGTTCTCCTCATTGCTGGAAGATGCCCTGCGCCACCTCTAGAGCAACTGTAATTTGGTAGGTGCTGTCACCGACGTCTGCTTTGGTGTTTAAAGATCCAGCCAGGTGATGTAACACCAGAGAATTGCCTTGATAATTCAGCCAGTTCTAGAGGTGCAAACCCTCCTGGCACAGGACTCAGGGTACCCTGGATATAAAGGAGTGACGGAAGGAATACATGAATTAATCTGAGCCACGGGCAATTAATCAGGGCTGCATTCCAGTCGCTCATAATTTTGCACACAATGCTACCTCAGTTTGGACCCAGACATATTCAAATCTGTCTTGACTTTGCTCCAATGGGAACAGTCCAGCTTGAACTGTCAAGCCAGGTCCTCCATAAACTGGAACACGAGACGTGGGTCTTGTGCACACTGTGGCACTGGAACCAAGCTGTACTTGGTTGATGAGCCCTAAACCAGTACTAGTTTCTCAGGACCACCAACTCCACTGTTGCGTCAGCTTCTGCATTCACATCAAGACAGTAATGCTTCATGAACATATGCCTGCTCTTCCAGGTGGCTGCACAGCAGATGTCTTTCAATGGCACACTGGCACAGACCGGTGCAGTTGATGCCATGCTCCTGGTGGAATGTGCACTTGCTCTTCCATGGAGACACCACTGCAGATCTTTTGCAAATTTCTCTGAGCCCCTGGATGGAATTTGACGAGTTCTCCTGATGCTGGGCAGACTGAAACGTAAGATCCCACTACAAAGCCCACATGTGCCATCTAGCATGGCCACCAACCAACATGCAGCAGACTAGGAGGCCTAAAAGCCTCAGAACCATCCTCATTTAGACCCAGGACAGAGGCTGAAACACGGGGATCATAGCCTGAATGTCGTGGACTCAATGGTCCAGAGGCAAGGCCTGAAAGCGCACTGTATACAGGATGGCTCAGACGAAAAGGAGACTCTGTAAAGGAGTCAGGTGCAACTTTGGCAGGTTGATTGAGAGCAGCAACAATGTCTAGTGGTTCACCTTTGTCTATAAGTGGTCTGCAATGGGCACTGGTGAGTACAGAAGGAAGTACAGCTCACTGGAAGTGATCGTGGTCCATGCAGGTGCCACCAGTGGACCTTCAGACAAAAATGTGAAAATAGGCATCCTGCAGGTCCAACATATCCATCTCCAGTCTCCGGGATCCAGGACAGAAAGAAAATGAACCTCAATCTAGTTTCCACTTGCTAGATGTTTGCGCACAGGTTGAAATGTTTTTCTTACTTTGGGGTTTTTGTAGATCCCAAGTGTCTTATCAGGTTCTATGGCAGTACCAATATTGTTTTAAAATCAAAGGCTCAAGAAAAGTGTCAGTCCTGGAATCCATGCAGTTCTGTTAGCAGAATAAGATCAGTGATCTCAAGATAGCAAGTTTGTAAACATTTGCAAAATCAACATTTCCAAGGAATACTACAGTAGTATCCATTCTCTTATTCCACAGGCCACCATAATTGCAGTTGAATTTTTGCTGTTGTTAAAGTAATAGAAACAGATGCACAATAAAATCAGCCGGCATGAATCAAGTTCTGCTTTGAAATCATTGGAAAAAATGTAAAAATAGCTATCCTGAAAGACAAAACCCATTGTCTATCAAAAAAATCCAACTTTTTGTTTAAAATATGAAATAGTTTTTGAGCTTGGATATTGAGTTCCGGAACACCAGGTAGGATAAAAGGCAGCCTGTATGCACGAAAGGTCACTGCTAGGTCGAATTCTAAGAACAACTTTGCAGGACTGGTCAAGACATTTTGTTGCCCTTGGCAAAGCGATACTTTGCTGCCGCAAAAGTCACAGAGGAGAAACTGTTGATGATTGTGCACCAAGATGAAAACAGTGCCAGTATTTCTGGTGCTCCATGGGATGTTACTCTATTGGAGCAGCGGACATTTTGTAAAAAATAACCTATTTTGGGACTTTTCCTATAATTTGGCTGTTGCATTACCTTAAGGAACTGTGGGTCTTGAATCAGATAGGGCAAGCAAAAGAAGTTCAAGACTTGTGCTGGTGCCATTGAAAGATGCAAAAACTAGAGGGTGGTAAGTAGAGGATCATGCCAAATATAGCAGTAGCTTCTTGGAAAACAGGTTGCTTGGAAGTACATCACAAACTGGCATACAGGTTCAACTGGTAAAGGGGATTTTGCTATGGAAGACAAAATCTATGAAGAAACAGTAGTTGTCATTGTTCGATACCAAGGAGGCTAGGCAATCTGTGAGTAGAACATGTCCACCTGGTGTGAATACCGTCATACCGGATTCCTCACTGCACTTGAGTTTGACAACTAAGAACCTATTCTTCATTTGCTAATTTAGAAGCAGGAGATTCATTCAAAATTCACGAATATACGTTCTGAAATGGCCTTCCACAACATATCAGACTTGAGAGTGACATAATAAAATATTACAGGGAGCTGAAGCCTTATCTCGTCTGTTCTGTTTAGGACTAGAAGACTGCAATAAACTCATCTTTTAACAATTTGCAAAGAGTTGTAAGTCTTGAGAACATTTCAATCTTTGTTTTGAAGTTTTATGAAAAACAAGGGCGGATTTTTCTGAAGCTACAGAAAAATAGATCAAGCTTGCAAACCCTCAGTCTGATGTTCATTCTTTTTCTGCCTGTGATCTAATTAGGCATTGTAATTTAGTAAAGACTTTAAAAAAGGGTTGAGTTAGTCTTATATAGCACCGAATTAATCCGACAAGATCCAAGCCTGCTATAATCACTAGAAAACAATGTCCATTTCCTTTACATAAAGAGAAATAACCACGATCACATATAAGGAAAGACTGGAGGTTGTGAAGAACTGGCTAGAGGCTGGAGCAAAGGGGGGCTTCCAGGGCCAGATACACTTCACAGCGATTCAGAAGAATAGGAATTCCCAATAAGAAATTGAGCTAGAAAGTCACAGGGAAGATAAATAGAAACACAGGGAACAGACTGGTCCTGCACAACTTCTCCAAGTTGTTGGGCTAACACTGCCCCTAATCCATGCTCACCATGAATTGCTCCTTGCTTTCGTTGTTCTTTCTGCTCCCTAGTTCTCCTCTTCCTCGTTTACTAGAGTCCTTAGCCATTTCATGCATGGTTGCTCTCTTTGTTAACTTGGTGTATATCTGAATACCAGTGCTTTGTATTGTACTGAGAGCGATGCTTCGACATGAACCATTCTATCAGATCAGTGACTGCTTTGAATTCTAGGGTACTCCTGTATCGCTGGGAGGAGGATGGGGCCTTGTGGGCTCCTGCTACCCCAGGGGTATAGTTATACTGTTCGTCAGTGGAACATGCAATAAGCGAAACACTAGGGGAGCAGGCTTTGTTTAAATAAAACGTGTATTTACACAAGCACTTAACCATTTGGCAGGGATACATCTCACTGTTGAACTTATTACATAAATCTTCTAATATGTCCTGAAAGCTCATTGACGGGGATGAGAAAAAAAGCGACGAGAGTTGAAGACTCAGACGACATCAGAAGCAGTCTCTCTTGTTTCTCTTAGACCCTTCTCCCATCTTCCACAGGGACTCTGTAACAGGCATTTGTCTTGGCCCTTATCATTTGAATCACTCCATGCTGAGGATTGATGGATTAACACCAGAAGACACCCATGCCATAGACCCAAACCTAAAAGTTTGGTTGTGGCCATTCCTGCCTTCAATAAAATGTGTGCAGTATTGAAGTTAAGCAGCAGGTGAACAGGTGAGTATAGAGGCATAGAGGCCACGGAACATCTTTTCCTTCCCTTTCTCACTCCCTATCTGGTTTTGTCCCTATCGTTCTTTTTTAGTGCTGGTTAGTCCTTTTCTTCCACCAGTTTTTCTTTATCTTTCTGACCTCTCCTTTCTCTTCTGATCTCTGTCTCTATAGGATGAAGATGAGCATTTAATGCAGAATTACTTCAGAGAACAGGAATCCTATGATGGAACTTCCTTCCTCATCCCTGTGTATTTCCTCTCACGGATGTTGGCAGTAAAATAACCAATAGCCAAAAAATTACTAGGTGCTGGGTCAACAAATTATGGTGCAGCTAGGCTGAGGATGGAGCGTGGTTGGGATTTTAAACCCAGCCCCCCACGTGAGAGTAAAGGGGGTGGAAGGGAGTGCATGTGTGCTCATGGAGTGTTAGGCCCAGTTTTAATTGTAAAGAGAAGGTTGTGGTATGAGTGAGGTGTCCAGTCCTCTCTTTTTCGTGCGAGGGGATCGTTGGAGAGTGCATAACAAGGGGGCACATGCTCTCTTGAAAAATAAAGATGGCAATCTCTGCCAGCATCACTGAGCCCGGTCTATCAGGAGAGGGAACCCTGAAAACTGTATGAGAGAGGTATGAAACAGGTTAGATTGGAATTAAACATGGGTACCTGGTGTGAGAGGAAGCACTGGTTACTGCATCAATTTCTTGGTCTTTCAGGCGCTTCAGCCGTTGAAGTTGGTCTTCATGGTCCTTTTGCATTTCTTGGATGGATTTCCTGGAGCAACACAATAAGTTTTCAATCAAATAATGTAACTATAAAGGTAAATATTTTGATATCAGAAACTCCCACGGTTGATCCTAAGCGACTCCATTTATTTAGGGTCGTTGAGTGTTGCCATGTCCTCCGTTTGGTAGCATCAACAGTATGGTAACATACAACACTGCATGAAAAAAACCAGAAGGTCCATGCCCAATTCCAGCACCTGAGCTTGTGAGCCGGAATTGCAGGTAAGTTTCTTTTTAAGCTTAAGATTCTCTGGATAATTTGCTGTTTGGATACAGCTCCAGGTTCCTTACCCCAGTTATCAGTAGAAGAGCCTTTACTTAAACAGGTTTCTGAGCCCACAACCTGAATATAAGCTTGGTGACCTGAATATACACACAAATGCAAAAGAAATAAACAATTATATGGAGTTGCTTTGAAAATATCCACAATGGGGTAATTTCTCAAGAGTGCTGTGATCATACCCTTGCCTCTTGCAGAGTAAGCCCAAGACTTGCCTAAGGACTATAACAAGCTGTGCCATAACAAAACAGACTGCACGATACAATACACCCTCATTTATAAGTTGGCAGATACCAGGCATCCAACACAAATACACAACATACACAATCCACCAAACTTAGGAGTGGGGAAACTGCTGAGTTTCTGCTGGAGAGGCCCCAGTCTGCTTGCCCAGAGGAAACATTTGACCTGGCAGGCAACCACTACAGGGCTAAGACGCAAAAGTGATGGTGATTTTGCTTTTTTAGTGTGGGATGAGCCTCACTGGATTTCTCTCCCTGGGACCGTGCAAGTCATGCCGATTCTGGGCAGGGAAACAAACATATGCAAACATGCATTCTCTTTGCAGCCTGGCATGTGATTAGTTTGTTTACTGAAATAAACTTCTTCTTTGGGTGTTTGTTTCAGTAAAACCAAAAATAAGTGCTGAGTGGGAAAACAATAATGGGAATATAGTGGGTAGTCCACACCCAGGGTGGGGAGGTCAGAGCACCCTATAATCTGGCCGGCAGCCTGGCAAACAATAATTGACCCCTAATAAGCTACACTTTTTGAGACACTCCAAGATAAATTAGAAATTGGCAACCAACAATAAGATGGTCTGTAATAATGCTTAGGTCATATCTACAAAGTAAGGGGTCCTTTTTGCATTCAAAATAAAATAAAAGAGTGTGCCTATAATTAAAAGAATTCAAAAAGGGGGTGGTGATGGACAGAGTATCTGAGTTAATCAGAACACTCCTACCCAGTCAACAGATCAGGGCTTGATCCATCACCGTTTTTTAGCTCACTGCACCATCCCAGTTCAGAACCTGGCTATATGCAAATTAGTCTGTCCCTGGCCCAGTGCATCATGGGAACAGGGCAGACCAAACTACCAAGCCAATTCTTTACTGGAAAGGAAACAAGCTTCCGGGGACCGGTTTCTGGCATTACAGCCGTCTTCGGCCCGGCTTGCTTGAATCCTGATGGTGCAGTGAGCAAGGGACTCACATCTGAGCATACCCTTCCACACTTGTGGTGGCCAAAACGATTCAAAAAGGGGGTGGTGATGGACAGAGTATCTGAGTTAATCAGAACACTCCTACCCAGTCAACAGATCAGGGCTTGATCCATCACCGTTTTTTAGCTCACTGCACCATCCCAGTTCAGAACCTGGCTATATGCAAATTAGTCTGTCCCTGGCCCAGTGCATCATGGGAACAGGGCAGACCAAACTACCAAGCCAATTCTTTACTGGAAAGGAAACAAGCTTCCGGGGACCGGTTTCTGGCATTACAGCCGTCTTCGGCCCGGCTTGCTTGAATCCTGATGGTGCAGTGAGCAAGGGACTCACATCTGAGCATACCCTTCCACACTTGTGGTGGCCAAAACGATTCAAAAAGGGGGTGGTGATGGACAGAGTATCTGAGTTAATCAGAACACTCCTACCCAGTCAACAGATCAGGGCTTGATCCATCACCGTTTTTTAGCTCACTGCACCATCCCAGTTCAGAACCTGGCTATATGCAAATTAGTCTGTCCCTGGCCCAGTGCATCATGGGAACAGGGCAGACCAAACTACCAAGCCAATTCTTTACTGGAAAGGAAACAAGCTTCCGGGGACCGGTTTCTGGCATTACAGCCGTCTTCGGCCCAGCTTGCTTGAATCCTGATGGTGCAGTGAGCAAGGGACTCACATCTGAGCATACCCTTCCACACTTGTGGTGGCCAAAACGATTCAAAAAGGGGGTGGTGATGGACAGAGTATCTGAGTTAATCAGAACACTCCTACCCAGTCAACAGATCAGGGCTTGATCCATCACCGTTTTTTAGCTCACTGCACCATCCCAGTTCAGAACCTGGCTATATGCAAATTAGTCTGTCCCTGGCCCAGTGCATCATGGGAACAGGGCAGACCAAACTACCAAGCCAATTCTTTACTGGAAAGGAAACAAGCTTCCGGGGACCGGTTTCTGGCATTACAGCCGTCTTCGGCCCGGCTTGCTTGAATCCTGATGGTGCAGTGAGCAAGGGACTCACATCTGAGCATACCCTTCCACACTTGTGGTGGCCAAAACGATTCAAAAAGGGGGTGGTGATGGACAGAGTATCTGAGTTAATCAGAACACTCCTACCCAGTCAACAGATCAGGGCTTGATCCATCACCGTTTTTTAGCTCACTGCACCATCCCAGTTCAGAACCTGGCTATATGCAAATTAGTCTGTCCCTGGCCCAGTGCATCATGGGAACAGGGCAGACCAAACTACCAAGCCAATTCTTTACTGGAAAGGAAACAAGCTTCCGGGGACCGGTTTCTGGCATTACAGCCGTCTTCGGCCCGGCTTGCTTGAATCCTGATGGTGCAGTGAGCAAGGGACTCACATCTGAGCATACCCTTCCACACTTGTGGTGGCCAAAACGATTCAAAAAGGGGGTGGTGATGGACAGAGTATCTGAGTTAATCAGAACACTCCTACCCAGTCAACAGATCAGGGCTTGATCCATCACCGTTTTTTAGCTCACTGCACCATCCCAGTTCAGAACCTGGCTATATGCAAATTAGTCTGTCCCTGGCCCAGTGCATCATGGGAACAGGGCAGACCAAACTACCAAGCCAATTCTTTACTGGAAAGGAAACAAGCTTCCGGGGACCGGTTTCTGGCATTACAGCCGTCTTCGGCCCGGCTTGCTTGAATCCTGATGGTGCAGTGAGCAAGGGACTCACATCTGAGCATACCCTTCCACACTTGTGGTGGCCAAAACGATTCAAAAAGGGGGTGGTGATGGACAGAGTATCTGAGTTAATCAGAACACTCCTACCCAGTCAACAGATCAGGGCTTGATCCATCACCGTTTTTTAGCTCACTGCACCATCCCAGTTCAGAACCTGGCTATATGCAAATTAGTCTGTCCCTGGCCCAGTGCATCATGGGAACAGGGCAGACCAAACTACCAAGCCAATTCTTTACTGGAAAGGAAACAAGCTTCCGGGGACCGGTTTCTGGCATTACAGCCGTCTTCGGCCCGACTTGCTTGAATCCTGATGGTGCAGTGAGCAAGGGACTCACATCTGAGCATACCCTTCCACACTTGTGGTGGCCAAAACGATTCAAAAAGGGGGTGGTGATGGACAGAGTATCTGAGTTAATCAGAACACTCCTACCCAGTCAACAGATCAGGGCATGATCCATCACCGTTTTTTAGCTCACTGCACCATCCCAGTTCAGAACCTGGCTATATGCAAATTAGTCTGTCCCTGGCCCAGTGCATCATGGGAACAGGGCAGACCAAACTACCAAGCCAATTCTTTACTGGAAAGGAAACAAGCTTCCGGGGACCGGTTTCTGGCATTACAGCCGTCTTCGGCCCGGCTTGCTTGAATCCTGATGGTGCAGTGAGCAAGGGACTCACATCTGAGCATACCCTTCCACACTTGTGGTGGCCAAAACGATTCAAAAAGGGGGTGGTGATGGACAGAGTATCTGAGTTAATCAGAACACTCCTACCCAGTCAACAGATCAGGGCTTGATCCATCACCACCCCCTTTTCTGAATCGTTTTTGGCCACTATAGGTGTGGCAGGGTATACTCAGACATGAGTCCCTTGCTCACTGCTCCATCAGGATTCAAGCAAGCCGGGCCGAAGAGGCTGAAATGCCAGAAACCGGTCCCCGGTAGCATGTCTCCTTTCTGGTGAAGAATTGGCTTGGTAGTTTGGTCTGCCCTGTTCCCATGATGCACTGGGCCAGGGACAGACTAATTTGCATATAGCCAGGTTCTGAGCTGGGATGGGGCAGTGAGCTAAATAATGGTGATGGATCAAGCCCTGATCTTTGGACTGGGTAAGAGTGGTCTGCTTAATTCAGACACTCTGTTCATCACCACCCCCTTTTCTGAATCGTTTTTGGCCACTATAGGTGTGGCAGGGTATACTCAGACATGAGTCCCTTGCTCACTGCTCCATCAGGATTCAAGCAAGCCGGGCCGAAGAGGCTGAAATGCCAGAAACCGGTCCCCGGTAGCATGTCTCCTTTCTGGTGAAGAATTGGCTTGGTAGTTTGGTCTGCCCTGTTCCCATGATGCACTGGGCCAGGGAAAGACTAATTTGCATATAGCCAGGTTCTGAGCTGGGATGGGGCAGTGAGCTAAATAACGGTGATGGATCAAGCCCTGATCTTTGGACTGGGTAAGAGTGGTCTGCTTAATTCAGACACTCTGTTCATCACCACCCCCTTTTCTGAATCGTATAATTAAAAGAAGACTTCTTAACAGATTCTCTTATAAATCTTTTTGTGAGTCTTGGCAGGTAATAAAATCCCTTGAATGTGGTTTGAAAGCTGGTTTACCCCTTTCAATATCTTTTGCTGCTGTCTGATGTAAATACCACATTCTCAAAGCTTAACGAAGAAATCAACATCATACCCTCAAAGGAATGTTGTTGATTTTCTGCTCTTGGAGAAAATGAACCTCTGGAACACGTATTCTAACTCAAAATAGTCTAATTCCTCATTGTCTCTGTCAGATGGCACAGGGTGCAAAGCAGATGCACTGGTAGGTCGTCTAAGCATGTAAAGGTTAACCTTGATATGGAAAAAGGGTCTGAACAAGGAGCCCTGCACTTCATATAAGGCCCAAAAGGTAGAAAAAAAAGGGGATGAGAAATAGACAAATAGAAAAGATGAGCATCCAAAACTGTAATAGCCACGTGGTAATGGGAAAAAAGCTCTATGAACCTCTCTCTGTTACACTAATACCAAACTGACAAACGATCCTTTCAGTAACCATCTGAGAAACCATAATATCCTGCAATGGGGAAATTCCTGCAAGGGCAAGGAAGTACTCTTCAAAAGTAGAAAAAAGGACGGGTTGTACTAAGCAATTTTATGATCGCAGACCCTGCAATTTGCAAAATCACAGGGTTTGCAACCACAAAATATCTATTTCCAATGTATAAAGCCTACTTCATGAGTCTGAAATTGGTTTGCAGTCCACATATAACTGGAAATTGGTAGGGGAGTGACTAGAGAGTCCTTTACATGTTACAATACTGTATGTTATAGGTCAATGGTTTGCCACCACAATTCTAGTTTGCACTCCATTCACCGGTTACCGACTCCTCTAAGAATGTGGTAATTGATTTGCAGAGGGGAAGCAAGCGGTCCGTCTCTGGCCCTATCACCTTTAGAAATTGTGTAGGTAGTCTCGGAAGCAGTAGGCAGTGGTCCCCAACTGTACTAATGAATATCGACACTGGCAATATTGTGGGATACTAATATAGAGGACAGAATATTGAGAGTCAAAAAGTTAAACGGTAAATGCATGTAGGGAAGTATAGATTTACTATTCCTAGTTCCTCATCTACATACCTTTAAGATACATGTAATACATAGGTATGGAAAATCTAGAATTACTTACCTATCAATATTGTATTTTGGAAATTCTGTCCTCGATATTGTTGATTTGATATTCGTGGGGAAACACTGGACCACTGCCTGCTCCGCTTCATATTTTCTCTAATAGGAAACTTTTCCTTTCTTTCCGTTTTTTTTTTTTAAAGTAGCGCTGGTTCCTTAAAGGGATGCATGTAGGTTTGATAAAAAAAGGTTTCCCGTTTGAGAATGGAAATACAGGAATGGGGAATAGCCCCACGCCAAATTGTCATAGATGCAAGTGGCTGAAGGTTTGTTCTACCACACTCTGTGTGGGAGCCAAGAGATTCAGAGATATTGTGACACAATATTGCAGTAACTTGTGCCATACTGGGAGAGGAGATACCACGTAATCCCCAGTTCATAATGCTGGGGGTCCCAGGGGACATTGATCTCCCTTGGAAAAAGCTGATGTTTGGCACACTTGGGTTGATAGTGGAGAAGAGCGATAGCACACAGACCTGGAGGGGTCGCCAATTATACCTACCAAGGCACCGTGGCTTGCCAGGATGGACACATGTATGGGGGTAGAGAAAGCTGTATATGCAGCCAGAGGTTGTCCTTGGAAATCTGACCATGTGTGGGGTATGTGGAGAGAACATTATGCACCGACTTTCACTGAGCAGCAAGGAATCATGTGACAAGACACTGATACGTAACCTAACAGCAAATATATTTGGCTAGAGACAGTAGTGGCAATACTGGCGTGTGAGAACCTTGAGCCGACCTACATCTCCAGAGATACGATGGATTCACTGGGGCCCATGGGAAGAATCTACAATTCAGACTGATCACATTGGCTAGGCGTCTCCTAAGTGTACGCATAATGTATAATTATATTATACTCCTGAAGGTGCCATGCTCTAAGCTCACATTGCATATTACATCATCGGAAAATGTTAATAAAAACAATTTTAAAAAAAAGAAAGAGAATGCAAATGCAGGAATGGTGGTCTCCTGCCACTTGCAGTCCATCATTCCTGTATAATCTGAGTTAATTTGAAAACTGTAGATGTGTCGTTTCCAAACACTTTTTGAGAACAAACTCTTAGTACATTGGACCCCAAGTTTTGTAATAATTCTGTGTATGGTCAAAATGGGTTCTGTATCACCTCAGAGTACTTCAAAGCTAACAAGCAATGTGTACCATACTTTGTGACAGTCAATCAACCAAGATGTTGCTTTCATCCATATTGACTTTGGGTCAATATCTGAGCGGTGGGGGCGGGTTTAGGGAAAGAGTAGGACAAGAAGCAGATTCCACAACCAAAAACTATCACCATACTCCGATTGTGAAACACCATCACTATGAGAGTCTTGCTCTGCTTTTATTATGTTATCAGAACGAGGAAAGAGGGCACAGTCTGCAACAGTGTTCTGACATCCTTTATCAGGCTGCAATGTACTCCCCCGTCTCCTGCAGATCTTCCTTTAAGACTATTAGGGTTCCTTACCGCACCACAGCATCCTTCCTGACTCCTATAATGCCTTCCCCACACCCCAGGATCTTCCACCAGAACAATGAAGTGCACTTTAAACACCATTGTTGGCCCTGCTTTCCAGACCACTTTAGTTTTCCCCTGGTAGCTCCCTTTCCACACTCTGCAGTTCTCCATCCCAACAGAAGCAGTTTCTTTCCCAGAACACAGCAGATAACTTTCAATCACCTATTATTGGTTCTGCTCCGACCATTTATATCCCCTCCCCAATTGAGGTTATTCCCTCACCAGATAGTTGAATGCTCCTCCCCAAGCCAGAGAACATTTCGCCCCAAGACCACTGTATTCCTACAAAAAAGCCTACTCCTGACTACCATGGTCTCATTTAGAGATTTAGAGATCAGCACTGCACACAATTTGGCGCACTCAGTAGAGCATGAAAAGTGCTGACAATTTACGCTCTTTTAGCTAGTGGTAATAGTGAGTAAAAAACAAATGGGAAAATACAAAAATAATTCACACAAAATCGTCTCTAATATAACTTGGATGTGAAACCTCTTTTATTCAACGTCAATGTCAAAACTGACAGCAAAATAGTGGTCCCAAATGTTATTTACAGCGCGGTGTTTGAGTGCCTGTCTTTCACACTACTTCACTTGTGAGGCCACAGTCTGCTCATTGGCAAAGACTTACCGCTGCAGTTCTCGGAGCCTTTCAATCTCCTTCGCCTTCTCCTTTTCGAATTCGTCGAGCCTGCGCTGGTACTGCGCCAGGAGCTGCGACTTCTCTTCTTCAGTGCTGTGGCAGCGAGACATGTACTGCGCGGAGAGCTCCTGGTTCTCCTTCTGCAGTCGCTCCTCACGCTGCTGGGCGGACTGCTCCACAACCTTCAGGCGGTTCCTGTTCATGAGGAGAACACAAGGGAGGAGAGTCCTTGGGAAGAATGCTTGCACATAATGACTACTCTGCACAATCATGGGTGAACACACATATAATAAATACACATGTACGTGTACACATAGCATATGTACAGTTCAACCAAGATGACTGTCACACCAGCACTACCCCACAGAGGAAGTGAACCCACACAAAATACATAATAAAAATCAGTCAAGCTTCAATACACACACAGTCTGCCATACACATACATAAATAAATGCATAATCATAAGTCAAACAGTACGAACAGTAGGATTACAACAAACATGTGTAGGCACAGCAAGTGCATATTCACAGATCAAGCAAGACTGCCATCACAACATGCAAGACAGTGTCCACACCAGCGACCAAAGATGCCACTATGGTAGGGACAACAACAGCAACAACAACTACTGATACAGTAGGGACAACAGTAGCAACCATTGCTGTAACTACAGCTAAAACCATGGCAGGGGCAACCGCATTACCTGGCGTGAGCATGCCAGATTGGCCCGTATAGAGGCCTGTGTTGTGACTTTATGGGTGTGCAGAGTTGTCACTAGAGTACAGTGACACTATCTAGTATGCTGAAGAGCTATTGCCAGACAAAAAGCTAGAAGGTCAAGAATGGCACTTGGGGATTGTCGTAAGATAAGGAATCTGTGGGAATATGTATCCATGAAAACATGGCAGTACCTACATCTGCAACCACATTAAGGACCAAAGCATGAACCAGACTGACACCACAGCAACACAACAATAGCAGTGGCATTAGCTTTTACAACAACAGAGTCCCCAGCAACAACAGCTGCAGCAATAGTTGGAAGCACACCACAATCCACAGCAGTGATGACAGCTTGCACCGTATATGTAACCATAATAAAGACCTCAGTGGCGACCATAGGAGGCCCCATGAACGTAACAGTAGAAACCACATCCATAACCACATCAAAGACAACAGATATCAATCAGCAGCAGTGACAACAGCTTTCATCGCATTAGGGACAACACTAGAAACAGCTTCAAACACAGCAGGGCCAAAATCAGCGACACAACAGGAGGAGGCTGTACTGTCACCCAAGCAGGGTAAACAGTAGCAAGCACATCTACTAACTCAGTAGCAACAACTGTTTCACCAGCATTGACTATACGTGTTGTGGCTACAGCTGCCACCATGGCAGGGTCAACAACAGCAATAACAGCTGCCAGCAAGGTATGGACAACAAAAAAAAATCTGCCACAAAATCAGGTCCCATAATGTGACAAGAGCAGCCAGTACAGCAAGGGCAACAATCATAAGTGCCAGCAAGGTGGAGATAACAGCAGCAGCCAGTTTTCAATACAGAGATAAACAAAACAGTGAAGAGTGCAAGATTTGAAATAATGTCAGCCATTGGTAATTAGTCTGGTCCATATTACAGTCCATTCATTTTTCCCTGCGCCATGTGCACTATAGACAGGGGCCAACTATACATAAATCAGCAGGTCCTGCTCCAGTAGGAACTGTCTAGCCTGAACTCCTTAGCTGTGTCCCATGGCACTCATCATAAAGTTACAGCTTGAAACCTATGGCACAGCGAGCACGGAACCCATGTCCGGGTACACACTTTGCACTTGGTGCCTCTCACTTAGAAAAACAAGCAAGTAGAAGCAAAGTGAATAGTAATAAGCTAGCATTTGTAAACACAGGCATGAAGGAAACTATCCAAAGATTTTGAAAGTGCTTCCTTTGAATGTGGTTTGGGTTATGTGTAATTCAAAATAGATTGTTCCATAGCCAAAATAGGACTAAATGAATCTGAACGACAGCTTTGAAAACAGCGATAAAGCTGCTTGTTTGGAGGGTTTATCAAATCAAGTTCTTCCATTGCGTTAAACATTACAGTATGAGGAACTGTTTGATGGAATTTAGTTGCTCCTGTTTATCTCCAGCTTGAGACTTTGCATCAGAATTAGGATCCACCTTCTTCTGATTGGGTGGAGTTTCCCATCACATAGGTGATTGAGAAAGTGTTACACCGGTCATCCGTCGGGTGGTCTTCCCCCAAACCGTTTCCCTGCTTACCTACTCTTTTGCTGTATCTTTTTGTTAGCCTTAGGACTCTGAGCACTTTACCACTGCTGACCAGGGGTAAAGTACATGTGTTTCTCCCCTAAACGTGGTGACATTGGTGTATACCCAATTGGCATATTTTGTTTACTTATAAGTCCCTTGTAAAGTGGTATACCATATACCCAGGACCTGCAATCTAAATGCTACTAGTGGGGTTGCAGCACTAGTTGTGCCACCCACACAAGTAGCCTTTCAAACCGGTTTCAGGCCTGCTATTGCAAGGCCTGTGTGTGCAGTTTACAACTGTTCGACTTGGCATTTGAAACCCCTTGCCAAGCCTTAAACTCCCCTTTTATTATAAACAATTCAACCCTAAGGTGAATAGCCTAAACGACAAAGGTCAGTGGGCGCCACCGGAGTTTTGCGCTTCAGTGCATTTAGCATTGAGTTGCGTAATAGTATTGTAATTTATTATCCCGAAGAGAAAATTTGAGTTGTCTATATAAAAGGCTATTGTTATTGCGTGGAGTTCCGCTGATCTTCCATTGATTGCCTTACTCTTCAAGCTGTTGCTTCTTTACTTTGAACTTTCCGTATGGAATTCTGAAACCGTAAAGTATATTTAAGGTCTAGTGTACCCACACTGAGCTCTGAAGATATTTGCAGCTGGGAATCTATTTGAGTTATAGAACAACATCTTTGCTGTAAATAATAAATCATATGTAAGCATGATTTCATGCTCACATATGATTTATTATTTCCCCTCGAAACAGACCTTAACTATATTATACTGTGCACATTTAGGTGTGCCCATTGAAATGTCACTGTCTAGGCCTCTAAGTTACTGAAAACGGACTCAAACTGTCAAGACTCCCCTGCTTGTTGCCCTTTTGTTTGTTATTGCATATTTCTTTTTACATATCCCATTCATTTCTGGCCTAAAGAGCCTCTAAAGCCTCTTTTCTAATATTGGGCAGGTATGATGGCTATCCTATATTGGAGAAAATGAGACACACAAACAGACACACACACACACACTGACCCCGATCTCCAGAAGTTCTCTCCGTGCCATGCAGAAGGCACACATGCTTTAACTCTAAGTAGTGGTGGCACCTTTACCCACCTGTGTGAATTCTCGATCAGCTCCAGGTCCTCGCTGTGCCTAAGCTGCAGGCTCTCCAGCAGTATCTTCTGCTGATCCCGCTCCAGTTCCAGCTTCCGGATCTAACAAAAGAATGTGAGCTTAGAAAGAAACAGACTCCTGAAAGTCATCAATCAGCATCTCTAGTCCTGACACGTGGGATCTCTGCTAAGGAAGGCTCCAGGGCAGGCAGCAGGAATCATTAACCTACATCCAGACAAAGGGCCCCTATAATAGGGCAGTAGAGCCATCACAGTCTACTAGTATACACCTCCTGCCAGGATCAGCTGTTGATCTACTTCTACCCTGTCCTGCACCAAGACCATACTCCGTTCAGGCATTGGAGAGATATAACTCCCTCCGCCCGCTAGTGTAATGGAGACATCACAACCTGCCAGCGGTCTGTGTTTGAGTTATGGCACTAGCCATGCAGGTAAGGGGTAAAGAGCAGGTGAAAACTAAGTTGAAAAACAATTTGTTTTGAGCGGCCTCAGTACTGGAAGGGTGTACTTCATGTCACATCTCTGGTGCATTGGCACTGTATGTTTGTAGGTCCATGCACTAGAACGGCTTGGGGTGCTGCCGGCTACGACTGCAAGAACTAGCTTCCTATATGACACTGGTGGGATGGGGGGGGGGGAGGTATGTTGCAAGACGGGAGTGAGGCACATTGGCATACTATGTGTAGATTCCAGGATCTACAAACTGCAGGTTAGTACCAAGGACGCCTGGGATGGTTGATGTGTACTTCTAACAGTGCTATAATAGTCGGACATGCTACAGGTGAGGAGTACGGTGAAATCGTAAAGTTGCGTGTGGCTATGTGTGCTATGACAATGGGCTGTGCTGCAGATTTGGATAAAGTGCAATGGCGGATTGGGGTGTCTTTAGTGCACGTATGCGGTACAAAAAGGGGCACGTATGGCCTTGTGCAGCGTAAGCAGGAATACTGCAGGTCAGCACTGAAGTAGATTAGCAGACCAGTGCATTCCAGGTGTACTGCATTAGCAGGTTGTGGTGTCCCCATTACACTAGTGGGGGATGGTTATATCGCTCCAATCCCTGAGTGGAGAATGGTCACAGTTAAGCACTCATATTGGTGTTGCAGGACAGGGCAGGAATAGATTACAGCTGTTCACAGTAGGGAGATTGTATTAGCAGTCTGCGGTGTCTCTAATGTACTAGAAGGGGGTTGCGTGTCTGGAATGACAACGTTTTTTGTTTTTTCCTCAATCACCTCAGACCTTAGTGAACATACAAGTTGCCCGTACCGTTACTCGATCGTGGAGAAGTGTAGGCTATTAGATGGGGACCAGGAGGAAGCGCCCTGCCTAGCGGCACCGCAGCCGACTTGGATGACACTAACCTCATAGTAGAGGGGAAGGTCACTTTCCCAGTTGGTCCAGATGACCCTGGAGACTGTTAATGTTGGCAAAGAGCGGATGGAAAAACTGGGACTGCCCAACACCACAGCCTAAAGAATTTTCAAGCAGGACCAAAAGTTTGGACCAAAGTTTTCTTATGAATCAATATTGATAAATATACATTAATAAGTGAGTAGATAAAGTATTGTATGGTCTTGGTGCAGCAGTGGTGCTGCAAGGTCGGACTGAAAAAGAGCTGTGCATGCGCTGCCCTGAAGCATGTGGTGTCTTTACTACACTTGTAGAGTCTTATGTCTCCAATGGACAGTAGCGTATGGCCTTGGTGCAGCATGAGACATGGTGCCACCAGGGCAGGGCTGGTGGACAGCCCAACCAGGTGGGTGTGCCTCAGTCCAGCAGGGTGGATACATGTCTTGGAGGATCTCACGGCCAATCGGTGACAAGGGTTAGAGGTGTTTCCCTTACCTGGCTCATCAGCTCCATGAGTTGAGTGTGAGTGACCCCAGCATCTGTCTGGTGCCCTGCCTGCTGCAGGAACAGAAAATGCTTTTCATACTCGCTGTTGTTCACAAAGTCCACTCTCAGGGGCTGGTGCAGAGGCTGAGTAACAAAAAAGAAAAGAAACGTTACAAGTTGCAGACAGGGAGGCTAGGCAGTAAAGGGCAGGAGAGTGAACAGGGAATGTGGAAGTGGAACTGAATTACTATCCACCTACTATATCACTCTATACCACTACAGTTGCTACATCTAGGGTTGCGTAACAGGCATTCATGGGACAGAAATGGGCTTTCTCAAGCCATTCTATTCATAGCACTTCTTGAGCGCCAGCGCTAGTCGGTCAGCCACACTCCTCATGTTTTATGTGAAGATACGTCTTAAGCAGTTTCCTGAGGCTGAGCGCGTTCTCATTCTTCCTGAGTGCTGCTGCTAAAGTATTTCATAATGTGGGTGCTATATGTGCAAATGAGCGACCCCGCTCCTGGCTTTCTTGACCATGGCAATGGAGAGCAGGCCTAGATTTCCAGAAGCGTAGCAGGTGCCTAGGACAGTAGGGACAAATCAAATGTTGTAAAACCTGCGGCCCCTTCATGTGCCAGGCATAGGGCCTTGAACTGTATCCCGTTATGCATCAGTTGCCAATGTAAGGAGGCCAGTGCAGACGAACCAGCCATGATGCCGAAAGTCTTGCAGTCTAGACTGAGCTTCCCTGGACACCGGAGGTTGGGCTGAGGAAGGGTCTCATCAAGCCCTAGATTGACAGGTGTCTTCCTGCCTCTCATAGCACAGGTCTCCCTTCACTGCAAGTCCATCCTTTTGATTTCTTGTCATCGGGGAACGAGGGCAGAGCTGAAACTTGTTGCCATTTTAATATTTGCCTTTCTGATTCATTCAGACCAGTGGTTCTTAATCTTTTGACTTCTGTGGACTCCCACTGAATCATTACTGGAATCCGGCGACCCCCGCTGAATCATTATTTGAAGCTAGGGACCTTTGGCGAAGCAATCTTTATGATTTCGACTTCAAAACAATACACAAAAATACAAAAACAAGTATACACTGAAAATCCTCAAATATTGAATTTTGTTGTTTAATTCTCAAATAAATACAGAAAAAGATTTCACATTTTCAATGTATCTTCTTTATTTGGATGCACTTTATTAATTTTAATGTATTCATTTTAATAGTATTTAATTCTATAAAACAGTCGCAGTCCCAAAGTAGACCTCACAGACCCAAAGAGGTCCTCGGATCACAGTTTAAGAGCCACTGATTTAGACATGAATACTTTTCACTGATATCTTGTAACTTTTGCCAGTGATTACAGTGTGCTTAATGTCTTATGTTTGTCTGTAGTACCAATAGTTAATTTACAGCCTGTGTGGACATAACGTTTTTAGGTCTAACTTGGCAGTGCCGCACTCTGCAAAAGCTTCTCTAAAATATACACAGAGTGGGCTTGGACTCCACCCAGAGTTTACTCTTGCCTCCAGCGAATGGCTAGTTGGTGTATCATCCAACCTCCTATGGTTTGCTTTCATTGTTATAGACGGGTGACTACTATTTTACATCTCATAAGTGCAATCAATCATCACACAAATTCTTTCTCTAATAAATGCACTATACGCAGAAAATAACTGATTTATATTTTGTTTTGTTCAATGCAGCCAGCTTTCTACAATATTTTATTCAGGAATATAAATATTAGGTAGACCGTTTGGATTTTCCATTGCCTGTTGTATGCAGCACTAAATAGCGAATGTCTGCCTTTTCTAAGGCCCCGATTACAAGTTGAAGACTGAATTCTCATCCTTGCAAAGCTGGAGCTTGGGCAGGGCTCAGAACTCGAAGATGTCTGAGAATCATCGCACCCACTGCTCCTCTCCCCAATATATCACCGCAGGGCAGGACATTCATCCGGGGGGAAAAGAAAAGCATGCAGAATCTGTGCTTTAAATAACGATTCCCCGCGTTCTGCCTCATTTCAAAGTCAAGAACTTGGAATAGGAGGTATATATCCCAACCGGTAGATACCTCAACGTGGAATAATGAATAGTATTTACCAGATGCGGTAAATACCGCACCCTCGTCCGGCTCGCCTCATACAGTGGCCTTAGCATTACTCTTTCTCTCGCCTAATCTGTAATCCTCACTTCACTGACATCGGAGCATGGAAGGCTCAATCCTGCTGGCACAGATGTGTTAAACCCGTTTCACAGTGTAGTGAGTGATCTTGGAAACAGCATTTGGAAATGTGCTTTGTTACATTTTTTTATTTTTACAATTATTTTTATTGGTATTTCAAAGTCACATAAGACCCCGCATGGTTAAAGAATAATGTAAAACAGCATGGCTTAAGACAACGAAGGAACCAAAACAACGAAAAGGGGTACAGGGGCAATGGAGAGCTCTTGCAGGCCCAAGCTGACGCCACATCATTTACAAAGGTTGGAGGACACATTGGAATCACATAACCACAGGTACTGTGTACAAACATTGTCAATCCAGGAGTACATTCAGCAGTGGTGGCCATTGTCAGCGGCTGATGGTGCTTAGCATGGGTGCCCATGGCAGATCGGACAGCGCATCGAGATCACAGGGTCGTGTATTCCGCCAATCAAGGGGAAGTGCCAGGCCTATCAGGCGAAGTGGGAGTGTCCATGTCTCTTTGTCTAAGCCAGTCCAGGAATGAAGCCCATATATCTTTGGGTCTGGATGTGAGGGGCATGAGTTCCCAAAATGTGGATAATTGTTCTTGACAAAATGCGACGTCGGTTATCCAGGTGTGAGTGGAGGGTGCAGTGTTTTGCCTCAGTGCATTGCCACTCTACGTTTTGCCGACAACAGCAGCATTGCAATCAGACGATGATCTGCGGGGGGAATTTCCTTTACATATCCCGGTAAATCCACCAAGGGTATACGTCCGAGACCCGTGCATAGTGTTATATACCTCATCCCAGTATCTCGCTGTCGGTAGGCATCGGCATGCCAGATGAAGGCATGTGGCTCGTGGCATTTTGCATTTCCAACAATTACTATTTGTTCTTAGACCCATATCAAATAACTGCAATGGTGTTCTTTACATTTGGTGTAGGAACTTGAAATGGATTAGGTGTAATCTGTAATTTGGGGACAAGCGCTCCAGCAGTAGAGCCATTGCTCGGCCGTAATCGGTACTTCTAGACCAGAACTCCAAATCTCCAATGAGCGTGGCTGGATTACCGAGGTTCTTTGTTGCGTTACAGAGTACAAGTGTGTGATTAATTTTCCTGGCGATGGATCAGTCTATATCTGTTCCAGTGCAGTAAGAGTGGGGGAGCGGTACCAGGAATGTATTGTGCAGTTTACAGTAGGTGGTACTCAGTTGATGATGTAGAAGAATATCTGATAGATTGGTAGGTGCGCCTTCTCGGGGTTGAGGGGACCATAAATTAACCGTCAGGAAATAGATCTGTATATATAGTAATATTCAGTCTGCTTGCCCGCCTGATGGCACCACCATTATGTAACATGGGGATTAAGTGCAAGTGGAACGGATGAGGCATGCAGATTGGAAAGGCCCGCTCTTTTCCTCAACCCGTTCCATGCCCATCTCAGGGCCTCTACCGTGTTTACCTCCCTCTCTGTATTCTTGATGGATTGCAGTAGAGAGTGGGATTGGGCTGCCCTATCTAGTTCTACAGCAACATAGGGCTGAAATGGGGTCGGTGCAGCCAGTGGTGTAAGAATTGTGCTTACGTGCAATAGGCATACAAGGTAAAGTCTAATTCTCCCAGTCCTCGTTGACATAATGGTAATGTAAGGACTTCCCAGGCTTTTCTAAGTTGCTTTCCCGCCGGATCAGGGTGATCATATTAGATCTAACTTGCTTAAAAAATGATCATTTTTGTAATCGTTATTCTCCCTGCCATTGAGATAGCCATCCTCATCCATAAGGATAATTTCTCCTTCAGCCACATAATCATATAGCCGTAATTTGTCTCCCAGAGTTCCTTTGTGTCCGTGCTAAGCCAGATTCCTAAGTATCTAACTGGACCATCAGCCCACTGTAATAAATGGCTGCCTTGTGTCAGTGAGGGGAAACATTATAGATTTGGACCAGTTAATGTGCATTCCAGAGAACTGACAAAATCTTATCAGTTCCCTTATCATGGGATTTAAATTTTCTTTTGGTTTACAGACGTATAGTGTGATGTCGTCTGCATATAAGGATACCACCAATCCTCTAGTCGCAAACCCCAGGCCTCTGTGTGCGTGGTGTGAAGGAGCCTCTCAGCAAGGGTTCCATCTTTATAGCGAACAATAGGGGTGATAGTGGACATCCTTGTCGTGAGTCTCCGGAAATTGTAAAGAATTTAGATATGAGATTATTGAACATAACACTTGCCAGGGGGCCTGTGTATAGCTGATGTATTTGGCATATGCACTTTGAGCTGAACCCAATTTGAGCCATTAATGCAAACAAATATGTCCATTGTGTCAAAAGCTTTGGTGGTATCTAGTAGGGTGGGCAGTGCCGACACCTGGGGTTGCAGGTATTGGAATACTGCGAATATTGTATGTAGATTGTAGGAAGTGGACCATACAGGAATAAAACCGGATTGAGCAGGTTTGACTATTAAGGGTAGGAGTGGCTGCAATCTAGAAGCCAGCAATTTTGCATAGATTTTGTTGTCTACGTTTATTAGGGATAATGGGCGATATGAGTCGCATTGATTATCAGGTTTGCCGGGCTTGAGAAGTGTAATTATCATCCCCTCTCGTATAGACGGGGGCAGTGTGCCTTTCTCTAGAGCCTCTTGATAAAGTTTAAGTAGGTGAGGTGCCAGTAACGGACAAATGGTTTGTAAAAGGAGTTAGCAAAGAAGTCCAACTCTGGGGCCTTGTCGCCTGGCATACCATGAGTCACTTGGATAAAGTAGTCAGTGGTAAAAAGTTCATCCAAATAGGCTCTATGTGCACGGTCTGACCAAATGAGCTGTATTGTGTCCCAGTATTCATCCAGTGCCTTCTTCTCAAAGAAGGAGCTCGAAGTATATAATATCGCACAAAAATCAGTGATGATGCCAGGAAGAATAGTCAGATCACTTATCGAGTTGGAGTCAATGTCTAGTAGCTCAGTGACACATGTGGATGTCCAGGGGGGGTCTCAGCATAGTGGCTGTGGTTTTACCAGGTCTGTCCACCTCACCATACCTACGGGCCATTTTAAATTTACCCAAGTAGCATGTTTCCCTTCGGGATCTAGTCCGGGCTATATAAAACTTTATAAATAAATAAATAAATGCCTCTTCGTTGAAGTCTTCTCTGAGGTTGGCAAAGAGTTTAGAGTCATTAGTCTGATAATATGCTGTCTGCGTGTCATGTATGCCCCTTTCAATGTTTTTTTTAACGAACGCCGTATGCCGTGAAGTACCCAAGCCTGTTTGCCAATATACGCCCCTCAGATGACCACCTTGAATGACTCCCATTGAGTTGTCGGGGACTATACTGACGGTTCATTGAATGTGAAATGGTCTTTTCACGTCTAGCGTGTGAAGAGCTTGTTATGCTACTGAGTCTGGTAGAGGGAAAAACACTGGGAGTTCTACAGACTGGTTAAGGTAGAAAGAAGACACGACTTTAGGTAGAAATTTGGGTTAGTCTTAAGAACCACTTTGTTATGGTGAATTTGTAGAAATGGTTCTTGTATGGTTAATGCCTGAAGTTCACTGACTCTTCTGAGAGAGGTGATGGCAATGAGGAAAGTTACCCTCCAGGTAAGAAATTGTAAATCGCATTTATGCATAGGTTCAAATGGGGGACCCATGAGTCTGGTAAGGACCACATTTAAGTTCCATACTGGAGCGGGTGGAACTCTAGGTGGAATTATTCTTTTAAGTCCTTCCATAAAAGCTTTGATAGCTGGTACTCTAAACAAAGATAAGTTTTGTCTGTTTTGAAGATAAGCTGCTATGGCAGCGAGTTGTAGTCTAATGGATGTATACGCTACATTGTTGTAGATGCAAAAGGTAGCAGATGATGTTTTGAATAGAAGCAGCTAGTGAGTTGATTTGGTTGTTTGTACAGTACATTACAAATCTTTTTCACTTTATGGCATAGCAAGCTCTAGTGGTAGGGCGTCTAACCTCTTTAATGATGTTCATGCAGTCTGGCGGGAGAATGAGGTAGCCAAACTCTAAGATTTCAGGTGTGAGATCGCAAGGTTTAGTTGACTGGGATCTGGATGTCTTATCTCTCCATGGTTCTGAGTGAGAAGCTTGGGTGAGAGGCGTAACTTTTGATGAGGAACTGCTGATAGCTCCAAGAGGGTTGTGAACCATGGCTGACAGGCCCATGTGGGATCAATGAGGATCATTGAGAGGGAATGCTGTTTGAGCTTCCGAACCACTAGTGGAAAGAGTGGAAGAGGCGGAAAAGCGTAAGCAAATTTGCCTGACCAGTTCATCCATAGCGCATTGCCTTTGGACAATGGTGTGGATACCTGGATGCGAAGCTTAGGCATTTTGTTGCGTGGCGAACAGGTCTATTTCTGGGTGACTCCACCTTTGGAAGACTGGAAGCAGAACTTGAGGATGAAGTTCCCATTCGTGGATCTGCTGTCTCTGACGACTGAGCAGATCTGCAATCTTATTGTGTACTCCTGGTAGGTGTTCTGCAAGGAGATATATGTTCTGAGGAATAGCCCTTCTCCATATGCTTTGAGCTAGGTTTGAAAGCTGGAGAGAGTGTGTCCCCCCTGCTTTTGCATGTAATACATTGCTGTCATGTTGTCTGTACGAACCAGGACAGCCTTGCCTATGAGGTGGAGTTGAAAAGATTTTAAAGCTAGGAAGATCGCCAACAATTCCAGGTAATTTATGTGGAATGGTTTCTGTTGAGGGGTCCACATGCCCTGAATGGTAGGGGTTTGAAGATGAGCTCCCAGCCGGTGAGCGATGCGTCTGCTGTTAGCACTATCTGTGGAAATGTGTCGAGGAACGGCGCCCTTTGGAAAGATTTTGTGTGTTCCACCACTGCAAAGAGCGATGGGTGCGGTCGTCTGACAACACCAAATCTGTTAGCAGACCTTGAGCCTGGATCCACTGATATGCCAAACACTCCTGCAAGGGACGCATTTGGAGTCTTGCATAAGGGATAATGAGAATGCAAGAGGCCATCATCCCGGTTAGCTGCACGAACACTCGAGCTGGTAGTGAGTGTTGAGGCTGAAATTTTGCCAATATAGCTTGCATGGGGGTTATCCAGACTGGGTTGTAGTATACTAGAGCTTTTGAAGTGTCTATGGTAGCCCCTAGATATTGTTGTATGCTGGCCAGTTGGAGGTGGGATTTGGTGAGGTTTACCGTGAATCCCAAGTCGTGAAGCAGTTGGATTGTTTTGAGTGTGTGTTGCACACAGCTACTGTGTGACCTGGTTTTTATGAGCCAGTCGTCCAGATAAGGGAAGACATGAATGTGGTGCCTTCATAAGTGGGCCGCAACTACTGCAAGACACTTGGTGAAGACTCTGGGTGTTGTAGTTACCCCGAATGGGAGGACTTTGAATTGGTAGTGTTATCCGTCTATGACGAACCAGAGATATTTCCTGTGAGCCGGGTGAATGGGAATATGAAAGTAGGCGTCCTTTTAGTCCAGAGTGGAGAGAAAGTCGCCCTGTTGAAGCAGTGGGAGCACCTGTTGGAGAGTGACCATGTGGAAGTGATCCGACTAAATGTAGAGGTTTAGGGGTCGGAGGTCTAATATGGGAGAGAGCCGTCCTTTTTTGGAATTAGGAAATAGAGGGAATAAACCCCTGTGCCTTGATGAGGCAAGGGGACTGGATCTATTGCATGTTTTTGTAATAGAGAGAGAACCTCCTGTTTGAGAAGTGTCGGAGGTTCCGAGGACATTGGACATGTCTGGGAGGAATATCTGGGTGATTAGAGGCGAGTTCCAGGCAATAACCATACTGGATAATTTTTCTTACTCACTTGTCTGTTGTGATTGAATTCTAGATAGGTAGGAACTGTGAGAGACATCCCCCGACAGGAGTGGAATGATCGGGGTGAAGTGCAGGGAATTCACTGTTTGGTGGTAGAAGAGTTGCGGTTATTGTTGCTGCGACCTCTTCCCTTACCATTGTTGCCTCTGTAGCCTCCGCAAAAGTATCCTTTGGAGGACGTTTGAGAGGGGCTCTTATAGGAAGAAGAGGGATGTTCTGAGCCGATGGTTTTGGAGCGCGCCCTGCAGAAGGATTGGCGTAAAGAACTTCTAGGGGAAGTGATGTGTAAGGCCCCCATGGACTTAGCAGTATCCGTATCTTTTTTCATCTTTTCTAAAGATGTGCAACTGAGGGCCCGATAAGATGCTCTTGATCAAAGGGCTGATTATGAATAGCCGATTGCACCTCTTGTTTGAATCCGGTGACCCGGAGCCAAGCTTGCCTGCACAACAAAACCCTAATGTTTAATGGCACGAGATGCGGTATCAGACCCGTCGAGCACTCATTTAATTGAGGTGTTTGTGATCAATTTCCCCTCTTGTATAAGGTCATTGGCTTTTTGTTTGTACAGGTCAGGAAGGTGTTCCATGAGCTTTTCAAGCTCATCATAGTGCGCCCTGTCGTACCTGGCCAATAAAGCTTGGGCATTGGCAATCCGCCAATGATTCGCAGCCTGTGACGCAATACGTTTACCAGATGTGTCTATTAGTTTGGACTCCTTCTCAGGAGGAGGGGTGTTGCCTGTACTTTGCGAGTTTGTCCTCTTGCGTGCATTAGACTTCACAAGAGAATCTAAAGGGACTTGACCTTTAATGTAAATTGGGTCATTGGGAGCTGCCTTATACTTTTTGTCCACCCTGGTGTTGATAATTCTGGAACTGACAGGGTCTTTAAACACTGCTGGAGCACGTTTGAGCATGCCCTTTAGCATTGGTAGGGTGTGCGTGGATTTTTGCGAGGGTGCAAAAGTTTCAAGGAAAAAATCTTCCTCTAAGGGATCAGAATGTAACTGTACCCCGTGGTATTAGGCAACCCTATTGATTAGTTGCGCAAACCCAATATTGTCATCAGGTGGTGATGTCCTAGATGGATAGAGGTCCGGGTCATTATGTGGGTCGGGATCTGTGTTGTAGTCATCCCATGGGTCTACTTTGTGTGGGATGGTATGATCATCATCATCCCCATCTGGATCTATATTCCCAACCCCATCGATATCTTCTTCATCTGGTGTTTGAGGTGAAAATGTATGTTGTGTGGAGTGTGGTGGAGAAATTGAAAGATTTGTATCAGCTGGAGGAGGAGGTTTAGAGGTGTTAGTACTCATCTCCTTTCACTTCAAAGGTATTTCAGGTTCCTCTGAAGTGTCCAGTTTTCTCTTTTTTGGAGGTTTGGCGACAACTTTGCCGGTCTCTGGATCGATAAAAAGAGTTTTTTGTTTTAGATCCCAAATGTCAGGTAGAGACTGTGTGGGTAAAATTTATTTTTTCGGTGTTGAAGATTTTGGGTCAGAATGTTCTTTGGACCGAGTCTCTGAGGCTTTTTGCTTGGGCTCCTTAGGTTTTATAGGAGTTTGTGGCTCTGACGATTTTTCCGGCTCCGAAGATTTTTTCGGCTCCGAGGCCGTGCTCGGCTCCGAACATTTGTTCGGCTCCGACTGTTTGTCTTTGGTATGTTTCGGCTGTTTTGGTACTCACGGACCGCTGAGCCGGGGTGATTGTCTCCTCTTCGACGTTGGAGTCATCGGAGACAGAGATGTCTTCTTCATCACCTTTTTGCTCCGGCTGGGCATTGGGATCTGTTTCGAAAATGTCTGGAATCGAGCTGCTTCCGCAAGACATTTCTTGGCGTTGAGCCCGACTATCATGGATGGTTTTCTTCTACCAGAACGATACACATGCCATGCAGTTTCTGTCTTCGAGCTCCGGGGAGAGGCAGAGATTATAGACTTCGTGCAAGTCCGTGTGTGGGAACTTAGCACCACACCCGGGGAATTTTTTAAAGGGAGTCCTTTCCATACACTGCAGGCTTGGTTGGCACGGATAGGCCCAACGGCCCGCGTCGAAGATCGAGGAGTTTGTTTTTAAAGATGCACGTCAACAGGGAAACGCGGCGGAGACAACACCGTCGAATGGAGAGGAATTGCACGTCGAAGGGGGGTTCGAAACCGACGTCGACCCGGAGCACAGCAAATCACATCCGAATCCGATGGCAGAAAAAAACTATCTGGAGATGGGGTCGATGCCCATGCGTACTATCGTCCTATCTCGTGACTACAAAAACTTCTTCCAAGACAAAAAGAAAGTACAAACATCCGAGTCCAACACCAGATGGCGATCTATGCATAAGTATACAATCTGCAGCTCATATGCCTCGAACTGAGGGATTTGTCTCGGCCAGCAGAGCCCTCCCAATGAGCGGCCATCTTGCTGCTCGGCTAAGCCACGCCCCTTCAACTTTGCTTTGCTACTTTATGCCACAGATCCAAGAGATTGAGATTGTCAGCTCATAGTACTCTTATTTTCTGCGCAGCATTAAAAACAGCGCAGTTCAAACCCTGCCTTCCCTTTCTATATATAAGATTTGTTATCTCCCTTCCTTCCTTTATCTCATGTGCCCACTCTAGGCATCAATTCACAAAGCATGACTGGCCTAGCTCCGGTAAGAAAACCCATACCCTAGTGTTATTCAGATGTCTGGAGTAGATGTCCCACTTTTTGGCATTCACAAAGAATCCCATACGTAAAAACATTGTTTAAAGTAGCAGTAGTTCTAGAAATGTCAAATAATCTGAGATTAACAGACAAATTACTTACCTTTGGTAACGCCTTATCTGATAGTGATTTAGCTGCCTATTCCTTACCTTTAAACCTCCAGGTGTCAGGCTGGATCCGGACGATTTTGATATCAGTAACCCTGCATGCCGATAGGTGGCATTAGTTGACTCCGCATGATGTTGTAGGCGTCGGGTTCGTTGTCGTCGTGACATTCGTGTTGTCAATAAATTCACCACCCCGGTGCGCTAACATCAGTACTTTTCACGACTTTCTATGCCTAGCACGGAGCCATGAAGAGACGGACCATGGTGCATGAAAAAACAACTAGGGCCCTGAAGGGGAAACAGCCCTGGCATTAAACCATCTGCAGTACGAGGAGGATGGGTGGGTTGGTAAGGAATCTGCGGCTAGATCATGTCTACCAGATAAGGCGTTACAGAAGGCAAGTCATTTGTCCATCTGATACAGACATCCAGCCACAGATTCCTTACCTTTTAACAGATACCCAAGCAATGCCATCCCTGGATGAAGGACTGCGGAAAGGTTTTAGACTAAGAAATCCTGCAAGTCAGAGCATCCAAAGAGGCCCTGCCTGCAGACTTGACAATCCAGGCAGTAGAGTCTGGGGAACGTGTGCTGAGATGCCCTCCTTGGCCGCTTGGCAGATGTCACTAACGGGAACACCACGCTGAAGAGCCGTGGTAGCTGCCTTTGCCCTTGTAGAATGGGCCCAAAGGCCTTCAGGAGGCTGTTTCTTTTCTTTGCCAAGGCATAACATTTTTTGCAGAGGAACTGCTCGCCCCTTCTTTGCTCCAATGTACCCTACTAAGAGTTGGTCATCCACCCGGAACTCTTTAGTACGATTAATGAAGAATGATAATGCTGTTTTTGGGTCCAGACGGTGGAGACGCTCCTCTTCCTTGGAAGGATACAGAGGTGCATAGAAGGTGGGAAGAGTAACAGACTGAGCCAGATAGAAAGGTGTTACCACCTTAGGTAGAAAAGATGCCCTAGTGCAGAGCACTACTTTGTCAGGAATGAAGGTCAGGTAAGGAAGCTGAGATGATAGTGCCTGTAGTTCGTTCACCCTCCTGGCAGAAGTTATTGCCACTAAAAAGGCAGTTTTGAAAGTGAGCAGCCGGAGGGGACAATTGTGCGGAGGCTCAAAAGGTGCACACAAAAAACAAAAAGGTAAGGACCAAATTAATGATCCTCTGGTGCATAATAAAAGGAGAAGGGGGTAAGCCCCTTCAAAAATCTCTGTAGAAGAGGAGACTTAAACAGTGATGGCTCATCTGGCAGCCGAAGGAAAGAAGACAGGGCAGAAAAGTAGCCCTTCAGAGTGCCCAGAGCAGAGCCCTGCAAGGCCAAGGAGAGAATAAAAAGAAGAACATCTGACAGAGAGGCAGACAAAGGGTCAACAAACCGTTCTGTATAGTATTTCCAAACTTTTTGCCAGTGGCAGGCGTGACTTCATGGAGGGCACCTGGCTGTCAAAATAACCTCACAGACTTTGGCAGGAAGGTGAAAAGCTGTCAACTGTCGCCGCTCAACCTCCCTGCAAGGAGGCAGAGGGTGGACAGGTCGGGTGTAGAATCCTCCCCTGCAGCTGTACCAGAAGATCCTTTCGCAGGGGCAGCCTGAACACATAGACAACAACAACTGTCTAGATGCCTCACAGTTTGGATTTAGGAGGGGACACGGTACGGAAACGGCATTAATAAAAGCCTTGGATGAGATAAGAATGATCCTCGATAAAGGAGGCGCCGCGGTGCTTATACTGCTTGACCTTTCCGCAGCTTTCGACACGGTCGATCATTCCATTCTTATCGACCGTGTCGAAAAAGCCGGAATCTCCCCAAATGCCGTTTCACTCCTCGCATCTTTCCTGACAGACCGAGAGCAATCGGTTTCCATGGGCGCTTTCTCCTCCGACTCCTTTTCACTACCTTGTGGAGTCCCTCAGGGATCCTCGCTAAGTCCAACACTTTTCAACATCTATGTGGCGGACTTAGCGAGGATCATCAAAGCTCATCGTCTAGCAGTAACATCTTACGCAGACGATACGCAGCTTGTCCTGGCTATTAATAACAACGGAATGGAAGTCGCTACTAACTTCCAAAAGGGAAAGCTTGCCATAAGCAGTTGGATGAACTCAAACTGTCTGAAGCTTAATTCGGGTTAAACCGAAGTCATGGTGTTTGGGAAACTCACTCCTGCATGGTCTCCCACCTGGTGGCCTCAAGACCTCTGCCCCCTACCCAATCCGGTCACCAAGGTCAGAAACCTAGGTGTAATCTTTGATAATAAAATCTCATACACTCACCAAGCCAGTTCGATAGTGTCTGCTTCATTTTTTACATTGAGAATGATCAGAAAACTTCAACCTTACCTTCCCTCGAACACCATAAACACCTTGATCTTAACATTACTAATGTCCCGAGTTGACTACTGCAATGCCCTCATGCTCAATGCTCAAGAACAAGTAGTGAATAAGCTCCAGCTGGTTCAGAATGCGGCTGCCAGACTTGTCACAGGCACACCTAAATTCAAACCTATTTCCAACATTATTTGCAAACTTCACTGGCTACCAGTCAGACAACAAATTAAATTCAAAGCCCTGTGTATAGCCTTTAAAAGCATTCATGAAAAAGGTCCATCTTTTCTAAAGGATGCCCTCTGCCCTTACCGACCATCACGCACTCTCAGATCTGCTGGTGCCAACCTTCTGAAGGTAGTTAAAACTAAGAAGGCTACATGGGGAGATAGATCCTTTGCAGTGGCCACGGCTAAATTATGGAACACCTTGCCTTGTCACCTCAAGAGCATTCCTACACTAACATCATTCAGGAAACAGCTAAAGACTTGGCTATTTAATCACTAGACTCACCTAAGGTTCTCAGACCTGAACTTTCCAGATCTTCTGTCTAGCGCCAAGACACCCTTGGGTAATCGTGCGCTCAACAAGTTGTATAAAATAAATAAATAAAATAAATCAATGCTCATTTGCAGAAGCCCTGGCTACCAGACTCTCCGCGCCTAGTCCGGAACCACAAGGATGACTTGGGCCCGGTCGCTCCTAATCTTCTTATGCACTCTGGGCAGGAGTGTTATTGCCGGAAAGGCGCACAAGAGGCCTGTGCTCTACTCACGACGAAAACTGTCGCAGAGTAAGATCTGCCTTGTAAACTCCAACGCGCAAAACTGCTGACATTACGCCTTCCCTTTGGAGGAGAACAGATCTAAGCAAGGCTCTCCCCACTGCAGAAAGAGACCTTACACCACCTCCGGATGGAGATGCCACTGGTGTTCCGCAATGCACCGGTGGCGGAGTTCGTCTGCTCTGGCATTGAGAGAACCGGTCAGATGTTGAACCACCAGGGAAATGCCCTGTTGTTTCAGCCAAGTCAAGAGACGCAGGGCATCTTGACAGAGGGTCCACGACCCTAGTCTGCCCTGCTTTTTGCAGTACCACATGGCGGTAGTGTCTGTGAACACCTGAACTAGCCTTACTTTGAGGGATGGTAAAAAGGCTGTCAGTGCAACCGGATCACCCGAAGCTCCAACAGCTTGCTATGGAGCATGGATTCTACTTGAGACCAGCGTCCTCTGAGCTCCACGTCTCCCAGATGGCCGCCCCATCCCAGAAAGGACGCATCCGTCACTACTGTAAGATCTGGGCAGGGAACAGAGAGGGGCCTGCCTCAGACCCAATCGTGATTTGTCCTCTATCACCGCAGGTTGTTCTGGGTTCCCTCCGATATCTAAACTAGGATAGTAATATTTCCCCAATGCTGTGCTCACTGGAACTTCTGGTCCCACTGCAGAACCTGTATGTGCCATCTGGCATGGTCCACAAGTAGGAAGCAGGAGGCCATGAGGCCCAACAGCCTCAGAGTTATTCTCACCGAAATTCAGGATAGAGGCTGACACATCAGTACCATAGAATATCCTGGACTCGCTGCTCGGGGGTATAAAAGTCTAAAACTGCACCTTGTCCAGAACTGCTCTGATGAAAGGGAGAGTCTGAGAGGGAGTCAGGTGTGACTTTGGCATGTTGATAGTGAACCCTAGCGAATACAGGAGGTTCGCCGTAGTATAGAGTTGGGAGACGACTGCTTGAGAAGAGCCCGTCTTCAACAACCAGTCATCGAGATAGGGGAAGCCTTCGACCCCTGATCTCTGCAGATGGGCTGCAACCACCGCCATCACCATGGTGAACACTTGAGGGGTACTGGTGAGACCAAAGGGGAGCACAGTAAACTGAAAGTGCTCACGGCTCACCGTAAACCACAGACAGCAATGATGGGCTGGCAGAACGGCAATGTAAAAACAGGTGTCCTGCAAGTTCAACGCTACCATCCAGACTCCGGGGTCCAGGGCAGAAAAAGACCTGAGCAAGGGTGAGCATTTTGAACTTGTCCTTTTTGAGGAAGTAGTTGAGAGCCCTGAGGCCAAGAATACGGTGAACACCTTTGTCCTTTGGAACCTGAAAATAACGGGAATAGCAAATACAGACTATTTCTGGCAGGGGAACCCTCTCTATAGCTCCCTTGGCCAAGAGAGTCTTAACTTCCTCTCGGAGTAAGTCAAGGTAATCCTTCATCAGCCGATCGTAAATTAGAGGCATGGAGGGAGGGATAGTCTCAAAGGGGAGGGAGTAGCCCCTTTGGACTATTTGCAGCACCCACCTTTCCCAGGTGATATCTCATGGCGTATCCTGGCACCAATTGGATGGACTAGGAAGGTTTTGCGGTGCATGAAGGGTTCGTGGCTTGACCAGACTTCTGGCCTCCCGACCTGCGAGGTTCGGGTGAACCGCATCCACGTCCCCGCAGAGGCTGTTCGACTTGCGGAGTGCTCTGGCTGGAATTGGATTAGCGTGGTTGGAAGTCCCTTCCATACCCACAAAAGGGGCGAAAAGCAGACACAGGCCAGGATGAAGTGGAGAGGCCCAGGCCACATCATATGGCAAACTTCACTGCATTTCTCCCGTCTGTAACAGCTTGGGAGAGGAGAGCCCAGTTGTCCTCGGAGACTCTGGGCAGCACTTGCGCAACCATATCCCACAGTGAATGGGAGTAATGGCCGAAGAGGTGTTTACCGACCGCATTGCTAGGCTGGTGGAAGAAAAGATCTTCTTACCGAAGCTGTCCAGCCTTTTGGATTCTCTGTCCGAAGGTGCAGAAGGGAACACGCCATGTCAAATGGAGGGTGGAGAAGAAAGCTGGGTTGCACGTGCAGGGCGGTAGCGGCGGGCAATAGTTCTATTCACAGGAGCCTCTGTGCCGTGCTTGGACCAGTTGCCCAGTAGAACATCTGTCAAGTCCTCGTTATAAGGCAGCAAGGGTTCCGAGGAGGACACACCAAGCTGCAGAAACTCCGTCAATGCGTTAGGCTCGACTGCCACCGTAGGATGTTGCAGGTCCAAGACCTCTGCAGCCCTAAGCACCACCATTGCAAATGAGGCTTTCTCCTCCATAGCCAGGGTAGGAGGAGAGAGCATGCCAGAATCTAGAAGAGTGTCAAGGCTGCTGGCATCACCCAGGTCCTCATACCAGTCCAGGTTTTGATTAGGTTGCAGGATTTCTAAGGGATTGTGCTGCCCCTCCCAATCCTCTTCATCCATGCCTAGCCCTTCCAAATGGAGCAGGTTGAACAGCATGGAGTCGTACGACTCCATCAGCCCCGGTCTCGGCGTCAGTGGTCCCTCGACCGGCTCCATGTCATCTGGAATGACAATCAAGGAGGCGTTGGCGACGGCCTCGACATCGGACGCAGCACCGGGGAAGGACGCAGAGGTACGACCGGTGCCTGTCCGGATCCAAAAGGAGGCCGTGGCACCAGAGCCGAAGTCCGAGGCGCGGAACCCGCGGGATCTCCTTCAGCTAAGCCTGGGGCCCGAAGGTGCGCCACCAGGTTCAAGCAGCCCAAATATGGCACACATGCCGTCACAATTCTTTTTAAATTGAGTGGGTTCGCTCCCGGCCCCAGAAAGGGGGTAAAACACGGAGCCAAACCAGGCACCCGTTCAGCTGTGGAGCAAGGCCTCGTACGCCAAGGCTTCTCCATCTCATTGTACGATGTACGGGGTGAAGTCGAAGCACACTTCAACTTCTTATGCTTTTTATGATGCTTCTTACTTGACTATGATGATTTCGAGGAAGAAGACTTTGACCCCTCCCGGAGCAGTGCTCGCACCTTCTCCTCGACCAAGACTGGGAGCAAGATCGACAAGGTGACTGCCAGGGCGTATTTGGCTTTAGGGACTGCTCCCTCAAAGCCTTCTGCGCGATGGCCCAGCAATCGGAGCACGACTTTGTGTCATGGCCACGCTCCAGGCACCAGAGACACACCTAATAGGGATCCGTGACCAACATGGCGCGGTGCCAGGCACTGCACTGCTTCAACCCCAAGATCTTCTTACTAGACATGACCTACACACTAAATGGATTCAACAAAAAGTCAAAAAAAGTCTGTCAAAAACTGACAGGAGGTAGCTCTCTCAGACGGATCTGTGCTGGCTGGTGTGAAAAGAAAAGATCTGACATCAGCGTCGACGACGAACCCAACACATACACCGTTACGCGGAGTTGATCTATGCCACCTATCGGTGCCCAGGGGTACGGCTATCAAAATCTTCTGGATCCAGCCTGACACCAGGAAGTTCAAAGGTAATGAATCTGTGGCTAGATGTCTCTATCAGATACTCATGATACTCCTGGACAAAATTTACTGGGTGGAAAATCGACACAAGTATATCATATGAAAATGTGTGTTTGCTAAATCACCATGTTTTTCTCCACAGGGGTTGGTTATGTACTCCTCTCTTTCACACCTTGGAAAGCCTCCTGCCTTTAACAAGAATGGGGTTAAGTGTGGTACATGGGTGGGAAATATTGTGAATTCCCAAAACCTTGTGGGTATTCAGTGAACGTTACTGAGACAGCAGCACCTACTACTGTCCCTTTCCCATCTCAAAGCTTAAATTTACAAGAGAGGACATTTTGGCCTTTGGACATGTTTTCCACTGTTGTAAGTGTATTTTGGGGTTTGACAATTTACCCTCATCCAGATTCTCAAACCGGCATGCGCAATTTTGAAGCGTAATTAGTTTTTTTTGCCCCTAAAATATGCGCCCTCGTTCAAATAACATTTGGGAATCAGACTCGTTAATTTTAAGATTGTTCCTTGTTTTCTCCAAGTCTCCTCTAAGTTTCTTGGTTAGAGTTATGCAGGGTATGATTAACACTCAGCAGTCCCTCCTGGTTTCATGGTCTCCAGATTTCCCTTCCACCCCTTCGGAACTTTTCTCTAGTGATGTTAGTATGGAAACCCTGGTCTATTTAGATCGCTTACTTGCCCTTTATGTGTGGTCATCTTCTACTGTATTTATAACATGGGTTAAACTTTAGCTTATGGAATCCTGGCCAGGTTTTCGCTCAAAAGCATGCATTGGCTCTTGCGCTCACTACCCACAGGATTCAGTGGTATGATTAATTATTTTCTTTGTCTGTGTATCACTGTTTGACTATCATATACCAATGTGACATGGGTGCTCTGCTATAATGGGAAATTTCAGGGGAACCACTGCAAATCTACCATATCCTTTCTATCCTTTATGAAACACAGTGGCATAATGCAAAATGATGGCCCTCCCTGAGGAACGTGATGAGGGGCCTCGGAGTCTCACAAATATTTATTGGCCTTGGACTGAATGATGGCCCCAGGTTGCACCCTGGTAACGCTGAGGTATTTGAAGCTAGATTGCTGCTTTCATTGATGTAAGCCTAGCTACCCCACTGTGGTCTCTGAGCTGTACCCATTTTTTTTAGAATAACTTTGGTTCCAGTCCCACAAGGTAAGACAGCCGTAGTCTCCCTGTGCTTCCTAATGGTTTCCTGACTTAGGCAATATCCACGTTCAGATTGTTAAAGGCACAAAATGGAGATACCACAAGACAATACATATCTCAGATAAGGCTGCAAGTTATAAGCGCAGGAAAACCCCAGTCACTAGTCCTTTCCAAGCCTTTCGTCTTGTGGAGAACTTCTTTGCTCTTATAGCAAATATGTATGTGCCAAATAACAAAATAGTAAGTAAGTGCTCAAAACCTGAATAGCTGTATTTTTTAACAAAAAAACAAAAGTGAGAACAAGACTCAAGTCATGGCAACAGAAAACCTCAGGCTGAGACTACCACCTATTCCCCCGCCACCACAAACTGTTCTATAAAGAAGCACTTCACAAGATTTCATCAGTCACAAACCACCTACCTGGCTGTTCTCAGGTGGTCTTGAGGTTGAGGTGTGCCACTGGGAGGAAGCTGTGAACACACAAAATATGACGTATCAGGGTTGGCTTGGTGTTTGCCATGCATAGATTGGGGCAGGACATGTCTTAGTACTAATAACTTTCAAAATGTGGGTTACTGAGCCCTAGTAGAGTGTTCAATTCAACTCAGTGGACGGAGAAGGTAGCACAGGGGATATTTTATTTTGCTCCCCAGGGTAGTACACAATCCCTTATCAAAAGATTCGAGGTTACTTCTGGCCTCATTTAAAGGTCAGTCTGTAGCTAAGATTGCAACCCTGAGATGCAAATCATAAAAACCCCATTCCCGCCTTAAGTTGGGGTACACCAGCCTGCATTGAAGGAGGTGCTGTCCATGAAGATGTAGGCATGATGACCTTTGTAGTCATTTTGCCAACATCTAGACCACCCTCTACAAACTGCAATATATCAGCAGGCTGCAACAGATATTGATAGTGGAAAATACCTGGCCTGTAATGTTCTTTCATCCTTTTATTTCATGACTAGTGGAACTATTTCGTCAATTGTATGGATTGTTTCTAATGACATTATGGCTATAGCTGTTGGAGTTGCGAATGATTTGTAGTGGTAACTGTGCTTTCTCCAGCATTGGAACTTTCATATATTCACATTATTGAATTAGACCATGTTGGACTATCTGCAACCTATCCATTCATTATAAATGATCCAAACTACAATAAATCAAAGACAAGTACCCACAACTTCCAACGGTCAAATATTCTAGCTCGCCACATGGGGAATCATTCAAGCATGGGAATCTATAGAAGATGCCAATGCTGGAGAACTAGAGCCATAGGTAAGTACCTTTTTTCTATACGACTGTTCAAGGTCTGTCCAATTATGCCTTCTACAGCTCTAATTAATGAGCTCTGTGTAACTTTACATTTTTCCAAACTGTCTCTACCAAGTAGATTATCAGTCATAATGTTTGACTGGCCATCTACGTGAAAGGCACAGGATGGAAAAATGGAAGGAACTGAAATGTAGTAGTCAAAGAAGAGGATATACACATTTTAAAAACAAATTGATACCGTATATTTTTAACTGCCTGTAATACCAGTTGCTTCTTACGCAGCTTTTAGAGAAACTGTGCTGAAAAGAGCACAATAGTCAGACAGAGACTCAAGCTTGTTTTGAGGAGGGTAAACCCCAAACACCCCTGATCAAGGCCAGGTTGCTTGGCGCACATTGAATATGTTGGTCTTATTCATGAGTGTCCTTTCAGGAACTACAGCTTTTTAGCAAATTCAGGTACAACGTATGCTCAGAAATACACTATTTGTATGTTTGTTTCAGGAAGGAAAAATATCACCATGCCCTGCTGAACACCTCTGGAGAAATAAGGCGTGCTTGCTTCCTGTGTCCAGTTTAACTGGGTATTTACACAACACCACATTTCCAACCACACCTTTTCACAGCTACCCTTTTTTTCACCCCATTTAGAAAGGTAATCAGTTGAGACTGAACATGGTGCCCCTCATGGATCACTTGGCACCTCTGGCACAAAACCCTTCCTCCACCACCTCCCTCTTTTGATGACTTCATGTGGTCTGCAGTTCGTGTCACCATATGCATTGCCAATCCCATATCTTCTTGTATTTGTCTTTGTTCTCTAGCCCAATTTTAGATGGCCACCATGTAAAAAGCATCGACGTTGCACAGTGTAACGACGTAACAGCACCACGGATGTCACTTTATCTTGCCTGACATTTGTGTCAATATACAATTGGCTGCCACACATTGTTTGAAACAATCGGAACGGTTGCAATGGTCACCGCTAAACAGCATGAGATGTGTCTGCATAAAAATTGCAAATGCGATCACAAAGACAATGACTGCAGCATTAATTCACGATCAACGTCTCCCGAAATCTTCAATCCTGGGTCCGTCTTCTCCTGCTCGTCGCCAACATGAAATGATCACAAAGACGGTCTATATTTCTGTTCCCTGGTAAAGTTTAGGCCAACCTTATGCAGGAGCAGACACAGACACGTCCAGTCCAAACAAACCACTAGCGCCAACTGTCATACACATAATCTTCCCCCAACATTCTACTATAATGATGAACAATTTGTAAAAGATTTGAAGAGTGATTTTCCTGGTGTGTTCTGTGACAAATTGAGGACATTTGTAGGATTTAAGCATAAAATAATTTTGTTGGACAATGCTGTTCCTGTAAGACTCAAAGTTAGAAATGTACCTCTCACCTATCGAGCTAGACTGAAAGAGATGTTAAAAGATTTATGCAATAAACAGGTTATTCAGCCAAATTTTTGTCATATCTTTGGGTTTTAAATAACACAAGAAAACTGATGGTCTAGGTAAGAAAAAAGGAAAATATATTTTCCTTTTTTCTTACCTAGACCATCAGTTTTCTTGTGTTATTTATCGTTAGGTTTGGGATTAAAACTGTTGGGTCTTTAAATATTCTCCCTGGGACCCCCTCTCTCTCTCTCTCTTCGGGAGCTGAGCAATGTGTGATTCGTTTATATCTTTGGGTTTTGCCTGTAACATTCTGGTGAGCTTAGATTGTGAGTAGACCATAGGAGAGTCGACACTTAAATATGTATAGAAAGAGATGCTTTACCCAATTTAAAAGAGTTAGCCTCTACGTTGGCTGGGGCTACTATATTTTTCACCTCAGATCTTTCAAGCTGAGTTTGATGAGTATTCTAAACACTTAACTGCTTTTGTAACTCCTGAAGGCATGTTTCAATTTTACAGAATGTCTCTTGGATAGGCCAGTGCAGTGTCAGTTTTCTAGCATTTAATGAAAACACTTTATAAAGCATCGAGGGGGCAATTGCATTCCAACATGATATTCTAGAATTTGTTAAATTTAAGAAATGAGCTTCATCGCTCGGAACAGAATAGTTGAACTTTGAAAGAGTCTAAATGAAAATTTAAATGTGAGGAAGTGGAGTATTTGAAAAGTTCTATTACTAGAAATGGTATTAAACCCAAGCAGCATCCTGCAGGTCACTTCGGCAGACATACACCCTACGGGGATATCTAACCACTCAACGGCCCCTCGCGGCGGGATGCCTGGCTTTCACCTTGCGGATACCCTGCCGGGGTTATCTCACAGGGGAATACCAGGACGGGTTCCCTAAGCAAGCGCTTAGAAACCGCTGGGTGATTTGCGCTATATAAATTCCTGTACATTTACATTTACATTTACAACCACTCCTCAGTGGGAGGTGGCAGCAGGAGGCAGCGACTGATATGGCACCTCAACACCTGGCACTTCCAGGATGTGAAATGTGTATAACTCCTCTCCACTGAATTAGAACACTTCTGTGCACTCAACAAGGGCATGGTGAACTCCCCAAGCGTTCTTTGGGCAGCAGGCAAGGCCCCCATCAGGGGGTTTGCCAAAAGCTGTCAGAAGTGCTGAAAAAAAGAAGGTGTGCAACATGGTTGTCCTGGAAACTCATATCTTGGATATTGAACGGCTATATACCAGCCACCAGAGTGAAACTCTCGATCGCCAGCTAATGGCAGCGAAAGAGACACTCCGACAAACGGAGATGGAGGAGGACCGCCAATGTCGAATGACCTCTACGCACTGAGTCTTTGAATACAGGGAAACTGATACACTGGCTGGTCACCGGGGAGGTGGCATCTCGTGTAGTCTCCGAGGTACGCAACTGTCCCCACACCCACCACCACAGAGTCCAATGACATAGTTGCAATTTTTTCCTCTTACTACAAATTGATCAATGCCCAGCAAGATTGCCCGCACAGTGAACACCAATGCTCAATCCTAGATTATATCCTGCTTGCAACACTCTCCCGGGTGGACCGCATAGCTCTTGACGGACCAATCATGGAGAATGAAAGCAGTGACATGATCTAGAGTCTAAAATCTGGTAGGACACCGGGTCCTGATGGGTTCCCAGCACGGTGCTACTTTAGATACTCCACCCAGTTAACCGCCTATCTGCTCAGCCTCCACCAGGGGGCAGCCAAAAGGGGAGAGTTACCTCCAGTCATGCAAACCACCAAGATTGTGGTTAAACCTAAACCAGGGAGCCCCAGGGACCAGTGCCCCTCCTACTTGCCTATTTCCTTCATTAACGCAGAGGTCGAAATATTCGCAAAGTTTCTAGCAAACATGCTCCACCCAGTCCTGACTAAACAAGTCCACCCAGACAAAAGCAGCTTTATGCCGGAACGCAGCACTAGATATTGCAGCAGACGGTCACATGGCTGACCTCCAAGACCCACTGCCCCTTCTACTTCTGGACTTTGAAAAGTCATTCAATACAGTGCACTGGTCTGTTTTGGCCAAAGTACTGGAGACTATGGGACTGAGCCCCAGACTCTGCAGATACATCAGTATTTTATATTTTGAGCTGCAGGCGTGGGCACTAGTTAACGGAGTTCTGTAACGCACCTTCCCCATCCGAAGGGGCACTAGACAGGGATGCCTCCATCACCACTCATTTTTGTCCTAGCAATTGAGCCTCTGGCCCGACTAATCTATTGTGATGCCTGAGTGGTGAGCTGGAAGTGGCAAGACGAATCTGAGGACAAGATTGCACTGTACTCAGATGATATCCTGCTCTACTGGCCCCCGCTGTATGGAAATAAATACTTGACCTCTATAAACAAGCATCAGGTCAACCTAAGGAAATACTTGCTAGTACGGCTGACAGGGGAGGACGGGTACATAATATGGCGACCACCTAAGCTGATCTAAACAACTAGATTTAAATACATGTTATGTTATATTATATTGATTTGTAAAGGGCACTAATCACCTGAGAGGGTATCCAGGCATTTGGCTAGGTGTGTAGGTGTGAGGTCCCCAAGATGCTTAGAATGAATAGCCAGGTCTTCAGCTTTTTGAGGAACTCTCGAAGTGATGAGGAGGCTCTGAAGTGGTGAGAGAGGGTCATTTCATGTCTTAGGTGCAATGTTGGAGAATGAGCAACCTCCATTTTTGCTGTTGCGGATGCGGAAATGTGTGCGAGTGAGAGAGGCAGTGCATAGGTGTCTGGTGGGTTGGTGAAACTGTATGTGGCAGTTCAGGTATTGTGGGCCTGTGTTGTGTAGGGCTTTGTTTGTGTGCGTGAGAAGTTTGAATTGGCTGTGTTGTGAATGAGGAGCCAGGGAAGCTTCTTGAGGTGGGGTGTGATGTGGGTGCAGCATGGGAGGTTGAGTATGCGACTTGCAGCAGTGTACTAGATGGCCTGGAGTCTGTGTAGGAGTTATTTGGAAAGTTTGGGGTAGAGTAATTCCGTTGTCCAGTCTGCTGTTAATGAGTACTTGCGTGTTGGTCCATCTGGTGCAATGGGGCAACCACTTGAAGATCTTTCGTAGCATACATAGAATGTGGAAGCACAAGGTACACACTGCATTGACTTGAACTGCCATGTTGAGCTTGTCTAGGATCATCCCAAGATTTCTTGTATGGTCTGTGGGTCTGGGTACTAGCTCCGATGGCCATCAGGTGGATTCCCATGGGGAGGTCTTGTTGCCAAAGACCAGTACTTCTTTCTTGTCGAAGCTGAGCTGCAGGCAGTTGGTGAAGTTGGTCTTGGTGGTGGTGTCTTGTCTGTCAGGGAGAGGATGAGTTGAAAGTCACTGGCGTTGGAGATCGCGGTTATGTCTTGTAATTGGATGATGTTGGTGAGCGGTGTCATGTACATGTTGAAAAGGGTGGGGCTGAGGGAGGATCCCTTTGGTACTCCGCATATCAATCTCTTGGTCTCTGATGTGAATGATGACAACATGACCCTGTGTGTTCTTTCCGTGAGGAAGGAACAAATACATTTGAGAGCAGATCCTTGTATGCCAATCTTGTGGAGTCTTCTAATGAGAGTGTTATGGGAGACAGCGTCGAAAGCTGCAGAGAGGTCAACAAGTTGAGGGCCGCTGTTTCTCCTCAGTCCAGAATGATTTGAATGTCGTCAGTGGCTGCGATGTGTGTTGTTTTGTTGCTGTGGTTCCTTTTATCACCTGACTGAGTGTTGTCAAGAAGAGTTTGAAGTTTGAGGTGGGTTGCGAGTTGCTTGTTGATGGCCTACAAATCACTTTGGCTGGATATGGGAGCAGAGAGATAGGTCGGAAGTTGTTCAGTTGATTCGGGTTAGATGTGCGCTCTGTGAGGATGCCGTTGATTTTTCCAAGTTTACATTCATCCGGACAGACACATACAGATTTTATTGAGGGACTCCTGGCTGACAAGATGACCGAACCACCTGCAGAGGAAAGTCGAAGGTGTTCAGCAGTCGTCACTCAATCCCAAAGAAGGAAGGTGGAAATTGTGAAGGCACAGGTGCATAACTCTGAACTGCTGCCGTAATCGCAGATGCTATAGAAGGAGCAATCTGATCAGAGGACAGATGCTCAAGCCCAGGATGTTCTGGATACCATACTCTCTGTGCCCAGTACATGACCACTTGGTTGTCTTGGGGGACCCGTCTGTCCTAAACTTCTTGAGAACCAGGAGCAGGAGCGGTATCAGCAGAAAGGCATACAGGAATCCCAACTGCCACTTGAGGAGGATCATGCTTCTGAGCGAAACACACCATGGAAACTCTAAAGTGCAGACATTCTGACATTGCATATTCTCAAGAATCTCCCTGTTTATGGAAAGAGACCTTATGCCACCTCCATGTGTGATCCACTAGATGTCAAAGGCTAAGGTCATACACTCTGGCATCCACCCTGGCATTAAACAATCATGTCAGGTGGTTCACCACCAGGAAAATATTTTGGTGGAACAGCAATTTCCAGAGACGCAGGCCCTCCTTTCACAGGGTACATTACCCCACCCTGCCCTGCTTGTTGCAGTACAACATGGAAGTGGTACTGTCCGTGAGCAGCTCTACCAGCCTCCCCTTGATGAATGGAAAGAAGGTTTTCAATGCCACGCAGACGGTCCTCAGCTCAAGAAGGCTGATATGGAGCCAGGACTCCACTGGAGAGCAGAGGTCTCTGATCTCCGCTTTTCCCAGGTGGCCAGACTGACCCAGAATCAATGCATAATCCACACTGTCAGCTCTGGGCACGTAAGGGAGCGGCATCTGTGCTGACTAAATCTTGGGCCAGTAACAATCATTCGAGTCCGCCGGGTTGGCACTGCTCTTAACCCAGTGTGAGAGGTTGTCAACTGATGAAGCATGCCTCAATAAGTTGAGGGTGAGACGACTTCTCAAAAATCTTTTGATGACCTACAACCAAGAGATTCCAGATAAACCTAAATGGACCAAATTGGCCTCAAAGACCCTCAAGTCTCTTACTTGTGTTGTATCACATTTGTGAACACCAGAGAGGCACTGGTGAAACCAAATGGGAGCACAGCAAACTGAGAATGCTCCTGTCGCACCAAGAACGTCAGGTAGCGTCGATAAGCAGGCAGGACAGTCATATGGAAATAGGCATCCTGCAGGTCCAACACCATTATCCAGTCTCTAAGGTCAAGGGCATAAAAGACCTTGCCCAGAGATGGTATTTTGAATTTCTCCTTTCGTAGGAATGTGTTGAGAGCATGCAGGTCAAAAACAGGTCAAAGGACTCTGTCCTTCTTGGTCACAAGAAAGTTGCAGGAACACCAACCACACCTACTTCTGGTGCAGGCTTTCTCTCGATAACCCCTTTGTCCCCATGCAGGCAAGTTCCATCGAACGGTAAGCCCATGAGGGATGACAAGATAGTACCTCAAAAAAGGGTCGACGGAAGCCAAGCGTGGTGGTGAATGGCGACACTGGTGCCAATAGCCCACTGGATGGAGTCGGGTGAATCACAACTGTCATGAATGGGCTCCCTTGGCTAAAAAAGCCAGAAAGTCTCCTCAGATAAGGTGATGTGGTGTGGTGTGGGTGGTATGTCTATGGGGTGAGGCAGGAAGGGAATTGAATAATTGTTCCACAATCTGAAGCCCCGATTGTTCAGATATGATGCTCCTCCATCCAGGGAGGTGAAAGGTGATGCAACCTTCCACTCGGCAATCATGCATTGCAGAAAATGACCTGAAGTGGTTTTGCGGCATCTGAAGGAGGGGAGACTGCTGTTTGGTTAGACCAGTGGTTCCCTATCTGTATATCGCAGCACTCAAAAGCAGCCAGGGGCGTCACGCACCAAGCACACAGTCTGGGAATCACTGCTTGAAGCAAATATATATATCACTGATTGTGTTTACATTTAAAGCTTGTTTCAGATAACGTACAGCAATTGAGTTACAGAGCCTCATGGCTTCAAATACCAAAATAGCTAGAAATTGACAAAAAAACCTATGTAATCACTTAACAGTAATAGCACATGGTAGAAACATGCAACGGGAAGAAACGTAGGTTCCAATAGATAAAAGTACTACGGATTTCCTAAGAAGCTGATCCCACTACTCCACATAATATAAAAGACAACTGCCAGAGCATGCAGTGTTCCCCAAATGCATGCATACATCCCCAATATTTAAGAAGACAACTGTAGTGGCTCTAAATTGCCTCAAGGATTACATTTTAAACGGGTCCGATATGTCCCACTTCCCATGGAGCCTTCCCAATACTTCTGAAAAAGCTACTGACAGAGCCTACAGTGTTAGCTCTTGAACTCTGAAAAACATTTCTGTTAATTATTTGTATTATTCGGTACAACCGGGTATATGATAGGTATAGCAGTCGTAAGGAGTGTGATATTAGTTAATAAGGTTTTTGGTGTGGAAAAATATAGAACTTGCTATGGGCGTGACAACATCACTGATAAAATCATTTAGTATTAGCGCTTTGCAATAATATGATATTTATCTCTGTTAAAGGTGTCGAGATTTCCTTCTAAAGTAAACCTATGTCCCTCTCTCTACCTTTGCTGCAGAGTTCTGAGTGATTCATCTTGGCACAACAGAACTGATCTGAAAGCTCAAGTCCCCATCCTAGGGATAGCCCAGCTGTAAGGGAACCCCCATCTACTAGAACACATTATTCTCCTCACATTGTCTTCCTTCTTCTGTTCTGGCTAATTGCATGTCATGCTCTCTCTCGCAATGGTATCTATCCTATTAGCTCATAATGGAGTGAGCTTTATTGCGGAAAGTGATCATAACGCCCAGGAGCACTTAGAGGAGGACAGTTTCCCCCCTGACCCTTGCCTCTACCTTCTTGCCTGAATCATTGCCTGCTTCCCTGAAAACTCATTGGCGGACCCAGCCTGCTCCATCATACTCCTGCATAGTCACCACATTCTCGCCTTACTTTGGCACGCCTTAGCCGGTTCACGGAACACAAAGAGCTCTACACTCATTATTAACTGGTTCTACAACCCCATCTGTCTACGATTTCTATCTCTCATTTAACAGCTGTCAGAAGCCCGGACATGGATCCAAAAAACGTAAGACCTATCCTTACAAATTTGGAGCCATCTGGCAATAATGCTTATACAATTAAATACCTGCCTAACCTATCAAAAATGCATCAAAAAAACATCAAACACAGACTCCTAAAAGCACACCCAGAAACCCTCATTTCGGATCCTTACTTCTGCATAAAAAAATGGTAGAACAATAACTGACGCACTAAATGGAGGTTGGTATTTTACTCACTGCTCCGATTCATCACATCCAAAAAGAGGACCCCTCATAGGCTTAGACTTACTGTTGCCCCCTCACCTACCTACGGAATAGAAGCAACCATTTACAACAATGGGACTATCCTTATACAATCATCTACCCACAACCTGGTCATTTTTTACACCATTTTCACCATCATCAAGAACACAATGTCTAGTAACGAAACCTCACCCTCCCAAGATCCCCCTATTTCCTCTGACAACCCACCAAATCCACAAAATGTGTCTTCTCACTACCTCGACATCTCGGATGACCCAACCCCTTCCCTTCTTTGCTCCATTATAGGGACCTGTGTAATAAATAGCAACTCTTCTGTGACATTAGGTGGGCCAGAATCTCTCTCCTCCCACTCTCTAACTAGTCAACATGCTCACCACTGACCTAGAGCAATTAGGTCACAGTCACTTAGCCCCTTATGGCATATCATCACCCCTTCTACACCCCGCCACCCATTCACATTATTGCGGACACTCCTATAGTTCTCACAACTCTCCCCATAGCTACACCGGTGTCACACCCATATTCTGGTCTCCCTAACCAGGCCAGAAAAGTGACTCATAAGACCCTTGAACCTCTTCGTAACCAGTTGCTACTCTTCCCACCTTGCGAAGCACTTCACATCTCTACCCTGCCTCTGCTTCTCTCTAACCTTTCCCCCTCTAGACTACCCCCCTCACAGCTCCTGTCCCCAAGTACCAGGAACCCGCTCCCACACAGCTTTTGAATCCAGACTGGTCGAGATTTCACGTGCCCTTCAACAACTAAAGGCTGATGTTTAAAGCCTTTTACACCTCTCCTCCGAGGTATCTGATTAACGGAAGACTAGTGGGTCCATGAAGACTGAGTGCCTCAGCTACACACATCCCTCTAAATCCTGCTCCAGACTCTCTGCGCGTCCCTCACCCACTGTGACCTCATCACATGTGGCCCCTACACACCAAAGATGGAAAATCCCACCCCTCAGCAACGACTCCTCTCTGCCTTTCAGAGTTAAAGACCCACCCCAATACAAGGATATTATAACCCTACCACTCTCTTATGACCCATCATATGCTGTTAACACAGATAATTTGTGCAAAATTGAAGAAATCGACTCTGATCCATTTAGAAAACCTACGGTAAACTCTAGATCCTTAAATAAGCACAACCTCACTTGAGTCCCCACCACTATTCCTCCCTCAGATGATCCCAAACCACAGCTTAAATGCATGCTTCTCAACTGCAGATCAGCAGTAGAACATACTGCTGACATTGCGGCCCTCTTCCTTGCTCATGATCCAGACATTCTAGTGCTGACGGAAACCTGGCTTAACGACTCATCTGGACCAATTATCGACATACTAGTGCCCCATAGCTATGACCTCATCAGGCTAGATAGATCAGGTGGACAATGTGGAGGCAACGCATGTATACATCGTAACAATTTATCAGTTAGACATCTGCAAACAGATTCCTTGTCGTCATGTGAATACTTGTGCTTTGAGCTCTCATGCAATAACAGGCACCAATGCAAATTCCACGCGCTCTATAACACTCTACGAGACAATCTCCCTTTTATAGAACAGTTCATGAAAATCATCTCAACAGATGCGGAGTGTCACGGCACCCCGATTTTACTTGGAGTCTTTACCTCCATTGGAATGATATGAATGACACGTCAGTCAACAGCCTCAAATCCTTCTTAGTAGACCTAAACCTCACTCAAATATGTGATAGCCCAACTCACAACAAGGGAGCTACCTTAGATCTGGTCATGGGTAAGATCAACTCCATTCAACTTGATTCAATCGCCCCTTGTGTCTGGACGGACCACCATTGCATCTCCTTCAGAATCTGGCAAAGAAGTCTTAGAAACATTAACGTATATGATCTGACTTCATGCACTGATAACATCCTGCTCCCTCCTCTGGACAGGTCTGATATCGGCGACCTTACAGCCCACTATAATCGCTCCATGACTAACATCTTAGACAGCATGGCACTGCTACAACAAAAAAGAATGCCGTCCAAAATCTCCAAACCTTGGTATAATGGTAGCTTAAATACTGAAAGAAGAAATCTGACGCTGGCGGAACGTTTGTGGAGATCTTCTCCCTCCCTTGACAATCTCACTCAGCTGAGATCTCTGAGAAATATATATAAAACAAATGCATCAGATGCTCTAAAGCCAGTTACTTCAGAAAGCAACTAGAGCAAGCCAAAAAACGGCCGAAAAAATTGTTTGAACTCATCAAGCTTCAATCAAACAGCCAACCTAACCCTCTCTTAATGGATCTCTGTTTGCAGCCTAATTGTGAGGAATTTGCCGCCTTCTTCAGTGAAAAGACAACAAAGATCAAACTTGAACTGCAGGCAGCTTTGGAGAATCTACCTGTTACCTATTCTCTGTCTGGGTTTGGTGTGCCCCCACCTGTTCCGATTCTCCCCCCAAAAACAATGCTACTTGGAGCCTATTCCAAACCTTGGACGAAAGCACCATTTGAAAAACTCTGGCTACACTGAAACCCTCCAACCACTTCAGCAATCCCTTGCCATCGAACCTCTTCAATGAGATCAGATCATTCATACTCCCTCTTTGGACAAAAATTGTTAACGCTTCTCTGCTTCAAGGTTCGACGGCAGACCATACTAACCATCACAATTTTCATCGAATTTCCAACATTCCTACTCTGGCAAAGCTCCTAGAGAAATGCGTACACACCCAGCTATGTAGCCACATTGAACTATTCCAGTTGCTGGAACAATTCCAATCCCACTACCGTCAGGGTCATAGCATGTAATTCACTCTTACCCACATTGTTTATGATGCACTACAAATACTGTACCTTAATGAATCGTGCCTTTTGAACCTCCTCAACCTATTGTCAGCTTTTGATACAGTGAGTCATGATACCGTTATGGATTTACTGGAACATATGATGGCACTATCAGGGACTGTGCTAAACTGGTTCTCCTCATTCCTACACAATAGAACACAAAGACTTGAGGTGAATCAGTCTCTGTCTAACCCCTCACCACTCACTCTGGGGGGACACAGGGGTCTACGCTTTCACCCATTCACTTCAACCTGTTCATAGAGTCTCTAACAGAAATCCTGAAATTATCCAACATCCATTATCACATGTATGCCAATGACACACAACTGTACCCGAAGGTCTCCCCTCAGAGGACATTAGGTCCTCAAACGCCGCACTTCAGGGAATGCAAAGTTGGTTGACACTCAATCACCTGAAATTAAACGCTCTTAAAACAGAATTCCTCCTTATCGCCCTAGCTGAACAGTCGCCAGTTGAAGAACATTGATTCCGCGAGCTCTCTGAGAATAATGCTAAATAAGCATCTGGACATGCAGAAGCATATTAGTGCTCTTACCAAAGGAGCAAACGTCCAACTGAGCATCCTAAGGAAAATAAAACCGTTCCTACCCCACACGACTTCAAGATTACGGTTCAAGCCCTAATGATCTCCAAACTGGATCATGGTAGAGCAACCCTCTGTGGCCTTCCTAGGTCGACCATGGCACCACTGAGGGCCTCTCTAAACTCCGCTGCAAGGTTCATTAGAGGCGCAAAATGTTATCATCACATCACGCCTGAGTTGAAATCACTAAATTGGCTCCAGTATGAAGCAAGGATACATCTAAAAATTGCATGCATGACCCACAGCTTTACATTTTAACACCCCAATCTGGTGCATAAACGTGAGCTTTCAGGGGGTTCTAGATCTTCTAGGGGGTCCAGCACTTTACTTCTCAAACCACCGAAATTCCATAAAAAGAAAACCTACAATCGAGCATTCTCGGGTATTGCACCAAGAATTTTGAACTCCCTTCCACCTGAAATAAGACGGAATAATTCCACAGCTTCCTTCAAAAGGGAAGTTAAAGAGATACTGCTGAAGAAATTTCTAGGCTAGATATTAAACGCCCAAGGACTCACAAGTTTACACTGTGTTGTGTGTAACATGCCAGTCTTACATCCACAATGACTAGGAAATTTCAGAAATTTTAATCTGGCGACTGCTGAGATTAGTGCACTAGCTCTACAGCACACATGCCATTAAGGAAAGATAGCTCAGCGGGCTAAAGCATCTGCCACAAAGATCATCTGTAACTCACAGGACACAATTTCCAGTCCTCAGTGCTATCCGCTGTAACACAGAATTTGCAAGTGACACAGTATAATATTACAGAGACAAATAACTTTGGGGCACATATGCTACATAAACGATTACCACTCACAGGGCCCTGCTCAGGAAAGGTCATATTACTTGAAAGTGTTGTCTGCTCCAGGCTGGGAAACATTGTTTACAACGCATGCAATACATTGCATGCAATTCATTGCATGCCATTACAGCGCAAATCGTTACAACAGCGCGTTGTTACATCGAATGCAATTACAATGCAAGTCGTTATGACTTGCTGTAGGGGGCAGAAGGTGTTGGATTTGTTGGATTTTCAACTCAACATCTTCCCTACTGTTGCACACACTGGAGTTGGAATAGTAAATTATACTATTCCAAACTCCAGCGCCCCCATACAGCACGTTGTTGTAACGACTTGTGTTGTAATGGCATGCATAGAAAACGTATGTGTGGTAACAAGTGCTATTCCTTCAGGATTTCTACACCACAAGCAATGTCTGCCCTTCATTCAGAACTCGATGTTCAGCTTCAATCTGAAGCTCAGACACACAAATGGCTGATATTTGCCAGGAAAAACAACAAATAACTATTCCAAACCCGAGCCTGTGGTATGAACCAGGGCCAATTCAGACCCTAACTTTCACAAAACCAGGTTACTTGGATTCACCCTGAACACAAACCTCAGTTTCAAGGACCATACTACCAAGGATACAAGGACATCCTGGCACGATCATATTGGAGGCAACAATGTGCAAGAAAGAAAAACCTAGATGGCAGACACAGACCTTCTCTATCAATGCACCCATGATCTGAAACAACATTCCTGCATTTAACAGGGCCTCTCAAACCCTGCTCAGGAACGAGCTAAAGTCACACCTCTTTAAAGAGCCCTACATCACAATGCAGTAACAGTTCATTTCTCCGAGAATCGCATGTCCCTCCAATATGTTGTTGACGCTGCTTGGGGCTCCGAAGTCGATAAGATTACATCTATGATGATAATACCTTTATTGGCTTCATTCCAATGATTTTCAGGGAGAAAAATGGATGTACTCCCGAGGCCAGGCCTACCCCCCGTGCCCTCCTACCTCACCCCCCCAACCACCAAAAAAGTAACATAATGGGGAGTCACAGCCAATAGCCAATAGGTCAAGGGAGCCATGGGTAAAAAAAATCTGGGAACCACTGGGTCAGACTGTTGTCTCTGGGGGTCTGGATGCTGAATGCCTGATTCCTTGTCTTTACCTCAAAAGGACTGAGAGGCTTGTTGTTGCAGGGGCACATTCTGGCACTGGGAAAGTGGACTTGCTCTCTTTAAATCTCTCTAGGGCAAAGTCCAAGTTCACTTCAAAGAGCCGAGAGCCTTCAAAAGGCAGGTCCATTAAAGTGTGCATGGCGCCTAAGCAACACACTGGTCCTGACTGCCCTTCCCAGACAGTAAGTAGTGTCTAGACCTGAGATATGGAATGCTTTGCTGCGTCTTAATCATCCCCTAAAAGAGTCAGTGAGGTTGGCAGAATGTCCACAGGGATAGCCAGCAAGATGTCCATCACTCTATCCCACAATGTAAGTGAGTATCTTCCCAGGAGGCAGTTAAGGTTGGCTTACCGAAGAGTAAGGATAGTAGAGGAAAACATGCGCTTTGTGAATGTTTCCATGCTTTTGGATTCAATATCAGGCGCGGTGGTTAGAAAAGCATTCAGGTTAATTCTGCTTGTGGAAGCCTGCAATGCTAAGCTTTCCAGAGTTGAATGTTGCAAGAGGAAATCCGGGTCTGGCCTACGTTGGATTGCTGTCTGCCTATTGACTGGAGAATAAAATCCTGTTTTTGCCCAGGTGCCCGTCAGCACGTCAGCCAGAGTCTCAGGAAAGGGTAGGAGAATTTCTTCAGTCGTCTGTCCTGGGTTAAGGATCTCCATCAAGACATCTGTTTTGACTTCATTAATGAGTGAGCTAAGATCTAAAACTTCAGCCACTCTCCTAATTATTGTTGCTAAGGAGGCAGACTCCTCTGTTGTCTTTGTGGGTTTAGGAGATTCAAGTTAGCCTGGCTGATGATGGCTGATTAGCCAGAAACTGGTCCCAGGATGCTTGTTTCCGGTCCAAGGAAGACATGGCTTGGCAGTTCGGGCTGGACTGTTCCCATGAGGCACAGGGTCAGAATGATTTGCATATGGCTATGTCTGAACTGGGGTGGCGGAGTGAGCTAAAGAATAATGATGGATTAAACCCAGATCAGTTCACTGGGGGAGAGTGCTTGCAATGTTCAACACTCCGTCCATCATCCCCTTTGGTTTTGCTTTGTTCGCTCTAAGTTGGCAGAGTATGCCCGGACGTGGGTCCCTTGCTCACTTTGCCACTCTTTTCAAGCTAGCCTGGCTGCTGGCTGATTAGCCAGAAACGGGTCCCAGGATGCTTGTTTCCGGTCCAGGGAAGACATGGCGTGGCAGTTCGGGCTGGACTGTTCCCATGAGGCACAGGGTCAGACTGATTTGCATATGGCCATGTCTGAACTGGGGTGGCGGAGTGAACTAAAGAATGATGATGGATTAAACCCAGATCAGTTGACTGGGGTTGAGTGCTTGCAATGTTCAACACTCCGTCCATCATCCCCTTTGGTTTTACCTTGGTCTGTTTCATGGTCTTCAGTGTGGAGGCAATTGGCCTGAAATGCCCATTCATGGAGAATGGTGTGGCTCCTTTGGAGTCTTCTTATGTAGGGGAGTTCATTCAACAAGTATTTTGGATCTGGGGCTTTAATCATGTTGCTATAAAGTTTAATATGGTTCACAGAAGACCTCTGAGACACTAAACAACACTGTAAACAGCTAGAAGGAAAATGGAGAGCCAGCGACGACACAACCAACAGAAACTACCTACAAGGCTACACTAAGACACTATCATCAGCAAATAGGAGACACCAACAAAAAAGCTCTAGTTGACTGCATCAAAGGAAGCTCCAACAGCTGTAAGGAGATCTTCTTGATTGTCAAAGATTTCACCTCTGTCACTGTTAACAACATCGCTGCCTCTCAACAACTCTGATACAACCTATCCAACTTCTTCCTCTGCAAATTTGCAAACATCTACAGCAACTTCGCACACCAACCTAACCCCTGAGAACTCGCCACTAATCTACCTACCACCAACCAAGATGGCCACCTGACTGAATGGACAATCCTCACCAGAAACGACACAGCAGGAATCATGCGGAGCATCCAAACAGGCCCCCCAACTGACCCATACCCCCCAACGCATCTGCCATCTGGGAATATCATTATTAGCACCACCCTAACCCACATCAACACCTCCATCATGGCCTCCACTTTACCACGTGAATAGAAGCTTGCAGAAATCAATGCCATCCTTAAGAAGTTCACAGCTGACACAAAGCAACTGAGCAGCTTTCAATCCAGCTCCTTGCACACAAGAAATCTTGGGATCCATCCTAAAAAACAAGCTCAACATGATGGCTCAAGCCAACACAGTGTTCACCTCTCGCTACCACATCCTACGCATGGAGCTAAAGATCTTCAAATGGTTAAATCAGAACACCAAAAGGACGGCCACACAAGTACTCATCACCAGCAGGCTGGACTATGGCAATACTCTCTACGCTGGAATCTCCAAACCCTTTCACATGATCCAGATCATCCAGAACACCATTGCAAGACTCATCCTTGACCTCCCACTCCGCATGCACATCACACCGCACCTCAGGAAGCTTCACTGGCTCCCCATTCACAAGTGCAGCCAATTTAAACTTCTCACACACACATCCAAAGCCCTACACAACACAGGACCAGAATACCTGAACAGCCGCATACACTTTCACCAATCCACCAGACACCTATGCTCTGCCTCATTCTCACACACTCCCTGCATCAGCGAAAGAAAAACTGGAGGTCACTCTTTCTCCTATATCGCACCCAAGACATGAAACAACCTCCCTTGACACATCAAAGCCTTTTCCTCACTTCTTGAGTTTGCCAAGAAGCTGAATATGTGGCTCTTCTTATAAGCACCTTGGGGACCACACACCTACACACTGGCCCAAGTGCCTGGATACCTTCTCGGGAGATGAGTGCGCTATACAAAGTAACATAACAAACAGTGCTTGTGTTGGGCTTCTCAAAGGTTGTGAAGAGTACCCGTTCGGCAAGATAAAGGTACGTCTGCTACTTTCAATGGTGAATTGGGGGTATATGTGCCATTTTGTGACTTATGACTGATCTAATCCAGGGTTTATGATTTGCAGTGGCATTTAGATTGAACAACTAACTGTAGTAAAACAGTCTTAAGAAAGATTGTAATGAATAGATTTCCCCTTCAATCAGCTACATGCTGTTACAGATTCAGTCACTAAACTGACCTGTGTACTGGACAAGAGATTTGCCCGGAGCGCAAATTTCATTGTATGAAGGCCTTAACATCTAACACAGAGGCTTAAGGTTGCATCGCCTATCAAATTTTACCATTTCCTATTAGACATCTCTCCCCGTGAACGATCAGATTACATTAGATCAGATTGAGTTAGATTGGATTAGATTGGATTACCACGTTACAAACACTCGCAAGAGAAAGGATGTTATAACCTACGTGGGCCTTCAGGAAGCAGGACAGAGGCTGGCATACTCTGGAACGGTTGGTTGGTAGAAGGCTGTGAAGAACGCGCAGGATGCTGCTGTTGGCGTCCAACAATAAAGGGTTCTAAGGCAAAAGGGAGATGAAATAAAAAAGGTCCAGTGTAAGCATTAAGATCATTAAAGGGATGATGCTGGGTCAATGGCTAAGCATGAAGGGAGTCAGTATGACATGCAGTAGAGGATAAAGGGGGTCAATATGACATGCACCAGGTCCCTCAGTTTACAATGGGTTTGAGATTGACGGAAATCGGAGTGCCTGCTTGAAACTGAGTGGAGATGATAGATAGATCCAGCACCACCAGAGCATCAAGGGAAGCACAGGGTGTTATCAAGGAAGTGTATAGGGTAGGCCTTTCACACACAGACTATGCAGTGGGTTAACAACACAAAAGGACTGTCAATGGTCTGTACTTAAGTTGTACAGACCATTGACAGTCCTTTTGTGTTGTTATACTGTGAATAAGGGGTTTGTCTGTCCTTTGGTCTTTAAATAATTTTCCCCTTAGACCCTCCACCAACCTTGTTTTTTGACGATATACACTGGGTTAGCCAAGGCAAGTTGAGCAACTGAGCAGTCTAAGGAAGCTGGAGGAAAAGGGGCAATAACATGAAAAGAGGGGATTGAAAAAATGAATAAAGATACAATTAATGTGCTGAATAAATCCGACACATTAGTTGAATTCCACCTCAGCTGGGGCAGACAATCATCTATTCTGACCCCCTGAAGATAATTCTTGTCATAACATTGCGTCAGTTCAGCAATGATGTTCTCCTTTAACTCCTACACCTAGGAAAGTCTTACCTGAACCCTGTCCAGACGCACCAGAAGTGCACCCTTCTACTGATGACTCTATGCCTGATCAGACAGCATTCTTCTGATCGTTACTCCTCTAAAGCTAGGACAGACACCATGCCTTAAGTGATGGATGTAATGCTTGAAATAATCGCAACCACTGGCAATTTCTCGGGTCGCCTCCCATTTGAGTGGTCTACAGTGAGTGTTGTCATTTAATTTCCTTTGGTGAATGTTAGTCAATGAATGTGCCATACCGCCAGTACACAGTAGTGCAGCATCATTGTTTTATAGTTCACTTTTTGTTTATATAATAGCAGAGTCAGGCTGAATTTCAAATAAAACAACTTATAAGTAACAGGAATAGGAAAAACAGACCAGAAGAGGAAGCTGTGGCCTACCACTGATAAGCTGCCCGAAGGAAGATAGGTGAGGTGGCAAACAAACCTGCATGCGGTGGCTCTTCACTTTTCGGAAAAGAATGAGGAATTGACACTGCTTCCTTTGGGATTTCCTGAAGTGCTGGAGACCTGTGGAAGAGGCAATGCACTGATAATGATGTAATTGCTTCTTTCAAAGTCAAGTGTGGAGACCAATATTTCATCGTTCAGCAAAATGACAGTATTATGTTGATCAGAGTAGCTGCCTTAAATTTTGATTACAAAATTAATGTTACGTCTAACAAGAGCACTTGAAATAGATAACTAAAACGGTTATCATTGGCAATATACCATAAACCGATTTTGGATGATTAAAACTTTAAGGAAATAGTTATAAAATATACAATATAAAACAACTGCAGAATATATGAAAAATGGATGGATGGAAATTCAATAATTATAAGTTTACATTTTTCGATTGTTCCTGTTGGAAGCTGCTAACTGAAAATGCAGTTCTGCCTTCTTGTGATGAGGAGAATAAACACATTTTGACAAGATGGCACGTTCTTTGACATGCTCAACCAATAATACTTAATTCCAATAGTGAAATAGGAGGAAGGAATAATAAAAACATTTGCTACAATGATAGCTAAAAGATGTAAGTACTAAGTATCAGTAACATGGGGAATATTTCAAGTGGTTGACGATCAGAAAAACCACAGCTTTTCTCCCCGCCGACTTTTAAAAAGCATATAAAATATATTCAGTCACTGATTTTAGGTACATTTTTACATACCCAATGAGCCCTTAACAAGCTATCTCAATGCACACAGCTGAATATACAGAAATGGGTCATCAAAATCTCCTAAAGAATGAAAAGCTGCTCATTTGAGTAAAACTATATGGGCACAGCCTCAGCATATCTAGTTTTCAGCTTAGGATGTAGGTTGCACAGAGAAATATACAGCACAGATAAATAGTTCAGAGCAACCCATGTCTTATACCATGTCTGTCTCTCTAGAATTCTGCCTTATGAGAAATGACCTAGAGTAGAACCCGACATTTCGATAAAATTTCAGGACAGGCTCTATGGCTCTTTTCTGTAGCATTTTGCCAAGCCAAGTGCTTGTGTTTGATCTTGGTGAAGGTGTTGCTAGTGGACACACAAAAAATTGTAGCATATCTATCATACTGGACCACACCAAGGACCCACTTGTCAGTGGTGATTTTGATCACTTGTAAAACGTAGAGATTCTGCTAGCTACAGGGCCCAAAACCTTAAAATGTTGGAAAATGGTAGCCGGTGCCTCGGAGTTGTCCATGATGCCTGGCGTCCTGACCCATCTCTTTTCTGCATCTGCATTTGAAGAGAGGCTCAAATGTATGGCTTGGTTTGGGATTGTATGCACTGCAGCTGTTGTCAAGGGGTGTGAGAAGCTGGCCTGGTATATGATGTCCACTAATGCAATTGGGCACCTTGCACCAGTCCAGACAGCCCTTATGGTGTTTTAAGAGGTCTTAGACAACCTTAGAAAGCGCTCTAAGTGGTAGCTGTGGAGAGCAACCTTCAGGCTTAGTCTATAAGGAGTGTAAAGCAGTTGTTTTACCAAAATGAAATCTTATAGTAAAGATTAAGTGAAAAAGAACCACACAAGGTATTTATAAAAATCTGTATTTATTATATAATAAACTCCAATACGTTTAGATATCTCCTACGTTGAGATAAACACAATGTACACAATACTTTGCATCGAAATACAGTAAATAGCATGAAATACAGGGTGGACCCTGAGGGGTGGCAAACTATATATGTATAACAACCACGACTCGGGTCAAGGCAATGTCGAGAGGAGGTAGAAGTGCTGGGGATCCAAGGAACCACCCAAGGTGAGCGACTAGGAAGCCCATGGAGAGCGTGAGAAAGTGTGGGAACACGACGGCGTGCTCTGTACAACTCTACGTGTAAGTCGATGTGGGATTTTTAAATATTGAGGACCTTTCCCAGTGGACCCTGAAGCAACCCCTTTGAAGACAGAAGGTTGGAGAGCCACCCCGCTCGTAGATACCCTAGTACCCACGTTACCTACAACAGGGAAGCTGGGTGCGTAGGTGTGAAGTGGTGTCGGAAACCACTGTCGAACCCAATGGAGGACTTCAGGAAAGTGGTGTTGCGGAAGGAGAAAGTGTTCGGTTGAATCCGAAGGTGGATTCTAGATGAGAGGTACCTGCAAGCAGAGAAGACAGAGTCTATGTCACTTAGGAGTAACTAGGAGACTTGGAAGACGACTGCCCTCGTGTTACAGGAGAGATGACAGTGACCCTGACTCTGCAGCTGTGAGGACCAGGCGACGCTAAGGAAGACCAGGAGCTGTGCACGAGCTGTCCCAAGAAAGATGTCGAGTGCTGAGGGATCGCTGTCTGGCGGTAGCACCAACAAGCCTTGGCAAATGCAACGAATGCCGGAGTTGAAGAAGGAGCAATGTCGGGACCAGCAAGGTCCAGGGGACTCACCACAAGCAGGGGAGTCAGGGCAGGCCCTTAGCAATCAGGGGAGCTCAAAAGAAACAAGTGTGACCCTCAAATGGGCCCACAGGCTGGAGGCACTGGAATCGCGAGAGGACCTCGAGCAGCTCACCAAAAGATGCAGGCCACAGTGCACACGATGCGATGTGGATGAAGATTTGGTCACTGGAGGTGCTCTAGGTTGGGGCTACCTGGAGCCTTTAGATCTTCTTGGAAGGAAGCCAACAAGCCTTTGCAACTGCAAGAAGACACAGTGCACAGGAGTTTGGTTATTGCACCCCCCACAAGGGATAGTGGCCTCATATTTGTTGAGAGTTCAGGCCAGGCTTTGAGAGCTGTGGAAAGGCACCACCGGTGTTGTAGAACCTTATGGAGTCCGGAGGAGCCCAGGATCAGCAGACCGGTCGACTTAGTTGCAGTGCCTACAAATGCAGGGAAGTGACTCCTTCACTTCCCATGGAGATTTCATCAGGTGTCTTTGATGCCCACAGGCCTTGGAAGGTTCCTGTATAGGCACAGACCATAGAGCAGACTGGAAGGGAGATGAAATCGAACCCAAACAAAGTCCAGAGTGCGAAGATGGTAGAAGAAGAAGCGGTGTCTGATCTGAATCTTGTCCCATGAGGAATCTAGGGACCTACAACCAGGTAAGCCCTTTAGTAACCTAAAGAAAGTATTGGGACGATTCAGGGTACCCTTCCAAGGGTGGGTCTAAACAGGGGGGAATTTACTCCCATGTCCTTTGTCTAGTTTTGCGCCAGAGCGGTAGCCTACGGCTCCCAGGACTTGTTTGAACTGGACTATCCATGAGGACACCAACTGTGCCCCTCATGCAGACATAGTGGTACTGACAAGCACACCCACCAGGTCCCAAAAGATTCAATCCTGTCTGGGAGGTGGTCACACCTCCCTGTGACAGGATTCCTACTGTTCTGCCTTCCCCTGCTCGAGCTTGGCTCAGCAGCAGGAGGGCAGAATGGTGTCTCTGGTCAGCAGCAACCATTTTGTGCTGTTCGGGTCTAGAAGGTTGGCACCCGGAACAAAGAGCCTAATGGAGGGCTCGTCCAGTGCTTGGAATCATACCTCCCACACCAAACATGATAACATTTGTTGCAGCCAATTTCGAGATGGTTGTCGCATAATTACACGGTGCCCCTCTTTATAGTATATGGCTGCTTCACTTACAACCTGGGAGAATGGACATAGTAGGCTGTAGGGGTGTCAAGCTCATGCAGGCACCCTCACACTTAGAACCAAGCACCCTGCCTTCGGATTTGATAAGGCCTGCTATAGGGGTGACTTAAGTGCTGTGACGCTAGATTTAGAAAACCTGTATCTTCAGTAAGTGATGCTAGCACCTGCTTACACAGGCTGCAATGGCAGGCCTGTAGTTCCATTTTGAATGGTCTCCCATGGGTGGCATAATGCATACTTAAGCCCATGGGGGACCTCTGGGTTACCTATGCCCTGGCTACCTTAGTACCATATACTAGGGACTGATAAGGGTACCCTAGTATCCAATCTTGTGGGATGTGAATAAAGCCCTTACCATCCTTCTTTCATGGCAGACTAACAGATACTTCTCAAGGAAGGAGTTATCAGGTAAGCTGGAAATGCTATTGTGTCTTGTTTCTTGCTGGCGAGTGTCAGACGTCTGGGCCTTCGATATTACAGATAGTGTTTTTCCCCAGACGGAGCTACCTTTCACATCGTGAGGAGAGCTAAATGTAACTCTAGGACTGTTTCCTATCCAGCTTTTGATAAAATGCTCAGGCTATGAGTGGTCAGATGCCTCCAGACTTAATATGACTGAGGAATTGAGACCCCTGGAGTAGCATCAGCTATTGATTTACATTTGTAAGCTTTTCAAGGGAGTTTCATCCGCTACTGTATATAGGCAGGTTGGTGAGATAGATTAAGCAGGAGGCAGGTACAGATACCTCTCTGTCAGGGGCATACCCAACTTGAGGAGCGAAGGCCTCCACAGACTTTTCCCTGGGAGCGAGATCGGAAAACATCATTAATGCCACAGACTGGTCTTCAAATTCCATGTTTAAAAGATTCTATTTTAAACCAATCTTGGATATGGCATTTTTGATAGCTGACAAGCTCTGAACGAGCATAATCCTCACCTCAGGTCCTGACATAGAATGTAAAATTTCCTAGCTGTCCTAACGGAAAAGTTTCACTTCTATAAAAGACACAGAGGTGAGGATTATCCCACCCGTAGAGATAAGACTCTTGTAGTCCCACCTGAGGCATAGCGTATGGTAAAAACGGAAGGGTCTGGATAGACGAATAGTATAAGCTTTAAGTATTGCACACTGACATTCAGATACATTGGTTTGTTGTATGTTCCAGTCATAAGATATGGGTTTAGAGCAGGCTATCTTGTAACTGTGTGCTTTGCGATGATGGCATGCTATGTACACTGTTCGTTTGGATTATATGACTTAAAATATTGTGTTCTTATTCTTGCAGGGAATACTAACTTACTTACTTTACGTCTATTACCCCTCCTGGGGTATAGGCCATCAACCAGGACTCTCTAGCCACTTCTGTCTTGGGTTTTTCTTTCAATCTCACTCCAGGTGTAACCCATCTCCTTGCAGTCAGGCTCAAGGCCTCAGCGCCAGGTGTTTTTTTGGACTCTTTTCCCTTGGGGATTCCAGGTCGTGGTTTGCCTGGTGATGTTTAATGCAGGCTTATGGAGGGTGCGACCTATCCAGTCGCGGCATCTTTTCATGATTTCTTCATGAGCAAGGAGTTAGAAAGTCTGATGCCATAGCTATGATGAAGTTTATTTGTTTCAATTAATGAAAATTGTTACAAAATTGTGCGCAGTATATCATTTTGGGAGCCTTCTTTAGTAAAAATATCAACATGTCAATTCACCTAATTAGTTTCAAAATGACACAATTATACGCCATAAGAAAAAAACGTTAAAATAGAGGTATTACCGCAGTCATTGACATTTGGTCTCCCTTTAGGCCTGGGCTGAATCGCTGCTCAGAAGTCCATAATTTTTTTTTTTTTGTTTGTTTTTCTGTTGTAAGACCTTTATTGGTAATAGCCAGCATGACACAGCCTGATGCCTACAACCCATTGGGCCGGCAGCGGTAAGGACCTCAACTCAGTTGTCTACCATTTTACACAGCTGTTAAGCCGACAACCAGAGGTCCAGCAGCGTAGTCTGAAATGTAAATTAAAATCACGCAAGTTTGCTAAGGATATGCCATTGTCTTACATTTTCTTATTCGCTGTTCCTTGCTACTTCCCAAGACAGACTCTAGCATTCTTTAGGGAGCACGGTACGTCTATGCATACAGATCGGGCAATTGTATGTCAAGTGGGATACCAATGCTTTGCACGTTCCCATGCTATGCAGGACACAGGGAACAGTTCAGTGCATATAACAAGAAAAGAAAGGCAAACATTAAACAGAAACCCCAGGGAAACAGTTAGCACAGTATTTCTATCATTGAATGTAGTTTCATATACAAATTAGCTCATCCACAGTTCAGTGCACAATCGGGAGGTAAGCTCAAGAGAGGGGCGTGGGGCCTAGTCACCCCGGCTGTCCGCGCCACCTGGCCTTTTTCGGTGCCACAAGGGGCAGGTGTACCAGTGTAAGGTAATGATTGCATGAGGCTCACTTTATATAACAAGGAGGGAGAAGGGGGGGGGGGGGGGGGAGGAAGATGGGCAGTCCCACGGTCCAACCGCAGCCCAGGAACCTCAAGGACTGACAGGACTGCATGTGATGGGAGGATCGTGAGCATCCTCTTCCTCCGCTTGCCGGACAAGCAGATAAGTCACCACGGGGGCCCAGATGTCTTTAGGTTTAGACCGCACAGGCATTAGCTCGGCGTAATCGTGCAGGCGTTCCTGCCAAGTGGCCATATCCCGGAGCCAGCATTTAAATTTAGGCGCTCGTCCCCTTCCCCACCGGCACGCCACCCGCCTTTTGGCAATAAGGAGACTGAGTGCAAGGAGTTTCCTGTGTGGGGTGACCACTTGTTGTGATAGGCCCAGCAGAGCAATCAAAGGGCAGGGGTCTATGGTGATACCCAGCATGGCAGAGAGCCCTTCAAACACCTGTGACCAGTATGCAGCCACCTGTGGGCAGGTCCATGCTAAATGAAAGAAGTCCGCCCCTGCGGAGCCGCAGTGAAGGCAGCAGTCAGAGTCTCGGAGCTGGAATCTATGTAATCGCGCAGGTGTGTGGTATACTCGATGTAGGAATTTATAATGTAGGAGGCGCAGTCTATTATTACCGGTGATGGCTTTTGTTTGTGTGCAGCTAGTTTCCCACTGGTCGTCGGTGAGTGGTTCCGTGAGGTCGCCATCCCATTCCAGCCGGGCTTTTAGGGGAGGGGGATGTGGAACGTCCTGAACATGTTTGTATAGTTTAGAGACTACGTGGCGTGGGTTATCCGCATGTACAATAGCATGTAGTGGTGCGAAGGTGTCCGGCTCCCTGGGGAAATCAGGAGTGATAGCGCATACATTTTGACGCAATCGGGTGAATAGGAAGGTGTCCATGACTGAGACTGACCTCTCCCTGAAGAACTGTTCAGTTGTGAGAAAGGTCCCGTTCGGATATAACTCTCCCCAATGGACGAGACCCAGCTCTCTAAGGAGTTTGCGCCCTATCTCTTCACATGTAACTCGGAGTCTGGGGTCATTCGCTAGAGGTAACTTGGGTGAGTAGAGAAATGCACAGTCCAGGGTGTGCGGCAAACGTCACCATGCTGCCACTGTATAGTCCACTGTGGACGGGTCACGTTCCCTGGGCTTCACATTGGAGTGTATGTAGCCTGAGCCGGTCGTGGGAGCCATATAGCCATCCTCCACTGCGAGGTGTGCCATGTAAGGAGGGAGAAAGTACCAGTAGGCCTGTGCGCAATCATAATACCTCTCGAAATTAGGGACGTCAAAACCACCCAGATGGAAGGGGAGCATAAGAGTGTCCAGGCTGACGCGTGACTGCATCCCACCCCATATCAGTCTAGTAAGCTGGGATCTAAGTGTGCTGAAGAAGAATTTCCCTGGGTAATAGGGAATATTGACAAATAAATATAATAGTTTGGGGAGGAGTTCCATCTTGGTTAAGGCAATCCTACCTGCCATTGAGAGCGGGAGATGGATCCACTTAGTGACTTTGTCAGTAATTTTGTCTATAACGGTGCCGTAATTGGCACGCATCATGTCCTCTTTGTTCCGGGAGATGCGAATGCCCAGATATTTCAGATCGTCTTGCTCCCATACCAGGGGGTAGTCAAGCGGGTGAGGTAGTGTGATATCGGCCAGAGGAAAAATGGATGATTTCCCCCGGTTAATTTGTACTCCAGCCAGACCTCCAAATTTAGTGATCTCGCGCAAGATCGGGTTGAGATTTTCATTCGGTTTTGCAATATAGAGGGTGATATCGTCCGCGTAGAGGGACACCAGTAATGGACGGGAGGGGTAGTTGAGGGCACGGTGATTGTGGTGTTGGCGCAGTTTTGCAGCCAAGGGCTTGATAGCAATAGCAAAGAGGGCCGGGGACAGGGGGCAGCCTTGGCGCGTTCCCCTCTGCACGGCGAAGGGCTAAGTTCTAGCGCCATTGAGTAGTACCGTGGCCGTCAGCTGGTTATAAAGTAGCCGAACCCAGTCCATAAAGCGGAATGGTACCCCCATGTGACGTAGAGTGCCTAGTAGGTAGTCCCATTCCAGGGAATCGAAGGCTTTGGTAGCGTCAAGGAATACAGCTGCCGCCTCACATCTGGGGTTGATGTCCTGAAGGACGGCATGTAGGGTGCGGAGATTGTGTGCCGTCGCGCGGTTAGGGACAAATCCAGCTTGATCTGGGAGTACCAGGCGCTCCATCAGGAGGTTAAGGTGGGTCACCAGTGTTTTAGCCAGGATTTTAGTGTCACAGTTTAAGAGCGACAGGGGTCTGTATGAGTCACACATCATGGGTGGCTTGTCTGGCTTCAATAGGGACGTAATGAGTGCTTCGGGCATGGTGCGCGGTAGGATGCCCTCCTCGAGTGCAGAGTAGAAGACCTGCTTTAGCATGGGGGCCAGGATGGGAGCGAATAGTTTATAGAAGTCAATTGACAGGCCATCTGAGCCTGGCGCCTTGCCCGACTGCATGCTCATAATGGCGTCTGTTATCTCATCCAGCTCCAGTTCGTGATGGAGAAATTGCTGCTGGCCTTTACCCAGCCACGCCAGTGCGGTGTCCGCAAAATAGTTCGTGAGGTCTAAGGGTTCTGTCCTCTGGGACGAGTAAAGAGCTCTGTAATGCTCCTGAAAGGTACGGAGCTATTCGGGGAGGTTTCTCTGTATATTGCCTCGGGAGTCTTGTATTTCAGAGACATAGGACTGGAACCATGGGGGTTTAATTGAGTTCGCGAGGGCCTTACCAGGCCGGTCGCCCTCGCCAAAAACACAGGCCATGTGCGGTCTTTCCAAAAATTTGCCCTCCCTGTCAGCAGATTCTGTGTATTCGGAGAGTTTGTTTCTCATTCGAGCTTGGAGTGCAAGGTCATCAGGGCGGGAGGAAATGTCTCTCTCGAGCTGGCGCAACTCCAACTCCAGGGAGCGGAGCTCGGTGCGTAGTGACTTGAGAATGCCCCCACCTTTGGCGATGCACCAACCCCAGACGGTGACTTTAAAAGCCTCCCAGACCGTGGTCACACTGTCCACCGAGGACATATTACGTTCAAAAAACTCTCGGATGTCCTGTTCAAGTTCAGCCTTGAAGGCCGTGTCTTTAAGGTGTGCAGGGTTAAGGCGCCAAGAATATGGGGAGCATGCGAGGGGGAGTCGAAGGACTAATAGCACAGGTGAGTGGTCCGAGTGGGTGCGAGCTAAGAGTTGCGTTCGAGCCAGCCATGGAGTCAGTCCCGCTGAGACAAATATGTAGTCGAGCCATGCCCATGTGGAGTGGACTGAGGAGTGGTGTGTGCCTTCTTTCAAGGAGGGGTGTGCTAATCTCCACACGTCCAGCAGGCCACCGTCCTGAATTATGTCCCTGAGTGTCCTCTGCGTGTTCGTGTAGTGCGAAGGGAGCGCCCTCGACCTGTCCACTTGGGGATGTAGTGCCGTGTTAAAATCGCCCCCACACACCACGTGTGTAATGCCTAGCGTTTGAATTTTACCCCATAACGCGAGAATGACGGAGGGGTCATCTGTATTAGGACCGTAGTAATTCGCAAATAGGATGTCATGTGCATACAGGCGTCCCCATACTAAACAGAATCTGCCCCCTGAGTCCACCTCTGCCCCATGTGGTGTAAAGGCTACCCCTCTCTTGACGAGAATAGTAACCCCTCTGGCGTAACTGGAGTAAGAAGAAAAGGTGCGGCTAGTGGCCCACTTGGAGGCGAACTGTGCAGGCCCTTGCGGGTTCAGATGCGTCTCTTGCAAGAGGGCTACCTTGATGTCGTGGCGATCTAAATAACTCAGCACCTGTCGCCGTTTTTTGGGGTCATTAAGTCCCCGAGCGTTCCAGGTGGCAATCGTGACGTGTTGGTGCAGACTATCTTCGTTAGGTGTGGCCATACCTACATCCCCCCTCTGTCTCTAGTGTGCAGTTTAAGTGCACTTGACGCTGTAAGTGAATGGCGTGAATGTGTCAGAAAGTGTAGACTAGTCGCAGAACATTTATATACTTGTGTTGTGTTACTGTTTCCAACATTCCCTCCCTCCTCCCACAACGGCTGCCCCAACTCGCCGGGTACAAAAACCCACCCAAAGTTACCCAGAACATAAGAAAGTAACAAGAAAGTCTTAAGAGCAAATCGGGGGATCGCCCACATAAGGGGGTGAAAAGTCACTAGGTGCGCTGGACCAGCCCATATCTCTCCCTACTTGCACCCACCGGGCTCTCAGCAAGACTAAGAGCCCATTAGTGGGACGGAGAGATAAGTCCGAGCATCGGAGTGAGTGCAACAACAACTGCATAAGGTTCAGAATGTACTGTTAAGTCATACATCACCAAAAGGTTCAGCCAACCATTCCAACGTGTAGAGAGGCGAGGAGTCTGACGGTTCATGGGCGTGTGTCAAGGGTCAGCCAGGTTGGGAGAGAGGGGAGGGCGATCTGGAGTGAGCTCTGGCAGCCGCCCCCCCATGTGCCGCCCTCCTGTGCTGCTTAAGGTAGTTTTCCGCATGTTGAGTGCCGAAAAAATGCTGCTTTCCATCATGCGTGATCTTGAGCTTGGCGGGGTACAGCATGGCATAGGGAATTTCCATCTTCTGCAGTTTTTTCTTTACATCTGTGAACTGTACAGTCGTGGTGAAGTCAGGGTAGAAGGATAGCGAAGTGTTTTCATAGGGGACGGTTTGTTTCTCCCTAGCGAGCCGTAAAATAGTGTCTCTGTCCCGATAGTTGAGGATTCTAGCTATTACGGGACGTGGTGTAGCTCCGGGGGGGGGGGGGGGGGGGGGGGCGGGCAGCAAGAGACCGATGGGCCCTCTCCACGATAAAGTGTGCCGAAAAGGAGTCCCTGCCAAACAAATCAATCAGAAGTTTTTCGATGAACTCCTCCATCCGCCCAGTGTTGGTCGTCTCCGCAAGGCCCAGGATGCGGACGTTGTTTCTTCGAGACCTGGCTTCAAGGTCCTCGTTTTTGTCCGCAATAATTTTAAGGAGTTTGTCCATTTGAGTGAGCTGGCGGTTCGACGTGACAGAGGTGTCCTCAAGTGTGGATATGCGGCCCTCCGCCTCTTTTAAGCGGTGATCATGTTGGTCCATTTTGGCCACTACTGAGTCCATTCGGGAATTGAAGGCATCTATTTTGGAGTCTATGGAAGTGAGGCTGTTTTTCATGCCCAGCAGTAGAGATTTCCAGTCTTCATCATTTGGCGCTGTGGCACCGGCCCCCGGCTGTCCACCGTTTTCTGGGACTCATATGGCAGCTTAGATTGTCTGGCATCGTTGCGCCCCATCCTGTCGCAGATCTCAGGGGAGGGAGAGGAGGTTGTTGGGCTAGGGCACAGCGATGATAACCAGGGAGGGCTCCGGCGCACTTAGGTATGTATGCTCTCCAGTCGGTCAGAAGGTGAGGCGTGGGCCGAGCAGGGTCTCCGCTTCCGTGGAGGGCGCCGCAGTGCCCTAGGGGCTCCACCGGTACCCCCTCAGCGCCCCAAGCCCAGCCCCAGAGCGGGTGAGACAATGGTGAAGCCAGCGAGTCAGGGCAAGAAGAAGGTGGAGGCCGGGTTTCGTGGCAATGGTGAGCGCCCACCGAGGGGACAACACGCACAGATCCACCACACCTGGGGGCCAGCGCAGGCAGCACCGTGTGTAGTGGGCGTCAGCAGGCCGAGGCAACACCCCCAAACTCCAATGGGCGCTCCGGGCCAGCGCAGGCGACCCCGTGGAAGCGAGCAGGGCCTGAAAGCACGTGAAGAGATGGGCCAGGGAGTGGCAGACCAGGCCTCACCTTGTAGTTCAGAAGCTCCGGGGTGCCAGTAGGTCCGCCGGTAAATCGGCCCAGGTGGATGGGGGCATACCGGGCCGGGTGGGGAGAGCAATGACCGTTGTTCGGGCCCACAGCGGTGCCGCCGGGCAAAAGCCCCGGGGAGGTCACAGGTCCAGATCAGCGCCCCCCACAGTGCAAGCGTACCTGTTGGTATCGGTGGCTCGGCCGAATCCGAGCATGGGCCGGGCAGAGCCCACACTGTAGAGTGACCGCCAAGGAGGGAGGGGGAGGGTCTGTGTATTACGCCGCCTCAGGCGGTCCGGTTGTAGGCTTCGCGGCTTCCCACGTGAGGCCGGCTCCCTGTGGAAGGATGGACAGAGCACCCGTCTAGGCCCCCAATGGCAGAGGCGGACTCAGGCCCCGGGTGACATGGGGGCCCGGAGCACAGCACTACGCAGATCGGACACGAGGCGGCAGGGAAGGGGGCCCTCACCTTCCAGAGTCCCCTCCGGTCAGTGGTGGCTTCAGCGGCAGGTTTGGAGATGGGGCGGGCGCCAAGAGGGCCGTGCGCTCCCGCCTCTGGAGGGTCCCGGGTGGTTTCAGGCCCGGGTGGCTAGGCCGCAGGCAGGTCTGACCGGAGTTGGTTCCGCTTCCCCAGGAGTGTCGGCGGAGCCGCCGGGGGCAGTGGGTGAGGGCTTGGGCAGTCTCGGGGCCACTCAGGCCCGCAGGCAAGTCCAGGAGGGTGCCGCAAGGATAGGCCTCAAAGCCGCGGACTAGAGTGCACGCCACGGCCGATCCCGCAGCAGCTCAGGCTCCAGCTAGGGTTCCCGGGGCGGCACCAGCATCGATATCTCGCTGTGTGGGGCAGCTGGAGCGGCGATCTTGGTGCCAGAGCGATCCTCTCCACCTCACGGATCCAGCGGTGATGTCTGTGCACAAGTTCGTGCACTCAGGATGATTACAGGATCGTGCTTAAGCTCAGGTGGGCGAGAGCCTCTCTAACGCGCAGCCATCTTGGTGCAGCGCCACCTGGCGCCCCCCAGAAGTCCATAAAGTTGACGTGCAAGTTTCGCTACCCTGCCAGTTCCATCGGGATGTCAAAATTAAAAAGAAGTTTCATTGCTTCTAAGCAAGTATGAGTGCCGTATTTTAAAAACAATAGTTTTAGCAAAGTGCGATATGCATGACAGGTATGGACAAATGCAGACTAGGTGAACCAAAGATTCATCGTATTGATGGCACAATCTGCAAGAGGTGAACGTCTTAATGGATTTCCAGTGAGCGTTAATGTCTTTTATTGGCAAGACCATAAGTCTGACTGAAAGAATTTGTTTTAAAATTGGTTTATTCAGTGCAGCATTTGAATATGGCTGGCTTAGTTTGTCCTTGTATGAGCTGGCTAAGATCTGTATATTACTTCTAGAGGTCTCTATTAGCCCTAGGTTATCTTGTTTAAATAAAATAGTTAATTTGTCTCCTTAAAAACATTGTAAAATCCTGGTTGATGGATAAAATTCCCTCAGATGTTGAGATTTAATTTGACTCAAGTAGTGGATAAAAAAATCTGCTCGGGGGTTTTTACTTTTTGTGAAAAAAAAGTTCAAGGTTGCTTTCATTGTATTTGGAGGTGTTGCACATATTCATTGACAGTAACAGATGATTGATGCCCAGTGTGAATAGGATTGTTTGCTTAGGCCGAACTCCAGTCGCACTAAGGCATTCCGTGCATGGGCAGGAATTTGAAGGATGCCTTTGAACGCCCAGCAGTTGGCAGACTCCATGGTACTGACCAATGCCCCAGGAAAGGCTAAGTGCCCATACAAGATTGAGGGTAGTAACTTGGCTTTTATAACCTTTCGAATAGGTTCAGGAGATGGATTGTGCAACTTAGAGTTAAGTTTGCACAGGGCGTGCGCCACCACCTTACCTTTTACTTCCATGGTCGAAATGTGTGTGGTGGACTTGCCATTACTCATAAACCAAACCTCGAGATAGTTATATTTTGATGCCGTGGTTATTTTCAATTTGCCCAATCTCCAATGATATTTCAATTTCTTCGCATATTTTCTAAAGATCACTACCTTTGTTTTACTGGCAGTGGCTGTCAGTTCATTGGTGTCGTTACAGATGCCCAATTCGTCAAGTGCTCTTTGCAGACCTGTCTTTGTCTGGTCCATTAGTATCATATCATCTGCATACTGCATTAGAAACAACCTGGTCTGCCCGATTTTTGGCGCTAACAGGTTAGCTTTTGATATTAATTTTTCAAGGTCTGTAGTATATAAGTTAATAAGCAAAGGTGCTAAGACGCAGCCTTGTTTTAGCCCTGGGTCCGTATACACCTTCTTTATTGCAGCATTCTGGGTTAATTTAACAGGTTTTGGTGTAAAGAGCGATGATGGCATTCAGCAGCGTTCTTGGGATCCAGAAAGTTTTGTGTTTTTTACCAAAGTAAATTCCTGTTGACGCCATTGAAGGCCGCAGAATAGTCCATAAAGCAAACAAAGAGGGGGCAGTGTTTTTCCTGGGTGGACTGTTCAACCAGGTAGGCTAGGGCTAGAATTTTATCGTGTGTTGAGGCTCCAGCCCTGCTGATGTTTGGCCAGCAGATTTGGAGGATTTTTCTCGGACAGGTGTTGATGAAGGTCTGGACTTTGATGGTGGTGGTCACTGTTGTCCACCAAGTTTCTGTTCCATACAGAAGGACTGATTTTACATTGGTGTTAAAAAGCCTGATCTTGGTTTGCAGCATTAGATCCTTGGAGCTTCAGATCTTCTTTAGCTTAATGATGGCAGCCCTTGCTTTTCCGATTCTTGCCTTGACGTCTGCTTCTGTCCCATCCTGCTTGTCTAAGACAATTCTCAGGTAGGTGAAGGCCTCAACCTCTTCCAGTGCACCACCTGCAAGAGACTGCAGTTGTGCTGGCTATGTTAGCTTTCAGGATCTTGGTTTTTCCCCTGTGAATGTTGAGGCCAAGTTGTGCTGATGTGGCTGCCACCTTGACTGTCTTCTCTTGCATCTGCAGATTGGTCATGGGAGGGTAGGGCCAGGTAGTCTACAAGGTGTCCACTGGATCCCATTTCTTCTCCCAGCTGTACATTTGTTAATGATCCAGTCTGTGGCCAGCAGGAATAGGAAAAGCGCGAGCAGACTTCTCTGGCAGACTCCGGTCCTCACTATGAAGGATTCTGTGAGCTGTTTACCCTGGACTATCTTGAAGGTCATTGCATTGTAAGAGTTCTTGATGATTTGTATGAGTTTATCTGGCACATTGTAGTGGCGGACAAGTTTACAAAGGGTTCCTCTACCCATGCTGTCGAATGCCTTCTCATAGTCGAAGTTGAGTTGGGAGGAATTCATTCCATTGACTACTCAATGATGATGTGCAGTGTTGCAATCTAGACTGTACAGCATCTATCTTTGCAGAAGCCAGCTTGCTGATCTCGTAACAGAGAGTCAACATGTTACTTCCTTCAGTTCAGGATAACTCTGTTGTACATTTTGCCTGGGGTTGATGGAAGACGGAAAACAAGCCTCCTGGGACCTGTTTCAGGGTAGCTTGAGACCAGTGGCGTCCATAATCGTTTTGTTTTACTATAGCTGCCCTAAATTGGGAAGGGTATTCCCAGATATGGATCCCATGCTAGCTATGCCTCTGGATTTAAGCTAGATCCTGGCTGATAAGAAACTGGTCCCAGGATGCTTGTTTTCCGGTCCAGGGAGGACCTGGCCTGGTAGTTCGGGGTGGAATGTTCCCAAGGGGAGCAGGATCAAGAGTTGTTTGCATATAGCTGGGTACAAACTGGGGTGGCATGATGAGCACAAAAACTATGGATTTAACCCAGATCTGTGACTGGGGATGAGTGTTTGACAATGTTCAGCATTCTGTCCATCATCTTTTTGTGTTGCTACAGGAGGGTAGAAGCCATCGAAATAGGGTTACAGTAAAGAGACAATGCCCCGTGGAAGTGAAAAACAAAAGATTGAAAAGCTGGAACACGGAAAGTCATTGAACGAAAAGCAAGCAAATGAGAGGGACAATAAAACCAACTAATGGTAAGCAATGGGCAGGCTATAAGCTCTTGGTAAACCCACAACAGGTGTTATGCTACGCTGTCTGGTAGGCTTGATCCAAAAAGTGGAAGGAGAATCAGTTAAAATCAGTATTTTTCTGTAGAAACTCCGAAAATGTTACATTTATGAAGAAAGACATTGTTAAAAAGTTATAGTATTTATGCCAATCTTTTCAGCATGCTACTAGAACTGAGACTAGAGAAAGCAGAATTACACTACAAATGTCTCTGTCAGTTGATAAATGAACAACATGGCTTAAAGTACCTCTACACCTGGGACACTGTCTAAAAGGAACATTAGAAATGGTAAAATACAAATCCCTCTCATTAAAAAATAGTTCAGAGTCTTATGAGGCATACGGCCTCCACAACACAGAACAAATGGGAGAAGTGGAAAGAACGAAAAGAAGCAGGGACTCTGCCAAGAGATAAAACTCATGTGGCAAGCATTTAGATGAAGGCTATTCTCTTCCAGAAAATAGCTGCTCACCATAGTCTGTGCTTGGGAAATAATGAAACACGAACAAAAGGTAAGACTACTCACATTGTACCGCAGTTTATTCCCAAATCTATTAAATTAAAGGCAGTGCTTGCTACATCCAAAGGAGGTATGTTATTCAAATAACAAGAGCTGGTAGAAGAACATAAATGAAGAAAAACAAAATCAGTGAACTACTTCCAGTCCACAAAATTATTTTATTTGTAAGTCTGTTATAAGGAACATTGAGTAATAAACTACGCTTTTGAGTTTGTGCTATAAGGTACCACCAACACGAAAGAACAGTCATGTTGAAAAATAAGGTTTAGAATAAGATCTGCTTCATTTTCTGATTTGATTAACCCTGAAATAATACCTAAACACCTCATAACTTATTCACGTATGACATATAGATAAAATGATTGTGGTCATTATGAAATAGCACTGGAGATCATATGACTTACTGTCCTATGATGGATCTGTTAATGGCTATGATAAACATGGCAGGTCTCAAAGACTCGGGAATTGCCCTTTAAACCAAGTCCTTAGAGGCTCATCTGGCATAGTATAGACAACACCCCCTATAGGGATAGTTTTCACTGACCAGTTTATACTTCAAGAGCGAACTATACAGAAACTAAAATCCTGTCCCTCAACAGATCACAATATTAACAAGAGCTTTGTATTCTAACAGTGATACTTTTCGTCTCATTACGTATGTCTGAATGCCAAGAAAGAGAAAATGGGGGAATAGGCAGGTAGGGGTAGATGGTGGACGTGCTCTGTTAAGAATCCTTTGAATAGCCGTGGTAACCCTATGTAAAAATCACTAATAATTGCAATATTCTCCAACACTGGAATGTGTCCTTCTTAATCCCTGGTGCCTCAGAGGAGCTTGTAGCAGCAGTGTGAAAGGAGACGATTTTCCTCAATTTGCAGCCTTGTCCAAACATAAGTGCATCACATGGGGGGGACATGACACAAGAGATCCAGCTCAAAAAAGTAGAGCCAGGTCAAGGCTGTGGGTGGCAAAAGAGTGGAAAACCCTGGTGGTGGTCATGTTACGTGGGGCTGCCAATTTGATCTGAGTAGACGTGTGACCGCTGGAGTGGCCGAGACCCAGCAGTGCCTGCCCACAATATAACAGGAGTGGTAAGAAGTGCCTCAGGCCCAGTGACACATCCCAAGCCAAGGAAGAGATCAATTGCACCCTGTGTGTAAAACAGGTATCCTTGCTGGCTAATGATGTGACAGCCAAGGGAAAATACTTTTGCAGGCAGGGCTGATTCCTGCCAAGTGGTGTCCATGGGCTGGCGGAGAAGGAATTCAGGGAGGCAGTCTCAAAAGTGCTTCATTGGGAGAAATCCTGCTCCTGTCTAGTTTTCTGGTTGAAATATTAAAAGAGTGACTGCTGCGAGCTGGGGAGGATTAGGTGGACAGTAGTGCTTGCCACTTGTGCTCTAGAAAGCACTGGCTCCTTCCCTGTCAAAGGGTAAACACTGTTAATATCCTATTACAAAATGTCAACGAGGAGTGTGTAGGACTGGGGCTATGATACATAACTGAATGAGAGTGGTAAATCCCACCCCCACTGGCTGTACTGGTCAGCAAGGGGGGCAGACAAAGAAAATAGCAAAGAACAATGCAGGTGCTCCTCCTAATCCGAGGAAAAAGGACAAGTACAAAAAATGCAAATACACATTTACTGACAGCAATGAGGCTCTTTGCAGAAGCGAGTGAATCTGCAGCTACATTATCCACTGAGGTAATTTGCAAACAATAAACAGTATACCTGAATCTATCTGGAACTGAAAAATTAAAAGATTGGAGTCAATGTGGCAACTGTTGAATCAAGATCTCCTGCATGTGGAAGACAGAGTGACAGAAGCAGAGTGAAGAGTTTTGGCCTTGGTGGACACAGTCAGCAACCACAAGTCTAAAGTGATGCAATTGGTGACTACTTCCAAGCGGCTACAGTAAAGTGTAGACCATGTGGTAGAGCGTGCTTGGCAAAACAACTTTCACACTGTTGCAAACAGCTCAAACATTTTCTGGAAGTAGGTTGTCCCAACTTGAGACATCCCTTCATGCTACCTGAAAGAGTGAAGAAAGAAAGCACTGACAAAGAGCCATCCCCTGGCCCTCCCTCCCTTCTAAAACTGATTATTACATAGCTCCTTAACTTTTGATAGAGACATGTCATCCTGAGAGCTGCACACTTTCTGTGGTGTGTTCAGTATGAATCCTCCCTCCTCATGCATTTCGCTTTATAAATCAGTGTATTGCAAACCTTTTAACAGGAGAAGAAAGAGCCATCTCATTTCTAATGACAGAAACCAAATTCTTAGCAACAAGTAGGCCTGGGAGGTAAAGCGGAGAACGCGAAATTGCCCCAAATTCTGCGTTCCGCGACTTCGCAAAATTTTTTGCTTGTTCGCATTCTCAATATGCGTTATTGCGAGATATTTTCCCCCGAGCACACAAACAGCAATTGTGAACAGGAAAAAAGCATTGCGAACAAGCAATTCCGCGTGTTCGCGGAATTTCTGCGTGTTCGCTAAGATTTTTTACCATTTCCCGGAGATTTGTGTAACGCGATTACGCAAATTCCACCCACCCCTAGCAACACGTTTGTCCAATGGGCTCATGCCAGTTGTGGCTTCTCTTGTGCATCTGAATCATTCAGGCTTTAAGCTTTAACACTCTACCAGATTTAGCCTACTAAAGTGATTAGATAGAGAAGATGTCTTGGAGGAGACTCGTCGACCTCTCACTATATGCAGAGAAGGCGTTTGACTCAGTTGAGTAATTGATGCTTTCTGTGTTGTAAACATCTGGTATTACTATGGGCTTTCCTACTGGCCGTTATCAATGACTGGACTTGTGCCTCAACTATAGAGTAGTCATTTAAGTAAAACAAGTAAGCGATGGGCGATATAACGTATACGCTTCATTTAAATAATGGGGGATGACCAACTAGATTCCGGCAAGCGACACTCACTTTGATAAAATTTTTAAGACTGGCTACCATGGCACTGTGGTGGAAGGATAGGCTGACTTGCACGACTCCCTCATGGGTAGAGCAATGCAATGGAAGATGTAGACCAACTACAGTGATTTATTAGACAGGACCTAATAGGATTTCTGCTCTGGATGACAGTGACAGGCCAAATGCATCAAAACATTTACCCAACTGCAGGTGAAGTATGAATTGCGCTACTATTCTCCTGAAACAGCCCCATGTTGGGCCACAGTATTGATTGATGAATAAGGAGGACTAACTAACAAAAATACTGCACACTAATTAAGAACACACCAGAATGCCAGGCTAAAATTTGGGGCAAGATAGAGGTAGATAATGTCACTCAGATGGCTGTAATTGGGAGGCAGCACTGATGCACCACAGGTCGATGGCGATACAAACAAGCTTGTGTTTAATCCAACTTAAACTTCTACACCTAGTCTTCAATGATGGAAGAGTTTATTATGTAGTAGGCCTTGCTTGGATAGTGAATATATGAAATTTAGGGGACTCATTTTTGCATTTATCCTGCAGGGAAATACAGGTGATTAAGGAGGAGGAGGGGTGGAAAATCTTGTCCAGCCTTGTAATCAATGTAACTTTCATGATATAATTTGTGATTCTATGTAAACCGTATGATGTTGTCTTGCTCAGATTTAAACTGACAATGTTTTCACTTGGACTGATGATTACCCCGAAGAAACATAGCACATGAACGGGGGGACTCATCCTGTCCTACTAAAACATGATGGTGCATGGAAATAGACCAATGCATGGCAGCTGACAAAGTAATTTGTAGGGAAGGGAGAGTGCACAGAAATTCCTGAAAATATGGTGTCTTTGGCAAAATGACTATGGCTTGAATGTAATGGAGGAAGATGCCATCCAAGGAATCCAACCTTAAGTAAAACGTTCCAGAATGTCTTATAAATACCCAATAGTATAATGTGTGTTGCTTGGATAATGAGGGTTGATGAATCCTCTGAATGTATTTCCAGCTGCTAAAACAAACATGAGAGCTCCAGCAGGTTGGTATTGCTAGTATGTGCTAATGGAAAACAATAACAAAAAGTTTAAGGAAATAGAAATACAGGGATTGTTACTCTCAAAAAGCAATTGGCAATGTACCTTCTTTATTCTACAAAGTATGGTGAGTATGCAGAGAGCCTCAAGTGGTGCTAATGTGGCTTCTGCAGACAGGCGCCCAAGGTCAAGGTCTGGCTGGAGGACTCTGCGCGCTGTCAGTCACTCCTGGCCGAGTTCAGGGACCTTATGCCAGCAACTGGCAGAGCGCCTGACATCTGGGCCCCCCTCATCTCATATCTGCAATGCCAAAATACCTCGCTGCCTGCACTCCCCTCCTCACCCTGCACTGGTACTTTGCTTGATGTGGATAACGGCGCCGGGTTGCCTTGCACAGCATCTCCACCTCCAAGCTCTCAAGAGACTACGCAATAACATTTACCAACATCTTGACCCCACTGGGTGTTCCTTTGTCATTACTGCCTAGCTGCATGTATCCTTTTGCCATGCAAAGTACTGGGCTGCGCAAGCACGATTGTTCTAAATGTGTATGTAACAGATGTGTCACCACTCTTTTCATTGGCCTTGCTGCCAACCTGTAATGCAACATGCAGTTTAATTTCTTCAATTAAGGTTTTCAAAATTAAATCTGCAGAGAGAGCACAATCTACTCTGGAATAGCAAGAACCCCATGTAAATGAAGAAAACATTTTGGTGGGTGAATATCTACGTATCTACTCGATACAGTACAGATTTGTAGTGGTAGGGATGGAGTTAGCTTCCGTGGGTCTTTTGTATTCTGATCCGCGCACACCAAAAGCTAAATGGTGAAAATGTGACTTACCTTCAGTAGCCATCTTTATGGTGGATATTCTATTTAATCACAGATTCTTCACACTGTAAATATTCCACAGAAGTCAGACTGGATCCAGAAACTTTAAAGCAGTATTAATGTAAATGGCAATGTCAGGTTCCATGCCAAGAACAGCCATATATAAGCACAACTCTATGCACGGATGTCAGTTGCTTTCTTAGGCTGTCTGCCCTTTGATACAGAGCCCATTTGCAGATTGGCATGACCAGTGCACAGATCTTTACATCTGGACCTTTTTAGATGGAAAACGGGTCTAGTTCACAGAACGGGGAGTTGGAGGGCGGTGAGGAATCTGCAGTTAGATAGAGCCCCCACCAGAAAAATTGTTACTGAAGTAACTTGTTCTTCTGATGGATACTTCTAACAGCAGATTCCTCCCTTTTGCACAGATACCATAGCAGTAGATCTAAAAGGTGGTGGATCCCTGAACAGGCTTGTGGAAAAGTAAATTTTGCCATGTTCTGTGTCCCTACGTGTCATCCATCATATGTTATGTGTGCATGATTAAATATGCATATGCATTCCCTATGTTCGATTCAAGACGCAATTACAGTAGTGTCCACCTCTAGTATGTCAGTTCCAGTTCTCGTGAATACTACGAATATCAGGCCTATGTAAAGCTACGTTGCCACGTTTCTCAGTGAGCACGTTATTCCATTGTAAAGTCCCCGTTTCTAGGCCTCAAAAGGGCCCGGACACCAGATTCAGCTCCTGTCTCCTGAAGCCTCGCTGAGGAGCGATACAGCCCCCACCTGTATCCTCGACCCTTCACTTACTTCCTGCCTCGCAGTGCCCGGTCCAGCCTGGCTCTGCCTCTGAGTCTGCCAAGACTATGTTATGATTCCAGTTATCAGTTCAGCCCTCCTTCCCTGCATTCCTAAGCTACTGAATCGCATCAATAGTTTCCGTCATTGTCTAGCTTTTACGTCTCCATGTAAGAGAAATACTGCATTTAATGGTCATTTAATATTCTTCATCACGCACTACATGTAGAATAATGCACGCTCCAGTCTTAGAATCAAGTTAGCCTATCCCCTCCTGACTTCTAGTTTATATCAACATGTTCTCTAAACATCAGATACTAGATACTGCTTAGGTACATGTCGCCCTGACTCTCCAGACTTCAGTCTCTGCTCCTAGCACAGAGTTCATAGCCCCCAGCTTCTCCTAGTGATACGTCATTGCCAGTTTGCGCGCACCATCAGGTTAGAGGTCCCGGCTCCTCAGGTAGCCCCCTCCATGGTTTCCGCCCCATTCATGACATATTCTGTTACGTTTGCATCACATGTCTATGTATACGCCCTGTTACACCTCTTTCACCCTTATCTTTCGCGACTGCTACGCGTCACGCCTTTTGCTCCACCCACTGCTACGCCTATTGCAATGTAATGCTATGTGTTTGCGTTATGTATATATGCTCATGCACTGTTATTAAAAAGTTATTCCCCTTGTCCCGATCCTGACCCCGGCAGCGCTGCTGGGCCTTGCCATCCTATTCCTGTATTTACTGTATTAAACCTGCAAAACTCCTACTACCTCGAATCTTGACTCTTATTTATTGAGCTATCTGTTATTCATTTATTCATTCAAAAATAGGGTATTATTTATTTATTTACCACATAATGGCGCCCGAATAGGGACTTGCCCTTTCCCCACGCGTCGGTGAAGCCACGCCGACCCCCTGACCCTCTGCAGTCGTGACGGAACTCTTCTGCGCACCGGCAGATATTTCTGCTTCAAGTATCCCTCAGGCCCACGGAGGAGACGGAGGAGGCGGTCCAGCATCCAAACGAGACGGTGGAGGAACGCGGCGAGTCCCGACCAGAGCCCAAGCCGAGAGTCCAAGGTCCGAGGTATCCGGAGGTCCACCCGTAACTGAAGTCCGAAGTTCGTCGTCCGTCGTCGAAGCGGTCCAGTCCAGTCTGAGGCCTTCCGTTCTTGCTGCCCGGTGAGTACCATTACTGGGGTAGTATCTAGACAGGGTCAATTTAATTGACTCTGGTCCGTGGGTTGGTGGTACACAGACCCACAAACGAAGTGTCCACTTCGGTGGATGCGGGTCCTGACGTGTCTCTTTATGAGACCGGTAAGTTTCGTACTGTTTCAGCAGTGCACCTAGTTTCTGTTCCAGTCAGTTCTGTTCTCGAGGAAATTCATGTATTCTGTGTTCCGTATTCCAGGTAGTATTCTGTTCGAACTGTTATTTTTAAATGTTCTTCATGTATTTTAATGTCGTGGTATGAATGGGGGATAAGTATCGTGTTCATTGTGTATTGTATTGTGTCTAGATTATAGTCCAGTCATGCCTTTGTTTTCTAAGTTACGTCAGTTAAAAACCAGAAAGGGTCTGCTGGAAGCAGCAGTTCCAGTTCCGCCTAGGGACAGTCCAGGTCATTTTATGTATCAGAAGCATGGCATAAGCGCCATTTTGTATCTAGACTTATGGGTAGATTATACCAAACAGTTAGAAGAAAAGTATAGATGGCCCGTATCGGGTACATGGGATGCCGAGTGCATCATGCGAGTAGAAGAGGCATTATGGAAAAAGAAAGCCAGACAGTCACAGAAAGATGCCATCGAGTTATGGCGCAAAGAAGCTCATAAAAGAACTGAAAAAGAAATCAGAAAGTCAGAATTAAGTAGAGAATCCTTAGAACGAGCACAAGAAAAAGAACTAATCGAGATAGGTGAACAAGTCAAAGCCGAACAGTCAGACAGACAGAGGCATGCCCTTATAAGGGGTATGTATCCTCTTCTTGCCGAGGGCTTGCCAAAAGCGACCCCAGAGGCATCCAGTAATTTCCCGCCACCATTAGTTCCGACCAAGTTACGTCACAAACAGACCGCAGCTGATATTTTTATTTCGTCCTATTTGGACGACACAGTACCAGAATATGCAAATCCTGTTCGCGCTCCGCCAGTCCCTGTAAATCAGGCACTTCCCGCTCCTCCAGACACCGGAGTACCTGTTACGGTACCCCCGGTCCAGCCCGCATTTCAACTTCCTGCCGTGCAAAGACGAAAAGCATCAGTTGATGATTCTAGTTTAGGGGCCGCAGGAGGAGGTCCTCCTCGAACCCCGCCGCCACATAAGCATTTAACGACAGACGAATTACATATGCAGGCGTCACAACGTACGCCCAGACATCAGTCTGTTGCAGAAATAAGAAAATCCCTTGCCGAATGCTGCTATGACCCAGTCCCAGGCGAGGATGATATGGTTTTATATTCATTACGCGTAAGAAATGTGGCCGAGTATCTAGTCACCCTACCGAATATGAAAGAAGATCTAGACAGAATATATCGTTTCATCCGTACAGGGGAAGATCCAGAAAGTATTAGTGATGTCATGTCCCAAAGGAAAGCTGAGACCCAGCTCATGATATTAAAGTTTCTGATTAATTGTCTAATAAGAGAACAAGATTACCCGTCCAAAAATCAAGCCGAAATGAGAGCCCTGACAAAGTGGAGTAATAGTATAGCCGAGGGTAAGCACAAGACTATCAGTGCTATGGACAGTATGTACAAGAAAATTAGTAAAGAAATAATAAGGTTACACGATCAACGTAAAGCAGCACAAGTAAGCGAGAAAGAAAGTAACTCTGATCCTGAAGAGGTAGAGGACGAGAATCCCGACAGAATAGCGTATGTAGGAAAATCTAGATTTCCAGATCGCCATTTACGCCTAGAACACAAGTCTATTTTTCATCATCCAGCACCAGAACAAGGTTCTCTAGAACAAGTGTTTCAAGCTACCGATCACATTCTGAAATCACGAATCGGTTACAGTGAGTTGAGTACCATGCATGAACAAGAACTAGTCCGATCAGCAGTCCGATGGATTACTGATTCTACCACTTTTCCAGACGAAATAGTGGCACAAATGTTTCTGAAAATGCCCCCAGCCGAGCAACGACTGGCGGGTATGTATATGATTCAGCACCTCATTACATTGTATGAGGGTCAGCACTCTGATCCAGGCCCGTTACATGATATCCTGAACGAGTTACTCCAGTATAGATGGAAAGGTTTAGGTACCGATTTAATTAGTGTCATTCTAGAACAGCGTCACAAATATAGAACGTTTTTGAACCCGCATTTTGTTCATGTCTCACCCCCAGAAAGTAAACCATTTTACATGGAGAGACAGAATCCGTTACGAGAAGTCCACCCAGTTAGAGGAACGGGTGGCGAACTAGAACGAGTGTTTGTTTACACTCCGATTACAAAGATGGAACTCCTAGAGATGAAGAAATTAATTCCCTGTCATGATAAAGATCCAGCAGGGTTCCATAGAGAATTAAAAGACATGCTCCGTATGGGAGAATACACGTATCCAGATATAATTAAAATGTTAAAAGTTCTGCTGCCCGCAGGGGTGTATGAAAAGCTCAAGGAAAAAGAATGGGAGGTGGGAGAGAAAAAGATCGATTGGGCAGTTCTAGAAGCTGAAGACAAGGCACGAGTACCAGGTACCGGTCTTGGAGCGAAATGTAAAGAATTACCAGAATTATTAATACAAGTTTTACCTAGATTATTGACAACTAGAAAAGAAGACTGGGATGCAATCTCAGCCTGTAAACAGAAACAAGACGAAGATATTAGTGATTTTTATTCCAGATTTGAGAAATGTTTTAGCATCAACAGTGGCCTCAAGACAAGTAGTGAGTCATACCCTCACCTTTTTGTTACTAAATTAGTCGAGAATTCAAGTCCACAAATTAAAAATCGAGTTTTGAAAGTCGAAAGTACCTGGCAAGCTAATACCCCGTCCCAGATGTTGCAGATGCTCCAATACCACCAGAATAGGATCAGGGAAGAACAAGAACACGAGAGAAAACGTATGAAAGACACAAAAATGAAAGTACTAGTTGCACAATCTGTTCCTCAAGACAGTCAGAAGAGGGGTCCGAATCAAGCCAGTCATCCTGCAGCTCCCGTTAAAGGGAACTGCAATTATTGTAAACAGCCAGGTCATTTTTATAAATGAGTGTGCAGTCCTGAAACACAACATAGCTACTGGTAAGACTAAAGAAGGACCACGTCCGCCTAGACAAGAACAAGTTTCACAGACTCCTCAGCCACAGAATGCGCCACAGACAGTTACAGCTCCGCAGCCTATCGCTGCAACACAGCACGTCACACAGCAGATGTACCAGTATGCACAGTCTGAGTATCCAGAGTACCAACAGTATTCATGAAACAGCCTAGAGAGGGAGGTAGGCTTGCCTCTCATCGAGATACCTGTAGATCAAGAAGGTCCCTATGTTCACAGTCAAGTATTAGGGAAAGACAGAAAGTTTTTGATTGATACAGGGGCAAGTAGGACCACAATTAGCCACGCCGAAGTTCCAGGGGCTCCGCTCTCAGGCTCAAGAAATGTTTCCCTTGGATTTTCAGGAAAACCTATCGTAAATGAAATTTCAAAGCCAGTTACTCTAGAAGTAGGTCCATTGTCCCGTACCACTGATCTGTTACTTACTAAGTCATGTCCAGAAAACCTATTAGGCATTAAAACACTGAAAGAGTTAGGTGCAGTTATATGCTGTTCCCCAGAGGGAATACGATTGTTTCTACGTGACTTTAAGGGTCACTATGTATTACGAGATTTTGATCCCAGATTGTCTAATGTTCCGCAGCATTTATGGGCGCAAGGTCCAACTGATGTAGGTTACATGCAAATCACACCACATTGTGTGACTCTCAAGCCAGGTGTAGTGTTACCACGAATCAGACAGTACAGATTACCACCTGAGGCTGTAGCAGCCTTATCCAAAATTATTGACGAGCTCATGGCTCAAGGAGTAGTTGTAGAAACTGACTCCAATGTATGCAATTCTCCGATCATTCCAGTCATGAAACGTACTGATCCAAATGCACCCCCAGTATATCGATTAGTGATTGACCTACGAGAGCTTAATAAATGTATCATTCCTCAGTATCCAGTTGTCCCAGATATCTCTTCCCTATTAACAGCCATTGATTCCGAAGCTTCATTTTTCACTGTCATAGACCTCAAGAACGCATTTTTCAGTGTCCCCATTCATCCAGACAGCCAGTTTCTTTTCGGATTCTGTTTACATGGAAGGAGCTATATGTTCACACGAGCTCCTCAAGGTTTCACAGAAAGTCCTAGTATTTACAGTCAAGCACTCAAGAGACAACTAGACAACATTCACATGCCAACTGACACTGCCCTGCTCCAGTATGTCGATGATCTACTGATCACAGCCCGTTCTGAACGTGACTGCGAGCGAGCGTCACTGACGGTTCTGTATTTCCTAGCCGAGACGGGGCACAAGGTGTCCCCTTCTAAGCTTCAATTCTGTGTCCAGCAAGTGGTATACTTAGGACACTTACTGTCCAAGAGGGGTAGGCAGTTGACACCAGACCGTATCCAGTTAATAGCGAGTCTTCCTCAGCCCAAGACCCAGAAGGAGGTACGTGCTTTTATCGGCCTTACTTCTTATTGTAGACAATGGATTCCTCAGTATGCATTTCTAGCCAAACCACTGATACAGTTAACGACACAGGAGGCAGCCGTATCGACTGTCCTCCCTTGGACATCTGAACATACACTTAGCTTCAATGAGTTAAAGAAAGCCCTATGCCAAGCTCCAGTCCTAGCTACACCGGACTACAGTAAGCCTTTTACACTTTTCGTAACTGAACGGGAAGGTACAGCATTATCTGTTCTCACACAAGATCAAGCAGGACAATACAAGCCATGTGCTTATTTTTCGAGCACATTAGATCCTGTAGCCCAGGCTCTGCCTGCGTGCCTCAAGTCAGTTGCAGCCACAGCACTAGCTATCAGACAAAGTGATTCCATAGTATTAGGACATTCCTTGACAGTACAAGTTCCACACTCCGTGGAAGTTCTTTTAAACCGAACACAGACTCAGCACTTGACAATTGCACGTTTAACAGGTTATGAATTGACACTGTTCCAGCCACACATAGAAATCAGACGCTGCAACATTTTAAATCCTGCTACATTGTTACCATCAGTTACTTCGAATTCTGCCACACATGACTGTGTGGAAGTAGTTAACATTACGACAAAGCCAAGACAAGATCTGACAGATACTCCGTTACCAGACCCCGACCTGACACTTTATGTGGATGGTTCATGTATGAGAACAAGTACAGGAGAACTAGTCGCCGCGTATGCAGTGACTACTGACACTGAAGTTATTGAAACACACCGTATTGACACCCTGTCCGCTCAAGCAGCAGAGCTAGTTGCTCTGACACAAGCCTGCCTACACGCTAAGAACCGGAAAGTTAATGTTTACACAGATTCACGCTACGCATTCGGAGTCGTACACGACTTTGGAGTGCTCTGGCAGGAGAGAGGTTTCATGACTTCTCATGGAACCAAGATTCAGCATGGTCTCCTTATTCAAGCTCTGTTAGATGCCATACATTTACCGACATCTATCGCTATCATGAAGTGCAAAGCACATACGAAAGTTACTGACACCATTTCTCAAGGTAACGATCTAGCAGATCGCACAGCCAAGCTTACAGCACAGACTCCAGACATTCCAGTTAACATGACACACACTCCAGATCCGATTACATGTATGACAGTTAAAGACCCTACACAAGATGTCATAGACATACAGCTACATGCTAATCCTGAAGAAATCAAGAAATGGTCCGAACAAGGAGGGGTCCAGACAGATCAAGGATGGTTAACGAAGGGTAGAGCCACATGGTTTCTCCCCGACTCTATGGTTCAAGTCATTATCAATACCGCACATAGTCCAGCACATTTAGGAGAAAAAGCTATGTTAGACAGTATCCAGAACATTTGGTTCAACAAGCATCTACGAGCTGCAGCCAAGCAGAAAATCCGTACCTGTATGATATGTTGTCAGTTTAATCCAGGTAAAAGTGTCCCGGTGGAACAAGGGGGATTCCAGCCCCCTGACCACCCTTTTGAAGTCCTCCAGATGGATTATATTCAGATGGAACGATGTCGAGGTTTCAAGTATGTCCTTGTAGTTGTATGCGCTTTGTCCAGGTGGACAGAAGCATATCCAGTCCCAGATTACACAGCCGCGACCACTGCCAAGCAGTTGGTTCGTGAGTTCTTCCCCCGTTATGGACTCCCTAGAGTCGTATATTCTGACAACGGCCAGCCATTCTCATCTGAGTTAATGAAGCATGTTTCCCTTTTGTTGGGGTACCAGTGGAAGTTTCATTGTGTACGCCATCCTGAAGCAGCCGGTCTCGTAGAGAGACATAACCAGACCCTGAAAATCCGCATCGCTAAAGTGTGTAAAGAGAAAGGTGTGGACTGGCTAGTAGCTCTGCCAGTTGCCTTGTTCTATATGCGCATGGTCGCACATTCCAGATCAGGTCTGTCCCCGTATGAGGTCGTTTTCGGCCGCCCCCCTAACATGTGGGGTACTCCTAGACCCCGAAGTATTACCGATGTTTCAAGTAATATGCTGACAGATTACCTAGCTTCCTTGATGTCTGCCCTCAACTCTTGTCGTTCACAGGTTGCCGCCGCATTTCCAGACAATACCGAGGTGGCACCGCATGAAATCGTTCCAGGATCCATGGTCCTTGTCCGCAATTTTGACCGCTCAAGTCCGCTGGAGCCACGCTGGAAGGAGCCCCGACAGGTCCTCCTCGCCACCCGTACAGCCGTGAAGTTGGAAGGTCGCAAAGGCTGGGTGCACCTTTCGCACGTGAAGAAGTTTTATGGACTGAAACCCGTCTCAAAGAACATTTCCCAGGATTTGAAGGATTGCCAAAATATTGTTCTCAAGGACTGTCCCGCAAAAGACATTGCTACAAACCCTCCCCTGTTAGAGAAAACTCCGCAGCAGGAGTATAAGTTGAAACTCCGGTCTAGTAAAATAAGTCAGCCAGTTTGATTGTCTAAGTCCTCCCCTAGGTGAAACGGTTAGACTGTTTCTGACATGTATAAAATAGACCCCCATAGTGAGAGAGTTAGTCAAAACTCAATCCGATGTATCATTTTTCTATGTTTCATATTATTTCTCAGCATTATGATTTCCTGCACCAGTTATGCATTTTACCTGTGTTTCCCAGTTTCTCATGTAAATACGTCTTCTAATGCTACAGTAGAACACACGTTTAGTGATCTGCCTCCTCATGAACTCTCTTACCGCCTCGCTATGCGAAATAATTCTTTTATCCGCATGCTACATTACTCACACCAAACCAGCAATGCCACTAATTGTTGGGTGTGTGGTCGACTCCCCCCTTTCCAGACACCGAAGGGAGTTCTGCCACTCTTTCCTTATCCTTTTTCACATAATGGTTCGTGTGGAGCATGGTCCACGTTAACGTCATCCTCAACAGATATGTCTTTTCTTAACAGCACATGTTTTCCAGACAAGCAAGGTCTCCCCCACAGAACCGGGTTAGATCTAGAAAATGAAGTGTATAATTTAGGTAATTATTCTTCGAATTTCATGGTCTTGAATGTTCAGTCTGATTCCACTCCAGATTTACCTGCTATTTCAGTACTACCAGTCAAAGGTGAATTATGTGTCCGAAATTATGGTTCCGTACACGTAGGACATAGTGATTGTACTACTATTGTCAAGTATAGTGACAGTGGGAAATCTATCTTCAAAGCTTCACGTCATTCTTATTTTATTTGTGGTCAAACTGCATATGTTCGTCTGCCCCTCGATTGGGAGGGAACCTGTTACATTGCCTTCCTACTGCCACCAGTTTTCCTAGCCCCACCTGATTACCATAGAAACACACATCTAGTACACATTAGACATAGAAGGGAGTCCCCAATTGTCGACTATACTGAAACTGCCCTAGAACAGTATACAGATTTCAACAGAGGTTTCTTTTTCTTTATAGGACCTATCCAGAATAGTAAACTAATCCGTAGGTTAACCAGAACCCTTGAAGCTGTAGTCAATGAGACTGCCTCTGCTCTAGGTAACTTAACCGAAGAGCAATCTGCTATGAGATTTGTCGTTTTACAGAATCGTCTCGTCCTTGACGTCATACTGGCCGATAGGGGCGGGGCCTGTAGAGTCATCGGATCTAGTTGCTGCATTTTCATTCCAAATAACGCGCCGTCTGTTTATTCAGCTATAACCAGACTCCATAAAATTGCCCATCTGTTACACCAAGATCCAGGCACCTGGACATGGTCCGGTTGGTTCTGGAATATAATTTCCGCCTGGGGATGGAAAGTCTTGTCCTTTCTAGGTATTGCAGTAGCGATCATATTCAGCTGCTGCCTCTGTATACAATGTGGCCCTGCGATTTGCGGCATTTGTGCTACATCATGTATTCCTAGTCCCAAGCCCCGTTCTAAATCCCGTTCCAGGATAATTCGAGACGAACAAATGATACTGTATGAAATGATAGATGGTATCATGAATATTGATGTTTCCTGATGGAAACGTAGTGACAAGGAGGGAATGTGGAAAAGTAAATTTTGCCATGTTCTGTGTCCCTACGTGTCATCCATCATATGTTATGTGTGCATGATTAAATATGCATATGCATTCCCTATGTTCGATTCAAGACGCAATTACAGTAGTGTCCACCTCTAGTATGTCAGTTCCAGTTCTCGTGAATACTACGAATATCAGGCCTATGTAAAGCTACGTTGCCACGTTTCTCAGTGAGCACGTTATTCCATTGTAAAGTCCCCGTTTCTAGGCCTCAAAAGGGCCCGGACACCAGATTCAGCTCCTGTCTCCTGAAGCCTCGCTGAGGAGCGATACAGCCCCCACCTGTATCCTCGACCCTTCACTTACTTCCTGCCTCGCAGTGCCCGGTCCAGCCTGGCTCTGCCTCTGAGTCTGCCAAGACTATGTTATGATTCCAGTTATCAGTTCAGCCCTCCTTCCCTGCATTCCTAAGCTACTGAATCGCATCAATAGTTTCCGTCATTGTCTAGCTTTTACGTCTCCATGTAAGAGAAATACTGCATTTAATGGTCATTTAATATTCTTCATCACGCACTACATGTAGAATAATGCACGCTCCAGTCTTAGAATCAAGTTAGCCTTTCCCCTCCTGACTTCTAGTTTATATCAACATGTTCTCTAAACATCAGATACTAGATACTGCTTAGGTACATGTCGCCCTGACTCTCCAGACTTCAGTCTCTGCTCCTAGCACAGAGTTCATAGCCCCCAGCTTCTCCTAGTGATACGTCATTGCCAGTTTGCGCGCACCATCAGGTTAGAGGTCCCGGCTCCTCAGGTAGCCCCCTCCATGGTTTCCGCCCCATTCATGACATATTCTGTTACGTTTGCATCACATGTCTATGTATACGCCCTGTTACACCTCTTTCACCCTTATCTTTCGCGACTGCTACGCGTCACGCCTTTTGCTCCACCCACTGCTACGCCTATTGCAATGTAATGCTATGTGTTTGCGTTATGTATATATGCTCATGCACTGTTATTAAAAAGTTATTCCCCTTGTCCCGATCCTGACCCCGGCAGCGCTGCTGGGCCTTGCCATCCTATTCCTGTATTTACTGTATTAAACCTGCAAAACTCCTACTACCTCGAATCTTGACTCTTATTTATTGAGCTATCTGTTATTCATTTATTCATTAAAAAATAGGGTATTATTTATTTATTTACCACAGGCTCAGAACAAAAAGTCCTGTAGGCAATGTGCCACTTTCTACAGACCTGACTATCAAGGCAGGAGTGCTTCGTAAACATTGGTATGGACACCAGTGTAGCCGTCTGACAAATGTCCAGGTCTGTCACTCTGCATGCCAAAGCAATGATAGCAGCTTTGGTCTAGATGGAATGAGTCCATAAGCGTTCTGGGGGCTGTTTCTTCGCCAATGTCTCTCTTCCTCCTTAGGGAGAGGAGGTGGAGCAAAGGATGCCGAAAGGGTGATAGTCTGCAGGCATGAAAAGAAGTGACCATTTTCAGTAGAAATGAAGCTTGGGTCCTGTGGTATACAGTCGATTGAAATAAAGATCATGAATCTCACTCACACCTCTAGCCAATGTTATGGCAATGAGAAAGACTGCTTTCTAGTCTCAATGGACAACTATGCAGTGGCTCAAAAGGTATGCACATTTAGAAAGTGAGTGCTAAATTCAAGTCCCACTGAGGTATCACAAACGATGACTTTCCACCCACAATAGACATTACTTGAATTTCACACTGATACTTCATTCTGGGCTGACGATGAGAGGCAGTAATTAAAACCTGTAAAATCTGCCAGGAGCTCTGAGCCCAGCTGCTGATTTTAATGAAATTCACAAATTTCTAGCGATTGGGCGTTTGTGAGGTTTGTGGCGCTGATATAGCTATTGCATATTGTTTTTAGAACGACAAACCGTAAGGTCCGCAATGCTCTCAAATTAGGAAGATAAACCCTTCTCCCTTAATTGCCAGTTCTATGACTGACTATCAATAGTTATACTTCTCGGGAACTGGTTAAGGAACTACAAAATACTCAGCAACAGAGGGATTTCATTATCTTCCTGATATTGAAGATTTTGTATCTGTTCTAGGAATCCTTTGCTTAACATGTTAGGAAAAATGCTTGAATATACACTACAAATATTTTGTTTAATTGCGGTGAAAGCTTTCATCATAAAACAACAGTGTCATCTACTGGCATATTGATTGATTATCCCGGTTTTAAATAACAGGACGAGAAGAAGGACAAACCCCAACTATATCCAAACTCAATAACCTTGATGAAGTCATGGAGATACTTTCCCGAGACCACAAAACACATTATGCATAAAAGGCATCTCTTCGGCAAGAAAAAGCCAGAAAAGAAACCCAAAAGTCAAGACAAGAATATCTCTGTGTTTATTGAAATATCATTTATTTAAATGTATATGATGATATAAATCGTGTGCGCCCCAGTAGTATAACTTTTAATGAAATTCAAGGGGGAACTTAATGCAACATTTCAAACGATGGAGTATAGCTTACTGATGAGGAGCCAGCTCACTATTAGTGAGATTGGTTCGTCATGCAGCTCTACATGCACTCAGAGTCCCTGTGGCAGCTTCTTACAATTAGTTCCATCTTGCCCATCCATAAATATATTATACCAGGTAGATATTACAGCCATGCCAGGTATAAAGTTAAAGAGAAGTCGTTTTGCTAAGCCTATTTCTGAATCTTTCAATTATACAACGCCAGTTCACTCGGCTGGCACTTCTACTCACAGATTCCAACCTACTATGTCACATGGGTCCGGTATTTAGCTATGTCTGAAGAATAAGAACACCAACATTTGGCCTTACGGCACTGCAGTAAGACCAACGGTTATCTGGAGTGGCTATAGTTCTTACTTAGCTGATCCACACCTGACTGACTCTTTTGTGGAGGCAAATGCAGTCAGTGCCTGGTCTTGAGTAACTACATAATACAATAGGCTTGCTAATGCTGTACTGTAAACGGTTTGTGTCTCTACCAGGCTGTATGCTACCTTGGCCAGTCTGTACATCACAATGTGTAGACTTGAGTGTGAGTAAACTAGAGGCATATTTTGCTCTCCATATTGTTTATACAAGTTTGAAGAAGTTTTGAACGGTATTTTACATTTGAAAATATATAAATAAAATGTAAAAAGTGATCCCTATGGACCCTGCTAACTTTAACTGGAGCACATCTAATTTATTGTGTCGAGAACAACCACGCCGAACTCCTACACAAGCTCTAAATTCTCGACGGTGTGAAGACAATGACCAAACAACATTTTTTTTTTTTTACACAGAACTTTTAATGGACATAAAGCAGTGAAAATACTCGTTATGTTATTCTAAAATTGTACATAGGGTTTTATTGGGCGAAGGGCTTTCTGGGGGGGGGTCGTTCATGTGTTTTGTACTGTAAAGATTTTAATTAATCGCACAGTTAATAAAGATTACACTGACATCTAATGTATGATCCTCCAGACAATTATATCTAAGCTCCACTGGACAGTGACAGGTGAGGCATATTGTTACTATGGCTATCAATGCTTTTGTTGACAAAAATGAATTATCATACTTAATAGTAGAATCACCTGTTCCGACTCCACATCTACCTCGACACGCAAGTGCGTGGTCAGGCAGGCCCTTCAACCTAGGCCAGGGATTACTGATTGATGGGTCACAGGTGCAAGGGTTCACAGCAAGGCAAACACTCAGGCAGGAAACTCTTGATCAACTCCACAGATAGGCACAGAAACATTACAATGGTCAGGGGAGATTGCCCCAATAAACCACACAATCCCGGTGGGGGCACGTGCTCTTATAAACACCATAAAGTCAGATGCTACATGAGTAAGGAACACTTAGCCAATCAGTGCCTAGCACATGTATAGTCATCACGTGGTACCCAGGCCAGACACCTGGACACATTCACCACTGGGACACTGTGTCCACGCAGGTGAAGACCCATCTATAGTAACCAAATGAGCATTCATTTATCACCCTAAAGGCAGCAACCAACTTTCCTCACCATATATGGCTTGCTGGTAACCTTTAATGGTTTTGTAATATTGTATTTACAGAAGACTCAAACTAGATATAAATTGAGACAGTCCTCAACTGTTCTACTGGCCAAACTGTTTAATTAAACAAACTGTTCCTCTTTTGCCAAACGCCTCATGTCTTCAGTTTTTTAAGGAAATTCGATTCGAGCAACATTTCGGCAAGCCGATCGGAGGATTGAGACCTTGCATCTGACTGTAGCCGAACGAAGGTGACTCCCAAGGACAGATTCACGTTGCGCAATTAGAAAAGGAGGGCAGACACCACAATTGATTGGAAGTTGTTCTGCTGAATCCTCGGGCGGAGGTTTGTCCTTAAGCAGGCGTCACAGAGGGTAAGAGACTACATCCGAACCCAACATAGTCTAAAAAACATTTGGTATATGGAAAACTAGGGAGAAGAGTTAAAAGATAACTTAAGCACCCTGACACTGACGGGGTCTGGCACATTACCTATTTTATATGACCCAGCTGTATCAGTCGTAAGGAGGCCTCTGAGGCGTTGTTGTGGAAGTCACCTTTGTTCGATAGCGGACTGCTAGCTTAGGTGACTATAGTGTAATACTGTGTATAGCCCTTGATAACTCCCAGGACGCTGTTTTTTGTGACATAGCTATTTCTGATTGGGCGGAGTTGACACCACAGTCTTATAGTTTTTTGGTTCAACTGTTTCCCACTGCTGAAGTGGTTTCTTAACACCTGTACTATCTGGTAGGAGCGGGGAGGTGCATCTAGCTTGACACTGGGCGCTATAGGGCAGAATGCGTATAGGGAAACTTGAACCCATAAAATTGGGTAACTTGTGTGTGACCTAGAAGGGCTGGTGATTCCAGAGTTATTACTAAACGGTGTCCATGATTACCTCCTTTGTTTAAGAACGGATAGTGGCAGACCATCCAGCTCACTTAGGAACGTGTTCCACGCTAGTCTTCTCTTGTTAGAGGATAAATTGCAATGAAAAACTAAGCTTTATTTTGACAAAGAAGTTTTTTCTATCAACAGTTATTGAAATGTGTCACTGTATGTGTTATTGTATATCTGATATTGCCTTGATTTTCTTTTAAAATTATATCATGTGACAATTTCAGTTTATGCAGGTTGTATTCTAAGATATAGCATTCACCCTGTGTTACAATACTAGATATGCAATTTTATCTTGTTTCATTGACATGCTTGTTAGAGCTGTTTTGATGTAAAAAGTGTAAGTGCTCAGCTCATAGTACATCACTTGTAAGATTGCACCATGTAAGAATAAACATACGATTTGACAAACCAAATTTGGATGACATCAATTGAATTGTATTGTCCAAATTACTAAAGTTGTCATTTATTCCCCACTAAAGCACCTGGAGACTAATTTCCCCAAACAATTAGAAAGCCTTAATAAGTTTTGCCAAGAGTGGCATTTACACATGAAGGCACTCACATTTCCCTGGCATAAGGAGGCAACATTTGACATGATCCCTCTAAAACACATATAAAAAACTGATATACAAGTCAGAAAAGAGACAAATGGGAGGCAGTTTTAGAATTGCTGGCTATCTTTGAAGAGGTTCAATTCAATAACCCCACGATTCTGATAGCAAGCAAGGCATCAGCACCTCCCCCACCATTTGCAGGGCTGGACATGCTCGCACCTGCTCCCCCTGCATTAGGATATTCAAACCCAGCAGTAGTAGAAGCTGACATACCCTCCCACCAGAAGAAGGTCAGACAGATCCAAACCTGAGAAACCTAAACGCAAACGTGTCCAGACTCTGCCAGCACCGCCCACGTTTCTAGGCAAGGCCCCCAAAAGCTTGACTCCCCGTCCACTGAAATCAACAGACCACACCTCAAAGGCGGGTTAAATATGCATTCCCACTAGGTCAAGTGAGTGCAAAAGTGCGTTAGGGAAGTTTGTGGCGGTTCTCGACAGTGACACAGCGAGCTCAGGAGAAGAAGAGAGCCCCAGTCCCCAGGGAACCAACAATGAGGGTGGGGCCACAGAGTTTACCCAGGGAGCCGAGGAGGGTACGGAAACTGAATTTGAGGGTGAAGCCAGACTGACTAAGGCGCACGTGACTCTGAGCAAAGGGAACAGGCCAGACGGTGCAAAATGAGAGGTATGAACGTGGGCTCGAGAGACAAAGGGCACATAACAGGGAGTTTGAGTAAGGTTACAGAGCAGTGTACTCTCTTCATGAGGGAAGCGAATCCAGGTACACGGTGCCACACTCTGCAGAGTCAGAGGTCACTGAAAGGCTACTCGCACAGCTTAGAGCCACATCGTTCAGGCATAGGAAAGAGGTGGACCAAGAGATAAAGGAATAGGGCAGCCTGGTACCTACTCACCCGTGACACAGAAAACACAAGATGGCAACAGTGTACGCACAGTAGGGGAGCAGCAATGAGGATGTGTGTTAATTCTCACAGGTGCTCAACACAAAGATAGGCCAACCCCGAGGGAGACAATAGCTAAGAGGGAAGGCAAGACCTTTGTGTACCCGTTTAGTGACCTGAGGAGAGGGACAACTATGGCCGGCATTGGTAGAGGAAAGGATTGTTTGAACCAGAAGACATGGCAGTGGCGGAGGACAGCATCAGGCATGAAGGAGGAAACCCTAAGTATGACTTCCTCTACGTGCAGCGATGCCTTGCGAGAGGGGAGCGCTATGTTGAGGGTAGACTGTAAAGTCACCTAGCATGATGGGGTACCTGTAACTACAGAAGGGCAGGAATTGTATACTTGCCATGGGTCCAGATGGATAAAGAGGGGTTGAGAACCAAGTTACCGCCATTGCTGCATGGGGCAGAGAAGTGATTTACATGCTTCGAGAAGAAGATGCCTAGCGATAGGCGATATCAACAGTCTGCTGAGCAGTCTAATTAGGGTGCAGGTGAACATGGTGTTCACCCAGGCTCGCATTCCAGCAATCACTCTAACAGATACCTAGCATGACCGCACAGGATCTGGGCAGCCCTGAGGGAATTATTCTATGAACGCCCAGATGTAGGAGGGAATACGGCAGAGACCACAAAGCCAGAGGAAAGCATAAACGATTTCCTGAATAGAATGAGGGAGAGATGGGGACAGGAAACCAGACAGCGGGGACAGGAAACCAGACACATGGACAGATACTGGCCCACAAATCACTTTTTTCTACAATATTCTTAAACAAGGGTTACCCACTGAGATAAAAAGTGTGCTGGAAAGCATAGTGGGGCTAGACACCAAATCCTGGTGGGTAATACAAGCTCATATACACCACTACCACAAGAAGAAGCAAGAGAAGGATAGGGAGAAGCAGGAGCAGGTCCAAAGAGAAACACAAGTTGAAAAAGACTGCCCGAGGGGGAAGTGATGGCCTCAACTGTACAGATGGCATCAATCATAAAGGGGGCTACATTGCAAAACTTTAGAGGATACCAAACAGGCAGTCCAGGAGCACGACCAAATTATGGTAGTTGAGGCCAGAAGGACTGGTCGCAACCAGATCCAAGAGAGTGCTTCTATTGCCATAGGCGGGGTCACCTGGTAGAGAGGTGCTGGATAAAGGCATACCATGAGAAGCAGGAACAGCAGAAGCCAGTGAACCAAGTCCAGCTGCCACAAACCGCCACAAAAGCCCCTCCTCAGTACCAAGCACAGGGTAATCAGAGCCTGCCCTACTCTCAGCCTCAGGGTGGTATGCCAGTTGCCTCACAACTAAGCCTGGGCGGAGTTTGCGAAGTGCAAAAAAAAACTGCTGCGCTACACGGAGCTCTGCAAGTGCCGAAGTGCATTAGATTAATGCCGTTCGCTGTGATTTTCAGTTCTGTCGTGTGTCCGCACTGTGCAATCACTGCGAGCAACACCATGCTCAGCGCAAGCAGGCGCTGCTTCCTTTCTGGCACTCAAGTAGATTTTTGAACCGAGCAGTAGCTTTCACTACGCGAACGGACGGTTTCTCAACGTGAGCGGTCGCGAGCACACGCAACCACTCGGACTGAGAAATCCGACCGCCTGCTTTGAGAAATCTCGCCGAGAGGTGGATTTTCCTTGCGCACACTCTCCAACTTGATGTTGACGAGCGCAAGCGAGGAAAAAAACTCCTCTCTGTAAGTTTTTCAGAACTCTTTGAGCTAAGCGTATCGCAGAGTGCGAAAAACTCCACAAACTCCGCAAGCGGAGCGTAGTTCACCACCCAGGGTTACTCACAATCACAGCAAGGGTCTAGCAATTGGGCAAAATCGTGCAGCAGCCAGGCTGGCCTTTTGGCCTGTATTTAGTCAAATTCCCATTGTGCCTGAGGTCAGTGTTGGCTGCCTGCCGGGCGTTCTGCGCCCCTCTGTGATAATAAAATTGTATTCCTACTACCATTTTTGTGAAAATTGGTCGAATTTTGGATGTGGGAAGATTTGGGTCACCCCACCTCAACGTAATGACGAGCTTGGGATGGCAGTTGGGGGCTCACTGAGCCTTCCAAGGCGGGGTATGGCCCGAGGGAGAGAGGGGTGTCAGGGTTGGAGACCTCCAGGTGTCCACTCTGCTCCAGAAGGATCACAGGGCATCAAGTGTTCCCCAGGCCAGACTCAACCCCCTTCCGGTAATAGTTTGCTCACGTTTCTCCAATCCTGCAAGCACCATCCAGGAAACAGTCAGCCATAAATGCCGAACCCACAGGGGCAGTATAGGGGAGGCGGAAGGACCACAGAGCAGCCTCGGACCCTCTCCCAGTGGGGTAAGGGTAAACAACAAATGGTGTGGCTCAAGGAAAACGCCAAAAACCAGCCCAAAAGGAAGATTCTGGTTAAAGACAGGGTCAAGATCAGCAAAACCAGCTACCTGAGGCCATAAGGGAGGGCTGCGTCATGCACCACGTGCCGGGAATAGAGAGCTACACAGGCATAAAAACGTGTTCACAGGCAAATGGTAGACACCAACACCACCACACCACACCCCTTCCTCCTACACTTCCCCGCACTTATAGACAGATTGACCCTCACCCATAGTACTCCTACTAAGAGCCGCAGTCCCATCACTACCCGTCCTAATGAGAACCAGCTCACAAACATATCGAACATCAGCCTGATAACCCAGACTAGATATGTAGAGGGCTCAAAAGACCACCTTGGAGGGGTGGGGCCGGATTTAGGGGATAACAACTCCCCCATACCATTAAAAGAATGTTAACAGGGATTGCCTTCCCATGCCTCACTAGATCGTAAATAGTAGGCTGACGGGACCACAACCTCATGATAAAACACAGGGTCTCCAGAAACTATCAGTAATGGAACACGTTTGACTGGCAGGATACTAGCTGAATTAACAAACAACAAAGTTCTTTCAAAACAGGTAACAACCAACCCAGCAGTGCACCAACGCCGTTTTCATCGTCAGCCTTCACGGCCCAGATGGAAAATGGAAATTTTCAAACTTGGATCAATTGAAGGAGAGAAAACCCACGGGCCCTCAGCGAGGGGTCCGCCTCACACCTTTGCAGGTGCACCATCCTAACGTTCAATCGGACCCTTCCATAAGGTGATGCCTTTAAAAAAAAACTGCAAACATTTTCCAATTGGACAGAAGAAACACAGCCACTGGAGTAGCACAGATAGCTCCAAAAGGACTCACACCACGAACTACGATCGTGCTACAAAAGGTATGCATACTTGTATAGTTGAGTACGATCTGCCTATTATGGGTAGTCCCACACCTACTTATCATTGAGGAACTGCAGAGTCAAAAAAGATTCACAAATGGGGAACTACAGTGCCTGCGTAGGGACCTCTCATACGTTACCAACAATGACACTAAACCAAACACTAGCATTCCGCAAGCACTACATAGCGCCCTCCTACATAACATTTGGTACCAAAACATGACCTCAGTCAGCTCCCAAGCATCAGCTAGGTAATGCTACGTCTGTTCTCTGATCCCACATGCAGCAGATGCAGATAGGCTTTATCTGTCCCATGAGGTAGCCCCCAAGTGCCTCATTCACCTTAACTCTTGTAGAATAAATGCAAAGATCCAGCTTAACAAGCTAGAGCCACATAGGGTAGTTGTAAACCTGATATGACACCAACCCAACAGCATTATACCTCTTCACTGAACCCAATGATATCCAAACCGAGCTGGACAGAATGTGTAGGAAGGGCACTATAGGTTAAGATACTCTTTGGTCTTGAGATTTTCCAGAGAGGAGATTCTTGGAGTCAGCAAAACCCCCAACTCAGTGCACAAACACATCCACTCCAGCATCCATCTGTGGATGGAGGGTGGCCCCTTAGCGTATCTGGGGCGATCTTTTTTTAGTTAAATGTGTTTATTGGCATTTTCAATAAAAGAAAACAATTCAAAGGCACAGGCAGTATAAGGCAAAATAGCATAGCATACGTACATGTTTACATGACATGGATAGCTTATTGCTCGCAAATACAATTGTACAAATTAAACACTGTCGAAACAATTAAAGTATTGCATTGTGAAAGATACCGCCTTTTGCTAGAAACCAGAAACGTAAACATCCACCCCCCCCCCTCCCCCCCGTCCCCACCCCGTCCGATATCCCAGAGTCTCTGGCTGTCCAGACTTTGTCTCACCACATAGGCCTCGCCCTTCACGCAGTAGAGGAAGGTTGCTGTTCTGCCCCCAGGTCCGAGAGTCGAAGCACCCTCAGATATTTAGGGCTGGGTAATTTCGTTGAATTTGGCTAAGAGCAACGTTAAAAATGGGCTCCATATTTTCTGAAATGTGGCAGCCGAGAGGCTCAGCGTGGCAGAATTTAACCCTGGGCGTAGGACTACGCTACGCTTGCGGAGCATGCGTAGTTTGTGCTACTATGCGCTACGCGAATTGCACTTAGCACTGTGTAAAAACACGTAGCGGGCATTTTTTGCTTGCTCGCGGTCCTCATCGTCAAGTTGGCGACCGCAAGCGAGCAAAATCAACATCCCGGCAAGACTTTTTCCTCGTTCGCGATCAGCAACATCAAGTTGCCGATCGCGAGCTTGGAAAATATACCTCTCGGCGAGATTCTCAACGCGGGGAGGTTAGGTTTCTCATTGCGAGTGGTTGCGTATGCTCGCAACCGCTCGCGATGAGAAACTACCAGTCCGCGTTGAGAAAGCTGCCGCTCGAGTACAAATCTACTCAAGCGGCAGAAAACGACCACTTGCACTGTCCAAGATGCCGTTTGCAATGATTGCACAGTGCGGACAAGCATCCTGCACTGTGCAAAAAGTCCGAACACCATTTTCCCTAGGGCACTACGCAGTCCGCGGAGTGCCCTTCGTGTAGCGCTACTCCACGAACTACGCCCAGGGTTAGCAGAAATGCAGTCCATCTGTGGTATATAAATAAATAATACCGGATCTATTTTTGAATGAATGAATGAATAACAGATAGCTCAATAAATAAGAGTCAAGATTCGAGGTAGTAGGAGTTTTGCAGGTTTTAATACAGCATAAGGACAGGAACAGGACAACCTGCATAGGAATAGGATGACAGGGCCCAGCAGCTGCTGGGGCTGGGTCTGGGATGAGCGCGCTGACTTTTAATAACAATACATGAGCATATATACATAGCGCAAACACATAGCATTACATTGCATTACATTGCAGTAGGCGTAGCAGTGGGTGGAGCAGAAGGCGTGACGCGTAGCAGTCGCGAAAGATAAGAGTAAAAAGAAGGTGTAACTCAGACATGTGATGCAAACGTAACAGAATATGTCATGAATGGGCGGAAACATAGGAGGGGGCTACCTAAGGAGCCGGGACCTCTAACCTGGTGGTGCGCGCAAACTGGCAATGACGTGTTACTAGGAGAAACTGGGGGCTATGAACTCTGTGCTAGGAGCAGAGACTAAAGTCTGGAGGGTCGGAGCGACATGTACCTAAACCCTATCTAGTATCTGATGTTTAGGGAACATGTTGATATAAACTAGAAGTCATGAGGGGAAAAGCTAATTGACTCTAAGACTGAAGCAGGCATTTATTCTGCATGTAGTGCGTGATGAAGAATATTAAATGACCATTAAATACAGTATTTCTCTTAACATGGGGCCGCATAGGCTAGACAATGACGGAAACTATTGATGCAGTTCAGTAGCTTAGGAATGCAGAGAAGGAAGACTAAACTGATAGCTGGAATCATAACATAGTCTTGGCAGACTCAGAGGCAGAGCCAAGCTGCACCGGGCACTGCGAGGCAGGAAGTAAGTGAAAGGTCGAGGATACAGGTGGGGGCTGAATCGCTCCTCAGCGAGGCTCAGGAGACAGGAGCTGAATCTGATGTCCGGGCCCTGTTGAGGCCTAGAAACGGGGACTTTATAATAGAATAACGTGCACACTGAGAAACGTGGCAACGTAGCTTTACATAGGCCTGGTATTCGTAGTATTCACGAGGACTGGAAACTGGCATACTAGAGGAGGACACAACTATAATTGCGTCATTAATCGGACATGGGGAATAACATATGCATATTGGTCATGCACACATAACATATGATGGATGACACGTAGGGACACAGAACATGACAAAATTTACTTTTCCACATTCCCTCCTTGTCACTACGTTTCCATCAGGAAACATCAATATTCATGATACCATCTATCATTTCATACAGTACCATTTGTTCATCTCGAATTGTCTTGGAACGGGATTTAGAACGGGGCTTGGGACTAGGAATACAAGAGGTAGCACACATGCCGCAAATCGCAGGGCCACATTGTATACAGAGGCAGCAGCTGAATATGATCGCTACTGCGATACCTAGAAAGGACAGGACTTTCCATCCCCAGGCGGAAATTATATTCCAGAACCAACCGGACCATGTCCAGGTGCCTGGATCTTGGTGTAATAGATGGGCAATTTTATGAAGTCTGGTTATAGCTGAATAAACAGACGGCGCGTTATTTGGAATGAAAATGCAACAACTGGATCCGAGGACTCTACAGGCCCCGCCCCTATCGGCCAGTATGACGTCAAGGACGAGACGATTCTGGAGCACGACAATTCTCATAAAGGATTGCTCTTCGGTTAAGTTACCTAGAGCGGAGGCAGTCTCATCTACTACTGCTTCAAGGGTTCTTGTTAACCTACGGATTAGCTTACTGTTTACAACTGTACCTAAATAAGGGAACACACCTTTATCAATATCAATGAATTGCTCTGCAGCAGTTTCAGTATAATCGACAATCGGGAGGTTTCTCTTGTGTCTGGTATGTACTAGGTAGGAATTCCTATGGTAGTCAGGTGGGGCTAGAAAAACAGGTGGCAGTAGGAAGGCAATGTAACAGGTTCCCTCCCAATCGAGGGGCAGACGAACATATGCGGTCTGACCACAAACAAAATAAGAATGACGTGAAGCTTTGAAAATAGATTTCCCACTGTCACTATACTGGATAATAGTAGTACAATCACTATGTCCTACGTGTATAGAACCATAATTACGGACACATAATTCGCCTTTGACTGGTAATACTGAAATAGCAGGTGAGTCTGGAGTAGTATCAGACTGAACATTCAGGACCATGAAATTCGACGAATAGTTACCTAAATTATACACTTCATTTTCTAGATCTAAACCTGTTCTGTGGGGGAAACCTTGCTTGTCTGGGAAACATGTGCTGTTAAGAAAAGACATATCTGTTAAGGATGACGTTAACGTGGACCATGCTCCACACGAACCATTATGTGAAAAAGGATAAGGAAAAAGTGGCAGAACTCCCTTCGACGTCTGGAAAGGGGGGAGTCGACCACACACCCAACAATTAGTGGCATTGCTGGTCTGGTGTGAATAATGCAACATACGGATGAAGGTATTGTTACGCATAGCGAGGCGGTATGAATATTCGTGAGGAGGCAGATCACTAAACGTGTGCTCTACTGTAACATTAGAAGACACTTTTACATGAGAAACTGGAAAACACAGGAAAAATGCGTAACTAGTGCAGGAAATCATTATGCTGATGAATAATATGAAACTTAGAAAAACGATACATCGAATTGAGTTTTGACTAACTCTCTCACTATGGGGGTCTATTTTATACATGTCAGAAACAGTCTAACCGTTTCACCTAGGGGAGGACTTATACAATCAAACTGACTGACTTATTTTACTAGACCGGAGTTTTTGCTTATACTCCTGCTGCGGAGTTTTCTCTACCAAGGGAGGTTTTGAATCAATGTCATTTGCGGGACAGTCCTTAGGAACAATGTTTTGACAAGTCTTGATATCCTGGGAAATGTTTTTAAAGACGGGTTTCAGTCCTTTAAAAAGTTTAACATGAGAAAGGTGCACCCAGCCCTTGCGTCCTTCCAACTTCACGGCTGTACGGGTGGTGAGGAGGACCTGACGGGGCTCCTTCCAGCGTGGCTCCAGCGGACTTGATCTGTCAAAGTTCCGGACGAGCACCATCGAACCTGGAACGATTTCATGCGGTGCCACCTCGGTATTGTCTGGAAATGTGGCGGCAACCTGTGAACGACATGAGTTGAGGGCAGACATCAAGGAAGCTAGGTAATCTGTCAGCATATTACATGAAACATCAGTAATACTTCGGGGTCTAGGAGTACCCCACATGTTAGGGGGGCGGCCGAATACGACCTCATACGGGGACAGACCTGATCTGGAATGTGCGACCATGCGCATATAAAACAAAGCGACTGGCAGAGCTACTAGCCAGTCCACACCCTTGTCTTTACATATTTTAGCAATTCGAATTTTCAGAGTCTGATTATGTCTCTCGACTAGACCGGCTGCTTCAGGATGGCGTACACAATGAAACTTCCACTGGTACCCTAACAACAGGGAAACGTGCTTCATCAGTTCAGATGAGAATGGCTGACCGTTATCAGAATATACGACTCTAGGGAGTCCATATCGAGGGAAGAATTCACGAACCAACTGCTTGGCAGTGGTCGCGGCTGTGTAATCTGGAACTGGATATGCTTCTGTCCATCTGGACAAAGCGCATACAACTACAAGGACATACTTGAAACCTCGACATCGCTCCATCTGAATATAATCCATTTGGAGGACCTCAAAGGGGTGGTCAGGGGGCTGGAAACCACCTTGTTCCACCGGGACACTTTTACCTGGATTAAACTGACAACATATCATACAGGTACGGACTTTCTGCTTGGCTGCAGCTCGTAAATGCTTGTTGAACCAAATGTTCTGGATACTGTCTAACATTGCCTTTTCTCCTAAATGTGCTGGACTATGTGCGGTATTAATAATGACTTGAACCATAGAGTCGGGGAGAAACCATGTGGCTCTACCCTTCGTTAACCATCCTTGATCTGTCTGGACCCCTCCTTGTTCGGACCACTTCTTGATTTCATCGGGAGTAGCATGTAACTGGATATCTATGACATCTTGAGTAGGGTCCTTAACTGTCATGCATGTAATCGGATCTGGAGTGTGTGTCATGTTAACTGGAATGTCTGGAGTCTGTGCTGTAAGCTTGGCTGTGCGATCTGCTAGATCATTACCTTGAGAAATAATGTCAGTGACTTTCGTATGTGCTTTGCATTTCATGATAGCGATAGATGTCGGTAAATGTATGGCATCAAACAGAGCTTGGATAAGGATACCATGCTGAATCTTGGTTCCATGAGAAGTCATGAAACCTCTCTCTTGCCAGAGCACTCCAAAGTCGTGTACAACTCCAAATGCGTAACGTGAATCTGTGTAAACATTAACTTTCAAGTTTTTGGCGTGTATACAGGCTTGTGTCAGAGCAACTAGCTCCGCTGCTTGAGCGGACAGAGTATCAATACGGTGTGTTTCAATAACTTCGGTGTCAGTAGTCACTGCATACGCGGCTACTAGTTCTCCTGTACTAGTTCTCATACATGAACCATCCACATAAAGTGTCAGGTCAGGATCTGGTAACGGAATGTCTGTCAGATCTTGTCTTGGCTTTGTCGTAATGTTGACTACTTCCACACAGTCGTGTGTGGCAGAATTTGAATTAACTGATGGTAACAGTGTAGCAGGGTTCAGAACGTTGCAGCGTCTGATTTCTATGTGTGGCTGAAACAGTGTCAATTCATAACCTGTTAAACGTGCAATTGTCAAGTGCTGTGTTTGTGTTCGGTTCAAAAGAACTTCCACGGAGTGTGGGACTTGTACTGTCAAGGAGTGTCCTAAAACTATGGAATCACTTTGTCTGATAGCTAGTGCTGTGGCTGCAACTGACTTGAGGCACGCAGGCAACGCCTGGGCGACTGGATCTAGTGTGCTCGAAAAATAAGCACAAGGCTTGTTTTGTCCTGCTTGATCTTGTGTGAGAACAGATAATGCTGTACCTTCACGTTCTGTGACGAAAAGTGTAAAAGGCTTACTGTAGTTCGGTGTAGCTAGAACTGGAGCTTGACATAAAGCTTTCTTTAACTCATTGAAACTAAGTGTATGTTCAGATGTCCAAGGGAGGACAGTCGATACGGCTGCCTCCTGTGTCGTTAACTGTATCAGTGGCTTGGCTAGAAATGCATACTGAGGAATCCATTGTCTGCAGTAAGAAGTAAGGCCGATAAAAGCACGCACCTCCTTCTGGGTCTTGGGCTGTGGAAGACTCGCTATTAGCTGGATACGGTCTGGTGTCAACTGCCTACCCCTCTTGGACAGTAAGTGTCCTAAGTAGACCACTTGCTGGACACAGAATTGAAGCTTCGAAGGGGATACCTTGTGCCCCATCTCGGCTAGGAAATACAGAACCGTCAGTGACGCTCGCTCGCAGTCACGTTCAGAACGAGCTGTGATCAGTAGATCATCGACATACTGGAGCAGGGCAGTGTCAGTTGGCATGTGAATGTTGTCTAGTTGTCTCTTGAGTGCTTGACTGTAAATACTAGGACTTTCTGTGAAACCTTGAGGAGCGCGTGTAAACATATAGCTCCTTCCATTTAAACAAAATCCGAAAAGAAACTGGCTGTCTGGATGAATAGGAACACTGAAAAATGCATTCTTGAGGTCTATGACAGTGAAGAACGTGGCTTCGGAATCAATGGCTGTCAATAGGGAAGAGATATCTGGGACAACTGGGTACTGAGGAATAATACATTTGTTAAGTTCCCGTAAATCAATCACTAATCGATATACTGGGGGTGCATTTGGATCAGTACGTTTCATAACTGGAATGATCGGAGAGTTACATACATTGGAGTCAGTTTCTACAACTACTCCTTGGGCCATGAGCTCGTCAATAATTTTGGATAAGGCTGCTACAGCCTCAGGTGGCAATCTATACTGCCTGATTCGTGGTAACACTACACCTGGTTTGAGAGTCACACGATGGGGTGTGATTTGCATGTAACCTACATCAGTTGGACCTTGCGCCCATAAATGCTGCGGAACTTTAGACAGTCTGGAATCAAAATCTCGTAATACATAGTGACCCTTAAAGTCACGTAGGAACAGACGTATTCCCTCCGGGGAACAACATATAACGGCACCTAACTCTTTCAGTGTTTTAATGCCTAATAGATTTTCTGGACATGACTTAGTAAGTAACAGATCAGTAGTGCGGGACAATGGACCTACTTCTAGAGTGACTGGCTTTGAAATCTCATTAACGATAGGCTTTCCTGAAAATCCAAGGGAAACATTTCTTGAGCCTGAGAGCAGAGCCCCTGGAACTTCGGCGTGGCTAATTGTGGTCCTACTTGCCCCTGTATCAATCAAAAACTTTCTGTCCTTCCCTAATACTTGACTGTGAACATAGGGACCCTCTTGATCTACAGGTATCTCGATGAGAGGCAAGCCTACCTCCCTCTCTAGGCTGTTTCATGAATATGGCTGGTACTCTGGATACTCAGACTGTGCATACTGGTACATCTGCGATGTAACATGCTGTGTTGCAGCAATAGGCTGCGGTGCTGTAACTGTCTGTGGTGCATTCTGTGACTGAGGAGTCTGTGAAACTTGTTCTTGTCTAGGCGGACGTAGTCTTTCTTTAGTCTTACCAGTAGCTATGTTATGTTTCAGAACTGCACACTCATTTATAAAATGACCTGGCTGTTTACAATAATTGCAGTTCCCTTTAACGGGTGCTGCAGGATGACTGGCTTGATTCGGACCCCTCTTCTGACTGTCTTGAGAAACAGATTGTGCAACTAGTACTTTCATTTTCGTGTCTTTCATACGTTTTCTCTCGTGTTCTTGCTCTTCCCTGATTCTATTCTGGTGATACTGGAGCATCTGGAGCATCTGGGACGGAGTATTTGCTTGCCAGGTGCTTTCGACTTTCAGAACTCGGTTTTTAATTGGTGGACTTGAATTCTCGACTAATTTGGTAACGAAAAGGTGAGGGTATGACTCACTACTTGTCTTGAGGCCACTGTTGATACTAAAGCACTTTTCAAACCTAGAATAAAAATCACTAATATCTTCATCTTGTTTCTGTTTACAGGCTGAGATTGCATCCCAGTCTTCTTTTCTCGTTGTTAATAATCTGGGTAAAACTTGAATTAATAATTCTGGTAATTCTTTACATTTATCTCCAAGACCAGTACCTGGTACTCGTATCTTATCTTCAGCTTCTAGGACTGCCCAATCGATCTTTTTCTCTCCCACCTCCCATTCTTTTTCCTTTAGCTTTTCATACACCCCTGCGGGTAGCAGAACCTTTAACATTTTAATGATATCTGGGTAAGTGTATTCTCCCATACGGAGCATGTCTTTTAATTCTCTATGGAACCCTGCTGGATCTTTGTCATGACAGGGAATTAATTTCTTCATTTCGAGGAGTTCCATCTTTGTGATCGGGGTGTAAACAAACACTCGTTGCATTTCGCCACCCGTTCCTCTGACTGGGTGGACTTCTCGTAACGGATTCTGTCTGTCTATGTAGAATGATTTACTTTCTGGGGGTGAGACATGAACAAAATGCGGGTTCAAGAATGTTCTATATTTGTGGCGCTGTTCTAGAATGACACTAATTAAATCGGTACCTAGACCTCTCCATCTATACTGGAGTAACTCGTTCAGGATATCGTGTAACGGACCTGGATCAGAGTGCTGACCCTCATACAGAGTAATGAGGTGCTGGATCATATACATACCCACCAGTCGCTGCTCGGCTGGGGGCATTTTCAGAAACATTTGTGCCACTATTTCGTCTGGAAAAGTGGTAGAATCAGTAATCCATCTGACTGCTGATCGGACTAGTTCCTGTTCATGCATAGTACTTAACTCACTGTAACCGATTCGTGATTTCAGAATGTGATCGGTAGCTTGGAATACTTGTTCTAGGGAACCTTGTTCTGGTGCTAGATGATGGAAAGTTGGCTTGTGTTCTAGACGTAAATGGCGATCTGGAAATCTAGATTTTCCTACATACGCTATTCTGGCAGTATTCTCGTCGTCTTCCTCTTCAGGATCAGAGGTACTTTCTTTCTCGCTTACTTGTGCGGCTTTACGCTGTTCGTGTATCTTTATTATTTCTCTACGGATTTTCTTGTACATACTTTCCATGGCACCAATGGTATTGTGCTTTCCTTCGGCTATATTATCACTCCATTTTGTCAGAGTTTTCATTTCTTCCGGGTCTTTAGACGGGTAATCTTGTTCTCTTATTAGACAGTTAATTAAAAACTTTAATATCATGCGCTGAATCTCGGCTTTCCTTTGAGACATGGCATCACTAATACTTTGTGGGTCATCCCCTGTACGGATGAAACGATATATCCTGTCTAGATCTTCTTTCATATTCGGCAAGGTGACTAGATACTCGGTCACTCTCCTTACGCGTACGGAATATAAAACCATATTAAACTCGCCTGGAACTGGGTCATAGACACATTCGCCAAGGGTTTGCCTGATTTCTGAGACAGACTTATTACTCTTAGGAGTACGCTGTGATGCTTGAGCATGTAATTCGAGTGCTGATAAGCGTTTGTATGGCGGCGGGGTTTGAGGAAGACCTCCTCCTGCGGCCCCTAAACTGGAATCATCAACTGATGCTTTTCGTCCTGGCAGGGTCGGTAATTGTAACGTGGGCTGGACTTGTATGGCGGGCTGACCCAGGGGGGCTGTTAAGGGCACCCCGGTGTCTGGAGGAGCAGGAATTACCTGATTTACAGGGACTGGCGGAGTGCGAACAGGATTTGCATATTCTGGGACTGTGTCGTCCAGATAGGACGAAATAAAAATATCAGCTGCGGTCGGTTTGTGACGTAGTTTGGTCGGAACTAATGGTGGCGGGAAATTACTGGATGCCTCCGGGGTCGCTTTTGGCAAGCCCTCAGCAAGAAGAGGATACATACCCTTAATGAGGGCATTCCTCTGTCTGTCTGATTGCTCAGTTCTAACTCGTTCACCTATCTCGATTAATTCTCTTTCTTGGGCTCGTTCTTGGGATTCTCTACTTAGTTCTGACTTTCTGATTTCTTTTTCGGTTCTTTTATGAGCTTCTTTGCGCCATAACTCGATGGCGTCTTTCTGTGATTGTCTGGCTTTCTTTTTCCATAATGCCTCCTCTACTCGCATGATGCATTCGGCATCCCATGTACCCGATACGGGCCATCTATACTTTTCTTCTAACTGTTTGGTATACTCTACCCATAAATCTAGATACAATATGGCGCTTATGCCATGTTTCTGATACATAAAGTGACCTGGACTGTCCCTGGGCGGGACGGGAACTGCTGCTTCCAGCAGACCCTTTCTAGTTTTTAACTGACGTAATTTTGAAAAGAGCGGCATGACTGGACTGTAATCTAGACACAATACAATACACAATAAACACGATACTTATTTCCCATTCATACCACAACATTAAAATACATGAAGAACATTTAAAATAACAGTTCGAACAGAATACTACCTGGAAATACTGAGAACAGAACACATGAATTTTCTCGAGAACAGAACTGACTAGAACAGAAACTAGATGCACTGCTGAAACAGTACGAAACTTACCGGTCTCTTTAAAGAGACACGTCAGGACCCGCATCCACCGAAGTGGACACTTCGTTTGTGGGACTGTGTACCACCAACCCACAGACCAGAGTCAATTAAATTGACCCTGTCTAGATACCACCCCAGTAACGGTACTCACCGGGTAGCAAGAACGGAAGGCCTCGGACTGGACTGGACTGCTACGACGACGAACTTCGGACTTCAGTTACGGGTGGACCTCCGGATACCTCGGACCTTGGACTCTTGGCTTGGGCTCTGGTCGGGACTCGCCGCGTTCCTCCACCGTCTCGTCTGGATGCTGGACCGCCTCCTCCGTCTCCTCCGTGGGCCTGAGGGATACTTGAGCAGAAATATCTGCCACTGCGCAGAAGAGTTCCGTCACGACTGCAGAGGGTCAGGGGGTCGGCGTGGCTTCACCGACGCGTGGGGAAAGGGCAAGTCCCTGTTCGGGCGCCCTTATGTGGTATATAAATAAATAATACCGGATCTATTTTTGAATGAATGAATGAATAACAGATAGCTCAATAAATAAGAGTCAAGATTCGAGGTAGTAGGAGTTTTGCAGGTTTTAATACAGCATAAGGACAGGAACAGGACAACCTGCATAGGAATAGGATGACAGGGCCCAGCAGCTGCTGGGGCTGGGTCTGGGATGAGCGCGCTGACTTTTAATAACAATACATGAGCATATATACATAGCGCAAACACATAGCATTACATTGCATTACATTGCAGTAGGCGTAGCAGTGGGTGGAGCAGAAGGCGTGACGCGTAGCAGTCGCGAAAGATAAGAGTAAAAAGAAGGTGTAACTCAGACATGTGATGCAAACGTAACAGAATATGTCATGAATGGGCGGAAACATAGGAGGGGGCTACCTAAGGAGCCGGGACCTCTAACCTGGTGGTGCGCGCAAACTGGCAATGACGTGTTACTAGGAGAAACTGGGGGCTATGAACTCTGTGCTAGGAGCAGAGACTAAAGTCTGGAGGGTCGGAGCGACATGTACCTAAACCCTATCTAGTATCTGATGTTTAGGGAACATGTTGATATAAACTAGAAGTCATGAGGGGAAAAGCTAATTGACTCTAAGACTGAAGCAGGCATTTATTCTGCATGTAGTGCGTGATGAAGAATATTAAATGACCATTAAATACAGTATTTCTCTTAACATGGGGCCGCATAGGCTAGACAATGACGGAAACTATTGATGCAGTTCAGTAGCTTAGGAATGCAGAGAAGGAAGACTAAACTGATAGCTGGAATCATAACATAGTCTTGGCAGACTCAGAGGCAGAGCCAAGCTGCACCGGGCACTGCGAGGCAGGAAGTAAGTGAAAGGTCGAGGATACAGGTGGGGGCTGAATCGCTCCTCAGCGAGGCTCAGGAGACAGGAGCTGAATCTGATGTCCGGGCCCTGTTGAGGCCTAGAAACGGGGACTTTATAATAGAATAACGTGCACACTGAGAAACGTGGCAACGTAGCTTTACATAGGCCTGGTATTCGTAGTATTCACGAGGACTGGAAACTGGCATACTAGAGGAGGACACAACTATAATTGCGTCATTAATCGGACATGGGGAATAACATATGCATATTGGTCATGCACACATAACATATGATGGATGACACGTAGGGACACAGAACATGACAAAATTTACTTTTCCACACATCCTAAAGGTGTGCCATAATCTATGGAGCCACCCCACATGTGTGGGAGGAGTGGTTGTCCCCCAGTGCATCAAGATGTTCTGTAAAGCTGCACCCAGTGCAGGCCCCATCAGGTGCCCTCATGCTCTTCAGGGATTAGGGAGGCCCAGAATCACGTATATCGGGAGCCTAGGAATTCAGTATCAAAGAGTTCATCTATCTCATCTAGAATTTTAGACCAGTAGGGAGACAGTATTGGGAAATCCCACAGTATGTGGAGCAGGGTTCCTTTGTCACAACCCCTCCAGCAGGTGGGGCTCCTGTGGGAGTTGCCTCTGAGGAGGCGTGCGGGTGTTAAATACCAATAGGTCGCTATTTTCATAGCGGTTTCAATACTGGCTAAGTTTCGGGCAGTGTGCTTTGCTCTATAGTAAATTTTGTCCCAGTCCTTCTATGAAATGTCACCTCCCACTTCTTTCCCCCAGAGCTTCTGACTCTGAGTTGCGTGTGGGCCACTTCTAATCACATTGTACAGTTGGTGAGCTTAGTAATTAACCATTTTTCATATTTGGTCAGTTTATGGCCCCCTTGTTCCCCCATCCCCGGTTGAAGGACCCAGTGTCTCAGCTGCAAATACCTCAATCTCTCAGACTCGGCATCCCGTACTCTAACTTCAGTTGGGGAAACGAGAGCAACCCTGAGAGATCAAATAGATGGCCCACTGAACGACACAAGTTGTCTCGCCACTCCCCAAATGATTTGTCAGAACATCCTGGGGTGAATTTGTTATTGCCGAACAGGGGGGTCAGCGGAGATGGAAAAGTTGTACGTTTCTTGGCTGTCTCCACCCCGTCCCAAACTACCAGTATCGATTTAGTGATCGGCGAGACCATCTGGCCACGCGGTCACCTTGACCTCCTTAAGAAGGAAACCTTCTAGAGCGGGATGACGGCCAGGGCTCTGTCCTGAAAGAGCCACAGTTTTTCGTGCTCCAGTCGTGTCCACTCCACCAGATACCTCAGCTGGGCCGCTTAATAGTAGCTAAGGAGGTCTAGAAATCCAAGGCCTCCATTTTTGGGGCGCATATACCCTAGGGCCTTACTCCTCCTTGGTCGTACCCCTGCCCACACAAACTGATTGAAGCTGCGTTGCAGTGAATCAATCACTCCCGGAGGGGGGCAAAACGGGCATGGTCTGAAACCGATAAAGTGCCCTGGGAACTAGGGACATTTTGACTGCTGCTACCCGACCGAGTAGGGAAAGGTGGTGCTTGCTTCATACGCCCAAGTCCATCACAGCTTGTTGCACCAGCCCGTCATACCTCAACCGACCCGTTCATTGAACCGTTGCTGCTAAGTCTAGCCCTAGATAGGGGATAGTGTCTGCAACCTTTATGCTGGCCAGCCATGCGCCTGCGAGGGCCAATGATGGTGTTGGTTCAGTGCCAATGATTAACCCACATTGACCCTGAAGCCGGAAACCCGGCTAAATGTGTCTAACTCCTCGAGAAAGGCAGGAAGGGAGAGTTTGGGTTCTGTCAAAGCCGCTAGCATGTCCTCTGCATAAAGGTTGATGGGGTGTGTTTCCCCCCGAAATGGGATCCCCTTGATTCTAGGGTTATCTCTAACCCTTTGCTATTAGAGGTTTTATGTACAGAGCAAACAATAACGGGGATATCGAGCACCCCTGCCTGGTCCCTCCTTGAATAGCAAAGGGTAGGGAGGAGACGCCGTTGACAGCCCACCCAATCCCGGAACCTCTGTCCCAGACTGAACTTCACCATTGTGTGTACCAAGAACCCCAGTCCACCTGATCAAATGCTTTTTCAGCATCTATCATCAACAGGAGGGTGTCCACTTGCGTTTGGTGAGCCTTATCTATGAGGTGGAGTATCCATTTTATGTTGTCGCTGCATTGTCGAGATAGAAATGGACCAAGCAGGGTTTATCCTATCAGGTTTGGCATATGTGAGCTCAGGTGCGACGCTAGGATTCCCGTAAAGATCTTAAAATCAACGTTAAGTAGAGAGATCGGGCGATACGAGCTGCATTGGTGTTTATATTTCCCCGGTTTGTGCAAGACCACTATTGCTGCCGCGAGCATGGTGTCCAGAATCGGAATAGCATCTCCAAAGGCGTTAAACAGCCTGGCTAAGATCGGTGCTATGATGGGGCAGAATTTTTAATAGAAGAGGGAGGGAACCCCGTCCGGGCCCGGCGATTTAAGCACTTTCATGTGTGAGATCGCTGTGATGACCTCCTCAATGACAATGGGGGCGTCCAGTAACGCCACCTGATTTGGAGACAGTGTGGACATAGTGACGAATTGCAGGTAGGCTGAAATATCGTGGTCGGGCGGGGTGTCCGCTGTGTAAAGCTTCTCGTAGAAGTTACGAAAGTGTGGGCTATTTCTTCATCCCCTCTAACTTCCCCCCAGCCATCCCTCTGTAGCAAGGAAACCAATAATCGTTGTCTTTAGGCACGTAGCCGGTTCGCAAGTAGACAGCCCGTACGGTCTCCCCCAATATAGTAAGAATGTTTTAAGCGTAGCGCCCCTTATTGTGTTTTATCCAAGTCTAGGGCGGTGAGCTGCGCCCTGGCCGCCTTCAATTTTCTCCAGACCCAAGGGGCCCCGGTCCTGCTATGTATCCATTCAAATTCCTGCACCTGCGCCGACAAATTGGATCGCACCTCCTTGCGCTTTCTATTGTGGCCCGCTGCAATCGCTATAAGCTCCCACCGTACCACAGCCAACATCACCTCCCATGTCGTAACTGCTATGTCTGGGGTGTCATTAAGTGCGAGATAGTCCTTAATGCATTTAAGAAGTTGCTGTTCCACTACCTTGTTATTGAGCATAGTCTCTCTAAGTCTCCAGCTTCCGGTGGGCTCGCTGGGTCATTAGTACCTGTACCGTCAAAGCATCGTGATCAGACAAGGCCATAGGTTCAATGCACGTCGCCCTAACCGCGCTGTTGACCTGCCTAGTTCCCAGGAAGTAGTCTAAGCGAGCATAAGACTTGTGCGTGTGGGAGTAGAATGTGTATTGTTTCGAAGTGGGGTGGGCTGCCCTCCAGATATCTATCAAGCCCATCTCCCTCAGCCATCCCTTCCCATCCCTCGAGAGCTCCCCCCCCCCATGGGAGTAGGATGCCTGCGATCTATCCATGTTAGAGTCCATGACTATGTTTAGGTCCCCCCCTACCAGTGCCATGCGATGTTGTGGGGCCAGCACATCCGCTAGGGCAGCTTGGAGGAATTTCTCCTGACCCAAGTTAGGGGTGGATACAGAGCCGACCACTAAGAGTTGGTTGCCAAATTGAAGTGTATAGGCCAGTAACCTCTCCTTGAGTTCTGCCACTTTCTCCTTTACCTTCCCCTTGCAGCACCTAGATATGAGAATGGTCACCCCTGACTTTTTCTCCCCTAGTGAAGAAAAGTACTGATGAGGAAAGGCCCTCAAGCTCATGCGATGGTTATCTTTGGGAAGGAGGTGTGTCTCTTGTAAGAGACACATATCTGCCTTTGCGCTCTCCAAGTAGGATAGGATTGCGCGCCTCTTCACCGGGTTGTTGAGCCCCTTTACATCAATCAAACTTATTTTCACAGTTGCCATATCCAAAGCAGGGGTTTGCGGGACAATCTTAGATGGCCCCTAGAGAATGGCTTGACTCCCAGTCTGGTGAGGCGGTTGGTTATGTGTAGGTGGAGACTGCGTGTGTTTGCCTAGGATCACTTAGGTGGTGATGCCAGGGACCCCCAGAGGATCTTGCAACAGTGTATTTTGGATATCGGACCCCGCCCCCCCCCTCCCCACCCTAACCCCAACCAACCCAGCAGGAAATACCTCACAAAATGTCCAGAAGTCGCAGTGCTGGACCACGCCTCCTCGGTGAAACAGTTTGTAGGGCGCATCTGTGGCCGCCGCCGGCTCAGTTCACAGCAGTCATGGAGGCCAGGACGGCTCGATGCTCCTGTGCCATCATCTCCAGGTTCGGTTTCGAGGAGGTCCCCAACAACCTCCTGCCTCCGACTCGTTGCCACTTCTCTCGATTATTTTTCTCGTCTTTGCTCGGGGACTCCGCCAGTGGGGCTTGATCAATGCCCAGTACTTGGCACACTTACTGCAATTCGCACAATTTGCTGTAGTTTGCCATCCCATTTGAAAATTATGCGGAATGGATGCCCCCACGAGTAGGAGACGCCCTGGTTGCGAAGGTGGGTCATGACCGATCGAAAATCAGTCAGTTTCTGGAGCGTGATAGCCACTAAATCCTGATAAAGGGCTATGGTGTGCCCCTGGAATGTTAAGGAGCTCATCCTGCTTGCCGCAGGATGAGCTCCTTAAGCTGGAAGTCCGGTAAGAAGACCAGGATGTATGGGGGGGTGCCGGGGCCCTCCGCTGCAGGCAGACTCTGTGAGTCCTGTCAATTTTGATAGCAAAGGGCTGAGTTTCCTGCAGCACATGGTGAAAGAGGCCGTGGAGAAACCCAGTGATGTCTGTGCCTTCTTCGTTGGAAGGGACTCCCTTCACCCGTATGTTGTTTCTGCATGAGTGGTTTTTCAAGTCTTCCGCGTGGGCCTGGAGGTCTATTTGTTGTGCCTGCAGGTGGATCACTTCTTGTTGCAGTTGCTCGACTTCCTCGTCGCGGGATTGTTCGTGGTCTTCCATTGTTGCCACTCTTTCTCCCACTGCGTCCAGGTCCCCAGGGACCTCCTTCATCTTGTCAGCGAAGTCCTTATGAAGGGTGTGTAGGTCGTCCCTCAGGGCTGAGAACAGTTGGGACAAGGTGGCCCTTGTGACCGGTTCATCCATGTTCTCCGTCTCCTACCCCCCCTCCTCCCCTGGAGGCAGCATGAGAGGTGCGGCCTCCACCTCCGGTCACCCCGACATCTTGGCGAACATGTCCTTCACATTGCTGTCCTCCTTCCCCTTTTCTTTTTCCTCCTTTCCCCGTGTGGTAGACATGTCCTGGCTGCGGCTGTAAGGGTGAAGTAGCCGTCTGGAAGCGGGGGTCCTCCCTCAGGAAAAATGGAGGCGGCCTGGGGAAAAATGGAGGCCTTCTGCTCGTGGTGTGGAGGCACGCGCCGGTCGTCTATCGGGTATCCAACATTCGCAGTGGTGGGTGAGCTGCGAGGCTGCTCTGAGGCGGATGTTCCGTGCCGGTGCCCTACGATGCCAACGAAGAGGAGTGGTGCGTGACCCGGTAACCAGTGACTGTGTTGTATCTCGTGCCGGTGCACAGAATCAGTGGGATGAACTTTCCAGCCCTCTCAGCAGCATGGATAGTCCTGCAGCGGGGGCGCCACCAGCGCGGTCGCCCTTGTCTCCTGGTGTACCTCTCCTGCACCAGGGCTGCGTCTTCCTACGACCTAGACTGGGTTAGTGATAGGCTGTACAATGGCCACGCCAGGACTTGTGGCAGTGTTTCCTCTTCAATATAGTACTATGGCACTACTGCACGTCCAGCAGCTGAAGCACCGGCCTTGTCCTCCCCCGGTCTGGCGGGGCTCACAGTGGTCATCGTCCTTGCGCTAGGCCTCCATACGGCCTGGTCCTGCTCCCTCCAAAGGGTCGCAAGTCCCCTGCTCTCCGCGCGGAGCTGAGTGCAATGCTTAGGCGCACCCCCCCTCCCCACCCCCCAGGGTGATCCCAGGGGTCCCAGGCCAGCCGAGCAGGACCGAGTCCATGTGGCCGTGCAGTGGAGAGGCCTATATGGCCAGGCAGTGCACGCTGTGGCACTGCATCACCCAAAAAGTTGGATGCTGGGAGCTAGCCAACTGCCCCATCTCGATGGCGCCTCGCCATAGACTGGACCCCGCCGTTCCAGGTGGGGCCGCAGGCCTGAGGCAGTGTCACTCAGCGCGTCTGCCTCGTCTGGCAGGGGAGGGAAATGCCTCTGGGTCGCTCACCTCCAGTGACCAGTGGCCTGAAGTATGTTGGTTAAGAAGGCCCCAGGCGCGTGGATTTCGGCTCGGATACCCAGTCTGCTCTGACTCCGCACGGGCCTTTGCCCTTCGTCACCCCTCCTCCTCTGCGCTCTCCATCTCACAGGGTCGTCAGGAGGAAGCGCCTCTCACCTCATGTGTGCTACGATTGCCCCCTGCAGAAAGAGCCGCTAGTACTCTCAGCCCCTCCGAGGCAGGGGCCGCCAATGCAGAGGCCCGCTTTTCAGCTCAGCTGAGCTGTCCGGGCCGCCATTTTGACTCACCAGAGTTGGGGCCGCTAAGCACTTCGACCAGGGACGTTCTCTCATTCGGACCCCACTGCAAAGCAGACCTTGGGGTTCTCGGTCATCCGTTGAGCGCAATCGAGGGTCAGGCACGCTGCAACAGTGCCGGGAAGACAGCGGAGGGCCGACGGAAGCGGGGAGACAAGCGAGCTGCGTCTTACCCGCTCACAATCTTGGCCACGCCCCGGGGGCGCTCTTTTTTAAAAACAAGTGGTCTTTTGACATGCAAATCCTGTGTAGCACCGTCCAGCTCGGGGATAAAAAGGGGAATGGGTCGCATGGGGGAGGGTTCAATGAAAGTATGGCTAACCTATTTCAGGAAATCTGGGACACCAAGGTGGGTGGATACACCTGGCTAGGTCGGAAGGGTCAACCCCTAATTTTACAGAAACTTACACTGCATTACTTATGTTTCTGAGGAAAAAGGAACGCTTCCAATGGGCACGAATGCTAAATGCAGAATGATTTTGCACATTCCGGATATGCGATGGGGCCCTTCCACGCTGATGGATTTCTACTGGCAGTACGACGAACATGCCTACACCCAACTGGTTCCCGGTAGAATGGGGCTGTGCTCCCTTTTGACCTTACCCACCCTGACGCTGGTCATTCCCGGAGAAGAACTAATCGAGTTGTACCAGCACCCATAAAGACTACCCTACTGCACCAAACTCGCTAAAAGAGAGCAACAGACTATTTTGGTTGTGCCAGTTCAAAGACATCCCAGAAGAATTCAGGCTGTTCACTGAAGAACTGCTGAACCTCATGAATACGAAAGGCGCCTTCTGTATTCAAGAATGCCATTGTAGACATGCCGAATTCAGATGGTGTCACTACCTGTTTTAGGCTCCGATGTGAATTATGCCAATCATGCAAGACATACCAGTGGTACAATTTTTCTTCAAGATTCTACTATTTACTTGGACTTATTACCTTAAGGTCTTATATGATTTATTCTCAAGGGGGTCTTGATTCTAAATAAGAATTTTTTTCTTTCCTGAAGATGGTCTACTAGATGTATCACATGAGAAGACCGAAACGTCGACCAGGTTTAATCCATTTTCCTGAACAAAATAACATTGTTATATAGGAATTTTTACTAAATGCTATAGAAACATTTCAATTTGTAAATAGGTTTTAGAAATAGGTGACTTACATAAGTGAAGATTAGATATTTCTATTTGGAAGACGATTAATCTCTGTCACTTGTGGATATGTGCATATTGTTTTGTACCCTTCAAATTTATTTATTTGATCATAAAGCTCTACAAAAAAAAATACACCTGTTACTGATTCATTTTTTGATTCATTGCACTCTTGATTATAATAATTAATTTTGAAGATGTATATGTTGGAGGCCATTCCTATAGGCAGTCATAAATGATATTGTCAAATTTTGTTTCACTTTATTGAAATAATATTCTTTGTAGGCTCTCTTACTGGATAAAACAAAAAAAGATGATGAGCAGCACTTAACTCGGCCTTAATTCGATGAAGGAAAAAACGTGAGCCATCTGTCTAATGGTAATGTAACATTGATATGTGCTGTACTTAATGACTGCAATGGAGGGAGGGGTCTACGCCAAGATAGGCACATTTATCCTATGAAAACGACATGGACAATGGAACATTGCCGCTTGCCATCCAAGTACTAAATAACCTACAGAGAAGCAAGCATGAAGAAGGAGGTACCCCTGAGCAGGAGTGGTTCTCGAATTGGTTCTCCTGGCTCCCATGGTGGATATCCAGTCTGTGTAAATCACTGTTGTTAGTTATCGTTGTGTTTCTATTAGTTTGCTGGGTTATACAATTGGGGGATCAAGTAATTAGAAAGGTTGTGGTAGTCAAAAGGAAGCATAGGGAGCAGCAGGACCAAAATAAAATAATGGTACAAACACATGAGTTAAGGTAGTGTAGTTGAAGAATCAACTAGCGGGGGGGAATGTTAATATGAATATTCATGTGTTTGTCTTCAAAAATGAATTATCGTACTTATTAATAGAATCACCCGTTCTGAACTCCAAATCTACCTCGACACGCAAGCACGTGGTCACTAGGCCCGGGATTATTGATTGATGGGTCACAGGTGAGAGGGTGCGTAGCTAGCAGGCAAACACTAGGACAGGAAACACCTAATCAGTTCCACAGACAGGCGCAGCAAAATTACAATTGTCAGAGGGTCAGGGGAGATTGCCCTAATAAAGCACACATCGTCAGTGGGGGGATGTGCTCCTAAAACACCATAAAGTCAGATACCACATGACTTAGGAACACTTAGCCAATCAGCCTACCACAAATAGTGATCATACGATCCCCATGCCAGACATCTGGACACTCTCTGTCAATGGAGGTTAAGACCCGCCTTAGTAATTACTGACCATTCATTTATAACCTTAAAGGCAGCAACCAACATTCCTCACCATATATGGCACGCCGGAAACCTTTTATGGATGTTGTAATATTGCATTAAAAGAAGTCTTAAATTCGATGTAAATTGAGACAGTCCTCAGACCTACTGCCTGTAACTGTTCTCCCGGCCAAACTGTTTAATTAAACAAACTGTTCTTGTTTCGCCAAACGCCTCTTGTCTTCTGATTTTTAAGGAAATGCAATACGAGCAACAATATTGAACACCCTTTTGTCATAAAGGACTGCATGATGCTTGTGCGTCCATCACTGTTAAAGCCCTCTCTGCAATTAAGCTTCTGGTATAGGGATATTGTTGTTACATGAATCCCTTAACAAAACCTTTAACCAAGTGGTACTCATATGCCTGACAGGGAACTTTTTTGCATTAAAATGAAAGTATAAGAAAGCCTAAACACTAAGGCATCCACAAGAAACCACAAGAAAGCCTAGACAATAAGGCATCCTCGATATCTTGGTGACCTTGATACTGTTGTAATAGACGTAGGGAAAAGTTCCTATTTTAGTCTTCGTTCCAGAGATAAAAAAATTAAATGACTGTTACTACGCTGCATTATGGCATTATGGGACGGTGCTATGACTTGCTACTTTCAAGTGACACATTCTTCTTCGTCACTGCTGCCGGCTCAATGTCCTCAATTTGTTGAGCCAGTAAGTGGCTTAGCTGTTCTCTTTAATGAGGATTGTTTTGTTTAGGGTGATAGATGGAAAAAGTATATAGATACATTTCATTACTGATTTTGTAAAGGAGAGTTTTCTCTAAGTTTCATAGATCTTGCACTCAGGCCAAATGAGCATAAGGCTACTACGGTGATGGGGAGTGGGACCAAACATTTGGTCCCGGACCAAACATTTGGTCCCCCACCAAAATTGCTACCAGTACATCTAAGGAGAGAGCAAGCAGGCCTTCTGATCTCCACGAATAGCAGTGCACAGGTGCCCTAAAAGCATTTGATAAGAGGCAATTTATACTAGCATACAAGCATTCAATGACACTGACCTATGTGCTCTAACAATACAACTAAATTACACACAGAAACGGAGTTATCTTTTTTGTATGGGAAGTCTTACCATTCCATGCCTAAAATGATTAGGTTGTTTCAATTGTTTGAAAGTAAAAATATTTCAGTGTCTATGGCATCATAAGTAAATGATTTTCACTATAAAAATAACATAACGAAAACTATTATTTAGGCGAGATGCTAGATGAATCCTGATCTACGGGATGTAAACCTGATTAAGAGTACTTTAGAGGCTTCAAATACGGTAGTCATAATTTAACAAATGCTTTCTATGGAAACCTTCAAATTCCTAGCTCATATTTGTGGAGGGTTGCCAGTTTTTCCAGAAATTCAAAAACAGCTAAACTATCTTAATTTAAGCACTTCAAGTAAAAAGCCCATATAAAGCTCTATACTCTACCAGTGCACACATCCACAGTTCTATGAAAAGAGAAGAGAATTAAGTGACCTATCGGCTTGGGTCAGGGAAAGAACTAGCCAATTAGGGTTGGGTGTGAAATGCTAATCACAATGAAGGCATCTATTCAAGCTCTCTGTAAGTGATAGTTTATGAGTGTAAGAAGGCAAAAGCTTGGGGCAGAGGGACCACAAGGCTCAGAGGAATACCTGAGAGGTTCTGAAGCAAAAGATCCAGGGTTGCAGGCCCCTGGGTCCATTCGGCCGTGTATATGTGCTCCCTTGCATCCCAAATTTTAATAACCCAAAAGAGCAAATCAAGTTCCAGGCTGCCAAACAGCAGCACATTTCTAATTCAATACATGGAAAAACACCAAACTAGTACCAGTACACCTAAACTTTTCACACAACATACATGTCAGCAAGCTCTCCTAACTAATTGTGCATATCTGTTCCCAGCTCAACCAACATTATCAGTCCAATCTAGTACCAGGCTTTCTAACATCAGTACTCCAAGTGAGCATATAACTTCCACACTACTCACAGCCTAATTAAGCACACCAGCACCCAAAAGCACCTATGCACAATCAGCCTATAAGAGCAGATTACGAACAAGCTATTCAACATCATCCATATTTTAGCATATCCACAGGCAGGTCACCAAACAACTGATATGATTCATCTGTTCAGCTGAGCTGTCCATCTCAGGGTGACCTAGCAACTTATGTGCACTGCCTGTCAAAGTCTGCACATCATTCTGCATGTTTTTCTATATACACTACATGTTAAAGCGAGACTATGATCCCAGCCAGGTAACAAAAAATCCTCTTCATACCACCTGTCCAGCTTTGTACATCAGCCATTAAGCAACCTCTCCTGAGCATATCTGCACCCATATTTGCGTCCAAATCTGCCCTCAAAAACCTGTGGCAGTCAAGGTTCTAACTGAGAATATATACCAAAGTTGCCTGTCATCCTAAATGCACAACTGTAGCTTATCGAATATGCTACTTACCAGTATGCATCTGTTCTTGGCATGTAGGGCTGCTGACATTCATATCTAGTGCATAGATCGCCGCCTAGTGTTGGGTCCGGATGATTGCACATTGTTGTCCTGGAAGAGTCTTCGAAGTATCACGAGATAGGTGGCTCCTCCCCTGGACTACAGTGCGCATGGGCATCGACTCCATCCCCAGATTGTTTTTAGCCATTGTGGCAAAGATGGAGTGTAACAGTGTGAGTGATGACCATGCTAAGAGTAAGTGTAAGTGCTGCAGCCGCTACAGGCGCCGGGGAGGAGGGCGGGCGATATGAATGTCAGCAACCCTACATGCCAAGAACAGATGCATACAGGTAAGTAGCATATTAGGTTCGAGGCATGTGGGCTGCTGAATTCATATCTAGTGCATAGAATATATAGCAGTCCCTCCATTAGCGGCGGCCGCCTGTGCCAGCTGCAGCAGTTTGAAAAAGTGTTTTTAGAACAGCCTGCCCTACAGCTGCTTGCTGCTTGGAGTGCACATCTACACAGTAGTGTTTTGTAAATGTGTGTGGGGTAGACCATGTGGCTGCTCTACAAATGTCTTCTAAAGGGATATTTCCAAGGAAAGCCATGGAGGCCCCCAACTTGCGGGTGGAGTGGGCCCTTGCGGGGATTGTTAAAGTGCGCTTAGCTTTTTGATAGCAAATTTGAATACACTTAACGATTCACCTGGCTATACCTGCTTTGGAAATGGGGTTGCCTTTGTGTTGTGCGGAAAAGGCAACAAAGAGTTGTTTTGTCTTCCTAAAATCTTTGGTCCTATCAATGTAATACATCAAAGCTCTTTTGACGTCAAGAGTGTGGAGCATTCTTTCTGCCACTGTCTCAGGATTTTGGAAGAACACAGGCAGTTCAATAGTTTGATTGATATGGAACTGCGAAACCACCTTTGGAAGAAATTTAGGGTTAGTGCGCAGCACCACCTGGTTGGAGTGAATTTGTATGAATGGCTCTTGGATAGTTAGTGCCTGGAGTTCACTAACACGTCGTAGTGACGTAATGGCTATTAGGAAAGCCACTTTCCATGTTAAGAACTGAATCTCGCATGAATGTAGAGGCTCAAAAGGTGGACCCATCAGTCGGGTGAGGACCACATTAAGATTCCATTCAGGAGCTGGTGGGGTCCTGGAAGGAATGACTCGTTTGAGTCCCTCCAGAAAGGCTTTAATAGCCGGCACCCTGAAAAGGGAGAGATGCTGCCTGTTTTGGAGATAAGCTGCTATGGCGGATAAATGTATTCGAATGGAAGCATATGCTAGATTGCATTTGTAAAGATGTAACAGATAACAAATGACGTTGTGCGTACACGCGTCAAGCGGGTCTATGTTGTGGTCTACGCAATAAATGACAAACCGCTTCCATTTAGCCGCATAGCATGCTCTGGTGGTGGGCTTTCTTGCCTCTCGAATGATATCCATGCAGTCTGGAGGCAAGTTGAGGTAGCCAAACTCTAAGACCTCAGGAGCCAGATTGCCAGGTTGAGCTGTTGCGGATCTGGGTGCTGAATGTCGCCATGGCTCTGCGTCAAAAGTCTGGGTGTGAGGTGCAGCCTTTGATGCGGTACCACGGCAAGTTCTAGAAACGTGGAGTACCATGGTTGGCGTGCCCACGTCGGAGCAACCAGGATGAGCGTCATCGAGTGTTGCTTTAGCTTTCGTGCCACCAGCGGTATTATAGGTGCTGGGGAAAAGCGTACGCAAATTTGCCTGACCAGTTCATCCATATCGCATTGCCCTGCGACTGTGGGTGCGGGAACCTGGCGGCAAAGCTTTGGCATTTGGCATTTTCCCTTGTGGCAAACAGGTCTATCTCTGGATGACCCCACTGCTGGAAGTACGGGTGGAGTACTGATGGATGTATCTCCCACTCGTGCATTTGGTGGCTGTACCTGCTGAGCAGATCCGTCATCTGATTGTCCTTGCCGGGGAGGTGTTCCGCCATGAGGAAGATGTTCCTTTGAATGGCCCACTTCCACATGCTCTGAGCTAGATGAGACAACTGTGGAGAGTGTGTACCTCCCTGCTTTTGAATGTAGTACATGGCCGTCATATTGTCCGTCCGGATCAACACTACCTTGTTGCACAGATGTACCCTGAATGCCTTCATTGCCATGAAGATTGCCATCAGCTCTAGGTGGTTGATGTGCATTTTCTTCTGCTGCGTTGTCCATAGTCCCTGCACTGTGTAGTGGAGTACATGAGCTCCCCAACCGTGGAGAGATGCGTCCGTCGTTAGGATGATCTGTGGGACAGGCTCCTGGAACGGTCGGCCCTTGCAAAGGTTGTGTGGATTCCACCAATGCAGAGTTGTATGCACGACCGGTCACCAACACTAGGTCTTTTAACTGTCCGTGAGCCTGATTCCACTGACGTGCTAAGCACTCTTGAAGCGGACGCATATGTAGTCTCGCGTGCGGGACTATGAAGATGCAGGAGGCCATCATGCCTATCAACTGCATAAACACTCGTGCTGGGAGCGAGTGTTGCGGTCTGAATTTCTGTATCAGCAAATGAATGCTGTTGATTCTCACTGAATTTGGCTGTGCTGTGGCTGCCAGAGTGTTTATTGTCGCGCCTAGATACTGCCGCACATGGGCGGGCTGAAGGTGTGACTTTGGGTAATTCAGTGAGAATTCCAGATCGTGAAGAAGGTGAATGGTGTGGGACATGTTGGCAGCACACTGCTGGGCTGACTTCGCTTGGACAAGCCAGTCGTCCAAATAAGGGTAGACGTGAACGTTTTGCCTCCTGAGGTGCGCAGCCACTGTCGCCAGGCACTTTGTGAACACCCTGGGCTCTGTCGTTACTCCGAAAGGGAGGACTCTGAATTGGTAATGCGGATTCTGAATGGTGAATCTGAGGTATTTTCTGTGTGACGGATGTAGCGGAATGTGAAAATATGCGTCCTTTAGACCTAATGTTGCGAGGAAATCCCCCTGATTGAGCAACGGAAGAACCTGCTGCAGCGTGAGCATATGAAAGTGTTCTGATAGAATGTAGTGGTTTAGGGGTCTGAGGTCCAGTATGGGTGTGAGGGACCCGTCCTTCTTTGGGATTAAGAAGTACTCCTGTGCCTCTTTGTTCCACTGGTACCAGCTCGATTGCCCCTTTTTGCAGCATGACGAGTACCTCTTGCTGCAATAAGTGCAAATGCTCTGTGGACATAGGACGGTGTTTTGGGGGTATGTTGGGTGGAGTGGATGTCAACTCCAGACAATAACCGTACTGGATAAGCTTTCTGACCCACCTGTCTGTGGTGATGGATTTCCAGACTGGCAGGAACTGTTGGAGTCTCCCCCCGACTGGTGTTGTATGGTCGGGGGGCAGTGACAAGGCGTCACTGTTTGTTGGCGGCGGAGGATCGGGAGCTGTTGTTACCACGACCTCTGCCTTTGGCGCTGTTTCCGCGATAGCCACCTCTACTCCGTTTGTTGTATGAGGTTTGTGCGCCACTCTTAGTGTACTGTGTTTGCTGGGACAGCTGGCCTCTGGAAACACCTCTATTACTTGAGCGACGAAAAGAACCCCCCCTGAACTGCTGGGACTGGAGAGCCCCCATAGACTTTGCAATCTCGGTGTCCTTTTTGATTTTTTCCAGGGTGGTGTCCACCTCAGGTCCAAATAAATGATCAGGGTTTACAGGCTAATTTAGGATGGTGGTTTGTATCTCCGGCTTGAACCCGGAGATTCTGAGCCAGGCCTGACGCCGCAACATCACACTTGTGTTAATGGCCCTGGCCGCGGTGTCTGCTGCGTCCAGTGCACACTTAATAGAAGCATTTGAGATGAGTTTCCCTTCTTGTATGAGCATCTCTGCTGCCTCCTTATATTCATCTGGCAAGTGTTGTAACAGGGTCTCAAGTATATCGTAGTGTGCCCTGTCATATCTGGCTAAGAGTGCCTGAGTGTTTGAAATGCGCCAGATATTGGCCGCTTGAGCCGCCACCCTTTTCCCTGATGCTTCTAGCACTTAAGATTCCTTGTCAGGAGGAGGAGCATCACCAGTAGTTTGTGAGTTTGCCCTCTTCCGGGCATTGGAAACAACCAGAAAGTCCAACGGCAACTGGCCCTTGATGTAGGTAGGGTCTCCAGGCGCCGGCTTGTACTTTTTTTCAATTCTGGGGTTGATCACCCTGGTTCTTGTGGGTTCTTTAAAAATGTCTGCAGCATGTTTTAAGACACCCTTTAGCATAGGCAGAGTCTTCACGGTTTTCTCAGAGGTGGAAAAGGTGTCAAACAAAAAATCCACCTCAATAGGGTCAGCATGGAGCTGGACGTCATGATTTTTGGCTGCCCTTTCAATAAGCGCATTAAATGCCACTGTGTCCTCAGTAGGTGATGTTTTGACATTATACACTTGAGTATCTGGGGCAGTTTGTGGATCTCCTGGGTCCGCAGCATCTGCCCATGTGTCATGTTGATCATCAGGATCAGTGTCGGCAGGGTAGTTGTACTCATCATAGTCACCTTTCCCAGCCTCCACCTCTGAGTAAGTGGGCGAGATTGGAGCAGTGTCCTGTCTACGTGGAGCTATTAGTTCAAAAAGAACTGGTGAATCCGTGGAATCCTTCTTTTTCTTTAAAGGAATTGTGTAGGACTCCATAGGCTGTGCTGGTGTGATCTTTCGTTTGTAAATCGAAAGTTTACCGGTGTCGGCATCGATGAATTATTCCGACTGCTCCTCCAGCAGGGGTTGTTGATGCTTTGTGCCTACAACTGCAGGGGTAGGCTTCGGCCCCGTGGACACCTTCATGGACGCCTCGACGACCTTCCTGGGCGCGAACGCCTTCGGCGCCGCTTTCGGCGGCAGCGTAAATTGAATAGGCGCTGTCGACTTTTGCGGTGTGGTGGCAGGCTTCGGCGTGGAAGAATCCTTCGGATCGACAGCGGAAGCTTTGTCCTTAATGCGTTTCAATGATTCCGACACCTGCTTCGTGAAGGAGGCGGACGGCTGCGTCGACTCGACAGGTGCCTTCGATCCACCACCAGATGCGGACTCGATGGTCGTAGTACTTTTGGCCCTGTCGGGCCGACGCGCAGGATCGACAACCTTTGTAGCTCCGAGTCCTTTGTCGGTGTCGACGGCCCTCGTCGCCGAAGTCTTCGGGTCGACGACCTTGACAAGTGCTTTTGGTGTCCCAGCCTTCGGCTCGACGCCCTTGAGCGACTTCACCGGGTCGACAACCTTTTTTGGTTTTGTCTGCACCGACCGGTCTGAAGACTTGGAGCCAACCAAGGCGACACGCGCTTTAGGTTTCGACGGCGCCTCTAGCACTTTCGGTTTTGTAGACACCGAAGCTTTCTCTTTCGGTTTCGATTTCACCAATGGTGGCTCGTTAGAAATGTCTGTAGCCGGGCCCGGAGGCGAGACTGTGGAACTCGGTGCAAGATCTTGGGTAAGGCCATGTGGCGATCCCTCAACCTGAGCCGTATATATAGTTTGAATGGGGCATAGCTCCTCGCTTGAGCTATCCTCCGAGGCCCCATAGGCCTGATCGTCGTCTCCTACCTCGTCGACGATTTCTTCTGCATCGAGCATTTCTACGTCTGCGTTGTAGTTGGAGTCGAACTCCGCCGCTGGATTGGAAATCGTCTCTCGATCTTCCTGCTCGTCTGCCTCTTCTCCCTCGGTATCGAAAATGTTCACCGGGTCAGGTGCCGTCTGCTGGGCCTCCTTGCGCGCCACGCGCCGAAGTCGAATCGTCTTCTTGGAGCGGAAACGAGAACAAGCCATACAGTTGGCTTCATCGTGATCCGGTGACAGGCACTTGTTGCACACCGGGTGGACGTCGATGTGAGGATACTTCGAGTTGCACACGAGGCATCTTTTGAACGGGCTCTGTTCCATGATGGTTCGTCGAATAAGGCCTGTAGCATCGACCGGGCCTCGAGCACTGAAGAGCCACGTGACTCCTCTGGATGTCCGACTCGGGAACTGAGCTGGAACAGAACTGGGCGCCGATCGCAAGACAATACCGACGTTAGGAAAGGCCTTTGGGCCAAGAAGAAAGTTTCTATTGATTCCGAACTTGAGTGATCAAATATGCATCCGAACCCAATGGCGGAAAAAAACAATCTGGGGATGGAGTCGATGCCCATGCGCACTGAAGTCCAGGGGAGGAGCCACCTATCTTTTGATACTTCGAAGACTCTTCCAGGACAACAATGTGCAATCATCCGGACCCAACACTAGGCGGCGATCTATGCACTAGATATGAATTCAGCAGCCCACATGCCTCGAACCTACTATGTATCAACAGTTCTAACTCACAATTAAGGTCTGCCATGACGTTATTTATAAAATATCTACCTAGTTGCTTCTGCCCCGACGAGCCTGGCAGCATCCACCACTGCCGTATTGGAGGCTTCCTGGTGTGTACTTGGAACGGGTGAAGGTTTACTGCAAGAAATAGGCAATAACATTTATATTAGTCAGCAATTTGTAGAGAGAGGCACAGAAAAGTCAGGTACAGACATATTTGTTGGGAGTAACGAAACACTAAACAGGGAATAGGTGGTGAAAGTAACAATCCAATTTTAACAGTCCAAGCTCCGTCCATCACTCTACAAAATCTGTGCCCATTTTTGAAAAAAACATCACTTTCTGCACTGTATGTGCATTTTGCGGCTGTAGTCACTGTTACCGTATTATTCTGCACAGATCGGATATTTTATGGTGTATTCATATTACAGACCTACTATGCATAGAATTGCAAAGGCATTCTATATATAAAAGTTATGCAACCAATGAGAAGCCTTCCCACTCCTTTGGCCTTCCTGGAGACTTATGAAGAGAACGCCCCCATCAGTCACTCCATGGTTGCTTTTTGTTCATGATGTTGAATTTTTAACTATTCCCTCTATTTGAGGCGCTACATTACTTTCCAGGTTAAGTCACTCTTAACAGGCTTTAAAATTAACATGCTATACATTCACAAGAGAAAATATTTTGTTAACCTTCTGTAAAGTCTGCAGAACCTACCTGTTCAGCTCCGTTGTCAACACATAATCAATATCACAGAGGCCTCCCATTACTGTCCTCTCTCGTGATTATTCATCCCCCAGTTTACCTTCTCTTGCTTCTGAAAAGTGACAGTGTTCCGGTTGACTTTAATGTTTTATGTAAAGTGCTCTCCACCCTGACCTGCTCTCTGTAAAGTTTTCTGCTGCCCACATAGTGAGGTTCATCCTCTTCAGATATTTTACTGCATCAACTCTTTCTTTCTACCAGACTTCTTTATTTACCTCACCGCCTGCTCACTATCACAACTATTAACATCTTCTCTTTCTGTCTCTGCTCACTATACTTAGGGCCACTGGAGTAATACAATAGTGCGGCCGCAGTGTTTTTGACATAGTTATGGATTTTTGCATTTCCCACATAATGCAGATTTTAACTAAATGTTTAAAGTGGCACGTGTTGCCTTGCAGTTGACAGTCTTTTGCAAAAGTTGACTGGCCACTTTTATATTGCTTATTGCTGTATTTGGATAGTAAATTGAAACTAATGATGTGGTACCAATGCCAAAACAGTGATTAACAAGTGTAAAAATTACAAAATAATGAGGTAATACTGTTTTAAAATGTGCTGCATTACAGCAGCATAATTTGGCCCTCCCCTACCACATACTTCAGCTCCTTTACTTACTCATTTCTTGCCACCTCTTTTTCTACCACAATCCCTTTCGATCATTCCTTCCTCTAGCTCATCTTTCTCCGCACCTCCTTTTGTATTTCAACTTACCCTATCTACTTCACCTCTATCTCCAACTCTCTTTATACATCTCTCTCCTTCTCAAAGCCCAAACCCTACAGCACCATCTTTCTCTACACCTGTTTCAAACTAACCTCTTTCTCCACCTCACATCCGTCTCTACACGTTTTTCCTGTGACTCATGTCTTTTTAGCAATCATTCTCTATTTTCCTCACTATCTTTTACCTGACCTGTCTTTATATATCTCTTCCCATATTTCCCCGCTCTCTGCCTTGCATCACTCTATACCTCTTTCACCACCTCACTTTACCCTTTCTTTCCCTCAATAACTCATCTCTCTTTCTCCCTTTCTTCTTTTTCTACTTCACCTCTCGGCGCGCCCTACCCCTTTTCCTCATTCTACATTTCATCCTCCATATCACTAGCTCTCTCTACCTTACTCCAAAGCTTTACTCACCTTTCCACCTCTAATTCTTTCTCGACCTTTACTAGTCATATAGTAAACTTTCTTTCTGGCTAATTCACATTTCTCTCTTTACCTGATTTCTCTCCGTACCTCATGTCTAGCTCTACCACCCTTCTCCATCTATTTGATCTCTCTTGCTATACTAAACCACCCTCTCTGTCCTTCTCCGGTATCCCCGAAACTCTCATTTCTCTCACATAGCAGAGTTGTAGGTCACTGCTTAGCTAGAGAATTGTAAACCTAGAAAAACAATAGGAGGGGCATGGTGGAGAGGGAGAATTAAGGAGAAAATGGTAAGATTACAAATAATAAAATGATGAAAATCTTCAGATTAGAGCAGTATTGCATGCAGAAAGAATGCCAGTGTTGAAGGGTAGTTTTGGAGGTTTCGAATATCTATCAATTTAAGTTACGTTTGAAATGCTGTGTGCTTGTGTCTTATTTTCAGATTTTGCAGTAGTTCACTAAATATTTACCAAATTCCTTTAACCGTGTTTTCCTATGGGAACAACTAACTGATTATAGTTAAACACTGAAGACCACATAAAAGAATGCGGGTGAAAGACACAAATAATCGAAATACAAACCCATAAATGAATAGCTAAACTAATGCTTTTTCAAAAAAAGCCTGATAGTATATGTTACGAGGTGCCGGGCAGGTTTGAGCTTTTGGCTTTTATTTGCGTGCCCCATATTTATTGTATAATACAAAATTGTTCAGCATTAAAAGGGCTTGAATTAGCAGAAATGGCAATACATTTAAATTTGTTCCAAACAGGGCGCAAAATATGGCATGCCATAGGCCCCAAAAATCCTTAGGATGGCACTTCTGAGTATAACTGACTATGCAGCTTTATGTGGCTAGCTTGCCTGATCTAGGCGAAGAGTTGCCTGTAGATTGCCTACAGTCCACTGAGGCAGACTGTATATTAATCTATTTTATTCATTTTTTAGGTCTCGCTGGCGTTGCAGCGCGAAGCGCTGCCGCCAACGAGACTTATAGCCGCCTTCATCCCTGTCAAGGGTGTAACAGCTGTGAACGAGCCCGATACAGACCTGGGCACGAGCCGACCCAGGTCTGTGAACGCACTTCAAGGTTGAGCAGCTTGTGCACATTTGTTGGACGTCAGGCACCGCAAGCGCCGCCAGACCAATTATCCCAGCATGAAACTCTACTTCCCGAGGCCCACAAGACCAATTATCCCAGCAGGAGTCTCCACTTCCTCAGGCGCCGCAACAATTATCACAGCATGAGACCCACTTATCACAGCATGTCAACAGGTGCCTCAGGCTGCTGGAGCACTCAACTATAATTAATGCACAGTTGAGTGCTCCAGCAGCGTGGGGCGCCTCTCTGCATGCTGTGATTATTATCACTTTGGGGCCTCATGCTGTGATAATTAGGGCGGCATGCTATATTTGCAGCACTGAACATTTTCAAAGAAGGCGAAGCAGCGACATTCATTGGAGACACTCACCCTCATGCCCTCACCCCCCTCACTCGCCCTCACCCCCCCTGACCCCTCACACACCTCCTCACCCTCACACCCCTTCACTCACACACCCTCACCCTCACACACCCTCACCCTCACTCACCCTCTCACCCTCACACACCCTCTCACCCTCACACCCCCTCACACCCTCTCACCCTCACACCCCCTCACACCCCCTCACACCCCCTCACACCCCCTCACCCTCACTCACCCCCTCACCCTCACACCCCCCACACCCTCACACTGCCTCACCCTCACACTGCCTCACCCTCACACCCCTCACCCTCACACCCCTCACATCCTCTCACCCTCACATCCTCTCACCCTCACATCCTCTCACCCTCACACACTCTCACCCTCACACACTCTCACCCTCACACACTCACCCTCACACCCCTCACACCCCTCACACCCCTCACCCACCCTCACTCACCCTCACACACTCTCACACCCTCACCCTCACACCCCCTCACCTTCACACCCCCTCACCCTCACACCCCCTCACCCTCACACAACCTCACACCCCCTCACCCTCTCACCCTCACACCCCCTCACCCTCACACACCCTCACCCCCCTCACTCACACACACACCCTCACATACCCTTACCAGCATAGCATAACAAAACGTAGCATAGCATAACGAAACACAGCATAGCATAGCATAACAAACAAAAGCATAGGATAGCAAAAGCACAGCATAACAAAACAAAGCATAGGATAGCAAAACACAACAAAACATAGCATAGCAAAACACAACAAAGCATAGCATAACAAAACACAACAAAACACCATAGCATAACAAAACAAAGCATAGCAAAACAAAGCATATCATAGTAAAACAACAAAACACAACAAAACATAGCAGAACAAAACATAGCAGAACAAAACATAGCATAACAAAACATAGCATAACAAAACATAGCATAACACAGCAAAACATAGAATAGCATAACAAAACATAGCATAACACAGCAAAACATAGAATAGCATAACAAAACAAACCATAGCATAACATAACAAAGAATAGCAAAACAAAACATAGCATAGTAAAACAAAACAAACCATAGCATAACATAACAAAGAATAGCAAAACAAAACATAGCATAGTAAAACAAAACATAGCATAGCATAACATAACACAACAAAACAGCATAACATAACAAAACATAGCAAAACAAAGCATAGGATAGCAAAACAAAACATAGCATAGCAAAACATAGCATATCATAGTAAAACAACAAACCATAGCATAACAAAACATAGCATAACAAAACATAGCATAACAAAACATAGCATAACAAAACATAGCATAACAAAACATAGCATAACAAAACATAGCAGAACAAAACAGCAGAACAAAACAAAACATAGCATAACACAGCAAAACATAGAATAGCATAACAAAACAAACCATAGCATAACATAGAATAGCATAACAAAACAAAACATAGCATAACATAACAAAGAATAGCAAAACAAAACATAGCATAGTAAAACAAACCATAGCATAGCATAACATAACACAACAAAACAGCAGAACAAAACAGCAGAACATAACAAAACATAGCAAAACAAAACAAACCATAGCATAGCATAACATAACACAACAAAACAGCAGAACAAAACATAGAATAGCAAAACATAGAATAGTATAGCATAGCAAAACATAGAATAGCATAACAAAACAAAACATAGCATAACATAACACAACAAAACAGCAGAACAAAACAGCAGAACATAACAAAACATAGCAAAACAAAGCATAGGATAGCAAAACAAAACATAGCATAACAAAACACAGCAAAGCATAACACAGCAAAGCATAGGATAGCAAAACACAGCAAAGCATAGGATAGCAAAACACAGCAAAGCATAGGATAGCAAAACACAGCAAAGCATAGCATAGCAAAACACAGCAAAGCATAGCATAGCAAAACACAGCAAAGCATAGGATAGCAAAACACAGCATAACATAGCGCATAACATAGCGCAACATAGCGCATAACATAGCGCATAGCGCATAACATAGCGCAACACATAGCGCATAACATAGCGCATAGCGCAGAACATAGCGCATAACATAGCGCAACACATAGCACATAGCGCATAACATAGCGCATAGCGCAGAACATAGCGCATAACATAGCGCATAGCGCATAACATAGCGCATAGCGCATAACATAGCGCATAGCATAGCGCATAACATAGCGCATAACATAGCGCATAGCATAGCGCATAGCATAGCGCATAACATAGCGCATAGCGCATAACACAGCGCATAACATAGCGCATAGCATAGCGCATAACATAGCGCATAGCGCATAACATAGCGCATAGCGCATAACATAGCGCATAGCATAGCTCTTAACATAGCGCATTACATAGCGCATTACATAGCGCATTACATAGCGCATTACATAGCGCATAACATAGCGCATAACATAGCGCATAACATAGCGCATAACAGCGTATAGCATAGCGCATAACATAGCGCATAGCGCATAACATAGCGCATAGCGCATAACATAGCGCATAACATAGCGCATAGCGCATAACATAGCGCATAACATAGCGCATAACATAGCGCATAACATAGCGCATAACAGCGCATAACATAGCGCATAACATAGCGCATAACAGCGCATAGCGCATAACATAGCGCATAACATAGCGCATAGCGCATAACATAGCGCATAGCATAGCGCATAACATAGCGCAACACATAGCGCATAGCGCATAACATAGCGCAACACATAGCGCATAGTGCATAACAGTGCATAGCGCATAACATAGCGCAGAACATAGCGCATAGCGCATAACAGTGCATAGCGCATAACATAGCGCATAGCGCATAACATAGCGCATAGCGCATAACATAGCGCATAGCGCACAACATAGCGCACAACATAGCGCACAACATAGCGCACAACATAGCGCACAACATAGCGCATAACAGCGCATAACATAGCGCATAACATAGCGCATAACATAGCACATAACATAGCACATAACATAGCGCATAAAGCGCAGCGCATAACATAGCGCATAACATAGCGCATAACATAGCGCATAGCATAGCGCATAGCGCATAACATAGCGCACAGCATAGCGCATAACATAGCGCACAGCATATCGCATAACATAGCGCATATCGCATAACATAGCGCATATCGCATAACATAGCGCATATCGCATAACATAGCGCATAGCGCATAACATAGCGCACAACATAGCGCACAACATAGCGCACAACATAGCGCATAACATAGCGCATAACATAGCGCATAACATAGCGCATAACATAGCGCATAGCGCATAACATAGCGCATAACATAGCGCATAACATAGCGCATAGCGGATAACATAGCGCATAACATAGCGCATAGTGCATAACATAGCGCATAGCATAGCGCATAACAGCGCATATCGCATACCATAGCGCACAGCATAGCGCATAACATAGCGCATAACATAGCGCATAGCGCATAGCGCATAACATATTGCATAGCGCATAACATAGCGCATAACATAGCGCATAACATAGCGCATAACATAGCGCATAGCGCATAACATAGCACATAGCGCATACCATAGCGCATACCATAGCGCATAGCGCATAACATAGCGCATAGCGCATAGCGCATAACATAGCACCTAACCTAACCAAGCATAGCGCATAACCTAACCAAACCAAGCATAGCGCATAACCTAACCAAACCAAGCATAGCGCATAACCTAACCAAACCAAGCATAGCGCATAACCTAACCAAACCAAGCATAGCGCATAACCTAACCAAACCAAGCATAGCGCATAACCTAACCAAACCAAGCATAGCGCATAACCTAACCAAACCAAGCATAGCGCATAACCTAACCAAACCAAGCATAGCGCATAACCTAACCAAACCAAGCATAGCGCATAACCTAACCAAACCAAGCATAGCGCATAACCTAACCAAACCAAGCATAGCGCATAACCTAACCAAACCAAGCATAGCGCATAACCTAACCAAACCAAGCATAGCGCATAGCCTAACCAAACCAAGCATAGCGCATAGCCTAACCAAACCAAGCATAGCGCATAGCCTAACCAAGCATAGAGCATAGCCTAACCAAGCATAGAGCATAGCCTAACCAAGCATAGAGCATAGCCTAACCAAGCATAGAGCATAGCCTAACCAAGCATAGAGCATAGCCTAACCAAGCATAGAGCATAGCCTAACCAAGCATAGAGCATAGCCTAACCAAGCATAGAGCATAGCCTAACCAAGCATAGAGCATAGCCTAACCAAGCATAGAGCATAGCCTAACCAAGCATAGAGCATAGCCTAACCAAGCATAGAGCATAGCCTAATCAAGCATAGCATAGCCTAATCAAGCATAGCATAGCCTAACCAAGCATAGCATAGCCTAACCAAGCATAGCATAGCCTAACCAAGCATAGCCTAGCCTAACCAAGCATAGCATAGCCTAGCCTAACCAAGCATAGCATAGCCTAGCCTAACCAAGCATAGCATAGCATAGCCTAACCAAGCATAGCATAGCATAGCCTAACCAAGCATAGCATAGCCTAACCAAGCATAGCATAGCCTAACCAAGCATAGCATAGCCTAACCAAGCATAGCATAGCCTAACCAAGCATAGCATAGCCTAACCAAGCATAGCATAGCCTAACCAAGCATAGCATAGCCTAACCAAGCATAGCATAGCCTAACCAAGCATAGCATAGCCTAACCAAGCATAGCATAGCCTAACCAAGCATAGCATAGCCTAACCAAGCATAGCATAGCCTAACCAAGCATAGCATAGCCTAACCAAGCATAGCATAGCCTAACCAAGCATAGCATAGCCTAACCAAGCATAGCATAGCCTAACCAAGCATAGCATAGCCTAACCAAGCATAGCATAGCCTAACCAAGCATAGCATAGCCTAACCAAGCATAGCATAGCTTAACAAAACACAACAAAACATAGCATAACATAACAAAACATAGCATAGCTTAACAAAACACAGCATAACAAAACAAAACAAAACATAGCATAACAAAACAAAACATATCATAGCCTAGCAAAACATAGCATAGCATACCAAACACAACAAAACAGCATAGCATAACAAAACATAGCAAAACAAAGCATAACACACACCACACACACACAACCACGCACACACAACCACACACAACTATCTATCTATCGCCCTCACTCTATCTGTCTATCGCCCTCACTCTATCTATCGCCCTCACTCTATCTATCGCCCTCACTCTATCTATCGCCCTCACTCTATCTATCGCCCTCACGCTATCTATCGCCCTCACGCTATCTATCGCCCTCACTCTATCTATCTATCGCCCTCACTCTATCTATCGCCCTAACTCTATCTATCGCCCTAACTCTATCTATCGCCCTAACTCTATCGCCCTAACTCTATCTATCGCCCTAACTCTATCTATCGCCCTAACTCTATCTATCGCCCTAACTCTATCTATCTATCGCCCTAACTCTATCTATCTATCGCCCTCACTCTATCTATCTATCTATCGCCCTCACTCTATCTATCGCCCTCATTCTATCTTGCTATTGCCCTCACTATCTATCGCCCTCACTCTATCCATCGCCCTCACTCTATCCATCTCCCTCTATCTATCTATCTCCCTCTATCTATCTATCTATCTATCTATCTATCTATCTATCTATCTATCTATCTATCTATCTATCGATCTATCTAACACCCTCACTCTATCTAACACCCTCACTCTATCTAACACCCTCACTCTATTTAACACCCTCACTCTATCTAACACCCTCACTCTATCTATTGCCCTCACTCTATCGCCCTCACTCTATCTATCGCCCTCACTCTATCTATCGCCCTCACTCTATCTATCGCCCTCACTCTATCTATCGCCCTCACTCTATCTATCGCCCTCACTCTATCTATCGCCCTCACTCTATCTATCGCCCTCACTCTATCTATCTATCGCCCTCACTCTATCTATCTATCGCCCTCACTCTATCGCCCTCACTCTATCTATCGCCCTCACTCTATCTATCGCCCTCACTCTATCTATCGCCCTCACTCTATCTATCGCCCTCACTCTATCTATCGCCCTCACTCTATCTATCGCCCTCACTCTATCTATCGCCCTCACTCTATCTATCGCCCTCACTCTATCTATCGCCCTCACTCTATCTATCTATCGCCCTCACTCTATCTATCTATCGCCCTCACGCTATCTATCTATCTACCTATCGCCCTCACTCTATCTATCTATCTATCGCCCTCACTCTATCTATTTATCGCCCTCACTCTATCTATCTATCTATCACCCTCATTCTATCTATTTATTTAGATACTGATCGCCATCACTCTATCTATCTGTCTAGCTATCTATCGCCCTCACTCCTATCTATCGCCCTCCCTCTATCGCCCTCCCTCTATCTATCTATCCCACTCACTCTATCTATCGCATCACCACAGCATCACTCAGCACCACCACAGCATCACTAAGGGGCACAACAACATCACTTAGCGCTACCACAGGATCATTGAATGCCACAGCATCACTAGTCGCCACCACAACATCACTCAGCGCCACCACAGCATCAATCTGTGCAACCATTCAACAACAACTGGGTCAAATATGATCTCTCAATGTTTCAAGCTTTATTACAAATGTCACAAAAAGAGGTTAGTATTTCACTTCTGTTCTTGGATTTTCGTCACAATAAAATACACTGAACATATTCTTCACAAAAGTTATTTACAAAAGTTTAAGCTATTGCTATTATAAATTACAATAACTTTTATTTAAGTATTAATTATTAAAAAAATTCAAAGCCATTGTTATTTGTAATATCGATACATCTAAGTCACGTGAATACAACACATATTGCATTACAAATGCTATAGGTGTCGCAAGTTATAACTATTGGCATTGTAAATGACAAAGCTATTATTTTTGCTATTTTCAAAACCAACACATATATAAAAAATGTGTCATTTACAATACCAATAGCTCAAACTTTCCTAATGCGAGACCTTATGCATTGCAAATGCTTGTTTATATTGGTCGTCCTTTTGTATTTTTTGTCAAACATATTTTATTCGTTTTGTGTTACACAATAGAAAACACAGAACAAAGCCATCAAATCAGAATATGGTGAAACTGTAAGTAGCGAATAACCGAAAACCTCTACACCCATCACCCCAGGTGGCAGTGAGGCGCCAAAAAAAGGTCACAGTTCCTCATAGAAACAGGGTGCGGTCGCCAATAATGCGCAGTAGGATCCAAAATGACAATAGAGGTCCCACATTTCTAGTGGAAGAATAACGAATACTCTTGTAGAGGGAGGCGCCCAACAGATTAGTGCACTATAACAACAATCCCCAAGGAAGGGAAAACAAAAATAACAGACTCCAACAGAAAAAGAATAAACAAGGAAAGCAACCCCCCCCTTTCCCACCCTCCCCCCTCCCTGACAATGGTGGTGGCGGCATGCAAAAAATAAGTCCGAGAGTGATAGTACCTGGCTAATGATAGTTGAAAGAGGTGAAGAGCGCTAATGGATGAAGGGCATACTGCAGACGGCAAGCCTCGCGAGAGGAAAGCCACTAAAAGACCCCATTTGAATTCAAAGTTCTTAAAGTCGTCCCGAAAGATCTCAGACATACGCTCCAGACTGAGAAGTCTCCATAGTTTAGAATGCCACAAGGAGATCGCAGGTGCAGCCCTCCTTTTCCAGGCAGCCGCTAGGGTTACCTTAGCTGCGCCTATACATATCCACCAAATCGTTTTGTCCGCTCGTGTCTGGTGTTCTAAAGCAAGATCGCGAAGACCCAAAAGAACCCCTGCCATGGTGGCTGGAGTAGAGTATCCCAAGATTTCCTTAATGTGTGCAAGGATTTCCTCCCAGAAGGGGCGAATAGTCGGGCAATCCCACCAAATGTGTTTAAAATCCCCCAGTAACCCGCACCCTCTCCAGCATCTGTCGGAGGCAGTGGGAAAGATCTGCTTGAGCCTAGCGGGGTGGAGGTACCAGTCCATCATGGTTTTTAGGTGAGAGTCCCGAAGATCAGAGGAATGGTTGAATCGTGTAATGTCTGTCCATAGGTGTCCCCATTCAGTATCTGAAATGGGACGCTGAAGAATGTCTTCCCACAAGGACATATACCGCGGTCTCGGTGATACAGCGGTGGTAAGGAGAAGTTTATATATGAAAGAAATTGCCCCCTTCATAGATGAGGTTTTGGCAAGGAAGGATTCGAATTGAGTGAGGGGCCGAGTAGCTGCATCACGTATATGTGGGGTGAGGGCCCAGTGCATCAGTTGGGCGTAATGATACCGTTCCGCGGTCCCCAACTTATAGTCCCGTCAACAAATGTCAAAAGTGAGTGGGTCATAATTGTGAAAAAGGTGGAGCAACGCAAGACAACCCCCTTCCCTCCATGCGTCAAAAGGCCCCTCCTGTGTACCCGGCGGGAAATCAGGGTTAAAGTGTAGTGGTGTAAACGGGGAGGGGAAAGTGGTCCATCGATCATCCCCTGTTACCGTATCCCATACTTTCAGAGTAGTGCGCGTGGCTGTAGCTATATACGTGTTTGGGGGTCGATCTTTTTTTGGGCACCAGGCCAGGTCCCAGATGGTCCTCCCAGTCACACTCCGGTCCATATGTAGCCAATGTTTATCAGATTCTTTCTTGGACAATTCAACCAAAACCCGCAATTGTGCTGCCTTATAGTAGAGCTGAATGTCAGGGAGGCCTACACCACCCTCAGATCGGGGACGGCGTAATACGGAGAAAGAAAAGCGAGCACGCCCACCCTGCCAGATAAATTGGAGAATCATATTCTTAACTCGACGAAAAAAGTCTCTGTCTAATTCTATAGGGAGAGCCTGAAAGAGGAAGAGAAGTTTAGGAAGGAGTGTCATTTTTACTGTGTGGAGGCGTCCGAGCCAGGATAAAAACAGGGGTCTCCACTTCACAAGTTCCGCCTGAAAACGATTGAGAATAGGTGGAAAATTAGCCGCATATAACTGCTGAATCTTCGGCGTCAATTGAACCCCTAGATATTGTATGCAGGAGCGGGCCCATGCAAGAGGGGTAAGGGACTTGAGACTGTGAACCTCAGTGGGCGGTAAGGTAAGATTAAGGATATAAGATTTGCTGAAATTTATTTTAAAACCTGCGACCGATTCAAAACGCCCCAATTCAGACTGGAGGGCTGGGAGAGACAGGGCAGGATCAGAGAGGGATAAGAGGACGTTGTCTGCAAATAGGGAGATTTTATGAGGGTCCCCAGTAAAAGGTATGCCCCGAATGTCCGAATTATCTCTAATGGCCATTGCGAGGGGCTCGATGCTAAGGGCGAAGAGCAACGGTGAAAGGGGACTACCCTGTCTGGTACCTCTAGAATGGTAGAAGGAGGTAGAGCTGGCCCCATTAACCACCACTCTGGATCGGGGTTGTCGGTAATTAGCTGGTAGCATAGTTATGAATTTAGTAGAAAAACCAAAAGCCCGGAGAGTATGGAATAAGAATGCCCAATTTACACGGTCAAAGGCTTTCTCAGCGTCGAGACCCACCCATACAGCAGGAATCTGACGCCTATTGACCTTTCCAATGAGATGGAGAAACCTAAGAGTATTGTCATGAGTCTGGCGACACTTGATGAATCCGGACTGGTCCGGATGAATGAGATCCGGCATTAGGTCATTCAGTCGTTTGGCTAATATAGAGGTGTATAATTTGGCGTCAAGGTTGAGAAGGGCGATAGGAGGCGTAGTGCTGTGGGTCTTTTCCGGGTTTCGGTATCACTGAGATCATGGCTTCGGCCATAGAGGCCGTAGATTCCCCGGATTGAGCCATCGTGTTAAAAAGACTGGTAGGGAAGGGACAGTTTTCTGGAGCGAAGGTCTTGTAAAAAAGAGCGGTATACCCATCGGGACCTGGAGCTTTATGGGGCTTAAGGGCCTTAATCGCCAGACTCACTTCTTCGTAAGTGAAGGGAGCGGAGAGAAACTCGTTCCATTCGTTGGAAACCTGGGGCAAGGGCAGCACATGAAGAAACTCCCGCTGAGCTTCAAAGTCTAGATTGTCCCAGAGTACAGAGCTTCATAAAATGAGCCAAACAGTTTAGCTTTATCTTCGTCCTTATGGGAAATCTCCCCGGCGGAATTCAGAATGCCCCCTATGTAGTCTTTCTCCCACTTGGCACGGAGCTGTCTGGCTAAATGTTTACCAATTTTATTGCTTTGCCAGTAGGACAGTTGACGGAGTTTAAGGAGTGTGAACTCAGCCCTGTTATTATATATAGCACGCAGTTAGCCCCGGAGCGCCGTCAAGTGGCGGAGAGTCTGCAGAGTGGGGTTCTGCTTATGAGCTGTTTCAACAGAGGACAGTTCCTGCTCTAGTTGCTCTCTTTCCCTGGCACGTCGTTTGTTGAGCGCTGAGTTGAGCGCAATACATTCCCCCCTAAACACCGCTTTGAATGCATCCCAGGTGGTAAACTCCGACGTGGCCTCAGGTACGTTAACCTCAAAAAAATCTTTGATAGTGTTTCTAAGTTTAGCACAAGATTCGTTGTCCCGCGCTAACGAAGCCGGAAAGTACCACCTGGGAGCGGACGGTGCCTTCCCCCGCCAGGACAGACAGATGGATAGCAAGCAATGATCAAACACAGAGGGGGAAGATCCTCGCATCCTGAAGGGAACCCAGAAGGGACTGACTAATGCGGTGCACGTGTAAATAAAAGGTATAGTCTCTTGTCTGTGTATAGCTTGTACGCCATGCATCCAGTAAGCCTAGGTCTAGAAGGCGCTGCTGAGTGTCAGTGGAAAAAGAGATCAGTTCAGAATGATGTGAGTGAGTGCTGTCCATATCTTTATCCCAGGTTAAATTAAAGTCCCCCATAAGAACTACTGCCCTTCAGCGAAGTCCAACATTTTCCCCAGGAGTGTATGCAGGAATAGTGCCTGTCCAGAGTTGGGCGCTTAAATTGCTACAAAGGTGCAAACCTACCCTCTTAACCGACCCTTAACCATAACCCACCGTCCTTCCTTATCAGTAAGAACATCTATGGGCTGGAAGTGAGTGGTAGAGCGAAATAGTAAAGCTACCCCCCTGTGTTTGGTAAGAGCTGAAGACCTATAGATTAAGGGGTACTGTTGTTCTTTTGTATTTTTTTTATTCATCACACAAATAAAGAATCATTCATTCTTGCATTCAGTCCACTGAGGCAGACTAATGTGGAGATGCTCAAACTACGAGGGTTCTGTGTGACCTCTACACTGTTAAGACCAAAGGTTTCAGTCCTGACATGCAGCAGCCCATTAATCGAATACTATCAGGCACACCGGTACACAGTCTGGCCAAAGCACCTTAGTCTTTGCCTGCAAGGCGATCTGTTATCTCAAGTACTCACCTCACTCGAGGATGGCTCTCTTTCCTTTCTTCCTGTCCCCTTTGGGCCACTGTGTCAGACCCCTTGTCTTCCAGTTTCTCTTGCTTCAAAGCCTTTTTTCTGGACAAGGCAGTGCTTAGCCAGTTGTCATCCTCTGCTGGAGTAGCATCTGACTCTAACAGACTTGATCTGTTAATTTTATCCTCCACTACTTTGGCACCAGATGGAGGACGGCTTGTCGAGGCACGTTTTATAACAGGGCTGGAGGGGGTAGCCTTAGGTGGAGCAGTGGCTTCTTTCAGTGTAAATTCTGGAATTTCATCTTTTAATCCCAACCAATCGCCCCCATTCCGGCCACCCCGTGCAGGGCTAGCCGTGGCCGGAGTGGTTGGCTTTGACTTTTGATCCGGTTTAACTTCATTGATATTCTCAGATGAGAATCTGTAAAATAGAGAAGAAAAGAGATTAGTAAACAAGATGAGAGGACAAAGCATAGAACAGTAGTAATAAATTAAAGCAAATGGTAAGCAAATGAAAATGTATGTAGGAGAGACATGAGATACAAATAACTAGTGCAGCCCTTTAGACACTGCAGGCTTTTGAAAGGCAGACCTATGTCAGAACTAAAAATGGTTTGGTGGGCAGATTGTAACACACACAAGTCAATATGGTCTTTGGTTTCAATACCGTTGCCACCTGATTGAAAGAAGCAAAGACGCATTGTGCACTCATTTACTCTAAAGCCACCTCTAAATGCACTATGTTCCAGCTAAGGCCAAGTGAGAAGGCCACAAGATGGTGAACAGAAAACAGCACTAACAGCACTAACTCAGTGTCTGAGCACCAACTCCTCGCCTAGAGTACTAATCTGGTCACAGAAATCTCATAGCTGATAAGTACTGCAATACCAAGAAGGCAAACCGCCTAGTGCATGTAAGTGCAATTGACTCATGGCATTGAAGTATTCTACTTGCCAAAATATCCTTTGCTGCATGGTGGCACAAAGCCACAAATGGCACACAGGCTGTCTGATTTCAGACCATTTTTTGCTGGATTGCTCAGTGTACAGTACTATAAAATTGAGCACAATTAGCAAGTTGCTCCAAAGAGAACAGTCAGCAGAGCTGGATGAACAGTTTTTTTTCTCCTAAGTGACTTCTCTGCGCAAGCAACAAAACTATCTGAAATATTTATGAGGAAAGTTGGGGAGTGAGGTTATTTATATTTTGATGAAGACTGAGAGAATGTCGGTCATAGAAAGAAGGGGCTTTTTATCCATTTTATATTTTATGACAGTACATTTTAGTGTTTTAAATATAAATATGTGTGTGTGTACATACATATATATACACACACGTATACACAAATATATTAGTGTGTGTGTGTGTATATATATATATATATATATATATATATATATATATACACACACACTAATATATATATATATATATATATATATATATATATATATATATATATATACACACATATATATATATAAACACATACACACTTTGAGAAAGGCTTTTGCCGAAACATGGCTTGTGCGTTAGAATCTGCTGAAATAAATAATTTCATTTACATGCTACCTGGAGTGCTCACCCGTTTTTCTGTTTTGGCCGACTGACGTTGAATTGTTTTTTTTAAAAAAAAAGGTTGCCTTGATTCGCTCTTGAGCCGAAAACACGGTTAATAATTTTTTTAAATCCTGCATACTTCACGCCATAGCCTGCGCTGGCTTTATCTGCTGTCAATCAGTGGCGAAGGAATGACCAGGAGAATTATCACTAAGAACCATATGAAGCAGCAGACATTACTGCTGCTGTAACAGGGAGTCTTTATACCCTAGAGTTGAACCTTTTAGATAGTAGTGACAGAATAGGCCCAGGAACTCAAAACAAGAGATGAACAGTCCAACAAAAACAGAAACAGGAGGTAGTCATGTTTGTGCTTCTGATCACAGAAGGAAAATGTTACTTATCCAGTAAGCATCTGTCTTGGCATGTAGAGCGGTAGATTCACAAGCTTTGCACAGTCCTGCCATCTAGTGTGGGTCCGTATGTTTGCAAGTTGTTTTTCTTCGAAGAAGTCTTTCCAGTCAGGAGGTAGGTGACTCCTCCTTTCGGTGATAGTCCACATGGGCATTGACTCCATTGTTAGATTGTTTTCCTGCATGGAGTTAGCAAAGGTAGAATAGGGATGTCCATGCGTATGTATGTAAGATAAGAAAGAACTGAAACAGGTATAGGTACCCGGGCAGGCGGGTGGGCGCATGTGAATCTACAGCTCTACATGCCAAGAACAGATGCTTACTGGGTAAGTAACATTTTCTGTTCGAGGCATGTAAGCTGTAGATCACATGCTTTGCATAGACTATATAGCAGTATTCTCCCAAAGCGGTGGCTAACCTGTAGCTGTTGCAGTTGTTTGAATACCAGTTTTAAGTACTGGCCTACATTAGCTTGTTGACTAGCTAACACATCTACACATAGTGTTTAGTGAATGTGTGCGGTGTAGACCATATTTCTGCCTTACAGATGTCAGCTAGAGGGATTATTCCCAAAGAAGGCCATAGTAGCCCCTATTGTGTGGGTGGAATGCGCTGTAGGGGGTATTGGCAACGTTCTTTTTGCTTTTGTATAACATGTTTGGATACATTTAACAACCCATCTTACAATACCCGATTTAGAAATGGGATTGCCTTTGTGTGGTGGAGAAAAAGCAACAAAGAGCTGCTTTGTCTTATGAAAATCTTTTGTTCTTTCTACATATTATAGTAGAGCTCTTCTAACATCAAATGTGTGAGGAGCTCGTTCTGCTACAGAATTAGGTTGAAGAAAGAACAAAGGTAACACAACCCATCGATTGATGTGAAAAGCAGAAACCACTATTGGAAAAAATTTGGGATTGGTTCGAAGAACCACCTTGTCTTTGTGAAATTGAAAGAAAGACTCTTGTATAGTTAGTGCCTGGAGTTCAGCAACTCTCCTTAAGGAAATGATTGCAATAGGAAAGGCAGCATTACATGAGAGAAATTGTAGTTGACACATGTGTATTGGTTCAAAAGGTGGTCCCATTAGCCTTGTTAGGACTTTGTTCAAGCTCCACACTGGTACAGTTGAAGCTCTTGGTGGTATTACTCTTTTTTAGTCCTTCCATAAAAGCTTTATTCACTGGTACTCTGAATAGAGATAATTGTTGTCTGTTTTGCAAGTATGCAGCTACTGCTGCTGAATGCAATCAAATGGATGTATAAGCTAAACCAGATTGCTGTAAGTGTAAAAGATAACAGATGATGTTTTGTACTGAAGCATCCAGGGGATTGATATTGTTATTGTTATAATATATAACAAAACGTTTCCACTTTGCTGCATAACATGCCCTAGTAGTAGGTCTCCTAGCCTCCATTAGGATATTGATACAGTCAGGTGGTTATTGTAAATAACCAAACTCTATGACTTCATGAGCCAAATCGCCAGGTTGAGTTCCTTGAGATTTGGATGCTGGATTTCTCCATGGCTCTGAGTGAGGAGACTGGAGTTGAGATGCAGTTTTTAGTGTGGAACTACTGACAGCTCTAGCAGGGTGGTGAACCAGGATTGAAGTGCCCATGAGGGAGGAATGAGAATCAGTGTGAGGGATGTTTGCCTGAGCTTCCAAATTACCAGCGGAATGAGTGGGAGAGGCGGAAAAGCGTAGTCCTATATCCCTGACCAGTTAATCCATAGGGAATTGCCTTTGGAGAGCTGGTGTCGGAACCTGGAGGCAAAGCTTAGGAATTTTTCGTGTAGAGCTGTGGCGAACAGGTCTATGTGAGGAAATCCCCATTCCTGAAAGTAGGGAAGAAGAACTTGGGGATGAAGTTCCCACTCGTGGATTTGCTGTCTTTGTCTGCTGAGAAGGTCTGCAATTTGATTGTTTACTTCTGGAAGGTGTTCTGTAATAGATACATTTTGTGATGTATGGCCAATTTCCAAATGGCTTGTGCTAGGCGTGTGTAACGGGGTGGGTACGGGAACCCCTGTCAAGTGGTGGATTGCTGATTGTGCCTCCCCTCCTTCCCCTCAGTCTGATTGGGACACCAGTCCCTTACTATCCGATGCCAGAGATGAAATGCAGGAGGGCGCCTTTAACTGGGCCTTCAGAGATGACGGAACCACGCCCCCTCATAGCGTCGGAGGACCCGGACTGGACAAATGTCCGGAAGCCCTCTATTCGGGGTGTGTCTACACCCAGGAGGAAGCGGAGCGAAGGACACGAGACGAGAATCAGAGCGAGGAGGACGGAGAGTGCCGGAAAGGACGTGGAAAGACCGGAGGAGAGAAAGCGGAAGACTGTGGAGAGCCAGGAGGCCAACGACCCGGTGAACCGCCGTGCCACACTCCCGAGGGAGGCGTGTGGCTGTCCCAGGTATGGCGGCGTTGGGCAACTTGGGTCAGGAGTAAGGGGGCCCGTGTTTAGCATTGTATATATTCCTCCCCTCCGTTTTTTTCCTTTTCCACACCCCGCATACCCTACCTTCCTAACCCCCCCTCCCCTTCTCGTTCCTCACTCACACCTCGAGCACAGAGCACCGGCAAGAATTGTGTAGCACTGGTGTCCCTCACTTTCACTCGGTCCCCGTGGTGCAATTGATGTCAGATAGTGAAACTGACGGTATCCCTCTGTTGGTTTCTCTTTTCGGAGCTGACCCAGAGCAGGAAAACAGAAACATTACCCAATGTGCTGGCTCTTGCAGAGTATCCTATCATACCCTGAAAGAGGAAGGCCTCGTCATCCTCGGCCAGAACAGACGCCATCACGGACCGGGCAGACTTTGCTAGAGAAAGACTGACTTTCAGGACTCGAAAAACCTTTATCAGAATAAAACCCTCCTTACGCAAAACAAATCTCCAGCCTGTTCATCCTTCCCCGGTAGAAAGACTCCAACCTGTTCACACCCCCACGCTACAATTGGTGTCAGAAGTGGGATCCGCCCCTTCCATCCAGATGCTCCAGATGGATCAGGTAATACAACACCTGATAGAGGGGCAACAGAAACTGGAGTGGGTTGTCAGCCAGCAAATCTCTACTGCCGATGCCGATAGGACTTTGTTCAGGAATATTATCACAGCCCAGATTGAAGGACTGCAAAAAGTGGTACAGAGCCCCAGCATACCGGTACCAGTGGAAAGGAGGAATTACGCACCCCATCCCGCTGGGGTCTCTCTCCAAAAGTATGTGCCGGGAGAAGACCCTGATGCTTTTCTCACCAACTTCGAAAGGGCAGCCCGAGCCTGTGGTTGGCCAGAAGAAGAATGGCCCTTCTTTCTGGCGCCACTATTGTCTGGGGAAGCACAAGCAGCGTATCAAGTCGCAAACCACGCAGGAACCACATCATACCCAGACATAAAAGAGGTGATACTGGACCACTTGGGACTAGACGCAGAGGCTTACAGGCTGCGGTTCAGAAAGGAGAAAGGGACCACAGGGGAAAATCCGAAGACGTTGTTCCTGCGTCTCAAAATGGCTGCTGACAAGTGTTTGAAACCAGAAAGCCGTAGTAAGGAGGAGATCATGTCCAGTATCTACCTGGAGCAGTTCATGGAGGCCCTACCGTTTGGCACTCAACGTTGGCTGAGGCAACACTCGGGTCTCACCGCCGCTCAGGCCATTGAGATGGCGTCCAACTATGCTAGGGCCCAGCCACGAACCTTCCCATGGGAAACGGACAAGGGATTCAAACCTGTTCCCGTAGCTAGGCAAGAAAAAAAGAACAAACCTGTTTCCGAACCCATGAAGACAAGACCCCTCAAATTGGACATAACACCACCAGTGAAGGGCCCCCAGTGCTTCGAGTGTGGGGAGTGGGGACATATAGCGCGACTATGCCCACGGAAAAGAAGCAGTGAAGAACCCATGGAGGTCGGATACATCCCCAAGGCAGTGCTGTACACCGCAGAGATGGGGCCATCTTTCTACGTAAGGGTTCTGGTCAATAAAAGATGGGTAAAGGCGCTCTTGGATTCAGGATGTAGGCAGTCAGTAATTCAGAAAAAGGCTAGTTCATTCATCCCAACTGGGTCCCAATGTCTTGGTACACATTAGATGCGTACACTGGGACATAAAACCCTACCCGGTGGCCCGCCTCACCCTCCATCCTATAGGCAGACGTCCCTGTACGGTACGGGTAGGGGTGGTGGACTCACTACCAGAGGACCTTATCATAGGGGTAGACAACCCTGCCTTTTTGTCACTATTCAGGAGGGAGATAAAAGAACAGAGTGAAAAGCAACCACCAGGTAACTACTTGACAACAGAACCCTGGGTTTTAGATCGTAGCTTTAAATTTGCTCAGGCCAATGACCCTACTCTTCTTAATGCGTGGGAAGCTGCTCACATAGCACAGGACAACCCTGACACTCCATATCCGCGGTTTAGAATAAACAACGATCTGTCATACAGGGAAGGGAAAACAGGCAATTCGCCTCAGCTGGTGGTGCCACAGGACTTCAGGGAACAAATCCTCTTTTATGCCCACACCCATTTGACCGCAGGACATTCGGGGCATGAGAAGACAACCCACAACATAACAAAACTTTTCTTTTGGCCCGGTATATATAAAGAAGCCAAAACATACTGTAAGCAATGTGAGGTATGTCAAAAGAAAAACATGAGTAGACCAACAGCAGTTCCCCTCCAACCTTTGCCCGCAATAGGGAACCCGTTCGAAAGGGTAGGAATGGACCTAATCGGACCCCTTCCACGTACCACAAGGGGACATACTTATGCCCTTGTGGTGGTGGACTACAATACCCGCTTCCCCGAGGCCTTTGCACTCAGTTCCCCGACTACAAAGAACGTGGCAGACAAATTGGTAGAACTTTTTTCACGAGTGGGTTTTCCCCGAGAGATCCTAACGGACCAGGGGACACCCTTTGTCTCGAAGTTAATGAAGGAGGTGTGTAAAACCCTGGACCTCCGACACATACGCACCTCTGCCTACCACCCACAAACAGATGGGTTGGTAGAGCGATACAACAGGACGCTAAAAACCACACTAAAAAGATGTTGTCTGCCGAAAACAAGGAGTGGGACAGGCTTCTGCCTCTGGCTCTGTATGTCCTGCGAGCACAGGTGCAGAGTAGTTTAGGATACTCCCCATTTGAACTTCTCTATGGTCGTTAGCCACGATCCCTCCTTGACATCACCAAGGAAGCTTGGGAGCGAGAAGAGGCCAACGACCAGAGAACGTTATTGGAATATACACAGCAGCTGCAATCTAGGTTAGGTAAACTGAGGGATCTAGCCTATTCAAACCTAGAGCGAGCCCAGCAAAAACAAAAACAGTTTTATGACAAAGGAAAGAAGTGGAGGACTATGGAGAAAGGCGACTGGGCCTTGGTGCTCCTTCCTTCGTCAACGCAGAAGTTCAGGAGTGAATGGATGGGACCGTATGAAGTCATAGAAACCATAGGCAGAACCACCTATAAAGTGCAGATCACACCTAGTCGCCAACAGACATTTCACATAAACATGTTAAAAAAATGAATAGGTCCACCCCCCAAAACAACCCATTTGGTGTTGTCAACCCGGGATGAGGGCTCGACACTAAAGCTCCTCCCTATCAACCCAGAGTTGTCCGAGGTTGAACAAAGAGAATTGCTACACTCCTTGCGTCCCTTTTCCGACATGTTTTCTGACACCCCAGGTCACACCCATATGGCAGAACACTGCATTGATACTGAAGAAGGAAGGGTGATAAAACAGAGGGCCTACAGAATACCCGCAGCCAGAAGAGCAGAAGTGAAAAGGGAAGTAAGGGACATGCTTGATCTTGGGGTCATAAGGCCGTCCAGGAGCAACTGGTCCTCGCCTATTGTAATGGTCCCCAAACCAGACGGGTCCACCAGGTTTTGTATGGACTTCAGGGCCCTAAATGAGATATCCACCTTCGATGCCTTCCCCATTCCAAGAGTGGACGAACTCATAGAAAGAATAGGCGGGGCCCGATACATCACCACATTGGACCTGACCAAGGGCTACTGGCAGGTACCGTTGAGGAAAAAGGATAAGCATAAAACGGCTTTCGCTACAGACGATGGCCTATTCGAGTTTAACGTCCTACCTTTCGGCCTTCACGGGGCCCCAGCAACCTTCCAGAGGTTGATGAATGAGGTTTTGGCCCCCCATACCCAGTATAGTTCAGTCTACCTAGACGACATTGTCATCTTTAGTACGACATGGAGGGAACACTTGAACCACATAACCAGAGTCCTAACCGCCCTACAGCAAGCTGGACTACATGTAAACGCAAAAAAATCAAGAGCCGCCTTTCCCAAAGTAAAATATCTGGGTTTTATGTTAGGCGAGGGAGTGATAGCACCCCAGGAGGAGAAGATCAGGGCAATAACCAATACCACCTTCCCCTCCACAAAAAGAGACATAAGGGCGTTTTTAGGCCTCATCGGCTATTATAGGAAGTTCATTGAGAACTTCGCAAACGTAGCGTCACCTTTAACGGACCTCCTGAAAAAGAACGTCAAACACACCTTCGTAAAACCGCCCCCTGAAGAAGCGAGAAGGGCATTTGAGACCCTAAAGAGGGCAATTACCTCTAGCCCCGTGTTGATCCCCCCCAGACTTTGGAAAACCGTTCTCCCTAGCCACAGACGCCTCTGACACAGGGATAGGGGCGGTGTTGTCCCAGGAGGGGGGAGGACGGGTTGGAACACCCGATACTGTATTTCAGTAGGAAGCTACACCCTAGAGAATGCAAATACCCTACTGTGTAAAAAGAGTGTCTAGCAATCCGCTGGTCAGTAGAGAAACTGGGATACTATTTGGAGGGGCAGCCGTTCATATTGTATACAGACCATGCTCCCCTCCAATGGATGCAGAGGAACAAGTCACAGAACTCAAGAGTGCTACGATGGTTCCTCTTCCTACAGCCATATGCCTTTACTGTTGTACATAGAAAGGGATCGGAGAATGGTAACGCGGACTACCTGTCCAGAACTCCTGTTCTCCCTGATCGGGAGAATCCAGGGGAGGAGGAATGTAACGGGGTGGGTACGGGAACCCCTGTCAAGTGGTGGATCGCTGATTGTGCCTCCCTTCCTTCCCCTCAGTCTGATTGGGACACCAGTCCCTTACTATCCGACGCCGGAGATGAAATGCAGGAGGGCGCCTTTAACTGGGCCTTCAGAGATGACGGAACCACGCCCCCTCATGACGTCGGAGGACCCGGACTGGACAAATGCCCGGAAGCCCTCTATTCGGGGTGTGTCTACACCCAGGAGGAAGCGGAGCGAAGGACACGAGACGAGAATCAGAGCGAGGAGGACGGAGAGTGCCGGAAAGGACGTGGAAAGACCGGAGGAGAGAAAGCGGAAGACTGTGGAGAGCCAGGAGGCCAACGACCCGGTGAACCGCCGTGCCACACTCCCGAGGGAGGAGTGTGGCTGTCACAGGTAGGGCGGCGTTGGGCAACTTGGGTCGGGAGTAAGGGGGCCCGTGTTTAGCATTGTATATATTCCTCCCCTCCGTTTTTTTCCTTTTCCACACCCCGCATACCCTACCTTCCTAACCCCCCCTTCTCGTTCCTCACTCACACCTCGAGCACAGAGCACCGGTAAGAATTGTGTAGCACTGGTGTCCCTCACTTTCACTCGGTCCCCGTGGTGCAATTGATGTCAGATAGTGAAACTGACGGTATCCCTCTGTTGGTTTCTCTTTCGGAGCTGACCCGGAGCAGGAAAACAGAGACATTACCCAACGTGCTGGCTCTTGAAGAGTATCCTATCATCCCCTGAAAGAGGACGGCCTCGTCATCCTCGGCCAGAACAGATGCCATCACGGACCGGGGAGACTTTGCTAGAGAAAGACTCACTTTCAGGACTCGAAAAACCTTTATCAGAATAAAACCCTCCTTACGCAAAACACATCTCCAGCCTGTTCATCCTTCCCCGGTAGAAAGACTCCAACCTGTTCACACCCCCACGCTACAGCGTGACAGTTGGAGAGAGTGTCCCCACCCCTGTTTTTGTATGTAGTATGTAGCTGTCATGTTATCTGTGCAGACTAAGCCAGTTTTGCCTAGAAGGTGAGTTTGAAAGGCTTTGAGTGCTAGAAACACTACTAGTAGCTCTAGGTGATTGATATATAGGCTCCTGTACTGTTTATTGTCCTGTGATTTAACTATCTTACAGCCATATATACCATGATGTATTCAAATGATATATAAATAATACAAATTAATTAAGTCCTTTGTTTGATGTGCTTTGACTTATCCCTTTACTTTCATAACAATTGTGTGATTGTTTTTGACTTTTTGCAATTGAAACTAAGCAATTGATAGACCCGACAGAACACACTGTAGCAGCTATCAACTATAACCAGGTTCGGAGTGACACAGTGTTGTCCCATTACATATAATGGAAAATGCACCCTTTGGCACATATTTTCAAACTTTTCTTCAGGAAAGCACCCTTTACACCTACCTGAAAACTGAAGGGTTGTTATTGCGCTGTTTGTAATATGATGTAGGCATTTACGCCCACCAGTTTCAAAGTTCACTAACCACCCCTGTTGGCAAACTGCTACTGTAAAAACAGATAAGAGAGCAATGTTTTATTATTGTTAATGGCAGGAGTGGGCAACGTTGGTATCTTAAGTAAGACACTGGTAAGTCACACTGAATTATTTCTCTTTCAAGCTGCAGTTGTCACCGTTGATCCTCCATGTTCAAATGGGAGTGACTGCCTTAAACTAATTTCACTAGGGAGGCAATAAATCTCCTACAGTCTGTAAATCTCTCTCTAACTGCTGCAGATATGTACATGTTATGTACTTTAAGCAGGGCCACTGGAGTTATGTGATTTGGGGGATGTAGGGTTCTGCCCTTAATTATGGATGTATCACACTCATGTCATCATCTACCACTTGCTCTCTAATTTGGATATTTCATGTAAAAATAGTTTGCTTCTACGTCAAAAGGTTAATAAGTTCCATGACTACTGCCATACAGTGGTTGACCCGTTGAACACCTTAACTATTCAAGTCTGCTGTTTCTGAAATGAAGTGATGTTTTTTCCCCCGGACAGTATTAAGATAAATACAGAGATTCATGATGTTTTATTTAAGTACACACCGCTGGCCAGTGGTTCAACAGGAATCTTAGTGAAAGGGCAGTATGACAATTAGCACCGAATGACCAAGCCTTCTCAATTTTTACAGTCTCCCTCCATACAATGTTGAAAGTTGTGAAAAATAAGTAACTAATATCTCAAGTTTACATTTACAAAACTGCACACTTTGTCATGCCAAGTCTGTCAGGAGTGTTCGTTGGTTCACTCTGTGCGAGTATTTAAGCCAATCACTGCATAGCGTCTCAACCAAACCACGTGACTTCCCGAAAAGTGAAATTAATATGTTGGAGCAAATCCAATCTGCTTAATAAAATGTTAACAACTCAAACTGCATTTATTGCCCAAACAAATACATTTACAAAAATCAGTACAACAATAACCGGACTCATGTGCATCCCCCTCTGTTTTAGAAGTACCGGTGGCTGATGCAGCAATTCAATGGGACGATCTGTCCCTTCATTTTATTGGACATGAAGGGGTTGGCCTATACCTAAGATGGCCAAGCTTATACTTGAAAGTGAAAGCGTGATACAGCCTTTTAGAGGAGGCTTTGTGTAAAACAAAATGATGCAGCAACGGAGTGTGATTAAAAATGAGACTGCACCAAAGTGTCATAAAACCCACAGGCGAGGCAGGTGAGCTGATTAACTTTGTATAAAAAATGAGCGGACTGCTTTCAGAGTCCCCTGGGGTCTAATCCACTTCTCAATCTAGTGCCCACGTGTTAACACTAGCAGTGTCTAAAAGCAAAAGCGTAGTCCAGTCTTTTAGAAGATGCTCAGTGTAACAAATTAAGAGCCTTGTTGTGGGACAACCCCAAATTAAAAAAGTACCACAAGATAAGCATGTTCTTGTAATGGGATTAAAACGAGAAGTAACCAGTGCTGTGCCTGAAACGCTTCTGCACACAGCCCCAGGTAAGCAGTCTCTGTGAAACAAGTAACGCGGCAGGATGGGTTTATGGCCACATCCTATCAGAATGTAGAATTCGGGTGTCTTGGGGCTCGAAGGAGGATATCAAAGTGAGCAAATATGTCTGTTTTATATTTTTTGTAAGCATGTGAGCGGCAGCACATTCCTGAATCTAGCACAGAGGGCTTGCACCAAGCAAGTAACATGTCGGGAAGGGTTAGGAATGGGACAGGAGTTGAAATGCCTCAAGGCTCCACAGTAACCTAGAGTAACGTACTAACATTTGACAAGCTGCAAAAAAGCAGAACAATGTATACCTAAACTCCGGGAAAAAAACGCGGATGGTTAGAAACAGCGGGACTCCTGTTAAACAAGCCTGAAGTGCTACAGAGATGAGGAATCGCAGTAGTAGCTGGATGTCAAACTTGCGTTTCATTTTGGGAGAGTCTCTTTTGCCATTCTGAACCTGAAAACGAGCCAAACCGAGCAAAAAAATAGTGCTTCGACAAACACATACATTAAGAACAGAGTAAGCGTACAAGTAACAGGGGCAGTCCCCAAGGGAGTAAACCAAGCAATGGAATGGGGTTGCACCGGCGGAAGGAGGTTCGTTTTCCACGCCTCCCGCCTACCTTTCACAGAGGCTGCACCGGGGATTTGGCCGCACTGCTCCCGTTCCCGCCATGCCCGCAGACAGGGGCAAGGACTCCAAGTACCAGCACTCCCCCTGCGGTGCACACCATCTACGCCACCAGGAAGCGCCCGGAGGCGCTTGTAAAGAGGAGCGCTACTTCCGCCCCACGGGTCCGCGCCGGGAGAAGCCCGGGCAAAGGGCGGGCCGTCTGTGGCCGTCAGGGGCCAAAAGAGGCCGGGCCGGGCCACCTCTCTGACATTTACTATGAGTAAGAGAAAACAGCTATGCCGTGGGGAGCACGAGGGGAAACAAGCTAAGATTTCCAGGAAATCTGAATCTATAATTTCGTATTTAACTTCAGCGGTGGGGGTTTTAACGAAAGAAATTGCCAATGCTGAGAAAGAACTGGGTCTGAGATCCGCTAATGTTGATCCGGCATTAGTAATAGATCATAGCCCGATTATACCCCTGGAGCGGAACATTGTGATTAAACCCCCCCCCCTTATAATTGAGCCCCAGTCAGTCCTGTCAAGCCCAATGGAACCTCCCGGTTATCAGAGGGATACAACCCATCTTGCTCCCCCACATAAGCCTATTTGTAAGCGAGGTTACCGAAAAAATCATCTAGAAGGAAAAAAACACAGGTCGAGGCTATCCCAATGGACCCCAGTCTTAGGGATTATGTTGGTAAAATCGTAGAGGACCTGTTCACATCACGTCTGGAACCCGCACTTGTGGCCATCGCTAAAGACATTGTGGACACACTTAATATTTGTGTACCGGGACTGTTGATTAAATGTGAAAAAATGTATCTATTTATTAATCAACATACAGGTCAAAAGGGGTGCTCTGTTCAGCCCCAAGGATCAATTGCTAATAGGTCTACAGCTGACGCTGCGAATAAGGTCCATGAGGTTTCCAGGGAGAGAAGTTCTGCTAAGGCTGGAGACAGTGTTGGGCATGTCCCTACGAGGGATGGGACGGGGAGTATAAATTCTGGAGTTAGTAATAGGAGAAAATCCACTACAGAGGGTTACAGGCAGGACCCACAACTGGGCAGACACCTGGAGTTGCCCCCGGTGGCTGCCCCTTTGGTGGCTGTTTTCACAGGGGTCCCCCCAGCTAGGGTTGGTACTAATGAAACAACTCACGACCTCATGAAATTAGCTAGGCAGTGGTGCTTACAGTTTAGTAGTGGAGGAGCCGATATTACAAGCTCTGTCATCATGGCAAGGAGGGTCAGCTGGATCGGGCGCTGTCCAAAAAACATCCCGGGGGATTGTGTAGTGGTAAATTTCAATAATCGGGTCAGTGCTGAAAGATTGTTCTGGGATGCCTCAGATTTGGTTAATAAGGGTATTAGACCATTCCCTCTGGGTTTTTTCTATCCCCCAGTCAGGCCAAACGGAAATCTGCTGTTGTCAAGCTGGGAACGTCCCCCCCGTACCAGTTTGCTGACGACACTTCACCAGGCTAATGACAGCCCACAGTTTATGCCTGTACAGGGGCTGTCACGGAGGGTGGAAAGGGCACCTACTACCATAACACCAGTCTCCCCGCACTGATTTCAATCCAGGGCAGAGATAGGTCTCTCAAATCGTTTCTCTCCTCTGTCTCAGATGGAGTCGAATGATTGACTACCCGCCAGACCTGTAGGGCAGAGGGATGAGGTAGGTGGCCTAAACCAGACAGCTTCATGTACAATTGTGAGCTGGAATGTGGCAGGTATCAGATCTAAAAGCACAGATCCTATATGGCTAGAGTTTGTGAGGCAGTACGACATTCTTGCCCTCCAGGAATCTTGGGACATTGCGTCTAGTTTAATATTGGACGGTTACCTTAGTTTTGCCATTCCTGCTGTTCCTGGGATTGTGGGGAGATCAAAGGGGGGCTTACTCTTCCTTTTTTCCCTTAATCTGGCTGGCGTATTTAAAAAACTTGATGCAGATTCTGGCAAATTCTTAATAATTGAATGGACTGTTTCTGATCAGCAGAAATATTTGATAATTAATTTTTATAATTCCAAGGATGGCTCACAGCAGAATGAGCATCTTAGTGCCTTGGAGCAATTTTTGTCCGTTTACAAACTCAATCAGATTTTTGTACCAGAAGTGTTACTTCTGGGAGATTTTAACATACATCCTTGTTCGTGGGACTGTTACCGAGGTGAACATGGTGGGGCACCGAGTGGGGGGGTTCCCCATTTCGAGCATAGCAAAGAGGGTGAGGCTCTTGAGGACCTCCTCTCCAATATGAACTTATTTGAACCGGGTATCGGAGAGGGGGAGGAGAGGGCTCCTACCTTTATAGGACGGGGATCAAATTCAGTCATCGACTACATTTTTTTATCTCCTGTAGTCTTGGCCAAGACACTAGTCTATAGAGTCGTGACGTCAACCTTCAGTGATCATAATCCGGTTTTGCTGGATGTTGACCTGGGGGTTGTGATTGACCACAATAAATTAAGGGGGTGGTCACAGGTACTTATTGACAATAGACCAGGGAAGACGGATTAAATGGGACAGGTTGTCCAGGAAGCTATCTTCGAGGAGCTTGCCATCAAAGCCGAGGCTAACCTTGCTATCTGCCTCGAAGGTTCTGCTTCGGGAGCTGAAACTACAGAAGCTTATGTAGCAGTGTGTAAGCAGATTGCCAAGAATTTAGAGGAAGGTTGTAGAGCGCATACAAGGAAGGCCTACAAATGGTTTGACAGTAACTGCTCAAGGGCTCATGGGGCCCTAATCAGGGCACTTAAAAAAAGGCAGAGGGACAGGACCCTAGTCGCCTTCCTCCGTAAGGAGTATAAAATTGCCATTGACATACGCAAACGCGAAAATAAAGAGGAGGCGTGGGATAATCTCCAATCCATTGACGTGCTAAGGGATAGCAGGAAGTTATGGTCTACCATAAACCAGCCGTTCTTCTCGGAACAGGAGAACTTAGACACGGATTGTGTAATTCCTGATGATAGCTGGCTCCAACATTTTAAGAATATTTATGATAAAGAGCAAAGGGAGTCACCAACAGTTATTACAGCTACTGCTTGGTATGATCATCCCGTCAAGTTCGAGCTAGCCGCGATAGAAAGGGCTATTAGAGATACGTCCAAACTTAAGGCCCCAGGCCCCGATGGGGTGCCTGCTGACTTATATATTCTGTATCCAAACTTTTGGGCAAAGATCTTGACCAATGTGTTTAACGCCTCATCCACAGTAGGTTTGCCACCTTCATGGGCGACCTTGGTCATAGTCCCTATTTTTAAAAAGGGGAACAGAAGGGACCCCGCCTGCTATAGGCCAATCTCCCTGTTAGACTCTTCCGTAAAAATCCTGGGCAGAGTCATTCTTCAGAAACTGGGGGATTGCCTGCTGGGCAGGGGGGTGCTCTCTAATCTCCAGTATGGCTTTAGAGAACAGAGGAGTACCATGGACCAATGTTTAAATTTACACCTCCTCATAAGTAAATATACAATTGCTAAGGAGGGAGTTTTATACTTGGGTTTCATGGACCTATCATCTGCGTTCGACTTAGTTAATCGTTCAAACTTATGGCTAATCCTGCGGAAAATAGGTTTAGATGCATCTCTGGTTAATTTTCTAAGTGACCTTCACCAGGACCTCTCTTCTGCCTCTGTAAGGGTTACGCAGGAAGGCCGGTGTACAGGTCAATTTATTTCTAGGAGGGGGGTCAGACAAGGTTGTATTCTGGCCCCACTCCTTTTTACGATTTATATTAATGCCCTCGAAAAGTCCCTGGGCGTGGCTACATTGGACATTTCGCGCATAGGGGGATCGGGGATCCCGGTCCTCCTGTACGCAGATGACGCTGTTTTACTTGCACGCACGGGACTGGGCCTACAGAGGCTGTTAGATCACTTCGGCAGCTTTATGGAGTCCCTAGACCTAAAAGTAAATTTAAAAAAATCTCATGTAATGGTGGCCGGTGCACGAAGAAAGAATAGCAAGGTTAAAACCTTTACGTGCAATGGCGCAGAACTAAGGAGGGTCCCGGTTTTCACCTACCTGGGAGTCCTCTTTGATGAGAAGGGTAATTGGGGGCCCCAGCAGAAGCTGAAGAGCAATGTAGTAGCAAGATCCACAACAGCCCTCTTGAACTTCTCTAAGAGGTTGGGAGCAAGGCCCATGGAGGCTATGTTAAAAATATACAAATCTAAGTGTCTAGCGATTGCCTCTTATTGGGCTGCCATATGGGGTTACGTACCTCTGAGTAAAATACAAATTGTAGAAAATAAGTTTCTAAGAACTCTTCTGTCACTACCGCAATCGTCTCCTACATTTTCCTTACACACTGAATTAGGCTTGGGTTATATCTCGGACCATTTAAAAATGGCCCGTTGATTTGTTGGGCAAAAACTTGGCTAAATGAGGAGATTACCCTTAACAACCTGATCCTAAAAGACTGTGTAGCCCTCGAGAAGGCAGATAGGGTCCCATGGTTGACGTACGTTAGAGCGGCGTGCGCCAGACTAGGACGACCGGAAATATACACATCTCCTGAGGGCATAAAGAAAGAGGATATAGGTTGGATTAAATATAACTTTCGGAATCTGTTGGAGGCAGAAAGGGAGGAGCAGGAGCTAAGAAAACCAGTTGTGAGAAGCAATTATGGCTCACTAACTTCCCCATCTATTGAACCGTATCTAAAGAATGTTACGAAGCCTTTTCACCGCTTTTTGCTGGTTAGATTTCGGTTCAATCTTATTCATCTTACTTTGGGTATATTTCCCAAATGGGGGAAACCGGAAGATGCCGCACCATGTTCTTGCAATATGTTTTCTACACAAGACAACAAGACAAACTTCATCTTGTAATGTTCTGTGAGCGTTTTTCAGAGGCGCGTAAAAAAAAAATGTTAAACCCAATATTACGTGACGCTGGATTTGTACAAGTGAGGCCTGCTCTTTTATATTTACAAATGCTTAGTAGTCTGCACGTCACTTATAGCGTAGCAAGTTTCTTGGTGGCTGCGGCCCGGATAAATAACAAGAGACTTATTTGTATGTAATTATATAGTAGGACCAACAGGGGCTTTATGTTTTAATTTGAAAAATCCAACTATGCACTTTAAACCGTACTTAATGTACCCCTGATTGTTCTTCCTTATTGGGTTTAGGGCATTTTAGGAAAACTGTATATGATCTACTCAATGTTTGATTTTTGTATTGTATATAGTGTATATATGAACTGTAACAATCGAATGCTTATTTATTTTTTAACTATTTTATAAGCGTGGATGTATGTTTTTCTGCACTGTCTTTTATGATTTTAACTAATCGAATTAAAGAGCTTTGACTGACTGACTGACAAGCAATGGAAGGAGGGAAAAATACAACAAAGTGACCAGTAAAAAAGCACACATTTATGAGAGGCACAACAAAGAACCAATTAAAAGCAACGGGCTTACACTTACACCACAGAGTAGATAATAGCATGTCTCCAAGAGACAGCGCATGCGCTGCATATGCGAGAACAAACTAGTAAATCATTAAAAGTTGTCTTTAGGAGCACCCCCAGAATCTCCTTTCAAATTGACTTTCAAACCTATCGCCTTGGAATTATATGGAGGGCTGTTGGTGCTTACAGAAAACTTTAAATGAGTATGAATTGTCTTGCTTATTTCATGGTGGTAAACATCCTTATAAACAGGTTTCAAGAGAGTGCATACACAATTTTGATTCAATGGTTGTTTTTTTGTATTTGATTTGGTCTAAGAAGGACCTTCAAAGTCCAGAGAATTTGATTGACCAGGAAATACCAAGTTGCTGTATCCCCAAAGGCTGGGCCCAAGACAACTACACTCAAGATACCGTCCCTTGGAAGAAGGAATGGTGACTGTCGACTAATGAGAGAAGCAATAATGACCAGGAGTACCAAGAAAACGGCTCAGCTAACAAAAGATCCGCGTGCAGAATATCATTAGGAAGTGGGCTGTCTAAACGTCACAAGAACATCACTGCAAGTTAGAGGTGAACTAAGAAAAGAACATCTAAACATGTATATCCATAGAGCCGAGGATGTGCATGATACATTCAAGGACTGTGTTTATTGTGAGTCAGCACCACCCCTTCCGGTGATCACTTAAAATATCTCTGTACATTCTACAGTTCACAAATATTGCATTTTAAAGGATATTAACCCTAAAGAACAAGTTACTTACCTTTGGTAACGCTTTTTCTGGTGGATACAGTATCTGGATGTGGATTCCTCACCTTGTGAATATCCCCCTGCGTCAGCAACGTTCGGAAAATTCTTTTGTAGCACGCTGACGTGGACGACGTCATAGGAGCACGGCATCGCGCGCGACTCCGACTGACGTCACTGACTCCTTATTAGGCCTACGTCGGCGTGATGACATCAGTTCCGCCCTTTTTTCCGTGCCTTTGAGGCACCCGGACGGACATATGACAGTAGATATATACATATACAGTGTATACAGTACATAATATCCAAAATGACACACATAGTGTGAAGACAATGCATAAAAAACACAATATATACATATATATATACATATATATATATACACATATATATATATATATATATATATATATATATATATATATATATATATATATATATATATATATATATATATATATATATATATATATATACAAATACATTTAAATATTGTCCTAAACTCAGGTATAGAAGAGTGGACAACGGGGAGGCGGGTGGGCATGTGAGGAAACCGCAGGCAGATACTGTATCCACCAGAAAAAGCGTTACCGAAGGTAAGTAACTTGTTCGTCAGATGGATACATCTGCCAGTGGATTCTTCACCTTGTGAATAGAGTCCCACAGCAGTCCCCACTCCCAGAGGAGGGTGTCCACTCTCCTATACCAGAAAATCCTGGAGGACAGAACGCGCAAAGTGGCCGTCCCTCCTCACTTCGGAATCTAAGCAGTAATGCTTCGCGAAAGTGTGGAGGGAAGCCCAAGTCGCAGCTTTACAAATGTCCTCTACAGGTACACCCCTAGACAAAGCAGATGTAGAAGACTTTGCTCTAGTAGAGTGAGCTCTAATAATCCCCTGGAGGCGCGTTACCCGCCAGGGAGTAGCAGATCTTGATGCATAGTATAATCCATCTTGATAGTGTGCGCTTGTGCACAGCTCTTCCTTTTCTGCAGCCAGCAAACCCAACAAAGAGCTGGTCATCCACTCGATAGTCTCTTGTCCTATCAAGATAAAAGCTCACCGCCCTCTTGGGGTCCAGGCGGTGAAGTCTCTCCTCCTCCTTGGAAGGGTGAGGGGGAGGATAGAAGGTAGGTAGAGTAATGGACTGTACTAGATGGAAGGGAGTTACCACCTTAGACAGAAAAGCAGCCCTGGTCCTAGGAACCATTCGTTCAGCATGAATGGTCAAGAATGGGGGCTTTGAACTAAGAGCTTGAAGTTCACTTACCCTCCTTGCTGAGGTAATTGCAACCAGGAAGACCGTCTTAAAAGATAAAAGTCTCATGGGACACTTGTGCAAAGGTTCGAAAGGAGAAACCATCAGAAATGTAAGCACAAGATTCAAGTCCCACTGAGGCACAATATAGGGAGTAGGAGGAAATGTATTTGTAAGACCCTTTAGAAACCTTAGAAATACAGGAGATTTAAATAAAGACGGCTGATCCGTCAGGATGAGAAAAGCCGACAAGGCCGAAAGATAACCTTTAACTGTAGCTACAGCAAACCCTTGCTGAGCCAGGAAAAGAGCAAATTGAAGTATGTCAGATAAACAAGCCCTCAAAGGGTCAATGGACTTCTCCTCACACCAAGTAACAAATTTAGACCATCTGTATGAATAGATTGGCTTGGTGGAGTCACGTCTGGCCGATAGAATGACATCCACCACATCATGTGGGAGAGAAAAGGAATTCAGGTTTCCCCGTTCAATCTGCAGGCATGAAGGTGTAAGGAATGGAGATGGGGGTGTATAACCTGCCCCTCCATCTGAGAGATGAGATCTGCCCTGAGAGGGAGACAGAGCGGCGGGCACGAGGAGATGTGGAGAAGATCTAGGTACCACACCTTTCTTGGCCAATCCGGGGCGAACAAAATAACTTGGGCCCGGTCTTGGCGAATTTTCCTCAGAACCCAAGGAAGCAAGGGTATGGGAGGAAATGAGTAAAGGAGTTGAGTCCCAACTCAACTGAAACGCATCCCCCAAAGCTCCCTGCATCGGAAACTGGAGACTGCAGAATGACGGGCAGTGAGCATTCTCGTGAGTGGCGAACAGGTCCACCCGAGGAGTTTCCCACGTCCAAAAGACATGACGAATTACCTCTGGATGAAGCCTCCACTCGTGGTCGGCTGAGAACTGCCGACTGAGACTGTCTGCACGCACGTTCAGAACTCCGGCCAGATGATTTGCCATCAGACAAATCTGATGATCCTGAACCCAGGACCAGAGACGCAGAGCCTCTCTGCAGAGACACTGCGACCCTACTCCTCCCTGCTTGTTGACATACCACATCGCGGTGGTGTTGTCCGTCAGGATCTGAACCGCCCGTCCGTGAAGGGAAGGGAGGAAGGCCTTGAGCCCCAGACGTATCGTCCGCAACTCCAGAAGGTTGATGAGAAGCAACCTTTCCTCTGGAGACCAAAGACCCTTGATCTCCAGATCCCCCAGATGAGCACCCCACCCTAGAGTGGATGCATCCATTATTACCGTGGCCACCGATGGAGGTAGATGGAATGGCTTTCCTTGAGACAGATTGCCCTCCACGCTCCACCAAGACAGATCCGCTTCAGTTTCTCTGGAGATCCTGATCAACTCCCTGAGATCTCCGTTGTGTTGATACTACTGCCTGTGGAGGCACCACTGGAGTGCCCTCATGAGCCAGCGTGCATGGTTGACCAGCAGAATGCAGGAAGCCATCAGACCGAGCAGACGAAGGACCTTCAAGACTGGAACGACCGCTCCATTGTGAAATAAAGGAATCAGTTCCTGTATGTCGCGAATCCATTGTGGAGGAGGGAATGCCCGACATACAGTGGTATCCAGTACCGCACCAATGAACAGGTTGCGCTGGGAGGGCACCAGGTGAGATTTGGGTGCATTTATCGAAAAACCCAACCTGTACAACAACTGAGTTGTGACTTGCAGATGATGGAGCACTTTCTCTGGAGATTCCGCCTTGATTAGCCAATCGTCCAGATAAGGGAATACCGGAATCCCTGACCTTCTGAGATGTGCCGCCACCACAGCCATCACCTTGGTAAAGACTCGAGGCGCAGTAGTAAGACCAAGCGGAAGGACCACAAACTGGTAATGCTGCGATCTCACCGTAAAACGGAGATACTTCCTGTGCGACTTCAGGATTGGGAAATATGCATTCTGCAAGTCGATCGACACCATCCAGTCTTCTTCCAACAGCGCTTGAAGAACCTGCGCAAGGGTGAGCATCTTGAACTTCTCCTGCTTCAGGTAAAGGTTCAAGATCCTGAGATCCAGGACTGGACGAAGTCTGCCATCCTTCTTGGGGATCAGGAAATACCGGGAGTAGCATCCCTGACCCCTTTCTTGCTCCGGAACCACCTCTATTGCACCCTTTCTCAACAATGCCAGGACTTCCTCCTGCAGAAGTAGCAGGTGGTCCTCCGAGCAAAAACATTGGCAAGGAGGGTAATTCGGAGGGAATTCCCGAAAGGGAAGTGCATACCCATTCTCCATGAGATGGAGAACCCAAAGGTCTGACGTGACCGATTCCCAATCCCGTAGAAAATAGGTAAGCCGACCCCCTACAGGACCCGCATGATCCGGAATGGCGGATCTAGGGCTGCTTTGCTGTAGTAGGAGGGGGGTGGGTAGGGGAAGAGGAAGAGGAAGAGGAGGAGGAGGAGGAGACCTGACGTCCTCTAGCACGACCTCTTTGTTTTCCACTGTAAGATTTATACAACGGATTTTGTTGCTGCTGCTGTTGCTGTGATTGCTTGTAGGGACGAAAAGAAGATCTTCCAAAGCCCCCCTGTAGCCTTGCTGTCCTTGAACCTCTCCAATGCAGCATCAGCCTTTTAACCAAAAAGGCCTGAGCCATCAAAGGGCAAATCCATTAAAGCAGCCTGAACATCCACAAAGAACTCGGAAGTCTTCAGCCAGGCAGCTCTTCTGGTGGCAATCGAAGACCCCATGACTCTAGCCACCAAATCCGCTGTGTCCATACCACTCTGTATGACCTGCCGAGCAGCAGCCTGCGTGTCAGAAACCACTTCATTAAAATTCTTTTTGTCTTCCTCAGGAAGCTTAGGAGACAGCTGTTTAATAGTATCCATCAAAGCATGGATATATCGGCCCAGCAAACAAGTGGCATTCGTAGATTTTAGGGCCGTACTGACTGACGAAAACACTTTTTTTGCATTTTGGTCCTGCTTCTTGGAGTCCTTATAACCAGGTACCTGGGGGAAAGCACCTGCAGATATTTTAGAACAGGCAGCTTGTACAACCAAACTCTCTGGTAAGGGATGAGTAGACAAAAATTCAGGGTCGCCAGGAGCCACTCTATAACGCCTTGCAACGGCCTTAGAAACTGCAGGAGCCGTAAGTGGTCTATTCCATACCTCCAAGATGGGATCCGTTAGAGCCTCAGTGAAAGGAAGTATTGGCTCAACCACAGATGAGGGAGAATGGAGGACTTCAGTCAGAATGTTTGACTTATACTCAATAGATGGCAAAGTCAAATTCAACAATTCTGCAGCCTTTTTAATTAGCACATGGTAGGGAGCCACATCTTTAGAAGGAGCATCAGACACCGTGGCCAACTCCCAATCAGGAAACAGTTCTAGACCACTAGCATCCCATAGATCATCAAAATAATCCTCCTGATCTTGAAGCTCAACGTCTTCAATTTCAGCGTCCCCATAACTCTTCTCCTCCAAAAGACGCTGCGCTTTACGCCTCAACCACTCCATTCGAACCGACATCGTCGGATCCGGTATTGACTCCGAAGGAGCCGGAGCCGGCGTCAAGTGCGGAGCTGGCGTCGAATGTGGAGCTGGAGCCGGCGTCGAATGTGGAGCTGGAGCCGGCGTCGAACATGGAGCTGGAGCCGGCGTTTAAAAAATGCGAAGGGTCCTGTCCTGGACCCGGAAAAGGAGGGTATGAACCCACCGGCTGCTCCTGAGGAGGCTGCACCGGAATCAACTCCTCTTGTTCCTCGGGTTGGTGAACCGGAGTCGTCGAACCCTGAGCAACAGGAACTTCCTCTTCTTCTTCCTCTTGTCCCGAAGACTGGGACGGATCCGGAGACGGATTTGACATCAGAGCCGGTGAATGCTCCCGTGACTCCAAAGGCGAGGCCTCATCTACAGGATTCTGAACTGGAGAGGGAGATACCATGTCCTTACGATGCCTTCTAGAAGACAAATTTGTTTTCGAATCCGGCTCCTTACCGGAATGGCGCCTTGAACTATGCTTCTTTCTCCTATGCTTTTTCTTAGATGATCTGGAAGCATGTCCCGAAGTCGACTTCGAAGCCGACCTCGACCGGGACCTCGACCTCGGGCCTCTCGATCTCGACCTCAAACTCTTCCTGGCATCTTTACCTTTCAATTTGGCAACAAGAGGTTTTGCCTCATGTTCCCGAAGAGCCTTTGGGTTCATCTTCAAACAGGATCGACAACCCTGGACGCCGTGATCCGAACCCAGACACCATAGACAGTCACCATGCGGATCCGTAATGGACATCATCTTTCTGCATGAATCACACGGCTTAAATCCAGTCTTCTTCGACGACATCACGACAGAAGACAGCAACGCCGAAGAGATACAGAAAAACTCACAATAGTAACAAAGTTACTATCAACTCAACAGAAGATCCCTCGAAACCGTTAGCGTCGACGACGAGGAAAAAAGGGAACTGATGTCATCACGCCGACGTAGGCCTAATAACGAGTCAGTGACGTCAGTCGGAGTTGCGCTTGATGCCATGCTCCTATGATGTCGTCCACGCCGACGTGCTACAAAAGAATTTTCCGAACGTTGCTGACGCAGGGGGATATTCACAAGGTGAGGAATCCACTGGCAGATGTATCCATCAGAAATTCCAGCTTTGTTTAAAATGGGTCCAGTAGATGCTAGGTGCTTCAGGGGTGTCTCCATTACTAGATATATTGGACAGTAACCAGACACTTAAAAGAGGATGTTTTATACCTCCACATGACTTACTGTGACTTCTAGCCAATTTTCAACACTTTTATTTCTCTTGTTTGAATTTTGGGACTAGTGGGAGTTGTGACTGGTGTGAGTTTCAGCTATGTTTCTTATGGGACTTGCGCTCTCAGGACTACACACCCCACTTCTGTCCAAATCTAGCTCCCAGATTGAGTACTGGAGACTTAATTTCGACTTACACATCATTATGTGTAGCTTTACCAGCAATAGTCTTGAGTATACAAATTAGTGGTCTTGAGTTCCTTTTTCAGGAAGGCAAGCAGGCTGATTTGGGTGACAAGGGTTCTGACCTGCTACTATGGATTGCAGGGCAGGTCCATTACCTATTAAAAAAATCAGTATAATTTACATTGCACCAATTGTATGTTTTAGGGTGTTTGCCATAATTCTTGTGCTAGCTCAAAGGCATCAGGTAAGTGCGATGGAATAAATGAAACCAAATTAATATAAATTAGGTATTTAATAGCACCCTTGCAGCCTAGCCAACCATCATTCTCCACCCTTCTTTAGAAATCTCATCCTCCACGTCTTTTTTCTACAAAACTCGTTATTTTGTCCAACGGCTGTTAGCATTTTTTTCATGACGTGTTCATGTGAACAAGGCATCATGCAAACTGAAATGCATCGGGCGTTTTGCTACTTTTTGATGCACAGGGATTTCTGCTTAGTAATGTAGATTAAATAAAGAGGAAATGTTCTCCTCTCAACACTGCAGTGAGCGTTTCTCTTGAAAATCCCTTAATGGTCCAGTTATTTCCAGAGGCGTTTTGCCTCCTGACACAGGGCCCAGGTAGGCGTCGAGAGGACGCAGGTCTAAAAAAGGGCGAACACTTGCGTCCTTCCTTGTCAACAGAAAGTAGCATGACTAACAACCACAACCTACTTCTATAGCAGGAACCATCTCGATAGTCCCTTTGGCCAAAAGGGCTTGCACTTTCTGGCGTGAAAACGACACATGGTCCTCCGTCAGTCATTCTGGAAACAATGGAAGTTGAGTTGGAGAGGCAATAAAGGGCAAGGTGTACCCCTTTCAGATTAACTGCCGGACCTACTCCTCCTGTTGCACTAAGGGCACCCCAAGGATGTTCAGAAGGTGGGGCTGTGCGACGGTGGCTTGAAGAGCGGTGGACTAAGTAGCTCGCGGACCTTGACCATATGGGGCGGTGGGCATCACAGCCTCATCTGTAAAACATCTGTGCATCCCACTGTGGCTGCCTACACCATCATACTTTCAGGTGAGGGGTTCAGAGACAAAAATGCAGGGTTGCCTGGGGCAGGATGGTGACGTCTCGCAATCTGGCGATAGATTGGGGGGCCAGAGAAAGGTTTGGCCCAGACTCCTAAAAGACTTTCTGTAACTGCCTCATTAAAGAAGAGGACGGGCTCAGTAGATGTTTGCCCCAGTTGCAGCACTTCCATCAAGACAAGGGTTTAACCTCTAAGGTGGAGAGCTGGAGATCAGGAACTTTTGCTGCCCTATGAATGGCCATTGTGTAAGATGCACTCTCAGTGGCAGGGCCTGGGAGTGAGAGGATTCCAGACTCAATAAAGTGTCAAGCCCACTGGCTTCTTGTAGGTCATTATACCAATTGTCTTCAAGGTATGGTACCCTATCTCATCACCTGCATCATAATCATTGTCTGAATCTGTACCAAATAAGGAATGCAACGTATGTGTTCGTCCTTGCGGAGGAGTCAGGTAAAGAGGTGCATTGGGTCAGCACGTTGTCGGAAATTGGAAGCGGCCTTAGTCAAACTCATTGGTGCCGACTCTGAGCTGGAGAGCACAATGAGCATCTCGTCTTCTGGTGTTGATGGAGTCAGCATCAGCATAGAGACATCGGGAACAGACGTGGAGCGTGGCTCCTGAGGCAGGGTCAGTATAGGAGCTAGGAGAGGCCCATTGGTGGATTCGGAGTATCCAACTGGCCCCAAAGGAAAAACCACCAGAGATATCCCAGGTGAAGGGCACTTCAGCTCCTTAGGGGCCATAAGGGTATGAGTCAGAACATGGCCATAGGGAATTCTTAGACCTGCCTCAATGTGGCAGTATGACCCTTTGACTTGGAATGGTCTCGTTGTGAAGTCTTCTGGTGCTTGGCGACAGAGTTTTGTCTCACAGTTTCATATGGCCTTTGGGTTAAGCAACGCACAGTTACTACAGGCTTAAAAGAGTTATGGCTCGATCCCAGGCACCACAGGCAAACCAGATGAGAATTTTCAACAGACATTTGTTTGCAACAGTCCTTATTGGGCTTAAAACTTGCTGTTTTGTGAAGTGACATTTCCCTTGGACACAGAAGTTTTTTTGAGGTAAAGTGTCCCAAAGAGATGAGAGGGAGCTTTGGATCCACATCTGGTGGCACAGAAAGAAAGGAACTGACATCAGCTTACTGGAGTGGTGCGTGTAAAGACTCCACGCATCATTTCTGGAATGGAACAGCATCAGTGCAGTGTTGCACAGTGCCACTGACAGATGCGCAGAGGTACTACTGAAAAACGTTTACAGTCTGACGCCTGTGGAATGTTCTAAAGGTAAGTAATCTGCAGTTGTAAGTCTCTATCAGAAAATCAATTTAGTCGTACTTTGGCCATCCTTAATTGTCCGGTATAAACAAGCCCGTAAGTCATCAGGGACCGCCAGTAAGATCTAACTGATCATGTCCAGTAGCACATGGGTGTAGGCCCCAATGAGTCAAATGTCATTTACTGAATGGAGGGCTAGACTGGCGGATGAAAACATGCATTTGCCGAATGCCTCCACATACTTGGATACGCAGTCAGAAGAGAGTGTAAGAAAAGCGTGAGGGTTGACTGTGCTGGGAGACACGGCACCACCAAGCTATCCTGAGTTGGATGCTACATAAGAAAGTCAGGATACTCTAGAGCCAGTCTGTGGCAATTAGCAACTTGTTCCCTGATAGGAAAATCAGAACATGGCTTCCCACAAGTGCCCAAAATCATAGCCATAGGGACTTAATTAAAAGGCAAAAGAGGACTGGTAGATGCTCCAAAGTTGGGGGCTGTAGGTTAAGGTTCTCTGCAGCCATTCTAATCACTACCAAAAATTATGCACTCTCCTCTGGGGCTGGACTGGACCAGGAGGGAAGACTGATCTAGTCTGGGGAGATGTCCAGGCCATTTTCATTCTGTAGTTCTTTGTACCAGTTTTTCTCATCACACTATGGGACAAATTAGTCTATCATCACCAAACGTCTGACTTTGTTCTGAATCTGACCTGAAAATCCGTGACTATCAATCAATCAATCAATCATGGACATTTATATAGCGCACTACTTACCCGGAGGGTCTCAAGGCGCTTGGGGGGGGGGGGTGCTGCTACTGCTCGAACAGCCAGGTCTTGAGCTTCTTCCTGAAGGAAAGGTGGTCTTGGGTCAGGCGCAGGTCGGTTGGGAGGGAGTTCCAGGTCTTGGCGGCCAGGTGGGAGAAGGACCTTCCTCCTGTTGTCGATCTTCGGATGCGGGGTACGGCGGCGAGGGCGTGACTGGCTGATCGGAGGTGGCGTTTGGGAGCGTAGAAGTTGATGCGGTTGTTGAGGTAGCTCGGGCCTTGGTCGTGTAGGGCTTTGTGTGCGTGGGTGAGGAGACGGAAGGTGATTCTTTTGTTGACGGGGAGCCAGTGCAGGTCTCTCAGATGTCCGGAGATGTGGCTGCGTCGGGGGATGTCGAGGATGAGTCTGGCTGAGGCGTTCTGGATCCGCTGGAGTCTCTTCTGGAGCTTGGCGGTGGTTCCGGCGTAGAGGGCGTTGCCGTAGTCCAGTCGGCTGGTGACGAGGGCCTGGGTGACCGTCTTCCTGGTCTCGGTGGGGATCCACCGGAAGATCTTTCGTAGCATGCGCAGGATGTGGAAGCATGACGAGGAGACGGCGTTGACTTGCCTGGTCATGGAGAGGGAGGAGTCCAGGATGAAGCCCAGGTTGCGTGCGTGGTCTGTCGGTGTGGGTGCGGAGCCCAGGGCGGGGGGCCACCAGGAGTCGTCCCAGGCGGAGGGCGAGGAGCCCAGGATGAGGACTTCCGTCTTGTCTGAGTTCAGTTTCAGGCGGCTGGTCGTCATCCATTCGGCTACAGCTTTCATCCCTTCGTGAAGGTTGGCTCTGGAAGCGGCGGGGTCGTTGGTCAGTGAGAGGATCAGCTGGGTGTCGTCGGCGTAGGAGATGATGTTCAGGTTGTGTTGGCGTGCGATGGGCGCGAGGGGGCTCATGTAGACGTTGAAGAGGGTGGGGCTCAGCGAGGATCCTTGAGGGACGCCGCAGATGACTTCGGTGGCCTCTGACTTGTACGGTGGTAGACAGACTCTCTGTGTTCTTCCGTCGAGGAAGGAGACGATCCATTCCAGTGCCTTCTCTTGAATTCCGACGTTGCTGAGGCGTTGCACTAGGGTGCGGTGGCAGACCGTGTCGAATGCGGCGAAGAGGTCTAGGAGGATGAGGGCCGCTGTTTCTCCGTTGTCCATCAGGGCTCGGATGTCATCGGTGGCAGCGATGAGGGCGGTCTCGGTGCTGTGGTTGGCTCGGAAGCCAGACTGTGAAGGGTCGAGGGATCCGTTCGTCTCGAGGAAGGCGGCCAGCTGTTTGTTGACGGTCTTCTCGATGACTTTGGCTGGAAACGGGAGGAGCGAGATGGGACTATCCACCAAAGGCAGTGTGTCAGAGTCAGAAGGATTGCCAATTGGTGGTGCTGAAATGGGATAAGGGCACGTCCTCGACCAAGGTTGAGACGAGTTTGTCTTGTGGTCGTTAAGCACAACAAGTAGAGGATCCTTCTCTGGCACCAGAATCTAAGTCGGAAGGTCCGGCGCAGATTGTGGTGTTGGAACGGAAGTGGGCACTGAAACAAGTGCAAAACCTAAAGCAGGTTTAAAGGGAGCAGAAGGCAAAACCTAAAGCAGGTTTAAAGGTAGCAGAAGCCAAATCCGGGAGTAGTAGGCCAACTAGAGGCCCTTGCAGAGCCTTGGGGTCCGGCGGTATGCCAGAGGAAGCTGAAGTGTGTCAAAAATGTGCAGCACAGCTTCCCTAAAGGACTCAATTTGCTGCCACGTCATTACAGCACTTGTAAAGCAGGGTGCATCAGGACCAGACTTGAAGTTGGCTCCCCAGGAGAAAAACCATGCGGCAAAATGACACCTTTGTGCCTTCTCTGGAATTCCAGAATGGAAGGAAGGGGCAGATTCCAGTTTAGACATCATGTGCTCCTTCTTCGATTGACCTTTAAGTCTTCAATCACAATGAAGATCCGATATGGGTACAACTTCACGGGCGGAGGCGGGACCTTGTCCTCGACTTTGACTGGGGACAGTATGGAATATTGTGTTGCATTATGACAAACTGCTTCACAATCTCCAGATCCCAGACTCCAGAGGCACACCTTGTGGGGATATTTCACAGAAAAAAGTTGGCGACAGATTTGCTTTCTGAAAATCATAAGCTCCACACCTATAATTGAGCTCAGGTGGAATTGGATAAATCAGGGAGACTATCAAGAATAATAGATATTTAAAAGGGGCTGAGGCAAGGCTGTGCCCGTGCCCCACCTTTTCTAGTCTTTATGTGGTAGATTTACCCATTGCATCAAGAGGAACTACGTAGATCTCCCCTGAAATGGGTTCCACCCACATTCCCTATTTATTATATGTGGTCGTCTTGGTTGTGCTTTATTATACAGCCGTGGGTCTTCGCAGGAAATGAGTTGCCTTAGGTCTTTATTGTATGTAAAAATCGATTAATGATAAACTTGGAGAAAACAAAGATTCTGGTCTTGGAAAAAAGTAAAGAACTTTAAATGGCATTTGGATGCCTATCATATAAAGATCGTGAGCCTATATAAATATTTGGGCCTGACATTCTCAAGTAATCTGAGATGGGGCTTCCAAATGGATTGTACAAAGACCAGGATCTTGCTCTAGACAGGCTCACTTGTAAAATTCAATCTAACCCATGGTGGTATCTCGTGGACCCCTTTAATGAAAGCTTTTAGTAGGAAAATGAATCCTTTAGCCCTTTGTGGGGCAGAGGTTTTTTGCTTGGAGCGTAGTAGTCCTATGATACCCTTAAAGGGGCTGCCCTCAAAAGATTATTGTGCTTACAACAATGTTCAATGGCTCAAGGGATCCGGTATGAATTTAATTTGATGTTCTGGTGTTTTATGGCAGGTTTTTATAGCAGGCGTCTGTTTCCTAAGGTCTTCTAACCAATTAGCTCTGCTTGATCAGCCTTCCAAAATCTAGAGGTTTTGTTGGGAGGAAATTCTTATTAGTGAAAAGGAATGGGTCTATAGGTTTAATGAATTTACAATGCTGTTTATGTCTTCAGCTTAGATTTCAAAATGGGATCCCTTCCCTTCAAAAATCTTAGTGAAGGATACAGAAGCCATGTTTTCTGCAAATATTGATGATCACTATCTGTCAATGAGACCCTCGATTATTCTTACTTATAAATCTTTAGGACATGGAGGTCTTTTCCCATATGTGTTTTGTCTGCCTATTAAGAAGTATCGTTTACAATTAAGGTGTGTGTAATCTAGTCTATTCTCATCAACAGTGGTATAACAGCTGGCGTTTGACCTAAAGATTAAATAGTCTCTATGCCATATTTTAAAAGATTGTTATTATTTAAAAGTAGCGCAAATCAAGTTATTAAAAACCTCTATTTATTAAATATCAGACATTATCTTCTCTAAGCTGCAGGGGATTTCACGTGGACAAATAGGAATTTTGTTTGGCGTAGTTGTAGGACTCGCATGTGTTTTATTGTGTATTAAAGATAGGGAGTAATATTAGACAATCAAGGTGTATTTCAATGCGAAATGATATGGTTTAGTCTCATAGGGTTGTACATTTTTTTAATTGCATTGCTTTTTTTCAATCAAACTTTACTGTTTGTGCCCCAATAAACGTTTGTTATCACCATCTTTCTACCATAGTTGGTGACAGTCCCTACAAGGGTTAAAAGCTTTTGTTTTAGGAAGGGGCATTTCCCTAGCAAACTGAAAATAATCTGAGAAAAAGAAAATGACGAAAGGAATAGAGCTCTGGATCTGAAGGCAGGGAAAGATAGGAACTGACGTCAGTGTGCATTGGTGGTATTTATATGCTGTTCCATTCATCATTTCTGGAGCAGAAGAAAATTAGTGGGAAGCACTGCACCACCTACAATGTGCACAGGAGTACTGCTAAAGTATTTGTCTTGATCCAGTCTGATGCTTTGGGAAAATTCACAATGGGAGGAATCTTCAGTTAGAAGTATCCATCAGAATGTTTATTCTGTGGTTTCAGGATGAACTAAGCCCATTTGAAGTGCATGGTCCACCACCCCATTTTTGTGATTACACTCAGAATTTCTGTTTGCAGTATGTGATTAGATTTTCTCTATTATGATGGTCTTCGGTCAGAAAATGCAATAAATTAATTAAAAAGACCAAACTACAGACACATATTGGTGTACCTCACAGACTGCCGGCGTGACTGACGACCTTCAGGAGTAGAGGACATGGTGGGTTGATAAGAACCGAACACAAAGTCATCTTCTGCCCATGGATCTTCTTTTTCTTCAAAATAAAAGAGATTATAAATCAATTGTAGATAAAAAAGCATTGACCAGTGCACCACACTTCACAAGCAGGTCACTCTTTCTTCGGCAAAATCACACATGTTGTTGCTTTACAATTTTCAACTGACTGCAAAAATAACTGAAGCCAACACCTGCCTTAGTTAAACCATTAGCTAATTTAGTTGAATAATCAACTGCACAGATGTTAAGGGGCCCAGTTTGTATATTATTAATACAATATCACTAGCTGGTGAGGAGGGAACCTTTCCTTGACCTTTATGCTGAATTTAATTAAACGGCTTTGGTATTGTATGGAGATCTTTCGTTTTACAAGAGCTGGAAAGGACCTAAACCTCTATGCTATGAAACTTATTTCTGCACAATGCAAGACCATCATAAATTTGAACCCTATGCCGAATTGTAGGCCTGAAGCCTTATCTGTCAACGAGTTTATTTCCCAAAATGGCTAAATGTTTATATGGGATGAGTTCAGCTTCTGCAGAATTTGGTGTTTCCCTAGATTGTGAATTTACAAGATTATACTTATTAAGATATCAGAGTCACAGCTTCATGGTTCTATATGTGTACACTAATGTGCAGCCAAATGAGTACAGAAGATGCTTGTACAGATAAATCAATATGTAAATGCCACTTAGAGCAGATGGCCTTAGTACTAACATTCCTGAAAGAAAGCTACATTTTTTAATCACTGAAGCAGCAAGTACTAATCAAAGAGCTAAGTGACCACAGGTAGAATAATCAGCAGAGTTCTTTCTAGGCCAGTTCTAAATAAGAGAACAGACAGAAAGACTTATAAGAGAAAGAAAAGAAAAAAGAGAAATACAACAAAACAAAGAAAAAGGGATAGAGAAAGAAGGAGAAAGAGGGGGAAAAAGGCAGAAGGTCAGACAGGAAGTTTAATTCAAGAGGGAAGGGGTGGAAAAACAGGAGTGCTTGGGTAGAATATTGCAACAGTCAGACTGGAAGACGTAGAATGGTATTAGAGGGAGGGACCTACAAGCGGTCAACAGGGAGGCAGGATTAAAAACAAGCATTTGCAATGCAATATGTCTCACGTTTATGCTATTGGCACTGTCAATGACAATGCCTTTTATTTATGTTTTGTTTTTTAAAACATAAGTAAAAGGCATTTTCGTTTACAATGCCAATAACTTAAACTCGTGAAAATGCGAGACCTATTGCATTGCAAATACTTGTTCCTTTTGTGAAGAGGATTTAGATTTACCAGACACTTGTAAAAAAACAAAAAACGAGGAAACTGATTATATTTAAATGATGAAAACAAACGCCAAGTAGCTGGAATTTGAAATGTTAGTTTGCGCAATCCCTGTGTGGGCCACGGTAATTAGATTACTCTAGTTGCTAGCGTGTCAAATAAGGTGACTTGTTAGATGGAAATTGAAGAAAGGCTCTTTCAAATGGCAAGACCATCAGTATGAACGTGAACACCATACGCCAAACATTTAGACAACGAGCTCCAAATTTGTATACACTGTCTTCTTATAGTAAGGGTGAACATTTTCTTCAATTAAATGGCTACAACTTAACATTATTTGCACTCTTTTTAAACGGCCTCACCAAGTGCACATTTTAGGGCATGTGGAGAAAGACCTCGGTTGCCAACTCAAACGTAAACACGCAACGGCTAAGGCATTCGGTTGCTCCTATTCAAGGCATTGGGTTTTGTCAATGTTTTAATGCCTTTTAGCTATGCTGTGCAGCTTGCCGAAAAGTTATATATATAACTAAGAGGCAAACTACAGGTACCATGATGCTTCAAACCGCAAGCCACCGCGGCGCCCACTGGAGGGTGTAATCCCTGTGAATAAATTAAGCAATTATCAGGCATTTGCAAGTACAGCCTCTCGACACTTGAAAGCTCCTCCTCGGTGGAAGGCCATAGGTTGGCCGAAATGCATCAGGATCACGGAGCAGATGAAAAGAAAATAAATACCCGATACCGCGATGCGTGCGGCTCATTCTTTCTTTGTTTGGAAAGGTGTGGAAATATATATATAATAAGCCCTATGACGCTGCAAGCACTGGCTGTTTAATAGATTTTATATATATATATATATATATATATATATATATATGTGTCCTGGAAAGCTCTAGGGCGATTGTGGTTACATATATATATATATATATATATATATATATATATATATATATATATATATAAAAAATCAGCCAGTGCTTGCAGCGTCATAGGGCTTGTTAGGGCTCGGCCTCCGCCCACTGAAAGTGGGAGGAGTTTCGAGATCCTAATGTTAAAGGAAAAAAAAAAGTATCTCCTAGGGCTTTGGCGAGACACATTCCACACATTCCTTAGTCTGGTATCTCATCTGGCCAGTGATTCGTCTTCGTTGTGGTGTCATTTTAATAGGCTTGAAGTGATAGGGTAAATGTAGTTATCCTCCGCCATGTTGGGCATTTTTCGTTCGTGTGCACGCAAAGAAGTACATTAATTATAATTAGGAGCTGTCAGGGTGCCTCCGTAAGTGAATCGAGATGGCCGGGCGCGTTCACCATTCAGCAGCGCTCAGCGCGCAGCTGCTCCATGCCAGGCCGGGAAAGGGCTTCATTAGTTCAAGAACAAGAGTCTGACGTTCTGTCATGGGCTGTTCTTTTAATCTCAGTTTCATTTTTTTTCTGGAATGGTCCGTGGCCGGTGTGAATGGAATTGTTCTCTCGAGTTTATTATGTGTTTCTTTGCAGCAGCTTTTGTTTTCGGAGCTGAGGTAATGAATAGCAAGCTGGCAGGCAGCGCCTTTTAGAACTCTTTGCTTTCTGTTTGAGACTCCTGACAATGTTTTACAAAATCCTTTTTCTAAAAGCAAGCATCTATCGGAAGTGGGAGATAGGAACCTTTTGACTGGTTTCATATAGTTCAGAGATTCACTTTCATTCCTCTTTAAATATCACTCTTTAGGTGTTCAAGGTTTGTGTATTTTTTTTTACATATCTTAAGACAATCTAAAAGTATTTTTTCAAGATGAAATGCCAAAGCAGCACTATGCAGAGCAATGACATACTACAAGTGGCATACTATAATATTTTTTTAATAAGGGGCAAGACGTTGAAAGCCTAATAGCATTCTCAAAGTTTATGTGTAGTGTTCATAAAAGCAGCAAATCTGGGATAAGCTGGGGGGAACTGTCTTTCGCTCTAAAGGCTGTCTGTCAACAGGTTTCCGCTTTCAGAAGTCTAACTGGAATTCTTCAGGACTGTTTATATGGAGTAGTTGCACTATTCTAGCAGACAGTAAAGCATCTGATTACAGTGGTCTTGGGGGCAGAAAACATGACCGCCTTGCTCCTGTCACACTCACATACGTGTATATGACAATTGTGAGAGTGCAGTTTGAGAGTTGAGAGTGCAGATTGAGAGTTGAGAGTGCAGATTGAGAGTGCAGATTGAGAGTGCAGTTTGAGAGTGCAGTTTGAGAGTGCAGTTGCTTCATTAGTTCAAGAACAAGAGTCTGACGTTCTGTCATGGGCTGTTCTTTTAATCTCAGTTTCATTTTTTTCCTGGAATGGTCCGTGGCCGGTGTGAATGGAATTGTTCTCTCGAGTTTATTATGTGTTTCTTTGCAGCAGCTTTTGTTTTCGGAGCTGAGGTAATGAATAGCAAGCTGGCAGGCAGCGCCTTTTAGAACTCTTTGCTTTCTGTTTGAGACTCCTGACAATGTTTTACAAAATCTTTTTTCTAAAAGCAAGCATCTATCGGAAGTGGGAGATACGAACCTTTTGACTGGTTTCATATAGTTCAGAGATTCACTTTCATTCCTCTTTAAATATCACTCTTTAGGTGTTCAAGGTTTGTGTATTTTTTTTTTACATATCTTAAGACAATCTAAAAGTATTTTTTCAAGATGAAATGCCAAAGCAGCACTATGCAGAGCAATGACATACTACAAGTGGCATACTATAATATTTTTTTAATAAGGGGCAAGACGTTGAAAGCCTAATAGCATTCTCAAAGTTTATGTGTAGTGTTCATAAAAGCAGCAAATCTGGGATAAGCTGGGGGGAACTGTCTTTCGCTCTAAAGGCTGTCTGTCAACAGGTTTCCGCTTTCAGAAGTCTAACTGGAATTCTTCAGGACTGTTTATATGGAGTAGTTGCACTATTCTAGCAGACAGTAAAGCATCTGATTACAGTGGTCTTGGGGGCAGAAAACATGACCGCCTTGCTCCTGTCACACTCACATACGTGTATATGACAATTGTGAGAGTGCAGTTTGAGAGTTGAGAGTGCAGATTGAGAGTTGAGAGTGCAGATTGAGAGTGCAGATTGAGAGTGCAGTTTGAGAGTGCAGTTTGAGAGTGCAGTTGCTTCATTAGTTCAAGAACAAGAGTCTGACGTTCTGTCATGGGCTGTTCTTTTAATCTCAGTTTCATTTTTTTCCTGGAATGGTCCGTGGCCGGTGTGAATGGAATTGTTCTCTCGAGTTTATTATGTGTTTCTTTGCAGCAGCTTTTGTTTTCGGAGCTGAGGTAATGAATAGCAAGCTGGCAGGCAGCGCCTTTTAGAACTCTTTGCTTTCTGTTTGAGACTCCTGACAATGTTTTACAAAATCTTTTTTCTAAAAGCAAGCATCTATCGGAAGTGGGAGATACGAACCTTTTGACTGGTTTCATATAGTTCAGAGATTCACTTTCATTCCTCTTTAAATATCACTCTTTAGGTGTTCAAGGTTTGTGTATTTTTTTTTTTACATATCTTAAGACAATCTAAAAGTATTTTTTCAAGATGAAATGCCAAAGCAGCACTATGCAGAGCAATGACATACTACAAGTGGCATACTATAATATTTTTTTAATAAGGGGCAAGACGTTGAAAGCCTAATAGCATTCTCAAAGTTTATGTGTAGTGTTCATAAAAGCAGCAAATCTGGGATAAGCTGGGGGGAACTGTCTTTCGCTCTAAAGGCTGTCTGTCAACAGGTTTCCGCTTTCAGAAGTCTAACTGGAATTCTTCAGGACTGTTTATATGGAGTAGTTGCACTATTCTAGCAGACAGTAAAGCATCTGATTACAGTGGTCTTGGGGGCAGAAAACATGACCGCCTTGCTCCTGTCACACTCACATACGTGTATATGACAATTGTGAGAGTGCAGTTTGAGAGTTGAGAGTGCAGTTTGAGAGTTGAGAGTGCAGATTGAGAGTGCAGATTGAGAGTGCAGATTGAGAGTGCAGATTGAGAGTGCAGTTTGAGAGTGCAGTTTGAGAGTGCAGTTTGAGAGTGCAGTTTGAGAGTGCAGTTTGAGAGTGCAGTTTGAGAGTGCAGTTTGAGAGTGCAGTATGAGAGTGCAGTATGAGAGTGCAGTATGAGAGTGCAGTATGAGAGTGCAGTATGAGAGTGCAGTATGAGAGTGCAGATTGAGAGTGGTGTTTGAGAGTGCAGAGTGGAGATTGAGAGTTGAGAGTGCAGTTTGAGAGTGCAGTTTGAGAGTGCAGAGTGGCGGTGCAGAGTGCAGAGTGGCGGTGCAGAGTGCAGAGTGGCGGTGCAGAGTGGCGGTGCAGAGTGGCGGTGCAGAGTGGCGGTGCAGAGTGGCGGTGCAGAGTGGCGGTGCAGAGTGGCGGTGCAGAGTGGCGGTGCAGAGTGGCGGTGCAGAGTGGCGGTGCAGAGTGGGGGTGCAGAGTGGCGGTGCAGAGTGGCGGTGCAGAGTGGCGGTGCAGAGTGGCGGTGCAGAGTGGCGGTGCAGAGTGGTGGCGCAGAGTGGCGGCGCAGAGTGGCGGTGCAGAGTGGCGGTGCAGAGTGGCGGTGCAGAGTGGCGGTGCAGAGTGCAGAGTGGCGGTGCAGAGTGGCGGTGCAGAGTGGCGGTGCAGAGTGGCGGTGCAGAGTGGCGGTGCAGAGTGGCGGTGCAGCGGTGCAGAGTGGCGGTGCAGAGTGGCGGTGCAGAGTGGCGGTGCAGAGTGGCGGTGCAGAGTGGCGGTGCAGAGTGGCGGTGCAGAGTGGCGTTGCGGCGGTGCAGAGTGGCGGTGCAGAGTGGCGGTGCAGAGTGCAGAGTGGCGGTGTAGAGTGGCGGTGCAGAGTGGCGGTGCAGAGTGGCGGTGCAGAGTGCAGAGTGGCGGTGCAGAGTGGCGGTGCAGAGTGCAGAGTGGCGGTGCAGAGTGGCGGTGCAAAGTGGCGGTGCAGAGTGGCAGTGCAGAGTGGCGGTGCAGAGTGGCGGTGCAGAGTGGCGGTGCAGAGTGGCGGCGCAGAGTGGCGGTGCAGAGTGGCGGTGCAGAGTGGCGGTGCAGAGTGGTGGTGCAGAGTGCAGAGTGGCGGTGCAGAGTGGCGGTGCAGAGTGGCGGTGCAGAGTGGCGGTGCAGAGTGGCGGTGCAGAGTGGCGGTGCAGAGTGGCGGTGCAGAGTGCAGAGTGGGGGTGCAGAGTGGGGGTGCAGAGTGGCGGTGCAGAGTGCAGAGTGGCGGTGCAGAGTGGCGGTGCAGAGTGGCGGTGCAGAGTGGCGGTGCAGAGTGGCGGTGCAGAGTGGCGGTGCAGAGTGGCGGTGCAGAGTGGCGGTGCAGAGTGCAGAGTGGCGGTGCAGAGTGGCGGTGCAGAGTGGCGGTGCAGAGTGGCGGTGCAGAGTGGCGGTGCAGAGTGGCGGTGCAGCGGTGCAGAATGGCGGTGCAGAGTGGCGGTGCGGCGGTGCAGAGTGGTGGTGCAGAGTGGCGGTGCAGAGTGCAGAGTGGCGGTGCAGAGTGGCGGTGCAGAGTGCAGAGTGGCGGTGCAGAGTGGCGGTGCAGAGTGCAGAGTGGCGGTGCAGAGTGGGGGTGCAGAGTGGCGGCGCAGAGTGGCGGTGCAGAGTGGCGGTGCAGAGTGGCGGTGCAGAGTGGCGGTGCAGAGTGGCGGTGCAGAGTGGCGGTGCAGAGTGCAGAGTGGCGGTGCAGAGTGGCGGTGCAGAGTGGCGGTGCAGAGTGGCGGTGCAGAGTGGCGGTGCAGAGTGCAGAGTGGCGGTGCAGAGTGGCGGTGCAGAGTGGCGGTGCAGAGTGGCGGTGCAGAGTGCAGAGTGGTGGTGCAGAGTGGCGGTGCAGAGTGGCGGTGCAAAGTGGCGGTGCAGAGTGGCGGTGCAGAGTGGCGGTGCAGAGTGGCGGTGCAGAGTGGCGGTGCAGAGTGGCGGTGCAGAGTGGCGGTGCAGAGTGCAGAGTGGCGGTGCAGAGTGGCGGTGCAGAGTGGCGGTGCAGAGTGCAGAGTGGCGGTGCAGAGTGCAGAGTAGCGGTGCAGAGTGGCGGTGCAGAGTGCAGAGTGGGGGTGCAGAGTGGGGGTGCAGAGTGGCGGTGCAGAGTGGCGGTGCAGAGTGGCGGTGCAGAGTGCAGAGTGGCGGTGCAGAGTGCAGAGTGGCGGTGCAGAGTGGCGGTGCAAAGTGGCGGTGCAAAGTGGCGGTGCAGAGTGGCGGTGCAGAGTGCAGATTGGCGGTGCAGAGTGGCGGTGCAGAGTGGCGGTGCAGAGTGGCGGTGCAGAGTGGCGGTGCAGAGTGGCGGTGCAGAGTGCAGAGTGGCGGTGCAGAGTGGCGGTGCAGAGTGGCGGTGCAGAGTGGCGGTGCAGAGTGCAGAGTGACAGTGAGTGCAGAGTGACAGTGAGTGCAGAGTGACAGTGACTGCAGAGTGACAGTGAGTGCAGAGTGACAGTGAGTGCAGAGTGACAGCAGAGTGACAGTGAGTGCAGAGTGACAGCAGAGTGACAGTGAGTGCAGAGTGACAGTGAGTGCAGAGTGACAGCAGAGTGACAGTGAGTGCAGAGTGACAGTGAGTGCAGAGTGACTGTAGAGTGCAGAGTGACTGTAGAGTGCAGAGTGACTGTAGAGTGCAGAGTGACAGCAGAGTGCAGAGTGACAGCAGAGTGCAGAGTGACAGTGAGTGCAGAGTGACAGTGAGTGCAGAGTGACAGTGAGTGCAGAGTGACAGTGAGTGCAGAGTGACAGTGAGTGCAGAGTGACAGTGAGTGCAGAGTGACAGTGAGTGCAGAGTGACAGTGAGTGCAGAGTGACTGCAGAGACAGTGTGTCAGGGTGCACATTGTGTGAGTGTGCAGAATGAGTGTGCAGGGTAAACAGTGTGTGACTATGCAGGGTGACATTAGGAGTGTGCGGGTGAGCAGTGTGTGAATGTTACGGGGCAGTGTGTGAGTGTGCAGAAAACACCACACACACATACACCACACACACATAACGCACACACAAACCACACACCTCAGTCTCTCAACACCACACACTTGTCACCACTCAACACAACACACTCACCACCACACTCACTCCCCAGGCTCACCCCCACAGACTCACCACCACACACTCACCAGCACACAGAAAACAACACACACAACAACACACCCCCAGCCGTCAATGAATGCTTTCACCATGCACAAACACCAACAACCATCATCCATCTGTGCACGCTTTTACCAAGCACACGCCCACCAGCCGTCAGTGCACCCTTCCACCAGGCACACACACCTCCAGCCGGCAGTGCACTTTTCCACCAAGCAATCGCAGTATGGTACACTTTACTTTTAAACATATTCATATAAAGCACAGCATGCCACCATTGGTAAAATTACAATTCAACAAACATACTTCCACTACACACCACATGCACACACTCCATAACACATGGCAAAAAGACATTGGCATTTACAATGCCATTAGCTCAAACTCAAATAAATCCGAGCCCGATTGCATTTCTAATGCTTGTTTTTATTGTTGGCAGGCGGGAGGACGGGGAACCAGTCGGCTTAAAGGTCGGGTGGGAAGCAGTACAGAAGGCGGGTGGGGGGGAAAAAAGCGCTATCCATGTCATAGCGTTTTTTTTTTTTGCTATAGCGGACAGGGGCAACAGACATTGAGTGCAGGGTGGGCAGGTGGGAGGAGCGACATGGGCTGCGGAAGGGGGAAGAATTATTACTTTTTCGAATGACGTGTGGGAGCAGGGCAACAAACAGCAGGAGGCGGACTGGTAGCAGGGTAATACAGACGATACGGTGATAACTCAAACAACATAAGTGAGGGTGGGACCAATTTTCCATTATTCAAATATGTATTTTATTAGAAAAACAAGTGCATATTTAGATGGTGTGTTTAATTCCAAGAACATTGCAGTTACCCACTCAATTTTTAAATATGTAGTGTGGAAATATGCTAACATCATTAACCTGTGAAGATGGCCACGAGTAAGAGCAGCAACAGAAGTTTAGGAGTCCAAATGGTGTAAGTGAAGCCGGTCACAGATCAGACAGTTGGGTAGACGCCGGCAGGCTGCTGTGCACAGAAACTCATGTGTTAGCCAATGTTCAGCTGTTTTTTATTGCAATGATCTAAGTTTACCTGGAAAACATCCTTAGAGAAATCTGAAGCAGAGTTCCCCATGCTTTTTCCTCACAAGCAGCATGGGTACCGATGCCTGCATTGTAGCCACTAAAGGCTGACTCCTCAACCCGGTTCTCCCTGCAAGACCCACTAACCATCTCTGAGATCCTGGAAAGGTGATCCTCCATGACCCTGGAACGCAAAAACCGGACGGTGGAATTGTGCATGGGTCCAGCATTTTAATAGCAGCCACGTACTTTTGTTTTGACGATCCGCATGTAAACAAAGTTGTGCGCCCGCTATTACGTGGAAGCGCACAACGGGGCGCTTGTTAAAAAAAAAAGTAAGATAAAGGACCCGCGTGCAAACAAAGTTGTGTGGCCGCCATTACAGGTAAGTGCACCATGGGACACTTGTTAAAAAACAAAGTGGAGCGTCAGCCATTACAGGAAAGCGCACAACGGGAAGCACTAAACTGACAAGAAAGCGAGCGCCACTAAACTTAAATGACACATCAAAGCATCATAATTAGCCGTGCAGAACACAAAATGTGTGGCCGCCATATTACAAGCTACCGCTCATCATCCTGTGCTGCAACAATTGTAAAAAAGAGTTCTGCTCAGCAACCCACGAACCATGGAAACCGTAGGAAAACTGTAGTTGGGCAGTGCTGCTTCCGGAAAAATGGAAGTGACACATGGCTGCATCAACCATTCAGAAAACAGCAACGTAGAGTGACACTGCACCAAACCAATGGTGAGGCAGCAGACGGGAGCAAAGAGGCAACAGGTGGGACCAAATTCTTTTATGGAATACTTCAGGTCTTTCAGACAGCACATGCGCGCTGCCTAGGCTCGACCTAAAAAGGACAAGAGGGGCTTGGTCAGGCAATCAAAAATGGCAGGTTAGTGACTGAAGGTCACCACCAGGCAACCACAATGTAGCTGTGTTTTAGTCCTTTCACAAAGTCTAGGGCAGAGAGAAACCAATCATCACAGAGGTGAGACTGGGAATGGCACCTACGCTTGGGAGTGACAACTGTAGCAAAGTAGCTGAGGGGCAGAGTGCGATCCTGCTAGTTGATGATTGCATGCTCATGGTGACGAGCGGAGTCTCTCTAGATAGGACCACAAGTCTCAAGAATGAGGTTTGTGAGAACTAAGGACTGAAATGGCAGGTGGGGCAGAGATCATCATTCTCCTATGTAATTTCGCACTGACACAAGGCATGAGTGTGTATTTGTAGACAAAGACACTGATCAATCCATGGGACACATTTTATCCATACAGCTGCACAGCAACTATAACTGCAGAACCTTTTCCCCGCTTGGCCACTGGGGAAAATGCTCTCACCCCTCAGATGACAAAGTTTGCCAACTCTCTGATTTAGGGTGGGGTGGCCAGAAGCCTAGTGGGGAATGTGATGCAGCATCCCCGCCTGCACTCTTCTATTTGGTGGATAGACACAGGGGTCGTCCACACCACAGTCCTTCTCCCAATGGAAACAGAGCGACTAAGCTAGGTCCACTGGCTGTGTGTGGCCTTCCTCACACACAGGTCCCAGACCACTGTAGGGCGCAAAAAAGTTACTCTGAACCATGACAGGTAAGATATTGCGACACCCCAGGAGTTGAGAAGAAATACCTCATAAATACGTTAGTGGCATTTACAATTCTCAACCTGCTCTGTTATCTTTTCCCATCTTACCATGAGTAGACGATGAGGCTATAAAGACTCAAACATAAAAGATGTTCCCAGCAGGGAGCCATGTGGGGGTTTACCTGTGTCTATGTCCACTGATTTAGATTTCACTGTTTGTGGGCACGGCCTACACGAGCCACCGGATAGTGCCCTTGTACAGCTGGGAGACCCCACAGGGTGTCCGTGGTCTGAGTCTTCAGAGTCTGCGGTCTGGTGTGTACGAGTTGGTCACGTAAGTTAGCACTCCTTCTGAAAGAGAAGAGTGGTTCAGGTATTCGCTCCCCGCCGATATTCAATATCTTACAATGCTTCTGCACAGCTTTTTTTTATTTCATTAGACACTGTACTGAAGGTGTTGACAAAAGTTAGCCTTGACATTTGTTCTTTCGGTTCTGATTGTTCTAGCAGGGCTTCTCTCTTGTTGTTAGTTGCCCGCTTTGCGATCGTCGGACCAACTTAGGAGGATATTACCTTTCAACCAGCTGAGATGTTAGATTTTTTGCATGTTTCTGAAAGCTTTCTTTAGTGGAACAGTTTCTGCGAATCCGCAGAAACTGCCCAAACGGAAGATTATCCTTCAACGCCTTCGGGTGATGACTGTCATAGCTCAATAATGAGTTCCTTGCCATGGGTTTGGTGTATAACTCTGTTTCTAGCCCTCTAGATGTGGCTACATTCAACAGATCGAGAAATGCCAACTTATGTTTATTGATTTCTACTGTGAATTTCAGAAAATTGTTTCTGCCATTAAGCCAGGTAAGAAAGCTATCAATTGCTGCTATTTCCCCTCGCCAGACGACAAAAATATCATCTATGTAACGCCTCCATAAGCGTATCAACTCACGAAAAGGATTATTAGTAGTCAGCACATGTTCTTGCTTGAACCCGTGAACATAAAGGTTCGCCAGGCTGGGAGCAAAAATGCTTCCCATACTGGTACCGGAAGTCTGGAGGTAAATGGTGTTTTAAAATTTGAAGAAATTTTCCTTCATGGCGATCTGGGCACATGCCATAATGAAGTGTGTCGGTGTTATCGAGTCCAGGTCTCTCTCCGCCAGAAGTAACGTAATGGCATCTAATGTCTTGTCTTGTGGAATAGAGGTGTAGAGTGATTCTACATCAAATGATACGAGAACATCCGTTTCCTGATTGAACTCAACATCCGGTAGTAACCTCAGGACATCCTTTGTGTCCTGTAAAAAGGTTGCCATCTCTCTCACCATTGGTCTTAAAAAATGGTCTACAAATGTAGATAAAGGTTCCAATAAGGAGCCAATTCCAGATATAATCGGGCGTCCTAATGGTGGTCTAGAGGGTTTATGTACTTTAGGAAGCACATACAAATAGGGCATCACGGGATGTTTGGTCTGTAAAAATGTTGCTTCTTGTGCCGTGATCCACCCTTCACTCAATGCCTCTTCAACCATGATCGCAATGTTATTCTTGATCCTCTCAGTTGGATCTTCTTTGAGGGGGCTATATGAATTCCTGTCCCCTAATTGTCTTAGGCACTCTGCCCGGTAAACCTCAGTATCAGCTGGTTTAATTGTGATCTGGTCATCAGATGTAAGGCTGCGAAGTGCTGCTTGTTCATTTTTTTGAAAGTTACAGAATTTCATGTGATCTTTTTCAAGTATTGACGTTATGTCGTTACTCGCAGCTTGTTCGAATGTCAGTACCTGTGGTGGAACCAAGTGTTTTGCAGGGTTAAACGTGGATTTCTTCTTGAGCCCAGTATTAGTATCCATAGGATCGAATTTCTCCTCCTTGCCTCTGAAGAAAAAGTGTAACCTGACTTTACGGAAGAAGTTAGCTAGTTCCCAATTAGTCTGGAATGCATCACCATGGGCAGTAGAAACAAAACCTAGGACTCTGTTCAATACGGTCTCTTCATCCTTACTAAGTGACCTAGAACTGAGGTTCATTACTAGTCCGTCTCTGCACTTGTTCGGGCTTTTCCAGTCGGGTTCTTCTTGTTGCTGCGAAGGCTCCAGGGTGATGGGGGTGGACTCCAATGGACCTGCACCCGTTGGTTTCTCCGTCTCCCTCTCGGATGCCCCCGATCAAAACCTAAAAAAGGTTGGTTATTGAAGTTGCCTGAAAGCCTGGTGGTTGAAACGGCCCATAGGTCCCATTTGGGTAGGAAAAGGGGGGCATTGCCAAGGATTCGGTTGCCACCATTGTTGGTATTGGTTTGGAGGACCTCCTCGCCATTTCATTTGATAATTCCTTGCTCGCCCTCTAGGCTATTGCCCACTCCTAGTAGATGTATCTGAGTCGCTAGCACTTGATTCTTCATCTGAGCTCGAGGTGCCATATGAAGATCCCAGTTTACGTCCTCTACTGTTGAATTCTGGAGGAACATAACTGTCGCTCGTATAGGGATACACTCTCTCATGGGTGAATCTCGCCAGGTCTTTTTTAAATTTCTCAATCTTTGAGAATAAAATGTTATCCTTAAATTCTTTATTATTTTTGTTTGATTCCTCTTGTTTTTTTTTTAAGGCTGTGCTAGTGATTGTGGTCTTAATGTGTGCCTCTAGTACTTGAATTTCTATTAGGATGGTGTCTGCCACTGTTAGAAAGGCGATCCCGGGGGAGGCAGAAGATGTCTGACTGACCACCCCTAGGTCCACCCCTCCGTCTAGAAGTAGCCGAGCGTTATCGAGAGGCCTCCTGGGTGAGGGTACTCTCCTAGGATCGTACAGCAGAGTAACCACACCACTACAAATGGACACCACACAAGAGGATAAGTTCTTAGGCTTTATCAAGAATAAAGGTTGCTTGTCTTCAGCGATATGTACAGGCAGATCGAGGGATCTGAAAAGTCTCGTAAATAAGGGACAGGGTAGCGGGACAGTCTCAGTACTGGTGACGGAAGGGATACCCTGCGCACAGCTCTCAATCCTGGAGCCGGGGGGTTCCGAGAAGTCGAGCCGCGGCGGCACCAGCAGGCCTTGTCAGGTGGTCTTTAACGGAGAGGGGGCCGCGGCAGTGCCAGCAGGCCTCAAGGTGGTTTCGGCGAAGGTGGACCGCGGCAGCGCCAGCAGGTTCCAAAGGTGGTTCAGCTAAGATGGACCGCGGCAGCGCCAGCAGGCTCCAAAGATGGTTCAGCTAAGATGGACCGCGGCAGCGCCAGCAGGCTCCAAAGATGGTTCAGCTAAGATGGACCGCGGCAGCACCAGCAGGCTCCAAAGGTGGTCCAGGCTTCAGGGTAATGAGTTCTTCTCGGGGTCAGCCGCGACAGCGTCAGCAGGGTTCTGGACTCCAGGATACAACTGGCGTCCTACTCCAGGGCTGACCCAGATATAAGACGGGAGTTCTTTGATGTCCGGACCCTCGCGCCTGGGGGTCAGAGGGGCCGGGATGGTGGTGCCCAGACACCCAGCAGGGGGGTGGAGCCAGCGCCCAGGGAGGCCGGAGGGTGATCGATACTAGGCGTCCGGGGACGGCTGCAGGGCCATCGGAACTCCCCTCCACTTGGATCCGTTGAGTGGCCACTCTACCACCTGGGTGGATCTTGGTGCCTCGATGTCGGGGCTTCGCTGGGGCCTTGGTCGGGCCGAGGCCGCGTGCTCGGGACGTGATGGGCCCAAGATGGAGTCGGGCCTGCAGGGGTAGTCCGGAGTGGTAGCCGGACCGGCAGTGTTGGGGCGTGCAGGGTACGCCGTGTTCCAGGGGGGAGAGCCGTGGTTTGCCAGGGTGGATGCTCTCGTTGGTAGTTCGTGTAGGGTCGTGCCAAGGGGGCGTCCGTGGCTCGATGGAGGGCCGATGTCGTCCTGGGCCCGCCATGAGGGAGGGGTAGGACCACGCCACGAGGCCGGGTCCAACAGCCACGCACTTAGCTGTCTTAATGATCAAGATAAGCCAATCACGCGTGCTGCGCCATGCAATCAATGACCAATCTTTTAAGAACCGTTTATCCGTGAGGAACAATCTAGGGGCATTCGTCACTAGTAACTCCGTGTGGCACAGTTCCCTCTCAAGGATTCTGCCATGAAAATCCCATGGATTACTGTGCGAGAGTGTGATTTCTTCAACCCCAGTACTTTACCCCAATCCTCCTCATTACTGCTTATAGTCGATGGAAGACTATCTAAGTTCTAGGATTCAGGGAGAGGATTGACTGTAATTCCCCTTCATCATACACTAAACCCCAGTTTTCTGCCATAGTATATCAAAACTGTGAAAAGAAAGGGACTGTATGTAATTGCAAACACACAACAAGAGGTAGTCTCCTCAGAAACTCGAGGTAAAAATAAGTGACTGATGCCCTAAAATGGAGTATGATAGCTGGCAACGTTACTGCCATTATGTCTATAGCACTGAGAACACTTTATTTTCTTTCGATTTCTTTAGACTTTGAACACGAACATAGTATATCATTTTTCCTATTCTTTCAGATACCTCAAGGTATACGAGTGTTTTTGAGGAAGGATTGTACACGCTACAAATCAGGTGATCCGGTTGTATTGCTTCCAACCGTTTCGAATGTACTTGCATTATTATTATTTTTTTAATATCTTCACTTATTGCAGTAGCAAAAAATTGGTTTGGTGGGTCCTGACGAAGGCACAGGTTAGATCGTTCTCCATGTGTGCTGAACATGTTGACCACTTAATAATTATAGACAGCTATTTGTTGGAACTATCTTTTGCACTGTTTTTAGTTTGGGTCACGGTGGACAGAAATAAATAGTGGGTCTGTCGTGGTTCAATTTTAATCTCACATATCATTGTTGCACTGCATACACTTCCCATACACTCCACTGCTCACTTCTTGTAATTTAGATAGTTATCTTCCTTTTGAAATGAAAACATCCTTGTGCTCCTCCACCATTATGATGGAGTTGCAGCCCTTAGAGTCACTTGGTTGACTTCCAGAGGAGACCAAGATGATGAAGCATGTCACCATCTTGGTGAGTGATGGGAATCCGGAAATTTAATGAATATTTCTTATTGTTTCGGTATCTATATATGGCAGTAGTGGTTTTCAAAAGAAATATTTAGTGTTCTCTATTACACTTTAGACCCTTGGCTATTTCTGGTTTGTTTTGTTTGCTATATCAGGGGAAGATATCCAGGCAGGTCTCTAAACATTGCCTTTGACCCTACTTAAAGTTACTTGTGTTATATGATTAATATGGGGTTGTTCCTGCTTGCCTGTTCACGCTAAAACTGCTGCCAGTACTGCTGTTTGTTTGTACCCCTGGAGCCCTATTTGAACCTTCTCTGCTTTCTCCAAACCCGCCCGCTAGTCTCCCGCCGCTCTGCCGCTTTTCTGACATCCAAAGCGGGAGCCGCCGAGAGGAGACCGGCGAGGGGCTGCACTACGTGTCCCAGCAGCCCTGCTGGGGTATAGCGTCATCTGAAAGAGCCTGGAGGCGCATTTAAACAACGCTGCCACTATTGTAAGTGGGTTGTTCCTGCTTGCCTGTTCGCGCTAAAACTGCTGCCAGTACTGCTGTTTCTTTGTACCCCTGGAGCCCTATTTGGACCTTCTCTGCTTTCTCCAAACCCGCCCGCTAGTCTCCCGCCGCTCTGCCGCTTTTCTGACATCCAAAGCGGGAGCCGCCGAGAGGAGACCGGCGAGTGGCTGCACTACGTGTCCCAGCAGCCCTGCTGGGGTATAGCGTCATCTGAAAGAGCCTGGAGGCGCATTTAAACAACGCTGCCACTATTGTAAGTGGGTTGTTCCTGCTTGCCTGTTCGCGCTAAAACTGCTGCCAGTACTGCTGTTTGTTTGTACCCCTGGAGCCCTATTTGGACCTTCTCTGCTTTCTCCAAACCCGCCCGCTAGTCTCCCGCCGCTCTGCCGCTTTTCTGACATCCAAAGCGGGAGCCGCCGAGAGGAGACCGGCGAGGGGCTGCACTACGTGTCCCAGCAGCCCTGCTGGGGTATAGCGTCATCTGAAAGAGCCTGGAGGCGCATTTAAACAACGCTGCCACTATTGTAAGTGGGTTGTTCCTGCTTGCCTGTTCGCGCTAAAACTGCTGCCAGTACTGCTGTTTGTTTGTACCCCTGGAGCCCTATTTGGACCTCCTCTGTTTTCTCCAAACCCGCCCGCTAGTCTCCCGCCGCTCTGCCGCTTTTCTGACATCCAAAGCGGGAGCCGCCGAGAGGAGACCGGCGAGGGGCTGCACTACGTGTCCCAGCAGCCCTGCTGGGGTATAGCGTCATCTGAAAGAGCCTGGAGGCGCATTTAAACAACGCTGCCACTCCCTCGCGGGACGCCCGGGGCCAAGCCCGGGCAAAGGGCGGGCCCTCTGTGGCCCTCAGGGGACCTAAGGTGACGGGACGGGCCACCCCTCTAACGTGTTGCAATTTAAAATCCCACTACCATTATTGTCTTCAAGATTCACGTTTGCCTACTGCCCTCGTTGCTGCTTGATTTGAACCAGGACTGTTTTGGGAAGTCAAGCAGGAAGGTAACAAGACTTTTAAGGTGACTCCGACTAACTATATTGACTATATTGACATTAGAGGGTTAAAGACTGATAGTTACTACTACTAGCATCTAAATGTCGAAGGCAAAAAATTCTATAGCTCCGGGTAATACCATGGATAATTATCTGGTACAAGTTGTGGAAAATATTAATCATGCAAGAAGGTCATCATTGGGCCTTAGCACCCCACTTTCGTTGTCCCAAAATGAGATCCTAAATACGGATCTAATTGTTTTGGACACCCCGAATATTTCATCCCCAGCCCCTCATGGGCAGGATATGGGGTTCCCACAAAATGTATCAGCTATAGTACACTCAGCCACCAAAGCGCAAGCGCCAACTGGAGATTTAGACCTAGACTTAGAACTCTCTTTGCATGATCCAGATCTAGAGTTGGAGATAGTACATTCCTCCCCCCCTCACCCGCTGCTCCTGTTGCCGCTCCAAGAGTAACAAAAGCGACTGCTAAGATCCTGACAAAAAGGGAAGGGTTAAGGTCTAGCAGGAAAAGGCCAGCTACTCCACCAAACAGGAAAAATGCAGATGGGAATGTGAGCAGAGGAGATGCGAACCAAGGATGGGATGAAGAGGGTATACTAAAAAAACTCATGGGCATGCTGGATATTAAGCTAAACCAGCTAGTAAAACCCATATTGTCAAAAATCGATCATCTTACTGCTAAAATAAATAAAATGGAGGATTATATTACAGCAACTAACAATAAAATGGGGGAATTGCCGACCATGCTGGTAGAAAAGCTGGCTGAAAGAACTCGACTAGAAGGCTCACTTCAAGGTGCAATAGAGCTACCTCAGAACGAGCAGGTTCGATCTGAGACTGGCCTAAATCAAGTTAATCTTGCCACCACTCCATCTATTGAGCCTGATGGCAATTGTTTATTACAGGGCCCCAGCATAGAAAACAACCCTATGGAGCTAATTGTTGAAGCTTCACCCCTTATCCTGGTACTTGCCAATGTTCCCCCGCTAAATATAGGCCAGAAAGAACATCCAGATTCCCTATTAAATAAGGCACTCCAATGGTTGAATAACAATATGCATATGTGTCCCGGGGGTAAACACAAATTGGCAGAAGATTTATTAACCGCAAGACGGGTAAAATGGATAGGGAGTAGCATTAAGAAATTTCCAGGGGACTGTGTGGTCTTGAGTCTTAAATGCCCCGAAGTTTTACCTGAAATTTTGAATAACCTTTTTCCACCCCAACGCAGAACTGCGGAGTTAATCCCACTCACTCTGGACTTTTTTTATAAGAGGAAAGGTTTAGTATCAAACCCGAGCATTCTGAGAACCAAATGGACAACAGTGACCAGTAGACGTGCAAAGGAGGGCCCACCTAATGTTTAGGGGTTAAATTTAGATAATAGATACACAGCATTGTCCAATCTAAATGAGTGTGATTGACTTGCAATAGATAAAGGATCATCAGTGAAAAATGAGTCAAGATATTACACAGGCAAACTAGATAAATTTATGGATCGAAACAATAAAAATATGGATCCCGGCCATAGAGTCCCTCAAAGCCCAAATAGTAATATACTCATATCAGGGCCAGAGGATTCTATGAACACTAGAACAACAGCTGGGGATAACTTTAAACCTGTGCAGGGGGGACAGCCAAAAGTGGATGTCAGTAGAAACTTGGAGGTGGCATGTATACTAACTTTTATATCCTGGAATATAGCTGGTATAGTTAGTAAGATAGATAACCCAGAATGGGTCGATTACATTGATAAGCATGATATAGTCATGCTGCAAGAAACTTGGTCAGTCAACCCAGTTTTTCGATTGGGCTATCTAAATTTTTTTAAACCTGCATTTAAAGGTGGAAAAGGACGTCCCTCGGGAGGATTGTTGATTTGGGTTCGTCAAGCATTGTCCTGCACTATATCACAAAGACAAATAACTTCAAATGATATTCTAGCACTAAATATCAGATGGCCTAACGGCCAAGAAACAGCTTTGTATAATATCTATGCTAGGGGGGTTGGTGCAGGTATTCCTTCTGAAGTCTTTTCCACCTTAGAACAAGACGTTGAAACTCTTTGTCCTAATCCCCACATTATAGTGGGTGGTGATTTTAATTCAACTTTTGAGCCCCTAGGAGAAGAGGATAGGAGTCTAACGGAAGAGGAGGATAGTAGATGGGGAATACCACAATTGGAGATTCCTCCTATAAAAAGATGGAGTGCTACGGCCATTAGAATAAAGAGCCTCTGCCTCGCTAGAGGCTTGAGAGCTGTGAATGGGAGAACACAATCCGACCCAAAAGGGAAGTCCACCTTTGATAATGGTCGTGCTACAAGCAGGATTGACTATCTCTTAATTGATGTAAGAGCATGGCCCAAGTTATTAGACATGGAAGTTGTCTCACGATTAGAGAGTGATCACCACCCTCTGTATATGACATTCCATTCCTATCAAGAGTCTAGAGTACCCACTAACAAAAAGTTGATGGTAACACGAGATGTTGTCTGCTCAAATAATCAAAGACACTTGAAATGGGGAATGTTGTTAAGAGATGAAAGAAACTTAGAAAATATGAAAAAGCAGGTAAGAGAGGAAGTGAACAATATTAAAGCGCACTCTGGGAATCGTAATTTCCAGGAATACATGATGGAGGCTCATAAAAACCTATTTTCTAAATTGCAAAGTTATTTTATTAAAACAGCAGTCCAAACCACAGCAAAAAAAAACATAGTTATTAAAAGTTGGTATGATAAAAGCTGTAGATTGGCAAGGCAAAACTTAAGTCAAGAATTAAAAATAGGAAACCCAACAGCTGTTAGAAGGGCAAGGGACCTTTATAGGCAGACACAGAAACAAGCAAAGAGGTGCTGGGAGGAAGAGGGCTGGAGTGAATTGAAGCAGGCGTGTACTAACAAAGATTCCAAGCGGTTTTGGGCCTTAGTTAAATGGAACAGGGGTGAGACAGCTGCCCAACCACAAAATCATGTGCCAATAGACGGCTGGAATGACTTTTTTAAACCTCAGTATGCCAGATGCTCGATATATGCATCCATATCTCCCCCCCAAGCTATATTTTTCAGCGATCAGATATTCACTGAAAAGGATGTTAACTTGGCACTGGACTGCGTGTCGGGTGGAAAAGCGCCAGGCATGGATGGGATCCCAGCAGTCGTTTTTTTATCTGACCGTATCTCTTGGTGCACATATTTCACAATGCTGTCAAATGCAATCGCTATGGGTGGAGAAGTCCCAGCCTCATGGAAAGGGGCAGAAATTATCCCCATATACAAAAAGGGGGATAAAACCCAGGCAAAAAATTACAGACCCATTAGTCTGATTGACACAGCGCAGAAGATAATGGGTCGACTAGTCCAGAATAAACTGCAACAATGGATTGAAGACCAAAATATACTGTCACCTTATCAAGCGGGTTTTCGCCCCTTGACTAGTAGTGTTGACCAAGTCTTTTATTTTTTAGCCATTTATTGGAGAAATGTCACGCCAGGAAATGGCACATTGTATGCAGTTTTCGTGGACCTAAAAGCTGCGTTTGACCTGGTGCCAAGAGAGAAATTGTGGGAAACCCTGGCGGAGGCGGGAATAAGCCATGAGCTCCTCACTCTGCTGGTGCGGCTCCACGAAAATAATTTTGCAAAAATAAGGTGGGGCAAACAGGGGGAAGTGACGACCCCCTTCCCAGTAGAATGAGGGGTGAGGCAAGGGTGCGTCTTGGCCCCAACGCTTTTTTCAATTTATATAAATGGAATTGTGGAACATTTAAACAAATCTCCAAATGATGCCCCAACCATGGCAGGTGTACACGTCCCCGTACTAATGTTCCCGGACGATACGCTTTTACTATCACGTACTCCCAGTGGATTGCAGAAAGCGGTGGATGCCTTTGGGGTTTTTTGTGACAGCCGAGGCCTGGAATTAAATACCAGCAAAACCAAATTTAGGTGCCTGAGTTCCCAAACAGGTTTTAAGGGGGTGATAAAATATAAGGGTGAACCACTGGAAAAAGTAGATGCTTTTGCTTATCTAGGAATCACCCTTCAAAATGACATGAAATGGAAATCACACATCAACATGGCATCTTTAAAATTTAGCCAGTTAGCAGGAGCAGTCACTATTAAACATAATACTTCTTTGACTAGACCTATAAATTGTGCACTTGAAGTTTACAGTATGAAAGTAGTAAGTGCATGCTTGTATGGGTCTGAGCTCTGGGGTTTTTCAGACCTAGATAACCTAGGGCGGGCGGAAAATAGATTCCTACGAGGGCTTGTTAGGGCCCCACAAAGTACACCTATAATCCCACTCAAGATGGATCTAGGTAGGAAAAATATTGAAGACATTGCCCGTCTACGTCCTTTGTTGTATTGGAGGCGGTTAATGGTAACCCCAGAGTTAAGTCACTATGCATCTGCTTTTTTTGATGTTGTGAATTTTGATCGCTTCCACTGCATTGCATGGCTAAAGGAATTGCGGGGCACATTGGTGAAATTGGGCCTGGATCATTTGTGGGGTAAAAAGGATGTTGCCCTATTTCCATCAAAAAAGCAACTTAAGGATATCTACTGGGAGTCAGTATATGTAACACTGTATCGAAAAGGTTTGCAATCTTCCTTGACCTCACGCTTTTTGGATACAAAACAAATCCCATTATACGAAAAATATTGGGATATAGTTGAACGCCCACTGGATAGGAAACTATATTTCCAATTTCGTGTGGGAACTCTTCCAGTGAACGCTTTTACACAAAAATGGTCCCTATTAAAGAACGCTTATTGCGACCATTGTAAAAACCACATAGAGGACATAGCACACCTATTTTTTTCCTGCCCCCTATATGCGATTCCACGTCGAATGTGGTTAAAACCCATTTGTAAGATCATGGGCACCCGTTGTTGCTCTCAGGCCCTAAGAATCCTAATATCTGATACCTCAACTCCATTGGTAATAGGCGTAGCAAAATTCCTTGCATGGGCATGGGTTATAAGATCTCGTGCTCTAAAGCCCATGGAATAATATGATTTATTAACTGCCAGTATAATCTTGCTTGTCCCTTTTTAAACACTTTTATATGAAATTTTATAAAATTGTATGTATACATCTTTTAGTATTATTAGCTTTTCGACTTTTGTTGTTTAATACGTTTTTAATGTATTATTCTTATACTTAGTATTTATTGTATGATGTTTAGGAGGTTGCTTTTATGACAAAGTCGAATAAAGCTTTGGAAAAAAAAAAAAAAAAAAAGTTATATAATTATTACTAGCAAGAATATTTTATTGCATGGGTGTTCATTTCTAAAAGAACAGGGGCCAGATGTAGGTAATCTCGATTTACCTATTCTTAATTACCGAATTTTACCAATTCGGTATTTAAGAATAGGTAAATGGGATGAATCGGTGAGATTCGGTAATTAAGAATCGGTATTTAACGAATCGGTAAATACCGATTCTGTAATTCCCATTCATTCCTATAGGCCCATAGGAATGAATGGGAATTACCGATACGGTATTTACCAATTCGGTATTTAACGAATCGGTAAATACCGAATCGGTAATAGGGGGAACCCTTTCAAGGGTGGCAGGGTGTCACTTTGACACCCTCTTCCACCCCTGAATTGTGCATGGATGCACATGTGGCACACATACATGCCCTAAGGGCATGCATGTCTGCCACATGGCACTGTCATTAAATGCCAAAAATTGCTTTTTTTAGGGTTTTCGTAATTTACCACTAACTTGTAGTTGGTGGTATATAACAAATCCTTACAGGTGAAAAGCACTCACTTGAGTGCTTCCGACATTTCAGATTCGGTAATTTACCGAATAGGTATTTAATTTTACCGAATTCTTAAATACCGATTCGGTAAATTACCAAATCCCAAATGCCTAATATCGGTCGGTAACGGCTGAAATTCGGAAGTTACCGACCGGTATTAGGGTTCCTACATCTAGCCCATAGTCATGTACAAGTGAAAGATTGCTATTGAGATCGTCCACAGCCATTCCTCAGTCTTAATACAAAAAATAACCTTTTAAAAAATATATATATTTACTAGTAGTACATTATATCTACTGAGTGACAGTAACATGAAAATTCAGCTTTTAATCTAAACGGCTTCATTGTAATAAAATTCAGAGACCAAGGTCAATTCCTGGAACTGTTGTACCAGAAAAGATTAGGGTTTTATTTTAAAACTAATCTGAATTCCTCTGTTCGTTTTTTTTTAAATTTAAAAACACCCCGATACAATAGTCCAACTCCACTATACCCTACCTGGGAGTTCACCTGGGTGCTTCTATCCCTGCCACCATCGCTGCTAACTTTGGAAAGCTTCAAGCTCTAGGAACTAGGCCAATGGAAACACCACACATTATCTTGGATAGGCAAGATAGCGGCTATTAAGAAGACCGTACTTCCCCAGATCCTGTACCTCTTCCAGACTCTTCCTTGCGTCCCCCGACAGGCTGGATTCAGCTATCCCAATCAGATTTAGCGCGCTTCATCTAGCAAGGCCGCACACCCAGATTCAAGCACACCATAGCAATCCTGCCTCCAGAACGGGGTGGGGAGGGGGTCCCTGACCTGCAGCTTTATTTTATGCCACACAGCTCCGCTATTTAGTTGAATGGAGCCGTCTTGAATCCGAGAAGCACTGGCTGTTTCAGGATCAAGCGGTAGCCAGCATGCCCCTACAGGGCATTCCCTTCCTCCGTAAAGCACATAGGCCATCTAATCTTTATGCCTCCCATATTACAAAAACAACAAGTGATGGACTGAATGTGGATCAATGTCACACACTCCCCCAGTCAAAAGATCTGGGCCCAAATCCATCGTTTTTTTGCACTCCACACCACCCTGGGTTAGACAATGGCGATATGCAAATCAGCTCTGACCCTGTTGCCCCATGGGAACAGTCCAGTCCGAACTACAAAAGCCATGTCCTTCCCAGAACGGAATCAAGCATCCGAGGACCGGACCGGTTTCGAGGTAACACCTCTCTTCAGCCCGGCTAGCTTGACTCCAAGTGGTGTGGAGTGCCTGGGACCCACGTCTGGGCATCCCCAGCGCACTTAGGGCGGCAATTGCAAAAACAACAAGTGATGGACTGAATGTGGATCAATGTCACACACTCCCCCAGTCAAAAGATCTGGGCCCAAATCCATCGTTTTTTTGCACTCCACACCACCCTGGGTTAGACAATGGCGATATGCAAATCAGCTCTGACCCTGTTGCCCCATGGGAACAGTCCAGTCCGAACTACAAAAGCCATGTCCTTCCCAGAACGGAATCAAGCATCCGAGGACCGGACCGGTTTCGAGGTAACACCTCTCTTCAGCCCGGCTAGCTTGACTCCAAGTGGTGTGGAGTGCCTGGGACCCACGTCTGGGCATCCCCAGCGCACTTAGGGCGGCAATTGCAAAAACAACAAGTGATGGACTGAATGTGGATCAATGTCACACACTCCCCCAGTCAAAAGATCTGGGCCCAAATCCATCGTTTTTTTGCACTCCACACCACCCTGGGTTAGACAATGGCGATATGCAAATCAGCTCTGACCCTGTTGCCCCATGGGAACAGTCCAGTCCGAACTACAAAAGCCATGTCCTTCCCAGAACGGAATCAAGCATCCGAGGACCGGACCGGTTTCGAGGTAACACCTCTCTTCAGCCCGGCTAGCTTGACTCCAAGTGGTGTGGAGTGCCTGGGACCCACGTCTGGGCATCCCCAGCGCACTTAGGGCGGCAATTGCAAAAACAACAAGTGATGGACTGAATGTGGATCAATGTCACACACTCCCCCAGTCAAAAGATCTGGGCCCAAATCCATCGTTTTTTTGCACTCCACACCACCCTGGGTTAGACAATGGCGATATGCAAATCAGCTCTGACCCTGTTGCCCCATGGGAACAGTCCAGTCCGAACTACAAAAGCCATGTCCTTCCCAGAACGGAATCAAGCATCCGAGGACCGGACCGGTTTCGAGGTAACACCTCTCTTCAGCCCGGCTAGCTTGACTCCAAGTGGTGTGGAGTGCCTGGGACCCACGTCTGGGCATCCCCAGCGCACTTAGGGCGGCAATTGCAAAAACAACAAGTGATGGACTGAATGTGGATCAATGTCACACACTCCCCCAGTCAAAAGATCTGGGCCCAAATCCATCGTTTTTTTGCACTCCACACCACCCTGGGTTAGACAATGGCGATATGCAAATCAGCTCTGACCCTGTTGCCCCATGGGAACAGTCCAGTCCGAACTACAAAAGCCATGTCCTTCCCAGAACGGAATCAAGCATCCGAGGACCGGACCGGTTTCGAGGTAACACCTCTCTTCAGCCCGGCTAGCTTGACTCCAAGTGGTGTGGAGTGCCTGGGACCCACGTCTGGGCATCCCCAGCGCACTTAGGGCGGCAATTGCAAAAACAACAAGTGATGGACTGAATGTGGATCAATGTCACACACTCCCCCAGTCAAAAGATCTGGGCCCAAATCCATCGTTTTTTTGCACTCCACACCACCCTGGGTTAGACAATGGCGATATGCAAATCAGCTCTGACCCTGTTGCCCCATGGGAACAGTCCAGTCCGAACTACAAAAGCCATGTCCTTCCCAGAACGGAATCAAGCATCCGAGGACCGGACCGGTTTCGAGGTAACACCTCTCTTCAGCCCGGCTAGCTTGACTCCAAGTGGTGTGGAGTGCCTGGGACCCACGTCTGGGCATCCCCAGCGCACTTAGGGCGGCAATTGCAAAAACAACAAGTGATGGACTGAATGTGGATCAATGTCACACACTCCCCCAGTCAAAAGATCTGGGCCCAAATCCATCGTTTTTTTGCACTCCACACCACCCTGGGTTAGACAATGGCGATATGCAAATCAGCTCTGACCCTGTTGCCCCATGGGAACAGTCCAGTCCGAACTACAAAAGCCATGTCCTTCCCAGAACGGAATCAAGCATCCGAGGACCGGACCGGTTTCGAGGTAACACCTCTCTTCAGCCCGGCTAGCTTGACTCCAAGTGGTGTGGAGTGCCTGGGACCCACGTCTGGGCATCCCCAGCGCACTTAGGGCGGCAATTGCAAAAACAACAAGTGATGGACTGAATGTGGATCAATGTCACACACTCCCCCAGTCAAAAGATCTGGGCCCAAATCCATCGTTTTTTTGCACTCCACACCACCCTGGGTTAGACAATGGCGATATGCAAATCAGCTCTGACCCTGTTGCCCCATGGGAACAGTCCAGTCCGAACTACAAAAGCCATGTCCTTCCCAGAACGGAATCAAGCATCCGAGGACCGGACCGGTTTCGAGGTAACACCTCTCTTCAGCCCGGCTAGCTTGACTCCAAGTGGTGTGGAGTGCCTGGGACCCACGTCTGGGCATCCCCAGCGCACTTAGGGCGGCAATTGCAAAAACAACAAGTGATGGACTGAATGTGGATCAATGTCACACACTCCCCCAGTCAAAAGATCTGGGCCCAAATCCATCGTTTTTTTGCACTCCACACCACCCTGGGTTAGACAATGGCGATATGCAAATCAGCTCTGACCCTGTTGCCCCATGGGAACAGTCCAGTCCGAACTACAAAAGCCATGTCCTTCCCAGAACGGAATCAAGCATCCGAGGACCGGACCGGTTTCGAGGTAACACCTCTCTTCAGCCCGGCTAGCTTGACTCCAAGTGGTGTGGAGTGCCTGGGACCCACGTCTGGGCATCCCCAGCGCACTTAGGGCGGCAATTGCAAAAACAACAAGTGATGGACTGAATGTGGATCAATGTCACACACTCCCCCAGTCAAAAGATCTGGGCCCAAATCCATCGTTTTTTTGCACTCCACACCACCCTGGGTTAGACAATGGCGATATGCAAATCAGCTCTGACCCTGTTGCCCCATGGGAACAGTCCAGTCCGAACTACAAAAGCCATGTCCTTCCCAGAACGGAATCAAGCATCCGAGGACCGGACCGGTTTCGAGGTAACACCTCTCTTCAGCCCGGCTAGCTTGACTCCAAGTGGTGTGGAGTGCCTGGGACCCACGTCTGGGCATCCCCAGCGCACTTAGGGCGGCAATTGCAAAAACAACAAGTGATGGACTGAATGTGGATCAATGTCACACACTCCCCCAGTCAAAAGATCTGGGCCCAAATCCATCGTTTTTTTGCACTCCACACCACCCTGGGTTAGACAATGGCGATATGCAAATCAGCTCTGACCCTGTTGCCCCATGGGAACAGTCCAGTCCGAACTACAAAAGCCATGTCCTTCCCAGAACGGAATCAAGCATCCGAGGACCGGACCGGTTTCGAGGTAACACCTCTCTTCAGCCCGGCTAGCTTGACTCCAAGTGGTGTGGGCCCAGATCTTTTGACTGGGGTGAATGTGTGACATTGATCCACATTCTGTCCATCATTGTTGTGTTTGCAGTTACCGCTCTAAGTGTACTGGGGATGCTCAGACGTGAGTCCCAGACACTCCACACCACTGGAATCAAGCTAGCCGGGCTGATGAGAGGTGTTACCTCGAAACCGGGCCGGTCCTCGGATGCTTGTTTCCGTTCTGGGAAGGACATGGCTTTTGTAGTTCGGACTGGACTGTTCCCATGGGGCAACAGGGTCAGCGCTGATTTGCATATCGCCATTGTCTAACCCAGGGTGGTGTGGAGTGGAAAAACGATGGATTTGGGCCCAGATCTTTTGACTGGGGTGAATGTGTGACATTGATCCACATTCTGTCCATCATTGTTGTGTTTGCAGTTACCGCTCTAAGTGTACTGGGGATGCTCAGACGTGAGTCCCAGACACTCCACACCACTGGAATCAAGCTAGCCGGGCTGATGAGAGGTGTTACCTCGAAACCGGGCCGGTCCTCGGATGCTTGTTTCCGTTCTGGGAAGGACATGGCTTTTGTAGTTCGGACTGGACTGTTCCCATGGGGCAACAGGGTCAGCGCTGATTTGCATATCGCCATTGTCTAACCCAGGGTGGTGTGGAGTGGAAAAACGATGGATTTGGGCCCAGATCTTTTGACTGGGGTGAATGTGTGACATTGATCCACATTCTGTCCATCATTGTTGTGTTTGCAGTTACCGCTCTAAGTGTACTGGGGATGCTCAGACGTGAGTCCCAGACACTCCACACCACTGGAATCAAGCTAGCCGGGCTGATGAGAGGTGTTACCTCGAAACCGGGCCGGTCCTCGGATGCTTGTTTCCGTTCTGGGAAGGACATGGCTTTTGTAGTTCGGACTGGACTGTTCCCATGGGGCAACAGGGTCAGCGCTGATTTGCATATCGCCATTGTCTAACCCAGGGTGGTGTGGAGTGGAAAAACGATGGATTTGGGCCCAGATCTTTTGACTGGGGTGAATGTGTGACATTGATCCACATTCTGTCCATCATTGTTGTGTTTGCAGTTACCGCTCTAAGTGTACTGGGGATGCTCAGACGTGAGTCCCAGACACTCCACACCACTGGAATCAAGCTAGCCGGGCTGATGAGAGGTGTTACCTCGAAACCGGGCCGGTCCTCGGATGCTTGTTTCCGTTCTGGGAAGGACATGGCTTTTGTAGTTCGGACTGGACTGTTCCCATGGGGCAACAGGGTCAGCGCTGATTTGCATATCGCCATTGTCTAACCCAGGGTGGTGTGGAGTGGAAAAACGATGGATTTGGGCCCAGATCTTTTGACTGGGGTGAATGTGTGACATTGATCCACATTCTGTCCATCATTGTTGTGTTTGCAGTTACCGCTCTAAGTGTACTGGGGATGCTCAGACGTGAGTCCCAGACACTCCACACCACTGGAATCAAGCTAGCCGGGCTGATGAGAGGTGTTACCTCGAAACCGGGCCGGTCCTCGGATGCTTGTTTCCGTTCTGGGAAGGACATGGCTTTTGTAGTTCGGACTGGACTGTTCCCATGGGGCAACAGGGTCAGCGCTGATTTGCATATCGCCATTGTCTAACCCAGGGTGGTGTGGAGTGGAAAAACGATGGATTTGGGCCCAGATCTTTTGACTGGGGTGAATGTGTGACATTGATCCACATTCTGTCCATCATTGTTGTGTTTGCAGTTACCGCTCTAAGTGTACTGGGGATGCTCAGACGTGAGTCCCAGACACTCCACACCACTGGAATCAAGCTAGCCGGGCTGATGAGAGGTGTTACCTCGAAACCGGGCCGGTCCTCGGATGCTTGTTTCCGTTCTGGGAAGGACATGGCTTTTGTAGTTCGGACTGGACTGTTCCCATGGGGCAACAGGGTCAGCGCTGATTTGCATATCGCCATTGTCTAACCCAGGGTGGTGTGGAGTGGAAAAACGATGGATTTGGGCCCAGATCTTTTGACTGGGGTGAATGTGTGACATTGATCCACATTCTGTCCATCATTGTTGTGTTTGCAGTTACCTCCCATATTACAAGCACCATACTGGAGGCCTGGGACCGCACTGCCACTATTCATGAACTGACAACATTTCCTTCCTCTCTCACACTACTATTCAACAACCCAGAGTTCCACCAGGGCACGACTCCTGGAGCCTTCACGCATTGGCGCCCCATGCCCTGCAGAGCGCAGGGTCACCTGTTTGACCTGGACGGAATTATCCCATTCCCACGGCTCCGGAAGGAATATGGTATCCCAGAGACGGAGAGGTTATTATACTTACAGCTTAGGCATTGGGCTCTTCAACCACAAGTTAAGTCGGGCGCTCAACGACTACTGACCGCTTACGAGAAGTGGCTTGTCACTAGATCTACTGATAAAAAGCTTATCTCGGACCTCTACAAACACCTATTGTTCTCCACAATATACACGTATAATGCGGGCGGGCACGCTGGGAGAGGGACTCAGGCCGCGCCCTTACACATAAAGAATGGACAGTATCTACCACAGAGCTCGACATTCAGCGTACCACATGGGCCTCACCGAGACATTGACCAAGAAAGTCACGTACTGGTACTACACGCCGGAGCGTCTTCATCAATTTGATCCCTGTCAGAGTGCCCTGTGTTGGAGAGGCTGCGGGGAGGTGGGTACGCTAGTACATCTTTTGTGGAGCTGTGATAGCATTCAACCATAGCGGTCCCATATATTAGATGAAATAGATTTACACCTTGACACACAACTCCCATGCTTCCCAGCCTATATCCTCTTAGGCCTAGCCAATCCACTAATGTATCCCGCTAAATCCCGAAGCGGATGACTGATCGCAATTGCCCTGGGCGCGGTTACCCAGAACATACTTGCACACTAGCAATCTTCCCAACCTCGACCGCACTCTGGGTGGCTACAGAGACTCTGGATGGTGCTGGTTATGGATAAATTGACACTCACTCTGGCGGGGAGGGGATCAGAGTTTCCTGAGCTCTGGCGCCCTTTCCTAACGTTGCTTGTAACAGAGTTCAGAGAGCTGACCTGCCCTAGATACTTATGTCTATTGCGCCTAGCTGACACGCAAATACTACAAGAGAGTTCTTCCCGCAAAATTTGTGGACTCCGATAAACCTCGCTGTGCCCCACATTTTCCTACCTCCTTCCTGTTATGGGAGGTTTGGCGGACGAGGGGAGGGGGTAATGTTGGGTTTTTCCTTTTCTTCCCCCCCCCTTTTTTTTCTCTCTTCTTAATGCAATTCTGTGCTTGGCACTGTTCACCTTTTGATGCGACGGACCCTCTCCATGCCTTTACTAATGTAATAACGATTATTGCGACACTTGTTGTCTGTAGTGAAATGATTCTGTGAGCCAAGGGTCGTGTTTTCTATTTTGCTGTCTGTTCTGAAATCAATAAAAAGATTTAAACCATACATTTGAAAACACAAAGACTTACCTTAGTAGTCAAGTTAGGAATCTTAACTAGTGAAATAAAGAACAACAAATGTATGTGTGCATTGTAATGAACAGAAGCTCAAAATAATCCACAGAGTTGAACTGCAGAGACATAGTAAGTCTATTTTCTGGGACAATCGAACAAGTTATTCAATTTTGGTAACAATCTTTCCACCCAATGTTCTTTGGTGTGATCTATATAAAAGCTTAGAGTCAGATGTACTAAGAATGGATTTGGTAAAATATATCGCAAATTGCGCACTGACTTTTACCGAATCCATTCTGTTTTTGCCAACCGACCTCTGTACTAATAAGTCGGTTCGCCAAAACCCAATTAGTAGTGTGTCTCAATTCAACCTACCTCATTAATGAGGTAGGTCGCGTGCTGTGACACACTTTAAATCTCAGCCATCAAAGGGATGGTGGCCTGCTGAGGTCAGCAGACCACAATGTCTGCAATTGCTTTCAAATAAAGCATTGTTTTGTTAAATGCAACCTATTTTCTATCAAGGAAAAGGAAAACTGGGTGTGTTTAAAAAAAAAAAACTTTCTCAAATGGGAAGGGATCCCAGGGGGACTTTTTCAAGTTTGACAATGGCTTACCATCACATTTGCCTAGTCGGTAAAGCTTAAATGCTTTGCAACCGGATATTGGTCACAATACATTAATATATACCATTCCAAATTGCTATTTGAAAAAAATACTCTAACCAAGCCTGGTTCAAATACTGATGTTGGTATTCGATTGCAAACCCAAATTGTGATTCGCGTAACGTGTTACCGAATTGCAATTCGGGTTTCTTACATGCCAAAAGGCTTTTGAGGTCTAAAATGGCCCGATTCTGTAAATCGGACCTTCTGCGAATACAAAAAATGTTTGTATAGCTAACCATTTGGCTCTCTCAGGGTCCAATTAATGGAGTCTCTCTTCCTTCTTAGAATGATGAGGTGGAGAAAAGAACGCAAGAATGGTGACATGAAATAAGAGTGAGCACTTTCGGCAGAATGGAAGCTCAGGTATTCAACACCAACTTATCTGGGAACAATTTTATATAAGGTGGCATGACAGAAAGAGCCTGCTGCTCTGTCACATGCACATCCAATGTTATGGCTATGAGAAAAATCATCTTCAACATCAGAAGCCTTAATGGACAACTGTGCAGCGGCTTAAAAGAGGTGCACATCAAAAAAGTGAGAACTAAATTCAAGGCCCACTGTTACATTACAAAGAATTTTGTGGGGAACAAGTGTCGCACAAATCTCATCACAACAGGTGATTTAAATGTAGAAGGCTGATCTGGCAACCACAAAAAAGCCGAAAGAGCCGACAAATAGCCTTTAACAATGCCCGAAGCAAAACTCTGGGCCAGAGACAAAACAAACAACATCAGTAATGACCACTTGGCTTGCAGTGCATCAATTTGGGGGATCCCACACCAAGCCACAAACCTTTTCTAAAGGCTGGCATGCACCAATTTTGTAAAGGGATGACTCACCACCAAACTGAAATCAACAAACTCAGGAGGAAGGTGAAAGCGGCCAACAGCTGCTGCTCAATCCCTATGCATGGACATGCAGACTGCACAGGGATGGGTGCAAGACCCTGCCCTGCTGCTGAGACAGAAAATCTTTCCAAAGTGGCAGCTTGAGCAGAGAACAGATACTCATGTCCATGATTTCCAGGTATAATACTTTCCTGACCCAAACCAGTGCCACTAGAATGACTAGGGGCCTGGTTGTTTCTGATCTTCTTCGGAACTCATGGCAGGAGGGTTCGAGGCAAGAAGGCATACAGGAGTCCTAAGCTCCACTCTAGGTGGATTAAGTCTCTGCAAGGGTATCTTCTTTAGCACTCCTGTCTGCAAAAGTGCGGACACTGCGGGTGGTGGTGGTGAAAAGATCGAGCCAGGCTGTAGCTGCCATTTCTGATCTGCTAAGCGTTCACGCTTGAGTTTTTCTGCCTTACTGTTAGAGATCACATCAGGGGGTTCACCACCAGAGAAATCCCCTGGAGGTACATCCATTTCCAGAAGCGTAAAGTCTCCTGGTACAGGACCCAATACACCACCCCAAACTGCTTGTGGCAGTATCCCATGGCAGTAGCGATGTCCGTGAGCACTTGCACCAGCGTTCTTCTGATGCTGAGCAGGTAGGCTTTCAATGCCAAGCGAATCACCTTCAACTCCAACAAATAGATGTGCAGTCAAGCTTCTGCCGGAGACCAGAGGCCAGCTCTCCCCGATGGCCTCCCCACATGCACCATAAGCATACTTTGCGAGTGTCTGTAAAGACATCTGATAGCGACTTTCCCTACATAGCTTGCACCCGATTGCCAGAGGATGTGACACTTCCTTTATATATTGGTAAAGTTTTTTGCTGCAAAGAGCCTAGAAAGATCAAGGTGTAGCAATGGATCTGCATCTTTAGGCACGGAAAGTAAGGAACTAACATCAGGGTGCATGGGTGGTGCTTACATGCAGCTCCGCTCATCAATTCTGGAGCAGAACGCATTATGCCACCTGCCAACACACAGGAGTGCTGCTTTAAAGTTTCTGGATTCAGTCTGATACCTGGAAAAATTCACAAGGAAGGAATAATCTGCTGTAAGATGTAACCATCAGAAATGACTGTGCTGTTAGAGTATCAATGTTTTTTAATGATGACCAATCTGTGAACGTCTGCTATCATCCATTTAATTTTTTTAGCAGTTATGAAACTGTAAAAACATATTCTCGTATTTCAGTTGAAGCAATGTGTATTTTTTATTTATTTTTTTTTTTTTTTTGGGGATCAAAAACTTTTATTGCATCTTACAATTACACTGCAGAATGCCTACAACCCGTTGGGCCGGCCGCTAACATTCAGTCATGGTGGTAGAGTTATGTTATACATTTTACAGAGAGACAGCCAACAAAATCAGTAGTTTGACAACCGTTACAGTCACAGGTCTTGGCATTTCGAGCGGTAAGCCAGAAAGTGATGGGCGTTGATTTCCCAGTTTTTTAACCAAACAAACAAACAAATAACCTTTAGGAACAAGAGTGTGGTCAGGTTTAGTGCAACATTGATCATGTGGAAGTATCTCCCTGTGGTTTCCCATAACAGATCCTTCTAAGGTGGCAACCTATCCCGCAGTAGGGAAGCCGTCAGCTAATCCTGCGGGCCAGTAATGCATACGACCATGTCCTCCTGGCCCTAGTTCTCTGTGGGGTGCTGGTACAGTTGTCTCCCCATCTAAATCCGTGCCCCTCAATCTCACACACCGCTTATCAATCTAATCCTCCTCCCCCTCTCCATCCGAGTCCTCAGGGTCATCCTCTGGCAAAGGGTCACAGATCTCCCCTCTATACGTATTCCACCTGGACCAGATTTTATTCCATTTCCCCGGGCAGGCGCGGCTAGAGTAGACTGCCCTTTCTGTCACCATTGTCTTGTCCATGTTCAGACACCATTGTGATTTGGACGGTATTTCTGGAACCCCCCAGCGTTGCGCGACATCTCTCTTCGCTACTGCCAATCCCACCGTGACCCAGAGTCTACTGTGTCGTGCGAGGTCTGTAGGTTCCCATATATTGAGGAGGCACCTCCTCGGGTCGGGTAGTAGTGTCAATTCTAGTGTTTGCGAGATTGTCCGTAGTATCTGTCTCCAATATTCTTGAATTCGAGGGCAATCCCATATGGTGTGGAAGAATGAGCCCTCCTCCCCGCACCCACGAAGGCAGTAAGGGTGTTCTATCCTGTGAATATGATGTAGCATTGTTCTAGTGTAGTATACTCTATGTACTATCTTCAATTGCACTAGTCGTAATCTCGATGAGATTCCGACCTCCTTAGGCGATGCCAGCGCCTCACTCCATTCATGCTCGTCCATCTCACCAATGTCCCCCTCCCACTTCGCCTTTAATTTTAGTGTCGGGTCCGGTGAATTATTAAGTAGTTTGCGGTAAACAAGGGACGTTGCGCGCTCCACCATGAATTCAGTAAGAAGACGGTCCTCTAGTGGGGCGGATTCCGGCAGTACGGTGTCTGCAGGCAGTACCGCCAGTAGTGCGTGTCTTATCTGGATGTACCTGTAGAGCTCCCTCTCACTGAGGTCATACAATTCCCTCAATCTACTGAAGGGCAGCACCCCGCCCGACTCCCAAAGATCTCCCACTGTGGAGATCCCTATCGTGTCCCAATGTGAAAACCCCTTACTGTTTCTCAAGTGACCGAGGACTCGGGAGTCCCACAGCGGGGTTAGTCTGGTGATCACTCCCTTCCATCCAAGTGCAGCTGCGTGCCAGATTGCAACCGTTAATTTAGTGGGACCCACTAAGGAGCGCAGTTTGCGGTGGTCGTATAACGGAGCCAGCATGTTATCCAAGCCCAGTTGCCCCCTGTCTGTCCGGAACGCCGGCTCACCCTGCGAAGCATGTAGCCAGTGGTTGATGGGTTTAAGGTGCGCTGCCCAGTAGTATAATTTTAAGTTGGGTAGGGCGATACCCCTTTCAAACCAGCCTCTGTGTAATTTAGATTGGGCGATACGGGCAGGGTGGGTCCCACACAGGAGGCTGGAAACCAGTGCCGCCACCGTCTGAAAGAATTTGGGGGCTATCGGGTAAGGCGTGTTCTCGAGGACATATAAAAACCTGGGCAGAGCCATCATTTTGTAAAGTGCGGCCCGTCCCAAGAGTGTCAAAGGAAGGTCCGACCAGAACTTAACATCTCATCTGAGTCTATCCACGTGGGGTTTCAAATTTTTTTCAACAAATTCTGAAGGGTCCCTGGTGACATGGATGCCTAAGTATTTGAACGATGAACCTGCCACCCGTAGAGGGCAGCTCGGGTCAAGGGCTGGAGGCTGTCCCCTCAGGACAAACAGTTCCGACTTATTCCAGTTCAGCGTATACCCCGAGATCCTGCCATGGGCATCACAAAGTTGTAACAAGGCCGGAACTCCGTCAGTGGGATTAGACAAGTAGACCAGCATGTCGTCCGCGTAGAGGGACAGCCGGTCCTCCCACCCCTCCCTCCAGCAGATGCCTTTAAGTAGGGGCGAGGTTCTGATGAGCGTGGCGAGGGGCTCCAGTGAGATCGCAAACAACAAGGGGGAGAGGGGACAACCTTGTCTTGTACCCCTCCCCAGGGAAAACTTCCGAGAGACATGGCCATTAGCCATCACTCTAGCCTCCGGGTCTGTATAAAGCAATCTGACCCATGCAATGAAGCGGGGCCCAAACCCTAGGCGCGACAGCGTATCAAACAGGTACGCCCATTCCACCAGGTCAAAGGCCATCCTGGCGTCGAGTGCCAAAATTACTGCCTGGGACGTTATCGAGTCAGCCTTAGCCAGCACGCCATGTAGGCGTCGCAGGTTCAACGCCGTGTTCCTGTGTGGCATAAACCCGGATTGGTCCGGGTGTATCAGAGAAGAAAGGTGGGGCAAAAGTCGCGTCGCCAGGAGTTTGGCTAGTACCTTCACTTCCACGTTGAGCAGTGAGATAGGGCGATAAGAGGAACATTCCTCAGGTGGTTTGCCCGGTTTGGGGATGGTCACTATAGTTGCTATCCGTTGATCAGGCGGGAGCGCACCCTTCTCCTGACATTCCCTGAACATGCCCAGCAGATGTAAACTAAGGGCCTCCGGCATTGCCTGATACCACCCTACCGGTATCCCGTTGGGCCCCACGGCCTTACCCGGGTTCAGGGCCTGAATAGCTAAGTGTATTTCCTCAGCGGTGATATCCGCCTCCAGTTCTCCTGATGCTTCCGGGGACAGTGCTTGGACTGCGATCGGCGCTAGTGCGTCTCTGGCCATTTCCGAGGTGACCACCCGGACAGGGGTGTAAACCTGTTCAAAGTAGTCTGCAAGGAGGTCCACAATTCGCTCTGGATTGGTGTGCAGTGTGCCATCTGCGTCCCTCAGACGCGGAACCCCCCTAGAATTCCCTTCCCGCTTATCGAGCCACGCCAGCAGTTTCCCGGCCTTATCACCCACCTCGTAGACCCTATTCTGGGTGTCTTGCAGTTGACCCTTGATACATACGGAGATGGTCGTTATAGATCTGCTGGTGTAATGTTAGTGCGTGTAGGGTGGAGGGTGTGGGGGATTGTTCGTGTTTCTCTGCTAGGTCCTGCAAGATCAGGTCTATACTGTCCAATTCTCGGGAGCGCTCCCGCCTGTACCCTGTGATTGTGTTTATGGCTTCCCCCCTCAGAACTGTCTTATAAGCCTCCCACAGTACCTCGGAGGAGTGCACCGAGTGTATATTTTCAGTAAAATACTGCGATGTCACCTTTTTGAGCACCTTGCGGACCTGGGGAACCTTGAGATAAGCGGCCTGTATGGGGAACAGTCGTTTACGTGATCTCGTCTGTGAGGAAAGTGTGAGTGTAAGAGGAGAGTGATCCGAGATCCCTCGAGGATGAATCGTCATTTCCTCCGCGAGTCGGAGACCGTCCCCCAGAGTTAAGAAAAGGTCGATTCTCGACAGACTCCCATGTACTGAGGAGTGGAAGGTGTATCGGTTAGTGTTAGGGTAGAGGTGTCTCCAAACATCAACCAGGCCCATGGCAGTTAAGAATCGTTGGAGGCGGGGGATCCCCCCCGCGGGGACCTGTGTGGGGAATCTATCGAGTTGTGTGTCAAGGACTGCGTTGAAATCCCCTCCAAGGACAATCTCACCCTCCGGGAGGGCCAGAATAAACTCACCCAATTTGGGGAGGTGTACTGAGTGCAACGCTGGGGGAATGTATACTGAAACCAGGGTGATGAGCTTTCCCTCCCACTGACCCTGCAGGGCCGCGAAGCACCCTTGATCGTCAGTTTTCGTGAGCATGGGGATAAACCGTGTATTCTTCTGCATCAGGATGCCGGTGCCTCTGGATCCGGACGTAAAGTCCGAGTGAACTACCATCTTGTACCCTCGTCTATCTAGGGCTTTGACCGCCCCCCCTGTTAAATGTGTCTCCTGCAGTAGTATTATCATGGGTTTCTGTCTCCTGATCGCGGTAAGGACCAAACCCCGTTTAACCTTGTCCCCCAGCCCTCTCACGTTCCAGGACATGACACGCAAGGCCGGGCATTGCGTTTCAGCATCCCCCACTCCCCTCACAGGACTGGACGTATCTGCCATTGGGTATTCAGGGGCCGGCAGTGTAGTGCAGGAGAAACGTGACCCGGGTATCGGGCGCGCCTCCGCCCACCAGGAAACAGGAGGATCCCGCGAGGGACACCCCCCTCCCCACCCGGGGTTGACCCACCCCCAAAGGCTCTGCTGGGAGTTGCATCTCCCTGTTCATTACTCTCGTCTCGTTTAAACACATATGGAAACCTAGTTACCTTCCTTGACCGTGCATGTATGTTCCTAACAATAACAAACCCCCCCCTCCCAACTGCCCCCTCCCTGCATCCCTGCCTAACGGACTTCCAACTGCCCGCCTCCCCAACTGAGCAGAGCGCTTTACCCATCCCACAACCAGAGTACTTGCGTGTAAGGGGGAGAGTATCTCCCTGAGCAGGCGGCATCCCTGCGTGCTTCTGGGGCAGTGTCGCCAGAGTCCAAAAAACAGCTACCAGGTGATGTGACGACGATCAGCAGTTGTTAGTGAGGCCCTCGTCCGAGTGGGAGTCATTCCTCTTCGCCATTCCCTGCAAGTCCATGCGAGTGTGATCCCTCTGCCCCACTCCGGCCGGACGACTGCGAGCCAGTCCCGTGGTGTCCTCCGTGGTCGTTCTGGTGCCTGGATGATTTGCGCTGTCGGTCCACAGTGTGCCATCCCTCCAACCAGTCCCGGGCAGCGTCCGGGGTGTCAAAGAACCACACCTTCTTGTCTGCTACCACCCGCAACCGGGCCGGAAACTGCATCGAGTACTGTAGTTCTTTTTCCCGTAATGTTTTCTTGACCTCTAGGAATGTCCTCCTCCTCCTGGCGACCTCCGCCGTGTAGTCCGGGAAGAACGCTATCCTCGAGTTCTGGATCTGGATGGCCGGTGCCACTCGTGCGGCCTGCAGGATGGTGTCGATGTCTCGAAAATTGAACAGTCTTGCCCGAGGTGGCCCTCCAGTCTTAGGCTTCCCCCCCGGCACCCTGTGGGCCCGTTCCACCGAGAAAAAGTTCGATAGTCCCTTAGGCTGGAGCTTGGTCCTAACCAACTCCTCCACATAGAGATCCATGGCACCCGTGTTTTCCGATTCCGGCACTCCCAAAATTCGGACGTTGTTGCGTCTGGAGCGCCCTTCCTGGTCATCCAACTTGTCACGAAGCAGTTTGTTATCCGTCTGCAGTCGTTCCATCGCCGTCTGCAGTTCCGATACATCCTCGACCAGGGATTTGGTGACTACCTCCATCTGCTTGACCTTTTCCGACATCTTGTGGAGGTCCGCCCGGATTAGCGTGACCTCAGTAGCAGTAGCACCCACCGTCGCCTGTACCTGCGCCAACGCCGCCAGGACATCCTCAATAGTGGCCTTCTTGGTGCCCTCCGACTCCATCGTCATCCCCCCCGTTTTGCGCTGGTCTTGGGGTGGGGAGTGCTTGTCATACGCAAATTTATCCAACCTGGCCTGGGCGGCAGTTTGTCTGGGGCCTCTCTGTGACATGTCGGACACCCTCCGAAATGTAAGGTCCGTCGTGAGGGTTAACGGGTACTCTGCCCGTGCACTCGTCGGTAGTTCTGGACCTCAGCCGTCACAGCAGGGGATGTGGGGCGCCGTGTCTCCGAATGGCATCAGGTGTAGTGGCTTCCCCCTCCCGGCCAATCCGTGTGATGCCCCGTGCCCCTGGTCAGCAAGATGTGGGTCAAGCCAGGCTTGTAGGTGTGGCCCCGCCGCCGTTAATGCGTGGCCCCCCTCCAGGTGTGTGCAAGGCAGTGTCCGCTCGCACGCGTCCGCCAGGCAAGTAGGGGGGGGAAGGAAAGTCACACCCCCGGTGCCCACCTTTCCCAGGGCGAAGTCAAGGGGTCGCGGAGCCCCCTCCAGACATCCGGGGCCCGGGACCGACCTCCGCCAAGCAGGGGGGGGGGGCCGCCACTGATGGGATGCGACGTGCGTCCAGCGCCTAAGATGGCGGTACCTCCTTCGTGGTGCTCGGTGTTCGTGGAGGCTGTAGGTGGTGTCCACGGCCCCCCGTTATCGCTGTCGGGGGTCGTGGAGCTCCGCTCGCGTCACCAGGTGTCTGGGGAGAAGAAGGACGGAGTAGCTCGACTTCTATGGCCAGCCGGCACTTCCGGCCAGATGTGACCGCCGGGAGTCAGCTTCCGGTCGGCCTCAGGGGCACTGTGGCTCCGGTGCTTACTGGGAGACGACAGGCCTCACCGGTGCTTGGGCTTCAGTGGCGGCTCAGGGGTCGCAGACGTGCCGAATCAGCCTCAAACCCACACCGCTGGGTGCTGCATGGATCCTGGTTCTCCTCCGCCCCGTCTGGCACTGGTAGGAGCCGGATAAATATGTCGGATGTTTACGGGAAGCCTTACCCGCTCAGGAGCCTCCTCAAGCTGCAGCCGCCATCGATGGCTGCTAGCCACGCCCCCCAGCAATGTGTATTTTAAATAAACTTGCTATTTACATCCAGCAAATGATAGTGAAAAGAACACTTTTTAAATCAGTTAACCAAGGTAAGTTAACATTCGCTTCAGAATAAATCACAGTAAGTGGCTTCAAAACTCAATTATTCCTTTAAGTTTAAAAGTGGTGAAAAGGAAATCTAAATGTTCTTTCCATATTTATAACATTTGTTGCTTTCATACAGTGTGCAAGCAGTATGGAGAATGCTTCAGAGCGCTAATAAAAAACATGATCAATAAATCTCATAATTCATGTCAGACATACGTTGTGATGTATTCCGGACATCAAGTTGACTATTTTGAATTATAAATGCTTCTAAAAACAATATATTCATTCGTTAATGTATGCTTCAACATTGCCTGGAAGGTATGTCCACAGGCATGAGGGTGCCTGCCCAGATATGTTTTTGTGTACAGAGCTATGAAATTGGCACATACCTTGTAATTAGTAACGGTCTTACTTTAGGGTGTGATGTATAGGTTTAAAAAAAATAACATGTGTATGGCTTTTCACAAAAAGGGTGAGGGGGTGACAGGATGATATTGGCCACATTTGCCTAGGGTAGCAAACACTCCATGGACGAAATGTAGTAAGCCATCTCGCTTCGAAGTTGCATATAAAAAACAGACAAACAGTGATCTAGAAGGGTACAAACTCATTTAGTCCAGATTCAAAAGTGTACCAAACAATCACATTTCATACAAGTAGGATAGTTCTTCTATGGAACCTGACCGCCCTTTTGCTAAAGCACCAGGATACTCTTGTAGGTGATAGCATGCTTTACAAATACACATAGCATACCATTAACTGGCTGCACGGGGCGGGGAAGTGCGAGGCACCGGCGTGCAGCTGTGCGTGTGGAGCCGAGGGGATTGGGAGAGGGAAAGTGGGAAAGAGGGGGCGCGCCAACGGTCCCCGGCGACGGGCTGAAAGTGGGGGTGACAGTCGCGAGCGCGCAAAGTCCAAAGGGAGGCGCTCTCAATCAAGGGGGTTGGACAAAGTCGAGGGCGCGCACAACTTCTTCCACCTAGGGCTGGGAATTGGGATGGGTGAAGTCAAAAAAGTAGCTGGAAGGATAGAGGAGTTGAGCAAGGAGACAGGTTGCTTGGTGTGTGCGTACGCGGCGGCCATCTTTAAGTAATTTGATTACGTTAGGCGAGTTAAAATAGTTACCGTGAAACTAAAGTATTTTTTGTTTGTGCCAATCTAATGAAAGTGTGTATTTTTTAGAGTGAACTGTAGACACGCAGCTGTGTTTTTTGATTGCAAGTATGTTTTTCAATTAAATCGTAATCCAAAATTATTAACACAAGTGACACATTTACGTTGATAAAATAGCTTCACATTAGTGTGGATTAAATGCGGGAAATGCAAGCGTCATTGTTAATTCAAATACAAGCTTGTGTGACGTTTTACAAATATGGTCATTCCAAGAGGGCCGCTTGCGTCCAAGGAAGGCTTAAGCACCCCTCTCTGTCCCTTAAAGTACTTTGGAATGATAGATGTGGAGCATTGAGCGTGCTTGGCAAACCACTTGCGCGGTCCAAAAGTGAAAGAGGACCGCGATGCAGCCGATTTCTTGTCTTTATGGGGCCATGGGTTTGAAACACATGGGCCCATAAAGATAAGAAACCTTTTGCGACGCACGGAAAACAGGCGAGCCCGTCCAAGTGGGACAGCTGAAAAAGCCTAAAGTGCATGTCATAAAGAGCTCTTTTCCAATGGCTGGCCACGTGACGCCAGCCAATGGAAAAGAGGGGCGAGGCTTAAAGCCCTTCACTGAAACTCCTCAGAAACATTAAATCTCGCCGAGCGAGCTGTGCATGTGCGCAGCAACGCTAGCCGAGACCTAAAAATGGCGGATAGTTGACTGTGAACGCATCACAATCAAGACAATGACCAGGTGGTTATCTTCATTCAGATGTGGGAATAATGCCTAAACCCTCACTTGTGAAGTCTTAATTGGTATATAGCAGGCCTGCAAGGTTTAATGTACGGTCTTCTAATAGCTTCTGCACTCTTTGTCCTCTGATCCCTCATTGGAAGAAATCAGTCCTTAATATTGGGGTCCTCGGTAGGTCACGCTGTTTCATGATTTGCCCTGCTTAATGCGATTGGGATGTTGGATTACAGGAGGACCCCACTCTAGAGCAGATGACTTGTGGAAGGCATTTGTATATCAGCTCATGAGGTGCCAGGTTGATGTCGGTGGGGTGACTTTTTGATTAATAATAGAGTTGGATGAATACAGTTGACAACCTGTATTACTATTCTGCAGCACTTAGTTCCTTTGTTTATGTGAGTGCAATGATAGTATTATGGTGCCTGTTTTTAAAATTGTTTTTCGCAGATTCTTTTAGATTGGGTGAATATAATTCATATGTCCATTTTATGAGATTACTGAAGTATTCGTAAAGAATTCCTTTGGTATAATCAATAAAGAATTTATGTAAAAACAATAATTCAGCTTTAATGTGTGGGTTGAGTGGGGTGCTGGTTTAAGGTAGGTGAGGTATCATACAGCAACACAATCCCAAACAGCCCAGCTATTAAATTCACATTTTTTAATTATCACTACAAGGCACCATCCCAGAACACTTCTAATTTTCAACTGCCCCTTAATATTATAAATATGTAATTAAGCGCACTATAGTTAGGTCGAAGAATAAGTTGTATTAAGCACAAGGAGGTAAACAGAAAAACAGAACAAGAAGAACAGAATAGGAAGTTAGTGAGTGAGGGGAAGGAGTTGAGGGTGGGATGTTGAAAAGTAAGGAAAGGATGGTAAGTTGACCAAGAAGTGAGGAAGGAAAAAAGAGCAGTTCAGGGTGTATAAAGGGAAAGGTGGTATAAGAGAAGAGAGAAGGAGTAGAGAATACGTAAGCAGGAAAGGTGGAGTGATATAAGTAAAGAGTAGAGGAGAGGCAAGAGTGACCAAAAAAGGCAAAGAGATGACAGAAAATATAAGAAAGATAGACGAGGTAGAAAGGAAATAGAGGAGATAAATGAAATGGAGATAAATGGGGCATAAGACAAACATGGACATGGTGAGGAAGAGAGTGAAAACCGAAGAAGGAAATGTGGCGGGAAGTAGAAGGATGTTTCAAGACGAGTGAAAGACTAGGAACGCAGAAGAGTAGAATGTGTGGGGTAGAAGACAGAGAGGTAGAGATGTAGGAAAGAGAGTCCTATCATAAGATGTAGTCTCGCTTTAAAGGCAAGCTTTCACCTGGTTGCTTTTGGTACTTCGGGTCTAACTTGAACTCCTTCTTTTCTCCTGTGGTAGGTCGCTCAAGTAGCTTGGATGGTGTCCCACGCCCAAGGAGCTCATCCAATTTGGAACGTGCTGGACGGGGTGGTTCACTGGTGGAGTCAAAGAGACGCAAAAGCTTTAGACATGGGCATATGTCATGGTGGTACACTCAGACTCTAAAAGAAAATATGGAGTTGCACAGTTCACATAAATGAGGGATCTTCCCAAGCAAGTGGATACAAACTGGAGATACAGTTGAATTACCGTGGATAAGGAGAATCATACATGGACAATGTTGCTTAAAAGGTGGATCCTCACAAACCCAGAGAATGAACACATACAAAGATGTGTGCTGCACAATAATAATATATTGCCCTCTATTGACCTCAATCTTCCTTCCAACTCTGGAACCTAGGTGTCAATTCTAAAGCACATTTATCATTCAGCGCACTTCCCTCCCTCCTGGTACACCATATATCATTAAGTGACTTCTTCCTGCGTTAAATCCGTGAGACCAGGTGCCCCGTTTCTTTTTGTAAACAAATCTAAATACTCCAGTCCGCCCTACAGTAATGTCCTTTTTGGACTATTGCAGGACTGGTTCATGATTGTCTGTCAATACATTACTAAAACTAAATAGAGTGCAGAAGTATGCATCCTACATCATTTTTGGCCTTATTTGCTTAATTTTTCTAGCCTTGAACATACTGCACTGGCTCACAATCAAACAACTGTCTGAATTAAACATCTAACCCCTATTTGGAACTCTTGTCTGTAGTGTTAAATGCACAGTGCTTCGATACTACTCGACTAGCCTGGTCTCTAAAATATTTTGATAGTGAACAATCTGAAGCAGAAACACGAGCAGCCAGAGGCCTGGCCTAGTCACTCCATACCCCTGCCAGCCTCTCTTCTTCAGTACCTTCTCCCTAGTTATACACAACTAAACAGACAATGAGAAGATTGATCAAATGGAGGAAAGACATTACCTCTAAATCCTACATAAAATGTGGAGTCCGACAAGAATCAGTACTGGCTCAGTTACTTTTCAATTTCCATCTGGAACTCCTTTCAAATCTGATACAAGAATACAAGTGTCTGATCTCACAATACACCAATATGATGAGACGTGCAGTTTTACCCAAAAACGTACTGTAAAGCTGAAGTCATGACACTGAAGACACGCCTCAAGAAGCAAGAGCAATGGATGTCTAGCAACTTCTTCAAACCAATAAAAGCCTGAATTTATACTCACCACTCCACAGATTAAAAGTAAGCTGGACACCATATGCTGAAAGAAACCCTTGCTTAGCAACTTTCGCCCAGCCCTTGCCTCATCTATGAAATTGATGGATTTTACAGTTGATAACACCTTAACCTTATTACCTAACATCAATAAATTATTTGGCTAACATTTTCTTCCAAGCTTTGAAAGAAAGCTAAATATCTTCTGAATTGAACATGACAGCCACACCATTGGTGATCTTCTGAATTGACTATAGCAATGCAGTTCCGTCAGGTGTTGGTCATTCCTATCTTACTCCTATCAAGATGATCTTCAAAAATACAACTCAACTAACCTACCATAAGAAAATCAGATCACATACCAATACTAAATTAATTTCATTGACTACCTATTTAAGCCTCATTACCATTCAAATTCAGCTGCCTTACTGACAAAGCTCTTCACCAAGACTCCCTTGCCTTCTTGGCATAACTTCTCAACTTATCTGGTGGTCAGCGAGGACAACAAATCAAGATATTTTCTGATGCTACTATCATCAGAAAAGAACTCTTCTTTAGACTCAAAAGCAGTCCACGTCTGGACCTGTGACCTGCTAATAGAGCTCTCTTTCTGTTTATTCATTAATAAGAAGATTTACTTGCTTTGCAGAAACAGTTGAATACCTACCTATTCCAGATACATTTGAAGTACGTGTACCAGCATGATCTTCTTCCCTTGTGATCACCTTCCTTCCTCTCAAGTAAAACCACTTTTAACTCAGAGTTACAACTGCACTACAGACCAAACATCAAATATTATTAATAAGGACTTAAAGAGTCAAGTGTCACTAAAATGAGTTACTTGTACTAATTTTCTTGTCTAGTCTACCTTTCTTCTGGATCTTGGAAACAGGCAGGCAGCAACAGAAAACCCAACTAAACAAGGGTTGATGAAAGGAAGTTGCCATTCCTTGCAAGATGTTTACAGAAACCATTTGAAATTCACCTACTGGATTTTCGTAAATAACGTTAAGCCAGGCATGGCAGGCATAGGGCCCCAAAATTCCCTTAGTGCTTAATGCTTGCGCAAGTATAGCTTTCCGATGGGAAATTACATTACATTTACAACACAGTAAAATGCTAATTAAACATTGCAAAAATCCACCCACCTGAATATCAGAACTAATCTGGTTGAAAATGAAGTAAAAAACACCCAAATGCGGCCAATAGTAAACCACCCAAATAAAAAGGCAATCGGGTTGTTGGAGTGAAATGAGGCCAATGACAAATCTGGGCCATCCGTCCTCATACTAATGGCCGGTAAATTGACCCTTAGCATCTAGGTGATTACCAGGTTTTGCGCTGCTCTAGGAGATGACCTTTTGGAATCGGTCTGCACTTTTCTAACCCTCGTGCGTGTGGCGACATCCACCTTGCAGGAGCGAGCAGCGGCACGCAGGGGCCATCTGGTTCTAATTAGCGTGGCAGCGCGCGCTTGTTTACATTTGCCTGCCTCACGGTCGCTTTCACTTTCTTGCCTGTCTCACGGTCTCTTTAACTTTCACTGTTGCGGTGTAGCGCCCTGCAGTTCCTATGTGTGAGGAATAGTCTGTGCAGATGGATTGAACAAGAGTTGATTCTGTTGGGTAGAAAGTAGAAAGTATGTTATTTAGTGGTGCTCTGAATGCACTTATTAAAATTGGGTAGCAACCTTTTCACAAATGCCTATAGAGTAAGACAATTTTCCTTTAAGAATTGGAAACAGAGATCTAGATGCTTTGTACTGTTTCTATTCATCAGAATTAAATTATTCATAGATAATCACAGTGAAAGGTGGCTGTCAATATGAATTCAATATTTACATAGAATGGGGTGATCGTGTGACATAGGTGCTCAGTGCTCAACAGGTGTACAATATATACAATGGTGGTTGAGGTTTTTATATACAGGTGACGGATAGGCCAGATGATGCATTACCACCAATGCCTCTTTTCACTAGCAGTGTCCTTTCGTTATGTGTAGAGTCTTGGATAGTCTGGGCCTTAAGTAATTGTCGACGTTTCAACCCTAGTTGTGCCCAAGTCGGAGGTCACGCAGGGTCTTCATCAGGACAATGTGTCGGGAAGCGGACGTTGACAGCCTAAAATCGTAAAGACAGGCGTGTGACAATGAGCTGCGGTTGCTGACGTGCTCAAAAGATGCACAGGAAGTAATTGGGCGGCTGTAATCACCCTGGAGGGGCCGGACAATGTCTAGGCCGGGGTCAGAGGACACTCGCGGAAGGTTCAAAGTGTGGGCCCAAGCGGAGATTGCTCTAAGAATGGGGGAATGAAAGGTTGTTCAAAATTGGACCACGGAATCTACTGTTAGCATGCAGCTTGCGTGTGCTGCTGTCATAGTATTTAAAGTAAGGGATGGTGTGTATTTAAAGGCAACTGGAGAATTAATAAAATTTGTTGTGAAACTACCGCTAAAACCCGTAAGGTTTTGACCCGGGGACGGGACCGTGATTAAACGTGGTGGTGAGGCCTCGCGTTGTGCAGCAACGGCCGCAGGGATGATAGTCATGCTTCTAGTTATGAACGTGTGAGGCACGACATCACCTCAGAATTCAATGGGGTGGAGCGGCCTCGTATTGTGCAGCAACTGGCGAAGGGGAGTTAGACATGCTTCCAGTTATGAATGTATGAAGCACGTCTTTGTTTCCGAATGTAGCTGCCCAGGGCGCGGGGGTGTATGTGTAAATGTAAATGTAAATGTACATGTATTTATATAGCGCAAATCACCGACACGGTATCTAAGCGCTTGCTTAGGGAACCCGTCCTGGTATTCCCCTGTGAGATACCCCGGCAGGGTATCCACAAGGTGAAAGCCAGGCATCCCGCCGCGAGGGGCCGTAGTGTAGATTAAGCAAGCTATTGCCCAGAGTCGCAGAGTGTGACCCCGTGAGTCGAGTAGGCACCGGGGCGAGAATTATCGAGTCAGTGGAATTTTAGAGCCCGAGACCCGCCGAGGCGGGGAATCGAACCCTGGTCCACGGCCGATCTCAGCTTCCGGGATGTGAGACCATGATTGCAGGCCCATACCCGTATAGTTCCTGACCAATTAATCTATGGAACCATCGTGTCTGGATGGGACATGGTGGAGCAGTCTAAAATGATGACAAGCGGCCAAGGTGGTGAGCGCGGCATGGGGGCGTAGTGCCTATCGTCTTGGTGATTGTCGGATGGAAAATCTAAAACGTGTGTTAAAGTGAAGTTTATTCAAATGTACAGTGCAGTGTGTGCTCGGTGAGAGCGGCAAGGGGACATGCTGCTTAACGTGATGGATACTCAACCATTGTGTATTTTAAAAAAGCATTGAATTGTGCAATGCATTCTAGGGGGACCCGGGCGCATCGGTGATCATAGTTGGGCAAAATGGAGCGGTAACCAGTGGAAGCGGTTCGGCGTGGTGGCATCCGTGCGGTATGCCTGAGCTCACCTTAGTGTGGCGAAGATCTAATCGGGAAGAGGTGTGGGGCAGACGAGCCGTAGCCTTGTCTTGCCGCTGCATTCAGTCAGGAGTTCTCGAGTGGGAAGGACTGGTATACATAGGGTCGCGCTGATGTGATGTCTAACGTGCACGCTACTGCCAGGGAATCGGATGCCTGGCAACGAACGCGAGTCTTTCGTTGATGGTTATGGAATCTGTCATGCAAAACCCATCTCGCGTGAGTTAGTCTGGAGGAACAGAGAGGTGAAAAGGTGGGTTAAGGAACGCCTACAGGGAGTCAAGGCCAGTCCATGTGAAATAAAGGATTACGTCTATAAAGGGCTTAAACAGATGGTGTCTGGACCGACGCACACGGCTGGCCATACTCTTGACCTTATTTTTACTAGCTCAGCACAACTGAAAGTATCACTGCCGCTCCCCCTTGTCTGGTCTGATCACTATATGATCCAATTTTCCATTCAGATGCAATTAGGATCTGAATATAAGCCCAATCCTACATTTAAAAATGGCAAAACCAAACGGCCATGGCACAATCTAACTCTGGACAGTTTCAAGGAAACTTTTGATCAGTGTTCACTTAATATTAAGTTGAATGACCAAGATCCTACAGCTATGCTATCTAGCTTTAACGCTGCCCTAACAAAAACATTTGATATAGTGATCCCACTAAAAAGCGGAAAGCTTCCGCAGAGGCGACTCTCAGCACCCTGGTATTCAGGTGAATTAAAAACTCTTAAGTCCAAGTGCAAAGCACATAAAAGAAGATGGAGAAAGGATAAGTTACCTGAAGATAGGAAAATCTATAAGGTGTCCTTATCCCACTACCATCAAGCAATAAAAATAGCCCGTTTTTCATATCTCCACACACAAATGGAACAATCTAGGAACTCCACCAAGGCCTTGTTTGACATGGTCAAGGATTTTTCCTCTCCCTTAGCCTGCAAACAAACTCCACTTGAATCCCAATCATTATGTGCATTTTTCTTTCACGATAAAATTGCCAAAATGTATGATAACTTCCCCATTAGTAATTTCAACACCTCCTGTCTAAATCTGAACTCGGTAAATCCCCCCATTTCTACGAAAGGTACCTTTAACCAGTTCAAGTCCATTTCACTGGCGGTAATAAATAACCTATTGCTAACAGCAAAATCTGGCTCACCAAGGGACATTTGTCCACCCAGCGTGATGGCTCTTCTATCTCCTATCTGCGCCCCATCATTCAAAACATCTTCAATACCTCTATTTCTACCGGCCTTATTCCAACTGCCTGGAAAGAGGCCTCTGTCCGTCCCATTCTGAAAAACCCATCCGCAGACCCTCAGGAGTTGAACAACTATAGGCCAATATCCCTGCTACCTCTACTAGCGAAACTATTAGAATCCTCAATAAACACCCAGCTTAGTCAGTACTTGGAATCCAATGACATACTGGATCCCTCCCAATCAGGATTTCAGACTGGTTTCAGTACAGAAACAGCAATTCTATCTGTTACTGACTCACTGAGGCGCACCCTCGATGCCGGGGGATCTTCGATCTTGATCCTCTTAGATCTCTCCGCAGCGTTCGATACGATATCCCATCAACGGCTAGCGCAGAGACTGACTGAATGTGGCATCGGGGGTAAAGCCTTCCAGTGGCTGACTAATTTTTTAATGGACAGATGGCAGACTATCTCACTTGGATTATTTGTCTCAAAAAATAAATTCCTGCTGGACAAGGGGGTACCTCAGGGCTCTTGTCTGAGCCCTACCCTCTTTAATATGTATGTAGCACCCTTGGAGAAGATTGTCCAATCCTTCGGCTTCAAGATAGTCTTGTATGCCGATGACACGCAGCTACTATTCCCATAGGGAAAAACATCATGGACGAGAAATCTAGCGATTGCAAATTGGATGAAAGAGCGGTGTCTACAACTCAACCCCGGGAAAACAGAGCTTATGCTCTTAGGGAAGGACGTTCATTTCTGGACGCCGGAATGGTGGCCCGCTGATTTGGGAGAAGCGCCTACGCCGTCCCCCTCAGTAAAAAGCCTGGGAATCCAGTTGGATGCCTTGCTCAATATGAAAGATAATGTGAAAAACACAGCAGAGACATGCTACTATAACCTACGCCTATTACGTAGAATTATTCCCTATCTTCCACTAGAACATCACCGAACTGTTGTACAGGCCATGGTAGTTCGCAGGTTAGACTATGACAATGCCTTATTGGCGGAAATAGGCACCACCACACTGGCAAAACTACAGGTTATACAGAACACCGCCGCCAGAATGGTTCTGAATGCACCGTCTGGATCCCCTTCCCTTCCTCTGCTCAGACAGTTACACTGGCTCCCTGTCCAAAAGAGATCTATTTTCAAGGTATGTTGCCTCTCCTTTAAAGCACTTAGAGGTGAGGGGCCAGCATATCTTTATAATAAACTTTCTAAACAAGCACATGAACGTCACCTAAGATCTAATGACCTAGCCCTCCTGAAGATTCCGCGTATCCGGCTAACCCGTACAGGCGGCAGAGCCTTTTCATACATCGCCCCCAAATACTGGAACTCTCTTCTGATGGCTCTGCGACAATCTAGCACCTATATTCTTTTCAGGAAACAATTAAAAACATTTTTATTTTAACTTGGCCATGTTATAACCCCTTTTCTGTCTATGTGTGCAGGATCTCCACTGGTAAAGTGCTGAGATGCCCCTGGGTGAGTCATGCACTATAAAAGAATCCATAACATAACATAACATATATCCATCTGCACTCCTTTAAGTTTAAGGACTTTGAAATTGACCCACCCCTTGGATTGGGACAGATCTTCTCCACCACCCTCCATCTAATACTTTCAGGTGGATTTTTCAAGGACAAGAAGTGTTCCACTAGCACCTTACATCTGACCCTACTCATGTGCTGTAGAATTCTGGTGTTCACCTTTTGGGTTGTCTGTCCTATGTATGGTGAATTGCAGGGTCATAGAATGATGTAAGTAACATTTGTGCAATTATAGTTTGTGAATAGAGGAACTTTGTAGGTTTTGTTATCGTGCTTGAAAGTAGGACCCTTAATGCTGGAAGGGCAGGCTTTGCATGAGCCACATTTAAAGTGCCCTGTTATGGGTGGGAGTCCCAGTTGGCTCCGCAGGTCAGATTGTTTAGGTGGTTTTAGATACGCTTTCACTACATTGTCTTTGACATTTCTCCCCCTCTTGAAGGCAAAAGGGGGATTTTCCGTGGTGTTAAGTTCACTGGCGACCAGGTTCCAATATTTCTTGATGATCTTTTTAATCCTATGGCTTTTGGAGTTAAATGTGGTCACACAAACAATGTTCTAGTTACCGTTTTTTTTGTCTTTAGGTTGTAGTAGTTGGTCTCTGGGGCAGTACCATGCCTGTTTTCTGGTGCGTTTCAGTAATCCTGTGGGGTGGCCACGTTCCCGCAGTCGTTTCGTCAAGACGTCCGTCTCTCTGAAGAAGTCTCTCTGTGTGCAAGTTCTCCTTAATCTTAGGTATTGCCCATAGGGCAAATTGCCCTTAGGTTGCGCGGGTGGTGAAACTCATATTTGAGCAGCGTGTTTCTTTCCGTGGGCTTCCTATATAGATCACAATACAAGAGGCCTTCATCCACTCGAAATGTGAGGTCAAGAAAGTCGATGGTATCCCTGTTGTAAGTTATAGTGAACTGAATGTCATTTGTTCTTTTGTTGAGCCACAGCTCAAACTCCTTTAGTCGATCCTCTGTGCCTGACCAAATCCTCACCAAGTCGTCTATATATCTCTTCCATACTGCTATGGAGTCATTGAATGGATTGTTGTGGCTGTACAGGTGTTCCTCCTCATAATCATCCATGAAGATGTTAGCCAGGCTTGGTGCTTAAGTTGCGGCCATGGCAACTCCTTTACGCTGGATGTAGAACTGATTTCTGAAGATGAAGTAATTTTTCTTCATGGCGATTTCTAACATGGAAATTAGGAAATCCGTCGGTATCCACTGTGGTTTGGGTCGTTTGTCCAGCGTGGACCGAACTAAATTTAAAGCCGTGCCTTGGGGTATAGTGGTATACAGTGACGAGACATCAAGTGTCACTAGAAGTTGCGTCTGGGTGTCAAAAGCTTGGCCTTCCAGCAATTGAATAATATGCATGGTGTCACTGACATATGACTTAGTCTCTGTAACCCAAGTTGTAGGAAGTGGTCAATAAATTGCTTGAGGGGCTCTAGAATCGAACCGCAGCCAGAAACAATTGGCCTTCCAGGTGGCTTTTCCAAGCATTTATGCACCTTAGGCAGTGTGTATATTGTCTGGATTCTTGGTTCCTTTTTGTTCAGGAATTCCTTCTCCGGAGGGCTCAGGAAGCAGGGGTGGTAGATGGAGCGCATGCTTTCAGTGATCAGGCCATTGCTCCCACAGATCCTCGCAGACAACCGGAATAAGGAAACAATCTCCTCATCGCGGTCGCTTTAACTTTCACTGTTGTGGTGCAGCGCCCTGCATTTCCTATGTGTGAGGAATAGTCTGTGTAGGTTGGGCTGGCAGATCGAGCGCTCGATTTCAGTGATCAGGCCATTGCTCTCACAGATCCTTGCAGACAGCCGGAATAAGGAAACAATTCCCTCATCACAGATAATGCCACCTATCTACGGCAGCTGTCAGCGCGTGTCCATGACACCCCATGAGCAAAACAGCCTACATCAGAATGTAATAAAGCACGCACAGCCATTTGCAGAGCTATTTTCTTATAGAAGAAAGACTCTCCTATTATTTATCTGCATGCGTATCAATCACTGTCGCATATATAGAGTGCATCTCGGCTCCCTTAGAATGCAAAAGCACAAAAGTGTGCCATTTCGTTGACCGCCATGTAATCTGCCACTTGTTGCACTTAAAGGCAAACAAACAAGCATTTGAAATGCAACAGGTCTCACATTAATTAAGTTATAGCTATTGGCATTGCTAAGTATTGCAACACCAATTGAAACAAAAGTCTATAAATTGTAGGCCAAAAAAATTTGTATTTATTTTTGTAGCAATGGTGGCATGCTGTGCTTTAGATGAATATGTTTAAAAGAAAGTGCGCCATACTGCGATTGCTACAATAGTTAATTGTGGATGCGTTAACAATTTATGTGTGCACTGATGGCTGGTGGTTTGTGTGCCTGTAGAAATTGTTAACTGATGGCTGGTGGTGTGTGTATCTGGTGGAAGTGTGCACTGACGGCTGGTGGTGTGTGCCTGGTGGAAGCGTGCACTGACGGCTGGTGGTGTTTGTGCCCGGTGAAAGCGTGCACTGACAACTGATGGTGTCTGTGCCTGGTGAAAGTGTGCACTGATGGTGTGGTTGTGTGTGTGGTTGTGTGTGTGGCTGTGTGTGTGGCTGTGTGTGTGGCTGTGTGTGTGGTTGAATGATTGGTTGTATGTGTGGTTGTGTGTGTGGTTGTGTGTGTGGTTGTGTTTGTGTGGTTGTGTATGTGTGGTTGTGTATGTGGTTGTGTATGTGGTTGTGTATGTGGTTGTGTGTGTGTGTCTGTGGTTGTGTGTGTGGTTGTGTGTGTGTGTCTGTGGTTGTGTGTGTGGTTGTGTGCGTGGTTGTGTTTGTGGTTGTTTGCGTTGGCGTGTGGGTGTGTGTGGTTGTGTGTTGTGTTTCTGATTGTGTGTGTAGTTGTGTGGTTGGGTGTGGTTGTGTGTATGTGTGGTTGTGTGGTTGTGTGTGTGGTTGTGTGCATGGATGTTTGCATTGGTGTGTGGTTGTGTGTTTGATTGTGTGTGTGGATGTGTGTGTTTCTGGTCGTGTATGTGTGGTCGTGTGTGTGGTTGTGTGTGTGTGCTTGTGGTTGTGTGTGTGGTTGTGTGTGTGGTTGTGTGTGCTCGTGGTTGTGTGTTTGTGGTTGTGTGTGTGGTTGTGGTTGTGTGTATGTGTGGTTGTGTGTTGGTGCTCTGAGCTCTGCATGTTACTCAGCCCCCTGTCCAATAGGGACTAAATACAGTTATCGGCAAGAGGAGAGGGCGGCCGTGTGTTTGCACATCAGCATGTGGTGTCAGCCAGTGGGCTGGCATTCGTTCGTTACAGCGTGTGGGCGTGGCTGCCTGCATTAGAGAAACGGCCTCGGGACGCACCCATTCGAGTCCAAGAATGGTCTCATTCTAAGTGCAGTCTGATGCTCAATTGCAGTTGATCCCTAATCTCATAGTGGCATAATGTCTAAGGCATCTTTAGGTATTAAAAGGGTACTAATTTTAAAAGTGTCATGGTTAAAATGTTCAGAATGTTATGTGTATATTATCTCAATATTCAACATATGTCGGTCACACTATAGTAACGTGTTTATAGTGACAAGCAGAAACAAGCGGTTCGGGCAGACAAGTGCAGTGGGGGGCAGGGGAGCCTTTCAAGGAATGCAGAGTCTGCAGGGGGCACACAATGTAAAACGAGAGTTTGACCTATTAGCATTGTAAATTACAATGTCTTTTAATTATGTATTTTGAAAACCTACAAGCTTTTCGTAAACAAGGACTTTGTTCTAATTGTCCTTGCTTACGAGAACCAAGGCAGGCCGTGAATGCGCCTCTTTTACTTCCAGCCTTGCTTCTCATAAGCAAGGACTACAAGTATAAAGTGCGTGTTTACACACCGCTTGCAGGTTTTCAAAATGCATAAATAAAAGGCATTGTAATTTACAATGCCAATAGATCAAACTCTCGCAAATGCGAGCCCTATTTCATTGCAAATGCTTGTTTAATGTTGTTGTTTTTGGGATATCAGTGCATAGGAGCACCTTATCATCAAAAACACAAGCAATTAAATGAATTTCAAAGCAGAGAGTAATCACAAAAGAGAAAACTACATTGCAAACCACATTTTGATAGCAATGCCAAACTGAAAACAAACACAGGCAAAGCCAATAGGTTTAACGTTTGTGGGATCAAGCATGTGCAACCCATTGTACTAAGGTGCAGACAAAAGCATCAGAACAATAAATGCTATACAAAAAATGTGTTTTTATTTTCTATAGCATCAATTTTATAGATACTTTTATCACTGCTCACTTCCCAAGGGCTGCCTAGTAGCTTGCCGACTTATTACAGATGTAAAAAGTCCGACTTGCATTCCAGTGGACACAAAAGAACGCACCCAAATAGCTAACAGACAAATCTGTGATGAGATACTCCAGTCACTTAACACAAGAGGAGTTTGACAATAACGCAAATAATTGGATGAAGGCTCCAAAGCAAAAGAAACCAACAGCTGATGGACGATCGTCCAAAGCACCTAAAGTAAGTATGGAACACGTTTGTCAAGAATAGCACAAACACCATACATGTCACACCAAAAAGATGTTCATTCCTTACCCAGTGACAACATACATGTTTCTCAAATGGATAAAATAGCATTTCCAAAACCAAGCAAAAAAAATCTGCAGTTTTCAGGTTCACTTCCACCCGACATTTTTTATACATTTAATGACCCACAATACACACATCATACATTTTATTTTTTTATTTAAGCTCTCTCAGTGTAAAAGGAGCCCTCTTTGGGTAATTTGATACTTCAAATGAGAAGGCACATAAAAAAGGGGGAGTGAAACACCTCTCATTCACAAAGACGAAAGGAGCTTTAATTGTGTTTCACGGTGAGTAAATTTAGAATGAGGAAGATACTGTGAGGATAGATTAGTGTTATTACGTAGTAAAATGACAGTTTTAAAATAAAAATGAATGAGAAGCCAATTGAATTCCCTTGCAGGCCATGAAACAATATATAACAAGGCACTTGCAACTAGCGGTCATTGGGAGGAGGAAAAATTAACATGAAAAGAACATAGACATGATACCAAAATAACGATGGCTACGTGAACAAAGAGGGATACATGAACAGCGCCCCCTCCCAACTCATCTCACAATACGCGTACGTCCTGGCAAGTATCCGCCGTGTGCTTGCAGAACAACAGCCTTGGAAATCAGCACAGTACTCTGTATGCTTAGCACACAATGCTTCCTACAATGGCTACTGGGACTGGCCTGCTGGTTGTCCCTAAAGTCAAGAGGGCCAGGATGGGTGGTAGATCCTTTCGGCTCTTGGCGGCCAGGAGCTGGATTAAACTCCCTCTCAAGCTTCGGTTGGAACCCTCTGAGACCAGGTTTAGAAGAGAGCTTAAAACATACTTGTTCCTTCATTGATAGGCCTGGACGTCTTAATCTGGGCATGGGGCTCTAGGATCTCTCACTTACTACAGCGCGAGGACACGCCGATGGGCATAACCAGGCGCTTTATAAGCTTCCTTATTATTATTATAGCTTGATGCCGATTTCATGTATAGAAAAAGCAGGCGCCTGTGTTGTTAATGTGAAAGCAGGCACCCCTTTGATCTCTAAGCGGGCGCCCATGTTCTGGATTTCAAAGGGGGCGCTTGTGTTGTTGATCACAAAGTAGGCGCCTGTGTTATTGATCTCAACAGTGGCGCCATGCTCAAAACTAAAGCGCGGTGTCCCGAGGAGGGAGGGGTGGATGAGGGTCTGTGTTCAGCGGACACCATTGTGCGTTTGTCAGAAATCCAAAATGTAACTACTAAGCAAGAACCTAACCTTTGCCTAAACTTTTAACACATAGCAGCTGCTAAACAACAAGTAACAAGCAGGAATTGGGATAAGGGAGGGGGTGGCAAATGGTGGGCACTTTTGCGGCCGCTTTGATGTTCTCAGTGACCACGCGGCTTCCTGAGAACATCAAAGCAGCCGCGAAAGTCCTTCCAAAGGCTGCAGGAGGACAAATGGGCCCGGCGCACATGCACTGTGCCCGATCCGTCTGCAGACTTTGGGAGCATTTTTGAAAGCCCTTCCTTAACTCTCGCAGAGCAAAGCATGCGCGTTGGCTCAGCGAGACCTAAAAAGGGCTCTGCCTTCACGCATTGAATGCAGCTTTTCCGGATTATTCTCAGGGGCGCAGACAGAATGCTGCCATTTATTTGTAAAGCGCACTAAAAAGCCTACACCCCGATTTATTTCTGATACGTTATTGAGTCTGTCATGTTTTGCGCTGCAGAAGCTATAAAAGTTATGCAGGTTCGTCCATGAGCTAAGGATGAAAGCTGAATGCACCCCCTGGTGCGTGACTCGATGCATGTGCAATGTCTAAGATTCCCTTGGCGATGTGCCTGGCTCCAAGAATGTCTTTGAGCGTGTGTGTGGGATCACAATAGTGTGTTGGGCAATACAATTACAATATAAGTTGGGAACGTGCCTCCCAACATTAACATTTCTTTTTGGCGATAGGGAGGCCTTTGATCTCAATGGGGGTTGCGCGCCTGATGGCAGATAACACTTTGTTGCTGGAGGCTGAGTCCATCTTTAAGCCACAAAATGCTTACGGAAATGTTTTCTTTTCTTTGTTTTTTTAAACCTTTGTTTGACGGAATTGATGGGGGGATGAGGGGTGGAAGGCGCCTAAACTGCACCCACCTGACGGGAGACAAGGCCATGTGAATTTGAATGAGCGTCCCCCCACCTACCTGTTGTTCTCAAATGTTGGCGGGTAAACTGTACGCAGTATTTACTATGTGTATTTAATATGCACCACTGTAGGGGTTTGAAACAAGCATGTCAGAAATGGAGAGGGGTCTGTCCATCTCTGTCAATGTTTTTTCTTTAAAAAATATACATCATGGGAGGAGGAGCTACGCGTTGAGCGAGATGACCGCCTAGGACCTCGGCTCCGCGTAACTAGCCCTCCAGCTCCACAATCCTGTAGCCCATCCTGACATCGGAGTACGCCACCTGACAAACGAAGTAGCGCTGGACCCCCGACGGTGACTCTGGCCCCACTACGATATCGGGGGCCAGAGATATACGCCGTCTGACGTTTGTGGCCTGCGGAGCGGCTCGAGACCGGGGACCCACGTAGACCCAGAGGCTGCTGCCAAGTGGGTAAACATCGGACCTGAAAACCGGAAGTCGCCTGTCCCATGGGGGATAGAAGTCGGTGAGCCACCATATCCTTTACGGAGACGGCGGTGGGGCGCCGCATCGGGAGCGGGGGCATGGCCGTCTACAGGCAGCGGGTGCCTGTTATATCCTCGGCTGCCTTGATTATTGGCCCCCCCAGGCAGCGCCGGAGCCGTCCTGACTCAGCTGGACAGTGCAATAGGCAGAAGGGGGCCAGCGGGACATCGTGGCGGCCCCCCCCCACCTTCTTTTGCCCTCCCTGCTCGAAGACTCTCGTTCTGGCCTGGGGCGGCTGGCACATGGTGATGCTCCGGAATGGCAAGGGGGCGCATGGACTGAGGTCAATATCACAGCGTCTGCGATCCGAAGTGGATGCCAGGAAAGCAATTAACCGCGCCGGGGACTTTGTGAGTGCGGTCGCACCATCTACTAGCGAACTATGCAGCTGTGGCCCAAAGGAGTGATTGTCCCTTCCCTGGAAGAGACGGGAGTTGAATACCCTTCGTATAGTCTCTTGGGGACCTGATGAAGTGGTCCTCCTGCGGTGTGGCACCCAGAGAGTCTGCCTATTGAGTTGTTGCCGCCGCCTGTTGCGTTTTACCGCTGCAGCCGCTCTGAGAGGCAGGCACACCCAAGTGGGAGAGACCTCCGACGTATTGACTGGGGCGCTGAGTTGTGTTACGCGGGCCCTGGGTTTCTTGGTCCATGGGGGCAGAGACTAGACTGTCCTGACTCTGGCATATAGTCTCTGCGCGGCCGCTTCGTGACCTACGCGCCGTCGCTCCTCTGGGGTGCCTGCCTCCCTGATCCGCCCCGATCGGCGACGCTGAGTGGTGGAAGTGAGGAAGATTTGCGATAGTGGTTGGCTTGGCCCGAGTTCCCGCGCGCTCACACGGAGCCCGAGAGAGACACGATTGTTCGGCGGCGTTTCCGATGGCAGCCAGGCCGGATACCGAGAAGCAGCTTCCTAGATCCTCCAGAGGGACCAAACAGGTTCAGTCCAACAAGCTGGACCGTTACACAATGTCCAAGGGCTCACCTGTGGAGCTGAGGCGGGGCCAGTTGGCGAGCGGCGATTCTTCGGGACTGCCGGGCGGAATTGACTCTGTTGGATGTGATGGCGGCCATTGAGGGTGTCCAGTCCTCACTAGGGCAGAAAAGGACATTTTTGGATAGCAAACTGGACACGGTCACAATAGAGGTCAACCTCATACGAGCGGATCTCACGAAGGCGAGCGAAAAGGTAAAGTCTTTGGACATTAAGACTGCCAGTCAGACAGACGACGTGGCGCTGCTCCAGCAGGAGGTGCGTGATCTTAAGGCCTCCCAGGCCCTGACTGTCAAAAAGCTTGATGATTTCGAAGGGAGAGCCAGGCGTAACAACATCCGCATTCTTGGGATCCCGGAGAAAGCTGAAAACCCTGCCCCAGACCTGTTCATCCAGGACATCATCCTGAACCATCTCAAGCCCAAGGGACTGGGTAATTTTTTCACAATCGTGCGGGCACATAGGGTGCCCGGAGGCCGGCCTAGGCCTGGGGCGCCACCTCGCCCGATGATCACAAGGGTCCTTCATTTCAGAGATCGAGACGCTATACTGCAGGCGGCTCGCTCGGGGGCCCCCGCCGATACGAGAATGCCACCCTCTCCTTTTTTCCTGACTTCACCCAACTTGTCCAGAAGCAGCGCCAAATTTTCCTGGCGGTGAAGAAGAAACTTAGAGACAAGGGTCTGAGGTATGCAATGATGTTTCCAGCCCGCTTGAGGGTGGAGGATGGGGAAAAGTCCTGTTTTTTTGACAACCCAGAGGTCGTCTCGGACCGGATTGATAGCCGTCCTCCGGCTGACTCTGGGGGACAAATGCGTGATGGAGAGAGTGAACAACAAGAGCAGGAGTGAGGGGGATGGATGGAACTGTGGTTTTATTGTTAGCTGTTGGGGGTGGGGCCGGGCCCACTGAAGGTTTCTTTATCCTTTCGGAAGAGCGATAAAGCGCGGGTAAATCGGACTTTTGGGATTGCTGTACGAAGTGGAGCTGGGGGGGGTTCGGGATATCGATTCTCCTCCTCGTTAATACCTTTAGTTAGTGTGTAGAGTTAGGGTTTGGGGCGACAGGCACACTGCCAGTTGGGGATGGACATACGCCATGAGCAGGGATGCAAGGAGGTTCAAGGGTAGCGAGACTCCGGGGGTTCGGGGTCACGTTGTTAGTGGGTTTTTTAGTTTGAGTATATCATTTGCACCTTCAGGTGGTTTTCTTTTCGCATCAGGTGACAGAGCTATGCTTGTATTTTGTCTATACCGTTTCAATGCCAAGAATTAGACAGGGACTGGGGATGACTGTGCTTAATTGGAAGGAATGTGAATGGCCTCGGAGATAGACTTAAGAGGGGAATGGTGAACCAACTGATTAGAAAGCACTCCCCAGATGTTGTATTACTTGAGGAGACTCATCTTATAGGTAACCAATGCAGAGCCTTACACAGAGGAGGTTACAAACTGGTCGCACATTCTGGGTTCACCGCGGGATCTAGGGGAGTCGGAATTTTAGTTAAGAACTCCTTCCCCCTTTGTATTCAGGCCACATGGTCGGATCAGCGAGGCCGCTACATCGGGATATCGGGACAGTGGGAGGGGAAGATAGTTACTTTTATGTCCATCTATGTCCCGCCTGGTCTTCAAACAGACACTTTCCGTGACCTGGGCACGAGTCTCCTCACGTTGCCGCTGGGTATCCTAGTGATGGGGGGGGGGGGGACTTCAACTCAGTAGTGGATGGGGCACTAGACAAACACCCGGCCCAAACACTGCAGCCGTCGCAGAGATGGCTCCCCGATTTCTTGGAAATGACAGGGCTGGTTGATGGGTGGAGGGTGAGAAACCCAAGTGAGATAAGTTATACCCATGTGTCCTCCGCACACCAGAGCCTGTCCAGAATAGATTACATACTGTTCACAAGATAAACAGAGAGAACCCTGCCGGGGCATAATAACAAAGGTCCTAAAAAGGATCCAAAGATTCAAAGGGGGCAACACTGGGTACCGCCTAAGCCATACATCATATTAAAGTCCTAGAGTCAGTGATTTATTTATTATTGCTCGTTTTATTAGCTTTTTTTTTTTAGGTTTTATGATTTTTCAAATAGAAAACATTTCATTACAAACTTTAAAATTTAAATACATTTAAGGAAATTTTGTATTCACAATAGAAAGCATAGTCCCACACTCACCACTCAAGTTATACATTCATCTCCACATTCATGGCGATATCACTATCATTCCTCAAAACAATCATTCATTCATACATCCACATCAACAGTAATACATCGCTGTTTTAACATAGACTCCAAATGGTAATTGGTTCATAGACAAAGTGGGATGCGGGGCATAATAGATGGAACACAGGATCATAAGATGCATTTATCTTCCTGTCAACAATGAAATTCACGCACTTCTATTCCGTAGATTACATACTGTTACCAGCAGCTCAAGCCGCCGTGGTGCGTGAGGTACGACACCTGGGAAGAGGAGACTGATCACTCCCCGATCTGGCTCAGGGTGGAGACAGATCTAGCAGCTGTAGGAAGAGTCGACCCAATTAGTGCGTGGCTCCTGAAAGATCCAGCCACCAAGAAGGAAGTCACTAAAATCACGGAACGATATTTCCAAGAAAATAGTGGTGCAGTTGCCTCGTCACAGACACTGTGGGACGCATTTAAAACTGTTCTTCGTGGGGAGGTAGTGTCCATGGTCGCCCGGAATAAGAAGAAACGATAGGCCGAAATGGACAGGGTGGAGGCAGAAGTAGTGAGTCTGGAGGAGGAGGTGTCTCGAACAACAGCCCCAGACGATATGCACCGATTAAAGTTGTGCCAGGATGCTAGAGACAAGGCCAGAGGTCAAAATGATGAGATACTGAGCCGGATTTATGAACATGGAGACAAGGCCGGCAAATTAATAGCATGGCTTGAGAAGGGGGATTTGGCGTCGCGGCTAGTGCCGGAGCTGGCGGGAGAAAACTCCAGTATGATAAGGGACCCGCAGGCAGTGGCTGACGAATTCTCTGAACATTATAAGGGGGTTACACCTCCGCCGGGATGTACTCGGAGGCAGACAATGTAGAAATGATCAAGGATATCCGGATGCCCACTCTATCAGATGATAATCGGGACTACCTAGACTCACCACTCACTAACGACGAGGTGGCGCAGGCCAATAGAGGGGTTCACTCCGGGAAAGCTACGGGTCCGAACGGTATCACTATAGAACTTTATAAATTGAGTGCTAAGAAACTGGCCCCCTTTGTTCGGGCCATGTGGTCATCCACAAAGCGGGCAAGTCTAGAACACTCTGCTCGTCCTATAGGCCCATCTCGTTATTAAATGCTGAACCTAAAGTTCTGGTGAAGTTGCTGGCGACACGACTTGTCAGTCATCACCACCCTGGTACATCCGGATCAGTCCGGCTTTATGCCACATCGAAATACTGCTCTTAACCTGCGCAGGTTACACAGAGTATTGGGAAGGTCCCAGACGATCCAGGAGCCAGCGGTGCTGGTGTCGCTCAATGCCACTATGGCATTTGATAGGGTCGAGTGGCCCTACCCGTTTGCAGTCTTGGAAAAGATGGGATTTGGACCAGAGTTCATTGGTTGGATACGTCTATTGTATGCCGACCCCCTTGCCAGAGTAGTGGTCAACAACCATAAATCTGCTGACTTTCCCCTAGGCAGGGGCACAAGGCAGGGATGCCCATTGTCTCCGCTCCTGTTTGCTTTAGCGCTGGAGCCTCTTGCAGCGTGGGTTCAGTGGGACCGATCGATCCGGGGACTGCTACGGACGTTGGACTGGGAGGATAAAATTTCATTGTATGTCGACGATATTCTGCTCTATCTCACTAACCCAAGGGATTCTCGGATATGTTTCCTGGATGTGCTTGCCATATTCGGGAGATACTCTGGGTTTGCAATCAACTGGTCAAAATCAGTGCTTTTCGTCCTCAGAGGCGACCCGCCTGTGATTTCCGGGACCTGCCCGATTCAAATCGAGCCGAAGGGGTTTCGATACCTCAGTATTTATGTCACACTTGACCCGAAATTACGATACGCTAACAATTTAGGCTCCCCTATGACTCGATTTAAAGGAGACATGAAGCGTTGGCGGACACTTCCACTCTCCCTTCTGGGCAGGGCAGTGCTCTTCAAGATGATGGCCCTTCCCCGATTCTTATATGCGCTTCAAAACGCCATGGACCCCGTACCAGCGTCCTATTTTAAGAAAATAGAGGCTCTCCAGAGACAGCTTATTTGGGATGGTAGGCCTCGTATAGCCTTTCCCAAGCTTACCCTCCACTGGTACGATGGGGGTATTGGGTTGCCTGACCTACGGAAGTATTACTGGGCTTCCCAGTTGGCGGCGGTGAACCACGTTATATACGGGGCCCCAGCAAAAAAAATATATATATATATACACATCATATCTATTGCTAGAGCGACCCCCTCCACTTCCAACCCCCCTCGTCTGATGTGAGATACGACCTGAGAATCTAAAGTTTATTAAAATAAGCAACTTTTCCTTGTATTATTTGTGATGAAAGGGAGGCAGTGGATGTGTCCATAATCGGTTTTTGGGATGCAGCATCCGAATTTGCATTTTTAGGAGCTATAATGTTAACGCAGTAATCTTAATTCTAAGATTTTAACACTTTTGTTGGCTGTTTTATATTCACTGAACATATTTAGGATATTTTCACAGAGTCTTTATGTGGAAGGATTGAACAGCAAACCTCTTCAGAAAGCTCTGCTCCTCTCTGCCCTGTTCTTTCCACCAGCGTCCCTCTTCTGCGCCGTCAAAACCTCTCTCCATTCACTGCTTTTCTGTCTGCCTGTATCTCTTTCCCTCTGTTCTTCTCTGATGTTTACCTGTTTACACTCTGCGGGTCTATAAACCCCTCGCTATCGGCATGAGCTTCTCTTTAACTTTAAGCCTGTTTCTCTTTGCCTTTGTATGGCTACATGCCTCTCTCCAAACCCTCCCTGTCACTCTCTGTGCGCACTTCTGTCCATCCCGGTCTATTGCATCTACGCCTGTTAGTGTTAATTCTCTGCCTCTCACAAGCATGCCCTTCCCTTTCTCCTCTTCTTGGTCACTCCCTCACTTAATCTGACCCCCACCCCAGACCCGCTTGAGGGCGTCCCTCATGCGCTCCTATAATCTGTTTTTGCTCTTTCTGGGACTGTTGTGGCCCACCTCTGTTTGTCCTTCCCTCCCCAGCCTGCCAGGCTTTCTCTCATTCTCTGTATGCATGACTCCCTCTCTGCCTGACTATGTGCCTGTGCATCTTCCTCCATATTTAGTTAGTGACTCCCTCCACGTGCACCTTCCACCTTCGCTGCCTGTTTTTCTTTTCTAAATAGCTTAATGTCATCTGTCTCTCTTCTTATTTGCTTTGGTCTCTCTCGAAACTGCCAATCTCGGTCCCCACTATCTCTCCCTCACTCTGCCGGTCTTCTATATCATACCTTCCTATAACAAATATTAGAACAGGCAGGAAGAGGTTGCCAGCATTGCTAAGTCATAAATAATAGAAGACATGTTTTATGTTCATTGTTTTTTTAATAGGGTTGTTCAGTGGTACATAATGTCTTCTTGGTTATAAATGAAGTAACAAAAATGCTAATGACACTTTTATTATAGCTTTTCAACATGCTGCACAGCAGCCACAATTCTCTACAACATAGTTAAAAACATTGGCTAAACCAATAACTCTAGCTAAACACTTATAAAGTCCCAAAGACGAGACCTATTGGCTATGCCAGTGCTTGTTTAATTAAAGTCAAGGTGATTGTAAACCATCACTCAAAAACCAAGTGCCTAAGCTGGGCCATAAAAGAAGGGATGCAAACCCAGAGGCTTCTGCTAACAGAGGTTGGCATTCCATAGAATGAGGGCATTACTTTGGTCTATAATGTCTGAGAATCAGACACAGATGGGTCACCAGAATCATGTGACAACTCTAGAACATTCTCATCTACATGACTTCTGGAATCAGAGGTGATGGTCTGGGAAGGTCAGGGTATGACAGAATTTACAGGAACATTAAAAAATACAAATACCTTCCTAGGAATTCTGGTACTCTTATCCCTTGCTCACACTTTTTGACATTAGGTTAGATAAGCCCGATTGCAATGGCAGGATCAGAAAATGTTCATTATAAAACAATTATCACTAAACCTTTTTTTAAGACGTGGGCCTGCCCTCAGACATACCTCTGCAACCCATGTATCACCAACTGTGCTCACACCCCTTCTACCTGGTTTTCGTTTCCTTTATGAGTAGATAAAGAACAACATATGCTTAGAGTGTGATTATAGTATTATCACGAAGTAACTTTCCCTCCTTCCACTCTGGTTTGGGCCAAACTATGAAGCCCAAAACAAAGAGAATTTGCTAAGTAGTCTACACACAAAAAGCTGTCAAGGATACTTTTGCAAATTGGATAATATTTCTTGGAACCTAAATCTAAAGAATAGTTTTTGGAAAAAGGATTATAAGTAGCGCAAGTGGCTGCAAAAAGATCTCTGAAAAGGATGGACTGTTTTGCCTCCTGTACTAGAATAAGCATGAAGTCTTTGACAAAATACATTCATCGATTCAACATATCCAAGAAACACCATTCCTGTAAATGGTGTCTTTAGCAATATTTATGCAGTCAAATACCACCAATCGCTGATACAGCTTACTAAGGCCACGTAAGCAGTTTTGTTCTCTTTCTTTAAAACTGCATTCTAGATAGGTTAGACCTCTACAAAGTATGTTCTGTGGAACATGAGAGACAAATAAATTACAAAACAGAGGGAACAATGAAAAGTTACTAATAACAGTAATTCTCCAGGATGGCTCTTCCTCTCAGAATTAAAAAGTAGTAGAAAACTTCTTCAAATGTAAAATTTCGCCTCGTATGCATTTAGAACAGAAAACAAACCTAAGAACTGTATTTTCTCTCTTCATGTGTGCCTTCATGTGAATCCTGTTAAAAACCTGTGCAGCAGGAAATGATGGTCCTTGAGTAGGTGGTCCTAAGTGCAAAAAGAATCATCTTTTCTCCTTTAAGAATTCCAGACGTTTCACCTATTCCATCATGTATATATGGGAATTTCAATAGTACATGGAGTGGACTTTAGAAGAGTTCGTAGCATGCAAATCGCTAACGTACACTAATTGAAATCAAGGAAACAGAACGAAAAATTTATATATATATATTTACACATATTTTTATTGTGTGCAGAGAAATGCACAAATTGCAGATAAACGCACAAATTGCAGTTAAACGCATAGTATTTCTTGTTCATTTTCCCAATTCTGACTTGGTCTCCTGTAAAGTCCTAGATCGATAGCCTGCCTGCAGCATAGACATGGGCGTGAACTTTTTTGGTCTAATTCCGAAGTTATCAGTTTGCTCAAACATTTGGAGCAGTAGATAACGAGCTGGGCTCCTTTAGAACAGGAGATGAGACTTTAGTACAAAATGAACATTAACTTGCTGCCTAATGAAAGTCACACTCAAGTTAACCTGCAGTCTCCCAATGTACTGTCAAGAATTTAATTTGTGTGCCTGACTTCCACTCTTCGTCTGTGCTGTATTGAACTTGAAAGCGAAAACGTGCAGCTACGCGCAGTTAAGTTCTTCCTTGCTGCCAGTCTTTCACTTGTTGTTTTGACAATTCACAAACAACATTTTCTATGGCATTGACTAACTGTGAAGACTATGGCTGGTATGTTGCCATTGTTTCATTTCTCCTTTTGCCAGTTCAAAAACATATTTCTCAAGGGTACTCCGCAGGCCCCGGATGTTTAAAGCACAAACCGATCCTAATAAATAATATACGCAACATAATGTAAAAATCATTCGAATCAATGTGGGTACTCAGAGCCGCTTGTCGCCAGATTTGTAGTAACTTGCTCGCATTGTAGAACTGTAAACATACCTTTATGAATACAGCTCACACAGCAGGGACCTAGGCTCAACTGTCATATCACTGAGCAGGCACCTCTTTTACAGTCGAGCCCGGGTCTCTGAATATTAGATGGTGTAGCTGTGTGACCTCACCTTGTAATATACTTACCACCCCCTTTAGGTCCTGTAGGTTTCGTCTGTAAAACCCTCAGCTCAACCCTGCGTAGCTGTGACACTGAGCAGCAACGCTTACACAGAGGAACAAGTGTTAAGCATTTAAACAGCACCAAAACAATTGAAGAAATCGACCCACCACTCAAGGATTCCAACACGTCGCTAAGTGGCGTGGCTGAACTGCCAATCATGGCGGCCGAACTTTCAATGAGCTCTGACCTACCTCTTCAAAATCCTGACACAATCCTATTGATTCTTGGGGGCAAGAACGTGGAGACACTCTTCCTGCGATTTCTGGACCTTCCCCCGGGTGAATGTTGCTGCCCCTGTGTGGGCTTTGCAGGCACCCTGAGGCGACCTGAAGTGCAAACTGTCAGCTGAGGCCTACTGGGGTCGGACCACATGGTTCTTGCGGCTGTGGATGGCAAAGGAAGCTCAAACCACGTTGGTGCTGCCCGCTGTCATCTGGGTGGTAGAGCTTCACTGGACTGGTCCCCGGTGGGGATTGTGGCGGCTGCTGCCATCCTGCGCCGGCCTGGAGCGGAGATCACCATTTGAGGCCTGCCAGGTTTGGGCCACAGGATCCTTGAGGCTGCGGAGGTACAAAAGCGTTGAGGCCCTATGCAGAGCTGTCCACTGTTATCTGCGCAACTGCACATCACAGTTCTGTTCCCTGCCCCCAGATAGAATCGAGGGGGCCACACTCGTCGAGAGGAGCGCGGAGGAGTCGTGGCCCGCTGAGACAAGATGGCGACCTTCTTGTGCCCTGTGAGGGTCGCGTGTGGTCGTGCCTGGTCTGTGGATTGGTGTATCTTGGCTTGGGGGACTGAGGTGGCGACATCACGGGTTGGGTTGCCGCCTAGGCTGAGCGGGGATGGGGAGTGAGGTGGTACATACCGGAGTGAACACAGGACCCTCTACCCCTTCAGGATTGTTTTCAATGCTGTTTTAAGCAGGGGACCTCTGGGGACATTAGGCCTTATGGGGGAGAGTGGGCGTGGTCGCAGTCACGAAGCGGCTTCGAAAAAGTGAGAGCCTCACCACTTTAGAAAGCACACTTGTTTTCTGGTGTGGACCTGGTGGCCTCCACTTTGGGGGAAGAAGATGGCATTTGGGACCCAGGGGGGTGGGAACTTGGATAGGGACTCCCTGCCCTACTGCCTCAGACACTAATGTGCTTCAGATAAGGGACGAGGTTTCCTGGGACCCTGTAGGCGCCAGGTCCTCTGCTGGAGGTTAGAATGCGCAGAGTGGGCGTGTGGAGCAGCTCATGACCTAACTGATTTGGGCAGTAATGAGACATTGAGGCAGTCTAAATTTATATATGGGGTTAGTGTACTCCTCTGTTGATTGGACTGGACAGGGATACTGCAGGTGGAGCAGGTGCAGGGGTGCACTGTACCCCTGGGAGTTGTGGATTCAGGCTGGTGGTTGGCATCGTCCGTCCCTCTTCCCTGAGCGACTGTTAATGCCGACCTATCCCAGATCCTTGGCTGGTGGGCCCCGTTTGCATCAGTGCTGAAACTAAAGTTCTAACAGAGCTGACTAAAGACAAGCATCTGCCAACGGGGAAGCAAAGTCACATAAACAAGTTTGTGCATTGGGGGCGCAGGTCGTGCATCCGGACTAAGCACCTGCATGGTCTCAGACCAACCCACCGAAGACACCACCAACAATAGATAGGGGAGCATTCCTGGCAGCTACCACTCAGTCCAGTGAGGTGCTGGAATCAAGTATTGGGGAGGTCCGCTGAGTGTAATGCTGCTTCATCTGGACCTGCGGAAGTTGGTGTAACGGATTGCAGCAGCAACGGTCAGGGTTTCTGATGTAGAGGACTATGTAAGAACACAACACAACAACAATCCCTTTTTAAAATGTAGGCGGTCACGAGAGAACTAGATTCAAGAGTGGAGGACGCTGAAGTGAGTGCCAACAAGAAAAGCCTTAGTTCTGTAGACTTCCCAGAGGGTTGAGAAATGTGGGAGACGCAGAAATAACTGCATAACTTGCGAACGTCTGTCATGCCACCGGACTCCCTGTCCTCCTGTTTTGTCATTGACACAGCACACACAGAATTGACCAAAAGGCCTCCGGCAGGGGCAACGCCCTGTCCTTTTATTGCATAGATGCTGAACTATCATGATTGGGATGCGAACCTACTTTTTTCCCACAGTCAGCCATCTATTGGATTTGAGTCCCAGAAGATCATGATCTTTCCTGACTACACATGTATGGTGCAACAACAACACAAGTCCTTTCTTTAGGTTAAACGTAAACTGAGAATTCTGAACACACATTCCATGTGCCTCTATCGCAACAAACTTAGGGTTAGGTACCAGGACTGCACCTTTTTCTACGACTCTCCTTAGAAGGTTTGGGAGTGGGTGGAGGAGCGGTGCCCCCTCAGACGGAACCAACATCTGGCCCGGTGAGGCGATCAGTACAGTGCAACGGACCAGGGGATGCCCACCAGGCATCTGCGATCCAGCAGATGGGGCCGATGGTACTCCGGTGCAGTAGACTGAGCAAGATCCAAGTCCTGAGGCTGTAAACTCGACAACAATCAACCTGATAACATGTCAGAACTGAACCCTCGTGCACAACAGGAGATGCATGTAACAGGTTCCCTGCACCCGCCTCCTAGATGCTGCACCAAAACAACGTCTGCTGTCCTGTCTTCCTCGTCGACATTCTCCTTTATACTGAGTTAGAGGCATTAAATAACACACATTTTATTGGATGCTGCCAAGGATCATTATCGTAAGAGTAACTGTGTTTTGGCCTCCCTCCCCAACTGTTCTTTTTTTATATGGGGGTCATTGTGGATTCTGCTTCACTTCCGTTTGCTCCATTTTCTCTTTGCACTATTGTTTTCGCTTCCTTCTTGGGGAAGGGTGGGGGGTTGGAGGAGATGGGATCGTATTTTATTTGTGTTGTATTGTTTAGGTTGGTCCAATCGCCACAATGCGACAGATGCTTCTTGTTTCAGAAGTGCAGGGTAAGTGAGAGGGAGGGAGAGAGAGAGAGAGAGAGGGGGGGTTGGTTTGCAGTCTGATTATTTTATGTACCTGTTATCGCCTACACTCATCCATGAGCCACGCACGTAACGGGCAATGGGAGTTACACTTTTATCTTGAAATGTTAATGGGATCTTGGGCCGTATCAAGAGAGGTTCAGATTTAGGTGCCGCACAAAGTCGTTAGCTTGATATATTGCTTCTTCAGGAGGCGCGTTTCCCGGGAAACAGATGCCCTTTCCTTGCTCGCCTGGGCTTTGCATGGGTATACCAAGCGTGGATCGCCAAGGGTTCCAGAGGTGTTGCCATTTTGATTAGCAGGGGACTTCCTCTTCGGGGTGTGCACACTTGCTATAATAGGTTGGGAAGATATGTGGCGATCGCTGACCTCCTGGACAGCGTACGGATCTCAGTGGCCAGCATTTACGCCCTCTCTCCTCTATCGACATCATGTTTGGGGACTGACTGTGGGCACTCTCTTGGTGGGATTCCCAGAGGGACCTAGATTAATTGGGGGAGATTTCAATGGTGTGGTGGACAGGGGGGAGTAGGCCACTCACATGGGACTGCGGAGACGCGGGCCAATGTTCTCCATTATTTGACTCCCTTTTCGACCATTGGTGGGTTTTTTACACCCAAGAGGGCTTAATCTTTTTACTCAGGCACACACCAGTAATTTGTCCACATCAATTATTTTTTTCTTCCCAACTGCGATATTTGCAGGGTCATGAGCGTTCAAATATTAGCTAGGGGGCTCTTTGACCATTCCCCCTTGAGCATATATTGTGGCTTCAAAACACCACTCCACACTAGCGCCTGGATACTTGGCTCCTTCCCAAGCACGAACATAGGTGACACATTTCCGCTGGGGTTGGTTCTATTTTACAGGTTAACTGCTGGCTCTGTGTCCTACCCGGGCACGGTCTGTGGGGCGCTTAAGGCCACTATCAACGGAGACATTATCAGTTACCAATCAAGGGTTAACAAATAGCGAGATCAGACACTATTGGACCTGGAGGCTAGAGTGCACTAACTGAAGTACCTACAGCAAGATCTCCTGTCTTTAGTCACCCTCAGAAACATTATCTATACAAGGGACACTATCAAGCAGTTACACATGGACGAGGCTCAGAAGCCATTGAGCACCATCCTGTCACGTACTATCAATGGGGTAATAAAGCCAGCAAGACCCTCTATTGGTTTTGTGGTACACTCAAACATACCCCGATTGAGCACATAATTGGTCAATTAGGGGTGGGACTCATTAGCGCAGAGGGGATCCTGGGTGAGTTTGCAGCATTCTATACACAGCTTTATACGAGGGAGGACAGACTAGGCAGGGCAAAGGTGGAGCGTTGTCTCCGTAAGCTTCCGCTACTGCAGTTCTCGGTTGTGGAGCGGGACTCACTTGAAGCCGAGCCTGGAGAAGAGGAACTTTTAGTAGCCTTGACCCAGCTCCAGGGCAGGCAAAACCCTGCCCCTAACAGTTTCCATGGGGAGTTTTTTCAAGATACTGCCTCAAAGATTAATGGTCTGTTACATTCCATGCCTTTAGAAGTAACATAGGATGAGTGTGGCAGACCTCTATGTTGCAGAGATTGTGGCGATTCATAAACCTGGGAGACCTTTCGAGAGCTGTTCTTCCTATCATCCGTTTTCTTTATTGAACGTGGTGATCAAAATTTTGCAAAGGCATTGGTTAATCGGCTAATGCCACTGACTGACAGTCATACTTTACTTGGCTTTGTGTGTTCTCTCCTCTTTCCAGGTGTCACAGACGAGAGGCAGCATTTTAGGGACCCCCTCTGGAATCCAGGTACCCAACATTGTCTTTTCCTGAGTATTCATGTATAGTCTTCTTTTGAGCTGCATTGTATTGTGGGCTATTCTGACCCCTTTGTCCCTCGCTTGTGAGTATGTACGTGTTCTCCTTCAAGATGGCTGATGTACAGATTTCGGACCTGTATTGTTATATTAATAGTGATTTCTTTTTTGAAAAGGCTTAATAAAATGTCAGTCAATAAAAAAGAAATCTGACACCAATTTATAAAAATAGACAGTATATTTATCGCATTTTACACACTAGAACGAAAAAGATCCACTGAAGGCTTTCGAACATATAGATTTTACAAGCAATAATAAATAAATACAATTTCACTCAACCGCGAACAAGCCTTGGCAAAGTCAATGAATTTGCACTTAGAAACTTTTTCAAAGATAACGTAGGTGTCAATGAGGTCGGTTAGTAGTTCTTGTGGCAACCAACTCCAGCAGGGAGCCAGTAAGGGGACCAGCAAGGTCCTAAAGAACTGTCATTTTCACAGAAGAAGCAGTCCTTCAGCAGTTGCAGTGCTCTATCTGCTTTGCAATGGATTTCTTTGAAGTGGTCCTAATGGGAGGGATGAAGGATGCTGAAGATGCTCCAAGGATGCTGTGGATGCGATGTGATCAACTGGAGTCTTCCTGAGCTACCAGTCACCCGTTGTCACGGTCACAGGCCAATCCTTCTTGGGTCAATTACTACCCTTCTGAGGGTCCCAGCAACTCTCCAACAGTTCTCCCAGGCTCAGCAAACTCAGATGCAACTCTGTGCATCAGGTCTTGGTCCTTGGTGCTGAGTGGCAGTGGTGGTAGCGACTTCAAGACTTTGGGCAACCATCTTGTCCCACCGGACTTCGTCAGCTGCTGTGTCCTTGTGCTGCAAACAGGAAGCCAGTCCGCTAGCCCTCGGAGTTCTCTTGGCTTGACTGTGATCTGGAGACAGCTTTTCAATGAGCAGGACACGGCAGGCACAGTCCCTCTCTTTGCTAGCCACCAGGTGCAGGTGCAGCAGGTGGCTAGCGGTGCAGCCTCTCATTGCTGGTGGGCTGGATATCAGTTTTAATCTGGTTCCCCCAGTGAATAGGTTTGAAAAAGCAAGAAGTGACAGGGAGTTTGGAAAAAATACACCCTATGTGTCGGTCAACATGTTTGTACCCATGAGTGACATTACAAGGAGTTCAGGGGCATTCGTCAGAACCAAAATGGTACACTCACTCTGCAATAACAATTCTAAAACCGGATCCCGACCAAACGATAGTAAGCCAGATGAAGTTGGCCCACAATGTCTTAGTCATGGGGTCTACTGTCGTACTAAATATTGTAAACACAATAATTAAAACCTTTCAAGTACATGACAACAATGTACAAGTCTACTCCTACAGTGAAGTTTGTAGAACTGAGTGAGAAAGTGAGACAAGTATCATCCACCAATTTGCACACTAGTGCTGAAGGCGGAGTGAAAGGTAATCTTACCCATAACATAAGTGTTCTGTTTACTCTTGAGCCTCGAGTGGCCGCTTAGACTGCAAAGCTGTATGGCACAATAGTAAAAGGAATAAAATCAGATCGGATCATGGGCTGCATATAGAAAGCAACTAAGGGGCCACTAGATATATACAGAAAAGGATTTGCAGGGTAATATCTGTTGTGGGATGGCAGCAATAGTAATGCCAACCATTACTACTAATGCAGACAACTGCTATTTGCTGAAAGGTGGATAATGTCTGCTCTCAGATGAAATAATAGTACAGGAGACCAATGGGGGGGGGGGGGGGGGGGGAGGGGGAGTGGTCAGGAGAGACCTTTAAAAATGTTAATCCCTTCTACATGGAGTTATGTGTGAGGGGTCATCCGGGATCCGTTATGTGTTAATACACCAAAAGCAAAGACCGAGATATGGTCTCAAGTCGCAGCTCCTAGCTTTGCGAACAACAATTGAATGTATGAAACATGTGCAAACAAACACCAGGCATCGACAATCTGGGAGACAGTGTGGGGGAGGTGGCTTAAATAGTATGAGCATCGAGAAAGACATCTACAGGGGGGATTTTGGGTGCAACCAAAATCCTGTAACCCAGTCTGTAACAATGTGTATGAGAGTAATTCACAAATTGTTATGCTCATTGTCTGTGAAGTCCCAGAATGGCATGCCTTGCGAGAGTGAAGTGAAGCCGGGTACGCCTTATAAAGGGACGTGCATCGGCACAGCTACTTAATGAGGAGCAGGTGTAACAAGCAACATGGGAAATATAGTGATAGAAGGACTACTAGACGCCAGTAATGGCATTGTGTTTATAAAGCCACGGGCAACAAGGCAGGAACCATGGGGATTGTAGTACCAATCTCCAAAGACAAGGTGATGGGGTTTAGAGACCCTCATGATTAAAGGGGTCTCATATAACGTGATACAGGATCATACTCATGTAAAAAAGGTACCCAATAAATTAAGCAGCACTGTATATCATAGGTGTCAGAAAGAGAACAAAAAATATGGTATCTGCAGCAGAAACAAGTCAAGTGTTGAGGAACACTAGAGGGATGTCGTGAGTGGTTTAATGAAGAGAATGAAGACCCTAAAATATGTGACATGGAGAAATGCTGGAGATCCATGGTTGAAGCATGTGGTGTGAGTTTCAAGCCACAGGTGCATATTAATGAAGGGATTTGAGGGCAATAGTGGGTGCCAATGGTAAAGAAAATGAGTACCCTATTCCAGTCATATAAGCCGCAAAGTATGTGCATGGGTCAAGGTAGTATTATGAGTATAATGTGGGATAGTATGTGGTGGAAGGGACCACCATGTAGGTAGTCATGTCTTTGTATAAGAGTGATGGCCAAAGACCATGGTCGTTATAGGGCAGTCCATGGAATATCATTGTTCCGTCCCCCTAAGTGACTTTAGAGTCAGATAATCCAATGCGGTTCTCTCTGGAACAACAAGGTCTCCTGGTTACCCATGTAGGTGGTGTAGTGGGGTTTGTATATGATAACCCATCTAATCTCTTCATCGGTATGAATGGTCGTCAAAATATGTCTGGTTAGTTTTGTGTTTGATTTTTTGCATCTCACGGAGCTGCAGTGTTCAACTACCCGGGTTTTTACCTTGCAGGTATTTGTACTGGAATCTGAAGGGACAGATGATGATGTAGATGACCTCTCTAGTGATGCTATTTGTATGGTTGTGTAGCACCCACAGGGTCCTTCACCCTAGGTCTATCTGAGTTAGAGGTTGTGTCAGATGACAGACTGAACAAGACCACAAGGGAAGTGTCCCAGTGACAAAGACCATAACGTATCTTGACTTTCTCTCTGGGACGTAAGTAGTCTGGTGTGGGTAATCCTGTCTCTAATGCTTTTGCTCCGTTTAAAGGCAAACAAAGGACTTTCAAATTTGCCTTCACTGGTATTGAGAATGTGCCAGTTTTTATTAATGGCCTTTTTTACGGTATCGGTCAGATGACAATGAGCTAACGCATACCATTCTATCTGAAGTGCGTTTGGGGGGTGTTTCCAGAAGAGCCTCTCCATGATTATTTCTGGCTCTTTTTGCCGCTTTACCGATGAGATTCTGTGGATACAGTCTCTGTGCAAGACTGTTACTCAGTTCCACTGTGTGTCTTTTGAACTTTTCCAGTTCTGTACAGTTTATCCTGATTCTGAGGAACTGTATCACTGGAAGGTTGTTTTGAAGCACATGTGGGAGGAAACTGTTAAAAAATAATGAGAATATTCAAGCCATGGGTTTCTGCCACAATTCTGAGAAGATACCACCATCCTTAGGATATAATAACAGGTCTAAGAATAGCGAATCCTTGCTGTATTCGCAGGTGAATCTGAGATTGTTGTTCCTGGTATCGAGCCACTGAGAAAAGGTATTCAGCATTGTGGTATGGCCCTACCAGATGACTAAAATATCATCTATGTATCTATTTCATAGTTTGAGGTTCGTCTGGAAGGGATTGTCAGCTGGATAGATGTGGGTGATCTCAAAATTGTGCATGCAGACATTAGGAATGCTTGGCGTAAATGTACTCTCCATAAAAGTGATAGTCACCTGCCAGTTGAGTTCGTCTTGGAACAAGAAAGAGTTATCCTTCATAGCTATGGACGCACAATCCATGACAAAGGAGGTGGGGGGTAAAATCGTCTCATTCCCTTAATTTCAACAATGCTTTAACTGTTTGTAGGGTGTCCTTTTCCAGAATGTTCTTACAGAATGTTAACATCATAAGACACCAAGTAGTGTATGTAAGGATCAAACTGAAAGTCAGTAAGGAAAGTGAGAACTGTTTAGTATCTTGTAGGTACAAAGGCATGTCACCCACATCTGAGGAACCAATCAACAAAGTGGGAGAGAGGCTCAAGGAGAGACCCGATCCCTGAGACAATGGGTCTTCCTGGGGGCGGTTGTCTGGGTTCGTGAATCTTTGGTAAGATGTAAAAGTAGGGCATCTTTGGGTGGGCGTTAATTAAAAATTCTGCCTCACTTCTTGTGATTCATTCTGTATCTCTTCATTTTCCTACCAAAGCGCTAATGATTCTCTGGGAGTAGGGTACCTATGTAGGGTCCTACGGTATTTTGTGTCACTCAGTTGTCAGAGGCATTCTTCCTGGTTTGTGTAGGAATCTAAGATCACCGTTGTGACACATTTGTCTGCAGATATTGTGATAATTTCCATGTCTGCCCCAAAAGATTTCACACAATCCATCTCTTCGTTGGAAAGGTTGAGGAAAGGGTGTTTTGCTCAGGATTTCAGGGATTCCCCCTCTCGATACTCAGAGCTACCTAGCCCCTCCCCAGAGGTGTGGCTACCAAGGGACTACCTGCCCCTGGTAAAAACAATTTGACAACTGGCTTCTCCTTTCGTTGCTCCCAGTGCCAGCCTGTCTGCCTAAACAATAGAGCAGCGCTGCTCCCAAGAGTTACCCAGTTGCGCTTAAGTGGCGGCTTCTCCCCTGAACTTTGCCTTTCAGGCTAACACTCGTGTGGCTTTCCGGCAGGGGTGAGGTAACACCTCTATCCCATTCAAGCCCCTGCTGTGTCCTTTCCTGGGAGTCGTTAGCACGTCTCCCCAGGAGGGCAGAAAGCTCTCTGCAGGACAAGCCCCATGTACATCAGTAAACAACAACTGGAGACCATGGGCAACTAAAGTGGCAACTTCTAAATTTGCCCTTTGCCCACTAGTGACATTAAATTCGATGTAACCATTAAATTGGATTTAATGCCCTTATTCTTTTGATACCAAACAGTACCAACCTCAGTAGCACCATTCATAAGTTCGCAGGGCTGGAGTGCCAGCCTGTAACTCTGTGCTTGCCAATGGAGCTTCTAGCCTTTCCACAGTAAAAATTATGATTTAGCTCGGACCTGGAGGATGCCGATGGATCTCTTGCAGGACCAAGTGGGGAAAGCCCATACGGCGACGGCCCTTACTGACTATTTGGATTTGAACTGGGGAGGAGTTGACATGTCCTACTCGGTTAAATGGGATGCTATGAAAGCGGTGATGTGCGGCGCGTGTATGGGCCTGACTTATGGAGTGCGGAAGCAGTTACTCCGGGACCTAAGTGAGGCGGAGGCTCGCCTACAGAGTTGTCAGACTATTTCGGACCCCGATGACTCGGACTTGGAGTCGGAGAGGCCGGCCCGGGAGGAGGTCCATGACATATTGACCAGACTGGACAAATACACTTTAGGCCAGTACCGTCAGCGCCTCCATCGAGAAGGGGACAAGTCGGGGAGGTTGCTAGCCTGGATCCTTAAGAGGGAGTTCGCCCCGGAGCGAATCGTTGCCTTGCGCAATCCTGCGGGGGACCTGGTGCACTCGGAGGCGAGTATCCTCGGGGTCCTCCAGGCCCATTTGCAGGCGGTATATGCTGCGGACCCTTCGGTGACGGAGTCCGCTTCTCAGTCTTACCTTCGGGATTGACTCTTCAGACCCTATCGGAGGAGGCCGTGGAGAAGTTGGAGGCGGCCTTGTCGCTTCGTGAGGTCAGGGTGGCGCTGGCTAGTCTACCGAGGGCCAAGGCCCCGGAAGTGATGGGTATCCGATGGGTTTGTGCCGGAATTTTATCAGGCGTTTGAGGAAACCCTGAACCCCTGGCTCCTGCAGGTTTAGTGTGAGGTGCTGGAATGTGGCGCCCTCCCGCCTACTATGAATCAGGGTGAGGTATGCATGATTCTCAAGCCAGGGGGGGGACAGCTGCGACCCTGCGGCGTACCGGCCCATTACTCTCATTAATACGGACGTAAAAATCTTCACCAAGGTCTTGGCCACCCGTCTGGCGCCTCACATGGCGCACTTGGTGCATCATGATTAGTAAGGATTCATTCCGGACCGCAACTCCGTGATGAACCTCAGACGCTTGAACCATATTCTGCATGAGGTCCGGGATAGGGAGGACCCTCAGGTCCTAGTGTCCATAGAACTGGCCAAGGCATTCGACGCGGTGAGCTGGGGGTATCTGTTGGAGGTGCTTCGTCGGGTGGGACTGGGCCCCATCTTTTGCGAATGGATCCGGATCCTATATGGGGTACCTCGAGCCAGGGTTAGGCTCGGAGCGGCGCGTTCAGAGGACTGGCCTTTGGGCAGAGGCACGAGGCAGGGGTGCCCCCTCTCGCCGCTGCTCTTTGTCTTGGCAATTGAGCCTTTGGCAGTCTTGGTGCGGACGGAAATGGCACAGTGGGGGATCAAAGTAGGTGATACCGTGAATGTGATCTCCCTGTATGCGGATGATGCTCTGTTTTATTTAACGTCCCCGTGTGAGTCGCTCCCGTTTTTACTACGACTATTGGATCGCTTTGGCGCAGCCTCGGGTCTGCGGATAAATCTCGGGAAGTCCCTCATATCTCCCTTGGCGGGTTATGGTGCCGACCGGAGGATGGACCTCCCGCAACTGGGATTGAGATGGGAGCTGGAGGCCTTTCAGTATCTGGGCATTCAGGTGGCATTGTCGGATGACCAGCTATTGGCCCGTAACGTCGGACGGGTGGTGGGCGCCCTTCAGCAGTCCGTGGCGTTCTGGAACACGCTTCCGTTTTTCCTCATGGGACGATTGGCGGTGGCCAAAATGGTAATGCTGCCACGTCTGCTATACGTCCTGCAGAACTCTTTGTGCCTGATTCCCCCGGGCCTGTCCCGCACGCTTAACTCATTACTTATATCGTTACTCTGGGCGGGTAAGCGCAGCAGAGTCGCTCTGCACACTATTGTCCGGAGTTGGGAGGAGGGAGGTCTGGAAGCTCCGAGATTTGACCTGTATTACTATGTGGCGCAGCTTCAACCAGCTGCGCGTTGGTTCGCCGGCATAGCGAATTGGGAACTGAGCCTTCTGGCGGGTAGGGCGGATGAGAGAACTCTCCAGGTGTCACTAATGCAAGGGAGGGGAGCAGATGAGTCCCTGCCTTATGTAGTACGGCATGCAACGGGGATTTGGCAGAGGTTCGTAGAGAGAATCTTGAAGTGGGCCCCTTTTCATAGGGAATTGCTGGTGTGGATTCTGGCGCCTGTGGTGCTAATGGAAGACCATACGTCCTTCCGGAATTGGAGGGAGGGTGGCTGCGAGTCCTTGGCGGACCTGTATCCGGATGACTCCTTGTGTCCTTTGAACGGGCTACGGAGGCCTTTGGACTGACGGAGGGGCAATACCTCCATTATAGGGGACTCCAGGAGATGGCGCGGGTGACCTGGCCACAGTTCCCAGAGGCGCCTCCGATGTCCCACACCCTCAACGTCCTCCTTTCCTGTGGTAGAGGATGGCGGCTGATCACATTGCTGTATTCAGCCGTGCGGCGGGACTCGACCCCACCGGTCTCTCCGGCCTGGGTGGCCTGGGAGGCAGACCTCGGTGTTGCCCTGGAGCCTGGACAGCGCAAACGAATCGGTGCTTTGACCCATAAGGTGTTGTGTAATGCGAGGTTCAAACTCATTCATTTCAACTTTGTGCATCGCACCTATATGACCCCGGTCTCCCTACGCCGTATCTCTGACGACAGACGAGATAACTGCCCTAGGTGTGGACTGGATGGAGCAGGATTTCTACATCTGGCCTGGGAGTGCCCGCCAGTCGCGGACTTCTGGCGACAGGTGGTAGAGCATATTCGGAATGTCACGGATCTCCGGATCAACTTGGCCCCTCTTCAATCTTGGTGGCCCTGGTCCCCAAGCCTAAAAAGAGAAACTTATCCTATAAGATGTTGCAGCTGCTCCTGGTCTTAGTGAGGCGCAGGGTGGCTATCACTTGGATAGGTTGTAGAGCCCCTGAGATGTCACTCTGGCTTAGAGACGTCAGGGAATGGTCCTTGGCAGAGGAAACACATATGCAACACACACGCAGGGATGAGAAGTTGCAAGAGGACCTGCTTGCGTGGAGAGTGATGTGTGCTGTGGAGAATTCGGGTAGCGATTCGGACGCCACCAGTGCTGAACTGTTTACCCCGGAGGGGTCGGAGTCCGGGGGAGGGGGCGGTGGGAGCGGGGATGGGGGGACTGTCATGGAGTAGTGTCCTGCTGGTAACGCACGTATAATCTCTGTAATCGTTGTGATTTGCTCTGATTCCCAAACGGATCTGTTTCTGACTTTGACGCCTGTGCCCGGTTGGACCCTGTTGAGCTGAACGGACTATGTACGCCTGTATTCTTATTGATGCCAAGTTTATGGGGGGACTGTTTTTGCTGTTTTTATATTACATTGAAGTTTTTTATTCGTTCACAATCTCAAATCGTGATGATGTATTTTCAACGTGCTGTTCCAACGGCATACACATACGCTTCACCATGGCTACGGAGTCCATACGTTTGTTCTCATACTGCCGCCCGGCCCCCGGGATGTGGGCTGAATGGCTGTGTTCTTTCTGAGTAATGTCCAGATCCTCGGACCGAGGATGACTTAAGTTGTGGTTTACTCCGATGTATGCCTTTTCATCACAATAAAAACAAATTATATAAAAATAAAAAAACTATGATTTAGGGTTTTTACTGCTGGAACATGTAAAAGTACAAGTTCCACTTTTTAACATACAGCACCTTGTCTTAGAGCTCATCAGGCCTGCAATGGGGAGATTTACATACATCACTTTAAATGGTAAAGTCGAGATAGCAGTTCCAAACTACTCTTCCAGTCTGCAGTGGCAGACTGGAAGCCATGTTTTACCTAGTCTTACTTAAGGTGGCACAGCAAGTGCTGCAGTACATGGGGGACACTCTAACTTCAATGCCCTGGATACCCCTCGTACCATATACTGGGGACTTACAAGTAAGTTAGGCGATGCCAACTGGGGGCGAGCCAATTAAACATACACCATTTTAGCAGGGCTCAAGGCATTTCAAAGTCATTACACCAGTACATAGCAGTCAAAAATAGGTGCAAAAGGTTGTGTGTGGGGGGGGGGGTAAACCTACAAAAAGCCGGTTTCCTCACATGAATTAATAAAGTTATGTTTACAGTACAATAGCGTGAGCAAGTTACTACAGAATACCAGAGCCATTAAGGCAGTTGTCTTTTAAGATCTAAATGAAGCTGCAGGTAATACTGTTCCCTCCTGTAAAGTGTTCGGATCAGTCCAATTCTTTGGTCACTAGAGGCACAAACTTTCTGCTTCAATGCAAAGAAACACGGCATGTGCAATTCGTGCACTTGGGTACCTCCTCACACCCAACGAGGGAGCTATTAGTGGCAAGTGTTTGTGGTAGCAAGGTCGGTTGTAAAGGAACTCTTTATAAAAGTTCTGAACTTTGGTCCACGATGGGAGGGATATCAGTGTTGCTGCTAACAGCAATTTCTCTTCCAAGTTCCCAGAGTGGTGACCAGGGAACGAGTCGGGAGTACACAATGGTGGACAGCGTCCACCCACTATTTTCACAAGGTGAACGCCATCCACTCTGCCAAGTATTTGGGCCCCACTGAATAATGTGCTGAACTAGTACTGATGTAATTTCTAAACACACGGACACTTCCAGCAGCGCCTGCATGTGGGGCTTTCTTATTTAAGATTCCTGCTGGGCCCATAAGAAAGGCCGAATTTGAGGGGTTATCAGGCCTCCTTTTGTTCAAGTCTCTTGGCTGGGAGCAGTCAGGAGCCTCAAACCTAGATCCGAATGAAGCAGAGAGGAAACAAAGATTAGCACTTCACACATACTTAAGAAGGGCAGCTTTTCACTTTGTTTTCACTTTGTTCAGTCCCTGTTCACTGTAAGAATGTCAGATGTTTTGGTCTTTTCCAGTATTTACACATAGCAAATTGCATTTTTATAGGGCTTACTACACCTGAGGAGGCATTGAAATAATTTAAGTACCACTATTTTTCTTGTATAGCCCTACTCATCCCAATGCAGGGTTTTAGAGTGCTTTACATCAACACACACATATTACATGTACAATACATTACATAAGTTTGTAAATGAATGTACAGGATGTGTTACATAAAACTGGGGATTACAAGGTGTAGAAGTCACATATCATCTTCCGTAGCTCACTGTGCTACTAGCCTCGCAATGCACTCAAACGTACACGATAGACCTGCTAAACATATATGTGAGGGCTTTACATCTGATGTCACTTCTTGTGATGCCACTTCCTGTAAAGTTGTGGCTTGTGATGCCACCTTCTATGATGTCAATTCCTGTGATGCCATGTGTGATGTCATGCGCCGTGATATTGTGCGCTGTGATGTTGTGAACTGTGATATCGCGCGCCGTGATGTCACACGCCGTGATATCTAACTAGATTAGTACCCCAGTTCTTTTTTAAGGACATGTGCCTTGGTGGCGACTCGAAGGTGATTCCTCAGGCATACCAGAGAACGTTATTGGATAACCGAGCATACTGTGATGTGTTAACTGGATGCTAGGACGTTCCCTTATCCTGGAGTATTGTGCTACCCTTTCACCCCCGGCTAGCTAGTTTTATTAGGATGGCTTATTTTTGCCTTAGTGTTTTAAGTCTCGCCTGCATAAGCATGCACATGCACTCTCGCTAGCGAGACTATTGTGTTCTTTAAGGGGCTTGGAACCAGTCCATTACTTACCATTTGCTTGAAACGCTGTCACTCTTTATTGCTGCCTTCTGAACGGCAAGCCCTCGCCACGCGTCAGTTCCTGGCGCATGGATCCAGCACAGAATAAATAAATGTGATAAGTACTCCTCAGCCACTGCTATGATGTGGTCAACGTTGGCTGTATTATACCACTTTTTTTGTTATTTTACCTTCCCCTAGACTCGATCCTGGATCTTCTTCTCTCTGGTCCCTGTTTCTTCTCCCCTTAACACCCTCCTTCCTGTATTTCTTCAACTCTTCCCAGAAGCACAAACAAATTAAATAAACGCTATTAAAGCAGGCCGCGCTTTTTTTTTTAACTGCCTCGTTACCCACCTGCCCTCCCATTAAACTCTCACCCGCCCTTTTGATACCCACCCGAGTGCCAAAGCGAATGGCTTGCCCATAGGCGAGACCTATTGGCTTTTCCAAAGCTTGTTGTATAGGGCAACAATGTGGCCTCTTGTCCACTTTGTGGCACTATACTATCGCAGCAGAATTCAGCCTGCGGAGAGGGACTACGACTGGGCAGAGGTTTATTGGTAGCACATTTTATGCTGATGCTTGCTCTCTGTTCTGGAATGAGAGGTCCATGGCTTTCAGCCATTTGCTGCTGCTTGATTCCAGTGGATACAGAACGGGGCCAGTGCTTTACTGCTGCTCATTCAAGTTCAGTTCATTTTTACCCAATATCCAGCATATGATTTCTAACATTTTTATATATTAACCTTTTCCAGTACACTCTCACACCTACCACTTCAAATATAACTCCTCACCTCTCTCCATTCTTCTGCTCCTTCCGCTGGACCACAGGACTGTCTCCGAACCCCAGGGCATCCATGAGGTCATCAGAATCATCTTCAAAAGTGAGCTCATCCTTCTTGCGAGGGGCAGCGATAGGTTTTGTGGCAGGGGTCACAGGTGTCTCTGTGAAACAAGCAAGGAGATTACTGATATGAAACTGAACAGACTCCACTATTAAAAATCAGGCCCCTCAAAGCTGCAGGCAAGTCCTGAGGATGTGACCTCCCTCTACGCCTGGTTTCTCCCATTAGTTCTAAAATAATATTATGATGTGCCAGACAAACTGCAGCTGCAGTTCATTCCAGAACATCAGATTTTGGTGGAAGGCCCTCAAGATCCTCTTAGCAGCTCCATGTCACTTCTTTTCAGCCTAGGGAGTAGATCCCTTCTTACCTTCTCAATACCCGGATATCAAACTTCTGAGCAACGCTAGCATCAGGGGGGTATTCCAAGCCCCTGCAGCCCAGGGGGTGGCCCAACCCTTCAAGGGCCCACAGACAATTCAGGGGGTCCCCATTCGATCCTAGGACAATGAATATATGTGAGATACAGGAGAGTATGGGGCCCTCTTCATATTCTGCCGGGGGGCGGGGGGTGGCATCATTTTGCGTTACGCCACGGGCTAGCACTGCAGCGTCATCTTCAGCACGCTCCATTGTCAGAATGGCAGGTCCTGTCTACCCCGGACACTGAGCTGGGGATTCTCACACTACTCCTACGAGGATGAACAGCAAAAGCTGAAGTGTAGAAACGTATTTTGCTACATCATGGCTGTTCAGGAAGACATAACCCCTAACAAAAACAAACCAAGCACGGTCTGACAGAGTTAAGCAACGTGAGACAAAGCCACAGAACCACTGAAGGCATTTTTTCACTACCTTCAAGTTGAGAGCAAGATGCCGAGTCTGTAACATGAAACAGCCTTGTCAGCAAGTGGTACTTGACAGACCACTAGAAACAACAGAAAATACAACACAGCACATTTTTCCTTTACAAAGCAAAGTAGCACAAAGCAAGGAAGTAAGGACAATTCGTTCATTGGCACATCATATTTTTTGTTAATTGCTCACATGACCCCAAAGGTATCTTCCTTAATATTACAGCAAGTTACGGCTCTTCTTGTTGGGGCAGAAAATTCCCTGCATAGCCATGGAAAGCACCCCTCTTTCAGACAATGGCTGCTGCCCTAGCTCCCCAGAAAATGACGGTGATAGTAGTGTAATTTTATATGCAGGATGGCCTTTTTACCTGTTTTGCATGGAACCTGCTGGGGGAGATGTCTAGTGGTATCCTCCATGTGAAAGTGTCATTCAGTTTTCTTGAACTGTGGCCCATTACCTTTATCATGTATGGGCATGCATGAAGGGTGGCACGTGCATGTGTAGGTTGTGGTCAAGTGTAAGGTGTGTCTACACTGCCACCTACACTGCCATCAAAGTGCTCTGTGGTGTTCCTCGGGCCTCAATTCTAGCTTCGACCTTATTTAATCTATACGCAGAACCATTAAAAGCATAAACCTAGAAAAAACCTCAGCTGCAACCTTAAATCAAGACACAGATTAAATTCAATTCTATTTAAAATCTTCAAAGATTGAAGCTAGGGGCAACCTATGATGCTGTACATGCCAAGTCCAAACCAGGATGCGAGAGAACTTCCTTGGACCTCAAAAACTTAATTTTTGTAGGAGCCCTCACAAGCATCAAGTGCCCCACTCAGATCTGTTCTTAACTCAGATGCGAGACCGATTCCTTCTCCAGGTAGCTATGACCACCTCATCCCAATACTTTGAAATCTGAAATGGCTATCCATCACAACCAAAATCACTTAAAGGTTCCGTGTCTTGTGCATACAGCCATGAAGAAAACCCTCCTAAATTCTAAATATTTACAACAACAAAAACAATCCCTCTCAAGAAGCACCCACGACACCTTGGACTCTGCCTCTCTATCATGGAATAATACCTCTCTCGATCTTCCATAAGCAGCTCAAAGCCCTCCTTTTCTGCCAGTTCCTAGACTAAGGGTCTGATACATAAAGTCATTTTGCAGTCGCAAACCATCCGATTCTCAACACTGCAAGGCACAGCTTTCCAAACTTTTTATGTTGGGGACACACTTTTTGGAGATGCAACATTTTGGGACACAGTAAGGCAGTGTAGCCAGCGAGCGTAGCGTACCGAGCCCGAAACACCTAAGGGGAGTTCAGGGGGTTCTCACTCACTCTGTCTCTCTCTGTCTCTCTCTGTCTCTCTCTGTCTCTCTCTCTCTCTCTCTTTCTCTCTCTCTCTCTCTCCCTGTCTCCCCTCTCTGTCTCTCTCCCTCCCTCCCTCTGTTGCCCTCCTCCCTCTGTCTGTCTCCCTCCCTCTCTCCATCTCTCTCTGTCTCCCGCTCCCTGTCTCTGCCTCTCTGTCTCCTGCTCTCGGTCTCCCTCTGTTTCCGTCCCTCAGTCTCTGTTCCTCTGTCTCCCTCCCTTTGTCTGTCTGCCTCCCTCTCCCTCCCTCTGTCTCTCTCTCTCTCTCTCTCTCTGTCTCCCTCTGTCTGCCTCCCTCCGTCTGTCTCCCGCTATCTCTGTCTCTCTCTGTCTCCCTCCCTCTGTCTCTACCTCTCCTTCCCTCTGTCTCTCCCTGACTGTCTCCCTATGCCTCCCTCCTCCTCTGTCTTCCTCCCTCTCTCCCTGTCTACCTTCCTCTCTGTTACCCTCCCTCTCTGTCTCCCTCTCTCTCTGTCTCCCTGCCTTTCCCTCCCTCTGTCACCCTCTATCTCCCTCTCTCCCTTCCTCAGTCTCCCACTCTCTCTGTCTCTCTCTGTCTCCCTCCCTCTGTCTATCTCCCTCTCCTTCCCTCTGTCTCTCCCTGACTGTCTCCACTGCCTCCCTCCCTCCCTCTCTGTCTCCCTCCCGCTCTGTCTCCCTCCCTTTCCTTCCCTCTGTCACCCTCTGTCTCCCTCTTTCTCTCTCCCTCTGTCTCCCTCTCCCTCTCCCTCTCTGTCTCAGTCTCTGCCTCTATCTGTCTGTCTGTCCCTGTCTGTCTGTCCCTGTCTCCCTCTCTCTGTCTCCTTCTCCGTCTGTCTCTGCCTGTCTGCCCCTGTCCCTGTCTCTGTCTCTGCCTCCATTTGTCTCTGTCTGTCCTGGTCTCTGTCTGTCTCTATTTCTGTCTGACTCTGTCTCCCTCCCTCTCTGTCTCTCTCACTCTCCCGCTGTCTCCCTTCCTCTCTCTATCTCTCTCCCTCCCTCTCCCTCCCTCTGTCTCACTCACTCAGTCTGTCTCCCTCTTTCTGTCTGTCTTCCTCTCTTTCTCCCGGTCTACCTCTCTCTGTCTCCCTTCCTCTCTCTCTCTTTCTCCCTCTGTCTCCCTCCCTCTGCCTCTGTCTTCCTACCTCTTGTCTGACTCACTCTCTCTCTGTCTCCCTCCCTTTCCCTCCCTCTATCTCCCTCTATCTGTCTCCCTCTGTCTCCATCCCTCTATCGCCCTTCTCCCTCTGTCTGTATCACTTTATCAGTCTCCCTCCCTCCTTCTGTCTCCCTCTGCCTCCCTCTCTCTCTGTCTTCCTCCCTCTATCTCCGTCTGTCTCCCTCCCTCTGCCTGTCACCTCACCCCAGCTTACAGGGCACATATCTATATCATAGACTACTTCGACTCCAAATTCTCCTCTTCAAAACTCGTTCACTCACCCACCCTCTTCTGAGACCCGACAAGCACCCCTCAAGTGCATTTGTAGGTAAATAAACACCCCGCCAAATTCACATTTTAGTCCTTCACCACTGACATGGCACCTTCCTCAAGGACCTGCATTCCAACTTTATAACAGCCCCCTCTCATCCGCCCCATATTGTATTTGGTGACTTCATCTTGGATCGTAACAGACCACACTATTCCTCTACTCTTACTGGACAACTCAATATCCAGAACACACAGGCTGCCCTCACATTTTCAAGGAAATATTTTCAATATCATACTAATCCTTAATCCACCTCCTCACCCAATATAAAGTCCTCTCATCTCCTCAGCTCCTTAACTCACATGCTTTATGCTGTGAACATATGCACCGGAGTACTTCGCAGGTCTTTAAAAGACCATTTACATGTTAATGGGGCTTTGTTGTGAATCGTCTGCCCCCATAGAGCAGTGTCTCGGAGTCTGCCTCAAAAAGGAATGCCTCTTAATTTTAGCAGCAGTTATGTGCTAAGTGCCCTGTCATCCTGCGACACACCCACCACTTGCAGGCGACACAGTACTGTGTCGGGACACACAGTTTGGAAAGCCCTGCTGCAAGGACTTAAATGCTTTTAGGAATGCATTCAACTAATTTTGAGAGTCAGGAAAATCTTTCCCACTGACAAAATGAGTTTAGAGAACCCTACTGAATCACAATAACGATGGAGTGTGAAAGGGATATCCCCTCCTAATTGTCATTTTGTACGGTAAGTATCAATGGTTTTCAACCACAATTGGGGTTGCAACCACTGATGAGCAGTGGCCGGCAGGCATGGTTTGCAGGTGGTGGGGCGGGTGGGGGAGGTGGGGTGGGGTCGGGTGGGGGAGGTGGGGTGGGGTGGAGACGCAGTACGCGGGGGGCAGAGGGCTAATTAAAAAAATATATATTAAAAAAACACTTACCTTGCCGCGCCCCGCGTCTTCTTTCCTCGTCAGACAGGGACAGGAAGTACAGCCAGGCTGCCCAGACCAATCACAACGCTGCAAACCATTGTGATTGGTTTTGAGAGTTCTGGTTCGACAGGGGAATGGGAGCCTGAGAGAACGGGAAAGTGTGCATGACTGGTTTAGCCGGCCCGAGAGGGCCGAACAAACTGTCATTAAGCACTTAGGGAGTGGGCAAACCACTCATCCATTGCCCTGCCACGAGAGCAGAGCAGCCCTAACCGCCCACCCGCAGAGAGGCAGGAAACATAAAATGATAATAACTCTAAGTTATTATCATTTTAGGTTTCTTCTTTCTCGCACTGCTTAAAAGTAGTGGGGCGACGCTCCTCCCCCAGGGCAGAGGAGTCAACCCTGCAATGAGTTACTGAACTTCAAGAACAGGGTGGTAATAGATTTAAATTTGTAAAAGGTGGTGGGTGATTTTGGGGGAGTAGGCTGTGGTCTAGAGGACCACTGCTGTGCCCACGAAAACTTTTCCCAAACTGACAACTTTTTTTTGTTTTTTTTCTTTTTTTTTAAAGCTTCAAGGGTGCCTTTAAGGAATATGGGCTGCTTAAAAAAAGTTTGATGTTTGGGAACGCAAACAAAGAGATGGTAGGCTGCTGTTCCTTTCAGGCCACACTCTCTGCTATGTAGCCAATCCCAACTGGTCACCAATAGCGATCTGCCAAATAATATTCGTTAGTCAGGTCGTTTAAGACCCCTTTATTTGGACATTTCTCAATGAGACTTATTACTACATATGTTGCATCCTAAAATCAAGGACAGGTCACAAAAGGTCAGTGCGCAATTTGTGACCACTTTCTAATACCGGTCTCTTAGTACACGAGGCCCTCTTTTCCATATTGACTCTACAGACAGACGAAGTGCATGCACACATTTTGATTAAGTCTATATTTTAAAAATTGTCTTAACTCTTTCTCCATCTCGATGTCATCCACACATGTTCATCATTGTTGCAATGTAAAACAACCTCCCACCAACCAGCCCTGTTTCACTATGTCTAGCTCAGCAAAGGTCGAAGTCCACCGGACTCCACACATGTTTACCTTTCAAAACAGTGGCTTTCGCTGTGTGCCGGTGCAGCCCAGGTCTCTGCTTACTGCTTTTATAAAATGATTTATTTCTTTCTTTATTGTTTTCATACAATGTAAACAACATCATATTTAAAAATAACAAACTAAGGCTCAGCAAGGCATCAATTCACACAGCTAGCGTAGTCCTAAAATATGAGGGCAGTGGGTATGCCGGCCTATATCAGTATCCCTTAATAGGCCCTGCCTCCGTGAGGCGGATCACTTCACATCAACTAACCCGCTGCAGACAAGAGGTTGCCCTGGGGCGCCCCTTGTTTGTTCCTCTGCCATCATCCTCCCTGATAGTTATGGATAGCCATTGTCCATGTTTCTCAAGGTCTCTTTAGAATGAAGCTGTCAGGCCAGTACCCCAAGTGTCTCTTCGCCTTCCTCCTGATATTGTGTGAGGAATGATTTAAATGGGTTCCATGTATCTATGGATCGTGATGTGGGGGAGGATTTGTGAGTACGATTCAAATTGTTCATTATAGTAAATCATTGCTTATAGCCATTGTTTACATTTTGAGCAGAAGCCCCTTCCCCAGTAACAATCGACTAGTCGTTGGGCTAGCAGCAACGCTAGCACCAGGTGTTTTTCATGGAGCTTTTCTTATGGGTTGTGGCGATTTGCTCTGTCCAGTCAGGCAGAACCACCTTGGGTTACAGAGGGACATCACGGGCAAGCATCTGTTTCAATGTAATACTTACATCAGTACAATAGGTTGACCTCCTCCGGCAGGGCCATGCCAGAGGTAGAAAGTTCGCCTCTGGTTCTCCACATCAGAAGCAGCAGGAATTTGCACGAAGACAAAAACAGTTCAATGTTTTCGGAGTGTTAATATGTCAGATATCAAAATTTTAAATATATGATCCTCAGCCTGCTACTAGAGGACATCATGCTTGTTTGGGTGCAACAAAACCTCAAAAACCTAGGGGGCATTTCCACCCCTGTTTCAGCCTCCATTCTGCTCTCGTCGAGCACTCTCTTTCAGGGAGGCCCTCCAACACCAACAACGTCCCACCCTCACAAGACCTGTGCGACTCGCTGGCCACCTTCTTCCACCGCAAGGTCACAGACATCCATGCCAGTTTCAACGCCACGACCGCCCCGACAACCACTGAGACCTCCGCACCCAGGACCACCATCCGCACCAACCGCCTGCTCTACTGGACCAACATCAACGACGATGACACCATCAAGATCACGAACACCATCCACTCCGGATCTCCGTCAGATCCATGCCCACACCACATCTTCAAAAAGCCAGCACATCCATCGCACCCAATCTCCGGAAAGTCATCAACACCTCCTTCGAGACCGCAACCTTCCTGGAGAGCTGGAAGCACGCAGAGATCAACGCCTTACTCAAGAAACCCAAGGCGGACCCCAAGGACCTCAAGAACTTTCGGCCCATCTCCCTGCTCCCGTTCCCGGCAAAGGTTATTGAGAAGACAGTCAACGAACAACTGACCCGCTACCTCGAGGAGAACAACATCCTGGACCCTTCCCAGTCCGGATTACGCAGCAACCACAGCACCGAGACTGCCCTCATCGCCGCCACCGATGACATCAAGTCCCTGCTGGACAACGAAGAAACGGCGGCCCTCATTCTCCTGGACCTGTCAGCCGCCTTCGACGCGGTCTGTCACCACACACTACGAACACGCCTCCACAACGCTGGGATCCAAGAGAAGGGCCTGGACTGGACCACCTCCTTCCTCTCCGGCAGAACACAGAGCGTCCGCCTTCCCCCCTACCGCTCTGAAGCCACCAAGATCATCTGTGGCGTAACCCAGGGTTCATCCCTCAGCCCAACCCTGTTTAACATCTACATGGCACCACTCGCCCACGTCGCATGTCGGCACAACCTCAACATCCTCTCCTATGCCAATGACACCCAGCTGATACTCTCCCTCACCAAGGACTCCCACACCGCCAAAACCAACCTTCACGAAGGAATGAAGGCCATTGCTGAATGGATGAGGAACAGCCGACTGAAGCTGAACTCGGACAAGATGGAGGTCCTCATCCTCGGATCCAACCCTTCGGCCTGGTATGACCCCTGGTGGCCGACCGCACTGGGAACCGCTCCAACACCCACCGACCATGCACGCAACCTAGGAGTCAACCTCGACTCCACCCTCTCCATGACTAAACAGGTCAACGCCGTCTCCACCTCCTGCTTCAACACCCTCCGCATGCTCCGTAGGATCTGCAAGTGGATCCCCACTGAAACGAGAAGAACAGTCACCCAGGCCCTTGTCAGCAGCAGGTTGGGCTATGGAAACGTCCTCTACGCAGGAGCCTTGGCAAAACTCCTGAGGCTGCTCCAACGCATCCAGAATGCCTCTGCACGCCTGATCCTCAACATCCCTCACCGCAGCCACATCACACCCCACCTGAGAGACCTGCACTGGCTCCCGGTCAACAAGAGGATAACCTTCAAGCTCCTCACCCACGCACACAAGGCACTCCACAACACCGGACCAACGTACCTCAACAGATGACTCAGCTTCTACACCCCCACCCGCCAGCTCCGCTCTGCCGACCTCGCCCTCGCTACAGTCCCCCGCTTCCGAAGAGCGACCTCAGGCGGTAGATCGTTTTCCCACCTCGCCGCCAAGATCTGGAACACCCTCCCCATCCACCTACAGCAGACCCAAGACCTGCTGACCTTCATAAAACTCCTCAAGACTTGGCTTTTCGAGCAGTAGCAGCATTCCCCACCCCAGAGCCTTGAGACCCTCACGGGTGAGTAGTGCGCTTTACAAATGATATGACTGATTGATTGATTGATTGATTGGTGTCGCCCGGTATAAAAATGAAATCAAATGTTAAGTGGTAGTGGTAGTGAGTAGGGTGTCCAGTGCTGGTAGTGTTGGTTCGGAATGGAACCTAGGGTCAAAAAGCCTGCAAAAATCCCTTAGTTGGAAACAGAGGAATGAATCTAAGGGACAGGTGGTGGGCAGGCTGTTAAACTCTGCAAGCATGAGGGATGTCCTGTTCTGGTAGAGATCGCTCCACTGTGGGAAGTTGTGACCAAGCTTTAGGTTTGTGCGTCGCTATCAAGGGTAGTAACGCAGGGAGAGTTTCTGGGAGTATATGATGCTATGTGCCTTTCGTTTCTAGAATCCCTACCAGACCTCGACAGTGCAGGCAGCTGTGGAGGTTTTGGCTTAGAGGTGGGTGACTTGACTTTCCAATCTGTGAGGTAAGTGGAGTGGGGCTGATACTGTCCAACTCAATCGCCACATGTACAATATGAGTGACGGGAGGATGCCAGTATTATGCAAAGTGGCTTGGGCACTTTTGTAATACAATTCAGGATCCAGTGCTTCAAAGCCACTTAAGTGGAACAAAGTATAAGCATGTTCCAAGTCACTCCCACCCATTTGCCAGTCCACACCAGTCGTTTAAGCTGTGTCTTTAATGTGTGTAAAAATGATTTATTAAGCTGTAGAGGAATAATAATAAAAAGATATAGCAGGCAGCGCAGTAGAACCATTTTTATGAGTCTGGTACGTCCTGCCAGAGATGGCAGCAGGGCAAGCCAATGCGTGACCTGGTCAGTAATTTGGGTCAGTGCCACACCATAATTTAAAAACATTACCAATTCTGTATCACGGTTAATATGAATGCTACAATATTTAATGGTATTATTGCACCACTCTAGTGGGTAATCCGGTGTAAATTATTGCTTCATAATAGTGAGCAGGAAGAGCTGAGAAGTTGCCCAGTTTATCTTAATGCCTGATAGCATCTCAAATTGCACACATTCTTTCATCGCAGGGTTTAAAAAAAAATGCTTTTTATTGATTTTAAAACTATACACCAACATGGATAGGTTACTGTTCTATCCACTACACAGCATAATCCTGATACATTTGAAAAAGCCATGATATCCACAAAACAGTATAATCATTGTATATTGCTGCGGACTGCAGCATAGTCTTGCTACTAAATTGCACTTATTAAGACAACCACCACAGTTCGTACGTTCTGGGCCACCCTCAATATGTTCTTTTGCTTCAATATCTCCTCCATATCCCGCATTTTATACATTTTCATTTCTGTGCCGTAACCGAGTCTCTAGTTCTCTCCTTGTCTGTCTCTCCCCGGTAGATTGCTCAAGCAAGTATGCCCATAGGGGTTCCCAAATGTCTTTTGGCCTGGACGTAGGTGGCATCATCTCCGCATATGTTGCCAGCAGCTCCTGGCAAAATATAAGATCATTTAACCACTCTTTAAATTTGGGTGCGCGTCCTCTGCCCCACCTGTAGACCACTCTACGTTTTGCAAGAAGTAGGCCCAATGAAACATATTTCCTGATTGAGGCCTTTAGTTCTCATCGCAGGGTTGATGCGAGTTTCTAGGCTCTGTATTTACAGCGCCATATCATCTGCGTGTAAAGATAGGAGTATGTGACGATTGAAATACCATATTGCGTATTCACTGTAGTGTTGCCTAGGTTTTGCTGCAAGCCGTTTGAGAGCTTTGGCTAATAACATCGGGTAGAATGGGCACCCCTGGCAGGTACCCCAGGCAATCGGCAAAGGCTGAGAGCTGACACTGGTAATGCATAGGTGAGTAGTTTGGCAGTATACAGTAGTCTAATCCAGTCCACGATGAGGCTTGGCGGCATCCCCATGCAAGTGGGAACTGTGAAGAGGTCGTCCCATTCTAGGGAATCAATCGCTTTAGCAGGGCCCAGGAAGACAGATGCGGCAGGCATTGGTGGGATTCAGGTCTTTAATTAACGCATATCGGGTGCGTAGATTATGAGATGTGGAGCGCCTGTAATGAATCCAGACTGGTCTGATTAGACCAGGTCTGGTAGCAACAAGGTGAGGCAGTTGGCAAGAAGTTTCGTTAGGATGTTGGTGTCACAATTAATGAGGGAGAGAGGTCGGTAGAATTTGCATTCATGAGGGGGCTTATTGGGTCCACACCGAACCCAAGAGGTTTCAGGGACATCAGCGGCAGATCTGCGGCTCTAACGGGGCAGACAGCGGGCACCCGGTCACTTAAACTAGGCTCGTTCTTTCTAGGTGCCTCTCTTCATAGGATATTAATAGAGGGCAAAAGTGCCATCAAGGGATTTCATTGGATACTCTCAGTCGAATCTATTCAAGATAATCACTTATTGGTCTAAACCCAACTGGTGGCTGACTTTTGAACAATCAAAGTATCAGTCTAGTTATTTAAGGCATGTATATTCAACAATAGATAGTTCTCAGACACGGGTATGTCTTCTACTAAAAAATAGACAGTTTAATATGAACAAAATTTAGAGGGGTACTTTAAGATACAACAAAACACCATGATAGAGGACATACAAATTATAAAACCTTCAGATCACAGGCATCAACATCTATTCCAAATCATAATGAAGGATAGGAATCTGAAAAAAACAGACAATTCCTAAAAGTCAACCAATACTGGAGAAATAGATGTATTTTGTCGACGTTTCGGTCTTCTGTGGCAAATTTGTCCATCGGACTATCATCGGGACGAAGAGTAGATTGTAAAAGTAGTCCCTAGAATCTGGTCAGACACTCAGTTTTGAACCAGAGAGATCATGTCGGTTTAGAAACTTTAAAGGGGCCATATGAATAAGTTCCTTTCGATATGAACACTATCGTGGAAAGGCAATAATCTATCTGAACAATAGTGATGAAACACGCCGTTTAGTGGGATCGGGTTTCAAAAAAGTTTCCTTGTGGCTCCAAAACGCGGTCCACTTGTGATGCAGACGGTATCTTCATAGGAGGAGCCCACAATAACGCTCCCTGTGTTGTGGTTTCAGAACTCCAGTTATTCCATGTTATTCCATTGTGTCCTTCGAGCACACATTCGTCCCAGTCTACGTGGGTTGTCTAAACATGGTGTGCCTGGAGTGGGGGCTCAAAACCGCTTTACCCCTTCGCCTATCTCGGGTCCATATGACCTAGCGGGTGTTGGGGGGCAAGCATAGGTCCCGCCAGCCGCACTCAGAGAAATGTTGGGGCGGTAATCACCCTGATTTCTGCGGGGCGCCCCAGCACCATGCCCGGCAGGCAGTCCTCCGTGTAGCCCAGCAGAATGCTGATTATATGGGGGCGGGCCTGTACCTTACGGCGGGTAGTGTTTTCACGGCCAGTTCGTCTTGCTACACTGATGTTGCAGTCATGCTTGGGGGCTTGTCAGGTCAGTGGCCCAGCACAAAACCACCGCTAGACGGCGTACCTGGGGCTGGCAGCGCCAGCTCCCTTCACAGTGTCTGGCAGGCTTCTCACGCATCAGCCATTTTGTTCGCACTCCCCTCCATGGCCCCTGCGACGCCCAGCACCTTAGTGACGGTGTCGTTCAGGCTCTCCAACACAGTACTAATAAGGGTTGTGAAACTTACAAATCACAGCCACTAGGCTGCCCCCTTGGAATCCCTTGCACGCTGGTGGCAGTTTGATGCTTAGTGCAGCTCACTGAGACAAACATTGTAGAGGGCAGCTTGTCCAACAGGGTTCAGAGTGAAATGAGAGGCTGATGTGAGGCTAAGTGAAGCGGTTGATTGCCTCCAACTGCAAGAGCCTCACTGCAGTGCGGCCATTTTGCACACTGGCTATCTGCCCCTCATGAGCCAGCTTGTTTACATCCAGCCTCCCTACTCCCACAAACCCCAAAAGCTCGGGTACTGTTTTTCTTGTGGGTGGAAAAAATGAGAGCGATACCACTTCCCCTGGGATCACAGCTTACTGGACTTTGGACGTTGCTTTGACTCGTCTACCGGTTTGTGTCCCCGTCGCCCTTTCCCTCCTCTTTCCATGCGATGTCCTTCACCCTCCCCTCCTCTTTCCCAAATTCATTACCTGTCTACTTCCCCAGCTCCTTCCCCCCTCCCCTGAATCTTTCCCCTTGCCTCCTTTTCCCCTTACGTATTTGTGCTTATTGTTTCTCTTGACCTTACAAGTAACTATGTTGCCATGCTCTAATAACTGTGTAACCTTTGTAACGATTTAACTTGTAACTATGGTCTGATGCTCATGTAAAGCGCTCAGATACCTCCGGGTCTAGCCAGCGCTATATAAAACCTTTAAAATAAAATAAATAAATAAAGATCAGGTATTTGAAGAAGTTGTAGTTCCTTTGCCAGAGGGCTATCAGTCACTCCCACCCTTTGGGCTGAGATCTGCACCTCTGAAGAACATTACCGGCATCTGGACAGATCTACATTTCACCGTGGCCAGTTTGACACAGCCCAGGAGCAGTGTCCGCTTTATAAGTTATCTTGTGGCTCTGTGGACTAATGTGTCCATTGCAGGGGCCTGTGTTCGACCTCATGGTCACAGGTTCAAATCCCGGCGGGACCACTCAGCCTTTCATCTATGTGAGGTCGATAAAATGAGTACCATTGAGTTGCGCTTTACAAATACACGTTATGTTAACTTCCTCTCATACAGCGGGCATGCTCCTCTATGGCTGGAATAATCTCCCACATGCAGAGGTTGCAAATGTTGACACTGGTAAGACCTGACCATGCATAACAGGTCCCTTTATATGACCCTTGTTTCAGGGTTTGGTTGACATTCAAGGTGGAGCTGTGGAAGAATGTACAGAGATAGGAATTAGCTTGTCACTATGTACCTTTCAGACTAGGAACAGGCCAGGATACAGGATTTAAGAGAAAGTGCTGCTTGGATTTGTCCTGTGTAAGGAAAGACGTGCTTGTGGAAAATATGCTGGACTTCACCTTTTAGCAAGGCTGCATGCCTGTGAGTACTCAGGTCATTAAAGAGAATCAACGGGAGTAATTTTGGAACAATGTCAATTCTAGGATAAGAGGTCTCAGTCAGGCAGGCTGCTTGAGTTTATCATCAACTCAAATGACTATCACCTGGGGCCCACGGAAAGACCTTTCACCTCATACTTCTGAGGAGGGTAAGCCGCCTTCATTCCTGAACCCATCTGTGCTGTGTGGACCTTCCAGTTGCCTCCGGTGATCTTGCTGGAGGACGTCACGCTGAGTCCAGTATTGTTGAACATATTCTGCTTTTGACGGTTGTTTAGATGTTTTGGGCAGCTGAACACCACAGATATTCGAGTTAACTACAACAAAACCAGCTGTTACTCCCTGTGACTAACCAGTGGATGAGTAGCACTCCATCTACTGTGCCCAGTCTGTGGGAGCCAGACATTGTTCCTGCATGTCTACAAGTTATCATTTTGTCTCACAAACCTAGATGGGCACTTGCCTGAAGTGGGTCTGTGGGCCGCTCTTTGGGCCTGGTGTAGTTCATACAGGTGCATTCAGGCCCATTACAATTACAGCATCAGCATGTAAATCAAACTCTCAGCAGAATAAATAAAGAAAAAGATTTGAAGAGCAGCAAGAGGGACCATGCTAGTTTGAAGTGCACATTTTATGAGATGAGATCTGAGCTACTGGTAGTTTTTACACTAGCTTTGGGAAAGGACGGACGCTAAAGCTGAAGTTCGAAAAGTGCAAGCATGCTCAGGTACTCATTCCTACTCAATAGCAAATGATGTCCAACACCATGCTAAATACCTATATTGATTAGTGCATAAACTCTATAATGGAATTTGGGGTCATCTTTCTCTGGCTAGAGAGTTCTGTTTTTTGGTGATAATCTTCACATGCGCAATGTATTTTTCTTATGTATATTAAAATGTTTCTCCTTTATGAAGTAAAGAACTAACCGGACAAGCAGTTAGGGAGGGGTATTTAGCTCTGCTTTATGACCATAAAGAGTCAAGTGCTAAAGAGGGTACTTGATTATTAAGGCTGGCGTCCAATAGTACAATAAACCAATAACCACTAGTCGTCATTTGCCCAAGGTGACATGTCTCACATCGATTCATAGATATATTACCCTTGCAAGATTATTTTTTTTTAAGGAAGGGGAGTGCATATTGATTTGCTGCAGTCACATGCCAGTGACCAAATGCAGAGGACAGGTTTAATCCTGTGAGCAACTGCAAGAAAATTCCTTAGATGTGGCCTTCATCTTTAGACTGGATCCACATATATTCCAGCAGCCAACAGTTTGCATTCATAGGTAGGAACACTGCTCCATTGACTCATACTCATCATATTACACACTGGAGTGGACACTGATCATATGGAAAAAGCACTATATTGCCCCTACTCCCAAGTATCGCCCTTCTCACCCTTGACTGCAGTACTTGGTGCACGTTCAGAGACTGCTGTGGTAACTGCATGACGTTTTTTTACAGTATTGTCCTCTTCATCAGATAAGAGACCGGCCAAAGGGTCATCAAACTCTATGGGGCAAAGACACAAACATTGAGAGTAGAGAGATGGAATGAGCACAGACACACAAATACTAAATACAGCACCACACTCAAAAGTTCCCCGTCACCATAACCTCTTCTCACATTCAAGACTGTCTGCAGCTTATAGCTATTTGTAGTTGCAAGAATTGAAAATGATTAAAAGATAGAACACTATGAATACTGAACACCCACATGAGACCAAAATAAGTTATCACAAGGTCGCAAGATATTAGCCACTGTATAAACTATATATTCACAATCATTAATATTTAGCAGTCTGAACCAGCATAAAAACATACTATTTTAATTATCCGATTTAATATCAAATGTAGGAATCGTTTTTCCTTGCAAGTAATATTTGTCTTTTCCACTAAGGTGGATTCGCTTATAAACATGTAGGGAAACGAAAAACAATTTCAGTTTGGCACGGTTTTAAGATGACGCATGTAGGTGCATGTAGTCACTTTAATGTTACTGAAGATTGGATCTATTTGTATTAACTCTATCTTTGGTTATATAGAAAACTTCTTTCTCGTTCACTTGTCATTCTGTTGGCTCGATTAAACACTCACTTCTGGAACCAACACGGTTCCTTCAAAGTGTGTTGACCACACACTCTCTTGATCTGATCCATTCTCATACTCAGGACCACCCACTTACCGGGACCTTTGGACAGACCTGGCCTGCCTTTTCAGGCACCCATGACAGTTCTCTCTTTCATTTGTCATTGTTCTGACGAAGACCAGCATGCAGAGGTTTAGATTCACCCTCAGCGCTTAAGTCGGGTCGGAAAGTTGACACCCCTCACTCTATGGCCAGGAATATACTTGTCCTTCCCGCAAGTGGATGATGCATTTTTAAATAACAGTAGCATCATCTTGTAAAATGGACATGGGAGAATAGAACTAAATTATGTTGTAAACAGGCCAAGGAACACTGATTTTACTCTCTCAGCATCACTGTAATAAGTGCTGTCTATGTGAAATTAAGATACCATGTTTTCCAACTACTGCTTTTCTGATTTTCCCTTTTTTTACCCACCTTGCACATGAGCACTTTCCTTGCACTTCTCATTTTCAACAGCCATTTTGCTGTTGATTATGCAATATTTATAACTAATATATAAAGAAATGTTGTCTCTTGAAATCAGTTGTTTTGTCTTTGTCTATGTTGGAAGAGTATTTAACTCCCTTGTTTAAAGTAATCATAAAGAAAAAATCTTTTTAGTGACTCAGTAAATTAATCTGAAGAGTCTTTTTTATTTCCTTTGGTATCTAAAAGAGGTATGCCTCGACCAATTGTTGTTCTTACAATATAAATTATGGGGTTCATTCATGAATATATAGGTCTTTAGCGCCTGAACTATATCTCACGGATCCAAGTTAATTCTCATTTGGGCCATAGGAACTCAGCTGTAGTTATCAAATGGATAGCAGGTTCACTCTTTACAGACACTAAGCGTGCCCATTACTGTCTAAAGGAGGGCATGCTCCACTCTCTGACCTCTATGTAAAGAAAGGAGACACACTCTTAAGATGACAACATTTCTTCCATCTAAAGGAGGGCATGTCCACACTCCTCTGCCCCCTAGCACTTAATTTCTACCATCGAAAGGAGGACAACTCGTCTAAGGGACCCAGGACATGACTGAAAGTATCAAAAGAAGACAGGGTTAGTCACTCCAGAAGTCCTAAACTTGTCCACTATATGATGAAGGCAGGTCCATGATGCGCCGGCATCTAAAGATGACCCTCCATATAGGATGGGGGTTGCTTTCCTCACAGCCAGTAGGGCCTGACCTCTTAAGTTTTGAAGGCAGTTCTGCTTTTGTCAGGCATGCAAGACTAGATCGCTGTTAACTAAAGGATGATAGCGTCAATCTTCTGCAGCTAGGAGGACCGGATAGCTACTTTGTTAAGGAGGGCTGGCTCATGATATTGAGACCCCCATGATATGACCTCTACAACTTGAAGGAGGCAGGTCCCCGCTCCACAGGACACAATTCCTATCCTCCACCATTTGAAGAATGCAAGTCAACTCTCAATGGGCCACAAGACCTGACGTCTACCATCAAACTGAGTTCAAGCCCACTCCCGTCAAAAGTGAAAATCTATCCTTAAAAGGAAGTAGGCCCACTCATCTCAAGCAACTAAAACCTGTTCTTCATCAGAAGGAGACTGCTCCACTCTCCTCAAGCCTCGAGATCTGGCCTGCATCAAAAGGATGCCGGCTTCTAAAACGGACTTGATTAAAATACCCAGAGCTCTGCAACACCAATAAGTTGCATGCAGAGAGAGCACCCGAACACAGACACACAAAGGCCCTCAACACAGGCCTCAAATCATGTACACAAACACATTCTCATCCAGGACACAGACTGAACCTACCATCGAAGGAGAGCTTTCTGTATTGGCGACTGGTGTCTGCGGGAGCTGAGAGCGGTTTCTTCACAGTCAGCTGTGATAGTTCTATGGAGAAGTAAGAATGGTACATTAAGTGTTCCTGCACTAGCAAGTGATCTTATGCAGATGTGAATCATAGCGAGTGAGCCCAGAAAACCCCACATTCAGGGCTGTATGTTCCCCTTACAACCAAGGCCACAAACTGCAGTATCTTTTACAGTTTCGCACTTCACAGATGAGTTTTCATGGTGCTCAATCATAGATAACAAGTTGAACTGTTTATCTTGGGTTCTTTGCTTAATTTCTAGGGTCTGTAAGTGGTAACAAAAAAATAAAATATTTTTCAAGCTTTGTATAACTTACCAATGAAAGATGGAAATGCATCATAAGCATGAGGGCTGCATACATTGTCTGCTATCTGAGCAATCAGTCAATGGCTCAGAGGCCTGAAAATGAAGAGTCTGAGACTCGTGAAAGGTAATAAGGGATCACAGACTTTTTCAGCAGCCGTATCCCCCACATTCTTTGCAGTGGATTTAACTAACTAGACCGCTGAAAAGTGTGTGCTACCTCCAAGATAGAAAACAATTGTAAAATAATTCATGACTCAACAGTACAAGAGGCATCGAAGAGCTTACCACTCTGGTTTTACTTCTGTTCTGATATCTACCAACTTGTCCTTCGACCACTCTTAATACTGTGGTAAGGAGAGCCAAATTAGCTTTTCCTCTCATGCATCCTTTCTTGCAGAGCTCCAAGAGCTGTACGGCAGTGTTCTTTGTAGGTCATTCAACAGCAAGACCGGTGTGTCGCTGAAGCATTGAGCAACATTTAAACTATAGTGAGGATGTCAAGCCACACAATATTATATAGCGACACACACATATATATATCACACACACACACAAAATATATATATATATATAGGCTTTGTGTGTCTGTGTTCGCAGGCGTAGTCGTGGAAGAACGAGTGCGCGAGGAGACGGAGGTTGCTATATATATATATATATATATATATATATATATATATATATATATATATATATATATATTGACACCAAACCAAACTTCACCATCAAAGAAGGCGCTGACTCTGTGTATCTTAGTTCAAGGGTTTTTATTTCTTACATCAGCTTCTGCTCAGACGCGTTTCGGCGGCTACTCCCGCCTTGCTCACTAACATCTGACCCCTGAATGTTGCGCTATATATACATGTTACATAATCACATGAGTCATAATTAACATCACTAATTGGCATTGGTTTGTTACCATGGTGACTTGGGTTACACCCACATGTATACGTGACCAATCTCATGAATTTAACATATTTTGGCGAATGCATCAATTACCAAATGTCAAGTCAATTTGTACGTTCTCTAAACATTACCATCATGTTTTAGACTTACTCGGGTTTCGAATGCATCATAATACTTCAAATACCACACTTAGTTATTTTGTATTGTATACATTGATGAGCCCTGTGTTGTATTAATTACATTTCCCACATGTCAAAGTGTTAGCCATTACACCCTACGTATTGTTCCTACGTATACGTCATTGCTGTTAGGGCGTATCTGTAATATGGGTGTGTCACTCTCATGACCGGGATTGGTTTACACAGTGAGTTTGTACAAAAAGGCTCGGTTTTACCGGTGATCGGTTTGCTGGCCTAGTGGCAGAGTCAGAACATGTTACTGTGTTGACAGTCCCTCCTCGTGTAGCCGGTAAGTGAAGAGTGTGTTTGTCTACGTGAACCTTCTTATTTTTGAGAAAAACACCCGCTTATAACACATATGGAGGTTAAATACCGCGCTAGTGCGCAATTACTCTCTTTGTGTTAAATGTAAACCCTCCTGTGATGTGGGTAAATTCTTTAATACAATACACGGGGACTATGTATTATGACGTAGTGATTGGTGTGGTTGTTAGGTGTAGACTCCATGTGACTGATCGTGAATATTATTTACAGTGATGGCGCAATCTAGGTCGTTGTTATTAGGTACTAGGGTAAAGTAGAGGTAGGCTGCTCTAGATGTGCACACTTAGGGCTTCATCTGCGTTCAGCCCTGAGGGGATCTTGGAATTCAGTAAGATAATGTATCTGGATTCCAGGCGGCGTAGCGCAAGCTTGTGGTTACCGCCCCTTATATTCCTTGGGATGCTGTCTATGACAAAATATGTCAGACCTTTAGCGTCTCCTCCATGTGTCTCATGGATATGTCTTGCTACTGGGTAGGCTGGGTCCTTATTTGTGATAGCCCTCAGGTGTTGCAAGATTCTTACATGCACTGGGTGGATAGTTGACCCTACATATTGTTTGCCACATACACATGTAAGCACGTATACGGCATATTCCGTTTTACATGTGTAGTGTTCTCTGATGGAATAGGGTTGCTTACGGAAGGGTACAGTGATGCTCGTTGTGTTTTTCCCATGATTGCAGGCTTTGCATTTTGTGCATTTTTTTAAACCTTTTTGTGACTGAAACCAGTTTTTCTGTTTTTGTATAGCTGGAGCATTGTGAACCAATTGTTGACGCATAGATCTGGCTTTTCTGAACGATACTAATTGTTTGTCACCCATTATATTCCCTATGGTTGTGTCATTTCGGATCAATGGCCAGTGCCTTCTAAGTATTTTTCGAAGGTTGGCGTGGTGGCGATTGAAACCCGTGATTAACCTGGGGGGTTGCCTTTCTTGTGCTCGGGCTCCAGACTCTGTCACCTCTGGGAATAGTAACTCATGTCGGTTTTTAGTGCTGCATTTTACTTCCGCAGTTTTGCATGTTTTGTCAGTGTATCCCCTGTGTTTCAATCTCGTAAACAGATTAGTTTTTGCTTCTGATAACCCTTCATTGGTGCTGCAGTTGCATGTCATCCTGAGGCATTCTGCGTATGGGATGGACTGTTTGAGTGGTGTCGGGTGGAAACTATTGGCGTGGAGGATTGCGTTGCCCGCTGTGGGCTTACGATAAGTGCATGTTTGTATTTTGTCATTCTCTACAAATAGTTCTACATCCAGAAATTGTATGCTCTCCCTGTTTGCATTGCAAGTAAACTTGAGATTCAACGAATTTTCATTTAGCTGTTCTGTAAAACTTTTTGCACTCTCCACACTACCCTCCCACAAAATAAAAATGTCGTCAATAAAGCGTTTATAAATAACAACATTTTGGTTAATTGTTTCTCCATATATATATATATGCAGAAAAGTCCCTCCTCAAAAGAAGAAAAGACGCAGCAGCCCAGAGGGGAAGTGTAAGGAGGGGTTTTATTCAAACAAATGGCCGTCTGGTGGCGGCGAATGCATTTCGGCACAGTGGCCTTCTTCAGCGCCCAGCACCTGACGAAATGTCTCGAAAAGCCTGCCTGCCGCTTGTAGATGTAGGCGCCACTCCGCTCCTCCCCCATGTGATTCCACTCACCTGTTGTGGCGCGTTGTGTGTCTGCGCACCACGACTCCCAGAATGCAACATGTTCTTACAATCCGGGTCGGTGTAATGAGGAAGGGTAACTGCTGTTCCAAATGGTGTGATGGGTCGGAGGCGAAGAAATAAGCGGCAGGATTTGATGGGCTAATTCGAGTAGTTTCTTGAACAAAGTCACTCCTTGTGCCCCCTCAGACTGTCAGTCCCTCCAGCAAAGCGAAGTGTAGAGCAGGGGCATAATGCCCGAAGAGAGGTATGCAACCTCAACCACTCTGAATCACCCTGCAAGGGGGACGGGTACCGGACCAGTCCATTACTGGAAACAAGAACAAGAAGCCGTGAGGCTGGCCAGTGAAGTCCGGACCCAAGTTGTGACAGGGGCTTGCTGCAATGCGCCTCTGGCTGTGCGCTTGGATATGTGCAGAAAAGTCCCTCCTCAAAAGAAGAAAAGACGCAGCAGCCCAGAGGGGAAGTGTAAGGAGGGGTTTTATTCAAACAAATGGCCGTCTGGTGGCGGCGAATGCATTTCGGCACAGTGGCCTTCTTCAGCGCCCAGCACCTGACGAAATGTCTCGAAAAGCCTGCCTGCCGCTTGTAGATGTAGGCGCCACTCCGCTCCTCCCCCATGTGATTCCGCTCACCTGTTGTGGCGCGTTGTGTGTCTGCGCACCACGACTCCCAGAATGCAACATGTTCTTACAATCCGGGTAAGAAAAGAGGTGTCTCCTCGAAGAAGCCACTTACTAGAGGGTGAGTTTCAGCGCTTTATTGGAAAAGCAATAGCTTGAACATCAGTGCATTTCATCAAATAATGCGCCAACGCGTTTCGTGCAAACCATGCACTTCTTCATGGGCTGAGTTCTAACATTCGCACAAGGAACAGAGCACCTGATAAAGTCTGTGGACCCACCCCACTCGGCGTGGACGGCACTGCTGCCAGACGGTCCTCTTAGTGCTCTGAAGTCCTCCTCATGTGAGACGTCTGTGTGATGCCATATCAGAACAGATTAGCTCCACAGTGGGTCCATGGCATGTCCTGATAAAACCGAGCTGCCTTGTAAACCTTTCTCCGCACCCCTCATATCCGTACATACACTGTATGCCTGGCGTCAGTATCGGTCCGCTGCACTGTGGCAAGGCTCTCATCACGTCAGGACTGGCCGTGTATAAATCCAAGAATAGAGGTGTCCCCTCGAAGAAGCCACTTACTAGAGGGTATGTTTCAGCGCTTTATTGGGAAAGCAACAGCTTGACCATCCATGGGCGTAGGAGACACTAAATTTCGGGGGGGACAGGGACAACCTTGTGGACTTTCCAGTGACCCTATACAAATCGCCCATTGTGCGAGACCGTACGCGCGTTAAACGTATGCAATTGCATAGTTATGAAGAGAAATATTGAGAAACGCTGGCAAGTAGTCAGTCTGCAAGTATGCTTTATTTTTATTTACATTCACAATAAAGACCATATGTATATGAATCTTGAATCTTCATGCACCAAGAAAACAAAGGCGGGACAAAAAAAGGAATAATAAACTAAACGCTCTTAGCGACATTCCTACATCTCAAAATGCAATCGGACAAATTAGAAATTGTTTTTCTTACTGCAGGAATCTGTTTTAAAATTATGAACTTTATTTTGAAAAGCCAAATTTCTTGCGCCGTTCATTGCAGAGGACAAATTATTTCGCTATTCTATGCAGGTCAACTGAGTCCATCATCTCTTTATGTATGTTGCATTGTTTTTTTAAAAAAAACGCTTTTCTTCTGGGGAAACATTTTTTGAGTGCAACTTGCTTCAAACAAATAATAGAGAGCCGCCTATTGGATAACTCGTGTTTTTCTCCAATGAAGCGGCCTTGGGGTTCCGGTGATATTTACACCCCTCCATCTGGCCTCGACGCAACTGTAATGTTGTAACCTATGGGATTGGAGGGAGGGGGGAGAGGTTATGCTTGTGCATGTCAGTGTGTGGATAGAGTCTATTAATCTCTTAAAGCAATAGACCAAATTATATGTAAATGGCACCAGGAACTATGAATCGAATTTTATTGCACAACATCCAGCGCCTGGTGTTCAGTATAGCGACCTCAGAAGGATGAAATGCTGAGTCAGCAGTGATATGTACATCAACACATATATAACGTAGATGGCAGCAGTAAGTCTGTTGTTGTTTATTTTAAGCCCATAATACATGAGTGCGCACCCAGTTAAACAGCACTGAGATTGTGACATGATGAGACATCTAAGCCGACACAGCTCCTCCTTTCAGCAGCGCACTGGTTGCATTGCATCATTGTATTATGTTGTGTAATGTCATTGCTGGACAGCTCACTGGAGCCCCCCATACACCGGCGAAGACCCCATTTCCACTTCTCCCCCCCCACCCGCCTGCGCCCGTAATGCCGGCCGTGACTGCATATTTTTCTAAACTGCATCCCAAGGTCTGATTTAACAAGGCTAAAGATATCCTGAACTCTGAAGGTATTGTCTGCACTGAATATTTTGAAAGCAGGAATAGTTAAACGGGCTCGGAGTGATTATTGTGCTGCTGAACCGGAGGAGAGAGTTGAAGCGGCCGCTGCGCGTCAACCCAGGCACGTGACCACAAAGCCTGCGCCAGCCTCAGTGCCCCAATGAGAGGTGGCACGCGGACGGTACTGCAATGTCTGGAATTACATTCCTTTATTATGGTTGTCATTATTACTAGCGATAACTGGTAATTCCCCAATCCCTAGCGTTCCCTGCTACCCCTCGTCCCACCCACCCCCATCCCTTGCTAAACGTGTGTTGGAGAGGTGCTTGTAATGTGTGGAATAATTATTGGCCAGGGATGATTACGGGACATTTTACGATTATCACAACTTTGTGTTAACTAATAATTTACACTTGTCGGACCACTGATTAATAAAATGCAATAGGGCCTAGAATGAATAATACATATGCAAACACATGCTATTGACGTTCATTTCTGCGTGTATATGCATGTATCTGTGTGTGCATTTATATTTTTCGAAAGGGCTGTCAGGGCTGCCCTGAAATTTGGCAGATGGCAAAGGTTTTCGTGAGGCCTATTTGGAATGGGGCGAACTGATGCAAACAGAGCACTTGCCCCTTTTCTGCTGTTAGCAAAATGATTGTAAGGATATTTACAATCATTGACCCTCTGTGAAATCCAAGGTCACAGCTTTTGACCCGTCGGTTGTGCACAGATGTGTGCAGACGGAGAGGTACATTTGAGCTAAAGAAGGGGCAGAGGGATCCGCATCACCGAGCGAAGCGAGGCGGAGCTGAATAGAGAGACGTAGAGGACCGAGAGAAGGATCTTTGTAGATCAAAGGGCAAGCAGAGTTTGGAGACAGAATTCAAGAGGATGGAAAGGAGTGTGGGGTAGGTGCGTTCAGAAAGAGAAATCACAAGGAGGTGTGAAGAGAACCAGGGGCGGCTGGTGACATTTTACAGTGGTGAGGCGCAAACTGATTTGCGAGTGCGGGCCCCAGGCCACTCAGGCCGGCGGCGACCCCCCCCCCGATCCCGACCCACATACACAACACTCAAAGAAATGTATTCACACACGCATACACACAAACACATCCATTCACAACACTCTCCACCAAACATTCATGCATACACGCACGCTCGCACCAAACACTTTCAAATAAAAGAAAAACACACACTCTTACCTTGCTGCCGGTCCCGGTCCGCGCCACCTCTGGGCTCTGCTCCCCACACGTCACAGGCTCACAGCGCCCCTGGCCAATCCTGGCGCCAGGGGCACAGGTACCTTCTCGCCCGCAGCACGCGAATTAGGGCTCCTAATGGGCATGCGCAACGCCGCAAAAACACAAGTGCGCATGCGTGGGCACGGGTAAAAATTCACCCTCCGTCCCCACGCATGCGCACTTGTGTTGCCGCCTGTACAATCATGTCAATCAATCAACAAGTTCAGATAACTAAATGCCAATAAAAACAAGTTTCAAAAAAATGTCAATCAATCAACATGACGCCCGCCCGGCGGTCTGACGTCATGTTGATTCATTGACATGATTGTCACAGTCTTAACTCAAAAACGTCGAGGGAGCTGCAGGCGGCTTCGGGCATGGGGGGCTACGCCCCCAAGCCCCAATGGACGAACCGCGCCTGAAGAGAACACAACTGGGCTCTGAGGAGGTGAAAAAAAGGACTAGCGTGCTGGTGAGGGATCAGGCTTGTGGTACTTGAAGAGAGTGCCATAAATCAATAGTGCGCTTTCTCTGCCAAATCTCTGTTTCGCCTGCTCTATATGTAAAGGCAGGCCTCGTGAATGCGTACTGAAAAGCATCCTACCAAATTATTGCACTCCGGTGATTACATGAAGATAATTGTGTTTTGACTCTATCCAGCATTAAGCAGCCTGTGGGGAAAATGAGCAGTTATTTTTGCATGGTAATGTCATATGCACATTTTGTTATTCCCTTCAGCCATTAGCAGGGCAAGTCAGGTTCGCTTGCTGCGCTCGCTCGCCACAACCTGTACACCCCACACCCCCACCACTTTCAAATGTCACCAGGCGCCCCTGGCAATGCAGCGTAACAGCCCTACAAGTTAACAGAACGTCAGTCATTTCAATGGGATGGGTGCTCACGCAGGAGGGACCTCACACTTTAGGGAGCGTGCTGCTGCCTGCAGGCAACAGGCACAGGGCGAGGAGTCCGAGGCCAGCAAATCAACCAGAGCACTGGCTGCAGACAGCAGAGGTGAGAACGAAATAATGCCCGGAGCCTCACAAAGAGTTCAAAAGGGCAGAGGCAGGGGGGCGAGTGGCCTCTGACGGCACCTTATGGCGGCTCACAGACAGGTACCTGGAGAGGCGCCAGGTCAAGTGCAGGGCCATTAGGTCACGCAGCACCTCTCGCACTTTTTTTCGCGCGCTAATGGCCTGCCAATCTCCCTCTCAGGAGGTAGATGGGAAATTTGTTTGACCCCTCGTCCCCCCCCCCTTGTCCCCCGTGTCCGCCCCACTCCAAAATCTGGGGGGGATATGTCCCCCGCGTCCCCCACAGTTCCTACGCCCATGTGAACATCAGTGTATTTAATCAAATAATGTTCGAAGTGTTTCGTGCAAACCATGCACTTCTTCATGGGATGAGTTCTAACATTCGCACAACGAACAGAGCACCCGATAAAGTCTCTGGAGCAATTTTACTAATGTTTGTATTAGGAAACTTTGATCCCAACTATTGAATCCAGCACATTGTAGATGATGTCATACACTAATCACTATGCTAGAGGCAGTAAGTAGTGCCAGTTTAGAGGCACCACGCCACCGTTTGACTTACAGGTAGGAAACCTATGGGTCAACTTCTGGTTTACATCATCAATAACTAACTTACACACAGACAGAGATGATCGGTTGTATTTCACATTATCGACTATAAAATATCAACCTACAATTTCGTCAGGACAAGTGGAGATTTACTATTATTGACTCTGCCTTAACGACAGTAACGGCTGGTGACATTTGAAAGTGGAAAGGCGTAAAATTATTGTTGTACTGCCCTATGGCGAGCGAGCATAGTGAGGCGCCCGAACAATCTATGGGGAATTCGGGGGTTCCCCCCCAAGCAAATTTTGAAAAAAGGAGTGGACAAATGGTGCATTTTCAAGCAAACTTGAGGAAGCAGGAAGGTTAATAAAGCAATACGATTGAATTTATCATTTAAGAAATTGCCAATTCTTATGAGCTGTAGAGGACAATCTTTGCGTATGCTGATGGGGGGGGTCATATTGTGCCTGTGTGTGACTGCCCCATGTTCGGTGTGTGTGACAGCGTCACTTGGAGGATTGCTTGCTAAGTGGCTAAACGGCTACCCGGTTAGCTACTTTTTGGAATGCTAGGCGGATTATCTTGTTTTGAAAGCTAGTGAAGTTTTGAGAACAAAGAGGCATTGCCACCACCAACCACAACGGAACACATAGCTATTGAGTAATTAATTGTCACTCCTTGCAGACCCCCACCAGTCCACCAACCTCCCTCCTGCTCACACCTGGCGTGGATGCGGTGCCCTTGGTGTGACACATCTATGGACAAAGTGTAACCCACAGGACCATTGTGTATGGCTTACAGTCTGGGCATATGGGTCGGCCCTTGTGTATTGTTGGTTGTGGTGCGATCACAGGCACCGTTAGTGTGGTGTGCTCACAGATAATGACATTGCAGTGTACCCACACACAATGGAAGTGCAGTGCTCTCACACACAGCTTTATTTATAAGTACACTGAATTAGTGCTAACGCCGCATATTCAATGGTAATGCCTCTAGGATAAACCCAGTCTAGTGTACTCACAGATGATGATCGTGCCCTGTTTTCACACACAATGCTAGTGCTGTTTTTCACAGATAGCACTAGTGTGCTGGAGGAGTCGCCGGCAAGTGATCTGTGAGGAGAATTTTGCTCATACGACCATGCGTAACTTCAGATTGAATTAATGTAAACAATAATAAACATTTTAATGCCAAAGAATTCAAAAGTAATACTTGACTTTACTGAAAGTACGCCACCAAGCCAGAAGGAAAATGCTACTTACCAGTATGCATCTGTTCTTGGCATGTAGAGCTGCAGAGTTGCACACTATGCATAGATTGCCACCTAGTGTTGGGCCAGGATGTTTGCGGTTTGTTTTGTTGTAGAAAAGTCTTTGGATCTCACCGGATAGGTGACTCCTCCTTTGGATGATATTGCACATGGTCATCGGCTCCATCCCCAGATTGTTTTTCGCCATTAGGGAAGTGATGGAGCTGTATAAGAGATAGTGATGTCCATGTGATATGTATCTAATTAACATAATACTGGAACAGATAAAGGTAGCCGGGGAGGCGGGTGGGCGTGTGCAACTCTGCAGCTCTACATGCCAAGAACAGATGCATACTGGTAAGTAGCATTTTCCGTTCGAGGCATATGAGCTGCAGATTGCACACTATGCATAGATTACATAGCAGTTCCCACACCTAGCGCGACCACCAGTATCTGTTGCAGTTGTATGAAACAGAGTTTTTAGTACAGCCTGGCTCAGAGTGGCTAATTGTTTAGTTTGCACATCTACACAGTAATGCTTTGTGAATGTGTGCGGTGTAGACCATGTAGCTGCTTTGCATATGTCATCTAGGGGAATGGTCCCTAAGAATGCCATTGAAGCCCCTATCTTCCTGGTAGAATGGGCTTTTGTCGGGATTGTTAATGTGCATTTGGCTTTTTGATAACATATTTGTATACATTTAACAATCCACCTAGCGATCCCTGACTTTGAAATGGGATTCCTTTTATGTGGCGGTGAGAAAGACACAAAAAGTTGTTTTGTCTTACGAAAAGTTTGTGTCCTTTCAATGTAGTACAGTAATGCTCTCTTGACATCTAAAGTGTGTAGAGCTCTTTCTACGACTGTTTGAGGATGCGAGAAAAATACGGGCAGCTCAACAGATTGATTTAGATGAAAAGGGGAAATGACTTTTGGAAGGAATTTTGGATTAGTACGAAGAACCACTTTGTTATGATTCATTTGCAGAAAGGGTTCCTGAATGGTAAATGCTTGTAGTTCACTAACCCTTCTGAGAGACGTAATGGCTACTAGGAAAGCTACTTTCCAGGTTAGAAATTGCAATTCGCATTTATGTAATGGTTCAAAGGGAGGTCCCATTAACCTTGTGAGAACCACATTTAGATTCCACACTGGTGCTGGCGGTGTCTTGGGAGAAATTATTCTTTTGAGTCCTTCCATGAAAGCTTTAATAGCTGACACTCTAAAAAGAGATAGATGTTGCCTATTTTGCAAGTATGCCGCAATGGCCGCAAGGTGTAACCTGATAGACGTGTAGGCTAAGTTACACTTTGAAGGTGCAATAAATATCCAATGATCTGTCGAATAGACACGTCTAAAGGATTAATTTGGTTGTTCTGGCAGTATATGACAAACCTTTTCCACTTAGCAGCGTAACATGCTCTAGTGGTGGGGCGTCTAGTTTCTTTGATAACGTTCATACATTCTGGGGGAAGGTTGAGGTAACCAAACTATGACCTCAGGAGCCAGATCGCTAGGTTGAGCTGAGCTGGGTCCGGGTGTCTGATCTCTCCATGGTTCTGCGTTAATAGGCGTGGAGATAGGTTTAGTTTTTGGTGTGGTACTACAGACATCTGCAACAGCGTGGTGTACCACGGTTGTCTGGCCCAAGTTGGAGCGATTAGGATGAGCGTTAGGGAATGTTGCTGTAGTTTGCGTACCACTAATGGAAGTAGTGGGAGAGGAGAAAAAGCGTACCAAATAGTTTTGACCAGTTGATCCATATTGCATTGCCTTTGGACAATGGGTGTGGGTTTCTGGCGGCAAAGTTTGGCCATTTTGCGATTTCGTGGGTGGCAAAGAGGTCTATTTGAGACTGTCCCCACATTTGAAAGAACGGATGAAGAACTTGTGGATGAAGTTCCCATTTGTGGATTTGCTAGTTTGTCGATTTAGCAGATCTGCCATAGTGTTTTGTACTCCTGGGACGTGTTGGGCTAATAGGAAGATCTTTAATGGTATAGCCCATCTCCATATCTGCTGTGCTAACTGAGAGAGCTGCAGAGAGTGTCTACCTCCTTGTTTGTTTATGTAGTACATAGCTGTCATATTGTCTGTGCGACTAAGACAGCTTTGCCTGACACTTGAGTTTGAAAAGCTTTTAGGGCTAGAAACACAGCTAGTAACTCTAGGTGATTGATGTGGAGTAGCTTTTGTTGCAGTGTCCACCTGCCTTGTAGGTGATTGATGTGGAGTAGCTTTTGTTGCAGTGTCCACCTGCCTTGCATGGTGTGATGCAGGAGGTGGGCTCCCCAGCCGGAGAGCGATGCGTCCGCTGTCAAGGCTATTTGTGGAACTGGTTCTAGAAACGGTCGCCCTTTGGAAAGGTTTTTGGTGTTCCACCATTGCAGAGAACGATGAGTCCGACCGTCTACCAACACTAGGTCTGTCAGTTGACCTTGAGCCTGTTCCATTGGCGTGCTAGGCACTCTTGAAGTGGACGCATTTGCAGTCTTGCGTGAGATACCACGAATATGCAAGATGCCATCATTCCTATGAGTTGCATGAACACTCGAGCTGGTAGCGAGAGTTGCGGCTTGAATTTTGTTAGGAGAGTTTGTACGCTTGTTATCCTTGCTGGAGAGGGATACGCTAGTGTTAGTTGGGTGTTTATTGTAGCGCCGAGATACTGTTGCATGTGTGAGGGTTGTAGATGCGACTTGGTGTGATTTACTGTGAATCCCAAGTCGTGAAGCAGTTGAATGGTAGCGTGAGTGTGCTGTACACACTGGCTGTATGAGCTGGCTTTTATGAGCCAGTCGTCCAGATATGGGAAGACATGAATATGCTGTCTTCTTAAGTGTGCTGCTACTACTGCTAGGCATTTGGTAAACACCCTTGGCGCTGTTGTGACTCCGAATGGGAGCACTTTGAACTGGTAATGCTGCCCGTCTAGCACAAATCTGAGATATTTTCTGTGCGCTGCGTGGATGGGAATATGAAAGTAGGCGTCCTTGAGATCTAGAGTGGCAAGGAACTCGTTTAGTACCAGTAGTTGAAGGACCTGTTGAAGTGTGACCATATATAAATGGTCCGACTGAATGTAAACGTTTAGAGGTCTGAGGTCTAGGATAGGTCTTAGAGACCCGTCCTTTTCTGGTATTAGGAAATACAGTGAGTATACTCCTTTGTTTTTCTGGTGCTCTGGAACTATTTCTATTGCATTCTTGTCTGAGCAATGTTAAATGTTCCTGTGACATTGGACGCTGCTTGGGTGGTATGTTTGGGGGTGTAGATTTTAGTTCCAGTCAGTAACCTGATTGAATAATTTGCAACACCCACCTGTCTGATGTGATGTTTTCCAAGGCTGGCAGGTATTGTTGGAGTCTTTCCCCGACAGGAGTGGAATGGGACGGGGGAAGGGGAAGGGAGTCATTGGGCAGGGGTAGAGGCAGAGCGGGAGTTGTTATTTTTACCTCTGCCCTTGTTATTGTTACCCCTGTACCCACCACTTTGGTAGCCCTTGCCATAAGTGGATTGTGTGGGGGCTTTGTATGAGGCAGAAGCTGTGTCTGAGGAATATCCTCTGGTGGCACCTCTATAGGATGAGCGACGAAATGAACGTCTGGGAGCCTGCGACTGCAGGGCTCCCATGGATTTGGCGGTGTCTGTATCTTTCTTCATTTTTTCAAGAGATACATCCACATTGGGTCCAAATAGGTGTTGCTCATCAAAAGGTTGATTAGGAATGGCACTTTGTACCTCAGGTTTGAATCCTGATATACGTAGCCAGGCGTGTCTGCCTAGTAAGACGCTGGTGTTAACTGCTCTAGACGCAGTATCCGCTGCGTCAAGGGCACACCTGATGGAGGTGTTTGTAATGTTTTTACCCTCTAGGATGAGTTCATGTGCTCTATCCTTGTACTTATCAGGGAGGTGTCTCATTAGTGACTCTAACTCGTCATAATGTGCTCTATCATATCTGGCTAGTAATACCTGTGTGTTGGTGATACGCCACATGTTTGCTGCTTGAGACGCAGTTCTCTTCCCTGATGCGTCCAGTAACTTAGGCTCTTTATCTGGTGGGGCAGCATCACCTGATGTTTGCGAGTTTGCTCTCTTGCGTGCGTTGGAAACTACAAGTGAGTCTAGTAGTACTGGCCCTTAATATATGCCGGGTTTGAAGGGGTGGCTTTATATTTCTTCTCTGTACGAGGGTTAATGATTCGAGTTGTGACTGGGTCTTTGAAGACTTCAGAAGCGTGTTTAATTACTCCCTTAAGCATTGGTAAAATGGATGTAGACCTTTGTGCGTTATCAAAAGGTATCCATCAGGAAGTCTTCGTCTACAGGGTCTGTATGCATGTCTACCCCGTGATATTGTGCACCCCTGTGTATCAATTCGCTAAACCCTATAGTGTCTTCTGGTGGGGAAGGCCTTGAGGGATATAAGTCATCCTGAGGGACATTTGGGACATCTGGAGTGGTATAATCATCCCATGGGTCAGGTGATCCTGTAGGTGTGGCTGGATCAGGCATGTCACCCCCCTTATCATCAGAGCTATCATCCCTATGGTCTATAGAGGATGCTGGGGAATGCTGTGGTATGGGAGCCTGTGGTGATGGCATAGGTGGAGGAGAAGGGGAAGGCAGTTTTAAAGGCGAGGTAGCCATGTCCTTCTTCTTTGCATGCGGAGCTGGAGCTGGTCTGTCCAGTGGTCACTTCCCAAAATCAATTGTCCAGTGATTGGGTCTCTAGCCAGAGTCTTTTGAGCAGGGTCTGGATAAGATAAGTCTTCTGCCGGAGGCCGATCTTTTGGTGCTGGAGAAGGTTTCGGCACCGAAGCGGCTTGCTTTGGTTTTTTGACAATGTCCTTTGTCGGGGAAGCAGGAGTCTTTTTCGGCTCCGAATGTTTTCTCGGTTCCGAAGGTTTTTTCGGGTCGGGTGTTGTTTTTGGATCCGATTGTTTCTTTGGATCTGATGTTTTTTTCTGTTCCTGTGGTTTTTTGGAATCCTAAGCTTTGCTTGGTTCCAACCTGGGTTTCGGTGCCGAAGGAGTTGTGGGTTTCGGCGCCGATGGTTTGGACATTAGCGTAGCCGGTGTCGGTGTCTTTTTCGGTGCCGGTAAGTTGGCACCGGCACCATGCGAAGGCTGACTCGAGCCCGAGTCGCCTGAAGGCTTAATTGGCTTCTTAGCCAGGCCCGAAGGTGGGGCAGTAGAAGCAGAGTGTCGGTGTGCGCCCAAGGGCGTGGGTGTGACCGGGGCCTTCTTTGGGGGTGTCGAGGAAGGGTCGGGTCGACGGTCTTACTTACGACCCGCTGCGCTGGAGTGATGTCCTCGACATCCAAATCTTCTTCCTGATGGGAACCGCTGTCGACGTCTTGTTCTGGGACGTTGACGCCTTCCTCAAAGATGTCGTCCGGAATGGAAGTTGAAGATCAAGCCATTGTTCTTCTCGCTCTTCGGCCCTGGATAGTCTTTTTGGGGCGGAAAGAGGCACAAGCTGAACAGTCCTTTGCCTCGTGCTCCGGAGAAAGGCAGAGGTTACACACCTCGTGAAGGTCGATGTGGGGAAACTTCGACCCACATTGAGTACACTTCTTGAATGGCGTCCTTTCCATGAGCTGGAGTCGAGGCCTAGTTAGGCCCGAAGGCCGTCGACCGGAATCGAAGTATTCGACGTTGAAGAATAGCGTCCGGTGGAAAAGCGTTCGAAACGTATTTTCTGAAAGTTGGTGAGGATTGCGCGCCGAAGGAATTCGGTTTCAACACGGAGCGCTGGAAACACATCCGAGCCCGGTGGCGGAAAAAAACAATCTGGGGATGGAGCGGAAAAAAACAATCTGGGGATGGAGCCGATAACCATGCGCAGTATCATCCAAAGGAGGAGTCACCTATCTCGTGACTTCCAAAGACTTTTCTACAACAAAACAAACTGCAAACATCCGGGCCCATCACTAGGTGGCAATGTATGCATAGTGTGCAATCTGCAGCTCATATGCCTCGAACATATAGTTTATGTTGGATACAGCCGCACACATGCACGGCTCGGAAACTGCTCAGATGCTATGCGGATAGTGAGTAGCACAGCAGCACTGCAGTGCACAGGGTTTACAAACAACCAGGGTGAAGTGCGCAGTAACTGGACCCATGCCACGTGCAAGAACTAAGCTGTTGCTGAAGTCTGTTTCTCGGCGAGAGGGGGCATCGGATTGGAGGGCAATGAACCATGAGCTCTCAGTGGGTAAGCGCAAAACCTACCCGCCGGATATGGGTTGGAAACGCTGACGTAACAAGACAACAACAGAGCGGATTTCCCTCTCTCATAAACACCGGGAAGCGGGAACCAGGGAAAAGCCGCCCGTACGAGGCAGCTTTAGGCATTAATAATTCAAAGGCCTCGAATCATAGCTCCACGAAAAGCACCGGTAAGGCACCACAAAATCACCCTTTTACCAAAGTGAAGGCTCTGAATGCGACAATATCCTCTGTGTCTCTGCCGCGCGACTTCCCTTGATGGAGATAGATCGAGATATATCTATCTATCTAAAAAAAATAAAAATAAAAAACACACACACACACACACACACACACACACACACACACACACACACACACACACACACACACACACACACACACACACACACACACACACACACACACACACACACACACACACACACACACACACACACACACACACACACACACACACACACACACACACACACACACACACACACACACACACACACACACACACACACACACACACACACACACACACACACACACACACACACACACACACACACACACACACACACACACACACACACACACACACACACACACACACACACACACACACACACACACACACACACACACACACACACACACACACACACACACACACACACACACACACACACACACACACACACACACACACACACACACACACACACACACACACACACACACACACACACACACACACACACACACACACACACACACACACACACACACACACACACACACACACACACACACACACACACACACACACACACACACACACACACACACACACACACACACACACACACACACACACACACACACACACACACACACACACACACACACACACACACACACACACACACACACACACACACACACACACACACACACACACACACACACACACACACACACACACACACACACACACACACACACACACACACACACACACACACACACACACACACACACACACACACACACACACACACACACACACACACACACACACACACACACACACACACACACACACACACACACACACACACACACACACACACACACACACACACACACACACACACACACACACACACACACACACACACACACACACACACACACACACACACACACACACACACACACACACACACACACACACACACACACACACACACACACACACACACACACACACACACACACACACACACACACACACACACACACACACACACACACACACACACACACACACACACACACACACACACACATATATATATATATAGGAGTCGCCCCTGCTTGGCAATATTCCAAAGTTGATATTACGGTCACAATTTTACCAGAAGTTTCAACTGGGATACTCTGGTACACAGTGTCTAATTTGTTAAAGAATAAGTGCTGAATAAGTGCTGGGGCACAAAGTTTGAATAGAATCCCACAATAGGCGCTATCGAAGCTCGGGGTGCCAAATACCAAGGCTGCATATTCTTGAATCAACCTCATGTCTCTTCAATCCACCACCAGACCTTGACTGCTCATTTATCTAATTCTACCAGGTTTTTTTTTTAAAGACATTTATTGACACCAATCAATATTGACAGAGCATAGTGCCTACAACCCAGCGGGCCGGCATCACGTCTGGACACATGTTGTAACTGCTACAGTTGAGGGAAAGAACACAGCAATCCGCCTACAACCGCATCGGGCCGCCGCCTTGGATGGGCAGATGATATGGTTGGCATCTACTAAAAAAACAGGTCTAAACCATTACCAATGAACAATTAAATCTATCAAACATAATGGCATTTACACTGTTCTCCTGCTACATTCAAGTGGTTCTGAATCAATAAAAGAAAATCGACATTATTTAAGTGCGTTCCCATAATGTGTACCGTCTGTGTTTTCTAAAGGCAGTCCATCCGGTGTGCCTCGGTCTAGTGGAGTGTCCCCCTTTTTCCCATCCCACTTCGGTCTTGTGTGCCCGACCCGTCATAAGAGGGGTCTGAATCGGCAACAGTGGTAATGGTGTGGTCAAGGAGGTATGGCTGGATAGGAGCCCAGATATCTCGCGGACAAGAGGCAGGAGGTAATAGTTCGGCATAGATGCGCAGTTGCTCCTGACAATATACCAGGTCAGTCAGCCAGTCTTTGAATTTGGGGGCACGGCCCCTGCCCCATCAGGAGGCGACTCGCCTTTTAGCAAGGAGAAGGGCTAAGGAGGTGCATCTTCATACCTTGGCAGGCAATGGTTCAGTAAACCCCAAAAGAGCAGTGATAGGGTGGGTAGGGACATGTATACCTGTCATCTTATCTAATGCACGGAGGACCTCCCCCAAGTATTCTTGGACAGTTCCAGGCCAAATGACCGAAGTCTACGCCCAATGCTCCGCAACGATCACATCTATCGTTGCCGCGCACGCGTAGTAGATGTAAGCGAGCTGGGGTATAGTATAGGCGGTGTAGGTATTTGTAGTGTATTAGGCGCAGCAATAAGCCCATTGTTCGTCAGTAATAGGGTGTCCCATTTCCTCCTCCCATCTGCCTTTGGTTGGGGTGGGATCATTTTCACGCTCCTTCTGAGTGGTGCGATAGAGCAGGGACACCACATGCGCGGGGGCATTCTGTTGCAAGAGGGCGTGTAGCGGAAGCATGCTGGGGGTTCAAGTGGGAAGCATTGTGTTAAAGAACGCACATCTTGCCTGAGTCTCACATAATAGAAGCATTCTATGGGGGTGGGGGACGTGTCGCCGAAAAATTCTTCACTGGTGCTAAATTTCCCGAATGTATAGAGTTGGCCCCAGGTGAGGCAGGACAATTTACGTAGCATGCAGCAGCATCCCCCTTCATGTGTGACTGGGAGATCCCGGCGTCCCAGTTGGGGCACCAAGGGGGAATAGAGCAGGGAATAGAGCAGGGAGCAGTGGGTTCTGCGCGCCAGTTCTCGACAGGTGCTGATGGTGCATTGTACTGTGGTGTTAACTAAGTGCCAGGGGACCGCTGGGGCACTGAGGTACGCCGTACAGGGAGTGGGGGTCATATACCCGTTTTCTACAGCTAAAAGAGGCATGTAAGGAGGGACGTGGGATATTCAGTAAGCTGCGAAGTGCGCCTGGGTGCAGGCAAAGTAAAGCTCTAGTTCAGGGACCTTGAATCCTCGTAGGGTCGCGTGATGACGTTTCAGGAGAGTCTGGGTTGTTTTCCGTCAATCCCAGACGGATTAACTGGGTTCTTATGCTGTTAAAAAAATGGCGGCTGGGGGATTGAGGAATGTTGGTGAAGAGATAAAGCAATTTGGGTAGCACAATCATATTAATCAGAGACACCCGAGCAGCCATGGAGAGGGGCATCGCAATCCATCTGGAGATTTTGTCAGTCAGGAGATCTAGTGTCCAACCATAATTGGAATGCATCAGCTTGTCCCGGTTGCGGGAAATGATGATTCCGAGGTATTTGATCGTATCTGTACTCCACGCCAGAGGATAGTCAGTATCAAATTGTGCTGTGGAATCTGTCAAAGGATATATCTGGGATGTTCCCCAATTTATTGTAACCCCTGAGAGGTGGCCAAAAAGGATGAGGAGGCGAAGGATGGGGCTGAGGCTGACCAGGGAATCTCGCAGGTACAACGTAAGGTCATCGGCATACAGAGAAATTAGTATTTGCCTCTCTGGGTAGATCAGTGCATAGTCCCGAAAGTGTTGCCTGACTTTGGCCGCAAGGGGCTCAACCGCTATAGCAAAAAGGAGGGGTGAGAGAGGGCAACCCTGCCAGGTGCCCCGAGCTATCGTGAAGGGGGGTGACTGGATGCCATTGATCAGAACTCTAGCTTGTAATCTGGAGTACAGCAACCTGATCCATGCTAAAAAAGGAACAGGAATTCCCATCCGTTGCAGCACAAAGGCGAGATAGTCCCATTCCAGGGACTCGAACGCCTTGGTGGCATCCAAACAAATCGCAGCGACATTCGTGTCGGGGTCAATGTCGTGGAGTATTGCGAACTGGGTGCGTAAGTTGTGAGACGTGCTTCTGGTGGGCACAAACCCGGATAGGGCCATCATTAGGGGACTAATACGGTTGGCAATTAACATAGCCAAAATTTTGGCATCAACGTTAATTAATGAGAGAGGCCTGTAGGAGTTGCAGTGTATGGGCGACTTACCAGGTTTAGGCAGGGAAATGATATGCGCCTCGCGCATGGTTGGGGGGGGGGGGGGAGTATGCCCATTTCGCGAGCCTCCTCATAAACGTATCTCAACACCGGGATAAGTAAGTGACGAAACGTTTTACCAGGTTCTTCTTTATCTCTGCATTATCCCCTTTTTTTCTGGTTTTCCGACTTTCCCCCCTTTGTGTCTTTCTCTCTCTTGGTCTGCATCAAAGTCTGTTTAAAAAAATGAGTGCCGGTCTGCAAAAATAAGTGCAAGTGGCAGCCACCTGCAACCACCAACTCAAATCAAGCACTGGTGGTTCACCACCTGCTTATTGGAGTCTGTGTTTGATGGCAGCTCACACACTCTAGGTGTACAGTACCAGTGAGGTGTCAGTGATTTACAAACATTTATGAATAGCACTCAGCTACACTCAATTCTTATATTGCAATGAGTTTGTTTTCTAAGTTGCGGCTCTGTTGGCACTATTAAACCCTGTGAATTTCTACAGGATGTGCTAGTAAATGTGAGGGTGACCCTTGGTATTTACCACGCTCCCCTCATGTTTTTGATCCCCATTAATGGTTTGCTTGTAGGGGGAGCAGGTTAAGGCTCAGGCACATACAGAGTTATTTTGTCTTTAAAGTGACAAGTCAAGCTATTTGACACCTGTTCAAAATTTAGGGAAGCCATGACATATTCAGTGATGTTTTCATCTAGTTCTGCATTGTGGTAAAAAGCTAAAGGCTGATTATCCTCTTCTCCAAAAGTTATTAGTGCAGTAGAAAATTTCAGTGGCATAGGTGATGAACACATTTTTAAGAAAGCAATGAAGTAACATGTATTTAACATATTAGGAGAATATTGAAAACCACAGGGTTGGCACCTATTCACCGAAACAAATTGTATGAGACAAGGTAAGGTCAGATGGTGAAAATTGAGGAACTGGAGTGCTAAGCTACCTCACAAGAGTGCCAAATAGCCGATAAGGTGACACAGGGGAAAAAAAGGAGAATAAAACTCCTTCTCCCACTTTGAGGTATCTATGGACTCTTAAAAACGATGAAATTGCTGAATGTTTGCTTCCCAAAGACCAGATGTCTGGCAATCATTGCACATTTTATATCGAACTTTCCCAACAGCTCTAGCTTTCGCGCTGAAATTAGCTTTTTATTTACTGATCCAATTGGCCTTTGTTGAATAAATAAAATAAAAATGTAAAGCAAATGGCACCTGCGTCATTCCGCGTGCCAGTGGAGTGACCCGACTGCCAGCAGTATCTGCCTTTTTGAATTGTATTTATTTTTGACATGCTGCACAGAATCAGGGAATAAAGCCAGAGCATCACCAAAAGCCAAAGTCAATAGGTCCTAAAGAAGACACCCATGAGTTTTTGCCGGTGCCTGTTCTCAGTTTTAGCCATCTTACTGTGCCTCTGTTTGTGTGCAGGAGAATGGACTCTCAAGCAGACTGGGGTACTGTTTTCGGTATTGATTTAATTTTAGTAATCCTTGGACTCCTCCAATTAGTGGTTCACCCTTTGTTGACCCGTGGATGGATGGGGACTTTTGGCGGATTGTCAGTGCAGCTTCACCGATTGAAAGGTTTGGGCCAAAGGTCTGTTGACTTTCTTAATGGACTTGGTCCCAGCTGCTTATCTAATACTGAGTGCTCCAGTTGTGCACAGTGGAATTATAATGACGGTGCATACTTGGGTTGCACTTTTAATAATTTGTCAGGAATTTAAAAAAGTCGCCTGGCATCCCACACCCCAAAAGAGTTTGACCTGGTACTTTTCATCTTTCAGATGCACAAATGCACATGCACCCACATCTTGCCTCTTTGAAATTAGGGGCAGAGGATAAGCGGAAACAAAAAAAATAACTGGCTGAGAATAGTTTGTTATGTACTAGTGGGGGGAAAGGGGGTATCACAGGAAAGTAAGCTCAGGGAGGGCGTAACTAAAAGCTGTAAAGTGAAAGGATTGTGTTATTTACTCTGTAAGCATCTGTTCTTGGCATGTAGTGCAAACAGTTTTTCATTGAATAAGTCGTTCTTGACACAAGGTAAGGTTACTCCTCCTCTTGGTAATAGTGCGCATGGTCATTGAGTCCATTGGTAGATTGTTCGCCTTCAAGAGGGTGAGAATAGAATATAAGTAAGTGTAAGCAAAGTGATGTCCATGCGTATGAAATTATAGATAAGAACTGCAACTACTATAGGTGTCCTGGGAGGAGGGTGGGCGCATGTGAATCTAGAGCACTACATGCCAAGAACAGGTGTTTACTGGGTAACATAATCCGTTTGAGGCATGTGTGGCTGTAGATACACATGCTTTGCATAGAATGTATAACAATGCCATCCTGAAATGGTGACTAACCTGTGAATGTTGCAGTAGTTTGAAAATGTGTACGTAGGACCGCCTGTCCTACATTAGCTTGTTGGGGTGCATGGACATCCACACAATAATGTTTGGAAAATCCATGTAAAGAGGACCATGTTCTGCTTTATAAATTTCAGGTGTGGGAATGTTGCCTATGAAAGCCATTGATGCCCCTCTTTTACGAGTACAGGGTATATACAAAGTTCTTTGGCGTTGAGATAGCATGTCTGGATGCATATAACGATCCATCTAGAAATGTACGATTTTGAAATGGATTTCCCTTCATGAAGGGGAGCAAACGCAACAAAGAGTTGTAAACATCTTTTGTTCTGTCAATATAATACATTAATGATCTTTTGACATTGAGTGTATGAAGAGCTCTCTCTGCCACAGAATCTGGTTGACGGAAGAAAAACGGTAGTTTAACCGATTGGTTGATGTGGAAAGGGGGCACTACCTTTGGGCGGAATTTTGGGTTGGTACACAGAACTACCCAATCCCTTTGAAGTTGGAAGAATGGTTCTTCCAAAGTTAGTACCTGGAGCTCACGGACATACCTTAGTGAAATGATTGTAATTAAGAAAGCAACTTTCCAAGAAAGAAATTGGAGAGGGCAATTGTGTAATGATTCAAAGGTCTTGTTAAAACAATATTGAGATTCCACGCAGGTAAGACCTTCGGTGGTATTACTCTTGTAAGGCCTTCCATGAAAGCCTTAATGACTGGCCCTTTGAACAAGGATAAGTGTTGCCTGTTTTAAAAATAGGCAGCCACTGACACAAAATGTAGATGTATGGAAGTGTAAGCAAGGCCTGAGTGTTGTAAATGCAAGAGGTAATACATAATGTTTTGTACAGATGCATTGAGTGGATCAATTTTTTGTCTGTAAATAACACATCTTTTCCGTTTAACTGAATAACAAGCTCTAGTGGTAAGTTGACGTGCTTCTTTAAGAATGGTCATGCATCCTCGTGGCAGATTTAGATACTCAAATTCTATAATTACAGGAGCCAAATCACAATGTTTGGGTCATGTGGAACTACTGAAAGTTTGCGTAGTGTGGTGAACCAGTGTTGACGAGGCCAAGTGGGAGCTACCAGAATGAGGGTGATATTTGCCTGAGCTTCCGAAACAGAAAAGGAAGACGAGGGTGAGGCAGAAAATCATAAGCAAATATTCCTGACCAATTCATCTTTAGGGCACTGCCTTTGGATAGAGGGTGTTGAACCTGGAGGCGAAGTTTGGGCATTTTGCGTTTCCTCCTGTAGCAAAGAGGTCTATGTGTGGAAACTCAAACTTGTGGAAGTATGGGAGGAGGACTTGGGGGTGGAGTTCCCACTTGCTGACTTGTTGCTGCATCCTGCTGAGGAGGTAGGCAAAGTAGTAGTCCATGCCCGGACAGTGTTCTGCTAACAGATGGATTTTGTGATGTACTGCCCAAGGCTAAATGGTCTGAGAGGTGCGCGACACCTGTAGAGAGTGTGTCCCCCTCTGTTTTTGCACATACTATATGACTGTTATATATCTGTCCAGACTATGACAACTATGCCTATAAGTTGAGGTAGAATTGCTTTCAACGCCAGATGAACAGCTTGAAACTAGTTAACTGATGTGGAGATTCTGGTATTTGGTGTCCCTGATACCCCAAACTGTCAGATCTTGCAGGTGAGTCACCCCAACCCGGGAAAAGAAGCATCTGCTTTTAGCATGATCTATGGAACAGGGTTGATGAATGGCTGCCCTTTTAACAGGTTTTGTGTGTTCCACCACTGCAGAGAGTGAGGAGTGCAGCTGTCTATCAACACTAGATGCTCCAGTCGACCCTGTCACGGAGTCCACTGTTGTGCTAAACATTTCGGTATAGGACGCGTGTTCAGTCTTGCATGAGGTACTATGGCAAAGGATGATGCCATCATCCCCAGAAACATGAAAGTTTGACTGTTATTTACTGATTGGAATTAAATTGTGATAGCAGGGTTTAAAAATGAGAGTCCTGGCTGTATTTGTATAGGCTTGAGCTAATTGCGAATTAAGAATAGCCCCTAGATATGGTTGTAGTTGTGAAGGCTGCAGATGGGATTTTTGAGTATCGATAGTGAATCCCAGCTTGTAGTGTAGTTCCTATAGTCCCAATAGGCTCTGCGCATTGGAATAATATCTTCAGTAGTGTAGACGTAGGACTGAGGTTAACTAGGTCTCTACTGACGATATTAGACTTAAGTTTTTGCCAGCTAGCTCAGAGTTCACTAGAAACTCTCTCGAATAAGCGAGGAGGAGTTTAACCTCCCTGGATAGACAAGAAGGGATTTAGTTTCTGACAACCATAAAACATGACAACTTTGCTCTCCCTGAATAAGAGTATATCTCTAGAGTCGTGTGAAAACAAAAGACAGCTATTTCACTCAGTCAAAGGTGCATACTTAGTTTCACCAGATTGCAGAGAAAAAGAGACACGGGCGTTTTCAATAAAAGGTGTTATTTATTGAGCAGTCTCTTTCCTCATACAAGAGAAATGAATTGCTACAATTGCAATACTTATAGTTAAGTAAAGTGCATACAGTAAAAGCAGGATTATAAAATAATACTGTAAAGCATTGATATGGTTTCTTAGCCATATGATACTTTAAAATGGATAAAATAGATACATACATATATACATTGACTAATCGTACTCAACTGGTGCTTCTAACTACGCCTACCCCGGTGTACCTGACCTAAGCCTAATACATGGGAGGGAGTAAGTAAGTAGCAGTTTAAGTTAAGTTTGTTTTGCCAAGAATCTGACTCAAGAATTCTCTGTAAGGGTTTAGTCAGTTCAGTACCTGGGTATTAGAAGGCAGGAGGGCTGGTATCTCTCTCTCAGGACTCGTTATCCCAGTCACCCGCAAGGGTAGGCTGGAAACGCCGGAGGCTGGATTCCTCGGCAAGAGAAAAGACAGCGTCTTTCTCAGCGCGTCAAAAGGGAGGGGCAGCGTCCATGGGCTCTCGCATCAGCTGGGCTCTTCGGAAGTAGATAGCTGCACTGCTCCAGGATTACCACCGTGTGTTTGCTTAAGGCAACGTTGGTATATTTATACCTGAAAGGTGCCGGGTTTGACGTAAGGCTGGACATAAGACGTCAATAAAGATGTCACTAAGAACTGGTCGTTCTTACAGTGCTTTACAGGAGTTCTCGGACGAAATCAAAACAAAGCAGCGGGGATTTCCCAGGTTATATATTGTCTCTAGAGTTCCTAAAAATAGAAGCTCTGTTCTCTAAGAATAGTTCTACTTTAAGCAGAGGATGAGTGCCAAAAAAAAAAAAGGTAAATATTTTGGAATCGGGAAAAAAATAATTTCGTTTTTCAGGGGAAGAAGTCAAAACAGTTCCAAATATTTTCAGAAGCTTTTGTTTTTCAAAGCTGAAGGCCAAATTCAGAGTTCAGGGAACGCTGAGTGCTCGTTTGCTTAAAAGTTTATTCTTTCTGTTCAGGGGAGAACATCATTTCAGACAGACTTTCAAAAAAGCAGTTTACCGCTTCAGGTGAAAGTTCGACCAAGTTGGAAAATGCCGCAACTGTGCAGTCGTGAGAATGATTGCTATCATCGATGACAGGATCAGCAGTGCTCACAGAAGGTCGTACCTGGTTGATGCTGCTCTCATCTTGCACTTCACTACCCTTCAATCGCAGTGGTGAAGTCTCAACGAATGCCGTCATCAGGATGGGTAACCGCTGGGGACAACACGATGCATGAGCCTTTACTGGGCTTAGCAAAGTATCTGTATCCAATGGTACTTCTGATTGTAGTGTAAGACAGACGTCTAACACGCATTCTTCTCCGCACAGCATACATCTTAACACAGGTAAGATACAGTTCTGCCAGATGGGTCTGAATGAAAGAAACCAGGTCATTTTCAGATCTCTTAGCCAGGCTAATCCAAGGACTTTAGTTATGCGGTCCCGATAGCGTATAGCTAGGATCGTTTCTTCCATTGTTGCTGGAGTCTTGTCTGTGACATGGCTTGCCATAACGAAGCAGCAGTATCAAAAATAAAATGCCTTCTACGAGTCTCAACAGGAGTGGAAGGCCGCCAAAGAGTCAATGGACAAAATTAGGAAAGATGCCTAGGACTGCTTTGAAAGGTGTCAACAGTCCCGAAAAAATTGTCTTAAATACACTTGCGATACCATTCGTATCAGAAATGTTTAAGATTTCGTTTAGCATTTCTGCGAAGTATAGGGAGCAATTTGTTGATAAAAGGTTATGTATCTCTGCCGTTGTCCTTGCAGCTTGGAGATCATACGTTTCTTTTGATGACGTCAAGTGCACTGGCGTCTGTAGAAGAACAGACTTCATTCTGCTTAAAGTATCAATTCGAATAGAAGAGATTTTCAAACTGGGCCAAATTTTTCCCTCCATGTCTGGAGTGTCGTTGGGATACAATACTTGCATACAGCAAGTGACCCTGGACGTTACGCTTACGAGATAAGCTTTTCCTGGCACCAAGCCACAACATCTGTGGTCCACTATTCGAATGTAGCTCCCGTTTGAAAGCCGTCTAAAGAATGGCTCTTTTCGACTTGCAGGTGTGTCAAGCTGGTGACATGAAAGGTTATTTGAAGTCCCCTCACAGGCCCCATGTAGATTTATACCCTTACACAGAAGTGTACCACTTAGTGATTTTTCACAATTATCACCACTAAGAAATACATTCTGTCCTTTTTCACTATAACATGTGTGAGTGTAAGGTAATTTCCATGATGACTTGATGTATCCTTTACCCAACCTTTCATACTGGCCTGCCTGTATATACTGTTGGCATTATCGAAATTGGAAAGTTGTTATCGGAATAGTTATTATCCCGTGTATTATCCATTCAATGACAGGTCGTTCTGACATTGTCAATGGTAATCTCTCAAGTTTTTCAATGCTCAGAATTGTATATTCTGCTCCCTTTTGTGCCAAGCTGATTTGTATATCAGTAAGGTTAAAGATAGAGAATAGTGACGTTGTGTTGATTAAACGCCAAGGCACGTAGCCTGAACGCAGATTTTGTAACGTCCAGCCAAGCTGTACAATAGAACGCAATTGGGACTGACCATGTTGTAACATTAGCATGTCCTGCTCTATTATATCGATTGCAGATGATACAATACTGTCCAGTGAATATATTCTGGAAGACAGAGTCATTAACTCATTGTCCACAACAGAAAGTGATTTTTCCAAATGAATACGGTCAATTTCCCGTATTTTCTCTGCTGTTTTAATTTGAGTTTCTTTCCAAACTTCGTTATAAGCTGCATATATAGAGGCCGCTATGAAACGTTTTGGCGCTGTTTGCGTGGTCCCATAATGAAATCACGCAAGTCAGCACCTTCTTTAAGTAAAGTTAAGTGTTGCTTAATTTCTGCCAGTGTGGATATATGTAGCCATTCGAGGCAGAGTTTTCCTACACTGTATGTTGTTACTATCCCTGGATGTTGTCGCTGGGAGTATCTAGGGTCTGGCCTGGTCAATTTGAACCCCTGTAATTTGTTCAGGAATCTATCTTGACAGTTATTTGTGTCTGTGGGCCAGATCAACCATTTCTTCCAATCAGGATGTGTTCTGTTTTGGTTTAAAATATGGGATACGTCTATCTCAACATCTGTAGTACTATTACTGTCAGGTGTTGGCTTTGGAATAGACGGTTTGTTTAAGTCTTTAATTTTGGCTAGGCCAAGACAGGTTGTTTGTTGAATTGTGTCATTCAAAAATATAATTTGTTCTGGGATCATGCAGGCTCTGAATAATGATTCTATACCTTGCACTTGCCAATCTTTAGTACCCCAGATGTTTTTTTTCTCAATGTTATTTTTCCAAAAATCAAAACCAAATGTATTCATTTTTTCATAAAATGATTCTGAATAGATTAATTTTGTATTTGTTAGCATGGTTTTCATTCCTGTCTTATTTAACAGTTTGAAATAAAATGCTTCTGCTTCACTTGTGTTAAACCCTGAGAAGTATGGGAATTTCTCATAGAATGTTTTTGAACTACCTTTTGGTGGAGTTGCACAATGTTCCCATTGATTATAATTTAAAACATTTCTAGGTTGAGCAGATTTATGCAAATAATGGTTACCATAGTGGTTGTAGCAGTACATCTGTTCATAATTTGATGAACCCTGTAAATATTCATGTTCTGTAAATTTTGCTGACATAACTAAGTCTGACATCATATCATTAATACTTTCAAAGTCCCAATCATCAGAGAATGTACTCGGTTTTACAAAGTCACTTAATGAAACCTTAAATTGATGAGGATACTTCAAGAGCTCGACCAGGCCATATATATCGTAATCTGTTTTGTCCCATGCTACCCCACCGGGTAATGGATTGGCTGTGAAGTTTACTGAAGAAAGTTCTCTTTTCTCGATGTGTGAAGACTTGTGTGGCTTTAGGACCAGGTTGATATTCTGGCTTGCTGTGTCCATTGTAACATATTTTCCCTCAATGAAGTGTCCCAAGCATAGCACCATGATGAGCCAAAGCAGAAGGAAAAGTACACCTAGCACCACCCGAAATTCAATCCATGGAGAAATCAGATAGGTTTCTTTTAGTTGATGAAAGAGTTCTTTAGTTTTGTCTTTAAGAGTTTTTGTTTTTGTCAGCTGTTCCTCAGGTTCGTTCGGATCCTCAGAAAAGTCATCGAAGTTGATGAAGTAGCCTGACGCAGTTCTGTCAATTATTGGAATTGCTTCTGGATTTTTCTTTGTTTTATTAGCATAGTCTGTGGCTACATCGTTGTAGACAGGTGTTTCTTGACGAAATGTTGCAATTTGGGTTTCAAGAGGCATAAGTTCCATGGCTTTGTTGCATAGTCCTTGTTGATTCACTGTAGGTTTATCAAATGTGATTAGTCTCTCAGTTTGAACCTCTTGTTTTGTAGCAAACTTTGGTGTTCTGCTATTTTTTGGGAGTCCACTGGGCCTACTACTTATTATTGGCCACATGATTGTGGTTTAACCAGGTCGATGGATACAACTCGGTTCTCCTTTTTACCAGCAAGGGGCGGTAGTACAACTGATCTTGTTCCGTTGACAGCTAAGACAGGTACTGCTTTTCTGTAAGAAGGCCCAAATTCCTTCTTCACCGCGATTTTCTCTCTGACCAGATCCCCAATCTTTGGAATCCAGACAGGCCTTGCTGGGACAGGTGGTTTCTCTTCAGTGGTTGTTGGCTGTTGTTTCAACTTTATGTTGCTCAGGTCTTTTCTTGTTTCATTTAAGTCCTGTAAAATAGCCAAACGATCTTTGATATCAAAGCATTTTCTTTCTACCACTGAAGTTTGACTATCGAGGTCCTGGATATGCATTCTAGTCCCGAACAATAGTTCGTACGGACTGAAACCTTTTAGAGAATTTCTTGGCAGATTGTTAAGACTACGTTGGACACTTATTAAATGTTTGACCCACCAAACACCCAAACCTAATACCTTTGCCGTTATAGATTGCTTTATGTCTCGGATTTTTCTTTCCACCATCCCATTTCCCAAAGGAAGGAAGTGATAAGATTCCCGCAATGCAATGCCCATGTTGGTCATGTCCTCCTCATAAGCTCGAGAGCTAAAAGCAGGACCCTGGTCAGAATGTAGCATGCCAATTGCGTCTATGCCGCTATAGCCTCGCAAATCTTTTTATAACAGTTCTGATGTCAGCCGAGAGCTGGGGTCTACATTTTAAGTGAAACTAGTCTTAAATAATATACATTGGGACGCATGTTTCCTGTTTAATCATGCGTATAGATCGCCTTATGCTTTCCATTAGGTGTTCTGGCACTATGTAGGCCGGTTCGCCACTGCGATCTCTGTTGCAGTTTTCACAATTTTTTGCAAATTTGTGATTATCCACGCTCATTTCCGGCCACCAGTATTCTGATTTTAATTCTGTCAGAGATTCCTTGATCTTCTGATGCCTTAGACCTAATCCCATATGTGCTTCTTGTATTAAGAAGCCTCTCCTGTTTGTGTTTGGAATTACTCTATCCCCCACTCCAGGGATTTGAGCAAAAGGAACGGAGTTTGCATCGATTACGTATGTATAATTGAGTGGATAGTTGACAGGCAGCGCTGAACAGTCGCCTTTTGATGACGTTTTTACCGCCAGCATCGTTTCCCCGTCTACGTATTTTCCTGAACGCTTTTTTGTAGCTACGGAAGCCGGTTTAGTTGCTTCCGCTGTGGCTGTCTTAGCCAATGAATTCCCTGAAACGTGAACGCCATCACGTTTATGACTCAATGAATGTATCACGTGAGTCTTTGGTAGTTCTTTCTGTAAAAGAACTACTTGTTCCCAAAGCGATTTTTGCTTTATTGTGGCACCTGTGTCATCTTTGTAACCGTTTTGAACCCATTTCTGCAAGTCGTTATTGTATGATTTGACGCAGTAATATGAATTGCACACTATTAGTGTCTGGAATTCGCGATCGGCATTATCTAGCGCCATTTTTAACGCTATTACTTCAGTTTGTTTTTCTGAATTATTTTCTACAGAGTGTGATTTTGTTACCAAAGGTCTCAATTTACCTCCGCGCCACACGTATTTAACAATCTCGCATGTGGCGTTATAGGCTTGTTTTCCCCAAACTGAGGGTTGTGCATGTCCGTCTGTATATATTACACAGGCGTACTGTTGTATGGGCAGAATGTCGATTGGCAGAGGATATTCTCTTTCATATTCTAGATTTTTTTATTTTTTCATTTCCGGGTCAAAATAGTATTTCACTTTGTCTGTAGCAAGAGAATTTTCCCATTGTATCCATTTGGGATTTAATGCCACAGTAGGTAAATTACATGGGCTTGTTAATGCCTCAAAGGCTGATTCTGCTGTTCTAACAGTAATCTGTCTGCCGTCAGCTTGGTCTCTTTCTTTTGCTACAACTGTTTGAACTACATGAACAATATTTTCCTTAATACTGAATGTTTTTTCAGCTTCTGTGTACAAATGTGATTTGTATGCTATTGGTACCGTTTCTCCCTCATTAGAGATCAGGTATGTGAATCCGCATCTTCCTGGGATGACTCGGATTACAAGGTTGCGAGTGTTATCGCGTGTTTGTAATTTTGTTTTAGCTAACATGTCTGTTTGCAATGATCTCAAAATTTCTGTGTGTTTTGGAGTCCAATTGATTGTTTTAAAATCTGGTTTTATTAGTTCATAGAGAGGTTTAACCCTCTCTGCATAATTTAGAATGTAAGTTCTTCCGAAATTCAGGAAACCTAGAATTGATTGTAAGTTTTTCAGCGTTCGTGGTGCTTGGATTACAGCACATTTCTCTAAGAAATTGCCTGCCAGGCTTTTGCCTTCACTTGATAATTCATATCCTAAAAACAGGACAGTTAGATGGGCAATTCGTGACTTTTTAAAGTTGAATTTGTAACCCTCTGCTGCGAACCCAAGTATTATGGTGTTCACTCTTTTCAAGTGAGTATCCAAGTCATCATCTGTTAGATAGATGTCATCGACATAAGATAATGCCACATCATCATACATTTGTAGTAACTCTGTTACTCTTGCTGAGAATATTCCTGGGCTGTTCTTGAACCCCTGTGGGAGTCGACAGAATTTTTTCAGCGAGCCCATTATTGAGAAAGCGGTCAAATACCTGCTTTCAGGTGCTATATTTTGACAAAAGAATCCATTAGAGATGTGTAATGTTGTTTTGTATTTTTTGCGCACGATGTTATTCATTAGTGCTGCGCTATGTGAGTTTTGTACTGCAAAAGTTTTGCAACACGAGTTAAGGTGCCTGTAGTCCAAAACTAGACGATATGAATCGTCTTGCTTGGAGACAGGAAACAAAGGATTGTTCATTTGAGAGGTGCATGTTTCAATCACCCCCTGGTATTCAAGTTGATCTAAGATCTCCCTAACCTGTTTTTTAGCTTCTTGCTTAATTGGGTACTGCCTCTGTGCAGTTGGTTGACATTTTAACTGGATTTTGTGAGGAGGAGAGTCCTCATCCCATCCAATATGGTTTTTATATAATGCAGGAGCTTGGGCTACTGCCCACTTTCTTGCAAGTGTATATTTTTTATGTACTGGAATGTGATTTGAGAAGGCAGGCATAATCATTTCTTCGCCATGAGGGCACTCCCTGACAAACTCCGGCGGCCAGTCTTTTTCAGCTAAAAGGATGTCATAGCCTTTGGAGAGGTTATCCCAAAATAGACCCCTTATTTCCCTAGTCTTATCTCCCTCTATACGTAATGTTATTTCGTATATTTTATGAGGTTTTATAACTCTGGTGTCTGCAGTTTCCACCTGAATGTATTCAATCGTGTCCACTGTCTCCAGATGTTTCATCAGGATCTTGCGAACTATGCTCACTTCTGCTGCGCTGTCTAGCATTGTCTGAGCCCACTCTCCGTTTTTCAGCTGTGTCCTCAGGATCCTCGGCATGTTTGATTATTTTAATGCTGGCTACCTTCTTTTTTGGAAATAGTAGTTTTTTACTTTGATGAGCAGGTTCTTTGTCTTTGGACTGGACGTGCTCTTCCCTGTGTTCTGACCGTCCTCTTCTTTCCGATTTCTGCGAGGAAGTCTGAAAAGATCGAGAGGGACGTGTATCAATATCTTGATATCTATCAGGTTTTTTCAAATTATCCCTATTTCTAAGGTTGTATCTTTTCTCAGAGGGCTCCCTCTGGGGAGACTTGTGTCCTTGGTCCGGAGATCTTTCTCTCCGCCAAGGAGACTTTCCTCTGGACTGGAATCTTTTTTCTTTGGGAGTGGATTGTTTATTTCCATTCCAGCTCTTTTTTGGAGTGTTGAGATTATTTTTAATAAATATCTTTTCAGGATTTTCAGTTAGTTGGGGTTTTACTGGTTTCCCACCCAAACTCTCTCTTCCTAGCTCTTCATAGGATTTTTCTATGATTCTGGCAAGTTCAAATGGTTGTTCTGCTATATCTGTTTCTTTCAATTTCTGAAGGAAAGTTATATCCTCAGTTGCCAATTGAATCAACTCTCTATATGCCTGTGTTAATTCTTTTATTTTAACTAAGAGTTCTTCACTTGACATTTTATTAATGTCAGGTCGTGGTGTGTAGCTGGCTAGAACCGGCCACGTTGCTCCTGGTCTACCTAGTGGACCGAGCCTGGTGATGTGATTATTATGTTTTAGGGCGCCTTTAAACCAGAGCAGGTGCTCTTGGTATTTTAATGGGATTTCCACCTCCTCGAAAGGGGTGTACTCATCCGGTGGTTCCTCTATTTTGTAATAGTGGAACTCATGTGTGACAGCGTTTGCTGCTGGAAAGTTTATCCATGAATAGAATACCTCTGTCTGCCGATATTCATGTGCCTCAATTACGAATATGACTGTACCACCTCTCGATGTTAGTCCATTTTCTATTAGTTTAAGAGTTATAGTTTTTCTTATGCTGACCGGGATGAGTATTGCATCCGGGTCTTGCTGTAGGAGACTTGTGTCTTCCGCTAGGAGTTGAGCTGCTATTCGAGCTGTCTCCCTATCTCCTTCATTGTCTGACATTTTACTGACAGGAAGGTTTTTTGTTGCAGATTAAGTTTTCAAGGAAACAAAGATTAGGTGCACAATATTTTGGAACACTGTATCCTTCAACGTTGAATAAACCAAAAACTATACATAGAAATCGCTTCCTACTAAGTTCCGGCGGATTTTAACGTTTGACCCACTCCAGACGTCTTTGGAGTATTTACGGGCGAAAGGGTCTGTGTGAAAAAGCACGACTGAGTTACTCTAACGTCTTGCGTTAGATTTATCGCCTTACCAAACGTTGGGCGCCATGTAGTGTAGTTCCTATAGTCCCAATAGGCTCTGCGCATTGGAATAATATCTTCAGTAGTGTAGACGTAGGACTGAGGTTAACTAGGTCTCTACTGACGATATTAGACTTAAGTTTTTTTGCCAGCTAGCTCAGAGTTCACTAGAAACTTTCTCGAATAAGCGAGGAGGAGTTTAACCACCCTGGATAGACAAGAAGGGATTTAGTTTCTGACAACCATAAAACATGACAACTTTGCTCTCCCTGAATAAGAGTATATCTCTAGAGTCGTGTGAAAACAAAAGACAGCTATTTCACTCAGTCAAAGGTGCATACTTAGTTTCACCAGATTGCAGAGAAAAAGAGACGGGCGTTTTCAATAAAAGGTGTTATTTATTGAGCAGTCTCTTTCCTCATACAAGAGAAATGAATTGCTACAATTGCAATACTAATAGTTAAGTAAAGTGCATACAGTAAAAGCAGGATTATAAAATAATACTGTAAAAGCATTAATATGGTTTCTTAGCCATATGATACTTTAAAATGGATAAAATAGATACATACATATATACATTGACTAATCGTACTCAACTGGTGCTTCTAACTACGCCTACCCCGGTGTACCGGACCTAAGCCTAATACATGGGAGGGAGTAAGTAAGTAGCAGTTTAAGTTAAGTTTGTTTTGCCAAGAATCTGACTCAAGAATTCTCTGTAAGGGTTTAGTCAGTTCAGTACCTGGGTATTAGAAGGCAGGAGGGCTGGTATCTCTCTCTCAGGACTCGGTATCCCAGTCACCCGCAAGGGTAGGCTGGAAACGCCGGAGGCTGGATTTCTCGGCAAGAGAAAAGACAGCGTCTTTCTCAGCGCGTCAAAAGGGAGGGGCAGCGTCCATGGGCTCTCGCATCAGCTGGGCTCTTCGGAAGTAGATAGCTGCACTGCTCCAGGATTACCACCGTGTGTTTGCTTAAGGCAACGTTGGTATATTTATACCTGAAAGGTGCCGGGTTTGACGTAAGGCTGGACATAAGACGTCAATAAAGATGTCACTAAGAACTGGTCATTCTTACAGTGCTTTACAGGAGTTCTCGGACGAAATCAAAACAAAGCAGCGGGGATTTCCCAGGTTGCTGGAGGCTTGGATTTGTTTAGGAACTCGGTGTGCTTTCTAGGGGGCTGGAGGAATAGGCTTGCTTAATGTGACAGCATGCGCTATGACTGAATTATGAAAAGGGTTTCTATGCCGTTGTAGGGATATTATTGATTTATAACCGGACAAGGGCAAAGAATAGGAATATCGATTCAGGTACCTAGATAAACACACTACAAGCTGATGTAGAAGATTAATGGTAATTCGACTGTGTTACAACACAGGAAGTGTGTATTGCGTTTGATAAGTCAGTTGTCTAGATAGGGAAAGACATGAATGTTTCGCCTGCATAAATGTGCTGCTAACACTGCTAAGCATTTGTGAACACTCTGGGTGCAGTGGTGACTCCGAATCGAAGGACTTTGTATTGGTAATATTTTTCTGCTATCAGAAATGTGAGGTATTTGGGAGGTGCTGGGTGAATGGGGATGTGTCCTTTAAGTCTAATGCTAACATGAAGCTGCCTGGTTGTAGAAAATGGAACGTCCTGTTTGAGCAGTTGTTGATGTCCCCGAGAAAGTCTGTGAGTGCGAGGTAGAATATTGGGGGGATTGCTAATGAGCTCCAGGCAATAGTCATGTCCGATAATGCCCAACATCCACCTATCTGATGTTATTGATTGCCAGGTGGGAAATGCAAATGTAAATGTCCAGTATTTGTAAAGTGCAAACAAGTACCCGAGGGCGTCAAGGTGCTGGGGGCCGTCGGGAAGATTAAGCGAGCTTTTGACCAGAGTCACATGGTGCTGGGCTGATCTGCCGTAGGCGATCGAACCGTCAGCCCCTGGTTTCCGGCAATAGCCACCCTGACCGCTGCACCACACCTGCTGTAATCAATCACAGACAGGTGTAGGATGATCAGGGAGGATAATAAAAGAGTCACTCTTTTTTGCCGGATCGGGCATTACGGGTTGGTGTAGAGTTACTCTTTGCTGACGGATGGGGCATTACGGGTTGGTGTACCTTTGCCCCAACCTTTGCTGTCTTGACCCCAGAAGCTGCCTCTGAAATATCCTCCTGATGGAGAGGATTGAGTTTGTGACCTTTAGGAAGATGCAGAGGCATCTGAGGAGGTGGTTTTGGAACCCACTCTATAAGAGGAGTGACAAAAGGAACCTCGAAGGTTAGGTATTTGAAGCATTCCCATAGATTTGGCAACTATAGTATGTTTTTTCATTTTTTCTAAGGCCCCTTCTACTTGTGGGCCGAACAGATGCTCCTTATCATAGAGGATGTTTAGATACACAGCCAGGCATGCCTCCGTGGGAGGACACTTGTATTGATGCTCCGGCGGCGGTATCAACAGAGTCCAGTGTGCATCTGATGGAGTAGTTGGAAATTAGTTTTCCTTCTTATGCTAGTTCTTCCTCTTCTTTTCATGCTCAACTGCAAGATATTTAAGGAGTTCCTCCATCTCATCCCAATGAGCCCTGTCATACCTGGCCAACAGTCCCTGTGTATTTGCAACTCGCCAATGTTTGGCAGATTGTGCAGCAACCCGTTTGCCTGATGCCTCAATAAGTTTGGATTGTTTATCAGGAGGTGGGGCGTTTGCTGTAGTTTGTGAATTTGCCCTTTTACTGGCATTTGAAACAACTAGGGAGTCTGGTGGAAGCAGGCCCTGAATACAATTGGGTCAGGTAGTGCAGCCATATATTTTTTGTCCATTCTGGAGGCAATGATGCAAGCATGTGCAGGGTCCGTAAAAATATCATCTGCATGGCACATCATGCCTTTCAACATTAGAAGACATTGAGATGTCCTATGTGTGGTGCACAATGTCTCAAAAAATATTCTTCCATTGATTTTTTTGGGTAGGGTGACCCCATGATATGCTGCTGCCGGAGCTAAAACTTCCTGATATGATGAAGTATTGTCAGGAGATGAGAGTTAGGCACAATAGGGGGCTGGATATATATCCCCTGTAGGGTCAATGTCATAATCCTGCCAGGGGTCTGATGGTGCCCCATTTTTGTCATCATCTCCTGCATCTACGTCTATGTGTGGAGATTCCAGAAGTGTAATGTTTAGAGGATTGTGTGGTGAGCGAGGTACAGGTGGTGGTATATGAGATGGAGAAGAAGGAGGAACAGGGTGCAGATGACTGGTAGTCTTGTCCTTTTTCTTCTTTTTCCATAGCTATTGGGACAACAATGTCCTGTTGGAAAGAGGTTTGCCTCTTGGTAGAAGGCACAAACGCAGTTTTTATGATAATGTGGCCAGTCTCTGGATGTATAAGAATTACTTTTTGTTTCGGATCGAGTCTTTCCTGCATTCCCTCCAAAATAGATTCTGGAAGTGTAGCGGCAGCTGATTTCTGTTTTGCGGCGAATGTTTCGGAACCAAACCAGTTTTCACTTTCGGAACCGGAGCGGTGGGAGCCAAAGCGGTGTGGTCTCAACTCGGGGAAGCAGGAAGGTTTTGTATGTGCTTTGAGTGCCGAGCCCTAGGGTGGGGCAGCTCAAGCCAATTCTTGGTGCCTACCATGCCCAGATGGCAGTGGCGGGCAGAAGACCTTTGTTTTGTAAGAACCAAAGGTTTTAGTGAGGACATGTGAGTAATTTGAGTACTCACTGCACCACTCCAGAGTGTGTCTTCCTAATTTCGATACGCGAGGGATGGAAACGTGTTTGAAAACTATACCGATTAGGGTAGAGAGGATTACTCACTGTAAGGATCACGGAAACAGTCTCGAACCGGTTCGGTGTAATACACATCCAAACGAGATAACAGAAAAAAAACAATCTAAGTATGAAGTTGATGCCCATGTGCACTATTGCCAAGAGGAGGAGTCACCTTACCATGTGACTCGAAAGACTTCTTAGAAGAAAAACAACTACTACACATCCGTATCCAACACTAGATGACAGGAGTATACAAAGCATGTGTATCTAGAGCCACACATGCCTCTTACGTATATTTTTGAAAAGCGTGTGGTCCTATTTGCTGGCACAGGAGATTCCCAAAAACTGTGAAGAGAGAAAGTCACTTACAGTAACCGTTATGAGGGTGAATGGAGTGGCAGACAAATAATAGGGAACAAAATACAGAGGGAAGTTAATGATGAGCTAAGGCATCAGACTGAGGGGAATACAACACAGAGACAGTCTTGTCAGCAGGGAACCCCTTCACAGGGATGTCGGCAGTGGGGTGGTGAGAGCCTCATAATGAGAGGCACAGCCCAGGACAGAGCTAACGCAGGGGGGTTCACAAGAAGCGGAACAGGAACATAAATAGCATTGCACTGAGAGGATCATGGCAGTGAAAACTAGCACTGGAGAGTCTAGGGTTCTATCACAGAAACCAGCAACCAAAGGGTATTTGAAGCCAACATGAGGTTGTGTGACAGAGCTGGATGCTGACTGAAAGGAGGCCAAGAGCTAACGCTGTGGATCTTAGGCATAATCATGAGAGGATGAGAGCACTACAATAGCATTGTGATGCTGTGGGACCATGCAGATGGCGACAGAACAAACTAGCAAAGAGGAGCTGAAAGAGTGATAATGACTAGACATTGACAAGGGTGGTGTGGCTTGCAGCCAAGCATGGCGGTCGGCTGTTAAGCGAGCTCCGGACTTGGGCCACTAAAAATCCTGATAATACCCGATAAACGCTGCAGGGCCGGGGCTGGGATTGAGCGGATGCCTTACGGAAAGTGGCACAGATACTCGGTGCCGTCTGCCTGCTGTGTCCTGCAGTCGAGTGAGTGATTGCGGGCCCCGAAGCCCGCAGACGGAGGCGGTGTGCCGTCGGAGGCCCGGAGTGGGGCAGAACGGAAGACCCAAGTACGTGCGGCCCTGGCCGGCTCGTGTGTACCCCTGTGCGGTGCGAAGTAGGCGCTGTACCACATCTGCTGTGGAGGGCGGTGAGGCTGGATGCGCTGGTGGCGCCCCGCATTGGAGCAGCGGAAACAGGTCAGTGGTCGTGGGACGGAGCTCACGAAAGCCAGGGGATGGGGCGCGGCCTGCACCCCTGACCGTGCCTAAAAACTGTGTTCACGCTAAACGGTGGAGGCGCGCCCATGTTGTAGCCAGGGGTGAGGATCACCGAAGGATCGCTGAGACCCGACTCACGAGGCTGTGGTGGACTGGGCGGACCAGGCGATAGCCTCAACACATTCTGTTAAACACGGCGGGCGGTTGGAGCCCTAGACTCTACAGGTGCATTCTCTTCGGTGCTCCCTGTGCGCGTGCTACTGGGGACATGGACTCTGTATTGGTGGGGTAGAGGGTCTGTCGCCCCCCCTGCCTTGCCGCATTGCCGCCGCGCTGCGCTATGGTGGCCGGGACCTAGCCCGGAGGTACGTGGGCGGCAAGGAAGTGTGCAGTGTCATCTACTGAGTGGACTTGCGGCAGATGGTGTTTGGGACGCGGTGCAGACAGTGCAGCCGTGGAACATTGGAAGATACTAGTCTGCTGGGCTGCGTGATCGCTGCAGGGTAGTTGAGTGGCTGTATATACTGCCGACCATTTTGTTTGCCTCTGAACTGGCCTGCGAGATAAGACGCAACAGGGCGAAACAACAGGACCAGGCAGGACCTGACCCTGTCCGAAATACTGCAGAGAGCGTGGATGGCAAGCTCCCGTCTGGATGTGTCCCTCCTACTGCAATGTCCGAACCAGTGGACAAGCTGGACCTCATCTTACAGGAGGTGAGGGATTCTGGAAAGGCGATAGAACTTCAGATCGGGACCCTGACGACTGGCCTCACCCTGCTTAAGGCCGACCACGTGAAAGAAAACAAGTTACTTACCTGTAACTACAGTTATCCAGTATTGGTATCTTTCATAGATTCACATGCCTGAATCATTCCCCGTCGTCGAGGCGGGAGTCCCACGGTAAATTATATATATATAGCAGTGCCTAAAAACCATTAGTAGTAGGCTAGAAAAGGATATAGGCCCAACTAGGCCCAAAACTTAGCAGCCTATCTACATCATTATGTAAAAAGAACTGAAAATGTAGCCTCAGCCAATCAGCTAACCTCACCCTCTAGAACCTTCCCAGCCCAGGTAGTTCTCCTCAGATTTTCCCAGCACAAGTGAGAAGTAGTATCCATAATAAGAACTGCCCAGTCGGGGAGGAGGGTGGGTGCATGTGAATCTATGAAAGATACCAATACTGGATAACTGTAGTTACAGGTAAGTAACTTGTTTTCTTATCCAGTATTGGGGTATCTTTCATAGATTCACATGCCTGAATCAGAATAGCAAGCAGTAATAACCATAACTGTCGGTAGAGGAAGGTGGGAGACAATCCAAACCATATATCCCCACACAACCTGGAATGTACTAGAGCAAGAACATATTTCAGTACATATGCATAATCATGACAATACCTTCATATACCATATATATAGAGCATTAAAACAGTATGTTAGCACAAATGTAACAATAGAAAACAAGAAAACCATAAAAGGCTGACCTCAGTGAAGAAGATGCTGCAACACTGCTTCTCCCACTGACGTATCTTCATGTAGCACCGGCTGCAGGCAATAGTGCTTGGTAAAAGTATGCACACTTTTCCATGTAGCAGCACGGCAGATGTTTTCCAGGGTCACCCCTGCAAATAGGGCTGTAGACGCTGACATCATCCTGGTGGAATGTGCCTTAACCGTTCTTGTCAGGGGCTTGTTCGCTTTCTCATGACAGAAGACAATGACAGAGGAAAGCCATCTGGCAATAGTTGCTTTCGTCACAGCCTGACCACGTGTAGCTTGGCCATAAGCTACAAACAGTTGGGTAGATTTGCGCAAATCTTTTGTCTTTTGTAAATAGAATTTGAGGCATCTTTGGACATCCAAGGAATGCAGCATCCTTTCAGCTGGAGTCTTGGGGTCTGGAAAGAAAGTTTTGAGTTTCACCGGTTGATTGATGTGAAACTGGGTCGGAACTTTGGGAATAAACTTAGGATGAGTTCTAAGTGTCACACAATCTTTTGAGAAATGTAGGAAAGGTTCCGATATAGTGAACGCTTGTATCTCACTTACTCTCCGGGCTGAAGTGAGGGCCAACAAAATAGCCACTTTCCAAGTCAAGAATTTAAGTTCTGATTTATGAATTGGTTCAAAAGGCCTTTTCAGCAATTGAGATAACACAATATTGAGATCCCACTCAGGAGGAGGAGGCCGCACTGGAGGGAAAACTCGAAATAACCCTTTAAGGAACTGTTTAATTAAAGAGGAAGAGCACAAAGATGGTTTGTTGTAACTCTTTCTGAATCTGGATATGGCAGCAAGGTGAACTTTGATAGAAGAAAAAGCGAGACCTGATCTGGCTAGAGACAGCAGATAAGGCAGAATCTTCTCTGGAGGAGCTTGTAGTGGATGGACATCACGCTCTCCGCACCATAAACAGAATCTCTTCCATTTGAAGCGATAGGTTCTGATGGTAGACTGTGCACGAGCCTGAGATAGAACAGCTCTACAGTCTGGAGAAATCTCCAGGTCCTTAAACTCTAGGAAGTCAGGAGCCAGGCGTGCAAGTGCAGCGACTGAGGATCTGGATGAAGTATTTGTCCTTCCTCCCTTGTCAGCATTGAAAGTGTCGGCTTGAGGCGCAGTGGAGGTTGATGGGAGAGTATCAGAAGCTCCTGGAACCAATACTGTCTCGGCCAGCGAGGAGCAATTAGGATTAGAGAGCAACGTTCTCTCCATTTTCTGTAGAACCTTTGGGATGAGAGGAATTGGAGGGAAGGCATACGCAAAGATTCCGGTCCACCTCATCAACAGGTCATTTCCTCTCGATCCTTGCTGGTGGAACCTGCTGGCAAAGTATATGCATTTGCTGTTCTGTTGCGTGGCAAACAGGTCCAGCGTTGGTGTGCCCCAGAGCTGGAAAATTGTTTCCACTTGGCTTTGTTCGAGTTCCCACTCGTGACATCCTGTGAACGATCTGCTGAGATCGTCGGCCAGAGAATTCTGAATTCCCTGAACATGTTCCGCTCTGAGGGAAATTTTGTGATGGAGTAACCATTCCCACATTTCTTGCGCTTGAAGAGACAGGGCTAGAGATTTCGTGCCCCCTTGCTTGTTTACGTAAAACATGCTGGTGGTGTTGTCCGTGCGCACCAGCACTGCAGAGCCCGCAATTCTTGGCAGGAAGGCTCGCAAGGACAGAAAAATGGCCCTCAACGCGAGGCAGTTGATGTGTTTGTGCTTGTACTGATGGGACCACCGTCCCTGCACTTGAAGGTCTTGAAGATGGCCTCCCCAACCCTCCATGGAGGCATCTGTCGTCAGAGTAAATTCCGGTAGGGTCTGAAGAAAAGTGAGCCCCGGAGACAAATTGTTCTTTGCCGCCCACCATAGAAGAGCTTGTTTCATCTTGGGCGTGACCTTGATTCGGTCCTCGAAAGATCCGTCTATCTGCCGCCACTGTCGATGCAATTCCTCTTGTAGAGGCCTCATTCTGAGTCGAGCCAGTGGGACTAGATGGAGTGCAGAGGAACACATCCCTAGCAGGGAAACAAACTGTCGGACCGAAAGAGACTTTTTTGACCGTATTTGACTTGCCAGCTTTGTGATTTTGTCCTGACGAATTTGGGTCAAGAAGGCCTTGCACTGAGAAGTGTCCAGTACTGCTCCTAGGAACGTCAGAATTCGTTTGGGTTGCAGTTGTGATTTTTTGACGTTGAGGGTCAGGCCCAGATTCGAGAACATTGATAGAGCACTTGTGACCGATTGCCTTGTTGAAGTTTTTGTCGGACTCTTTATTAACCAATCGTCGAGGTACGGGAATACTTGGATTCCCTGTGACCTCAACGCAGCTGCAACCGGAACTAGAGTCTTGGTAAAGATTCTCGGTGCAGATTTCAGGCCGAAAGGGAGGACCTTGAATTGAAAATGGACACCAGCCACTGTGAATCTCAGATACTTGCGGTGGTTTGGATGAATGGGAATGTGGAAGTAAGCGTCTTCCATATCCAAGGAAGCCATGAAATCGCCTTCCATGAGGCAATTGAGGACATCCGTGAGCGTCACCATGCGGAAACTCTGCTTTTTCAGATATTTGTTTAAGTTTCGTAGATCCAAAATTGGACGCCACTCTCCTGAAACCTTTTCCACAAGGAAGAAGCGAGAGTAAAACCCCTGATTTTTCTGGGATGTTGGAACTTTTTCTATCGCATTTTTGTGTAGCATCTTCATGGCTTCCATGTATAACAAATGAAGACGAGGAGGGGAGGGACCCCTGGGCGGTGACGTTGGAGGTTTCTGCAAGAACTCCAGAGTGTGTCCGTGTTTGACTATGTCCAGAACCCACTGATCTGAAGTTATCTTCCGCCACTGTTGATAAAAGGCGGAGATCTTGGCGCCCACGGGGAGGGAAGGAAGGGAGGATGGTGTCCGGCAAAACTCACTGGCGTTTATTTGAATCGCGTCCCTGGTAGTTAGAACGTCGTTTCCCTCCTTGACGAGAGAAACCCGCTGACGATGACTGTCGATAGGACTGTTGGTAGTACGGCTTATTCTGAGGTTGATACTGGCGGTTTTGCTGATTTTGATAATGTCCTCTGGAAGGAAAACCACGGCCTCTTGCTCCTCTGAAAAAACCTCGCTTATACTGTAGTGTACCAAGCGATTTGGCCGTATCAGTATCCGTTTTGATCGCAAGCAATGCTTCATCTATGTGTTTGCCAAACAATAACTCGCCATCATAGGCCATGTCAAGTATTTTGGTCTGGACTTCAGGTCTGAAAGAAGTCGCCTTGAGCCATCCGTGCCGTCTAAGAACTGCCGCTCCGGCCAATTGTCTAAAGGCTGTATTAGAGACATCGAGGGCGCAGTCGATAATCTCAGAAGCTGCCCGCTCGCCTTCCATGACAACCTTCCTGACCTCTTCAACACGGTCTTCGGGAACCAGGTTGATGAATTCCGACAGATCTGACCACATTTGTCTGTCATAACGTGCTAAAATTACCAAAGAATTAGCAATCTTAACAGTAGCAGCGGCATTAGTTGAGAACTTCTTCCCAATCGCATCCAACCTCCTGCCCTCTTTGTCTGGAGGTGTTGAAATTGGTGCTGCCGGATTCTTGGATCGTTGTTGAGCCGCTTGTAAAATCACTGAGTCAGGTCGTGGATGACCGATCAAACATGAAGGAGTATCCGGTGGTGCTCGGTACTTCTTGTCGACTCTTGGAAGAACCGCCGGGATGGACGCTGGCGTCTTCATTATATTAATCCCTTCTTTCCAAATGTATTCAATGATAGGGATAGATCTGGATACCCTTCTATACCCTTCTTTGAAATCATGAAGAAAACAGTCAGTCTGCTCAACCGAAACTGTAATTGCAAATCGAGCAGCTGCCCGATGCATGATGTTATGAAAACCTCCTATGTCTTCTGGCGGAGAATCTGAAGGTTGTGGCAAATTAGGAGAAGGCATAGGAATGATGTAATCATTCCATGGTTCCGTAGGCGTAGAATCCGGAAGTTCACCATCCTCACTTTCATCCTCATCTGGAGAGGAGACGTCAACATCATGACCTCCAGTCCCGGGGTCAACATCCTGCCTTGGCGAGTGCGAAGGATGTGGCGGGGAATTTGTCGGCATGTCTACTGGCACAGGATTTGGAGCAGGCAGAGTTGGTGGAAAGCTCTGACGATAATCAGCCAGCATGGCCTGCAAATCATGAATTAGAGAAGACGGAAGATGAGTCGTGTCTTCTGCGTGTTGTTGCTCCTGATGATAAGGAGTAGCTAAATTTTCCTGGTAGTAATGAACGTCATCATCATCTTCATCCTCTTGATATTTGATATGTAACTGGGAAGGGTGATGGGCCACTCCAAAAGGCTCGTCATCATCCCCTTCATCATCAGAATCTGCCTCCACGTAGTTTTCCAAAATATGCGAAGGCAAGAGGGGAGACAAATGAGAGTAACTCTGTCTCTGAAATGATTTCATCTGGAAATGGGTATACTGTACCCTTACCGGAGATGTGGGCAATAAATGCGTAGACGGCACATTCAAAGATGCCAGCGCTGCTGTCGACGGTAGAAGTGAAACAGATGTGTGAGTTGCCGGCATTGTCGTTGACGGTATCGTCATCGGTGTTGGAATCGTCGACGAGGACTTTTTTGAAGGCGTCCTAGTAGACGGACCCGTCGACGGACTCTTCGTCGTCGATGGAGCTGAAACCTTCGTCGACGGGCTCGTCGTCGACGGACTCGTCGTCGACGGGGTCTTCGTCGACGGACTCGTCGTCGACGGGGTCTTCGTCGACGGACTTGTCGTCGACGGGGTCTTCGTCGACGGGGCCTTCGTCGACGAGGCCTTCGTCGACGGGATCTTCGTCGACGGGATCTTCGTCGACGGGATCTTCGTCGACGGGATAGTGGAAACCTTCGTCGACGGGGTAGCCGTCGACGGAAGCGTCGACGGAAGCGATGACGAATGCTTCGTAGATGGTGATTTGGTCGTCGACGGAAGGCTCGTCGACGACGAGCTTTTCTTCGATGATTTTTTCTCAGAAGAAGAAACCATGACGGACATCACAGGAGAAGTAATTGCTGAGGTGGTAACAGTACTTGAAGACGTAGAGGACGTAGAATAGGTGGTGACAGTGAGAGAGGACACCAAAGAGACAGCTTTAGTGCGGACTGTACTCACAGTAGAAGACTCTGTTGACGCAGCACTCTTCGTGGACTCAGAGGGTTTATGAGAGAGTTTAGGTTTTTTCAGTCTCTCAGGAGAACACCTCTCTTTGGAACTGGCTCTCTTACTTGAGGTAGAGGCTCTGTCCTCATCATCTGTGGCAGACGACTTCAGCCACAAAAGAACTCTTGCCTCTCTATCCCTGATGGTCTTAGGAGGGAAGGTTCGACATATCCTGCAATCCTTCACAACATGTGAAGGATGCAAACAATAAATACAATCAGAGTGCTGGTCGTCCACATGTACCCTCTTCTTGAAACAGGAACCACAAGCCTTGAATAGAGCCTTCTTTTCAGACATCTTGAGAGAATAGAAGAAATTTTGAAGAAATTTTGAAGAAAAACTGAGTAGGCACTCAGGGAGACTCCCTTACACACGAAGTGCGGTGAAAATCTGAGGAGAACTGCCTGGGCTGGGAAGGTTCTAGAGGGTGAGGTTAGCTGATTGGCTGAGGCTACATTTTCAGTTCTTTTTACATAATGATGTAGATAGGCTGCTAAGTTTTGGGCCTAGTTGGGCCTATATCCTTTTCTAGCCTACTACTAATGGTTTTTAGGCACTGCTATATATATATAATTTACCGTGGGACTCCCGCCTCGACGACGGGGAATGATTCAGGCATGTGAATCTATGAAAGATACCCCAATACTGGATAACTTGCTGATAGAGTCAAGAACCACACTACAACACTAGAGGAGCTGGCTCCACGACAGGCACAAAGCGAGACCCACATCAAACAACTACAGGAACAAGTCACCACCCTGAAGCTCGAGTGGAGGATCCGGAGGTCCGCGCGTCATTGGCCTTCCAGAGAGAAGCAAGGGTAATGACGCAGCACTGTACATGGAGAAGTGGTTCAGGGTCCATGTCACAAGTGAGGGTCTATCACGCAGTACTGCATCGAGCGAGCGCACAGAATACCTACCAGACTACCAACCCCCCCCCCCCCCGCCCCCCCCCCCCCCCGAGTCCTCTCATAGTAAAGCAATGGAACTTTTGAGACAGGGACGCCCTCCTGCAAAAGGCCAGTGAGCTGCCTCCAATATGTTTTGAGAATGTTAAAATATCGTTGTACCCAGACTTCACGGTTATGGTCCAAAGACAGCGCTTCTCCTTCATGGCAGTGTAAAGGACACTCAGAGACTTGAACCTGAAGTATGCGCTTCTTTTCCTGGCCCTCCATGATCAGAAGGCATACTTCTTTGAAAACCCGGAAGACAGAGGACTGGCTGGAGGTAATGGAGTTGTCCAGGGGTGCGGCACCGGTCCCTCAGCCTACTGCCGGGAGTCGGAATGGTTTTGGAGCACCTACTGGCCGCGGCGGCGGGCGCTCACGTAAGACCCCTGCCAAGAAGTTCCTTACCACACAGCAAATGCAACGGAACAGATTGCAGGCGATTATTGCGACGGCCACCTTTACCCAAGCTGCAAGGCGAGAAACCAAAACTTCCTCAGAAGAAGATGAAACACATGATACGGACTCGGAGGGCAGTGTGGCCCTGTTTGCCTCTGCGACCCCACAGCTGATTAACAACTTATTTGGGTGACTGAGTCTACATTAAAATTGAGCACATAACTGCAATGCGATTCAGACAAGGATAGATGAGTCATGTGTACGATTGTCTTAAGTAGCAGCGTGATCATATGGCCCAAGGTTCTCTAGGAGCTTGAATGTACTGGTGCAAGGAAGGTTGCACCTCATGCGAGGCGCTGTCAATGTCCCCCACATGGCAAAAGCGCTTCCAATATTCACTAAGAATGCTTTTCAGCATACACTAATCCCATCACAAGGCATACTCTTGGTAAATACACTATACTGACATGGAATATTCGGGGAATGGGCTCGGTGCAGAAGCGCCATAGAATACATGCACACTACAACGCCGTAAGGCGCAGATTGTATACCTGCAAGAGTCCCATATGGTGGATAGTGAAATGGCAAAGCTTCGTAAGAAATGGAGGGGGCACATTTTGTCTACCTCGTATTCCAGCTTTGCAAGGGGGACTAGGATTTGGGTAATACATGGGGTGCCATTCCTGGATCTGGAACAGAGGATAGATAAACAAGGGTGATAGGAATGCTAGATGGTCAACCTGTGGTTTTAGGAAATTTGTGTGCTCCAAATAAGTACTGGGGTATGCTCAATATTGCATTGGCTGGTTGGGAGTCGCACCCGTGAATTATAGGAGGGGATTGCAATGCAATGATGGATGTTACTCTGGACAGATCACACTCGCCCCTTCATGGTGCCAGTGTGTTTAAACAAGCAGAGGCCCTGGGCAATTGGGCTGCGGGATGGGAGTTGTGTGATGTCTGGAGGATGCGCCAACGAACACATAGGAAATATTCTTTTTATTCCGCAGTTCACGTACTCCACACAAGGATAGACAGGATATATTGTTCCAATAGGACCGCAATTTTATTTATTTATTTATTTAAAATTTATAATGCGCAACAGCTACCCGCAGTGGGTTTCCCGGCGCAAGGGATAGACTGAAGAAGAAAACTGACATCAGACACAGCTGAATTTAGCAACAAGAGCTACAGGGAATTAGTTTAAAAAAGTAGGGTCTTCAGTTTTTTTCGAAAACAGACCATGTTGGTCTCGGTCTTCAGGGCAACGGGCAGGGCATTCCAATACTTGGGGCCAAGATGGGAGAAGGATCTTCCACCCATCTTCACTAGCTTAAATCTGGGGATAACATAATCACAATTGGCCGATGATCTCAAAGTACGCTGGGGCCTATAGGGTTGGACTAAACTTTGTAGATACAATGGGGCAGAACCCTGTTTGATTTTAAAAAGATAGCATAAGGCTTTGAATTTAATTCGACTCGAGATCTTGAGCCAATGGAGATCGCGAAGAGCCTGCACAGCCGAAGACCTCCTCGGAATATTACAAAGGAGACGAGCTGATGAATTTTGTACGACCTGTAATTTTTTGACAGTCGCGGCATCTGCGCCAAGATAGAGAACATTACCGTAGTCCAGGCGAGATGTTACTAACGCCTGGACTACGGTTCTCCTAGCGGCATGAGGCAACATCCAGAGAATTTTTTGGAGCCATCGTAAGGTAGTAAAACAAATGGCCGCCACCTTGGTGGCTTGTTGCCTCATAGACAGTCTATCATCTATGAGAAAACCCAGGTTACGTACCACCTGGACTGGTAGAGGGGTAGGACCCATAGTGCTGGGCCAGTGTTGAGGGCCCCAGAGATCTTTCTGTTTCCCCAAAATAATGATCTCGGTTTTATCACCGTTAAGCTTGAGGAGATGCCTCTGCATCCACTCAGCCACAAGTGACAAACCAATTTTCAAACCAGACACGCTGTTATCTTCAGTGCTGGAGAGGGAAAAAACGATTTGCGTGTCATCGGCGTATGAAAAAATAGTCAGCCCGGCTTCCTCTGCGATGGTAGCGAGAGGTTTGATGTAGATATTAAATAGCAGCGGGCTGAGAATAGACCCCTGAGGGACACCATACGCCGATGAACATATCGTGGATGCAGCTTTCTGAGAGAAAACTTGGAATGTGCGCTCACTTAAAAAGGAGGCAAACCAAGCAAGTGCGGGGCCATCTATTCCAAGGGAACGGAGAGAATTTAATAAGATGGAATGGGACACGGTATCGAACGCTGCGCTCAGATCCAGAAGGATGAGAGCAGAAGTTTCACCGCGATCGATACCGTGCCGAAGTCTCTCCGTTACCCCTAGTAATGCAGTCTCAGTAGAATAGTGAGCTTGAAAACCGGACTGGGATGGATGTAAAAAGCCCTGATTTTCAATAAAAAGAGAAAGCTGCGTGTTAACATGCCTCTCCAGTATCTTTGAGAAGATAGGCAGCAAAGAAATAGGTCTGAAGTTGGCAAGGTTTGATGTGTCCGCACCAGCCTTTTTCAGAAGTGGGACCACCATCGCATGCTTCCAGTCCTGTGGCACACGAGACTCACTCAGGGAGGTATTAAGAAGTCTCATAAGAGGGCGCTGACACTCAAAATCGAGCAACTTAAGGATTTTAGCAGGCACCGGATCACGCGGTGAACCAGATCTTACACTGTTCAGGCAGGCGAGGAACGAGTCATCATCAAACAGAAGCCAGTTAGTTATCTTTGCCCCTAGAGACAAAGGTACAGTCATAGTCGCACACCCCAGTTGAGACTGAGTTGCTGTGTTAGAGGCACTCATGGAGTTGTTAATACGCTCAACTTTGGCGATAAAAAACTCCGCAATGGAATTACATTGGGCTTCTTCCAAGACTGGGGGGGTCGGTAAAGTATCAGCACCAGTCAATTTTTTAACCACTGCAAATAGAGTGCGAGGGCAATTCTGAGCTTGCGACACTATATTTGTCGTGTATGTAGCTCTTGCCTCTTTACACCTAGAATGGTATCCCTTCAATGCTTCTTTGTAAGCGATCTTTCGAGAAGCAGAGTAAGTGCGCCTCCATTTCCTTTCCAAGGCCTTACAATTAGTTCTCTGAACCTTTAAATCGGGCGAGAACCATGGGGCCGGACATCGATGGAGTTTGGAAAGTCTCGGAGTAGGGGGAAGCACGATGTTTACAGCATTCGTGAGCCAAGATGTAACTGCCAAATTCAGGTCTTTAAGAGGGGCTTCGTCATTTAAAGGACGAGTATCAAAGAGATGTTGGTTAAACTTCGAAATATCTAGTTTACCCCATCTATGGACTAGTTCGCCCTTGCCCTGTCTATTCAAAATAGGCAGTTTGATGTCAGATAGGGCGAAGTGGACTGCGAAATGATCAGTCCAGTCCAAAGGACGAGCACTCTGTGAGCAGTCAAAGGAAAGATTGGAAAGAATTGGATCCAATTGATGCCCCGCCGAGTGAGTGGGACCCGAATTGCACAACATCAGGCTCAATACCTCTAAATCACTTAAAAAACTCTTACTTAAGGCGCAAGAAGTGTCATCAAGATGTAAATTTAAATTGCCAAGAATAGTAAAATTTGCGGCTTTAAGAAGTAGAGGAGCTATAGAGTTGGTGAGCACGGATATCCAGGTATGGGCATTGCCGGGAGGGCGATATATCAAAAGGCCAGATAAAGTAAATTGTGGGTTAATAGCAAGTTTAAAAAGTGCTGCTTCACAACCAGGAAGAGGGAAAGTTTCAAGTTTGCAAAGGTAACAAGACTTGAAAATTATAGCAATACCTCCTCCTTTCCCAGAGTCTCTGTCCTGTCTCAATATGACATAATTGCTAGGGACGGCACACGCAATATCCGGGCCGGAACTACCATGAAGCCAGGTTTCCGTTAGGAACAGAGCATCAGGTTTCTCAGCGACCAAAAAATCAAAAATATTTGATTTATGTTTAGGTAGCGACCGGCAATTAATATTCCAGAACTGGAGAATAGGATGTTTAGCAGGAGGTACCTTTGTCCTTCTGCGACCACGCGAATGGACCGGTTTCATGGCCTTACAGGGAGACATTTTACCCGTACGAAAAGTACAACCTCCACAGTTGAAATTATGGGTCGGTAAGGAACAACAAGAGCAGGATATGCAATGCAAGTGCCGCAAGCCACATACCTCCATAAGACTTTCTTGGACCATAACGCTTTAGAGATTGTCCTTACCTGGGGCAGGGTGTCTACCCCAGTGCCCACCTGGCACCTTTGGTCGCAGCTGTTGGAGGATTCAGTCTTCCGCACAGATTTGCTAGATACCATTGAGCGCTATTTCGCTGAGAATAGCAACACAGACTCCAACAGGCTGATTGAATGGGATGCGTTCAAAGTTGTTGTTAGGGGTAGGGCAATCATGCGACTGTGGGCACCAGACAAGAACTCCATTGTCACTAGTAGAAGTGGAGCATACTATGGGTAGACTGGAACAGGAAGCAATAACAGATGAAGACAAAAGAACCCCACTGCAGGAGGCCAGGATTAAACATGCTGAACTCCTGGAATCGCTGAGGGTAGTAGACTACCAGGCATACTCACGACGGAATCACTCTGAGGCAGATAAATCTGGGACTCTGCTTGCCCGGCTGATAGGGGATACTCCTCCAGCAGTTTTCATAAAAAAGGTCACCGCCCTGGATGGGTATGGAGCCATTACTCAGGGGGATATTAATACTGCTTTCCGCCAATACTATACCTCGTTACATGGGGCATCTGATGGCGGCACGGAGGCCCAAATGGAGGCTTTCTTTTCCAACCTCGCATTCCCTCAGCTCACGCCAGCAGCCCAAAAGGAGTTAATAGGACCCATCACGAAGTCTGAGATTAGGTTAGCCATGAAGGGACTACCCCGCAACAAAACCCCTGGCCTAGATGGACTGCCTCTTGAATTCTACACTCATATGCAGAGTCCTTGGTACCTCACTTGGAAGTACTATACTACACGGCACTGGAGAAAGGCACTTTACCACACACCATTGCACAAGCATTGGTGATGTCGCTCCAGAAGGCGGGTAGAGATCCCACAGATATGGCCAGTTATCGCCCTTTGTCCTTGCTAACTACAGAGTACAAAATACTGAGTAAGATATTAGCTAGTAGACTGCTGCCCTCGCTGTCTAAACTCATACACATAGAGCAGACTGGCTTCTCACCTGCCCGTAGCACATCCCTGAACATCAGAAAGCTCCACTACATAATGACAGACGCCCGGAATAGGTATACTCATGCGGGTTGTATATCTTTAGATTTGCGGCAAGCATTTGATTCTCTTCACTGGGGACATATGTTTTGAGCGCTGGAAAAATTTGGAATTCCTGAGGGCTATATTGCATGGTTACGCCTCTTATATAGTGCACCTACAGCGCGCACCCGCGCAAGTAACAACATCTCGGAGGAATACTCCATACACAGTGGAACCAGACAGGGCTGCCCGTTATCTCCCCATGTCTTCATACTAGCCCTGGAACCATTGGCGATACAGGCGCGTAGGGATCTTCTGGATAGGGGCATACCGCTGAGTAACACTACACATCTTTTTTCTGCTGACGATATTATTCTGTACCTTCAAGATCTTCGAGTGCCACAGGATCCGATATACGAGGTATTTCAGCACTTTGAAGCGATTTCAGGCTTGGCCATTAACGTTGCGAAGTCACACGCTTTTTTCTTCAAAGACCATGCAGGGATTACGGACATTGCATTTGGGAACACCAGGCTCCAGGTAGCACAACATACATTTAAATACCTGGGTATCCAGATATATCGAACACATGCGGACATGCTGGATGGGAATTTGCAGAGCGATTAGAGCCCTGGACTCTAGTGTCACGTTCTGGACCACGCAGCCACTGTCCGTTATGGGTCGGGCAGCTTTAATGAAAATGGTAGTCCCACTGCGTCTACTGTATTACTTCACCAACTTACCACTTTAGATACCTCACAGTAAATTTAAACTGATGAACACCCTACTCATTGACCTTATTTGGGGCCCAGGCATAAGACATATTAGTCTTAAGAAACTACAGCTAGACATGTGTAGGGGGGGCCTAGGAGTTCCTGACTTACGCTTGTACTACTACACCTGCCAATTACAGTGGTTATCATATTGGACGGCAGGACGTAACTTCCAAGAAGTAGGATACACAGAGGCGGATATAGCCTGAGGTACCTTACACACCTTGTTACTGCTTGGCAGTAGAATTCCGAAGGGTCTCCCATCCCCACCCCCCCCCCACTGCTATGCACAGCGCTACAGTGCCGGAAGGCAGCGCTACAATATGCACATGAGCTCCCTGCGGTAACATTCCATTGCTGGGTATACCACTGACGGATGGTTGGCTAACAAAACGTAGACTAACACCGTGGTTGGACGCAGGGATTAGCACAGTGGCTGATCTATTTGGGGATGGGAGGCTGTTAGACCATGATACCTTTATTAACGAAACAAGAGCCCCTTCACACTTATATTTATTGCATGCTGCTCTATTTTAATACATAAAAATGCACTGGGCCACAGAGAGACAGGAACCCCCCACACACGATCTGGTCAAGATGCTTTATTATATGGGCAGGGGCAGACACCTTATTAAATGGCTATACATTGGTTTGCACTCTCATACAAAGGTCGCTCTAGACTCGCTGCGGGCTAAGTGGAATGGGGAGATTAACCGCAACTTAGATGATAGAGAGTGGGCGTGCGTGCTTGAACACCCTAAAAAAGCCTCGAGAAATGCGAAGTTCAAATTTATCCAGACCATGGTTCTTCACCGGGCATATCTTACTCTTCATAAACTAGATAAGATGTTCCCGCAGACGCAAAACTGCTGTCCGAGATGTTCCATGGATGGGGCAGACCTGCTACATATGTTATGGATCTGCCCGAACATACAAGGGTTCTGGGACGCTGTTAGGCACGTAATCGGGGGGATCACACACCGTGCCATCCAAAACACTGTGGAGGAATGCTTATTGGGCGTACACAAGAAGGTGTCTAAACACAAAGTGCAGTACAGATTTATAGACCTGGCGCTCATTCTGACGATACGAGCCATTACTATGCGATGGAAGTCCCGGAAACCCCCTACAATATCTATCTGGAATAGTGAGATGCTGCGATGGGGTACTGTGCGGAGAGTGCTGCATTACACAGGGAGGAACTCAGAGGCCTACACAAGAATACAATAGCATTAGAATGGGACGTTATGTTAGAAGCCCTTAAATTGGTAGGTGTAAATAATTAAGCTCTTGGAATCGCACGATTGTCCATATAGCGGGACGCACATTCCCCGGGTGTTGCAACATATGTTACAGAAACGAGTGTCACTGCATGCCTTATACAAGGAAATCCTATATTTTTGATGGAGAATTTCAGTCACTGTACAGGTAGATGGGATCGCAGGGTTGCGGGTGGGTAGGGGGGTTGGGGCCATGTTTTTTTTCTTCCTCTATTTCATTCACGTGAATGTTATCCATGCATACAGCCAAAGTGCAGATACTTGCCTGTCTGTTCGAATAAGCTACTGAACAATACTGTCATCACCAGTATCAATGCTATAGATGGGGTAAACTATCATTATCCCCTTATTCAGTCCAAACTGTAATGCAAGCTAGGAATGCAATATCAACACGGAATAGACAATGATGTATGGTATTCACAATGCACTTACGGCATCTTAGAATGTATACTAATGTAATGTGATAAATATCTTCTGCTGTAAAAAAAAAATCAATAAACTATGTTTAAAAAAAAAATGACTAGATATTGACATTTATAGCCCACTTTGGGGAATTGGTTGCCATACTGTCGCAAGAAGATATTTAGAGATCGAATTTAGGAATATAGATTATGCTGAGCAGAAAAGGGCCAGGCAGCAAAACAGAACGTTGTGTGATAATGGTGTTGTTCTATTGCTTACCTTTCCCTGAGGCTCCTGGCTTTCCTGCAGATTTTAAGGGGTCCCCAGTAACTCCACCTATACCAGAATCCTTTGCAGTGGTTTTACTGGCAGCAGACCTGGGTTTTTTCACACCAAAAAGATCAGCATCCATGTCATCCATATCCTACAGGGAGGAAACAGGAGGACATGTAATGTAAAAAGATGATCTGTGTAAAATGCACATTCACCAGAAGAATGGAGCAGTATCCTCAAATCCACAGTTTAGAACACAACGGTAGATTAGACTGGAAGAATGCAAGCTTCAGAGAATATAATCTAAATGGTTTTTCAGGCTCAGGTCCAAGAAGAAGGCAAAAAGTTAAGAAGAATTGCGAGTTAAGTGAACAAATGACAAATAACTATTAACAAAAACATAAGCTTTCCTATGACATCTACTCAGACGGTGTGTGGCCTGTCTACGGTGCTGCTGGCACTGCAGTAAATGTTCTATGTACGTGAAAAAAGCACTGCTGCTGCCTGTGCTGTTCAAGTTCTGCATGCGCCAAAGTATCTTGCAGAGCTGCTGCCTTTGCAGGATGGTGTGTGTGTGAGGGAAGTTTGTGTTGCTGCTAGAGGGGCTGGACAACTAGAAGGGAGACACTCTGCAAATGAGTTGTTTTTGAAAGAGTGAAGGACCAGCAAAGCAGACATACTTGGATAAAGAACAAAGACCAGTTTACCTGCATGCTCTGCAGCAATGCAACCGGGTCCACATCAGACACATCGGACTCCTGGAAGTCACAGAAAATGGAGAAGTATTAGAGGGTCAAAGGCTATTTGGCAGAAGCATTGACAAAATAAACAGATCTGGCTGCGTTTCTAATCAAACAGATGTGTGCATGTAGCACGCAAATATGCTTTAAATGTGTTGTTGTAAGAAGTATGTTTGGAAGTGGCATATTGTCATTGCTATGCATATTTCTTTAATGTGATCTGCTAATGATTGGTAAAATTGGCATTTCAAACTGTAAATTTCTGTAACATGTTATGGATACAATACACAGAAGTAAGGTGGTTGTGTTTCTGATACAATAGGCAGCATGATATAAATATGACATCCTCATATTTGATTTTTGTAGAGCTGAAGTATTATCACCCAGACATAATAAGTATCCACATGCATATCAGACATGTCCCAATATGGTACAAGACTGGAACCCCCCTGCTCATGTCAACCCATATAGCCAGCATTGCAATGATTTGTTTTTCCTTCTCTAATGCCAACCTCAAGATGGCAAAGTACCGTCAATTCACTCCTGTCACAACACTTGACCCAGATATTAGTTGACATAGAGCCACATACACAGGTGTCAAACTTTCTCCAATTTTGTTTTTATTTTCTGCTAATAGTAACAGGTATATTGGGACTTGGCGTCACTTTCCCATTATAAGAACATATCTGCTAAAAGTCCTATCATGTCTACCAGGTAACAGCTAAATAACTGTATGTACAGTGGTTTACTGGACGATCTCCACAAACTGTTGCAGACACAAGACAACATCTGCACCCTGGTGACAATCACCAAAAAGGTCAAAGGATTTGCGCTGCACTGAATAGTATAGTGCCATTAGGATTGTCAAATTGGGCCATGTCGGCAGGACATCATGTCGGCAGGGAATGTACTGCCTTTTAACAAGTCATTGCTGTTGGGTATGTTGGTTCAGTCTTATTGGTTCTGTATGGCGAAACAAGACCACGACCCGGAGATTTTTGTTAAATTGTTAAATGAAAGGTAATGATTATAAACAAACATACAGTGCCAGTTACTAACTAGCGACCCCTGCAATTACCTCATTTACACTGATGTTTAGTATCAATAATATTTTTTTAAAGGTAAAAGTGAGCGAAATGATAGGCTGACACAGATCAATGGTTTGTTCCAACAGGCAACATTTGGATAAGAAAATTCCTCAAGTATGAATTGGACGGGTGTTGCCGCAGGAATAGGCGTGTAATCCACACGTTTGTGCAATGAGCTATCATACAATGTGTCATGTGGTCCTTCAGAGAGTTACCATCAAGGTCTATCTGCTGCCTCTGTTGCCTAAAAGTCTGCACTGGCTACAAGCTGTGCATGAGACCACCCCCTTTTCCCACCCATGCCAGGCATGACTGCAATTATTGCACTGATGACTTTGAGACGTTCCTACTGTAATAGGAACCCCTCCATTTCATTCTTAGCAGGTCACCATAGGTGTTGAAAAAGTATAATCTCTATCACAATTTAGGGTTTCCATGGTTTGCGCTCATTGAATGCGATTCTTATAAGCCTTTCCCATTTCCACAGGATGGAGCTTCATTCCAACCTCCAGTGCTTCATGTATGTGATCTTATGGTGTCCTTCCCGTTTGTCATACTGGTGGGAAAGTCCTTATGTAGGTGCTAATCTCAATGCATATGTATCCATGCATTCTTCATGTGGTCTTTTTCTCCGATGCATGCTCCTTGCAAGTGATCACCCATGTTTTTATCAACCACTTTTCCCGTATCCCCTTTCTGAAGTGCATGCTCCTGCTTGTGCCCCCTCCCCGACACAACCCACACATCTTGATGGTGGACCATTCCTTTGGAGTATGCTCTCTGAATGTAGGCCCCTCATATGCTTCCAATGATTTGTGCTGGTAGTTTACTCATCGAATGTGCACTTTCTGTAGACAGACTCCTTGTGACACACTGCATTGCCACTGGCCCATTCGGCTGGAGTATACTTTCTAAATGTGGCCCTTTTATATGCTTTCAATGATTTGTGTAGGGGCGAATTTGTCTGGTCAGCATTCCCTGTAGATGGCTCCCTGTGGCTTAACTGAAGTGCCTCTGGCCCATTCCTCTGGTGCATGCTTCCATACCCTTCCCACACATGCTGGTGGTGGTGATTTATTCCTGTTCTACAAGCTACCTATATGCGGAACCCATATCCCTTTCCAACTCGTCCTGCCAGTGGCACTCCAATAAGTATTCCATACATTACACGTGTGTATTTTAACTCCCCTATCCCGTTCCAACACATTCTGCTAGTGGCTAAGACCTTCACTGAATGCTAATTGAATGTGCACCCAGTTTTCTCCACACGTCTCATGCTGGTGACCAATTCAGCCAGTGAAGGCTACCCGCATGTGGCCCATGCCTTCCCAACACCACCTGTTTGTGACCCATTCCTTCAATGTGTGTTCCTTGCAACTACAATACTAAATAATACATGCATTTCCCACTTGTCCTGCAGGGGTCCTTATCCTCTGTTGTGAGCTTTCTGTATGTGAACCCCCTGTGGTTATGCTCATGCATCCCACCTGTGATCAAGGTGCATGCTTACTGCATGCAGCCAACCTTGGATTCCTGACCTGTCCTGCATCTATAGTAACCAGAGATGGTAGAGATAGCTGGTGTTAGAAAAATTACTTACTTGCAATGCTATACTAGTCTTCCATCTTGGGTATCTCCTCTCAAATGAGCAGGATACTGGGACACATTTTCATTGTGCTGCCATTTGCAGAATGTCTCCGGCTCTCTCTTCTGCTTGAAAGCAATCAAGCATAGGTTTTGGGGATTCTGCAAGGCTAGAACGTCTTCCCAATATTTTTGACTACTGTTATGGTTTCTGATTCTAAATTATTCAAAACGACCTCTGACTTCATCATCTTCAAGTTAAGATTTATTCCAGTGTCTCAAACAAAATCAACAATTAGTCAGCTGAAGTAGTCACTATGCTGGTCTTGTCACACATGGACTATGGCAAAAATGTGTTTCAAGGTTTAAGTAAAAAGCGAATACGCAGTCTGCAAAATGCAAGTCAGTGACAAGCTTTAGCAAAGTCAATAGGCCAGAGTTAACTGTAGTAGCACATGCAAACACAGGCATGCAAAAATGGTGTTTCCATACATTAATATGTGAAGGCCAGACCTATTCGCTTTTCAAAACTTGCAATGTTATTAATATTTACATTATTATTACAAAATGTATTTGTAAAGCACAACTATTACCTATAAAGGCATCCTGTTAATGGATAAGGGGCCGAAAAGATGAAGGAGTACTGCACAGGAAAACCTGTTAGCGGGTATGGAGACAAGTTTTGAGGGCCTTCAGGAATTATGGTAGATCTTTAATGGAGCTGAGATGCTGAGGGAGACTTTTCCACAGATGAGCTGCTCGAACAGAGATGGCACAGTCGTCAGATCTCACTCTTCTAAATATAGGTTGGCAGAATAGATAAGAAGTTGCCAAATGAAGTGAGCAGCAGTGTGTATAACTCTATAATTTATAATGGAGGTATAACGGACCTGTATCGTGAATAGCCTTATATACACCAGGTAAATTTTTTTAATTTATTTTTTTATTCTTTTGAACACCGGAAGCCAGTAGAGGGAATTAAAAGCTTTGGATGGAGAGGCTTGCTGTGGGAAAGATAAAGCAAGTTACGCTGCGGCCGATTACGTTTGGTATAGTTTTTTGACTAGGTAGTCTGGAACACCTAGAAAGAGGGCATTACCAATAATTCAGCCTGCTCAAAACGGAGCCTGGACAACCAGAGGGCGTGTGTGACTTGGAAGAAGCAGGATTTTCCACAATATCTTCGAAAGCGAGTAATAAGTGGATGATAGTTTTTTCACTTGACTGGAGGGAATGAGAGTATCATCATACTAAAATCTTTACTTCTTAATCCAGGGTGAAGATGAAAGAATAGTTACCTAAGTGTTGCAGTTTCCTGCCCAGGGATTCGCGGACAGTGACCAGGGGGTAGTACTAGTGAAGCAGCAGAGTACCACTATCTTATTTTTATTGAATATAAGTGAGTTTTGACCAAGCCAGGTGGTTGTAGCATGAATGCAGGTGAGAAAAGCCACTAAGAGGCTGGGGAAGATTGGTCTACTGAGATGATCAACTCAAGTTGATCCCCTGATTCCAGATCAGTTGAGCCAGAAAGATTTTAGATACAAGTTGAAAAGTGTTGGTCTCAACGACGATTACTCGGTCAGAACTCCGAATGAAAAGGGGGAAGGTGAATTGCTTGATTCCTGTTCTCCAGATAGGACCTACACCAATGAGAGCCGTGCCTCTAACCCTAATCCCTTCCAGTCTGGGCAGCAGCAGATCTAATAATACGAAAACAACAAGGTGAGTCGTTCCTGCCACCATACAAAGGTCATCCAGAACTGAGACCAGGGCAGATTTGGTGCTGTTCATAAACGTTTCTAAATTTCTTTATCAGAAATGGAAACAGTGAGATAGGTCAAAAGTTGCTAAGGTTTGAAAAGTCTGCTGTGGGTTTTTTTCAGTAAAGAGACTACCATTATCTTTTTTTTTAGGTCACTCTATACTGAGCCTGAAGCTAATGATCAATTATGAATGGTTTGCAAAAGTTCTGCCAAATAGAGGACATCTCATTCCAAATTTCCATCCGTAAAGAGCCAGGTGTAAAACCTGAAAAGATAGAGGTGGTCATAAAAAGAAAATCATCTGAGTTGATCTGTGCACAACCACAGAGTTTGGAAGTAATTCTGCTTACTGCAGGAGAGCCAGTAGAAGTTAAGCTTGCTCCCAATGAGGAGACGACTGCGACTGGTATCGTAGTAGATAATCTTGCAGCCACTTTTGTAGATCTAAGTATGGGAATGTTGCTGATGATACTAGTGATCTTAATCTCAAAGTAGGCACTAAGATTATCACACAGAACTTGAGTGGGTTGGATTGTGTGTGTCACACAAGGCAGATTAACCAAAGTGCAACCAATAGAAGAAAACAAATTGTTGTCGGAATCAGGCCTCTGGGATTTCCTTGGCATAAAAATAAGCTTTTGCAGTAAAGTTGAGTTTTCTATAAAGTTTCTAGCTGCACTGAGTTTAAGTTTGAGGTCAGGGGAGTAGTTTGTTGGCCACAGTTTTTGAATCTTTTGCAATCAAACTCTGCTTCTTTCACAATGTGTTATACTAGGGAGCTGAAAGCAAAGGCAAATCTTTATTCTGGCAGGGTAGAATCAAGTGCAGACTTTAATTATAATAAGCACAATAGTCGGCCTCAACTGATTGGTTTTGTGGGGGCTGTTGTCCATTGGCAAGTGTTTTGGAAAAGGATTTGAGCTTTCGTTTGGAAAAGGGAAGCGCAAGTACAGCGGAAGGAGGTGGGGACTTTTTACTGAAAAGGATAGACCATGATGAGAAGCTAGAAAGAGGGCATTACCAATAATTCAGCCTGCTCAAAACGGAGCCTGGACAACCAGAGGGCGTGTGTGACTTGGAAGAAGCAGGATTTTCCACAATATCTTCGAAAGCGAGTAATAAGTGGATGAGAGTTTTGTCACTTGACTGGAGGGAATAGAGTATCATCATACTAAAATCTTTACTTCTTAATCCAGGGTGAAGATGAAAGAATAGTTACCTAAGTGTTGCAGTTTCCTGCCCAGGGATTCGCGGACAGTGACCAGGGGGTAGTACTAGTGAAGCAGCAGAGTACCACTATCTTATTTTTATTGAATATAAGTGAGTTTTGACCAAGCCAGGTGGTTGTAGCATGAATGCAGGTGAGAAAAGCCACTAAAGAGGCTGGGGAAGATTGGTCTACTGAGATGATCAACTCAAGTTGATCCCCTGATTCCAGATCAGTTGAGCCAGAAAGATTTTAGATGCAAGTTGAAAAGTGGTGGTCTCAACGACGATTACTCGGTCAGAACTCCGAATGAAAAGGGGGAAGGTGAATTGCTTGATTCCTGTTCTCCAGATAGGACCTACACCACTGAAAGCCGTGCCTCTAACCCTAATCCCTTCCAGTCTGGGCAGCAGCAGATCTAATAATACGAAAACAACAAGGTGAGTCGTTCCTGCCACCATACAAATGTCATCCAGAACTGAGATCAGGGCAGATTTGGTGCTGTTCATAAACGTTTCTAAATTTCTTTATCAGAAATGGAAACAGTGCAATCAAACTCTTCTTCTTTCACAATGTGTTATACTAGGGTGCTGAAAGCAAAGGCAAATCTTTATTCGGGCAGGGTAGAATCAAGTGCAGACTTTAATTATAATAAGCACAATAGTCGGCCTCAACTGATTGGTTTTGTGGGGGCTGTTGTCCATTGGCAAGTGTTTTGGAAAAGGATTTGAGCTTTCGTTTGGAAAAGGGAAGCGCAAGTACAGTGGAAGGAGGTGGGGACTTTTTACTGAAGGGGATAGACCATGATGAGAAGCTAGAAAGGAATCAAAAAGTGGACACACCAGGCCTGTTGTTTGCAAAGTTTGACATTCAGCAATTCTGGGGTTGCAAAAATAAAGTCTAACAAGACCATCTTTATGTGTAGGTTATGATACCAGTTACATGAGACCGACTGCGGCCAAGACGCGTAGCAAATACTTGGCTGAGGTCATAGATGTTTTGGCCCAGACTCGGAAATCACCAGCATGAGGTCAAGGTCATCAATTTGCTAGGGTGGGCAACACAATGCTAAGTGTGCCCGATAAATCTCATGAATTACTAAAATACCACAGTGGACAGCTTTATAGCATGTGTAGGTGCCCTGAACGCCCACAATATGCCAAGAATCACAGTAATTGTTCTTGCACATCTTGGCAACAATTACCACAATACTGTCAGAAACATCACTGTCCATGGATGCCCACAGTACGTTCGGAATTATCACCACAGTGCAAGTGTGAACAATGTGTCAAGCACTGTTTGAAACAGAAGCCCAGAACATGCCAAGAATTACCACCATACTGGCAGCATCGCAAGTATGCAATTGTGTCCTGGATGGGCATTATCACTGATCTGCCCAATGTGCCACAAATGACCACTACTATGCCAAAAAGGCATCATTTTAATATGGCTGGCCACAAAATGGCAGGAATTATTATGAAAAGGGCAACAATATGCCATGGGAGGGCAACATTATGCCATGGTAGGGCAACATGCCAAATATGCCCACAAGCTGCCAAGAATTAACACCATTGTGTAAGCGCCAGGATTTTACCAGGGATACAAATCATGCCATAGACATCCACAAGTTGCTGAGAAATACCACCATTATGAGGAGCATCTGCCTTTTATCAGGTATCGGCATGGACATAAGCCAATGGATGTCCACAAGCTGCTAAAAATTACCACCATTGATCTAAGTCAGCATTTTACCAATTAGAGCAGTGGGTATTCCCACACGTTACCAAGGATTACCACTAAGGTGCAAGAGGCCTGCATTCTCTTGAGGTGGGCAATAAGCATCTATGGATGCTCAAAAGCTGCCAAGAATTACCACCATTGTGCAAGGGCAACCATTTTAATAGGGTGGGGGAATGACCATCATCACATGGATTTTCACAAGTTGCTAAAGATTATCACCATTATACCGGGGCGTGCATTTTACTAAAGTTGACAATGTGCATCATTCCATGGATGCCCACAATTATCCAGAATTACCACCAGTATGCGAGAGCCTATATTTCAGCAGAACAATGGGCATCATTTCAAAGATGCCCACAAGTTGCTGGCACTTACAACCATTGTGTGAGAGACAGCACATCACCAATGTGGGCAGTAGAAATAACACATCTGACACAGGCACAAAAATAGAAACAAGCACACCGAATGGTACAAATGAGGATGTACACACACACACAAACATACAGGATCAATATTTCCTTCATATTTACATTCTACTGCTATCTCGACTCCCACAGATACGCAGGGGTGCCTCTCCTCTCCCTCACATTGACAGTGGAAGCTCCCCCAAATGGCCTCCTTGGAGGAGAGCGAGGCAGACAGCAGCATCTCGGGTGTCTTGCAGATGGAGCGGAGAATAGTGACTGTGGCACGAGGGAGGAAGAATAGCTTGTGGGAAAATGGGAAAAGGAAAAGAGATGGGGCCAGGAACAAGCAAAAGAAACCCAAATGGCAAGGATTGTGTGGTATCATGTATGCCAGGGCAGAAAAAAAATCAGGGGCCAGACACAAGCAAATGAGACCCACATTGCAAGGAGTGTGTGGCATCAGGTATGCTCGGGCAGCAGGCAAAGGGGTCATTGGGTAGTTGTAGGAGCTCTCAGGGGAACAGAAGGGAGCTCTCATAGAGAGAGAAGTACTAGCTCTGCGGTTAGCTTACCCCTAAAGGTACAAATCTTTTTTTGTTTATCCTAATGCTAGAAAAGCAGAGGGGGGGGGACTCGTTCCTTAAACTTTGCTATCTAAGTAAAAGCTTACCTACACCTGCATAGGAAAAAAGGTATTTACTTTTGCATTGTGACGTGCCGAAGGCCGTTTATAAAACAACAACACTTTACCTGAAGGTGCTGCTGCGGAACACCAATGAGGCAAAACCTAAGAAAAACCTAACCAGTGTACCACAATAATCTCCAAGAGCTTCATAAAGGAACTTGTCTATTAAAATTATAAAATGCTTGTTTCTGGTCCAAGGAGGACCTGGCTTGGCAGTTCGGGCTGTCCTGTTCCCATAAGGAGCAGGGTCAAGACTAGGGTGGCATGGTGAGAAAAAGAAAGATGGGTTTAACCCCGATCTCTTGACTGGGGGTAAATGTTTTGATTTGTTCTGCATTCCAGCCATCATTTGTGTCTTTTGCTTATTGAAATTAGACATCCTCAACCTCACTGGAAATCGGCTCCACAATTTGGGTGTCGTCAGCGTAGAAAATGGTCAAAAAGCCAAAAGGGCAAATCAATCTAGCGGAGTGTGCAACATACACATTGAACAGCATGGGGCTCTGTGACGACCCCTGCCCTGAGGGACTCCACATGGCAATGAGGATGCTTTAGACATGAACTTTACCAGGTCAAAAGACTGCTCCCTATTAGTTAGAGAAGAGCAACAGAGATCTATCGCTGTTCCAGAAATTCCTATCTCCTCTAAACGATCCAAAAGGACAGAGTGTCTCACCGTGTCGAAGGCTGCGGATAGGTCCAATAGCGTCACCCCAGCCTTACCTCCCTTGTACATAATAGATCTGATCTCCTCTGTGGCAGCCACCAACGACGATTCTGTACTATGATTTTTTCCTAAAACCAGATTGGGCACCAATAGGGGATTTTGTTTTGATCTAAGTAACCAGAAAGAGCCCTATTAAGATTAAGAACAATGCAACAGAATCTGGCATAGGTAGGGACTCAATTATAGGACCGTCAATATTCAACAGCATTAGATTTAATGGGGCCTATCTTCTAGATAGTGAAAAACATGCTTTATGGCCCCTATAAAGTCTTCAATAACAGAGTAAGTGAAAAACAATAACTGAGAAAGGCAAAAAGAAAAATAGCGACGAGTTGCAGGTGCACTTATTTTCCTTATCAGACTTTGGCCCAGTGGAAGAATGTGAAACACGTCAGGAGAAAAGAAAGAGGAAGCAGAAGATAGCAAAACTGTGACAATGGCAGAAAGCAGGAACCTGCCAGAGTGGGATAAAGGGGTAGGGAATGTCTGGTTGTGGATTACAGAGGCACGAGGTGGAATCAATACTACGCATACTTGGCATGTGTTTGCTGTTCCGCCAGACACCTAATCAAGAATCTCTTCAAGTCTAAATAATACAATATTTGTGTATTAGGATGTGATGTATCTTTCTGGATCTGCGTGCATTCTATGCTGATATTTAGATGAAAGTGCTGGACGTATTCAGGAACCAGGCAGTCGACTCAATGATAATAGACTGTGATGTATGATCTTGCTTGACATCCTAAAAAGGAAGCTCCCTGGAGGGTTCTTAGGACAGACTACCACTAACGAACGCACCAGTCCACAGCAATAAGGATAACTGTTGTTTAACCCTGGTCAGAAATTTCAAGAGGAGAGGGGTTACTGGAAAAGCTATCCATCACTGACAGGTCTACCTTTACAGCATTTACCTTTTAGCTGGCCTCTGTAAAACTCAACATTCAAATTGTTGTGGTGGCAAAAAAAAAAAAAAAAGTAGTTGTGCTCTCCTTTATTCTGTGTAAAGATCCTCGAAAACTTTGTCATCATCAAGCACTCACTTTCAAAGATCCATTATCTTGTCTTTCAAAGTCTGAAGGGCACAGTAGGAGAGCAGCTGTGACCTAGAGACCATGAGCTACTTTTAGTGTTATATGGTTTTCATGCCACCTTGTATGTTTAATATTACATTTTGGTATTGTCTGCTTGGTCATAATGGACACCAATACATTACTGCTGAGCAGAAAACCCTCAGAGCAAGTTAGACTGCTCTCAGTTGCAACGTTTAAGTGATACCTGTAGGAAAGTGCCACTTTTTGAAATGGCCCCCCTCACGTTTTGTCTGGTATTGATGCAATTTTGACAGAAATGCACTGGGCTCCTGCTATCCAGGTCCCCAGTGCCAGATCTCTTTCCCTAAAACTGTATAATTGTCTCCCCACTTGACAATATCTTTAGTACCCCCTGTAAGTCCCTAGTAAATGGTACTGCTAGTACCTAGGGCAAGGAGACTAAAGAGGGTCCCTAAGGGCGGCAGTATGCTTTGTGCCACCCTAAGGGACCCCTCAGCACCAACATGCAAAAGGCCATTACAGTATTCGTGACATGTTGCAGAGAAAAGTGAAGACACAACATGCCACACCTCCTATGTGCCATACCAGCAGACACTGCATGCAGTATAGGTAATCTCCCCCCTAAAGCAGGACATAGAGCCCTAAGGCATGGTGCATTATTTTACATGTGAGTGCATATCTGCATGCCCAGATATGCCCCTGTGATGTTCATGTCGATTCTTGGACATTGCCAGTGATCAGGGAAGCTATCTTGAGTATATGTACTGGGCACTGGTGATTACAAGTTTCCCAGCTACATGATGGCTTCAATGAAACTAAAGATGTTTGGTATTAAACATCTCGTATTAATAAGCCCACGCTGAGTCCAGTGATGGAATTAATGCACCCAGGGACACGTTAGGGGTGACCCCTGTAATCCTATTGACTTCTACTGTGTTGGCTAACTGGTGTGGACCAGCTTGGCACCAGACAGATTTCTGACCCCCCCCCCCTGCAGATGAGAGCCCATGTTCTCTGAGGGCAGAAACACTGCCTGCTCTGGCTGGAGGTGTTGTCACCTACTCCAAGCAGGATGGCTTAGTAATTAGCATATCAAAGCAGGAGGCTTCAAAGGCCCCTGCCTCCTTTGATATGAGACCAAGACAGGGGAAATCCCGCCTCTGCCCCGGGCCCATTAGGCACCAGGACAGGTGGGAAAGTTATCTAGCCAGGAGGGGTGTTACCCATCAGGCTAGTTCAACCTCTAAGGTGGGCTACCTTATGTGAACATGAAAACTACAATTTCACTATCTTGGTTTTTGGTGGAATTAGGTTCACTGGGTCAGGGTTATGCCCACTGCTCACAGGAAGTGGTCATTTAGGGGGTATAGTTGGCCTAAAAGTAAGTAGCCCATTATCTACTACCTGTCACTCCCCTCAACACTCCTGCATTGAGTATTTAGGTGGCTCCCCTGATGCCAGGAACTTAAGATTCGACTAATTCAAAAGAAAAAGGACAAAGAAGAGCCGCAAGAAACTGAGAACTGAAGACTGCTATGGACTTTTGACGCCTAACCCAGCCTGCCTGCACCAGTCTCGACAATTGTGACTGAGTGACTCTTCCTGCAGCTAAGCAACTACCAAGAACCACCGTAGACTGCCAGCCCTGTGCAAATTGCAATCAATCTTACTTGGAATAGAGGAGCTACTCCCCTGCTGTCTGCAGGCAAAGAAGAAACAGAGTCCAGTTTACTGTGTTGCCGCTCCCTGGCCAGCCTGATGCAATGGCCCCTCAGGAAGAGGGATCTGTGCTGCTAAAGGTCATTGTGCCCTCTCCCCCCCTCCGAGTGCGAGAACACCAGGACCAACCAGGGGAGCACAGCAGCAATACCTAGGGTACCCGACCCCTTGAAGCAACCAAGGCCTGTTTAAGTCCAGACGGTACTCTAACTGCACCGAAACTCAGCCCTTGAGGGATGTCAGCACAACAGAAGCCCATTGCCAGAGTCGCCCAGCTACCCTGATATTTTCACCCTCAACCGATGAGGCCGACAACCCCGAGGACCTTTGACAAACGGTGCCCAGCTGACCTATCTACTCTACACCCGAGCGCCCCAGTCCCGGTACCGATGAAGTGGCTGTGCTTTGCTCCCAGGACCGTTGTCACTTGAGCCCCCATTGGGAGCTCCTGGACCTGTCCCCAAGCCCCTCTCTGCAAGTTGTTTCTAGGTGCCCCCCACTTCTTCCCACCGGCTTACAGCACAAAGCTACCAACCCGACCAGCACCTCTGCACCTGGACACCCCAGGACAGGTAACAAGTCAATGCTGGTGGTACTTTGGAAATATTACGGTCTTATAGCTCTGTGAGCTGTTTTCATGTAGTCTCACTGTTTCCACATAGACTGGAATGTGGTCCGATTTGTTATATGATGATGTGTTATGGTTATTATGTTCTGGTTCATTGTTAAGACAGTGATAAACACAGTGAGTTGGCATTTGAACATGGAGTTTAATGCAGGAGGAACATAAGTGGTCATATCAGATGGTGGGGTGGCAGTATCTCATTCACTGAGCCATGGCTGTATGATTTTACTGTTGGAGACCTGCAGATGGAGAGTTTTATTTTTGCTTGCAAATCTCTTAGGTCGGTGGGCTGGTCAGAATCTGGTAGTGTGTGTACGATGCCACTGGGGATGTGGCATGTTTGAGCTGTGCAGTATACGGTTGCGTTGATCGCTCAAATGAATCCTGTTACATTTGCCATCTTCTTACTGGCTAGTGCAGCTTGTCTCAGTAGACAAGAAAAGTGCAATGCCCCAGTGGCCTAAGAAAGCGCTGGTGAGATTATCTTGCTTAATACAAAGTATTACCAACTAACTGACACTGGACGCATTTCTTAACTATTATCAAGGCAGACCGCTGACAAAAGAACAAACTGTGTCTTGTTGTGATGTGGCAGTGCTGAGGGGGAACAGCTTGGCATAAAAAAACACCCATCCTTCCACACTAAATATTCCACATCAGTTTGCCTACTGGTTACCTCTTACCTCACCATCTGCAACTCCGGCCTCTTGTGCCAAATTCCGGAAGAAATCATCATCCCCAATTGACCTGTGAGACACCAAAGACACCAACGAAATTGTAAGAGCAAAGCTGCAACTTTGGCTCGCAGCACGTAAACACAGAATATATATATATAATGCTCTGTGGTCATTACTAGTTTCAACCTGAAGAGCTGCCCTCCATTTCCTTAAAGAACGAAAGGTGGTGACCAGTTTAGTCAGCGTAATCTGAAGCTGTGTTCTCCCACCAAAACACGAAAAAGTCCGATTAAGCCTAGTGATCTGGTAGGTTGCTCTTGGAACCTGGTTCTCTTCCAGAGGAATCCTCATTTAAGTCATGAGCACTGAACTGTCCCGTCCACGTGCAGGATCCCAAAGCACTTTGTAAAATATATATATATACATATATATGTATATATATATACATATATATACATATATATATATATATATATATATATATATACCTAGTGGCAGTCGTCACTAGGCAGTTGTAGATAGGAATGCTTTGCCACACGGAAAGCATCTTTTGTGTTGGTAATAGCTTTGGAACTATTTGACGAATCTCCACAAAGCTTACCAAAAAGGTTCTGCTTTTTGCCTACCTATTGCATGGAGAGTTAGGCGCTCTGACTAGCTGCCAGCAAAATGATAAAAATTTTTGCTGGCAGCCATTACAGGACCTGAGGACTTAGTCCCCTCACCTGAAGTAAAAAAAGAAAAATAGTACAAGAGGGAAGGGTAGAGATACCCGGATGCCCAGGACCCCATTGAGCCCCCCCCCCCCAAAAGAAATCCGCAAAAAATGCTGCGATCCAACAGGATCGAGGAATAAAAAATGGCGTACGGGCTTCCTTTATTAAGTTTATGTCCCGGGGAGCCCATTCCCGGGGTTGTAGTCATAAAGGTGTGGTATTCTATGTGACCCCTCTACCTGAGCCATTAAAGGCCCAGTAAGCCCACTGCAGGAATTTGCATGTTAGGGGCGAGGCCACACTGACTCCCTCCCTGAGCCCGCAGAGGCCCCAGGGAGCCTACCATTGGGTCTTAAATTAGTTTATATGGGGAGATGGGACACACAACCCCCTTCGTTGAGCTTGGAAAACCCACCCTGGGAGCCAGCATTAGATTACATGGGGATGGGGCTGGGGCTGGGCAGCACCATCCCCGAGCCTCTAAAGGCCCCAGGAAGCCCACTCCTATGGCCAAAATTATTTAAAATCGGGAGAGGGGCCACGAAGCCCCCCTCCCAGAGCCATTAAAGGCCCGGGGGACCCTATCCTCCCTGGCCAGCTCACATGCTATGTCCTGGGGATCCCACCCCTGGGACATAACTTTTTCCCTGCCTGCACCGGTGCGGGCAGGAAAACCTGTGTTTGTTCTGGCTTGGTAGTACCATTTTCAAACCTCCTGCCAAGCAGGAGCAAACACCAAGTCTGCTCACAGATGATTACTCATGCATGTTCTGCCTTCCCCGTTCAATCAGAACTGTCTCTCAAGTAGTCCGTAAGAGGCCCCCAAATGTCTTTAGGCCTCGATGGCTCCTGCAACTCCTCAGCAACACCAAGTCCTTTATCCAGTGCTCTAGCTTGGGTGCCAACTTACTGCCCCAGTGCACCGCCATCCTCCTCTTGGCCAACAACAAAGCTATTCCAATCAGGTGTTGAATGAGGCCCAACAAACAGACCTGCGGGCTACAGTGTATTGTGGTGTCTGTTATGATCTGCATTTGTTGAACCACCAACTCCCAGAACCCACGTATCTGGTGACACTCCCATGCAAGGTGCAGAAAGTCCGCTTCCTGTGTTCTACATCTCTGACACATATCACTGTCCGGAATTCCATACTTGTACAATCTAGCTGGCGTGTGGTACAATTGGTGTAAGTGTTTGCAGTGAATTATGAGCAAATTGCAGTTAGACGTTAACGACTCAGTACACCCAGTGCTATTGCGTAATGTGGGCTGGGGTTTCTCATTCCAGCGGTTAAAGCTGTTGTTCGGATCAATCAATGTTTCAACCTTAGCCGTTTTGTATAATTTGGTAACAAATTTGTGCCACTTGGGACTTCCCAAGAGCACCTGTAGGGCATGTAGCGTCGGTCGTTCCTCAAGGAATGTGGGGTAGAGCTCCCTCGGAGTCTATGGTACGTGAATGCAAACTGCCTGCGCTGTCTATGCGAGACCTAAAAAGACACTATAGGCTTAAAATAAGCAACGTCTAAGGGAGATTATACTACCTGCAGCCTTCATTCTGTGGTGAAAACTTTACAGATAACCCATCTTTTAAAACAAAAATGAGCAAAGGTGCATAGCTTAATACCTGGTGCACACAGTCTTCTATGTTACGTAGAAATTGTCATGCTGAGACGGTTGTGTTGAGTAACTCAAGTCTGCTTACAATGCTTAGGGCCTGACTTAGATCTTGGTGTACAGGTTACTCCATCCATTGGATATAATGGTATTTATATTTCAGGGAACTGGATATCCATCACCGTTGTGATGGAGTAACTGTGTATGTAGAATCTTTGCCTTGTAGCAAACTTTTCTGCTGAGCCTCAAAACTTGTGTGGAACATAATGGACTCAAGTTGGCAACTGTCACCTGCACAGAGGGTACTTATCAATGCAAACATTTATAACATGTTCAATATCTCTACACACCTATGATGCATTAGGAGCACGTACGTTTTGTAAACATTTGCATCCATTAGCTGGACCCAGGTTGCACAAAATTAGGTAGACAAGTAATATGGTAGTTACCTGCCATTGTATAAACTATAAAAACAAACTAGCACAATTACTGTATGATGTCATGAGTGATGTCATAAATTAGGTCATAGAACAGGTCATGAGTAATATAATATGAGAGGTCATAAGCAGTGCATGGCAGGAGCGCAAGTTATAGTTAACTCTGCCAACTATAACTGGTTAATTTCTGCAGTTTTTTTTACAGTTCAAAAAGTTAATGCTGTCACAGACAAATTCACCTATTGCGTTACTTTAACCTTTGTTTTATTTCAGTGAATTTCTACGTTTTTTTTAAAAACAAATCTTTTCATCACACCGAACTATAACATTACTGTTAGAACTGGGGGTCTCAAGTTGGCAATGGCTTGCACCTTTGTCCAAATAGGGACCCTTGCTTCTAAGTCAGGATAAGGGGATTACACTCCTAGAAAACCCTTACTCAACCCCTTGGTAGCTTGGTACAAGCAGACAAGCAGACAGGCAATGTGTTAAGCATTTGTGAATATACACAGTAATAAAGTGAAAACACTACAGATAGACACCACACAGGTTTTTATAAAAATAAGTATTCTTTATATAGACTTAACACAAGACCACAAACGACAAAAATCCACAATACTGTACTTGAAGTTGGCTTAAAGATGGAAGAAGTTGCTTAATTCATGTTGAAGATAAATGCGACAAAGTTCTCAACAAAGTACCTGGATGCGTAACGCAAAACTAACAAAAGGTTCGCAGGAATGGCGATGCGTCGGTTCCGTGCTTCAGGGGAGATGATGCGTAGCGTCTCAATGCTTGCACAGTGTATGGGATGCGTCTGGATCCTTACCCAATAGGAGGTAAGGCGTATATTCTCGTGATGCGTTCCGGTTGCGATGCGCTAAGATGGCGCTTCGATGTGATGCAGCGATCCGGTGCGATGTGATAAGATGGCACCCTTGATGTGACGTTGTGAAGACGATGCGTGCAAGCCATGATGGCTTTGCGGCAAACTCTGTACTTTGGAGCTGCGACAGGTCCTGCGGCACGCTCCTCCAGTGATGCGATGGTGACCCTCACGGTGGCGGCACGCTTCTTCAGTGATGTTACGGCAGACAGCTGCGGCGAAGACATGCTTCTTGGGAGATGCGGCGGCACCCTTCTCTGGCGATGCGACGACAACAACTGCGGCGGAGACACGCTTCTTCTTGTTGCGTCCCGTCCGGCAGACCTTGCCTGTAAAGAGCCAAAAAATACATCTGGCCTGGGGCCAGCGCCCGCTCAGTATCCACCCGCACTGTTGCAGACGTCAGCTAGCACAGACATGGTGCGCGGAGTACATCGATGGGAATACTGCAGAGCTAGGCCTCCTCAAGGAAACTGAAGCAGATTGGTTCTCAGATACAGAGAGAGTTGGTAGCCCTCCCACTAATATAGACAGATGCAGGGGGTAAGAGGGATCGAGGGGATTGGGGCCTCGGCTAACATCCACGCTGGTGGACCAGCAAGGGGCGTTACGACGCTCTCACCTGCACGCAGCAGAGAGCCTGCATCGTAGAGCAACAGCACCGCAGGGAAGATGCACAGCCCCTGACAGGTCAATAGCTCTGGAAGGGACAGTAATCCAGTAGCGTTAGCACAAATTGGGAGAGAGAGGCCTACACTAAAGGGACCAATCCATGCAATCTTAGAATCCCCGCAGACATGTGGGGCAGCAGTGTCCCGCGAAGCAGCACTACAAACATCTCAGCCCAGAGGAGGAGATGAAGCCACCTACGAGGGGTGAGCGGACACGCTAGCAACGTGACCCACCTCATTCTAACAGTGGCATATAGCGTGTTTGGGAGGGGATGATGCTTCTCCCATAGGAACGCCCACTGACGCGGACTGCTGATAAAATAATAGGAATACTTCCGGAACTAAAATAGATACACAGGCTAACTCTACCTCCTCAACATGGGTAAACCAGATAGAGCGCATATGAAGCTCCAATTTGAGGCTCGCAAGAATCCCAGGGCAAAAGAGGCTCAAACACAAGGCAGGGAGCCTGACTCAGACCAGGCAACAGATCCTGATCTTAAAAAGATACTCTTTGCAATGCAACGCAGCATCACAAAAATAGATGGGAAGATTGACGCGTTGACATTCCGAATGGATAGGATGAAAGAGAGACTAGATAAACACACTGAAAGGTTAGATGCAGTCGAGAGGCGAGTATCAGATGCCGAAGAACCCGGTCGGTAGATTCTGCAGCACAAAAAAAAGATGGACAAGGCATTCCAATTGCTGAGAGCTAAAACTGAGGATTTGGAAGCACGCTCTCGGCGGAACCACCTGCGCATCATAGGGGTAGCAGAGACAACACGCATAGAGAACATGGAACTCTTTGTTAAAAAGCTCTTGACCACCATTCTAGGCAGAGATATTATCAGATATCTTCGTTGCACAGAGATATCATACCTCAGACTGCTCACTTCGAGTGTGCGAGGGCTCAACAACCACAGGAAGCTTAGGAAAGTCGTTGCTTATCTCAACGTCACAAGGTAGATGTCGCAATCCTTCAGGAAACTCCCCTACCGCAGGAGAATCAGATGTTAACCAAGCAAAGGATGCGGGGGCACTATTACACTACAGGATTTACATGGCTTGCTTGAGGGGTCCTTATCTGGGTGGACAATCAGGCGGGGGTACACTTGACAGGCATACAAGCTGATGCGGGAGGTAGATATGTTATAACCATGTGCCGCAAAGATGACCTATTAGCTGACCAGGTGGGAGTGCATGGGCCTAATAACGATGACCTGCAGTTTTACCACCACCTTAATGACAGACTAACGCAGAGGGGCAACACTCATCAGATATCGGGAGGGGACTTCGACTGCACACTGAACCCAAGCTTGGACCAATCGGGGGGCCCACTGACGTAAATCAGCCGTAGCCAAAGCTATACTAAACATCGCAAATAACTCAGGCCTGGTAGACATATGGAGATACCAGAACCCAAACAAAGGGGTTTTTGACTCATTATTCATCTGCATTTGATACACATACCTGCAAAGATTAGTATCCCGGTTAGGAAAGTATAGGCCACTTGAGCGCACTCTGTCGGACCACTCACCAGTCCTTATGAAGACTCAACCCCGTTGGATGGCCCCGTTCACTTGGCGCTTCCCCCCCTACTCGTTGTTGGACCCTCTGTAAAACAGAGATGGGGGGCGTGGCCAAGATGGCGGCGGAGTAGCACCGTTCTTCAGTGGCTCCGCTCACCGAAACCAGGAATGTGCGTCCACCGGCAGCTTTAGGACCAGTAACTGGCAGGATCGGGGTCCCTGACCACCTGCAACGCGATCGGCAACTGTGCATTTGAAGTGGAGGGCGGATTGTGGTGCCGGACAGCCGCTGCAGTGCAAAGGGTCTGGAGGCGGCGAGAAGTGTAGGCCGCTCCAGTGCAATCGTCAGAGGGGCGCGGGACCCGCGCCCTTACTGGCGGTGCATTTCCTGTAAAATTGTGATGACCTCCACCCGTCTGTCAGTGCCGGCCCTGAGGAGGGTCAACCCTAAGCATTGGACACTCTAGTATGCCGCGAGGGTGCAGTGTGTCTGACCCTGCAGAGGAGGAGTGGTGCGAGTAGTAGGATCCCTCCGGAGGTGAGAGCGAGGTCTGGGTGTTTCGTGCGGCCCTCTCCCCCGGGGGTGTATCATCTGATTTCTGGGCGGCAGCAGGGGGCTGATCGGCATGGACATTTTAGCGGCTACTGCATCCACTGGGCCGCATTCCGGCCATACCTCGTGAGCGCAGCGCTGGGAGACGTGGAGAGCTGCCCTGGGAGGGCCTGTGGTTGACTGGCCCCACATTGGAAGGGTCATCCGGAAGACTGGGGTGGCCTTAGTCCCTGGGGCAAATACATCTTCCCGTTGCCTCCCCCAAGTAGGCCTAAGTGAAGAGAGGGTCCCGGGACTGGAGGTGAGGCCTTGCGTGGAGGTAACGCTTGAAGCGGGGGAGCAGACGCACCGGGTGGGACCACAGCGCCACGCGGCCTGTATTGTGGAGCACACAGGGGTGCCGCAGAGGATAGCCTGGCCGGGACGTGGCACCACTGTAGCCATGACCATGGGGTGCCCCCACGCTGGCAGTGAAGAGTGGGGACTGAATAAGCCCTCTGTATCCTCATGCGGGCCCCCCATGGTTCCAGCCCGCCAAGACTACCAGGTGGCACGCTCAGGACCTAGTTGTGACGGCAGGCCCGACAGCCCCCTGTTTTGGTAGTCTCGAACGAGTGCCACTGTCCCTGGGGGCTCAGGGACACCCTCCGGGATGGGCTTGACAGCCGTTGGGGAAGTATTCATTCCCAGACAGCGCACAGCCCGGTATGGCAACCCAACGCGGGAAATAGGACCTCCCAAGTACGGAATCTTCTATCAAGGACCTCCATCAGAAACCGGGAGGGGAGAAGACTGGGGGTCAGGCACTGACTCTCACGGGTCACAACCTTGCCCAGCCACGATGGACCGGGCCGCTGACCACACTGTCGAGCCCGTCAAGAAGGAGTTCATGGAGCAGCTCTTTGGCGTGCTGCGTGATGACTTTGCCGCACTGCGACAAGACCTGGCCGCCGACATCAAGCACTCAGAGCAGATCTCGGCAAAGTAGGGGATAGAGTGGACACTCTGGAGCGTAATGGGGACAGGCGGGACGAAGAGCTTGCTGAACAAACCCGAGAAATCATTGCCCTCCGGGAGCAGCAGGAGAAGCTCTACCTTATGATGAAAGACTTGGAGAACCATTCGAGGTGAGCCAACATCCGCATTAAAGGCGCACCACTCCGAGCGGACGGTGGCAAGCTCAAAGACGGGTTCTACACCTATTTAAGCACATGACCCCGGCCCTGAAGGACAAAGAGATCATGCTGGACCGCACCCACCGCGCCGGGCGCCCTGCCTCAAGTCCCGGCCAGCCGCAGGATATACTGACCAGCCTCCACTCCTGCAGGCAGAAGGAGGTCATTATGGCTGCCACTTGTGACCGCCCAACAGTGGAATTTGAAGTCCTCCAGGTGGGGGTGTACCAGAATCGCTCCGCCCACACTCTCCAGAGGCGTAAGGAGCTGCGGCCAGCCACGGCATTCCTCCGTGAGCAGGGAATACAATATAGATGGGGGCAACCGTTCAGACTTTCCTTTGTTTGGAACAAAGAAACACATGGGGTGCGTAATTTGCAGGAGGCGCACTTGGATCTGCCCTGCCATCAGCTGAAGATTCGGATACAGCGGAAGGGGGTCCAGTATCGGGAAGAACGCAGGGACCGAGCAGGAGACGGGGCCCTAGGCGAAGTCCACTGAGGAGGAATGCCATACCGAGATGGAAGCCCTACTACGACAAGTGATGGACCGGGAGGACTCTGCTGCAAAAGCTGGTGACTGAATCGACCAGTTGTTGTCCTGAATTCACAAGTTGGGGAGAATGGTCCAAGCCTAGTATCTTGTGCTATCGGTCTGGGGGCGTCATTGGAGGGGATTTTAACTTAGTCCCCAATGCAGAGCAGGATAGGTCGACACTACGGATGGGACACACGGGTTCGATCTCTGACATGATGCTTCAGAGACTGAGGGAGGCGGGTCTCACAGGTACTTGGCGCTATTGCTTCCTGACAGCACGGGAGTATACCTTTTTCTCCCCGGCCTATCAAACGTTTGCTCGTATTGACCTTTTTTGGACCTCCCCCAGGGTCACAGCGGCTCCCGAGGACGTATCTATTGGGGTCACGGTGCTCTCGGATCACTCCCTACTAGTCTTGATGCTTCTTCTCCCGGGTGGCGCCCTACGGCAGAGTTCGTGGCGCTTAAACCGCAAACTACTCACGTACAACGCTAATATTGCTGAACTACGTGGCGCTATCAAGGCGTATCTGGAAGGGAACGATTTGGGCTCGGTGGGGATGGCTATGCTTTGGAATGCACTGAAGGCGGTCATCCGTGGCCGCTGTATGGCTATCGTGACTGGCTTAAACAAGGACCGCAAGGCCAAGAGGCGGGAATAGGAGGACCAAATTCGGGAGCTTGAGGGGGTACACCGCCGCACAGGGGTGGTCCAAATACGGCGCCTGCTCACACAGGCGAGACAGCAACTACGGGCATTGGACCTCGACCGAGCTGAATACACCCTACTCCGTACCAAACAGCGCTATTATGAAGCGGGGACAAGGCGGGGCAACTCCTCGCACGCGCTTTGCGGGCTGAGCCGACAACATGTTGGGTTGCGGAAATCATGACCGAACCGGGGGAGATGTGGCGCGCAGACGGGGACATAGCGTCCGAATTTGAGGCCTTCTATAAGGCTCTCTATTCGGCCGATAGCCAGGATCCTGCTGTGGCCAGAGACAATGCGCAAGAGGTACCGGAGAGCCCCACTGATGGCCCCGGTTGCTGCCAGTTTAGACGGACATTAGTCCCAATGACTAAGTGCTTAATGCACCCCCCAGATCTCCATCCAAACCTTTACTGCACGAACTTCATTGGCTGCCCATACGTTTACGAGTAAAGTTCAAGATCTGCTGTACTATCCATAAAAGTCTTCATGAACTAGGACCTGAATATTTGACAAAAAAGTTTGTCCCATATGTTCCTGTTCGCACCCTCAGGTCCAGTGAACAGCTATTATTAAATGTACCTAAAATCAGTAAAACCAGGCTCGGCGGCAGGGCCTTGTCCGTGGTGGGCCCCAAATGTTGGAATATGCTTCCATTGGCTTTGAGGCAATGCTCTGATCATCCTCGTTTCAGAAAGAACCTGAAAACGTTTCTGTTTAGCTCATTTTAGCGAATCTCCCTCCCTTTGATTTATCCTGAATAAATATTTTAGATGCTCTGCTACCTCTATAGCTTTTTTTTTTTTCCGGCCGGCTGTCATACGCGCGGAGAAACTCCTCTGGGAGTCTATTCATAGCGCTATAAAAACGAGCAAATAAATAAATAAATAAATAAATGAAGTTTTACGAGCTATTCAGGGCATTTCGGCTGGCAAGGTGCCAGGAGAGGACGGCTTTCCTGTCGAATTCTATAAAATCTTTGCGCCAGACCTTGCTCCTTTGCTGGCGAGGTTGTTCAAACCCTTTAGTGCATTTGGGGATCTCACTCTGTCGATGTCAATGGCCGAGGTAGTGGTTATTCCTAAGCCGGGAAAGGAGTCTCGCGAGTGCGCTTCATACCGCCCCATTTCCCTGCTCAATGTAGATCTGAACATTTTTAACAGTATTTGGACCTACCGGCTCGCTGCTCACATGCAGGGCATGGTGGATCCCGACCAGTCGGATTTTATCCCGGATCTTAACTGTGGGGATGGGACTCGCACCATTTATTGGACAAGACGCAACAAACCCAGATCCCGGCGTTGCTTCTCTGAGTGGATGCCGAAAAGTTATTTGATAGAGTCCACTGTACCTATTTGCAACAGGTCCTCTGTCGCTTCGGACTCGGTGACAGGTTGCGGAGTTGGGTGAATTGCATCTATCACGGCCCACAGGCTCGCATCCGGTTAATGGGGTGGTTTCGCATCCCTTCCAGATCGGACGCGGCACAGGTGTCCCTTCTCCCCCCTCCTTTTTGTGCTCTATATACCGCCACCTCCCCTCAATCACTGCAATCCAGATGGGAGGCAGGGAACATAAGATCTCCCTATATGCAGACGATGTGCTCATTTTCTTAACTCATCCGTTGCTCTCTCTTCCCCCTCTGCTGGCAGAGGTCAGGCTTTTAAAATTAATTTGAAAAAGACTCAGGCCTTGAGCCTCACCCTTCCCGAGGTAGATCGTCTCCAGCTATCACTTCACTTCCCATTTTCTTGGGCTGCTACTGATATCACCTATTTGGGGCTATGGGTTTTCTCCACCACCGCGAAGACAGCGCAGGTGAACTACAAGGAGGCTCTGAACAAAATGCGCCTCGAACTGAACAGTTGGAAAAAGCATGCCCTCTCCTGGTTAGGCAAGATTGCCGCCGTCAAAATGACGATTTTACCCCGCCTACTTTACAGAATGCAGACGCTCTCCTAAGTCAGCCACCCACGACATTGGCTCGTATGCAGCAACTTATAAAAAGCTTTATCTGGGGCAGTAAGAAGCTGCGTATGGCGCAACATCTCACTTATCTGAAGCAAGACGAGGGGGGCCTCAGTATTCCACACCTCCGGCGCTATTATGAAGCGGCGCTACTGCGATGGATGGTTGAGTGGTACCAGCTGGAGTCAGAAAAACATTGGTACTTCATGGATAGAGTGGTCACCGGGATCCACATCTGGAAAGTTCCCTGGCTACCCAGACGTCACCGGCCGCTGGGTGCTTATCTCTCCCCCGTCCTCCGCGCTACTATGCTGGTACGGGATAGAGTCCAAGAAAAGTGTTGGTTGTCCTCAGCCGTATCGCCCTTGACCATTTTTATTGGGAACCCGGATTTTCCCCCCACCCTAGTGGGCACTACCTACCTAAAATGGCAAGAGACAAACTGTAAACGTATAGGCAACCTCTTCGATGAGCAGGGCATACTTGGTTTCCCCAGACTCGTGGATCATTATGGGATCCCAAAAGACGCACACTGGCAGTATCTGGCGCTGCGCCATTGGGTCACACAGCCCAGGTTCATCCGCATGCTGGTCGGCTCCTCACAGAAATTGAGATTTGGTATATCACACGCGCTTCCAATAAACGCCTTCTGTCAGATAGTTACGGCTTCCTCAACAAGGCGGGTACTCAGGCCAAATCCCTGGCGCAGCGTAGGTGGGAGGCGGAATTGAACCAGGAGTTCTCCCCTAAGGAGTGGGCGGATATCGTTCACAGGGACTGGGCATCCTCGTGCATCACTTCAGGGAAGGAGATGCTCCGAAAAATTGCACACTATTGGTATTGCACCCCTGTGAGGGTCGCTAAATGGAAGCCCCGTAGTAGCAATTTCTGATGGCGCAACTGTAGGGAGGACGGCACACTGTCTCACATCTTATGGCATTGCCCTAAGATACAGGCATTTTGGGAAACTGTTTTGCCTCTAGTTCATCAGATATACCAGACAGACCTCCACAGCTTCCCTAGTTATATCTTGCTCAGGCTACCTAACCCTCTCGCATATCTGCATATCTGCTTCGGTCCTGTAGGGGTAGGGCGATCACTTTAGCACTAGGGGCAGCCAAACAGGTCCTCCTGGCAAAGTGGAGCACAACCTACATCCCGACCATGCTAGATTGGCTACACAAAATGTGAAAGGTTGTGGGGATGGAGCGGATTACAGCAGGAATCAACCACACACTACCCAAATTTGATAAGACCTGGGGGTCCACGGTAGCCTACTTATCCTCCGAATTCATAGATCTGCCCTCGCTATCTCAGTGCCCTTCGATTCCTAACAGCCCACTTGACGGACCCGCCACCACCCCCAGAGGCCGCACAGCCCTAGACATTTCCACGTCATACCATATGCCGTGGGTGGATATCTGTCCTTCAGCATCTCTAGCTTTCTCAGTCTTTTCTATACTTTCTTTCACCCTCTTTTTGCTTCTTTATCTTCCTCTTGAATAAAGTTTATTTCTGCACAAATTCGTTACCCGCCGACCGATGGTTGTAGGTGGGTGTATTGTTTATGAATGCAGCATACTTAATAAAAAGATTTAAACCATAAAACAGAGATGGGTCAGGCAATAGAAGAATTCTTCACATGTAACATAGGCTCTGTCTCCAGCTTCGCCATGGTTTGGGAAACATTTATGGTATATATAAGGGAGGTGGCGCTCTCCAAACACACGGGTGTCCTGAGGTCCTTAAGGGGTAGGCTCTCTCACCTGGAAAGAGAATTCGCTGATTTAGAGATGCAACACAATCATACAGGGGATGCCAAGGCGAGGGAAGAGTTTAGGACCAAACTAGCTGAATACCATGACCCAGCTAATGATGAGATCAAACACCTGAGCAAATACTCGATCACCAGAAAGTACAGAGAGGAGGAGCGCCCCGGCACCACATTAGCAACACTACTTCGACCTAACAGAGAACAAACAGTGCTCTCAAGCATAACAGATGAAGAGGGGAGTTTAGTTACGGACCCTGAGATTTCGGTGCTACTACGCAGAGCTATACCGGTCGCATATTGCTTACGATGAAGCCTCTATAACTGAGTATCTGGAGCAGTTTGAGATGATATGGCCCACTGCTGAGCTCAGAGAACATCTCATGGTACCTCAGGGGTCCCTCTAAGGTTGGGGTGGAGTTTGCCGGAACGCAGGCAGGGAAGGCGCAGAGAACGGATGGCCTAACCATAGCCTTCTATATGCCTTTCCATTATCTCCTTATTCCGCATCTGGTCACTTTCTATGAAGAAATGGCAGAGATGGGAGTCATGCCGCCCCCGATGCGCGAGGCTCTATTAGTCACATTACTTAAGCCAGGTAGGGACCCAGAGAGATACGCCTCATATAGACCTTTGTCCCAGCTAAATGTGGACACTAAGATATATGCAAAAGTCCTGGCTAACAGACTGGCCCTCTTGCTGCCAGGTGTTGTGGGTGCGGAACAGGCAGGATTTGTTCCCGGCAGAACGTTGACATACAATTTAAAGATACTCTTTGACACCATTCAATACATAGATCCGAAGGTGAAGGCTGCTGCAGTGTTTTTGGACGCTGAGAAAGCGTTTGACTCCATAAAGTGGATTTTCTTGATGGCTGTTTTCCGCAGACTAGGGGTGGGAGAAGTATACCTCAAGTTTATAAAAGTCCTATACATTGGACCTACTGCCAGAGTGCGGGTGGGGAACATAGTGACTACTCCAATCGTGATCTCCCCGGGCACCAGGCAGGGGTGCCCGCTTTTGCCACTCTTATACACTATTGTTGCGGAGCCCATGGCCTTCACCTTAAGAGAATATCAGGGGCATAGAAGCCTACATTTCCCGGACGTAAATCAATCCCCAGTGCTGAAGGAGGTGGTCCGGTTCGGGGGGCTATCGGGACTTCGTATTAATTGGGATAAATTGATCATATTCCCACTTACCCCTACCACAACACAAATAAACACAGAGTTTCCATTACAATGGCCATCTGACCCGATCAGGTATTTGAGAATACAGGTACACACCAAACAAGTATTTAGGGAGAACTATGGCAAAGCGGTCCAAAAATTAGAAGAGGATATTGACAGATGGATCAAAATGCCTTTGTCCATAACAGGGCGCGTGGCGATCAAGAAAATTATGGTCCTCCCAAGATTTTTATTCCTATTTCAAAATATTCCACTGTCACTCCCCTGCTCTCTTTTCACCACGCTATGAACCCATCTGCTCCGGCCGACCGGGGCCGGGAAACAACCTAGGGTTAGGTGGAGCACCTTGGTGCTGCCATACGACATGGAGGGTCTTCACGCCCAGGATCTGGAGCTTTACTGTAGGTCGGCATAAGGCTCACAGGCGCTCTACTGGCTTCAGGACTCTCAGGACTTACCACATTTGCATATTGAAAGAGGCGTTGTCGCCCCCTCTTTCCTAACCAGACTGTTGTTTTGTGACGCGTCATGGAGTTCTGGACTCACTCAACTCCACAATACATGCCTGGAAGCAGATTTAGGAATATTATGCTGGCTCCCTGTTATACTCGCCACACATGAAACTCACCTGGTGTCACTGGTTTTAGCTTAGTCGGGAGGGAGGTGTAGTAAGGGTGCTGCACACCCTGTGAGTAAAAAAAAATGGGAGATCTATTTGACCATGGAGTGGTGAGGGAATTGGACTCCTTACCAGAAGCCACCACTACTCCTATGTTACTAACTTGATACTGGGACTTTAAAGTGAGGCACTCCTTATGAGAACTGTAGGAAGTGAGATGCTAGAACCTCCAGACATAACAGCACTGTCTGCCTTGATACAAGCGGACTCCACAGCCAAACTGGTCGCGAAAATATATGCCCAAACAGAGGAAGCACGTAGGCCGAAAATCATAAAAGCAAGATTGGAGTGGCCGCGGGACTCTGGGCCATATGTACGAACACATTTTCCCATAGGCACCAAATGGGTAAAAACCTTTGATATATTTAGCCCTTAGATAGGACAATAGACAATGGGTGTGGGAAACACTGCTGTGCAACAACTCGTAGCATGTCACTGAAAGGCAGGCACAGGTTAATTCATTTCAAGTATATTAATAGAGTATATTACACTCCAGAGACACTGTTCAGGTCTGGTTTACGCAACACAAAAGAATGCTTAAGGTACCACATAGACAATGCTGACTTTTTACATGTATCATGGCTCTGCCCGGAGATCGCTAAGTTCAGGGGAGGGGTGTTCCACGAGCTTGGAAGCATCATAGGCACCAAATGAAACCCCATGCTTGTCTTGCTGGGGTACAATAAAGGGGTCGGCGTCAAAGATAGGAAACTGGTACCAATTGGATTGCTCTTGGCCAAGCGTAGAGTTAAAATGCGTTGGGCAAGGAGCCCTACCCCTACAATAAAGGAATGGCAAACAAACATGGTATATTGTAATACGCAGTCGATGTCTATCATGAGTTATTACCGCATCAAAGTCACCCCACAAATTACTGGAGCCCGTTCTAAATATACTTAGTTGGTAAAGAGACCGGAGAGGCCGAAGGCAAACAGGATGGATATACAACAGCGACTCCTGAAAGACAGGAGCAGATAATACAAACAAAGTGAACAGAATATATACAGCATTGAGGTGAGCCCAATCAAAGAGTTGTTGGGGATACAGCCTGGAGCTATGGAGAAGGGAGGGGTGGAGGCTTAAATTCCAAGGCTGTAAGATGCGTACCACCCCAGAGTGGCAGTTACTAGATGGTCTGGTCTCCCAAGATGTTAATAAGGATTACAACTATAATTTTGTAAATGTATGTATACAATGGTTGTGTTCTAAACGACATGTTGTGCTGTAACATTGTCTGTATTTGGTATATTTGTCCAGCTCAATAAACAAAATAATTATATATATATATATATATATATATATATATATATATATATATATATATATATATAGATATATATTCAAGCTTCAAAGTTTCTCCCATTTACAAGGAAAAAGACAGCACTCGCAGGATACTTTGACAAAGCAGTGTTCTTTATTTCACTGACAAAAACAGACACATTTCGGTAATTCCCTTCTTCTGTGTCTAAGCGTGCCATGCAGCGCAGCGCCATTTGTAACTCAAATAGTGGAAACAAACATAGGACTGCCAGCGACCCACAAAATTGCGGGCGCCATCCTGGAACGTTGTTCAATTCATTCTTTGTACATTATTAACACATTTGCATGGCTTTCATTCATCATTACATTGGGAGTGCCATTTACGTTTGTCAAGTGTGTTTCAAAACCGCCATTTTGGCAGATCTGATCTCGCCGTGGATCGGCAATGGCAACCAGCCTGGTTGCCTAAATGTCCTATTATTGTAATCCAACAATCGAGTTGTATTATTTACATTGTGGCTACCTGTATCTCAGTCTATTAATTAAATACGATCTATCTCCAATTCTATGCAAAAAGAAAGAAATTCACACATCTGGGAAATCAAAACACAAACTAACAAATACTATGATGTTTCAAGTTACAAATGGCGCTGCGCTGCGTGGCACGCTTAGACACAGAAGAAGGGAATTACCGAAATGTGTCTGTTTTTGTCAGTAAAATAAAGAACACTGCTTTGTCAAAGTATCCTGCGAGTGCTGTCATTTTCCTTGTAAATGGGAGAAACTTTGAAGCTGGAATATTACGCGAATGCACCAACGCGTGACGGCACCCGTCTAGAGAGTGACTCGCTATCTGGTGTCCTTGGAGCAGGAATATATATATATATATGGTATATAGACCACCTGGCAGGATGTTTGATTTCAGCTCCAGCCTGACGGAGGTCACTGCTCACCAAGCTATTAGGAAAAAGCGTTTCTTTGTGCTTGGTGACATGAATGCTCATTTCAACGATCCACTGGATATGGAAGCGAAGGATATTTGCTCCAATCTCCGCTCCCTACAACTTGACCTTATTAATCAGGACCCTACGCATAGACTAGGGAACCTTTTAGACCCTATTTTTGGAAACCGTTCTGGGGTACAACCTCTCACTCCGATCCCGGTCCCCTGGTCCGATCACTTTGTGATTCCGTTCCTGATTCAGATATCAGAGGCGGAGTCAAGGAGAGATTCTGAGCAGAGGTATCAGCGGCGGAAATGGAAAGGCTTTTCGCAGTCTACCTTCAGTGAACTACTTACAGTAGGAGGACCATTAGGAGGAGGTGACTGTGAAATGGCCTATTATGAGCTACATAACCGCATTCTAGGTGCACTTGATAAAACGGCCCCCATGCGTAGTGAGAGAAGCACTAAGAATGTGAGGAAAACTACCCCTTGGTATACTCCGGAACTCCAATTAGCGAAATCCGCCTGCAAGAAGCTGGAACGAGAGTGGCGAGTCAGCTTTTGTCCGGGGATTAAAACATATTATAAGAAAATGCAAAAAGAGTACTATAAGGCTATAAGGGTCTCCAAAGCCGCACACTATAAAAATCGCATTGCTGAGGCTGAAAACTCCTCTAAGGAACTTTTTAAAATCTTCAAAGAGATATCTGTATTTTCGAATAACAATGTGCCCTCCGCTGATTCAGTGGAAACCTGCAACAACATTGCTAAATATTTTGCAGGTAAAATTACGGACATCTATGCCAATTTTACGGGTAATCTGACTGTTGGCCCTGATCTTGGCAATAGTAGGGAGATGTGTCTATTAGATTCAGAACTGCCCAGTTTTCAGGTTCCCTCTGCGGAAACATTGGTTACTGTATGCAAAAGTGTTAAATCAGGCTCCCCCCGTGATCCGGCCCCCCCCAAAATACTCAATGCCAGTCTAGAAGTGCTAGAGCCTCTGTTCAGACACATTATCCAACTGTCTTTCTCCTCTGCCGCCCTTCCAGGAGACTGGAAGAAAGCCATAGTTTTGCCGATAAAAAAGAAATCAAATATAAGCCAGGATATACTGGAAAATCTCCGTCCAATCTCCCTTTTACCTTACTTGGCGAAAGTGACGGAAAAACTGGTAAACACTCAGCTTACGGAGCACTTAGAGTCGAACAATATGTTTCATAGCTCTCAGTCCGGTTTTCGAAAGAACTATTCCACGGAGACTGCCCTGCTGAGAGCAACCGAAACTCTACGGATCGGAGCTGATGAGGGTAACACTATGGCACTCATTATGCTAGACCTCAGCGCTGCGTTTGACACCGTGGCACATTCCACCTTGCTACGGTGTCTGAGCAGTGCTGGGGTTACCAAGGCAGCATTGGGATGGCTCAAGGACTTCCTCTCGGACCGCAGTTTCCAGGTTCAGAGAGGTATGTTCCTTTCCAACAGCGTAGCCTTAGAACAGGGGGTGCCTCAGGGCTCGGCCCTGAGTCCCACCCTGTTCAACTTGTACATGGCTCCATTGGCAGCTGTAGTTCAGTCATACGGCATAGATCTAGTATCGTATGCCGATGACACGCAGCTGCTCATCTCCCTGTCACAGTCACCCACGTTAGCAGCGGCCAATTTTAAAACCTGCATGCAGGAGCTTGCTGGCTGGATGAATCAACACTGCCTGAAGCTCAATGGGGCTAAAACGGAGGTTTTAGTGATAGGGGGAGATGGGGCGAGCTGGACTCAGGAATGGTGGCCGCCTTGTCTTGGCTCTCTGCCCATCCCGTGCAGTGAGGCTAAGAACTTGGGGGTCTGGGTTGATCCTAAACTCTCTTTTGAGAGTCATGTTGACAAACTGGTGGGGAAATGCTTTGGGGTTATGAAGACCCTAAAACGCACTCTGGACCTACTGCCACTTGAGGCCAGACGCATCATGACCCAAGCGTTGGTCACATCTCGTGTTGACTACGCGAATGTGCTGCTATTAGGAACTACGGAGAAGAACCTGAGAAGATTGCAAGTGCTGCAAAATACGGCGGCCCGTTTAGTCCTCAGACTCCCCAAAAGAACGGCATCCAAGCCTATTTTGGCTGCCCTTCACTGGCTTCCTATAAAGAAAAGAATCCTCTTTAAAGCTCTCCTTTTCTGTTACAGGATAACTTCTGCAAAAGCGCCAGAGTACTTGAAGGACTTAGCTATCCCCTACCTGCCCAAAAGAGCACTTCGCTCTATGGGTATGGGTCTTCTTACAGTTCCTCGTGTAAGAAGGGCCAGGATGGGAGGCCGCTCCTTTCGGGTGTTGGCAGCCACCCAATGGAACAGCCTTCCAGCTGTGATCAGACTAGCCAATACTGAAACTATGTTCCGGAAGCTTTTAAAAACACATCTGTTTGCCCTCTAGGGATGGATGTTTCTGCTCTCTTGACTCTCGCTCCACAGCGCGGGGATACGCCGGGATGGCGTCACCAGGCGCTTTATAAACCCCTTTATTATTATTATTATTATATATATATATATACGCAACCAATTTCGCCATTTAAATTGCCACTTCTAACAGCGAGCCCTCAGTGGGGTGGCTAACCCCTCTATTATTTACCACAATCTTCACCTCAACATAGCTGCTTGAATGAACAACACACACAAACAGAATGAGCCCTGGTTGTCTCTCTTTTTTGATGCTGACAACGTTGATAAGGTGAAGATTGTGGTAACTATACATATATTCATTTATGATTTATTTTAAATACGATTTCCAAATTGTAGAAATACAAAATAACACTAAACTTAAAGCAGGACCATTGTTAAGACTATACAGCTAGAGCATTAAACTGGCACTGTACAATTAAGTGTTCACCCTTGCTCAAGTATCCCATCATGCATCGGGGTGACAGTTCGGCCAGTTCATTTTCTGTCACCCGTCAGTAAGAACTTGGAGCACTGAGCTCTGCCTTATTTGGCTTTATTTTTCAAAACTCCTCTTCAGAAAGCTTCCTTAAGCATTTCCATACAACATCCTTTAGATCTAAAAAGAGATTCCAGCTTTTTCTGACAGTAAATTTTCATCTTTTTCAGTCGAGAATGCCTTCAATCTTTATAAACCGCCTTAATTGTGGCAAGAAAAAACGCAGACAGACCCTCACAACCTCTGCATAGTATGCCTACCGGGAGACCATTGTCCAGCAGATTGCGAACATTGAGCGTAGATGTCAAGGCAAACAATGAAAGACTAGCACAGGATCAGACTGCTTCGGCTTTAAAAGAGGTGTCAAGACACAGCCTAATGACACCAAGAAGGGTTAGGAGGTAATGTTCAACCTACCTCAGTGCATTCTGCCTGTTCTACAGGCTGCCAAGAGGTAGATCTAAAGAGTGCAGAAAGACACCTGAAAAACGTTGTTCCCGTTCGACATCAAGAACAGGTACTCCTGGCGACTTGCTTGCAGTCAAGAAGAGGTTCTTCGCAGTTGAGAAATTTGAGTAAGTCAGCATTGAGACCACAGTCGACGTCAAGGCGGGGTCCTCCGTCAAGACCTCCACTGATGTCGAGAACTTTACCTTCGGCACTAAGACAGCCACTATCGATGGCAAGACCACCACCAACATTGACACAGAAAGAACTGTCTCATTCAGCATCAATGCCTCTGTTTTCTGCTGCACCATCACGCAAACAATTGGCAGTGTCATTAACCTGAGAGGCAGAGAAGAGAGAACTCTACAAGGGAAAGGCAGATGTTTGACTATCTGGGGCTGAAGTTAAGCAAGTTGGGCAGGTGACTGAAAGCAAGAGGAGCAGCTTTGCTTGGGTTGTGAAAGGAAAGAATAAGAGTTGCGCAAAATAAGAGGGAATGGTTGGAGAGGTGTGGCAGAAGAGTGAATGAGCCATGAGGAATGGAATGAGGTTGTATCAAGTGTTAGTGAATTTGCAAAAGTAGGCTGTCATGTCAAGGCAGCATAGGTAGGTTGGGAGGTCTGAGTGGTGAGGACATGGTGTAGGCCAAAAATAGGGATACAAACTTGGGAGTTGATATTTTCTTGGATGTAAGTCAGTTTTGCAGAGCCAAGCACTGATGTGAAATCAGAGAGGGCCAAATGTTCGATCTGTGAGGCGATACGGGCTTCAAGGAGTTTTAAGGTTGCAGATGACGGGGCCATCTGAGTTTGTGTTTAAGAAAATGTGTGAGTGGTATATGGTAGGGTGAGTCGAAGGCTATCACAGGAGTGTTCTATACATCACAGAAGTTGATGAGTGTGGATAGACTGCTATAATACATAGGTACCCATTATTCCTGTTAAAAACTGGTCTCAAATGTCCTTACTTCGGTCTAGTTGTGACATATCTAGTCACCCGTAATAACAATATGACATAGCTGCTCAGCTATAATAGCTTATTACAGCTGTATTGCGATATCATAATGCCTCCTGCCGGAGCCAGCTGTCAGAGGAAAAGACAGGTCTCAAATCAGAATTACAGCTGAAGATTAAACATAGTTATTGTTCTTATTCCTTCCTCCAGACATATAGCAACTCTGTTACTCTTCTTCGTTTAGCTACTCTTTCTTACCACCACCTTTTTCTGAATATCTACACATGCTAGCTCAACCTTTTTTCCCTTTCTCCAACTATGATATGACAATTACATTCACATAGTGCAGAGGGACTGAGTGGCGGCTCATATAAGAGAAGTAGCCTCAAGGACAAAAATAACCAGTTACTAGAATAGTAACTTGAATTTACTCTTATAGGTCAGTAGCCCTTTCCTTTTTAAATATGAGGAGAGTCCCAGAACCCTGCTTACAGACAGTTATGGCATGCACAATAGTCTAGCTAAAAGTTTTCTGCAGCATAATCTGGCCAAACTTACTATAGTCCAGGTAGGTGTATTACCCATACCATCAAGTGGAATATGTTTCTGTGACAGGTGACAACAGGTGTTCTGTTCAACAACTTGAAAGAGCATGTGTTCACCTAAGGTTTCTTGGCGCCTGGTGAAGAATAGAATGAGGCAATCAAGTTTAAATTACATTTGAAATGTACTGCAGCCCATGTAATTGGTAATTAATTTGAAAGTAAACAGTTCTACTTTGTTTAAATGTTTTGTATGATAATTGTTAAACAGGTACTAATTCATGGGGTAAGGTACTCTAACCCTACACCTGAATCTTAATGCCAGTACCCACGTAATATTACGTAGCCAAGTGTAGCACTAAATTTATCAATAACCCAAATAATAACATAACGGTATCTCTAGTCCTAAAATGAATGCACTCTAAAATAACCTATTCCTTTAAACTAAAGCTAAAACTAACAATTACCTTAACACTAAAGGCCTGATTACGATGGCGGTCGAACAAGCATCCGACCGTCACCGTTTAGAGCCGGTGACCGTCCGACAATGTGTCAGCGGTCGCACCTGCTGGATTGCGATAGGACCGCCATGCAGGTGGTCCTAAAATGCCTTTTTAAACAGCAGCTTGTGCTGCGACCCAGAAAACGAGCCACAGCACAAGCCACTGTTGAAAAGAGCACTTTGTACATATCCATGCATCGTGTGCCAGGCACCATGTGGTGCCTGCTACATGGTGCATGGACGAGCATGGGGCTACCATAGGTACCACCTGGGATATTGTATAGTGGCACAAGAGGGCCCTGCTTGGGGCCCCAAAAATCCTTTTCCAATAGCCTGTACATGGCGGTGGAACCGCCATTAACAAGCTTTAGGAAAGGGACATCATAATCCGTGCGGCGGGATAGGAGTCTGACTGCCGCCCGCCATGATCCTGTCGGATGTAGCACTCCTGACAGCAGTTGGACTGATTGGCTAGATGAATGGTGTACTTTTGTAGACCCTAATGGTCAAAAAGGTACGGACAGCAAAATGAAACAAAGAAATGCTGTTCAACGTCCAAGGTCGAAATGGAGGCTTTCACTCCAATATCGTTGATTAGCTATTCTGGAACTCTGAAGGTAAGACAGTGGATTTATTAGATTGTGGAGTACCCAAAATCCATGTTGGGTAAGCTTGTCCTTCTGTGCAAAAAGGGTAATATTGTTCAGCCTATTAGTGTTTAAGTGTAATGTTCATGACTTGGAAAACATGCAAATTAATTTGGAAGGTACTGAAATCAATTGACACACTTTAACATGCATTTACTTTCTAACCATTAAAGTAGATCAGCTTTCCATAGCAAGGCTTTCCTCTTATTCCACCATAATATGGGCACTTAACATAGATGTTTATGGGAAAATGGGTAAATGCACACAAATAAAAAAACTCAACTCTCTCGACCACCTCCTGCTGGTGAGATCTCTTATTTGGAGCATGATGTATTCAGCTGAGCCTTGTCACAGGATAATTCGGTCTTCCAAATGCACAAGGTTTGTTCATGGCCATTAGATAGGCACCAATGCCAGAAAAAAAAGCATTTTTTAGCAACACAAAAACTTCTCTGTAAACCACAGGCTGCAGAGTTCCAGGGCACCTACAGTTTCACTCCACCCATACTCCAAAAGAACATTTCGGGCAACCTCTACATTCAGCAGACAAAGGGTAGCTCCCAGTATCTGATTCTTTTCAGACGTCCTTCAATGGAGGCTCTATTTCAGCAAGGAAAACACTGAGAATGGATGGTGGTGTTGATACCTCACTGCATATGCATGTTGATCATGTGCAAATTGACAAATAAAACTATTTGACTACAATGTCAGTGCATAAAAAACATCTAGCATGATGAACCAAAGATTTGGAGCTTGGAGGTGGATTACTTGATTCTTCAGAGCTAGTATACTGTATGAAGAGCACATGGCCGCCATTCCGGGCAAATCAATTCTGCTACTTAGAGCCTCGGCCTAAAGAAAGAAGCAGACACTATATTGAAATAATTGATCTGTTTTGGGAGATAGAGACCTGATAGTGGAGTTCGCCTTTTACTACTGCAATTCAAAATCTGACTGGAACTATTCTAGTGTTTTGAAATAGTGGAGTGTTTTTATGATCCTCTTCTTCCTCGATCTCCACACCAAACCAGAGATTCTGAGGCAGTGGAAGGGTCCTCTGCCCCTTCTGAATAAATTTTAGAGGTTGATAAATTAGAATTAAAAGACTTGTGAGACTGCACCTCCAGAAGAACCTCTGCAAGTGGTGTAATGCGGTCTTTTTCCATACTTTCACGCCTCCTACAATAAACTCTACATGAAAGTCTTGAACGTGGAGAGCAAAGTCATTAAAAATTGGCGGCTGCTGCAGCTATGGGCAGTCAGGTTTGGAAGTTCAGTACTGGGAAGTTAATGGAATTGCTTCCCAAAGGTTATTATCAACAGCTGGTGTTACATGGCAAGTACTGAATTAAATACACACTGGATGAAATCATAGGGGTCTCCAACCTTTTCTGTACTGAGAGCTACTTGTGTTCAATGAAATACATTTAGAGCTACTAATACTATTAGTGCTATATAATTAAACATTTATTTGTATAATAATTGAACCAAGCAAAAGCTTTCTAATTTAATGTTTTTAATGCTTGGAGCTGTTCTTGAAGCTATAATGTGTCCTTAATGCCATAATGCTTGTAGCAATATTGTCAGAGTAGACCTAGCCTAAGAATCCAAATGAAAATTCTGAATTCAGTTCAGTGATCAATAGGACAAAACTGTGCTGGATGTAATGCCATTAGATAATGGCCAACCTAAGATTGCAAGAACTAGGCGAAGGTAGCATCAAAATGGACTCCAGACTAATCACATCTTTCCTTTTCAACTCTCGGAATTGATGATACTTGCATTATGCTTGTTAAGTTAGGTTTAAGTTCTTCTACCATTCATCAATCCTTATTCTAACTTCCGGCAAGTGTGATTTTTGACAAATCCCCCTTATATTCTTAGCTTATCAGCGAATGTGAGACATGAATTCTGCTTGCAATGAGTAAGCACTACCCAGCACTCAGATTTGTTGGCCTGAAGTCTGTTCCTCCTTCACCAATATTGTACTAGTAGACCATCTTACTATAAAACAATGTATCGGACCTTTTTGCAACACTCCATGGGGGGCTACTGGGTTGCATGGAGCTGCAGGAATTCGCACTGGTGTATGCAGATTATTTTCACTATACAACAGCTGGGAAACACTAATTTGGGTTGCAACATGTCTGGTCAGAAGCCAGTGTTAGGTACCAACATCTTAGTGTCTTCGTCGCTATCAAGTACATCGGGCACTTTGTGGTATTACTCCTTGAGGACACCTCAAGCTTCTACCAAGTTATCAAGCTGAGGGTGAAATATCAGAGTTCCAGAATCTCCAGTGGTAGAAATGACGATTGAGAGAATGTCCTGAAACAGAAATACAGATATTACCAATGTTGGTCTGCTGTTCTCATCTTAGACAGAGCTGGGAGTGCCCTGCGAGTGTCTAATGCAGCGGAAGCGTCACTATTTGAAAACACCTTTTTTTAACCAATGGTATGATTTTTCAGTATAGCATGACTTGAACAAGACAAACAAGCGGATCCAGGTTTTCATAAACATGGAAGCTCATTTCCCCTATAGGTCTCATCAAAGTATGACATTGTGTTTAGTTTGTCAGGAGCACTTGGTTCGTGGTTACAAACAGATACGTCAACAATAACAAGTAGAGCATAACAGTCACTTATACCAGCATGAGTAGGTAGAAAACTGAATATTCACTCGCCAGTTTTTAGTATGTTGAAAACACAATTCTGCTATATTCAGTGGGAGCCCAGAAAAAGCAACACAATCTCTGTATCGCTACACCCAGGTCTGCAGTCAACTAGACAAATTGGAACACACATCATAGAAGAGGACCAGGAATAAAGAATTGGAGCAGTACTCTGCACTGGCCTGCACACTATTCTTTTATATACAGATGCCCTGGCTCACTTTTTAGGTCAGACGCATGCATTTTCACCGATGTTGGTGGGAAGGGTGTATTGATAAACCCACATTATGCAATAAGCACGTGGAATTATAATCACCAATCAAATCTTGGTGGAATTACACTAGTTCTGGATAGACCCATTGCATATAATTCAGAAAATAAGTATACATTGTATATATTTTATACCTTTATCAATATTTTGTGTAAAGAGTTTACTCAATCATGCACAATAAAGATATTGCCATTGCCACCCACCACCCTTAAAGGGGATGAATGCTCAATGTGTAAATAGAAAGGGAGATGTGACTTAAGAAGCAGTCTCACACTAGGATCAACATACTCTCACCTGATACTGGTATGAATCTACTCACCTCTTACTAGCTGTAGAGACAATTCCTCTTGCTCTGCTAGTAGCCTCTCCTAAAAGGGGTGAGGTTAGGGGTGTCTTACGAATGGCAGCATCTGAAACAGAAGAATGAGTCTTCAGAGCCAATCGGACACCAAATGAAAGGTAAAGGAATTAGCATACAACCAAATGATTTTTGGGAGGATGTAAGTAAAGACCAAACAAAACTTTAAAGCCCAAATAAAACTTTACAAATACCATTTCATTACGTTTGATGGAAGACAGATTCTCATGTTTTGTGGTGAGGAGTGTAAATAAAGCAGGAAATTGTCTGAATCAGAATTAACATTTGCTTAAAGTCAGTCTCTCGAGTGGTCAGCATAAGATCACTTTATATTCCAGAGATAATGCATTACCATCCTGATCGAGGAGACCTCCCAGCACGTCATCGATGGAACCTGAAACAAGGCAAACAGACACATCATGACACTGAATTATGCTTACAGAACAACCAACGTAGGTGCCATGAGGAGCAGTTACCATTTTTATCATTTAGTATTTTTGTACAAAGATGTTAGATATGGATATGCGTATAGAGAGACACTCAAAGCAGATGTGAAGTTTAGAAGGTAGCCACACCCCAGTTTATTATTAGATTCAAAAATGTGTTTTAGTTTACTTTCGTTTCCATAAATAACAGGATTTTTTTATACTAAAATAATTGTTATTCCAAAATAAATAAACAAAGAGGAATATTTGGTGTCTCTGGGAGAACAGCTCCAGTCACCCACAAAGATTAATACCACTGGCTCCAAAGAGTTACAGATCACAAAATGGGAGGCAAAACACTCAGTTGCTCTAATTATTGCTTTGATTAGCGGAGAGAGAGAGAGAAGTGAGGAGAGAGAAAGGGCAGTGTGTGCGTCTGTGAGAGAGAGGGAAAGAGAGTTTTATGTGTTATCACAACTCTCATGGAGAAGGGCTCTTGCTTTGAAGATGAAGAATGTAGTTTGACCAGTCTCAAAATACTATATTTTTTACCTTCCTCAGAATTTAACTGCCATCACATGTAAAGGCAGCAAGGTAATACAAGCTACTAACATTTTATAAAGTGGAAAGGGCAAGCAGGACAAATGGTCAAGAAGAGACAGAACTACCAAATGGCATTTTACTGCAGAAAAATCGGATTGTCAAAATGAGCCATTTTACAATGTTCGAAGTTTGATATCTGAGCTAAGCAAGCGACCAAAGTAATCCATAAAATGATGCCTTGACGAGAGAATGTTTTTGTTTGTTGTATTTTGGATTTTTCAAGGGTGCAGGTTATCATTGTGCCTTCACTTGATCTCAATGATCTTTTAGCCTGATATTGGTATAAAAATGATTTGATGAGAATGTATATTGGTTCCAAAAAGGCCCTTAGTACTAAGTGCACAAATATTTTAAATTGACCCTACTGTCACGTGGAGTATTAACTCCACGTGACAGTAGGGTCAATTTAAAATATTTAGGCTTTCTGGTTAGGCTTGATTTTTTTTCCTCAATTTAAAATATTTAGGCTTGATTTTTTTTCCTCTTGGCTTCATGTGAAAGGTGACAATGGTTTCGAATTTAAATGTTTATTTTCATTTTAGCTCTTTTATGAATGGTCCCAAAAATAAGTGGAACAATAATTCAAAAGAAAAAGAAAAATGTTAAGGAAAAAAGAAAGGGAAAGCTAGAATAATCATGTTAGCCACGTTTAGTACTAAACCAATTTTTAGTTTGGACTATAAGCTCCTAGGGTATAGTCACTTATTGGTGTGGATGTCTACATTAGACATAAAATATACACATATAATATATCATGAACATTTGTAGTTGAAAGGTTTTAAAGAATATTTAGCTGCTACTCAGTCATTTCAATTCCCTTGCATGAAGCGAGAAGCCTCTCCATAGAAATGTGTGCCATCATTAGTATCGATAATCTGAAGCCACACTTTTTAAACACTGGCTAGATGGTTCTTTTCTGAACTAAGGAAAGGCCCATCAAGGAGTGCGAAGTAAGTCAGTGTTTCCGAATAGTGGCAACAGCTTAGATAAAATGGTTGATCAAGAGGCTATTGAAGCAAGTCATGATGGGTTGCCAAATTCTTTCATCAAAATATGGGTGGCTGGCTGTTTGTCTGGGCATAGCGGGATTTCCTTTGATTGCTCTGTCACATTCAGTCTTCTCTAGCAGGAGTTGCTTGAGAAGCTTTTTTTACTCACCACCCCTCTTTCCAGTGTCAGGGTTGTGGACGGCCTGCAAGTTTTCCTTTAGGTCCAGGGGTCCTAGGTCTTTTTTGAGGTGAAACATGTAAGAATTTTTCTGTCTTTATCTGAAGGACTCCGTGCATGCTTTAACAAACATGTGTTCGGTTTCACTAAACATCCTTGAGTTTGTATTGCAGAGTGGGCTGCTAGACACTGTTCTCAGTATGGACTCATGTCTAGTCCATCTCTAAGGCACCTGTAGCTGTAGAATGGGAAAGATCTATATCTTTTTTCAAGAGACACCATTCCAGCAACACAAAAAATATGTTGCTGATGCTTATACTTCAAATTTGTGACACCGCCTTAAAAATGTGATCAAAGGTTTTATTAGTCTTTTTTGTGAACTTTAAAATGCTCTAATTGATGTTTATTGTAGGTGATTTTCCAACTGCAGGATAGAGTTATTCCTAGGTACTTGGATGACTTTGTCATGACGATTGTTTTGTCTCCCAGCAGATGAGGACACTACATTTGGGGCCCAGTTAACCATCTTTGATGGTAAGTAATTGACACAAGTGTATTTTTATTGCAGAATTTCTCCACTGCAATAATTTTTGCTTGCAAGCGTTTTTCTGTTCAAGTAAGCAGGATGGAATGATCACTGCTAATTAACAGTGGAATCTAGACTCTGTCCACTAAACTAAAGTCTGGAAAATGTTATTGTATTTTAGCATATATGCAATCTGTAAGCAGGATGACAAACATGGATGTCGGCATCTTCCAATAATTAGCAAATTCACTGTCCCCCAAATTTGCAGTTGGTGTGCCCCATTTAGAGATTGATCAAGTGCCAAGGATCAGGTGGTGGAGCCTCATCTGGCTATGCTGTGCTAAGGCTTTAACAAACAGTCTGTTTGCCACACGGCAGTCAGTTAATAAATATCAGAGGGACTCCTGTACGTTTTCCTGCTTCAGACTACCATGATAAGCCTAGAAGTTCCAAATAGGAAACAAGCATTTGCAATGCAATAGGTCTCGCATTAGGAAAGTTTGAGCTATTGGTCTTGTAAATGACAAATGTTTTATTAATGTGTTGTTTTTGAAAATTGCGAATTTAATAGCTTTGTCATTTACAATGCCAATACTTTTATCTTTTGCAAATGTGACACCTATAGCATTTGTAATGCAACATGTTTTGTATTTACGTGACTTAGATGTATTGATATTGATAAACAATGGCTTTACAGTTTTTTTAAAATAATGAATACTTAAATAAAAGTTATTGTAATTTATAATGGCAATAGCTTAAACTTTTGTAAATAACTTTTGTGAAGATTATGTTCAGTGTATTTTATTGTGACGAAAATCCAAGAACAGAAGTTGAAATATTAACATCTTTTTGTGACATTTGTAATAAAGCTTGAAACATTGTGAGAACATATTTGAACCAGTTGTTGTTGAATGGTTGCACAGATTGATACTGTGGTGGCGCTGAGTGATGTTGTGGTGGCGACGAGTGATGCTGTGGTGCCCCTGAGTTATGCTGTGGTGGTGCCCATGAGTGATGTGGTGGTGTCCCAGAGTGATGTGGTGGTGTCCCTGAGTGCTGTGTGTGGGTGTCCCTGAGTGCTGTGTGTTGGTGTCCCTGAGTGCTGTGTGTTGGTGTCCCTGAGTGCTGTGTGTGGATGTCCCTGAATGCTGTGCGGGGATATCCCTGAGTGATGTGCGGGGATATCCCTGAGTGATGTGTGTGGTTGTCCATGAGTGATGTGTTGGTGTCTGTGAGTGATGTGGTGGTGTCCCAGAGTGATGTGGTGGTGTCCCAGAGTGATGTGGTGGTGTCCCAGAGTGATGTGGTGGTGTCCCAGAGTGATGTGTGGGGATGTCCCGGAGTGCTGTGTGGGGATATACCTGAGGGCTGTGTGGGGATATACCTGAGTGATGTGTGTGGTTGTCCATGAGTGATGTGTTGGTGTCCCTGAGTGATGTGGTGGTGCCCATGAGTGATGTGGTGGTGCCTCAGAGTGGTGCGGTGTTGTCCCTGATTGGTGTAGTGGTGTCCCTGAGTGGTGCGGTGGTGTCCCTGAGTGGTGTTGTGGTGTCCCTTAGTGGTGTAGTGGTGTCCCTGAGTGGTGTAGTAGTGTCCCTGAGTGATGTGGTAGTGTCCCTGAGTGATGTGGTAGTGTCCCTGAGTGATGTGGTAGTGTCCCTGAGTGATGTGTGTGGATGTCCCGGAGCGCTGTGTGTGGATGTCCCTGAGTGCTGTGCGGGGATATCCCTGAGTGATGTGTGCGGTTGCCCATGAGTGATGTGTTGTTGTCTCTGAGTGATGTGGTGGTGTCCCAGAGTGATGTGGTGGTGTCCCAGAGTGATGTGGTGGTGTCCCAGAGTGATGTGGTGGTGTCCCAGAGTGATGTGGTGGTGTCCCAGAGTGATGTGGTGGTGTCCCAGAGTGATGTGGTGGTGTCCCAGAGTGATGTGGTGGTGTCCCAGAGTGATGTGGTGGTGTCCCAGAGTGATGTGGTGGTGTCCCAGAGTGATATGTGGTGGTGTCCCAGAGTGATATGTGATGGTGTCCCTGAGTGATGTGTGTTGGTGTCCCTGAGTGATGTGTGTTGGTGTCCCTGAGTGCTGTGTGTGGATGTCCCTGAGTGCTGTGTGTGGATGTCCCTGAGTGCTGTGTGTGGATGTCCCTGCGTGATGTGTGTGGTTGTCCATGAGTGATGTGTTGGTGTCCATGAGTGATGTGGTGGTGCCCATGAGTGATGTGGTGGTGCCCATGAGTGATGTGGTGGTGCCTCAGAGTGGTGCGGTGTTATCCCTGATTGGTGTAGTGGTGTCCCTGAGTGGTGCGGTGGTGTCCCTGAGTGGTGTTGTGGTGTCCCTTAGTGGTGTAGTGGTGTCCCTGAGTGGTGTCGTGGTGTCCCTGAGTGATGTGGTAGTGTCCCTGAGTGATGTGGTAGTGTCCCTGAGTGATGTGTGTGGATGTCCCGGAGCGCTGTGTGTGGATGTCCCTGAGTGCTGTGCGGGGATATCCCTGAGTGATGTGTGCGGTTGCCCATGAGTGATGTGTTGTTGTCTCTGAGTGATGTGGTGGTGTCCCAGAGTGATGTGGTGGTGTCCCAGAGTGATGTGGTGGTGTCCCAGAGTGATGTGGTGGTGTCCCAGAGTGATGTGGTGGTGTCCCAGAGTGCTGTGGTGGTGTCCCAGAGTGATGTGGTGGCGTCCCAGAGTGATGTGGTGGCGTCCCAGAGTGATGTGGTGGCGTCCCAGAGTGATGTGGTGGTGTCCCAGAGTGATGTGGTGGTGTCCCAGAGTGATGTGGTGGTGTCCCAGAGTGATGTGGTGGTGTCCCAGAGTGATATGTGGTGGTGTCCCTGAGTGATGTGTGTTGGTGTCCCTGAGTGATGTGTGTTGGTGTCCCTGAGTGATGTGTGTTAGTGTCCCGGAGTGATGTGTGTTGGTGTCCCTGAGTGATGTGTGTTGGTGTCCCTGAGTGATGTGTGTGGATGTCCCTGAGTGCTGTGTGGGGATATCCCTGAGTGATGTGTGTGGTTGTCCATGAGTGATGTGATGTGTTGGTGTCCCAGAGTGATGTGGTGGTGTCTCTGAGTGATGTGGCGGTGTCTCTGAGTGATGTGGTGGTGTCCCTGAGTGATGTGTGGTGGTGTCCCTGAGTGATGTGTGGTGGTGTCCCTGAGTGCTGTGTGTGGATGTCCCCGAGTGCTGTGTGTGGATGTCCCAGAGTGCTGTGTGGGGATGTCCCGGAGTGCGGTGTGGGGATAAACCTGAGGGCTGTGTGGGGATATACCTGAATGATGTGTGTGGTTGTCCATGAGTGATGTGTTGGTGTCCCTGAGTGATGTGTTGGTGTCTCTGAGTAATGTGGTGGTGTCCCTTATTGATGCGTGGGGATGTCCCTAAGTAGTGTGCCGGTGTCCATGAGTGAGGTTAGGGTGTGCCTAAGTAATGTGGTGTTGGCCATGCGTGTTGCCCCAGAGTGATGTTTGTTGAGAAAGTGATTTGTAAAAGGTGACTGTGAATGTGAGCATGTTTACATAAACAAGTAGAAACTATTCTTGTTGCGTAAATTACAACTTTTTAAAAAATGTATTGTAAGTAAACAAATGTAAAGCACCTGCAAAATGCTAGCATGGCAAAACATAAGAAAGACTATTTGTCCGTAAATTATGGGGCATGGAAGTAAATGTAAAAGGCGGAATACGTGGTCAGATAGGAGCCAGTGAGAACGTGCGGCGAAGCTAAAAGTAAAGTCGAGCGACCATATGGACAGGGAGGGGGTGGGCTGCCTGCAACTCAAGCGAGCATAGGGAGGAGGGTGTGGTCTGTCTACTAAGTGTCATGCGTGTGGCAACAGAGAGAGAGCGTGTCGCGCCCCCCGCCAAAAGGATGCAGGATTAAAGGAGGAGTAATGTTTAGTTATTGCTCTCCTGGCTCCGCTGGTCTGTTTACTTGTAACACTTGTTAATTGGCCCATTGTAAGGGAACAGCGTGGAAGTGGCGCTCTCGGCATGCCTGCACCCTAAAGCCCACTTCGTGTTTCATTTACTTATAAGAAAAAACTAGACTTAAAAAGAAGCTAGATCTTCGGTTTGAGTCCCAGAAAATGTGAAATTACAAACTGGTTACACAGATTACTGAGACTGGAAGGATAAATATAGCTGATGTGTGAAATCTTCAGTCGGTCTTGGGCTTTAAACCAACTATGCTTGGCATGATAGATTTTTCGACCTATGAGTAGTGTTAAAAACGAAACTACAAGTCCCAGAATGAAAAGTATTGGCCGCTAAAAACTAGGACTGGAGAAATGGATAACCCTAGCGGTTGTGTGCTTATGCTCCTCTGCTTCTCCTATCTCTATAGGAAGGGCTTATAATGGCCTCTTGTGCCCATGTTCCTGTGTGGCCAACCGACCCTCTGCTATTGATGGTGCACTCGCTTCTAGTGCTTAGCTTCGCTCATTCTGAATAGAAACCTACAAGTCCCAGCATGCTTCGCGTTGGTGAAAAATATAGCAGACATGGCTGGAGGTGCCCCGGTGACATGGGGCTGTCAAAAGCTTGGCACACCGTCTTCATAGATTTCTATAGCGTCTACATATGAAACGCCCTCAGACACTGGAGTCCAACACGTGATTGTGAACGACACTGGGCTTTCAGTCTATTTCTACACAAAAACCCTCTGGCACAGGAAAGACCAGATCACTTGCGTGCACAAGGAAATCACTTGAGGTTGTAGAAGGAGTTCGCGAGGCAAGAGTTGTGTAGAAGGGGGCTGGGGAGGAAGAAAGAAGGAAAAGAGGGTGGACAGAAGAAAGATGAAAGGAGAGAAGATATGATAACGCCTACCGGAATGAAATGAGACTGGGAGTTAGGTTTAGGGAAGTGTGGATGGAAAGAGAAAACAAATGAAAGGAAATTATGCAAAACGAGGGGCGACTAGAGAAAAGGTCATGGAAATAAAACAGAGAGGAAAAGGAACAGAGAAGAGGGGAATAAATGGAATGCAGGTACACTAAAGAAAGGAATTAAAGAGAAGAGGCAATACGTGAAAGAGACTAATAGGAAGAATACTTGATGAGGTGTGGTGAGAAGAGAAAACGGAAAAGAAAGAAAAAAGGGTACTGAAGTGGGGTGGGGGTGAGCAGCGAGGTGAAAGCAGATGAATTTACAGCCGTCTCTTCAATCCAAAAACGTCAGTCAGGCTCTAAAGTAATGCAACGGGCAAAACGTAGCACCAAATGACTGCAAATGAATCTTATCGGACCGGCCGCTGTCTAACGAGGTATCTGTATCCCAGGGAGCCGGCGGTATGTCTCTGGCAATATGTGCGTGCTGAGAGCTGCATACTTTGTGCTCGGTTGCAGGCAGCATTTTCTCTCAGTGTTTCGGATATCCTCGTCCATCTGTGGCGCGTGGAATGCATTCATACTGACAGACTTCCTATTGTTTCGCCCCTCTGGAGCTTTGTTGCCGAAAGGCTGCATCACAGCCCCCGATAATTATATTGCTTAATTAATCAAGGCGAAACAAAAATTGTGAATGTTTGCGTGGTTCCCAAGCGCGGGAGATAAAAAATGAAAACAATACACGCTGGAGCATTGTAACAAAAGTAGAAGCTATCTGATCAGAAATTCTTACATAATTAAGCCATTAATGCTAAATCGCTCACGTTAACATTGCTCCAGGTGTCTCTACTTCAATGCATACAAAACAAGGCGCGCGCATTCACAAGCTCGGCAGATGAAGATTCAGACCCGCGCCTTGGGATTGGGTCGCGTCGTGAGCTGTCTACGTAACAAGCTCACGCGCGTGACCCAATCCGAAGTCGCGCGTCCACCGTGCTACGTCAGAGGCTCGCGCTCCTGCCGGGCTGGTATCGGCGACCGGGGCTGGACACGTAGCCGCTCCCTCCTGACATGATGCCGCCGCTCCCCCTGCCATGATGCCGCCGCTCCTCTTCGACCCCCGGCTGCTGCTCGACTGCTGCTGCCCCCGGCTGCTTAGCCTGAACACGGTGTCCTTCCGGTGCATCGAGGAGGTGGTGGTGAGCGACGAGTGCTGTGGCCGCCAGCTGGGCAAGGGTGTGTGTGCGTGTGTGTATGCGCGGCGGCAGGGGTTCTCTATGTGTGTGTGTGTGTGTGTGTGCGCGGCAGGGGGGTGAGGGGTTCTCTGTGTGCGTGTGCGCGGCGGCGGCGGGGGGGTTCTGTATGTGTGTGTGCGTGCGTGTGTGTCTGCTTGCTTACAAGGAGCCATGGGAGACGGGAAGCGCGCGCGACCTGATCCGTTTACGCGTGTGTGCACATCTCTTGTCTCCTGTCTCCCTTAGCTCCTTGAAAGCAAAACTGATTGCAATAGAGTCTCGTAGCGACGATCGTTCGCAGGTGCGAGACCTAAAAACACAAATGACCACACCTGCTCAGGGATTGTTGGGATTTTGTTATTGAAAAACAGAAAGATTTGTTGAGTGGGTGAAAAAAACATAACGCCTGCTAGTCAAAGGTTCTCTGCCGTTAGTGCAATCGCAGCCTCACAGACTGCAATGAATACTTTTAAGGTTCTCACCAGGCAGCTGGAGATCTCCACCAGGTAGAAAAGCACATAGCCTCTACTGAACTGGAGAGCCAACCACCCGTCCTTAAATGATCCCCTAAGACATTTTCCTTCAATGGTAAATGTGCTAAATTCCAGGAGATTATGTTCAATAAAAAAAGAGAATGTATGTAGGTAATAATAGTATGTGCAATTCTTGGGCAGGGAAGGGATGGTAACGGAGTTCTGAGTGGGGAGTGATTTGTTCAGGCATCACAATGTAAAACTTTTTATAAGAGCTGTGTCTTTAGATCTTTGCTACATTAAAAAGGGTTGTGGTGGCCTTGTTAGATATGGAGATGTTATTTTAGAATGCTGGGTGAAGGTTCTGAAAATAAGTCAAAAGTTTATCTGCAGTGCTTCTCGCTAAAGAGAAGTTTACATTTATATTGATCGTCAATCGAAAGCATTCAAGCCAAGAGTCAACTTAGCGGTGGCATTGAGGGAAAGAAGGGCCACCTACTGAGAGAGCAGCTCATATCTAGCAGGAGACAATCTTGGGATATACATTGTTTAAGTTAAGTATGTTGCCTTTGCGCAGGGTGTGAAAACGGACTGTGGAACTTTGGGGCATGCTGAGTGACAGACCTGTAATCCATAGCAAACACGCAGTCACACAAAGCGAGAGAGATATCATCAACAGTTTTGACCTTCAAAGCGCTTATTAAATGTTAGCTTTTTTGTTTGTTTTGGAACAAGTTTATACGTTTAATCACCAATGATTTACAAATTTCCATCATCTAATTTACCAGCTGGAGACTAGGGTCTAGTTAAAAGCCTTGCTTTCAAAAGTAAAGTCTTTTATGTGGAAGGTCTAACGTGCCGACATGTATTTTTTTTTTTTAAAAGAATGCCACAAAGCAATATATTTTAAACACGTTTGCCATTGGAAAGAGAAATGTTAATATAATTATTTCAGTAAAGAAAGAAAACTTTCATATTTTCAAATTGGTCAATCTTTAGTTTAGTGACATCTACTAGAAACCAACTACAGTACCATCATTATTTGGGGATGGTCTACATTGTTGCATTGGAGGGGGTTCATATCCTCTTTAATGAAAAATGTCTGACAAGCAATAAGACAGGTGTTTTGTTTATTTGGGGAAAATCATCTTTGAGGGAAGAAGCCTCCAAACCTCTATGGATCTTGTCACTGTCTGCAAAGAGAATGTTTCCTTTACTAAACAAAAAAAATATATCTCCGAGCCCCATAATTTTTTTTCTTCTAATATTTAATGCCTGCCTTTCCTAATAATGATTGGCATCCATCGTATTGGAGTAGTGGTGTCTGAATACATGGTTTCCTATATCTATGACTACTTAGTTACTAAATCCTGATGTCTTGTGGGTCTCTTACAAGAACATAATCTCTGTTTTCATTTTCTCTAACAAGTGCAATATCATATTTATTTTATTTAGCCCTATTTCGATCACTAACCCCAGTTTTACTTTAGCCATACTTGTACACTAGTATTTTAAACAGCAATATGATTGGAGGCAATCCTTGTTCAGTATATTAGTCCCAGATAGGTACAGTGCAGAACACAGTCATTTCAGCACTATGACTGATACTAAGAGTAGAGATTTTACAAACAGAGCGTCTCTCCCAAACTGTAGATTACAACTGAAACTCTTTAAATATTTACATATAATCTATCACACCCGAAGTACCTACACATGATAGGCTGTCTAACGATGCGGGCTGCCTACAATGCTCCGCACTGGAAGCCACATTCATGCACCTGGCCTGGAAGTGCCCGAAGGTGGCAGAATATTATCGATCTGTATGCAAAACGATAAGCGCCATTACACAAGACCCCCTAATGCCAGACTTTAAACTGAGACTATTAGGATATGTTAAGGAAATCTCAGACACACACCAATGACTAGTAGCGATGCTATTGCTGCTGGCCAAGCGCAGGGTGGCAATGCACTGTGGTCGCAAACCAGCACCAGCAGTGATGGAGTGGCTCGCCGATGTTTCATGCTGCCAAACGCAACTGACCACGTATTGAGAACTCATGACCCCAGCAAATTGACCTCACAACATCTGGGACCTATTCACGACATATCTTCGCCACCTTGAAAATGTTGATGCGAACGCACTGGTCCCCACACACACCTGTATCTAGCCTAACCCTAAGACCCGAAGTCAGGGATACGATGCCAGGGAAACCCCAGGAAACACACTACCTGAACAACTATGAAAGCTGACCCCCACACAACATGCTCCAACTAAACCCAATGATGTAGTGTGTAACGCTGTACGTTATGCGGCTGGTTGTACGTGTCAAATCTGCTGTCTTTAACCAGATATTACCAATCTGTTAAATGGTAACATTCCCAAACAATGTATGCCCCGCTCTTGAAAAATAAATAAAGCTATTTTTTTTCATGTTGAGATTTTACAGAGAAATGAAGGCAGCCATAGATGCATATCAAAGATTACCTTTTAGGCCTTTCTTGCTTCTTGTTGCCTATAAAAGAAACACATTGTCATTATGAAAATGAAATTAAGGACTTCCCAATTACCTCTAGGTGCTTCGGCTGGTGCTGCTACAAGGATGGGAAACTACACATAATAGTGGGTTTTTAAAGGGCAGCTATCAGGGATCTTCAAGATTTTTAGTCTCCCGTCGGAGGCTCATTATGAAACAAACCTACTGGGAATTTTAATGAATGGTTTGAGTCAGTGCTCCAGAGATTCGGGTGTAAAAGGTGGGAAATAAATGGTGCTTGTCTGCCAAATATGGTGATGTGCAATGGCTCAGCAATTGCTAGTGGAGAGTGTCAGGAACAATGTTTCTGCTATCTGTGGGGGGAGGCAGAACTCCTCTCACTGTCTTAGGGCTGCAGTGACGCTCAATCAGCTGTGAAAGGGTGGAAATTCAGCAAAATTAACTAGAATGTCTAGACCTTTGTTCATTTGGGTGTGCTTAGATTGTAAAGGCTATCATTCCATTTGGGTTCCTTAGGCTATAAATTCCACTGTTTGATTTAGTCATCGCAGTTAGCCCAACATATCATTGTGTGGCAGTTACACTCCTGCTGTCAGAGTGTCAGTGGGGACAGTCACATCTCTCACACTGTCAGAAGATACAGCTAAGCCTCAAGAGGTAGGAACCCTTATGTGCTGGGATACTCTTGTACTGACTGACATTCATTTAATATACTAGCATTTCCTATTTCTATTTCTATGCTTGTAGCGAGAGAGGCTAAAATGGAGTTTAACATCTGGCCATGTACCAAGTGAAAGCACAGTTCCCCTCATTCGATTTTGCAAGCCGCTCACCCAAACTACTACTATCATTTGCTCACCATCTTTTACTCTTAGGAACTTCTGTCTCTCCCCATTATGAGTCACACCTACAGTGTGTGTCCACAGGTGATATATGCTTGGGTCTCTTGTTGATTGTCTCTGCCACGGTCATTTGGAAAATCACACCAGGCCTTCCCTGAAAAAGGAGTGCAAAAGTGTTATTTTATTTGCCAGAATTGTGGTCATCAAAGTACCAGGCTTACCTTTGGAACATCTTCATACTTGAAAGTGCAATATTCTAAGCAAGGTACAGTCAATGCCACAGAGTGTCAGTCACTATGGTACAACTAGAACCAAGTCTGTCACAATCAGTACAAATCTCCAACCCCAGTCACTATCAGAGCCAGTGACTCAAGCTCCCACCAGTACTTGGGCCTTAATATACCTCGAGTGGCAATCCCCTCAGTAACCAACAGTGTCAGTACCCAAATCCCAATGTGTCAGCATGCACAATCAGTGTCAGTACCCCATACCATGGATATCAATGCCCAACCTCACTATCAGTGTCAATACATTATTCTAAGTGTCAGTAGCCGGAGTCACTATCAATGATATTCCCTCAGTTACCATCGCAGCCACCACCATCTCCAATCCCTCAGTTTTCATGTGCAACAGTGTTCTTAGTCACCATCAGAGCTCCAACCAAAATCTATTGTTTGTGCCTTCATTCTCTTGAGGTGCCCATAACCATTGGAATGAGTACCTGAACATCAGAGCCAGTACACTCTACAGGATCCACTGGGCAAGAACAATATGATCACAAATATACTTATGGTAAAACCACATACCGTTTATAGTAGTGGTGCATACAATGCCATTTAAACCAGACTGAAAAACTGTCACTTTCGAGAATCAGTGAGTATTATTTTAATAAATATATCAATTTTGCTAAAAAAAAAAGTACTGAAAATGTGGAAACACGATCACTTTAACATGTCCAATGGTCCTGTGAAGGCTTGCACATTCTAAAACATATATTACAATTATGGGATAGCACACATCAGAGTTTTAGTGCTCCATACTGAAGTAAAATATTTACCAGACCAATCAAGTTCAAACGAGTTATTTTTCAAGAAGACCATCAATGTGGTAATCAAGCCTCCTTTCTAGGTGTGTTTGTGAGGTACAATTCGTAGTGTAAGATGACAACAAAGAATCTATTCTCAGTCAATAGCCGAGACTTGATTCATCCCACAATGAGACCTTTTTTTAAGGCTGCAATTCGTAAATGTACATAACAATACGTTTATGTTGAGGTCAGAATTATATCTAATAGAGTAATATCTAAAAAGACTAATTGGTTAAGAGTCTGTTAAGCGACTGTTGCAGAATACTGTAAATAGTAAGGAAAAGTGCTAATCTATCCAATTCAGTTCATATGGGAATAAAAAGAGAATAGAGCCTCTGCAATTATGGCTCTGTGTCGACTAGTTGGATGTATTTTGTGAAGTCAAATCTTCCGGCTTCTGTGCCAGCATTGGTCCCATCGGTCAGAAAACTCAGCTTCTGCTAATTTCCTACAAGGCCCACCTAGGGAAGAGACTATCTATGGAAGACACTACATCTATGCAGGGCAACCCCCGCCCCAGAAGCAGGGTCTATTTTTTGTTTAGAAACCATTGCTAATTAAGTAAAGCCCTGATCTGAAGGGGGAGCCACATGATTCCATGTCACTAGGACGGCGTTTTTAATCTCGGTCTTTCATTTAAAATATAAATGTACACATTGGGCTTTATTGTCATTAACATTTACTTTAACCTGCATCACTTATATAACAAACAACTGCTATGCCAATTACTAGATGTACTACAAAACAAGTTTTTTTCCCCAAGGATGTTTTTATTGGTCAAAAGTGATTCAAAGCCTAATTTACTAAAAGGCAGTTGGAAGACCAATATTCAGTCTATCAGGCCAGTTTTGGGGTATTCTCGCTCGGGTAGACCCAACTTGTGTGAAGCAGTCAATGACCGAACTGCAGGTCTTAAATTCACTTCATGCTTTAGATCTACGAGCATTGGATGACAGAATTATCTGCCTCATGGGAATGAAACACACTCTTTAAAACAGTATGGCAATCGTTTGTATTGAAATGTATGCATAAAAACTACAGTTGCACGTTTTAGAAATCACACTCAAAATCAGGGAGTCCAACCACCACAAGGTTATTTCCACAACAAAATATGGTGTAATTTAGTAAAGTCATGACAATGCCATCTATCATTTCATTTCTGGGCCTATCCACCTTAGGTTATGGTCAATGACAATGCCTCAATAGTCCATTTATGCAGACATCCACTCACTTTGTAATTAGGTACTTTTTAGGCCCTGAACGGAACCTTCCCTTTTGCCCATTCTTCAGTGCTGGGCAGGTCCCAGTCTTGCTAACGATTGGCATTATCTTTTTTACTAGCAGTAAGCCATGATGGATTAATGACAGTTTATTTCTGTTCGCGTTTCACTCACTGTTTGTGTAGTTACACCAATTTGAGATAGTCAATAAGTTTGTCATGTTACTCTCTTTAATTCATTAAAAATTTTACTCCTGAAGAGTGGGCCAAGGACACTCACAGACAGTATAGATATTGTCAGCTCTGTGTCCCCGCCACATAGTCATCGAGGGAAAGACACATTTACATAATTTATATTTGTTGAAATACATTCGGTGAAAACACCAAAGTACAATAATTCTCCCTTTGGGCCTTTCAAGCTTATGGTCATTCTCCATCATCAAGGGAGCCCTCATCCTTTTCCCACGGTTCCAATTAATTAGGGACGGTGTCAGGAGAATAAAGCACTAAGGATAGGTGTAAGGTATATATCTTACGTTTTTCCATATCACCTCGAGTAGTTTCCCACTCCAGTGGGCTAAACTCAGGATGTTCTGTCAGGTCCCGGATAGGGGAGAAGGATGTGTCTCAACTGCAGATATCTAAAAACAGGCTTTTCTTTAGATAATTGTTCCCCTGTAAATCCTCAAATAAACAGATTGGTGCTCTCCAAAACACCCCCAACTTTTCATACTCCAATGTCATCCCATCCTTTAAAACCTTGCAAGGAATTAACTTGACCAATCCTTGCCCCCCAATCATAACAGACTCCCCCAAGTTAGTCTACGAACCAGCCCATGTCTCACCGGGTGTGTCTCAATCCTTCCAGCAGCGTAATCACTGCAGGGATGGTGAGGACCATGTGTGAGTTGCCAACACATAGCTAATGGGGAGGGTACATCGCACCACATGATCCCTTTCTCAGTCTCATTGGCTGGGCGATGTGATGTCATTTATTAATGACTAACAACTGGGATGCTCCATAGTACGCTGTTAAGTCAGCTGCTCCAATTCCCCCATCGTTAGGAGAGTTACAGAATTTGGTCAGAGAAATGAAGGGCATTTTGTTCTGCCAAGAAAGCTTTGCACCATAGTTATCAGGTGAGTGAAGTATTCTCAAGGGATTTCATATGGATAATTGGTAAATATGACCATTCTTGACTACAGGTTTACCTTTGTTTGGTTGTTTCAGGCCTTTAACAAATATTAATTTTAAGAAAGGAGAGCGACCACTTCCCCAAAATATTCAACCAGTCTAAATGAGGTACTGTGCATAAAAAGACACAGTGGCTGGGGGTCTTTGGTGGTTGTGTACAGTTGGTAAGAATTACATGAGAAAATCAGTAATAGGGGGTTTACCAAAAAATCGTAAATTGGTTGGAAACACCATCAGGTAAAGACTTGGTATCCTATTGTAGTAACAACAGTGAGAACATTTGTTAGCAACAGCTTGGTCTGCCATGGCAAGGCATTTGGCTGAAAAATTTGCAGGCACCATCAACTTGTCAGTGAAGAATCTTTCAACCAAACCCACATCAAAGAGCAACATGGGAAGCCAAAAGGGAACCCAATGAAAATCCAGCAATAGATTAGATCGAAGCCCACAGTCAGAAATAGATATCAGTATCTCTTCAGATTAATGGCAAATAGGTAACAAATCTCTTTATGTTGCTTCTGAAGAGACTACCAAGCTTCACAGAGCCTCCTATAATCGGGGATGTACGTCATTACGACGCACACTTTTACAACGCGTTCCATTACAACACGGTTGTAACAACGCAAGTCGTTACAACGACTTGCGTTGGGGGGGGCGCAAATTAAAAAAAATGTATTTACTATTCCAACACCATTCCCCGTGGATAGTACGGAAGGTGTTGGGATAGTAAATTAAATGATTTACTATCCTTGAGCGCCCCCCAGCGCAATTCGTTGTAACAACTTTCGTTGTTATGACCGCGTCGTAATGGAACGGCGTTGTAATGGTTGCGTCGTAAACGTCGCATACCATAATCGGCAACCAGGGACAGAATCTTAAAGATCATTAATAAGTGCAAGTCAGATAGTGCCACCACTCCCTGTGGTTTTTAAGCATGAATATCTCCCTCTGGTCAATATATTTAAACTTGTTATTCAATGTGTGCTTCAGAATTACGGACATACAAAACAATTGGCTGGGTTCTGTTTTGCACCCCTTACACACAAATAGCCCTTAATCAGAGCTCAAAAGCTACAGAATGGTGGCTCTGATTGATGTAGATGCAACATTATATGACTTTTTGTGAATGGAACACCTAAAGGGTTGAGCAAATGAAAGGCAACATATTCCGTGGCAGCATTTACCAATTGTACAATATGCTGACAGCGCCATCTACTAGACAAGACAGGTGGTGATCTACAGGCCTACTTACTGCTCTGGAAGCCTGTTGTGACACCCACTTCCAGTTAGTGAATGTCCCTAAAATGAAAAAGTATTATTTGGTTTAAAAAAAATGTAAATGTAAGAGGACAGTAACTGGATATTCAAGGGAGCTTCCATTACCAGGGTCATTTGAAACGAATACCTTGCCTTATAGCAATATGAGAAAGGCGGCCACCATTTCCATTCAAACACTTTAAAGCCAAAATCAGCTTTGTTCTAAACTATGCCATCAAAATTACTTAGTGAGATTACAACTACTTCTTTAGTTCCCACTCTGGAAATAAAAGGGCAAACATTCTTTCAGCAGGGCTATCTTCTTGGGTTGGCCTTCTCCAATGCAATCCACTCATGCAAATGTTCTGCCTCCCACAGTTGTTTGTTCAAGTGTGCATTAGACTAGGGTTTGAACTGAAAAAGCAACAATGAGCCGGGATAGGTTCAATATTACGGTGTTGCTACAGGAATAGGTATGCTCAATGTGATTCCTTAAAAGCTATTTTATAGGAATAGATAAATGCCCAACAACGTGAATCATAACAGCTGCCGTCGAACCCTGAAAAATGCTTTAGATAATTTATGTAATACTTAATGGGGTATGGCTGTGTTCTTTAGAACCTGGGCTTTTAACTGTACAAATAATTAGTGGGTCTATCGGGATAATTTGATCATCATTTTCTTAGTTCATGGGGGCTTATCCAATCTCTCCTCATATACAGTCAATGTAAATAGATTTATAAGAAACACAAGCTTAAAAAAAATAGAATATGTATTATTGTGGTAGCAATTTCGAAATAAGAAACGACTTTAAGGCACAACGGTCTCCTCCCTTCCCTGGCTTGGCTATCTGGGTTCACCGGCTGGGAGGCTATAGGTATTTCCAGGGTGGGCAATCTCCTTCATGGCCAGACCCTGAGGTCCTTTCAAGAATTGAAAAAAGAATATACAATGCATAGATCACAATTGTATAAATACCTTCAGTTCCACCATGCTTTTTCCCCATATCTAACACACCAGGGAACCGTGCCAGACTTCAGCCCCATCGAAGCTAAAGTATTTATGGGGGGCCTAGGGGAACATAAACTCACCAAGATCTACCAAAAGTTGATAACAAACAGCCCCACTACCAATGATAAAACACGAGCGGCGTGGCAGAAAGATATCGGCCCACTAGATGATGAAGACTGGGCAGAGGCCACCATAGATTAATATGTGACAATGAAAGTGGAGAAATGCGATAGACGATAGTTGTGGGAGTATGAATAACTGAGCACTGTGGTTTGACCCGATATGCGATGTGGATGGAGCATGACACTATGGCTCCCTGTTGGGGCAATATGTTATATTGTTGTTGTTTTTCCATTGCTTGATAGATACAAAAAAGTCAACATCTTATTCAAGTGCATGTATCCTGTATTGTCTGGCTCCCTGGCCTCGCCAGGCCCACTCTGGCTGCTGAAAATCTTATGAAAAATAAAATCGACATAGGTCACCAACAAGACAATTTAGGCTAGGACAAAAAAGTGCTTGTGCGGAGTGAAAAATGTGAGTGATAATGTTTAAGAATGCAAAAACAACAATGTTTAAGAAGAAAATGGCATTTCTTTCTTTGTACGATCGTTTGGTGCCCAGTTGTACAATACCTCAATATCAATCAGAAGGTGAAGACAAGCAAATTCTTCTTACATTTCCACTCAGTCCTACAGTGAGGCCACATGTATATTCTATGTTTTGACCCGTTGTGAGCATCTATGCCATGCCTTCTTCAGGACAAAGGAATGAAAGCACCCTACCCAAGAAAGAGACAGAAAAATAAACCCATGTGCGTTTCTCTACTACGGTGAAATGACTCACCTAATCACCTTGAGCTCTATTCTGAATTAAGGAATCCTTTGGTAGTGCCCCTCTAATCTCCAAGGCTTCCAACAATAGCCTATTGACTCAATAGGTCACGCGCAGACAGATACATTTGTGTATACAGCACACATTTCAAAGTTGTATGTGCCTGGTGAAAGTTAAAACTTACACATAAGCTACACAGCAATAAGTTGATTATATCCTGTACAATACAGCTGGGAACCGACACTCACCCTGTTGCTTTTTCTGAAATGGTGCTTAAACAATTTTGTAATGCCTTCATAGGCATGACTGTCCACATATTCATAGTATGCCCACACTGTATGCTGAGTCGCAAATAACCCCTAAAAATGTGAAACACAAAACTCCATTCAAATACAAGACTCTGAGCACTAAGTCCCTTTACTTAACAATGTCCCAAGTAACTATGTCAGCCGTAATGATGAGAATCTAGATTGCTCCCAAAAGGCTGGTGCCTCTGAATGCAACAAATGCTCACTAGAGATAGTCACTATGCAACTCTGCAAGACATGCCTGTGAGTCGGACACTGCTCCATGTCTAACTACCTTCAAGTCCATCTGAGAAACATTACGTTTAAGTTTAATTTACAGTTACCTTTTTGAGTAAATAGATATAATTTGGAGCTTGCACCTTTGCCACTGATGCAACATAGCAAGACACGAAAGTAATCACTGATACACCATGATTTTCTGGTTAAAGGAAATAGAGACCAGGACATTTAAGTTATCAGTATTTTTTAGGACTGTTAAGGTGTTACTTCACAAGCAATTTACAGTACTTGTTCGTCTCATACTTGCCTCCGAGGTGAATCAAGCCCCGGGCAACACTCGCATTACACTAGAAGAGTACACTTCTAGTCGACAGGGGGGGGTAGTGAGTTAAAAGCTAGCAGCTCACACACGCTGTGACCTGCATGTTCGAGTTTGAATCCCAGCAAGGCCAACTTCACTTTGTGTCTTTACAAAGACAATAGAATGAGTACAATTAATTTGGTAAATAGTAACACTTTTATTTACAATGCTTAAATATGGCACACGCAGCATAATTGATTACTATATAATAGATGTATTATTTGAATCCTTTGTAGTTTTTTGATCTGGTTCTTGGGTGCACATACGTAGACCTCCATGACCAGTGATCTTGTGACCTCAACTCACTGTTAGGGTTGCAGTATATGTATTATTATTGTTTTCTTAAGTCTTTGTCCTGGAGGATGCAATATTTAGATGACTGGAATCAAACATGAGGCCAATGTTTTTAGTTTTTGAATCAGGGTGACGACCCAAGGACTGGAGCCAGGAACATTAAAGGGGCTTGTTGATGTTGTCTAACACCATGATTTTATTTGGGATCACTTTGTCCAAAAATAAAAGTGGTTTGGTCACTTGCTGATGCTGCATCAGTAATCAACCAACAGCCAGAAGACGACTGGTTTATCTTCTGCCTACATATATTACCATAGGCAATACCAGTTGATTACTTGGATTAGGCAGCAAATGTAGAGGGTGAATAAAAAATTATGGGCAAGGGGGTTTGTTTTGTGTAATAAACACAAAGCGTATTTAAATCTCCTGGTTGCATTTTAAGGGAAATCATTTGATTCACATGTGGCAATGTATTCTCCTTGTATGGCACTTTTACCCAATATGCTGCTGTTTCAGGGTGGTCTTTCATGAATCTCAAAACAGTGATGAGGCATGCTAGGCTGGAGAAAGGCAAGTATCTAAACGAATGTCTAGCTCCTGCATTTTTATTCCTTTAACAACGGAATGGTAATGGTAAGTTTTAACATATCAGGACTATAGCACATCTAAAGGGAAACAGAGAGCATGTAAGTGATGTCTGGGCCACGACTGCTGACGTATACCAGCACAGCAGGGTCAGTTGGCTGCTCTTTTTTTTAACAGATTTTTATTGTGATTTTAGACTTTAAAACCATAATATTGGGATATATAGGACAGCGTTGGGGCACAGAAACATATAGTTATAGACCGTATGTTCCTCTATGATGACTGCCACAACTATTGTTCTTATATTCCCTGGTTTTCTTGTAACATCTACAGGTATTTCCTCAACAACTAGCGCTCCCACCAGTCTTTCATTGCAATTTTGTTGCCAATCGATTTATTACATATATCTAAGTAACACTACATAGAATCTTCTGGGAACTGAGTAACTGCCAGTTACTATATTAAAAATTGTTATTCTTAGCTCTACCACTCAATCAAGGGACTTTCCTATACACGCATTGGTTATCTACTCTAAGGGTTTGTTATCTTTTTCAGTCTTCATCCTTTCACAAACTTTTTGGTGAATGGTCTATTAAATGAAATTCTATAAGTTAGACGCTTGGAAATGGTTCGCACTTTTCTTTCTCCTACTCTTCATGGCTTTATTCAATTCTCACTAAGAACTTTATTAAAATGCACTATTGTCTTTGTCTGTGACATTTTAAATTTTTGTATCATCTTTAACTTAAAGTATAATAATAACCTTTAGTAGGACCTGCTATTAAGTGACCAGAACAACTCTTCAGATTTATGTTTTCCTTTTAAGATTTTACTAGACCACCATGGCTACCTGATGAAAGCGTACAGCCGAAACGCGCGTAGACATGAACTATGTTAGCCATGATCACATCTCCTAATGTCTTAAAATATATATGTGTTGAACAATTTTGTTTCTTTGTTATTTTCAATTAATTTTTGGTACACAAATCCATATCTACTATCAACAACATCATGTTTGATATGTATTGAATCACTTCAATTAGGCCATGTATGAATGGATAAGTATGTAAGAATAGCATCAATAACAACTATATAATGATTTCATACGTTTTACATAGGCTACATTTGGAATTGTACATGTACCCTAATTGTCATTAACATCGTATGTTATGTCTTTGCTAAAAAAGATTTAATATTTACAAAAAAATTACTTTCTATCAGAACTTGGCTTATAAATTTAAAAATAATAAAAATTCTATTTTTTGATATTTCCTTTTCTCTGGTCACATACTGTTTCTGTAGTATCCTCGGTCCACTTTTGTATCTATTTCCTAAATGGATTTTTTACACTCAGTGACCATCAGTGTCAGTTTGTCACAGTCATCACCTGCACCAGTTTCCCTCACTGCCCATATGTGCTACTCACCCCTAGCTTTATCAGGGCCCTGTCACAATTCTTTCTTTTTGCTTCACCATTTGTGTAGTTTTCTGATTCTTTGTCTCACTTTTCACACTGTTATTTTTATAATCTGTAATGGATTTCCTACGTGGTGAAGAGGAGAATGAGACTATATTCTCTATAAAACCACTTCCACTTTGGTTGTACAGCTATTTTTGTTTAAATAATGCATGGTTTTGGCACGATCTGGCTTATATTTTGCATAATCTCTTCTTGGTCAACTTCAATGAATTGTCAATATAGGGGATTACTAAAATGATATTGTTAGTAATCTTTGTATGATTATTTTCTTCATTTCTATACTTATTGCTCATTCATTGTATTACTGCCTTTGATTACTGTTGGTGTATGACGTGGCGATTTGCATCTTATTTCATAATATTTAAAGACAATATATTAGCCCTGATAAATTGATTCTTATGTCACAAAATACGTGTTGGCCTCTTTCTGTTCTTGAAATAAATAAAACTGAGATATTCAATAAACCAATATTCTGGTATCTAGAAAATCACTGGATATAATTTTCTATAACCTATGTAAGGTATATATTTACTACCTCCTCACAGACCTCACACAAAGTCTGTTTGCGCTCTATCGATTAGTACCAGTATTCTCAGTCAACATCCAGGCCAACTTCAATTAGTGACCATCAATGCATTCAATCCCCATTGGCCTGGGTTCAATTCCCTCCAGCCTCCACGGGTGCCACTTTGTCTTACTCATCATGCATGTCAGTTCGCCAAAGTCACTAACTGAGCCAGTCACTCTCAATGTAAGGTCCCCCCCAGTCACCATTATGCTGATTCACCACAGTCACCATCTGTGGCAATTCAGATCAATCACAAGCAGCACCAGTCTTCTCATCCTCCATAAGCACCAGCTCCTCTGAGACACCACACCTTTACTTTGCATCAGCAGGCAGAAGTTCCCTCATTCACTAGTTCCCCTTAATCACCAGCATGACATTACCCTTACACACCAAAAGTCTCAGATCTGCTTTGACACCACCAGTGCTGGGCACCTTCAGTGGCCAACAGTATCAATTTGCAAGAGTCCTCATCATGCCAGTTTCGTCTATCAGCACTAGACTTTTCACTCAATAGCCCTTTCTTCTTAATCTCCATCTGCCCTAAAAACCTTTGTCACTATTAATGACAGTCAAATACAGTCATCATCCATCCCAGGAACCCTGGGTCCTCACAGGTGTGAATTCCCCACAGTTCAGAAACCATGTAAGTTCTGCTTGAGTCAATATCACTCATCAGCGAAAGTCACCTTGGGGGTATGCTTCTCACAGCTGTCTTTGGTTTAAGGTCTCACCAGGTCCGGTCATCATCAATTCTTGTCAAACATCATCAACACCATGTCCACTCAGGCAGTTAGTGTCACGTCCTCTCGGTTAGTATCAGCACCTGAGGGTAGCGCCTGTCGGGATCGAGAGCTGATGTCAACAACGGAGGGTTCGGATACTAATAGTGCCTGAGGGGTTCTGCAGCTGACGACGACCGACGGGAACTTCTGCTGATAGTGCCTGATGGCAACTTACACCAAAGGTAACTGAGGAAACCTAAACCAGTTTTGACTGGCACTGATAAGTGTGACTGGGGAGTGTCTGCCGCTGATGTGAACTCTTGCGTAACTGCCACACATTGTGAATGTGCATCTATGTGAATCGTAACTAAGATTAGCCTGGTAGTGATGAAGACTAAGCAAACTCACCATGATGGAGAATCAGGGTACTGAAACTAATAGTGGCTCTGTGGAAACTAAGAGGAGCTGGCATTGATATTGCTTCAGAACCACTCATGCTAATGATGCCTTGAGGAGATAATGATAGTACCAGAGTGGAGCTGGTGCTGATGATGACTGAGGGGAATTGACGCTGAAAGAGAATTTAATGCTGCTGACTTGATAAGATCGTCACTGAAAATGCCTGAGTATATATGGTACTGAAGGTAACCAAGGGAAAATGACGCTTGTGGTGCCTCAGGAGATCTGGTGCTGACGACCCATGGGGAAATCACGCTGCTAGTGTCTGAGGGGAGCATCAGTTCTCATCAGTCATCATCAGCACCAGATTCCCCCAAGGGATTATCAGTAAGAGACTCAAGCTATCATTAGCACCTCTCGTCCTGAACTCCATCAAGGCCAGTTCCCTTTACACGTCTGGGGTCACGGTTCCCCACAGCCACCATCAGTGCCGGTAACCTAATTCTCCATTAGGGCCACTATGTTATTCTTCATCAGTTATAAGTGAACCTCTATCACTATCAACACCAATTCCACATACAATCCAGGCCGGTTCCCTGTAGTCAACATTCCTGTAATTTTTCCCCAATAGGCATTTGTACTAAACCCCTCCAAACACCATTTGTGCACGCATCCGTTGGTCAACATCAGTGCCAGAGCCACTCAGAAAGCAGCCGCAACAGTTTCTCACAATCTCGAATAGTGACAGTTGTATCAATTATAATACTCACCAGTCCTTATTAGTTCCAAGCAGCACCACTGCTCTAGAGTCACCAGTGCCCCCTATTCCAATCAGTCACCATCCATTCTAATTGTATTCAGTCACTATTAGCGCAGCCAGCATCAGCATCTGTCACTCTCAGTCCATCATCAGGGGCAGTTCTCCCGGGTCATCATCAGAGCCAGTTCCAACAGTCATCATCTGTGACAATTTTCCTCAGCTACATTCAGCATCAATTATTCTCCAAACAACTAGCATCAGTTTCCATCAGCCACATTACGTCTACTGCCATCACTGACAGTTTCCCTTGTTCGCAGATTACAGGGACTTTCTGAATGTATATGTATGGAGACCAGCCCTCGGTTTCTGTGCAGTTGTAGAAGCACACTGACCCTGCTCTGAAGTCAGCCATATAATTGCTAGGGTCAAATGACCCACAGTGCTTGAAAGTGCAAAAGAGGCTACACCATCAATGGCAGCTCTTGTATTTTGTCATTGATAGCAGTGCTGCTCAGTTAACATGGAAGTCAGTTCCTGTCAAGTCACCAGCAATGCCAGTTTTCCAAAATCAAAGCAATCTCTGGTGATCTTACAGTGACACATGATTAAGTTATTTCTAGATTCAACTACAGGAAGGCTTGCTTGTCTCCAGCCCTAACAATAGAGCATTGGGCATAACAATATCCCAGCCTTGCACACTCCAACATAGCAACTGCGCATGGAACAGCCCTTAAGCCTTCGCCTCGCTGTCTTTCATCAGGATAGCACTACCTCAAGGAACGCCCACACCCCTCCCCATCACTTAACATCCCCCTAATCACTGCAAACAAACTAGTCCTGCAAATCAAAAACTGCACGTGTATCTTTGCCTCCCAGAACTGTATTTAAACCGTGCCACTCAGACCCAAGTTCCTTAACACCCACATCAGCGCCACTAGGGTGGACACATTTTCATTATTACTCTGCAGGACACTTCAGCGCACGTGGAGACACTGGAAACCATTTGCTGGTTAGAGAGACTATGAGTCATGTAGAACAATTTTGGGGTTTCATTCTAAATCCCCTCCTGTAAATCAAACCATCTTACAAGATACACCTCTCCTGGAGATTGGGAGTATCTGGTGTGATTACTATTCATACTGCGTTCTAATCTCTTTACTCCTCCTGGAGTAAGCCCTGGCATCTATTGCAACCTTTGAGAGAAGTTTAGAAAGTTTGGAATTAAATTGTCTTAAGCTTTGAAACATAAATGATAAATATAAGTATCGAACACGTCACAGCCAAGTGACCACCTACTGACACACGGCCCAAAGTAAAGGCAGGGAGTGCTAAAAAAAAACCCTGAGAAGGCCCACAACAACATGAGTAAGTAACTAGGGTGGTCAGACAACTGAACCAGATGAATTCCAGTGAGTAGGCTTAAGTCATGGAATTAGGATACTTGACATCTAATCTCTGTTTTTCACTTCACTTAAATATGCTGGAAATAAATAGTGCATTTTGAAGCATGCGCAAGGACAACAACACAGTGACATTTCCCTGTTAAGGGAAGCTGCTTGGCCTTGCCATTGGAATCACTCGCACCCCCGGTCGTGGACTAGATGGAAACTGCGAAATCAGGAGACATTTTCGAATGCTGGGCTCCAATTTGGTCAAAATGGGTAGTCTTGGGTTATCACTTTTTAACGTATCGCCCAGGTCTCTTTTTGGTAACAAAGAGTATTTAGAATCAATGTAAAAGCTGCAAAGGAGAATGGGTTTAAAACATGGACTGCGTAATACCTGGAGGATTGAGAAAGTGTCTAGTTTCATAGTATATTCACCAAAATCCAAAAAAGGGGGGATTGCCCAACATGCGCAGCAAGCATGGGCGTCCGCAGGGGGGGGGGGGGCAAGAGGGGGCGCTTGCCCCCCCCCGGATCGCCGGTGTGGGCCCAGTCAGGGGGCCCTCTCCTGGGCCTGGCTGCCATGGGCTAAAATCGGAAACATGACACCGCATCCCTTTGAGGTGCTGCAGACTGGGCAGGGCAGGGTTTGTGGCCGTGATTAGCTTTCCCTGCATCTCTTTCGCCTAGCTTAATCGCTGCATCTGCATGATAACAGCGTTAGGCAGACACTTGTGGTGTTCGAAGCTCACAGACACAGTATGTAACCATGTTTGCTGCGGTGGGGTGCAGGCAAAAAAGAATTAAATCTAGGTGTTCCCTTCCGACTCAGAAAACAGATTAACTCCTATGATTGACAACATTAAATATTTGAAGAGAGAAACAACACCATAATCGTCAGCCACAACCAAAGTAGAGCTACAGTTACAATATCTGAAGGTGCTTATGAACCAACAGCCCACGCAAGAGGCGGTAGTGGCAGACTGGCCACTAACCAATGTTTGGGGACAGGATTTATTTTCTTTTTTACAAATTAATCTCTGAACTGGATATAATGTCCCCCTTTCAAACACCTCTATACGGGGAAATTCGGTTCAAATTAGAACATTCTCTCACTTGGCAGTGACAGAAAGGAAACTAAAACAGAGGTCATCATGTTAAAATAATTACAGCAGTTTGCCAGAAAAGGGTGCCTGATATTTAACAGTCTGTGTCAGAAAACGTACCAAATGATGACAAACGAAAAACATATAAAGGGGTTCTACTGTTAATTTTCATACTAAAATCTTTCAAGTTTTATGGGATTGGTTCATCAATTCCTGCATCCACATTTCCAGTACCACCGACTGTTCCCACGTTTGTTTCTCATTATGTAAGAACCTACACTCCTCTAGGACCGTTGCTTAATTTGTAAGTAGAAGCCCCGGGGCTCACAGTTTTGCTCAGAAGGAGCTGCTGAATTTTAGCACGCTGAAAGCCATGGCTGCATAGTCTTGATTCCGCCGCCTGTTTCCTTGTTCCACAACCTCCTGTCCTTTTCTCTCACTCTTGCAGGTTCTTGCTTTGAACCTTCGTCACTTTTTTCGGCCTTTTTCTTCCTCCTTTGCTCCTTGTGTGTTTTCCACTCTCTTGCTTTGGATAAAAGTCTGACAAAGAAATAAAAGTACTGGTCCCCAAAAATATGTGCTGTGCGCACCCCCTCACCCACTGGCTCAAATGAAGCAAGGTCTAGAACCTATCACTCGCACATGTAAAAATTAATTCAATTCTTCGACCTTGGTTCTGAGGTTTCTACAAGGTCTCCCTCTTCATCTCATATCTATTCTTTCACACTTGCTATTAAGACGCATTTTAACTCTGCTTTTCAGTCAAATCTTTGGATAATTTATCTGATAACTTCGTAAAACATGGGTCCCATTACTGCCAGCAGGCCTCCAGATAATAGTGCGATCTATAAAGGTTTTCATAACATAATGTAATATAACAAAACATTTTGGCAAGGGAAGCAGGCTCTGACAACTTCCCCACTGCAGAACGAAATGAGTAAAGGATGGAAGCCACCAATTAACCTCATCCTTGTCTACCAAGGGGAAGCAAGTAGTGATCCATAGCAGCAGGCCGGCAAAGACGGAGGCCACAAGGGTACGCAGTGACACAGCGATACATTGAAGAGTCCTTCTGACTAACAGGCCATGGTGACCCATGAAGAAGGAATGAAGCCTTCCAGACTATCTCAACTTATGGGTGGAAAGTTACTTTTAATTGCCCTCCATCGATTTCCCAGGTCCCCTCAGATACATTTCATGGCAGTGAACAGGTTCTTTTCAAATGACATACAGGCCACTCAATTGATCTGGGTGTATAAAAATCTTGAATAGTAGAGCATATCAGTTCTGTGTCTAAATGCCTAGTGCAAGATGTTACAAACTGCTGCATGTTGTGCAAAAGTGTCGCCTCTGGAAACCCTGTAGACCCAATTAAAGTAATTAACTAGAATATTCATTATAGAAGGGTGCAGTCAAGGAGGAACTATCAACCAATCTCAAGCCTGTATACCTCTCAGGAGGCACCCATAATAGGTAACTTTCATCCCGTGCACCAAAACCGCATTCCGGACCATACCCCTGACTGTGTGAACTGGTCGATCATGTGGGCATGACAAGCTGTCTACTTCCAAGAACAACAAGCATTGGCATAGCCAATAGGTCTCGCCTATCGGACCTTATAAGTGTTTAGCCATGCACCAGTTGATGTTGTTGCACCAAGGATATTCTGCTGCATAACTAAATTCTTATAAGGTCCAAACAGCTAGACCTATTGGCTATGCTAATGCTTGTTATTAAGTGACCTCAAAACACGGTTTCTTCCCTAGAATGGGCAAGGCCCCTGAATAACGTAAAATAGGGCTAAGCTCGTCCTCCATTTTCTTGCCCCCCTACTCCTAGCTGAATGTAACTCAAGTCTCTCAGTACTCCATCTCACCAAACCCATGAGCTCCATTCTGTCCATCCTTATTGTTTTCCTTTTGGTCTCTGCCTCTGTTCTAAAGAGATTGTGCATTGGAGGACATGTAGCCCTGCCACTTCCATGTTCAATGACTTGCAGAGTACACCTAAAACCTACCCATTTATCAGCCCCCTTGCTTCAGTTTTCCTGCACCTGACCTTTACTTCTGCACTGAGATTTCCCTCTCTTGCTTTTCCACTGACTCTATATAGGAGGTAGGCATTCTTCTGTCCATGTTGAAACCTGGCTTTCCCAATGACTTGTGCTGTGTGAGAATATTACAAGGAATATCTATTGCCAGTGTCTAGGGAATTGCCAATATTATCAATGCATTGTTCACAGCTGGACTTGTCCCCAAAGTTTGGAAATCCAGTGTTGTTAGCCCTCTGCCTTTAAAAGATGGTTTGGATGTTCCAAATGTTTATAACTCTGATCTCATGGTGCTGTTACCTACTTTGGAAAAGAAGACAAAGCAAATAATGTCTGAACAACTTACCGACCATCTTGAAGAATTCAATGCTCTAAACACTCGTCTGTGAGTTTCTGTCCAAGTAGATAGATGGAATCAGTCATGGCTTTCGTACTTAATGAGGTGCTTCATTAATGTTGTTTGATAGGATGTGGCTTAGCGAGGTTGATTCTACTAGCTCTTCAATTTGACACAATCGTCCACTGTACCATCATTGAAAGGTTTGCTGATGTGGGTCTCTCTAGAACCACATCAACCTGATTTAGAATTCTTTTGTTTTTTTTCTGGCCATTTTTAGTTTTTCCCTCGGTTTCATTGTAGTTGCCAGGTCATCTGCTGTGGCGCCTCACAAGATTTTTCTCTTCCCCCCTATGGGTTTCTTTGTCTATTTAAGCTCTTTGTCTTATTAGATTTTTAAAAAATGTATTTAATACTTGTGCTCAATCATGTCGGAGGATGGTGATGAAGTTAAAAATGTGCCCCCCCCTGGAAACATTTCTGCGGGCTCCCATGGCAGCAAGTATGAGTGTACTGCAGTCTTGAATCTACTATTTTAACAAACTGTTTGATCTTGGGAAAATAATACTTTCCCTGTGCCTCTGTTCACTGATCTGACAAAATGTCAGCATTTCGAAACACGCATAAAGTAAGATCCAAACACAAAGGGCATTCTCCCAGAATAGGTCTCCAGTAAAGAGGTCATTCACGCTTTCAGATCCGTTTATCGGCATGTTGCTAAATTTGCGTCTGTTCGTCTGAAAGTGTTCCTGAAGCGATATTGTACACGACCAACCACAGGAGCACTTTACAGCTAATGAAGGGCTAAATGGGAGATCTTTGCTCGTCCTGAGACTGCGAGAAGATTAGAGGGGCATGGAACCAAAATGAAAGACGACGACGTGGGTCCTGTCCCTTTGCCCGCACAAAGGCGCTGCGGCGGGCAAAGGGACAGGACCCACGCTTGCAAAACAAGCCCTCAAAATGCGGACGGTTTTTCACTGTCGCCTCTACCCAAAGCACAACTCACCTCCCTCGTACCCGCTCTGCTTCCGGTGGCGTCGTCTTGTTGCTATGGTTACCACCCATTAGCAGCATGCATCTGCTTGTAACCCCGAGGCCCTTCGCCCTGTTACTCTGCTGTCGGAGTGGTTCCGTCAGCCCAGGGCCACACTACAACATCCTTCAAAACCCCGGGTACACACGGGTCACAAGAAGAGACTTCTTTCTTACCGCCATAATAAACTCATTCCACCAACAGACGGACACAACACATCCGACTCTTCGGGATCTGCTTCCGGGACCAAACAACAAAGCCACATGGGAAGTGTAGTTTCTATAGGTTACGTTTGACGTCTAGTTCCGATTGGACAAATGTTCCTTTGGCGTCCTTAGCAACCACACAGCCCACGTGACCGCCCTTTACCGCCGAGTTCTTAAATGGAAGTTGGACCGATTACCTGCTCTGCTGCGTTTCCGGAAAGAAACAAGAGAGAGGGCAGCAATCGAGTTGTAATAACTGTTGTAGAATTACACGTCCTTTTTTTTTTTTTTTTGCACATTTATCTAGCGCGAACTCGACCCGAAGGTATTGGAGCGCTTTACATGAGCACCAGTTACGTTGCATTATTCATATTAATTTTTTTGGTAGGCACAGGGAGATTAAGCGATTTTGCCCAGAATCACAGGATGTGGAGTCGACCTGATGGGCTGAGAATTAGCTGGGGAACCAGGCAAAAGAATGATGGTCATAATTCCATAGATGATGATCACGTAAAGCCGGACTATGTAGAACTGTTTTGCTGGACATGTCATGCAGTAGCCTCTCAATAGGGGCAGTGCTAACAACCACCCACACCCATCCAATACAGGCATTACCAGTCAGGTGAGACATTGAGTTGTTGGTTGACTAGGCTGTGAGCCCTGGTTAAGCAACAGCCACAGTCCCTTGCAGTATGAACCACAGAAAGTCACTAAATTAACTTGTGCTTAACCTGGTTTTTTTGGCACAATAAGCAGTCATGCTTAACTTAGAAGCAATGTGTAAAATGTTTATGCAGCACATAAACAAGAATAAAGTGAAAATACAACACAATACATTTTAATAAATCATTTGACACCAAAATGAAAATCCAATCAGTAGAACCAGAGTTACGAATGTTTAAAGTTTTTTTGTAAAACTAGCACCTAATAGATCAAAGCACCAACCGCAGACATCTAGTTGTGTGTGACTGAATCAAAATCAAAAGTTAAGCTGACCACGATGTAGATACAAATAGCGGATTGGGCCCGGTCAGCGCTTACCTTTGGAAGTGGAAAAATTCTTGAAGAAAAGTTTCTGAGAAGATACATTTCAGCAGGGAAAGGCTGCAGGAGCTGTCCAAGTAGGGAGTGTCATCGTCGGATGGCCTTGGGTCAAAGCTAGGGTGAAGATTTCTACGTTCGGACTTAGCCACCAAAATAGAAGTAGAAAAACTCCAGTTGGATGAAGCAGGTCATTATAACCGAAGACAGTTGCATAAGGCTGGATCCCCCTTTGGCGAAGAACCGCCGAAAAGGATTTGCTGATGCAGAGCTGGACGTGGTGGGAGAAGCTGGCCCACAGTGTATATCAAACAGATTGATTTATCTTAGAGCAGTTCATATATGTAAGGTCTTCAAGTGAGGCAATACTACACTTTGCTTGCTGGATAAGTTGTAGGCGTTTATGCCACTATGGATTCTAAGACCAATAATTACTTTCAATATTGTTGAAGGGTCATTCAGCTGTATTTTTTTTTTTTTTAAAGTCCTGAAGATGGTCTAGTGGATGCAAACAGTTGTTTAGCGAAACGTTGACAATTACACCGATTTCATAGATCATTGTATCAAAGGCAATGTTGTCTGCATAGTTGAGTTATAGTGCCTTGGAAATATTTGAAAACGGCACACAATTGTAACAAAGAAAGAGATGTATTATTGTAACTTCTGGTTGCTTTGTGTTTTGGATTATTTTGTACCCTTTTTTTAAATTAAATTTAATGGATATAAAATTCAACTTTTGAATATATACACCCGTGTGACAAATATTTCTTTTATAATTTTGATTATATATAGATAAATAGAATTTGATTTTGAAATTGTGAATTGCAAACTACTTCGATAGAGTTTGTTAAACATTGTTTGCAGTAACTATACAAATATCTAATTCAACAAATCCCTTGTAGGCATATTTTCCCACCAATATTTGTTTGACCAAGCAGTCAAGTGTTCATTGGGTTTCCCATTTATTTTTAAGAATCTTATTTCCAGGATGACATGCTGGTATTTGGGAAGAAAACGGAAGAGCATGATGAGGTATTGAGGAGAGTGCTGAGAACTTCGCAGTGGTGTGGATTGACCATCAGACTTGAGAAATGCAAAATTGGGGTTGAAGGTGTGGAATACTTAGGTCATTGGTTAAATGACCAGGGGGCGGCACCCAAGTTGAAGTTGGTCATTGAGGAAGCATCTGCTCCATGGAACAAAGACCAGTTAAGGTCATTTTTAGGATTGGTGGAGTACTGTTCACGTTTTGTTCTGACGTTTGTTGAGAAAACAGTATGTATGAGAAAACTCTTGGCAAGAAATGTAAAATTTGAATGGAGTGAGAAATGTCAGAAGGAATTTGATCTGATCAAAAAGTGAATTGCATTAACCACGGCATTGAAGCCATTTGACACAAGAGACAGATGTAGAATTTGCACTGATGCTTATGGCGTAGGTTTGGGTACTGTTATGATGCAACACAGAGATGGAAAGGCGGTAACCATTGCTTATGCCTTAAGCCCTTTGAAAGGTGTCAAGTTGTCATATTCTACTATTGAGAGAGAAGGTTTACCGTGTTTGTGGGCTGCGTGTCACTTTCGGAAGTTCACGTGGGATATGCATTTTGTGATTTGCATTGATCATCAACCTTTTGTGGATGTGTTTAATAGGATAGGTACAGATCAGGTTTCATCAAAGATTAAAAAGTGGGTTTTGAGGTTGATAGAATACACTTTCAGAATGGAATATATACCTGGAAGAAAAAATGTGGTTGCTGACTGCTTGTCAGGGTTACCTGTGGAAAGCGAGGATGGAGGGATTGAAGAAGAGGAGCATTGGCTTGTGGTGAATGAGGAAATACAAAGGGTCGGATATCTCATGGGTAACGGATACAGTCAGTCAGTGAGGACAACACATTGCAAGAGGGGAAGGAGTATATGGTGTAGGAATGGCTGCCAAGGGTAAAGCTTCTGATAAAGCAGAGTCATTCGGGAATGTTTACACTGAATTATCTATCATTAGTGAAGTAGTCTTCTGGGCCTAGCTGTTGGTCGCACTAGAGGTATTGAGGAATTGTATAGTGAGATTAGCACACAAGAGTCCTGCTGACATTAGGGAAACCAAGCACAAGGTGAGGTTGGAGTACTGGTGGACAGGATTAGACAAAAAGGTGGAAAGGGCAATAAGAGGTTGTTTATCATGTGCGTGGAGCGACAAATCGCAAAAGACAGTGGAATATTCACCCCTTTTTTAAATATTCAACCATTTGACTATCTGGGGGCAGCAGAATCTTTGGTCTATATGCTAATAAGGTTTGAACAATTTGCCCATGTAAAAACCAGTGACTGTCGGGAATCCCATATTTCTGCTGTATTTCACCAAAGCTGAGGATGACGTCGCCTGTCATAATATCACCCAGGCATCTTATCCCATGCTCCCTCCATGCAGTGCAGTTCGCGCTTTGGCCCAGATGAGGAAATAGAGTAGATTTCCACAGATTAGTATTGGCGTTTATTTTAGGGATCTTCAGGATTTTACTGATGGCCTTCCAGGTTCCCCAGACCCCTTCAATGATCTTATACCTTGCCTTCCTATAATACCTTCGATCCACCTCACACTGCAGCAATCCATAGGCCTTCCTCCCTAGTAGTAGCTCGAAAATAGAGGGGGGGGGGGTCCTGGCTCTCAATTTGGACTTCAAATGGTAGGGGATCAGATTGAATCAGTATATTCATTTGCGTGAGGAGGCATACCAGATGGTATAATCTAAGGTTCGGCATAGCCAGGCCTCCCCTATCCCATGGTAATGTCAGGTGGTTAATTGAGCGTCTGATTTTGCCCTACTGCCAAACAAACCTAACAAATGTGGCTTCAATTTTCCTGATCACACTTTTCCCCTAACAGCAGTGGAATAGCCCTAAACAGGTATAATATTTTGGGGAACATCGTCATTTTTAAAACATTCACCCTGCCAATCAAAGATAGGTGTAACACATCAATTCTTTTCAGATCTGTTTCAATTGAATTAATGAGGGGAAGATAGTTCTCTCCAACCATCTTCTCAACTAGTGCATTAATTCTGACCCCAAGATATACAGCTGAGTCTACAAATCTATGATCAGTCTTCGCGATATTTTTAGTACAGATAATCTGGGTTTTCCCCACATTTAACCGATAGCCAGATCGAAGCCCAAATTCATTGGACAATTGTACCAGTACAGGCATTGCTTGGTGTGGGTCCGGAGTTATTATCGCCAGGTCATCAGCGTAGGCAAGCAGTTTTGTAGTAAAGCCATTAAACACCACAGGGCTAATTTGACGCGAGGCCAAAATTCTCTGTATAAAAGGATCTATATATAAGGAAAACAGGATCGGGGAGCAAGGGCAGCCCTGGCGCGTTCCCCTCTTGATCACTATTTTATCCGACCGTTGCCCCATAACAATGACCCGAGCCACCGGGTCAAGGTACATAGCTTTAATTGCCCTCAGAAAGTTACTACCAAAGCCTCTGCCGGCCAGAATACCCCAGAGAAATTCCCAGACCACTCGGTCGAAGGCTTTCTCCACGTCGAGGAGGATCATGGCCACCCACCCCCCGCGGCACCATGGGCATCGAATAGCGCTATTGCCGGTCTAATATGATCAATGGTGCCTCCCCCAGGCACAAACCCATGCTGCCACGGGGAAACAAGACGGCCAATAACCCCCCCCCCCCCCAACCTGCTAGCCCAGACCTTAGGGTATAACTTTGTGTCCGCATTAATTACCGATATTGGGCGATAAGACCCCGGCAGTTCCTTTGGTTTCCCCTTCTTATGAAAGATAACGATGTTAGTCTCTTTCCACGACTCCGGTATAATACCTGAGCACAAAATCCCATCAAATAGATCAAGTAGAAGTGGGGCGATCTCCTTTTCTAAGCATTTATAGACCTCGAGGGGTATTCCGTCAGGGCCTGCAGCCTTGCCTGCAGCTAACTCCCGTAGGGCCTTAGTTAATTCCAACCTATCTAGCTCTCTATCAAGTTCTTCTCTACACTGTGCATCTATACCAGGACCACCATCCACATAGCCAGGGCCCTGTACGCCAGTCACACCCTCCTCGTCATACAATTTTTGATAAAAGTTCTGAAAAACCCTTAAAATATCTTTAGGCTCCGTATACTCCTTGTCTTCATCCTGTATAAGGGAAATTAAATTCTTAGACCTCTCTTGTCTTATCTGCAAAGCCAATGCCCTATCCGCCTGTTTCATAGCGTCTTGCCTTAGAAACTTGGTACTCGCTGGCTTCCTTCTGTATAACTATTTTCTGGAGATCAGCTTTAATAATAGTTATTCTTTTTAAACTCTCCTGTCCATCACGTCCTTGGCCTATATCCTTAATATGCTGCTCTTCAGCTACCACTAGTGTGTCCATAAGCATCTCAATCTCTCTCTTATCATCTCTCCTAAGCCTAGCTGAACAGCTTATCGCCTCTTCCTTAAAGAAGCCTTAAAGGCATCCCACAGGCCGTTCCGGGACGTGCTATATCGATTAGCATCATAAAACTCATCAGCCCATTTTCTAAGATGTTCCACGAATCTGGTATCTAATAATAATTTCCTCTCAAAAGACCAGCTAGTTTGCTTTCTCTCAACTTTAGGCACTTCACAAAACAACACCAGGGGATTGTGGTCCGAAATTGATTTTGGGAGTTTCTTGATACGAACCTTATTCAACTCTGAGGAGGAGATCAGGAAGTAGTCTAACTTAGAATACCTCAAATTAGGACTAGAGAAGTAGGTGTATCCTGGATCCAAGGTTTCCTTGATCCCCCACACATCCTTGAGGCCATGAGACTTCATAAGAGAATCAAGGGCTCGGAACACTCTAGGTTTCCGCCCAGAATAACCAGCTGGCTTATTCCAATCTACTGAAATATTTAAATCCCCACAAACTATTATGGGCGTTGGCCAATTGGCTAGCTCTCCTTCCAAGAAGTCAAAAATGTCTGGATCATCCTGATTAGACCCGTATGTTATGTTATGTTATGTTAAAAACATTTGTACCGCGCTCGGTCACCAGACGGTTTCATGGCGCTCAAAAACAATAGCGGAGGGAGCAGTGCAGCAGAATAACTCAGTAGGCTAGCTTGAAAAGATAGGTCTTGAGTAGTTTGCGGAAGCAGACATAACAAGGGCAAAGTCTGAGGGAGATAGGGAGGGAGTTCCACAAAGTGGGGGCCAAGAACGAAAAACATAATCCTCCATGCTTTTTGCGTTTATACCTTGGGGTCACCAGCAGGTTTTGAGAGATAGACCGGAGATCTCTAGAGGGGGTATAGCGCTGAAGGCTAGATGTGATAAAAGCAGGGGCTTGGTCCATAAGGGCTTTAAAAACAATACAGCCAAGTTTGAACGCACGGGGAGCCAGTGCAATCTGTTCAACAGGGGCGAGACATGTTGATGTTTGGGCTGATGAAAGACCAGTCTTGCCGCCTGGTTTTGCACCAACTGCAACCGGTGAAGATGGTAAGCAGGAATCCCAACATAGAGGGAGTTGGCGTAGTCAATGCGCGAGGTAACAAGAGCCATAATGACAAGGATGAGTGCCTCGGTGGTGAGAAACCTACGAATTTTGCATATCCTGCGCAGGTGGAAAAAACAGGATGATGTTACTGCATTCATTTGAGGCCTCATGGACAAGTCACTAGAGATGATAACACCTAGGCTCTTTACCGAATTGACAGGGCAGGGCAAGGGCCCAAGGGAGGGGGGCCAGAAGCTGGAATTCCAAGGGTTAGCTGGCCCACCCATCAACACCAACTCCGTCTTGTTAGGATTAAGCTTCAGCTGACTAAAATGCATCCACTCAGAGATCACAAGCGTAGTGGATTGAAAGTTGGTACAGGAAGAGGGAGAGGAGTCCACAGGAAAGATCAAATGTAAGTCGTCCGCATAATTAAAAATAGTAACGCGGGTGTGACAGAGGGAAGCCAAAAGGGGTTGCATATAAAGATTAAACAAAAGTGGCGACAGAGCAGAGCCCTGAGGGACTCCACAAACTAAAGGGGAGTAAGAGGCGGAATAAATGGACAAATGGACTGCCTGGGAGCGCTGATGTAGGAAGGATCTAATCCACGTGAGGGCCATACCCTGGATACCCGCGTTGCTGACACGGTCAACGGAAACTTCACAAGACAACACCAGGGGATTGTGGTCCGAAATTGATTTTGGGAGTTTCTTGATGCGAACCTTATTCAACTCTGAGGAGGAGATCAGGAAGTAGTCTAACTTAGAATACCTCAAATTAGGACTAGAGAAGTAGGTGTAGCCTGGATCTAAGGGTTCCTTGATCCGCCACACATCCTTGAGGCCATGAGACTTCATAAGAGAATCAAGGGCTCGGAACACTCTAGGTTTCCGCCCAGAATAACCAGCTGGCTTATTCCAATCTACTGAAATATTATTATTATTTTTTTTTTTTTCCCAAAACCTTTATTGCACTTTGCATAGCACACAGCGGAATGCCTACAACCCCGAGGGCCGGCCGCTATCTTAGGATCATCGTATACAGAGATTTTCAGCAAAAAGAATAATCATATCACATTGTCAATAAAAAGTCTCGATGCAGGGAGCTGAAACAATAAAAGCGCCAGTTGAGCAATTAATCAATGCAGTAGTTTAAGGTTTTGACGGAGTTTTTTCGTGTTTTGGAAAACAACAAACTCAGAACAACAACAGTTAGGAAAAACAGTGAGGTCTGACACGAATCAGTGCGTTTCAAGTCTTTAGTGTCTCTTGGGAGGTTGGGATCCTGACAGCCCACCCAGTGCGCACATGCCTCAACTCACCCCACCCGCCCCTACCCCCTCGGACTCATTCGTCTAAGCTCCAAGAGGCGACCCGCTGCAGCCGCCCATGCCCCCTCCGCACTCCCTCTTCCCGCCCATGTTTAGCCCTCATCGTCAGATTCATCCAACTCATCCTCTCGCAAGGGTTCGCAGATGTCCCCCCTGTACTCATTCCATTTCAGCCATATCTTATTCCATTTCCCGGGGCAGGCTCGGTTGACGTACACTGCTCGCTCGGTCAACATCACTCTATCCATGTTCACGCACCACTGGGACTTGGTTGGGAGTTCTGCTGCTCCCCAGCGCTGCGCTATGTCGCGTTTCGCAACCATTAGCCCCGCCGTGACCCAAAGTTGCCCGTACCGGGTCAAGTCAGTAGGTTCCCAAATATTTAGCAGGCACCTCCTCGGGTCAGGCAGTATGGAGTGATCTAATGCCTGTGACAGTGTGCGGAGTACTTGTTTCCAGTATTCCTGGATCTTGGGACAGTCCCATATAGTATGGAAGAACGTGCCTTCCTCCCCACACCCACGCAGACAATAGGGATGGGGCGCTCTATGTATGCGATACAGCATCGTGCTTGTATAGTAAACCCTGTGCAGGATCTTAAATTGCACCAGCCGCATGCGTGCCGAGATGCCTATTTCTTTAGGTGACCCAAGAGCTGCGTTCCATTCATGGTCGTCCATGTCGCTAACCTCCCCCTCCCACTTCTCTTTCAGGTGTAGTGTGGGGTCAGGGCTGTTATTGAGGAGCTTACGGTAAGTGAGGGATGTAGCCCGTTCTAGCATGCACTCTGTGAGTAGGCGATCCTCCAAGGGCGAGGACTCTGGGAGTTGTGTGTCAGCTGGAATGGCTGCAAGTAATGCGTGACGGACCTGAATGTACCTGTAGAGTTCCCTGTCGCTGAGCTCGTAGAGTTCTTTTAGTCGGGCAAAGGGGATCACTTCATTCCTCTCCCACAGGTCACCCACCACGGAGATACCTATCGTGTCCCATTGTGCGAACCCCTTGGTGTTCCTCAGGTTGCCTAACGCGCGAGAGTCCCACAGCGGGGTCATCCTTGTGATTTTCCCCTTCCAGCCCAGAGCTGCCGTAGCTGCATGCCATATCTGCACCGTCAACTTGGTGGGGCCGATCAGGGTACGCACCTTGCGGTGATCATATAGTGGACCCAGCAGACTGTCAGCACCCAACTGCTCCCTGTCCGAGTGAAATGCTGGCTCGGCATATGGTGCGTGTATCCATTGATTAATGGGCCTCAATTGTGCAGCCCAATAATACAGTTTCAGATTCGGTAACGCAATGCCCCCGTCATACCAGTCCCTGTGTAGCTTGGATTGTGCCACTCGCGCCGGGAGGTTGCCCCACAGCAAGTTTGAAACCAGAGCCGCTACTTTCTGGAAGAATTTGGGTGGCACCGGGTAGGGTGAACTGTCGAGGACGTACAAGAAGCGCGGCAACGCCATCATCTTGTAAAGCGCCGCCCTGCCGAGGAGTGTCAACGGCAGGCCGGACCAGAATTCCACATCCCGCTTGAGTCTATCCAGGGGCGGCTTCAGATTCTTGTCCACGAATTCAGCCGGGTCCCTAGTGACGTGTATGCCTAGATATTTAAAGGACGATCCTGCCAATCGCAGCGGGCAAGTATCGTCGAGGTCAGGAGCCGGACCCCGTAGGACATAGAGCTCTGATTTGGACCAATTTAGCGTGTAGCCTGAGATCTTGCCGTATGTGTCACAAATGCGTAGCAAGGCCGGTATTCCCACCCCGGGGTCTGTTAGATACAGCAGCATGTCGTCTGCGTAGAGGGACAGGCGGTCTTCCCAACCCCCATTCCCTGGTATACCCTTGAGGAGGGGAGAGGCTCGTATGAGAGTCGCGAGTGGTTCCAGGGAGATGGCAAACAACAGGGGCGACAAAGGGCACCCCTGGCGCGTGCCCCGACCCAGCGGGAAAGTGCGGGAAATGTGGCCGTTCGCCACCACATGAGCCATCGGGGCCGCGTACAGCAGTTTTACCCATGCTAGAAAGCGAGGCCCGAACCCCATATGTGTCAGCGTTTCGAAAAGGTACTCCCACTCCACCAGGTCAAATGCCATTTTGGCATCAAGTGCCAGGATTACTGCCGGTGTGGTGATGGTGTCAGCTCTGGCCAGGATACCATGCAGTCGCCGCAAATTCAGCGCTGTGTTCCTGTGCGGCATAAACCCGGACTGATCCGGATGTATAATTGAGGACAGATGGGGCAGGATCCGCTGCGCCAGAAGCTTGGCCAAGATTTTCACCTCCGCGTTCAATAAGGAAATTGGCCGATAGGAGGAGCAGTTCTCCGGGGGTTTACCCGGCTTGGGGATTGGTATTATAGCAGCCGCACGCTGGTCTGGCGGAAGGGAACCCCTCTCCAGGCAGTCCTTGAACATCCTCAGCTGAGGGTGTCTGTCATCACTTGGTACCATTCTATGGGTATCCCGTTTGGTCCCAGTGCCTTGCCCGGGTTTAGCGCCTGAATGGCCAGTTGGATCTCGTCGGCTGTGATGTCTGCCTCCAGCTCGCTCGACGCCTCCGGTGAGAGGGTCCGAACCTCAATTGGCGCTAAGAGCGCCCTGGCACTTTCAGGCGTAATTTTACGAGTCGGGGTGTACACTCGCTCAAAATGGGACGCAAGTAGTTCTGTTATGCGCCTTGGATCCGTGTGTGTCTCCCCTTGTTCATCTTGTAGACATTGGACCCCCCTGGCGCTACCCTCACGTTTATCGAGCCACGCCAGCATTTTCCCTGCTTTATCCCCCACTTCGTAGATCCTATTCTGAGTGTCGGTTAAGAGACCCCTGACCATCCTCCGCAGGTGATCATTGTACAGCTGCTGCTGGAGAGTGAGTGCGTGCAGGGCAGTGGGAGAAGGGTGGGACTCGTGCGTCGCGGTCCGCTCCCTCAACGTAATCTCTAGGTCGGCCAGTTCCTGAGATTGCTGTTTCTTGTGTCCGGAGATAGTGTTAATGGCCTGACCCCGCAGAACCGTTTTATAGGCCTCCCACAGTGTTGCCGGGGAGCGCACTGAATGGGTATTTTCACGAAAGTAGTGGTTTGTGGCTTGTTTGAGTGCTTTGCGAACCTGTGGGATTTTAAAATATGATGCGTGCATGGGGTAAATGCGCTTACGTGCCCTCGTCTGTAGGGAGAGCGTCAGTGTGAGCGGTGAGTGGTCAGAAATACCACGAGGGTGAATCACCAGGGTATCTACAAGACAAAGGGCCTCCCCCAGTGACAGGAAGTAATCGATGCGAGACAGGCTGCCATGCACCGCGGAGTGAAATGTGTATTTTGTCGTGCCCGGGTGTAAGTGTCTCCAGATGTCTGTCATGCCCATGGCTGAGGTGAATCTGCGAAAGTACGTTTCCCCCCCTGTCTGGTTGGGGGAGGGGTGTCTGTCCAGTTGTGGGTCTACGACCGCATTAAAGTCCCCCCCTAGTATGGTCTCACCCTCGGGGAGAGTTAAAAGGAAGTCCCCTAATCTTGGGAGGTGGACCGAGTGCAAAGCTGGTGGCACATACACTGATACTAAATTAAAGAGTTTCCCCTCCCACTGTCCCTGCACAGCCGCGAAGCAGCCCTGATCATCCGTTTTAATTGATAGGGGCATGAAGCGTGAGTTCTTCTGTATCAGGATACCGGACCCCCTGGAGCCGGACGTGAAAGCAGAATGGGCCCACATTTTGTAGCCACGCCTATCCAAGGCCTTCGTGGCCCCCCCCACCAGGTGTGTCTCTTGCAACAGGGCCACAGTAGGTCGCAGGCGCTTAATTGCCGTCAACACCAATCCCCGCTTAACTTTGTCCCCCAAACCTCTCACATTCCAGGACAGCAGGGTCAGAGGCGGGCATTGTGTGTCAGAGTGAGTTCCCCCCTCTGCCGGTGCGGGATTGTTAGCCATCAGGTGGTATTAGATACATGATGTAGAGCCCCAGAGATGTAACCAGTGTATCGGCTGCGTCTTCGCGCAGCAAAGTGTTCAGAGGCATCACGGGGGCATAGTGTCACCGTCCATCCCCAGCAACGTGGCCTGAGTCCCATAGGTACTGAAACAATGTCTTCAACCCACTATGCACCTTCCTAACATAAACAGTTTAGAACAAACCCCCCTCCCTGCCCCCCTGCTTAACGGACCTCCAACTGCCCGCCACCCCAACTTAGCAGAGTGCTTTACCCATCCCATAACCAGAGTACTTGCTTGTAGGGGGGAGAGCGTCTCCCCAGGCAGGCGGCTTCCCTGAAGGCTTTCGGGGCAGCCATGCCGGCGTCTACTTGCAGTTGTGGAAATTATACGTTAGTTCGGCGTTCGGCGACTGCTTAGGGTTCTGAGTCCAAGGTCGGGTTCAGTCTTCCTCGCCTCCCCCTTCGAACCCATGAGCCGGTGAGCGTCCCGCTCCCTCCATTCGTCCCGATGTTTGCGAGCCCGGTCCGCTGTCTCCTCCACGGTCTCGATCCGGTCTGTGTGTTTTGCGCTGTCGTCCAACGGTGTGCCAACCTTCCAGCCAGTCCCGGGCTGCTCCGGGGGAGTCGAAGATCCACACTTTCTTATCCGCTACCACCCGCAGCTTAGCCGGGAATAGCATGGAGTACGGCAGCTCTCTGTCCCTCAAGGTCTTTTTTACTTCCAGGAACGTTTTCCTTCTCCTAGATACCTCGGCCGTATAGTCCGGGAAGAAAGCAATCTTCGAGTTCTGGATTTGGATGGTCGGTGCCACTCTGGCGGCCTGGAGAATGGCATCCCGATCTCGGAAATTGAACAACCTAGCCAGTATTGGTCGCGGTGTGGCCCCGGACTTGGGTTTCCCTCCCGGGACGCGATGCGCCCTTTCGACGGAGAAGAAGTTCGAGAGTCCCTTGGGTTTGAGCCGAGTTTTGACCAAGTCCTCCACATAGAGGTCCATTGCCCCCGTGTCTTCTGACTCTGGCACACCTAAAATTCGGACATTATTGCGTCGGGAGCGCCCTTCCTGGTCGTCCAGTTTGTCCCTAAGCAGTTTGTTATCGGTTTGCAGCCGTTCCACCGCTGTTTGCAATTCGGACACATCTTCAACCAGCGAATTAGTGACCACCTCGACCTGTTTGACCCTTTCATTTATCTTTTGGAGATCCGCTCTTATCAAGGTGACTTCCGTTGCCGTGGCCCCTACCGTCGTTTGCACTTGGGCCAGTGCTGCCAGGACATCGTCAAGCGTGGCCTTTTTTGCCCCCTCCGTTTCAGACGCTGTTCCGGCGGCCTTGCGTTGGTCTTGGGGTGGTGATTGCTTCCCGTATGCGAATTTGTCCAATTTGACCTGGGTTGAGTTGTGCCGGGGGCCCCTGTTGGACATGGTGCTGCCGTGAATTGAACTGCCTGGAGGATATAGTAATCGCGCGTGGGTTGTGCAGGGTCGCTCCTTTGCGCTCCGGCGGCAGGCTGCGTCGAGGTATACGGTCACCGCAGTGGGGGGTGGCGTCTTCCCGCCGGCGTGTAGTGGTGCGACGCTCTCTTAAGGAGCGCGTACAGGCCAGGCGCCGAGTCTCCCCCCGGCACCGGGTTCAAAAAAGGGGGGGGAGTCTGGCGGTGCGCTGCAAGTTGTGACTCACACCAGCTGGGGCCGCCGCGGTACGCCTCTCCGCAATGTCCCCTTGATGTGGGTGTTGCTCAGGCCCTCGCCCCACTGGTGGCGCCGCGTGTGTATGGCCCCCGGTGCTCCCGTCGGAGAGTCCGCGATTTCTGGAACCCACGCCTGCTGTGGCTGACGCGTTTCTTCGCCGGCCGCTGAGTGGCTTTGCCGGCCGCTGCCAGGGTCTGGCGTCTTCCGCCGTTGCGGCCGGGTAATGGCGGCGCTGGGTTGAGCCTGCGCAGCTCCCGTCGCGCTGTTGGTGAATGGAGGTGAGTCCGGGGAAAGCTGGCGGGTTGTCGTGGTGTGCGCCCCTGTGCTTGGGCGGACGGGAGGGAAGCTTTACGGCGCTGTCGGGGTGACGTGCTCGGGGAGCCGGCGCTTCCTGCCACTCACCCCCGCTTGTGTGACACTTCCGGCTGGATTCAAAGGCACCGGTAATCCGCGGCTTCTCGGCTGCAGTCAGGCCCAGCTCCTCCTCCGCCTCTCGAGTGTGAGATTTCGCCCGTTCTGGCCGCCGCCGCTCACATGAACTTCAGCGTTGCTCACTGCACGGACACCGGGTCCGGTCCGCCCCTTTCCGCCAGTGAAGATCAGGATTTTAATGCGGATTATCGCGGAAAGCCGCCTCTGCCTAGGAGCCTCCCTAAGCTGCGGCCGCCATCGTTGGCTGCTAGCCACGCCCCCCTCTACTGAAATATTTAAATCCCCACAAACTATTATGGGTGTTGGCCAATTGGCTAGCTCTCCTTCCAAGAAGTCTCTCCCCTTAAAGAAGCCTTAAAGGCATCCCACACACCGTTCCGCAGCTAACTCCCGTAGGGCCTTAGTTAATTCCAACCTATCTAGCTCTCTATCAAGTTCTTCTCTACACTGTGCATCTATACCAGGACCACCATCCACATAGCCAGGGCCCTGCACGCCAGTCACACCCTCCTCGTCATACAATTTTTGATAAAAGTTCTGAAAAACCCTTAAAATATCTTTAGGCTTCGTATACTCCTTGTCTTCATCCTGTATAAGGGAAATTAAATTCTTAGACCTCTCTTGTCTTATCTGCAAAGCCAATGCCCTACCCGCCTGTTCCCCTGTTTCATAGCGTCTTGCCTTAGAAACCTGGTACTCGCTGGCTTCCTTCTGTATAACTATTTTCTGGAGATCAGCTTTAATAATAGTTATTCTTTTTAAACTCTCCTGTCCATCACGTCCTTGGCCTATATCCTTAATATGCTGCTCTTCAGCTACCACTAACGTGTCCATAAGCATCTCAATCTCTCTCTTATCATCTCTCCTAAGCCTAGCTGAACAGCTTATCGCCTCTTCCTTAAAGAAGCCTTAAAGGCATCCCACACGCCGTTCCGGGACGTGCTATATTGATTAGCATCATAAAACTCATCAGCCCATTTTCTAAAATGTTCCACGAATCTGGTATCTAATAATAATTTCCTCTCAAAATACCAGCTAATTTGCTTTCTCTCAACTTTAGGCACTTCACAAAACAACACCAGGGGATTGTGGTCCGAAATTGATTTTGGGAGTTTCTTGATGCAAACCTTATTCAACTCTGAGGAGGAGATCAGGAAGTAGTCTAACTTAGAATACCTCAAATTAGGACTAGAGAAGTAGGTGTAGCCTGGATCTAAGGGTTCCTTGATCCCCCACACATCCTTGAGGCCATGAGACTTCATAAGAGAATTAAGGGCTCGGAACACTCTAGGTTTCCGCCCAGAACAACCAGCTGGCTTATTCCAATCTACTGAAATATTTAAATCCCCACAAACTATTATGGGCGTTGGCCAATTGGCTAGCTCTCCTTGCAAGAAGTCAAAAATTTCTGGATCATCCTGATTAGACCCGAATATCACACAGAGAGTATAACTTAAATTGAGTTCCACTATCACCCATCTCCCTGAGCTATCGGCCTTGTGACGCTTAGCCCCCCCCAGATAGGGTTTAGCTAGGATGGCCACCCCCCCTAACTGTTGATGTTTGGGATGAGCAAGCCAGAATTTCAAACCCCCTAAAATTCATCATATTTCTTTTTGCCCAAGGGAGATGAGTCTCCTGTACACAAAAAATATCAAGGTTATTATATTTGGAGAAGTGTTCCACCCTTTGACGCTTCCTCGCATCATTCAGGCCACCCAAGTTGGCTGTACAAATTTTAATGCTTGACATATCCTCGTATCAAATTTCCCTGGCGAGCCTGGATTATTGTTATAACCTTCAATGAGACCTTAAGGCCTATAATATTTACCTTAACACACCTTATTTTCTCTTTTTTTGCTTTTTCCCCCAACCCCTTGTACTCCCCCCTCCTAACTCCTAACCCCCCACCCTTCCCCCCACCCCCCTCGCCCCCCACTTTACCTTTAATCTCGGAGGCAAAATAAATAGTTCTCCCTTCATTGATGATTTTTAACTGAGCTGGGTTGATCAGGTAGGCCTGCATTTTTTTCTCCTGAAATAGGTTGATCAGTTGCCTAAGTCTCCAACGCCTCTCCACCGTTGCATGGCAAAAATCCGGGCGGACAAAGAAAGAGACCCCCTCCATGTTCCTCTTAGCATCCGGTCTTGCCTTCTCCGCGATTGCCTGCCTCAGCACGAAATTGCCCAGAAAAATTAGAATTGCTCTGGGTTTGTCGCCTTCCTTGGTACCTTTTTTTATTTTAAACGGGGTGCGATGCGCTCTCTGGATCTCTGCTGCCCAGTCCCAGCTTGAAAGCTCCGGAAATGCCTGCTCGAATAGTTTAATAACGTAGGCTCTGACATCGGACCCTTCCACGCCCTCGGGTACCCCAAGAATCCGGAGATTATTCCATCTGAGCCTGTTCTCAATGTCCTCCAGTTTCCCCTGGCTGTCTATTACTTGTGAGTTTTGGGCTTAGACCTTGTTAATTGCGGCTGCTGCCTCCGCCTCCGCCTCCCTAGAGACAACTCTGTCCTCCAGATTACGTTACCCAATCTCCCAGGTTAATACAGGCCTTGGACAACTTCCTAACAGCCCCCTGTATTTTCCTTACAGCGGCTTGAGACTTCCGACTATCCTGCCGGGCTTCCTCCCTGTGGGCCAAAATCTCATTATGAATAGTTTCCAGAAGTGACATCTGGGCAGCAGCCCCACCCGGGCTCCCCTGCAAGGGTATTGCTGAAGAATGGTCCCAACTAAGCTCGTGTTGAGGGAGCTCGCGGCTTTTTGGCCCCGCTTGAGGTTTGACTACTGTTACCGGAAAGCCAGGCTCGGAATCACTTTCTGCGTCAAGGTCTGAAACCACACTAGATCTTCTTCATCATCATCATCCTCTGACCACTCACCTCCCTCCGACACTGAAAAAAAACATTCACTCGGGACCTTTTCATTCTCATTTCCCTTGTCGGCTTCCGGGCGGGCCACCGCGTTCTCCTGATCATGCCCGTGGTGTGCCTTTGTTAGCTCGCCGGATTTCTGCCCATCTTGGACTTCTGCCTTGTTCTCGACTTCATCCAAACCAGCTGGACTCCTTTGAATGGCATAAGCAGCTGGTCCGGCATTAATATCCCCTGGCTCGCACTCATACAGTATGTTATTGCTGATAGTACCATTTTCCATATTCTCGCTTTCCAAATTGCCTGGGGCATCAAGCTCAATTATATCAGCTCCTTTCACCATACTTTGTCCTGCGGTACTCAGGGGCAGAGGGGGGGTCAGTCAAATCAGGCAGATTGAGGAGGATACATCATCTCCTGCCTCTAGTTCAGCATCGCCTCCCTCCCCCGCTAGTGTTGTAATCTTTAGCGCCTTCTCTCTACCAGCCTTGGTGAAGATATCTGCAATTGGGGCTGTGGCTGTGGCCTGCCTCGTTCTAGCCGCCATCTGCATTCTTACCTGGGGGGTCTGTATTTTGCCATCAATGTCTCCCGGTGCTGTCTCCACTCCAGTCTTCTTTTTCTTTTCAGCGGCGGATTTTCCTCCCGTATTAACCTTGGGAGCCATTGCCCTTTGTCTTTTCTCTGCCCAAAGCCTCTTTGTGCTCTGATCCCCTTCGCGTCTTGCTGACTTCGCCAACCCCGCCTCAGACGTCGCTCTTCTCCACGAAGCCCGCGGAGTTTCGCCCGTGCCCCGCCCCTTCACTCTCCGCCGGGTGCGGGAACACACAGAGAGAGCAGACCGGGTCAGCTCCTGAAGGAGCCGTAACGCCGAGCCGCGGCAGGTGAGTGGAAAGAGCATCCGTTTAAGTGCTCCGCCGGTTTTATTTATTCAGTTCCCGCAGTTTGTTCCTTTACAGAGGGATCAGGGACCATCTTCTTAGTGAAAGGGGAAACACCCCCGTGGTTCCGCTGGGGTGATTACTTGAGCTTCACTGCTCTGCTGTGCTCGGCCACAACTAGGCGGCCGCGATCTTGCCTCGGAAGCAGCCCGTAGGAATAATGCTAATGATGCGTTTAGCGATCAAAAATTGGTGCAGAGTGAACGGCTTACCGAGGAAACCAAAATGGATGCTCGTCACCGGGATCGCTGGAGATAATGGACTTCCTCAATAGGAATCTATCTAATGAAAATGAGTCAACTCTGTGGGCAGCGGGTAAATCCGCCTGTCTAAGAGGGCCCCAACTGCAGAGGGCCCAGTTCTGACCTTCTCCTAACGTGCTCTAGCATTGGCACGCAGAGACCCTGCTACTGGAGGTGGAGGGGTACTGGGCTGCTGCCCCTGTGAGGAACGCTGCTGTTCTGGCCGCGCGCCCTGCCGTGTGCCTGACTGCCTCCTTTAGGCTGCCCGACGATCACCCTGAGCGAAGGCCCGCCAGAGGCCTTATCGGCCACATTAGCCGAAAGACATTCCTGCGCTGCCCCTGTGTGAAAGACTTACCGCTGCCTGACGATCACCTTGCGAGGAGGCCCGCCAGAGACCTTATTGGCCACATTGGTCTAAAGACATTCATACATTCATGCGCTGCACCTGTGAGGAACGATTCCTGCGCTGCCAATGTGAGAGGGCCATGCCGCTGCCCCAGTGAGCAACCTATCGCTGTGGCCACGCACCTTGCCAGACTGCCCCTCTGCATCAACCTAAAGACATTTCTGCGTGCAGGCGATGGCTGAAGGCGGCATGTAGAGGACCCCAACTGCGGAGGGCCCGGTTCTGACCTTCTCTTAATGCTCTCTAGCTTTGGCGCACAGAGACCCTGTTACTGGAGGCAAAGGGGTACTGGGCCGCTGCCCCTGCGAGGAAGGCTGTTGTTCTGGTTGCGTGCCCTGTTTGTGTGCCTGACCGCCTCCTTTAGGCTGCCCGACGATCACCCTGAGAGGAGGCCTGCAAGAGGCCTTAACGCCACATTAGCCTAAAGCCATTCCTGCACTGCCCTTGTGAGGAACAATTCCTGCTTTGCCACTGTGAGAGAGACATACCACTGCCCGACGATCACCCTGAGAGGAGGCCTGCTAGAGGCCTTATCGGCCACATTAGTCTAAAGACATTCCTGCGCTGCCCCTGTGAGGAACAATCCCTGCGCTGCCACTGGGAGAAAGACATACAGTTGCCCCTGTGAGCAACCCATCGCTGTGGCCACACACCTCGCCGGACTGCCCCTCTGCATCAGCCCAAAGACATTTTTGCGTAGAGGCCCACCCGAGGTCTTACCGGCCTGTACCAGCTGCGCCGGGATGAGACGCCCCGGACCACATGGCCGGGGCCTGCGGGGTGACTGGCCTGACCCCAGTGCGCTTGCCACTGCTCCTGTGAGGCGACCACTGGCTACACACCCGGACCTATTGCTCGGCCTACCTGAGGCTTTTCTGGCCTGCGCGGACCACACAGAGCTGAGACGCGGCGGGGGCCCCTGTGTAGAGCCTAAGGTATCGCAGGACTGAGCCGCCCTTGTTGGGCCCTCTGGAATGGAGGCGGAAGGGAAGGACATTATGACCTATGTGGCACAGCTACTCCATGAGGTCTGGGGAGATGATGACGCTTCCCCGCCGGCTTTTGACTGGGCACACTGAGTGTCCGGGCCCGTTGGCAGGCCAGGCCTCCTTCCGGACATCTTAACCAGGGTCCACTTGTTCACAGAAAAAGAAGCTATTCTTCGGGCGGCGAGAGCCAAGCAGGATCTGACATATGAGGGGAACAAGATCCAGATCTTCCAGGACCTAGCACCCAATACCTTACGGCGCCGCTGCGACTTTAAACCTGTGACAGACAAGCTGCGGAGCATGGACATCTCCCATCAGTGGGGCCACCCATTCGCCCTTATTTTTACATGGGAGTCCAAACGTGGAGTGATGCGGTCCTACAAAGAAGAGGCTCAACTACTCCGACTTCCCTTCTCACGACCCCCCAGCCCCACCAGACTTGCACCTTCTACACAGGTGCCCACCAAGCTGTCCTGGTCGACCGTGCGCCGGCGCAGATGCTCACCACCCCTTGATGAACAAACATCTTCGCAGGCCAAACAGGACATTATCGAACACATCAGGTCCTTAGAGGGGGACAAATCAGTGGCAGGTCCGGATTCTCCAATCCCCTGATAACCAGCTCATGTACCCGTGACGGACTTTGGAACCTTCCTCTAGGAGCACAGCTCTTCCTAGTTGAATTTGATGTTTGCCGCTGTGATCTCGGCGCCACCCACCCCAACTCCCCCTTCGCAGTGTAGCCGGTGCCAAAGCACTCCACCTTGATGAACTTGAGAGCAGTAGATGCCCTACCCCCATCTGTTCTTGAGAGAGCGATGTCTCTGGGCCCATCCAAATCTTAGGGTGCAGGATGGCCCACGGCTGGAACAGAACAATATGGCCCGGTTGGCCAATGTTGGTTATCTACTCTTCTCTCTTCTGTTTTTCTACTTGTCTGAATCTTCTCTCTTTCTTCTTCTTGTCTACTAGGTATGGCGAATGAGAGATCCCAATGTTATGGCGCGCCCCTCTCAATAGGGAAGACCCACTACTGCGCCCCCCTTCCATTACCCTGGCATGCTCTCTACGGTGGCATGATGGACTAACTTGGGATCAGATCTACTTATAGCTGTTCCCGAACCTTTAAAAGATATTATCCCTTAATATCAAGGGGCTTAACTCTCCCAACAAGCGGCAGCAATTGTGGCGCTACCTACTTCAACATAGCCCAGACATCTTTCTTCAAGAAATCCACCTGTTGAAAATAGATGCCCCTCGCATGGCACACCCTAAATATCCCCTCCAATTCTCGGCCACAGCAACCACCAAAACAGCTGGAGTGGCTATTCTATGCAGAAATGGTATCAGGCAAGGGGAACCGAAAGTATTTCGTAGCCCAGATGGACGTTTTATCAGAGCTAGGGTGGAGATTAGGAAACGCCTATTTACACTTTGCAATGTCTACACAACATGTCTATCCATTTACAGAGTGCGGAGGACATGGCCCCAGACCCGTTTGAAGAGGCCTCACTACGGTCCTTCACCGTATCAGATGGAGCAAAGAGCCAGGTGGGTAGGCTTAACGCTGTCAAAATGTCGATACTGCCTAAAATCTTGTATCTATTACCTCCAAATTTTGTTTTATTTTCTAAATCAAAAGTATATCGTGGGTCCATACATACACAGCGTTAAGCCTACAACCTCTTTAGGGCCAGCCGCGTTAGTTGCAAATGCTTTCCAGTGTAGATAAAAGCAATAGTAAACTAATTATATCACAGCATGTCGCCTACAACCCTTGTTGGGCCGGCCGCATGAGCAAGCTTATATATCAATAGTAGCATGCTATTGGATAGTTCAGGACCCATTAGAACCAATAACATTATGTACCTGAGCCAGAGGCCCATATAAAGTGGATAGTTGTAGCGGGATAGAAAAGAGTTGAGGAAGAAGGAAAAGAGATAGAGGAGAGATAGACAGCTCTATGGATGAGCGGGTGGACGGACAGGAAGTGGCATGTGGCAGTGCCCAGTGTGGATAGCACTGTGGGTATTAGTAATTGCTAAGAGGGCGAGCAGACACGCCCGGTCTAATCATGTAATAAGCCTATCGGGGGTTTGACAGGAGTATGGCATCCTCAAAAAGTTGCAGCGCTCTAAGCTTGGAGGGCAAATATCGCGCATGTTCTATTTTACAGAGATATTGGACTAGGGGTGCCAAAAAGCGTTGAAGCAGGTATCACGTGATTGCAGTCACGCTGTGATAAGTTCCATAGTTATTACATGCCACAGGTGCACGTACCAAGCAGCAATCGGGGGTGCCTCTGTCTTTTTCCAGTATAGCGCTATGAGTTGCTTAGCTGCCCCAAGCATGCGAGGCGCTATATTTCAGTCGCTGCGAGTGAGCGCTTTTAAGTTGTCAGGTTTAAGGCCCAGGAGGATCGTGGCTTTAGATTCAGGCAGGGGGAAGCCCAGCACCTCCTTAATATGACAAAGGACTTCTTTCCAGAACAGGGTCAGGAGCGGACAGGCCCACCAAATGTGAATGAAATCACCAGATGCATTCAAACATTTCCAGCACAAGGGGTACATTGCAGGAAACATTTTATGTAACCGGTTGGGCGGGAAGTACCATTGGTCATAATTTTGTATGCATTTTCCATCTGTGGGATGCTACAATAGACCCTGGGAATGTCCCGCCATAGGCGGTTCCATTGTATAGGGGTAATTTCCGAGCTGTACGTCGACTGCCATTGACGTTGATATGGGTGCGTAGTCAGCACAGGAGGGTGTTGCAGAATTTGGTGCGTCCGAGATATAAGGCCTTTCGATTCATCGAAGGAACGGACCAGCCGTTCAAAGGGGGTGTACGGCTGAGTAGCAGCCTGCTGCATTTCTGGTGAAGATACCCAGTGCCGCAACTGCGCATACTATAGGCCCGCTTCTAGTGGGAGACGAAATTCTTCCCTGAACTGGGCAAACATTTTTAGAGTTCCTCCCTCAACCAGCTCCCCAATCACTCTGCAACCTCCCTGTGTCCATTTGGCGAATGGTGGGCCGGGGGAAATAGTGGGTTGCCCGCAATGGGAGTGTGAGGAGAAGGGAAGGTTGTCAACCCTTTACGCACGGCTACCTTATCCCATATATCTATGACCATTTTAGTAGGCACCGCAATATATGCACAACGGGAGCGCGCCGCACGATGGAGCCAAGTAAGATCCCAGATAGTATGCCCCGTTACCACCCTATCCATATGGAACCACACCTTTTCGCTTTCAGTGGTTGTCCATTCTGACACAATACGAAGGTGCGAGGCCCACTAGTATTCCAAAAGGTCAAGGCATGCCAGCCCCCCCCTCTATCCCTCGGCAACACGAGGATCTTGTGGGAGAATCGCGGTCGGCGTCCACTCCATATAAAGATAGTAATATTTTTTTGGAGGCCCTGTATCTGTTGTCGAGGTATAGGGGTGGAAAGACTTTGGAATAGGTATAAGATTTTAGGGAGTGTCGACATTTTGATGGCATTAAGCCTACCGAGCCAAGAGATAGTGAGGGACAGCTTTCTTGCATTCTCGCCAATTGACCTGAGACCATGTGTCTAGGGAAGGGGTCAGCTGGAGTCCTAGATATCTAATATAGTCCGTAGTCCATTGATAGGGAGTGAGCATTTTCAAGACTGGTATCTCCTCTGTCGGAACCGTGAGATTAGAAGCACACGATTTGTCATGATTAATTTTGAGGCCTGATGCCCTTTCAAATGTTGCAGTAGGGCATGGAGCGCCGGGAGAGATGTATGTGGGCGCGATAGCGTGGGAATAAGGTAGTCTGCGAAGAGTGCTACTTTGTTCTGCTGACCTCCCAGGGTAATGCCGTGAATGACTGCATTCTGCCCGTTTACTCAAACCCTCGCTTGCGGGGAGAGGTATGGGGCCATGATCATAGAAATCATGTTTCGTCCCAGGCCAATCTTGTGGAGTACCGAGTTAAGAAAGCTCCAGTCCACTCGCTCAAACGCCTTCTCCGCGTCAAGCGACAGAAGGCAGGCCGGTATGTTCCAGTGGTGTGCTTTCCCCACCAAGTGCGCAATTCTACGCACTTTGTCCGCTGCCTGTCTGTTGCGGATGAAGCCAACTAGTCTGGCCCCACAAGGCCAGGCATGTGGGGATCCAGGCGTTTAGCTAGCATTTTAGTGTAGATTTTGAGGTCAGTGTTTAGTAATGCTATGGGACGGAAAGATGCACACAGCGTGGGATCCTTTCCTGGTTTAGGGATAAGGGCTATTTCTGCCATACCCATGGAGGGTGACGGCCTCTCCGTGTCTGTGAAGGAGTTATATAGGCACAGTAGGTAAAGCTGGAGTTGTGCTATAAGCATACGGTAAAAGACCACCGGTAAGCCGTCCGGGCCCGACGTCTTCCCAAGGGGGAGATCTTTCAGCGCCACCGTCAGTTCTTCCACCATGAGAGGACCGTCCAGTTGTTTGGCGTACTGTGGGTGTATTGGGGTCCAGGGGCACTGGCTCAGTACCTCATCAATATAATCTTGGGAGGGTGTTTCCGCCTTGTAAAGTGCGGTGTAGTAGACCCTAAAGGCCTCACATTTAGCTTGCTCCGCAGTGACCCATCCTCCAGCAGGTAGTTGGATATTCGCAATGTGGGCCTTCACTGCTCGTACCCGCAGCCGCCTCACCAACAATCTACCCACTTTGTCCCCCGCCTTCGAAGTACTGTTGTTTTAAGGCAAGCCGGGACCACTCAGCTTTATTAGTTTGCAGGGAGCGAAGTTGGCCCCGGCGGTTGGCCAGTTTCCGCCTACTTACGAGTGAAGGATGTTCCTGGTCCTGCTTCTCCAGCTTCTCCTGCTTCTTAATATCTTTAGAGAGGCTATCCTCTAGGCGACGGGCGTCCCGTGCCCGCGCGATCACTATGGACGTGATATGGCCACGGATCTTTGCCTTAAAGGCATCCCACACCACAGGGAATGGGGTTTCAGGTAGATCATTGCTCGCAAAGTAAGAGTCAATGGCAGTCCATATAGTCTCCACATTGGCCGGGTCCCGCAGAATATGTGGGGGCAGGCGCCACCGCGGGGAACGAGAGGTGCAAGCGGCCGAGTCCTGCAGGAGAAGCTCAACGTGCGCATGGTCGGATACCGAGATGTCGGACAGAGATGCTGTCAGCGTCTCCTTCATGAAGGCGTGCGACACACATCAATAATCAATACGCGAGTATGAGCGGTAGATACGGGAGTAGTACGAGTTATCCCGCACCTCAGGAAAATGGTATCGCCATGAATCTATCAAGCCAAGGTCCGTTATCTGCTTCCGGAGTGCAGAGGACATAGCACCCGACCCATTCGAGAAGGCTTCACCACGGTCCAGCGTAGGATCCCACACCAAGTTAAAATCTCCCCCCAGAATCAGGGAGGGGTCGCCCTGCGGCACTTGTTCCCGTAATAGCACTCGAAGATAGGAGTCCTGCATCTGGTTTGGTGTATAGACATTACACAATGTGAGTAGGCGTTTTCCGACCTCCACCCCTGTCCTGACAAAATGTCTATCCGGACTACGGAAGATTTTTGGAGTCCCCTGCCCAAAAGCTTGTTTGCGTAGGATAGCCACTTCAGCTGTTTTAGTGTCTGCTGAGGCCCAGAATTGGAGGGGATATGTAGGGTGCGCCATGCGAGAAGTGTCCACCTTTAACAGTTGGGTTTCTTGGAGAAAAATTATGTTTGGGCTAGGTTGCAGTGTGTAGCGCCACACTTGATCTCTCTTGTTAGGTGAGTTAAGCCCCTTGACATTAAGGGATAGTACCTTTAAAGGGTCAGGAAGAGTCATTAACACATCAGATCACAAGTTGGGCCATCGTGCCACCCCTAAGGACATGCTATAATGATGGGGGGGAAAGTAGAGGCGAGTTCTTCTCGTAGACCGGGGCCCTCTGTAGCTGTGCAGTCTCCGGCCCGCCATACCCAAGAGACAGGAAAAGGAAGAGAGTGAGAGCCAGATAGTGGGAAGGAAGAGGAAAAAAAGAGAGCAACCAACATCGGCCAACCAGGCCGACTGTTCCAGTCGTGGGTCATCCTACACCCTAGGATTTGGGTGAACCCAGAGACGTCACTCTCCCAGGAACAGATGAGGGGTAGGTCGTCTGCTGTACTCAAGTTCAGCCAAGGGGGAGGCTCCGGTCTCCGCCACCCTGTTTGAGAGAGGTTGGGGGGCACCTAAAACACAGCGGTAAAAGTTGAAATCCACCAGGGAAGGGCCATGGTCCTCCATAAAGGTTTCAAAGCTGGTTATGGGCACATGTGCTGTTCATCATGGTACTGAGAGCTCCAGGCCTGTCTCCGACTTGTCCCACTCCAGGGACCGGATGTGTTCGATAATGTCCTGCTTGGCCTGTGAGGAGGATTGTTCATCCAAGGGTGGTGAGCGTCTACGCCGGCGTAAAGTGGACCAGAACGGCTTGGCGGGTACTCGTGTAGAAGGTGGAGGCCGGGTGGAGCTGACAGACCGTGATGCGGGAAGTCGGAGTAGTTGAGCTGCCTCTTGGTAGGATCGTATTACTCTGCGTTTGGACTCCCACAGAAAAATAAGAGCAAACGGGTGGCCCCACTGGTACTAGACGCCCAGGCTCCGCAGCTTTTCTGTCATGGGCTTGAAGTCACTGCGGCGTCTCAAAGTATTGGGCGCTAGGTCCTGGAATATCTGAATCTTGTTCCTGTCGTATGTGAGGTCCTGCTTGTCTCTCGCCGCCTGAAGAATAGCCTCTTTTTCTGTGAAAAAGTGAACCCTAGTTAAAATGTCTGGGAGGAGACTTGACCGGCCCGAGGGCCCGGCAACCCGGTGGGCCCGGTCCAAAGCTGGCGGGGAGACGTCGCCATCCCCCCAGACTTCGTGGAGGAGTTGCGCCACATAGGTCATGATGTCTCTCCCCTCCGCCCCAAGAAGGACCCCCCGTATGCGGAGGTTATTCCGGCGGCTCCGATTCTCCAAGTCCTCCCGATTCAGCTGCAACTCTATGTGTTGGTCCTCCAAGGCGGCCAGACACTGCCACAGTTGTTCCTGGTCCTCCATGCGGGCGTCCACTGTTTTGTCCAGCCCGTCCACTCGCTCGCCTAAATCTGTAACCTCCTTCCTGAGTTCCCTAACACAGGAGTGTACTTCGGTGCGCTCGGAGACGATCTGGGTTTTCAATTCGGACATGAAGGTGGCCATAAACGCCTGCATAACCGGAGGTGAGTCCCCCTGAGCCAGCGGGGCCCCTTTAGCCTTAGCAGATGCACCTGCCTTTCCCCACATGGCCACCACGGTGGTATCTTTAGTAGTTGGCGCTGGAACGTCTTTACATCTGTTGGTGCGTGTCACTGTAGCACTGTGTGTGCCCTAAAAAGGGTCAGGCTTGAGGAGCAGTAAGGTGGCAGTTTTTTGTTGTAGGTGCTCAGTCCGGGTGCGCGGCAAGGGGCTATTCCGCCGAGAGAGTACCAAAAATAGCCTGCGTATGCTGGTAGGGGCGTCAATTGGGCTTCCATGCACTATAAATATCCGTAGGTGGGCGTGGAGGGGCAGGTCTGAAGGGTGCGTGGCCACAACAAAGGGCAGCCCACTGGGGTAGCGGCGTGGTATCTTGTTTTGGCATTGCAGGGCCCGCGGCTACCAGGGACAGCGCAGGGCGAACAACAGGCCTCCTCTCCTGGCGTCCCTTGGGCAGTGGTGCACCTTTCCCGCTGCAAGGGCGCGAGGTATGAGCTTTTTCAGGGACAAAGGACACCTTCTAGGCTAGCATGAGTACAAAGGCTTCAGGCGGACACCTCTCAAAGCGATCCCCGGGCAGCCCTGGGGCGGTCTATAAGCACAGAGGCAGGGCGTAGGGTCCGCACAGCAGTTCTCTTCTCCGGGGAGCGGTCATTAATCCCTTACAAGAAAAGGCAGGGCGTGATGAGGAGGGAACAGGGCCGGATCCGCCGCAGTCAGAGCTCCCTACTTTGCATTGATGGCCCTTACCTGGGTGGACCAATGCCCGTGTGCCAATGTGTTGAGGCAAGCCGGCGTATTACATGCCTCCAGTGTCTGACCGCTTTCCGCTCGGTCACACAGTGATGGGCCCTTCCCTGGTCAGCTTAGGGGCCTGGTAAACTGCAGGCGGCCCAGTGGAGGCCAAAGAGCTCAGAGGCAGCAGTCGTCTTCTCCAAGGCAGCAGGCGGACACGTCTTCCCTTCGCGTTACTAGGCCCCTGCGCGCCACAAGCGTGTTGGGGGAGGGTCAGCACCAACGCAGATCACTGTCCATCGCCTCCGGTCGGTGCCCGCCTCCCGATTGCGCCACTCACTGCCACAGGGCCCCACCAGCGGCCACCCATCCCCTCATTTGTCCACCACCTTCCCCAGGACGACGCAGGTAGCAGGCCGGAGCAGCTCGTTAGGGCACACAGGCATGGGGCTAGATCCAGAGGAGCTCGCACCCGGCCAGTACGACAGCCACACATAGCTGATTGTTGTTTGTACAGCTGCTTTCACCGGGTAAGACTTCGCGTCAGCACTCCGCTTGCTGCCCCTCACCCTAGTATCACAAGCAAACAGGTCGCTTCGCGGTTACGAGCTCAGCCTAATGTTTCTCCATCCTTCGCTAGCCACAGCAAATCACTTGCTTCTTGGCTCTCCTTTGTCCCTTATTTTTTCTTTTCAATTACCGCTCGCCACAACAACACTTGCTCCTTGGCTCTCTCGTGTCCCCATCTCATCTCTCTACACGGCCATTTATTCACTAGTCGTCTTTTAATTAATACTCTCGCTGTAATAGTACTTACTACACTTGAAATACCCTATTCTTCTGTCTGCCCTATGCCCATAGTAACCATGTGGTTCTCCTTTCTCTCCCTCTAAGCTTTGATTTCCATGGTTTGCGCAATATAGCATGGATTATTGAATGTACACAGGCATGACTAAATGTCCTGAGCTAAATGTACACAGGCATGAATAATTATATGTCCTGAAGATGATCCCCCCTATTTTTTCCAAGGGATCGAAACGCCATCGACAGTCTTTACACCATATGCAGGTAATATATTGTAAAGTTTATTGTGCAATGGTGTTCCTCCTGTACCTGAGTCTGCTATGTTCTATGTTATGCAGACACGTCCTCCTGCCTGAACCTTTACCTATTTTGTTGTTAGTCTGTCCTTTTGTTAGTAGGACGCTGGCTGTGTCCCACTTGAATTTTTTATCTGTATATTTTGTCATATACCTATCTGAATATTAAACTCTGTCCGGAAGGACAAAGAATATAGCGCCTATTGAGTCTATATTTATTACGAGAAGTATTTGATTTTGTCCAGGAACCCCTGTCTTTAGAAAATATTACAGTCATTTAGTTCACAAATAGTGTTTAATCTGATCCCGTGGGATAACTACCATTATTTTGTCCCAATGCCTTCAGATATTTGCTGAGGGATTGTGGCATTTGCAACAAGATTGAAGTTAACACTGCTTTCGTGCAGGGGTCAAAGGTCATAAACTGGGAGGATTTGCCAGGAGCCTCTGCAGACATCCCGGGACAGAAGCTGTTTTTCATTTTGACAATTTAGTGACTTTCAGCAGCACGCAATTTTAACACATTCATATATTTTGTTTTATTAATTCAGGTGACACAAGATAAAATGTTTGGCGTCGCATTTAAATGTATATATTGTCCCTTGAGTGTTGGATTTATACTAGTCATGTATACAATCCAATTTTAGTTAAGCTTGTTATGGCAATGGTAGATTTTGTCAATTCATAGTTGCATTATGCAAGTTATTAACAATTATCTGTACCTGCAACTTTGCTGACAAGTAGTTGCAGTGAGCATTCATGTGCCATATGGGTTGTATGACAGTATGTTTTCTCTGTCTATGTATACCTTTCAAGAGGGAAGGGCTATTTATATGCTGTAAGTTTTGGCGCCAAACAGATTGACAAAGGCTTCTAGCAAGCCGAAACGCGTCTCTTATCTCATGGGTTGAGGATGACCTATGACATTAAACTAATGCTGTATCCTGACAACCTGAAGGCCGTGCCTTTTTGCATGGATGTTTCTGTGAGAGCTGGATGTTGTAAATATACATATATATATATATATATATATATATATATATATATATATATATATATATTACCTACTGGCGGTCGCCAGTAGGTAGTTATAGTTAGGATTGATTTCCATAGGAAATCCGCAACATTCTATTGGGAATAACTTTGGCGCCGGTGGACGAATCTTCGCAAATTTCTCAGAGAAGATGGCCGCTCTGCTCCTTCCCTGAAAGATTGGGGGGATTCGTCAAGCGGGGGCCGAGATAAAAGGGGAGTCCCAAAACATGTTTTCCCCATGTTAATTTCCATAGGGCGGTTGGACTCACTTTCAGCCCGAACGGCTGAATGGATTTCCACAAAACTTGGCAAAATTGTAGGGAATGGCAGCCCGATGTGCCTTTGCTATGTCTCAAGATATGTGCTCCAGTGGATTTTGAGTAATTTAGGTTAAAAAAAATATATATATCTGGGCGGAGCCTAACCACACATCTGATCTGATTGGCTGTCAGCACTTCATCCAAGAAGTGTTGGCAGCCATCTTGGGACCAATATACATGATAGCACCTCATTAAAAAGCATTGTAGTTAATAGAGAGTTTTAGGACTTTAGTTACATTATAAATCATGTGTTGATGGTACCATACTCATTTTAGGAATTGTGGTGTGTTCTAAGGTGATTTTACCATGTGAAAAAGCCTTCTGCTGTGATATCATGAATCATGTTTGAAAGAAAACTAATATCTCATGATTTTCCCACAGTGGTTTGGAAGGGGATCTATAAACTAAACTGAAAGCATATTTTCTGTAAATTCACCCTATCTTTCTCAGTCATGTGAGAATGAAGTCTGACATTCTCAGTAAAACATGTACATCCAACAAGGACAGAGACTGTCAGTTGATTTTTTTGTGTTCTACTGCAGCCTCCTAGAGTGTTCTAAAGAACAACTAGAGCGCTAACAGTCCTACTTATTACAAAGGTATAGCACACCTGAAGCCATCGTGATGGGAATAAAGTGGTAACATTTAAAACATTTAATTTAAAAAGGAACAAAATGAGGGGGTATATTATGCCATAGAAAGTATTATTAGTGCTGCAAAAAGAAAAATTAGGGCACATTTTGAGTGACTTCTCAAATCCTCTTCTATTTCATTAAAAAATTCTGACATGCAGTCTCCCAAGATGGCCACCAGAGACAAAAGAGCCCAAATGTAGCCCAAATATCACCCAGATGTAGCCCAAGTATAGCCCAATGACAGAATGTCCCAGAGTGTTCTAAAGAACAACTAGAGCGCTAACAGTCCTACTTATTACAAAGGTATGGCACACCTGAAGCCATCTTGATTGGAATAAAGTGGTAACTCTTAAAACATTTAATTTAAAAAGGAACAAAATGAGGGGGTATATTTTGCCATAGAAAGTATGATTAGTGCTGCAGAAAGAAAAATTAGGGCACATTTTGAGTGACTTCTCAAATCCTCTTCAATTTCATTAAAGAAATTCTGACATGCAGACTGAAACATGCACTTTGAATACCAGCAGCAGACTTCCCTGGTGAGCAGTAGCTTTACTACAGTGATCTAATGAGCAACTAGAGTGCTAACATTCAGAATTTATGGCAAATGTGTGACACATCTGAATGCCTTCTTGATGGAACCAAAGTAAACAAGCATTGAAAATGCAATAGATCTTGCCCTTGTTTAAGTTAAAGCCATTCTGTTTGTAATGAGGTGGCTTTTTAGCTTTGCTTTTATTAGTGTTTTTTAAACTTTCATGTAAATAACATGCATCTGTATGCATATATGTATATGTATGCATGCATTTATATTTGTATTTATATAGATATACAGATTATATATGTTTATATATGTATGTATATACATACATATACATATATACATAAATGCATATGCATATATATGCATATATATATGTGTATATGTGTGCGTGTAGAGAGGTAGAGAGGTAGAGGTGTAGAGGTAGAGAGGTAGCGGTAGAGACTAGTAGAGAGAAATAGAGAGAGGTAGAGAGGTAGAGAGTAGAGAGTGAGTAATAGAGAGTAGAGAGTGAGTAGTAGAGAGTAGTAGAGAGCAGTAGAGAGAGTAGCAGAGTGAGGAGTAGTAGAGTGAATAGTAGAGTGAGTAGTAGAGAGTAGTAGAGAGTAAGTAGTAGAGTGAGTAGTAGAGAGTAGTAAAGAGTGAGTAGTAGAGAGTAGTAGAGAGTGAGTAGTAGAGAGTGAGCGAGAGAATAGTAGAGTAGTAGAGAGTGAGTAGTAGAGACTAGTAGAGAGAGAGTAGTAGAGAGTGAGTAGTAGAGAGTAGTAGAGAGTGAGTAGTAGAGAGTGAGTAGTAGAGAGTGAGTAGTAGAGAGTGAGTAGTAGAGAGAGAGTAGTAGAGAGTGAGTAGTAGAGAGTGAGTAGTAGAGAGTGAGTAGTAGAGAGTGAGTAGTAGAGAGTAGTAGAGAGTGAGTAGCAGAGAGTGAGTAGTTAAGAGAGAGTAGTAGAGAGAGAGTAGTAGAGAGAGAGTAGTAGAGAGAGAGTGGTAGAGAGAGTAGTAGAGAGAGTAGTAGAGAGTGAGTAGTAGAGAGTGAGTAGTAGAGAGTGAGTAGTAGAGAGTAGTAGATAGTGAATAGTAGGGAGTTAGTAGAGAGAGAGTAGTAGAGAGAGAGTAGTAGAGAAAGAGTAGTAGAGAATGAGTAGTAGAGAGTAGTGGAGTAGGAGAGAGTAAGTAGTAGAGAGTAGTGGTGAATATTCCAAAGTTTGGCACAGCACCACTTGCACAATAATTCCAATCAAATCATATCACTTAGAGTCCTTATTGAAGCGCTGAATCTTGGTGTATATTCAAATTCTTTTATTTTCCTTAAGTTTATGTACCACAGCCAGCCGAAACGTTTCGTTCTGTACAACAGAACTTCTTCAGGGCGTTCTTATTTCCTTCAAGTTATGTCGGTATCCTGTTGTCATATAACTAGATATTTCTTCCAAATGTTAGACGAGACGTAAGTACATTCTTATTCAAAGTGACTTGGTATCAATTTTACCCACACAATTCGGGCAGACTTGAGTAATTTATAGCATCCTCAAAGTCAGTCTTTCAAAAATTCCAAAGTATAGGACATGATAATCCAAATGTTTCTCAAGAAAAGTCATTTTCAATCGTTCGGAATATCGGTGTTTGGGCAGATATGACCCAGGGACACCCAGTATGCAAGGAGAATTAGTCCCCCCTCTGCAAACGCGCCAGTGGCCTGCGTTGCAGAGGTGTAAAAAGGGGTATAGCCTCATTACACCTCTGTGCAATGCAGCCCCCTGGCGCATACTGGAAGTTCCAGGTGGGCTAGTTGGCCCCCAGGGACCCCTAGTATGCAAGGGGAATTAGTTCCCCCTCTTCAAACATGCACGGGGGCTGCGTTGCAGAGAGGTGTAAAAAAGGGTGTGGCCTCATTACACCTCTCTGCAATGCAGCCCCCTGGCGCATACTGGAGGCTCCTGGTGGGCTAGTTGGCCCCCAGGGACCCCCAGTATGCAAGGGGAATTAGTTCTCCCTCTGCAAACGCGGCAGGGGGCTGCGTTGCAGAGAGGTGTAACAAGGGGCATAGCCTCATTACACCTCTGCAATGCAGCCCCCTGGCGCATACTGGAGGTTCCAGGTGGGCTAGTTGGCCCCCAGGGGCCCCCAGTATGCAAGGGGAATTAGTTCCCCCTCTTCAAACATGCACGGGGCTGCGTTGCAGAGAGGTGTAAAAAGGGGCGTGGCTTCATTACACCTCTCTGCAATGCAGTCCCCTGGCGCATACTGGAGATTCCTGGTGGGCTTTCAGGTCTTATATAGTTAGGAATTAGCATTCAAAAAACTTTGAAATTCACTGAAAAAAACATAGGTTTCAGGCCTTATATAGTTAGGAATTAGCATTTAAAAAAACCTATGAAATTCTCTGAAAAAACCATAGGTTTCACACCAGTTATAGTTAGGAATTAGCATTTAAAAAACCTATTAAGTTCACTGAAAAAAACATAGGTTTGACACCAGTTATAGTTAGCTGGAAAAACCATTGAAATTCCCACGTTATAGTTAGTTGGACTCACTATAACTTGCGCGCCTGCAATGCACTGCTGATGACGTCACATACTACATCACTCATGACATGGTCAGTGACATCACTCATGACATCACTGATGACACCATCCTAGTGACAGACCTCCTTTCAGTGTAATGTAACCCTTGAAACACATTCAAAAATAAACTAAAATTTTCAAAAAATAGAGATACCCATACCAGTTACAACAACCAATTCAGTAATACCACCATCTATATACACATCCACTCATTCACCGACAGTTCTATATAGTCACTCATACATATATTCACTCATCATATGTAGTGAAACCCCTATACATCCTGTTACACACCGACAGTCATCCAAAAGTTACTCACACACATAATCACACATGCAAATAAACTATTGATCATCCATTTATTTGCATATACGGCTATACACACACTACCACCTTACTTCTAAGGAAACTTACACATACTTACTCTCTTAAACAATCACTTATAGAAAAACTACTTATTTAAACAAGAACTCTTTCAATCTCTCACTCTCACATATACTCACTTATATACATCAATACTCACATATACTAGATTAAAACATATGTAGTTACTGATAAAGACACTAGTGAGACAGTCATTCACTCACTAACACACACATATACACACTCATCCACCCATACAGTCCTGCACATATGCTGTCTTCAAAACATACAAACAGTGAGTCAGTCATTGATGCATCTATGTGCTAAGTAACACCCCCACCAAACCATACAGACACTCATACTGATACTAAAAAAACATCTAATAACCCATATACACACACATGTAGCTACTCACCAACCCATGCAGCCACTTATACACAAAGTGAAACACTGATACAAACATTTAAATATTTAAACAATACTCGCTAATATATGTATTCACTAAGATACACTTAATAAGCCAGTTAACCAATCAATTAAAAAAAAAACATCCATTAAGACACTTATTTAAACATTTATTCTTCCATCGACCTTTACATATACATATATAAAACATACTTATTTTTCAGAAAGACACACATTCACTGGATGGTGTCATCAGTGATGTCATGAGTGATGTCACTGACCATGTCATGAGTGATGTAATATGTGACGTCATCAGCAGTGCATTGCAGGCGCGCAAGTTATAGTGAGTCCAACTAACTATAACGTGGGAATTTCAATGGTTTTAGGTCAGTAAAATTTCTAGCTAACTCTAACTGGTGTCAAACCTATGGTTTTTTCAGTGAATATATATATATATATATATATATATATATATATACACACACACACCCACACATTTGTTTTTGCAATTTTTTTATTTTACTGTTAGATAGTTGTTTCGAAGCCTACTAAGATGTGTTGGTTAATTTGGGAAGGGAGATGTGGTGCATTTAGATAAACTCATGAGTCTACTTCACAAAACATGCCACGCAAGGCTAGGCTCCGTGTGAAAAGGTAGAGCCGAATTCGACCAAGAACCCTTCAGTATTTGCCCGGCGTTAGCCGCCTCTCATACCATTCGAGATTTACCAAACAAAGAGGCAGGCGCTGGAGACAGAAGGCAGGAAACAGGAGTTTATTCCGACGGAGCAGAACACGTCAAATCAGACAACAGGGTATCTTCTCGAGGTGCTCTAACCGCATCTCTGAGGCCTGGCCTTTTATACACAGGTTTATGGCTTTATTACATACACTGCATCCGTAATGTTCCTTTGAAGGACAGAAAAGACATCCTCGGAATCCCCGGTCCAGGCCCGTTCCCACACATATCTACAGTAGAGTTCCCACCCCAATCTCAGCATGTGGTGGTTATCGCGCAGCTGGACATTCCGCTGGGAACGGGGATGTGTGTGATCAGTCGGATCTTCGGGGTGCGAAAGCATTGATTAATCCCCGCTCCTTTGATGTGAGGCGAGGTCCTACTGTAGGGGCAATAAACTGCATCTGTTGGGCTAGGTGATGGCCTGGGATCAGGCCGGACAATCGGGCAGGGAGGAGGAGGTTATCAAAAGGGCCTGTTCTTTGAAAGAGCGAGGGGGTTCAGCACGGGATGTGGCTCGGAGATAGGGTTGCGTTAGAGGTGCGCTTATGGCCCAAGCAGGAGGGACCGGGGGGCTGTCGGGGCGCGGGGGAATGCTTGCGAGGCCGGGGAGTGAGGGGGAGAGACGCGCAGGCTATTGGCAGTGGGCAGAGAGGCCACGACACACAAAATGGCTGCCACTTACGTGCATGATAGGGCCTAAAAGGGACAAGATGGCGTGGCCACTGTTTCACGATTCTCACTTTACTTTCAACAGTGGTTGTGGTGAACATAAATGAACGCCGCTTATATATATCTAATTTTAGTCATTTTCCACAGTCCCCAGTTTTTATCATAAGTTAGTTCATTTCTGTTCAGGTCACAGGGGAGGATGTGCAAGCTGACATTAGTTATACAATTCGCTTTGGTAGCCCATATGTATTACAGGCAGATGGAAATAATTCTGCTATCCATGCAGACAGAATCGTACATAACCATATGTAGTCAATGTGGTGGGCGGGAGACAGTGCATACAAAATTACATTAGCTGCGTCATACGTTAGACCTTGGAGGCGGGGACATAACATTAGACGATGTAGGAGATTCGTTCGAATACAAACATGATGTCATACAAAAAAATGTTCTGGCAGGATAAGGGCTATTATCACTTGAGGTCTGGACTCCATGGGGGTCAAAACTAGACAGCATGTTCATGTGCATAACTGGTGTTCTACAATCATCAAGATACAGAGTTAACGCCATCTTAGTTATCCATGTACAGTTGAAAGTGACCGATGTAAGGTTTCGAAAGCTCAATTGGGTGGTAATCAAATACAAAGCGGTTGGGAGAGGAATTCAACTTAATACAAGGGACAGTCAAGGGGTGGCAATGTTCGAAAAAAAAGGTTCGTCTTTCCAGTGTCTTATTACAGCGAGCCATCACTGGTAGGCTCTCATTGTTTTTCTTCTTTCGTTGGCACTGTTGAGCACCGGCGGTGGAGCTATGCGTCCAGCTCGGATTAAGATTTCGCGTTGCAGGGTGTGGCCACTCTTTGCTCTCGGACCACAGTCCTGTTTGTCCTGTTACCTAACTAATCTACCATAGGTACTTTAGTCGGGGTACCCGTATTCCGTTCTTCTTTCGGGACAAACTCTATTCTATCTTTTGTGCTGTGTTTCTTCTTTAAGTCAAGTTCAAAAACTCCATATGGAAAAAGGGGGTGATGGGGGCGTGCTTTGGGAGGCCGAGGGAAAAGAGGGTGGAGTGGGATCAGGTCTGAAACGGACCAAGGAGGGCAGAAATTTCAAGCAAGTGGGCCCATCAATCGGGCACAATGGGCTGGGACTTTCGGCACGAGCTCATCAACATGCAGGGGCTTCTGGACAGCCCTTCTTTCCTTCACTTCCCACATTGAGAATGGTGCCTTTTCCCGCAACTCTTTGCTCTGTGGCTCCACCTTGGTCGAGGTCATAGATATTCCCCGATCTGCAGCCAGGCTGTGCGTCACATCCGGCCCCTCTCCTCCGACGACCGCACGTTATCTTTACATGAGTACAAAAAAACAAGTCTTAAAGAACTGGCAGGGGAAGAGGTTTACACACTTTAATTTCTCTCCCAACCCCAAGTAGTTGGGGAAACGTTTATTGGTCACGATAGGGTGGATGCTTAGTAACCCTTACATCGGTGTATGCTGTTAACTCATGCATCATGGCTGTGGTGCAGGTCTCCAAGTATCTTTCTATTTTCAAACATCATGCCTGTCTGGTGTTTATTCCTGTTATATTCGCGAGCGTGGCAAGAAGTCTGATATCCAACAATTACATGGTTCATCGAATTCAAACCGGCTCCTCCAGTAGAGACTCGTGTTTTTCTAAAACAAATCCTGTTGGGCTATATTTTTCTTCAAGGTCTGCTAATTCATAAAAAAGTATGAAGTGCTTATTATCATGGGCTTACAGCTACCTTTTCCAGGGAAGGACATACGTTAAGCATTTTTTTTTTCTTTTCTGACAGCAACGGCTAATCTTTTATCAGTTTTTGGACGATTTATCTTTAAAAACAAGGTCATCAGCTACAGTCTTTAAGATTTTCTGGGACGGCTGGTTACAGAACTGGGACCATTCTGGAAAAACGGGGACGTTTCGGACATTCTACTTTTGTGCAATGGGCGGTGGTAATCCAAATGATGAGGGTGGTGTTACTAAAGCACTAAAACAAAAGCCACTGACATATAGTTCCCTTTTAAGGGTCAGATTAGGGGACATTAGTCATCTTACCTGTCCTTTCTTTCTCAGCCAATTAAGTTCCATCATTTTACAGAAAGGAGAGGTAGTAATATGGCAAAATACGATCGTTTTGTTTCTGTCAATTTGTTCAAACACTGTCGTGTCTAAAGTCAATTATACCTGTACCGACGAGGTACAGTGTCGTCATTTATTCAAAAGGGAGCAAGGGAGCCCTCAGAGGGAGAGAGCGTCGTGTGCACCAAATAGGCTATTAGTACACGTACAACATAAAGAGAGAGAGAGAGAGAAATTCAGTGCGCACACATATAGAACAGTACGGGTCGGTTTCACGTATAAAACACAAGCTGAGGGAAAACATAAATTCATAGTTTACGTACACACAAATACCAGATAGGGTGCGACAGTACATACATCAAGTACGGAAACCTAAGACAGAACACAGAGCTATTTTGGGCAAAAGGACTTTGTCATGCATGTTGCGTATTCTCAGTATTCCCTTTAATTCATTTTGGGGGTCGAGCTCTTTGTTCTCCTTCCTTCCTAATAGTAGACAATTTTTGTTGGTAACCTCGCTTCAAAAATACTTACTCCTTCTTAATTGGTCGGACACTAGTCCAGTCGTGCTTATACTCACGGTGGGGTCTCCCAACATCTAGCAAATGATGATCCAAGCTGAGGTAAAGGAGGGGTGTCAGTCGGACGTGCGATGGTACAATTCGGACTTTTCTATGAGGGTGGAAGAAGAAGGGGTGAATCTAAAAAATAACAATATCCCTAATATCTGGGCTGAGGGGGATTCTGGATGAACCCCAACCCGGGGTACTCTTAACTTTTCTTATTTAGTCAACACATAAATTGACTCACTGGTGCGCATTATTTTGGGTGTACATTTGGGATATCGGTTGGGGTTGGGTTCGTCGTACTGAAATAAGCCTTCAAGTTTCTGGTGTAGGCCACTCTCCCATTCGCTAGCTCCAGAGAGAGTCGTTCCTAAGTAAGGAAAGTGTTATATTTTTATTCGTTTTTCACATGCAGGTACCATGTTCGGGCTTCATTTTCCTATCCCATTAACCGTTCGATCAACGCCTCAATCATACAAAAAGCATTCTTTTATTGACCCAGACGTGCGCCACACATACGCATTCATACCGTACAAATCAGGGCCCATGCGCACATTCATACCATACAATTTTTTTCACACTCCCAGAGATAGCTCCTACATATAATGTACCGTCTCACAGAGCTAGCCTATTTTCCTCGCATGGAACACGGTGCGGTTTTAGGTCTTCTCCATACTTCAGCTGAAATTCCGATGTAACCTGCAAAAAGGAAAAGAGGGGGGGGGGGCAGCGTTCAAAGCACATCAGCGCGCATAAACACGAAAATGTTTTTACCTACCACGTACTTGACTTATCTCTCTGGGATGCAGTCCCTTATGTCTCGGCATTGAAGCCCAGAGGAACTGGTAGTGCGGCAAAGATAACCAATGGTAGTCTGTTCATTACATAGATCGCCCGAGGGCGGTAGTACAGACCGCGTGTAGGAGAGGGTCAAAGGCCAGGGGTATTCAGTATAAGGTGGGGGGTGACGGATTCATGTTTTCATTCGAGGAAAAGAAAAGGTTTACGGTGGTATAGGGTCGTTCCTGTTCGCAGAGCATGGTATTTAAAAAAACGACCCTATCAATCTAAATGACTGTTACGATGCTAGTTCCATATATTTTTCTTTTAAAACCTTGATTGTAAAAATGACCGCATTCAAATACGGGCCTCCAATCATACAGGCCGGCCACGGGGCAGACGGGAAACGCATGAGGTAAGGAGAGATTTCACTGTAGTATAGGAGTACGTAACGAGCGAGCCATTTAATTGAAAAAACTAAACGTGACAAACGGTTGCAGGATCAGTGAAGGTTGATTTTATAATTGGAAGTATAACAGGATCAGTTACAATAAAATCGTTCATACGCATACCATGGGCGAGTATCATGAGTAACATTACTTCGGAGCTTTTAATAATACAATAATCAATAGTAAAAAACCCGACATCAATAGGGTTGTCCGCATGCTCAGTCAGTACACTTCCCCGCCCGCCATGTGCACAAAGACCGCATACATCCCCCATAACATCAAGGCTAAGTAACTAGAATCCTCATAAGGAGTTGCAAGTCCCGCCCATACTGGCGCCATTTTGGTCGGGGCCAGGCGGGTCCAGAGTATAGTTCGAATGCCTCCAAACACTAGCGGCCGGACCAGAATCCCTTTCGGCAGTTCAAAAAATTCCGTTAACGCCAGCAGAAGGGACAGGCGGCATGAACCGCGACTTAAAGGCGAGAAAGGCAAAATCTTCCCTACCGGGTCACGCTGAGGTCCCACCGGAACTGATCGAGTTGGCAGTCTACAGTGTCTCTTAGTAATTCGGATAAAGGCTGGTGTCAGCATGAGAGCACCTCCATCTTGTGACAACGTTGTGGCCACTCCGGAGAGCGGGACAGCAGGCGTATCCCTCCACAGATGCGTTGAATCAGTTTTTCCTACGGCACCAGATGTGGATAAGGCGGCGGTCGCCCGGGGCAGCGGCATATCCATGGGGGATAGTCGAGCAACAGTGGCGGTTGCCCCCACTGGAAGCCCGCGGGAGTCGAGGGCCAACGACTCTCGTAGAATCTTTAAAACTGAGAGGACGTCTTCAAGAGTGGGGCTCATGCCCGAGCAGGTAAGCATCCGAGTTCCAAGGTAGCCCAGAGCCATCCTAGTGGACCAGGCCCAAATCCGGGGTGCCGGCCGCCATCTTGAGAGCCCCCCCCTCCCGCAGCTGTCCTTCGCCACTGCCACCGGAGCGGGTCCCTCCCGGTCAGCCAGCCGTGGGGGGGTCCGCGAGTGGAACGCTAATGGCAGTCTTAGTGCCGGAGAGGAACCTCCGCCTGGGGGTGGGGGGGGCGGGGGAGAGGGGGCCGTCCGCGCCGCCTCTCCGCGGGCGCCCCACGCCATCTGCGGGCGCCACACGCCATCTCCTGGCGGCTGGACCAGGCAACAAAGGGGGGAGCCATCAGCAAGGCATCCCCCGCACACAACTTGCTGGACATCACCTCTGGACGATCCGGGGACGGGCCTCGGCGCGTTGGGTTGCCTCCGGCCTATTCGCACAACGGTCCGCCACCGACGCTACCTCGCCGGCTGATGGCTTTTGTAGACTTTCTATAGCCCAAAGCCAACTAAAAAGTAGCCCAAACTAGGCCAACAGGAACAGCGTCAAGCAGACGGCGAATGCATTTGGGATTGATGTTGCAGCCGGCTGCCATGTAAATAGTTGTATAATAAAACATTTTAACATGTTACTTTGCTGGAGTGTTGTATATATTTATAATATTTGCATAGGGTTTGTCGTTATTTGGGCGGGGTGGGCGGCGGAGTCGAGCTGTCTCGCGGCCATCATGGCGTCGAGCTCGGCTCTTCTCACTAGTTTCATATTTCTCATGAGGGGTTGTTCCTAATGTTTCTATTTTAGCGGGGTCAAAAAGATCTCATCAGTGGCCTACTAATTTTGCTCGATTCCTTTTGTTTTTCCTAACGATTTTTATGTTATAGTTTGCTAGCACGATACAGCGGCTAATCCGTGTTTTTATATATATGTCCTTTTTATTAGGGGTGTCCTCCGGTGGAGCCGGATGATCTACCTCTAATAACGGTCCGGGCTGAACAAACTACCAACAAACGGGGCGAAGATAGGCATGACGGGTTACAAAGGGGACAAAAGTCTGCACTACCTATCCTTCACTATCCGCAAAGACTAAACAGAGTATTGCAACTCTGTGCTTATTTGTGAATAGAGAATAACCCAAAGAGAACCAATTCCGAACAATCAATGTTCGGATAAACAATCAATCAAATGAGGGATAAAAATAGGCACGACGGATTACAATGGGGGCAAAAGCCTGCGTTACCTATCCTTCACTATCTGCAAAGACTAACCAGAGTATTGCGACTCTGTGCTTGTTTGCAAATAGAGAATGATCCAAAGAGAACCAATTCCAAAACAGTAAATGCTTGGATAACAATCAATCAAATGGAGAGGGAAGCAGGCACGACGGATTACAATGGGGGCAAAGGCCTGCGTTACCTACCCTTCACTATCTGCAAAGACTAAACAGAGTATTGCGACTCTGTGCTTGTTTGCAAATAGAGAATCTCTCAGAAACAATCAAATGAGTAATACTAGTATTTTCAAACAATCAATTCGCAATTTGTCGTGTTACACGGCCTTACCCGGACCGCATGGACAGTTTCTCGTCTTCCGCCTCCAGCACCTGATCGTCCTCTATTCTCCGTAATTGCTGTGGCACTCCTGATGGTTCCCAGTCAGGACCGTAGATCACTCGAGAGAGGTCTGCTCAGAACCAGTGAAGTTCGGATGATCGGCTGCCAGACGAGGGTCTATCGGGCAGGTGCACTTCCCGATTGTTGCAGTCGTTCACTCTGTCGTTGGGACCTCTCCCACTGGATCCACGTGTCGCTGATGGGCCCCACATTTGGGACGCCAATTGTGAAAAGGTAGAGCCGAATTCGACCAAGAACCCTTCAGTATTTGCCCGGCGTTAGCCGCCTCTCATACCATTCGAGATTTACCAAACAAAGAGGCAGGCGCTGGAGACAGAAGGCAGGAAACAGGAGTTTATTCCGACGGAGCAGAACACGTCAAATCAGACAACAGGGTATCTTCTCGAGGTGCTCTAACCGCATCTCTGAGGCCTGGCCTTTTATACACAGGTTTATGGCTTTATTACATACACTGCATCCGTAATGTTCCTTTGAAGGACAGAAAAGACATCCTCGGAATCCCCGGTCCAGGCCCGTTCCCACACATATCTACAGTAGAGTTCCCACCCCAATCTCAGCATGTGGTGGTTATCGCGCAGCTGGACATTCCGCTGGGAACGGGGATGTGTGTGATCAGTCGGATCTTCGGGGTGCGAAAGCATTGATTAATCCCCGCTCCTTTGATGTGAGGCGAGGTCCTACTGTAGGGGCAATAAACTGCATCTGTTGGGCTAGGTGATGGCCTGGGATCAGGCCGGACAATCGGGCAGGGAGGAAGAGGTTATCAAAAGGGCCTGTTCTTTGAATGAGATGAAAGAGCGAGGGGGTTCAGCACGGGATGTGGCTCGGAGATAGGGTTGCGTTAGAGGTGCGCTTATGGCCCAAGCAGGAGATACCGGGGGGCTGTCGGGGCGCGGGGGAATGCTTGCGAGGCCGGGGAGTGAGGGGGAGAGACGCGCAGGCTATTGGCAGTGGGCAGAGAGGCCACGACACACAAAATGGCTGCCACTTACGTGCATGATGGGGCCTAAAAGGGACAAGATGGCGTGGCCACTGTTTCACGATTCTCACTTTACTTTCAACAGTGGTTGTGGTGAACATAAATGAACGCCGCTTATATATACCTAATTTTAGTCATTTTCCACATCCGTGTGCCGTGAAGGTTCGAATCGAGGGTGAAGAGAGGTTTTGACTGTTGGAGAGCTGACTGGCAGCTCCCTACTGTTGTTCTTCATATTTAATAAAGCATCCTACCAGCAAATTGTGGATTGGCGCATCTTTCCACAGAGCACTGGCTATTCAGTTGTAAGTGGAGGTGTGCTCAGCTCCGCTCCCCCATCCTGCCAGTAGACGGCCCATTGAGGCAGACCTAATCCCTCTATTGTGTGGCTGTCTGGGAGGAATTCACAAAGTATAACTGTAAGCCACACCCAGTCATGTAACCCCAACACAGGCTGCAGGCACAAAGGGCTAAGGGCAGGAAAATGCCAACTTTCTAAAAGATGTTTTTAAAAAGAAAAACATTCTAAAAATGGCATTTTCAAAATTATAATGGAAAATGAAAATACGACTTTACCATTAAAAAGGGTTTATCATATCATTTCATAGGTACCAAACAGGACATATCTACCTGCTCCCAATTAGAAATTACAGCATATTAAATGTAATAAGGATTCCCTAACGTTATCCTATGGGAGGGGTAGGCCTCACAGAAGTGAAAAACGAAATTAGGAGTTTTTCACTCCCAGGACATGAAAAACTTACATGTCCAACCTTTTAACCTCTTGCATGCGTCGGATGGCCCCCAGCCATCCGTCGTCACGGTGAGAATGTGCTTCGGACGGCCGGGGGCCATCCGATTTGCGCACGCTTGCAATTCGCCCGCACGGCGCGTGAATTCCAGCAGCGCCCAAAGGGTTAATTACACAGCACCCTGTCCTATGGTCTACCTAGGGCCTACCTTAGGGTGACTTCTATTTAATGAAAGGGGAGTTTAAGGCTTGGTACGAGGGTTTTAATGGCAAGTCAACATGAGAGTTTAGAACTGCATTCAGGCTGCAGTAGCAGGTCTGGGACATTTTTTAAGGTGCTACTTAAGTTGGTAGCACAGTAAGTGCTGCAGGCCCACTGGTAGTACTTACTTTACAGGCCCTGGGTATATGATATACCACACTACAAGGAGCCAACAAGTAAATTAAACATGCCAATTGGGTACAAGCCAATTTAACCATGTTTTAAAGGGAAGGGCACAAGCACTTTAGAACTGGATCCTGCTAACCTGCCTCCTCTTGACACATAGTAGTTATAGGCCAGAAGCAGGCAGCATCCTCCCCCACAAGAATTGAGCCACGCCATCTGCGGTCTTCAAGGGGAGGGGAAACATTCCTTCCGAGGTACAGGGACACGGAATAAGAGTGCCAGGCATTGTTAAATATGATGCACACATTCATGAGCTAGCGCAGCGCCAAAAACCCCCATTCATGAATAAAACGAGCACTTGAAGCTCAAATCTGCCCCTAGGACTTATCAGTGTAGGCACCACAGCAGTTTTCCCAGCCGTACACACTGCCTCAGAGTTGGAATTATGGCCCATCATGTCTATTTTCTCTGCAGGGGAGCACTGGAACTGCACTAGCCTATCACCATCAAAACAGGAAGGGGGAGGAGCAGTACTTTCAGCCAAATACCATAACAAAACATGTTTATTTGTAAAGCGCACGTTAACCCATAGACATCTTGGCGCTGAATATCAGATGTTTACTGTTACTCAACTCAATTTTACTCATTTTATCAACCTCCGAAGGATGAAAGGCTGAGTGGACCCGCCGGGATTTGAACCTGTGACCATGAGGTCAAACACAAGCCCCTATAGTGGAAGCATAGAAAAACAAAGGGGGAGTCAAATATATATATATCACAATTGATAGTTTTAAGGACATAGGCAACTATTACCTAAGTTCTTTACCACTTCAGAAACAGAAAAGGGTGAGCAGCTCCACCACTGCCCGAAAGGGCACCAGCATATCAGGGCATACCCTACTAAGCAAAAAAGAGACTGAGCACTAACTCAATGAAGCACACCTGAAAATCTATCACAGACTTGGAGGGCAATGGGTATTGACACACCTACAGTATGGACCGCTACTGCCCAATAGCAAAGAACCAGTGACCTGGGGCAAAGGGAGTTACAGCAGGCCAAGCTCCAGCTGCAGGCTCAGCATGCTCAGGCATGACCCCCACCTTCTAAGAGAGCTCTGTAACTGTCCCCCACCGCCACCCAGCCCTCAGCATGATGTGTCAGCTATAGAAAGGCCAGAGAAATAGATTCACACAGGAAAGGAAAAAGATCCTGTTCCAACTAATCACAGGCCAACAATCTCTAAGCAGAGCTGCAGGGCCAGGCTGCCAGACACAGAGCACAGACTGAGAGGAGAGGCTTTCAGCAAGAGAGATCAGCCCAACCTGGAGACGACTGACACCCCTCACACGCCTACCTGAAGGTTGTTGACAAACTTTAAGGACAGCCAGGCTCTAGGGAGAAGAAAGGAGCAAGCTGCACTTTATTCCTTTCCTTGTACATAGTCATCTGCCTATACCACACAGAGGAGAGCAAAAGCCCTGCAATGTACATCCCTCTGCCCAACAACAGAGAGGCAACAATAAGAAGCATAAAAAGCGAGCACTCCAGCTGCAACATAGGGGACAGAAGAAAGGCAATTAAGAACTTGTAGGGCACCAGCGCATAGGGACACTGCCAAAGAGAGACAGCACAAGCGGATCAAGATGACAAAGCCTACAATGCCACCAAGGCCAAGAGACTAACACAGCGGTTAGTCTCAGAGACACACAGGTTCATTCTAACAAGCCCAAAGAAAAGGCAGCTACTGCATTGTGGCACCACCAGAGAGGCCTATCTTCTCAACGAGATGATGAGAAGTGTACATGAGCCTAACAGCGAAAGGAAGGAGAGTTCTCCAACTCTGGACTTCATGTTAAGAAGGAATGGAGGCTGCATCAGAGGACACCCAGAGCATGATGTGCAACCTATCCAGGGCTACCCATTAAAGAGACACCACACTGTTGCCCAAGCCTGACAGATGGACACAGCCCCAGGCAGGAGAAGGTCCAAAGAAAGCAAGGCCAGGCCAGAAGGTGGACAGAGGCATTCAATGTCACGACTGTGGTCAAGATACTAGGGCCACATTCTCCTGCACCCTCTTGGCAAAGTGTGCCACACCTCACCAACCCTGCCTAATGGCAGCGATGCCACAAGACTAAGTCCTGTACCACCTATAAAAAGGAGGCAGAAATACAGCTCCCTACTGCCGACAGAAGAAGGCCATGGAAAAGGGAAGACTACGGAGCAGGACCTCCAAGAAGGCCCCTAAGGAAGAAATTAACGACATGTTGCATGCCGCCACACTGACCCAGAAAAAAATGTCAGGCAGCTGTATGACCCTTGAGGCAGAGGGTCAGTCACACAAACCTATCCACGGAGTAGCAACTCCAAGAGGTCCTTGAATAGGGAACACTCGACACATGGCCTGACGCCACACCGTACTCAAGAAGAAGAGGAGAATGGGATCGGTGACTACCCTTATCATCACCGAGTCAGAGCCCAGCACCTAAGGCCGGTGGTCTGACTACAAAGACAGTCGACCATTGAGAGGCCCTGTTGGACAGTCCCAAAGATGGTGAACACTGCTGCCCCCTGAAGGAGAAGAGAAGCGAGCAATGAGAAGTTCCACCAGTATAAACGGAAAGAAGGTGCATGCTGAAGCACCACGGAAAGAGGAAAAGAAAGTGTGATCAGCCAGTTGACACTGGGAAAACTGATGACCAACCAAGCCTAGAAGGGAGGGAAGATCAAGAGTGGCCAGACCTGGCAGGCATGCTTGAGAGGACTCGAGCCAGTTACAGAACACATCTATCCACATAAAGAAGCCACTGAGGTGAAACAAGGATTGCCTGGCGACAGCACAGCGGGAGAACCGCGTGTAAGTCACAAGCATGCACAAACCAAGTCTCTACCCCAAGCCTAGTGGGAAACTGAGATTAAGCTGCAAGCATGCGCAAACCAAGTCTCTGCCCCACGCTACCCAACATAACCATCCAGACATTGTAACCAGCGGCTCAGTAACCCAGAGTAACCAGGCGAAAGGCTACAGGTACCTCCTCAATGAAAGAACATAAGCACCTGGCCATCATCACTCCAAGGTGTTGACAACTCAAGAAGAAATGCCTGCGACCATCAAGGCAAGTCATCACCACCTGTTATACAGGTTCACCACACGACTGGCAACCCCCTTATACCAGTCCTAGTCTTGTGCGTCATCACTACCACCCATAGAGCATCAAAACACCAGAGTGTTTAAATTCTATTAAGGACTCGGCGTGGGGATTAGGCTTCTCTTTCTGCTTAGTATTGATTTTTTCACAGCAGCCAATAAAATTAAATTTCAACATAAAATAAATTTCATATCATTCCAAAAATGATATCACATTCTCTGTACCACTCACCGTATCTCCTGTTTCTTTGCCTTATCAGCTGAATTGCAACAACAGAACTTAAGTCCTTTGCACTGAAAACACAGCCTCAAAAGGGTTATGGCAACGTGTCCTCCTACTGCAGTTCTCAGAAACTGGAGCCATCCGAATGGAGCACCAGAGGATAACAAACTCTGAATGTGTTTTAATATACTCGCCATCTTCTATTCTTGCTGCCATTTCTAGGATTTTGTACAGAGGTCCTATCAGGTTTAGGACATTGTCCTGACAGGCCATCAAGGACCTTTGACAAACCCTTTCTTGGGGTCCTTAGAGGATCATTTGAGGAAGGTTGCTAGGTTTGGATACTGCTTTGGAGTTTCTGCCACTTTGGATGTAAATATTCCTTCAAGCTCCAAATGTGTAGCTAATGGTCAATGTCCCTCAAAGAGGTTACTCCAACAAAAAGCATGTCTTTTAATAGCAAATGCTACAATACTCATTCTGTTCTGAAGCTTTCTGTACAGTGTCACATCCACTAACGTATCTATGCTGTTTTTAAATCCTGCTGAGGCAATATGCATTATAAAATGCAACATGTTACAATGTTTGGCATTCACATCAATCAGGGTGATCAGTCTATAATTCGCTGGGTCGCCCCTGCTCCCATTTTCGTGGATGGGGTCTATGGGGCGCCCCCTGCCACAAGAGAGGAACCAAGCTGGTTAATAAAACATTTTCAGAGACACTACTCATTGGATGAACCCAGAATTGCTCCTCCCTTTAACAATAATCTTTTCAAAGGCTGCAGGCTTAATCCTGGAGGAGAAAGGGCATGCCTCTGTATTCAACAGTTTAATGAAGTGCAGCATTGTTGGAGTTTTCTTGAATGGAGCAGAGAGTATTTCTAAGGCGGACGCATTGGTTCTGTACAAACTGGCGACACAAGTCTCCCACATGATAGCATCAAGTTGGTTTAGCCTTGGAGGTTGTGTTGAAGCAGTGAGAGAATTCACCAACTTCCAGAATTGTAGACTTTTGGCTGGCATGGCAACTTTATATAAAAAGGTCCATAATCATTTGTTCACAGCTAGCGTTGCTTCCCAAACCAGCTTTTTGTAGTGTTTCCACAGCTGGAAACGTTCAGCCTTACTCTGCTTGACACCTTGACATGCCTTAAAGACCGATCTGACCAATCTAGCAACCTTCCTCTTTTCGTTGCGCAACTGATTGTGTACCATGATGTCACACCATTTAAAGGAGCTTCTGAACGGGTACACGGTTTGCCCTTCAAGCCTGGTCGCTTCAATCAAATATCGGTCATTACTCTGTCCCAGATTAGCAAGGTAAAGGGCTGATTGTCAATAACATTCATGTTTATGTAGTTTGAGCACTCATACCCGAAGCAGTTCCTCTAAACGGACAGCTTCTTTTCAACCCTGGAGGTCCAGGCCTTCTTTGGAGAATCCAGTCTGTCTCCTATCAGAGTGGCATTATTGATCTTATAGCATTGTATTCCCAACGCTGACTTCTGTGGGAAGTGATCCCTTTCTAGCTGGTGATCTATTTGAAATTCCAGCAGCTGGTTAAAAAGCAACAATGGCAAAACATTGTCATCCAGCACAGCACCATGCTTAAGAGTAACATGTGTAAACGATGCTGGTTGATCTAGGGTTTGATGACCATTAAAAGAACCTAGTCCGAGTGAGTGAAAGGCTTCAACTAGGCTTCAACTATTGCATCTCGCCATTGTGGGTGAAAAAGAAGGAGTGGGATTCTCCAGATTAGATCCATCTGCCTCATCGATTCCAAATTGTCACAGAAATTGAACAGGTTCAAATTGAAATCACCTGTGACAATTAGTTCTGCTTGTTAATTAGCCATGGTGGTTTCATGAAGATAGCTACTAAAATAATCTTCTTTGGTTTGAAGAGATCTTATGTCTGGATTTAGGTAAATACAGAACAGTTAAGTAGGTTCGTGGTTCGTTAAGACTGAACTCTACAAGTTCTTTATCTGTAACATAATCGGGGCTCCTGCTAGCCTCCAGATCAGAGGCCGACGTTTTTTTGTTAGTTGGTTTAGCTTGGCAGTGCCGGAAGTAGTACCAACCCTTGGACTTTGATCTCAATGAGAGCTAGGTGGATAGAACATAATCGTGGACAGAGATGGTGGAGAACTTGCGGGCAAAGACAGCTGATTAGTAGTGGAGACTAAGGTGGGGCAGAGTGGGCTTGCTGTTCTTGACCATAGTTGGCAGACACCAACCGGATGCTGCGACCCGCACTGTCATTTGAAGAGAACCAGTCTTTTTGGTTGTCCTTTATACACTTGATCATTAAACACTTGCCTCTGCCCTTTAAGGACTTTGATTTTCGGATGCTCAGCACTTTGGTCATCATTGCCTTGTAGCAACAGTAAAATTGCGAGGATCTAAACTGAGTGAGTGCGGTAGCTTATTTATGAAGATGCTTCTAAGTGGCACAGCATAAATCTTGACACCCTGCACCCTGGTGGGCTTTCCTGATTCTTGGTCCATGGAGTATGCTGCAAGGTGCTAAGCCTGAGCCTTGAAGTTTAATATGGGAGCAGATAAATGCTGAGGGGCCATCAGAGCGCTGACTTATGCGGCTTCTACTGTCTGGACTTTTATCTCAGCATTTAAAGAAGTTTTAGCTGCCGGAAGGTGAGACAAAAGGACTAAATGTGCATAGTCTTGCATGGCTGTGCCTGTGTCTCTTGTATCTTGGAAGAGGCCGCAAAGATGAATAAAGGGAAGTGCAGGGTGAAGCATGAGCAGCATAGACGGACAGGTCACAGGCTGCACCGGGGCCTAGCCCTGCAGCGTCCACCGCGACTATCCTACTGGGGGGTGGGAGGGGGGGGGGGAGGGTTCACGCACTTTCTGTTCACTCCTATTGCTTCTAGCCACTGTTGATCCCTTATTCACCTGTCGCCACCCGGGCTGTGTGTGCAGCCGCTGTTGGGTCAGTGCTGCAGTCTGAGTTCACCAGGCTCAGCTGTAGAGGAGACACCATGCCAGGACCCCATCCCTTCCCCCCTTCCCCTGTCCACCCTTGCAGCACGGCTCCTGGATGGTGGAGCAAGCCTGCGTGGGTCTGCGTCTATGCATTTGTGGCTACTGATCAACCATTTCACCTCTTGGTTATTGTAGTATTCAGATGATAATCAGCGTACACAGTAATTACCGCTACCATGGGCTGTGGGGTATTTAATGGGTAATATAATTATCTTCTCCCGAGTTTCCCACCACAGAATGAAGCCGAACATGTGGAAACAGTGTTTGCCACACTGATTACTGTATATTTTGCATTTATGTCTTAGCATTTCATCCTGATAGACTTCCTCAGGAGTTTTCTCTGTGAAATCTTTCAGGAGAAAATTGCAAAATGTGGTAACTGATATACAACTCCGAATCCCATTTGCATATCGATTGACATTTTAAACACAACTTTGAATAAGGGTCAAAGTAAAGTCAGGGATATGTTCTGTCAACAAATTTGCCTAGCTCAGTTTTGTCATTATTACAACCAAGCAGAGCTGGAGGGTTTGAGGATGTTCTATCATATTTCAGTTGTATTTATACAGTGCTTCATACTAAAGAGGCACAAAAGCTCAGTAGTTGGGGAGGGGGGGATTTTTTTTGTGGGATTATATTGTTGTGCATCAGTGACAATGTGCAGAATGCATTTTCACACTCAAATTCACATGTATACACGGATATAGTACTGCTGCTTTTGAAACAAATTTTCCATGCGTAGAAGTGCATTTTTCTATATTTTAACTAGGTCACTCTTCGAATCTAACCGCTATCTTGTCCATGATGGAAGTCTTCCCTCTCACTCATGATTTCGCCTGCCCACCTTTGATCTTCGCAAACTCTGCAGCACACAGTCACGCTGAAATATACTGGTTTATTTCCCATTAGTATGCCGTTGATGAACTTTCAGTCACAACTTGAAACATTTACCAAGATCCTTCCGTTGGTTTACTGTGGCTATTCATTCATATACAACATTATTGTTCATGTATTTAGTTTTGTTCTTGCAGAACGTTAGCATAGACAGTGTTGAATGATAATTCATGTAGTGTGATAGTGCTGAGTTATTAAGACAATATGACATATTTTTCATGTACTCTGATTTTCTCACCAAGTGCTGCATTTGTTCACACCACACTGAGTCTGCAGATTCTGTAATTTCCAGCGGCGGCCGGCATGGCTCGCGGGGGTGCGGGGTTCAAGACGAGGGTGCAGATGGGGAGGAAAGGGGTTGTGGGTGCTTTCGCACAAGGGGGACGATATTAAAAAAAAAATCTAATCTTATCTTGAGGCCAGGCCCCGCGTCTTCTCCGCTCCTGCTCTCTTGCCACCAACAGGAATAGGAAGCAGGCAGCCAGCCTTCCTCCCTTGAGTCAATCACAACGCTGCAACTGGTCTGAGTGCCGTGATACAGCGCTCAGCCAGGGGCTGGAGGGGAGGCATGTTCTCCATGTAGGCTATAATGCAGCCTGCATGGAGAACAGGGAAATGCGCATGACTGGTTTGGGCGGACCGAGAGAGCAGGCCAAACAGTCATTTCGCACTTTCAAGTGGGCAAGCTACTACTCCTCCCCTGCCCTGCTCGGAGAGAAGAGCAGCCCCACCCACCGCAAAGCAGCCGGACACGTCAGGAAGCATAAAATGATAACTTAGTTATTATCATTTTATGTTTCTCTTCATCCCACTGCTTAAAAGCAGTGGGGCAATGCTCCTCCACCATAGCGGAGGAGCCGCCCCAGGTAATTTCATAAGTGAAAATAATGTTTAAAAACCCTTGATTTTGGTGGTGAGCCAGAAGACTTTCCTGTTCTACTAGGGATGCTGTCCATAACTCTGCCAATTTTGCTGCACTTGGGACTTAAAATAATTTATGATTTTTGCATTCTATGCATAATTTTTTATTGAGAGGCTTCATAGCATTGTAATGCTTAATTTTTGAATTCTGTAATAAAACCCTTTAACATTTACATTAATCTAGAACTAGAATGACTGGGCTCACTTATTAGATTGATTGTATTTTTCTGATTTCTTTTGTTATGTGAGGTGTCAATCTGGTGACAGATTGCCTCATGAAACTGAAGTTTAGCACCATCTTGGATACGTACAATGTGGGAACTCTGAGTGAGGCAAATTCTGTGGTACTCCTTGCTCCCACAGCGCATGCTTCTTGTGCAGCACATATGAGTTATACATCAAAACCAGAGTCATGCTCTTAATACATTGGGTTCCCTTGACTCTGCATGAAGAGAAAATAATTGAGTTATAAATTGCTTAAGCATTCAATTATAATTGATGAGCAGAAGTGTGTGTTTTGTCTGGCCTATGTTTGAAGTGTTTTTTTCATAAAACTGCTGAAGTTGTATCATGAACAAGCATGTAGCTGTCGTATTTACCAATATAAGAGAGAAGCTGCACAATACTGGTGGGGTGCAAACTCCACACCGGTAATTACCCTCATTGTGTGGTAATAGGCCACTGGTGCCTTAAACCCCAATGAATGTGGAATTAATATGTGGACCCAGACTTACCAGGTGATTCTACACATCTTATTCTATTTTGGTAGGGTTTAACGCACACATTTACCACCTGCTCTGGGCAGGTGGTAAAAGTGTGCAATGGTCTGTAGTAAAAGTATGGTATAAGGTGGAGGTGGTGAGGAGGGTGAAGGAGTGGAGAATGTTGTCTGGCAGGGAGGAGCATGTAGTGCTTCCCAGGGGCTTGGTTTGAGCAAACGTCCTAGAAGGGGTCCAGGTTGCAATGTAGGCTGTTCCCACAGTGGATTTTTCAGCCAGTAAAATTAATTTGTTTCCACACCTACTAAAACAGTATGCAGAACACTGGACCTCTTATTATTTTATTGAACGGAATTCCAAATGGGAATTTCACTCAGTTCCCAATCAGTGACCATGTCTTCTATGGGCACTTTGCAAGTGAGCTGGTTGGGTAGAGACATTTCAACACCATGTGGCATGAGAAGCAACGAACAAAAAAATTCTTCCTCTACCTGAAAAGGCCTTTGGATGCAGCAATCGATCTTATACTGCGTGTAATATGTAACGATGTGCGAGCCAACAAATGAACATCGAGAGCTGCCAAGGACACACAAAAATAAGATAAATTCTCTTCAAAATATTTTTTTTAAATATTTGTTAACATGAGCTTATTAAAAGTGCTAGATTTAAAACAGGAACTTGAAAACATGTAGGCCTTCGTCGTCTCCCCCTGCCCCCCGGCCTGATTACAATGTCATTAATGATCTGGCAAGTCAGCTGTCATGTGCACCCTACATGCGTCTCTTATTATGCATGGAGCAAAATTATATATTTTATCAAAAACAAGAACGCTTTTTGTACAGCACAAATCCTGAACCCATGTATTTACAAGTGCCTCAAATGTAATAACGAAGAAAACCTAGGCAGATTCCGCACATTTTGAATAGATACCAAAGAAATACCTATTCGGAGGTGGGTCTGTGAATGGACTCAAACCAGAACGTCCTGCAGGACCGACAGTGGCGGCCGGCATGGCAGGTGTTGGGGAGGGGAGTGTTGCAGGGCTTACCTTAACACAGGGTCCCGTGTCTCTGCTCCTACTCTCCTGCCTCCAACTTCAGGAACAGGAAGCCGGCAGCCAGGCTCCCTCCCCTAACTAAGCCAATCACAATGCTGACTGGTCTGAGCGCCATGACATGGCGCTCAGCCAGGGGCTGGAGGTGTGGCCATGCTGTAATGCAGCCTGAATGAAGAAGGGGAAAAGTGTGCATGACTGGTTTGGGTGGCCCAAGAGGGCCGACCAAACAGTCATTGCGCACTTAGGAGTGGGCAAACTTCTCCTCTCCTGCCTTACTCCGAGAGCAGAGAAGCCCCACTGAATGTGCTGGGTGTTATGAAGAGTGCAGCCAGCTTGTTTGAGGCTGAGAATGAAAAAGAACTCAGGAAAACTATTGCTAAGTGTATGCAAAAATGGAATCTGGCTCGGGAAACTATATCACCGCCTTCAACAGCCAGTCGTCAAGGGAGGGGAGCATTGGCACCCCTGACAGCAGAAGGTATGCTGCCACCACCATCCGTTTTGTGAATGAGACCGTTTGGTGCTGGTGAGACCAAAGGAGATCACAGCGAACTGAAAAGCTCTTCTCCAACCATGAACCGCAGGCAGTGCTGATGGGATGGCAGGACGGATATATGAAAATTGGTGTCCTGCCTGTCCAATACTGCTTTCCAGTCTCCAGGGACGAGGGCAGACAAGACCTAGGACACGGTGAGCATTTTTTATTTTCTCCTTCCGGAGGAAGGTGTTGAGAGGGTGTAGGGCGAGAATAGGCCAAAGACTGCCATCCGTCTTGGACACCAGAAAGTAATTGGAATAATAATCAAGTCCGACTTCTGGACAACCTCTTTGGCCAAAAGGACTCGCACTTCCTGATGCAACATGGAGAAACTGTCCTCTATCAGTCGCTAAGGGGACAGTAAAAGGTGTGGCAGAAAAGAGAGAAAAGGTAAGGTGTATCCCTTGCAAACAATCTGTCGGACCCGCCTGTCCAATGTGATTGCTTACCAGCCCGGTAAGATAAGGTGGATTCTGCCTCCCACCAGGAGGCTGGGTCTCTGTAAGGGCACACTAAAGAGGTTTGACAGGAGGGGCCACAGGGGTCGGGGGGTGTTTAGGCTGGGCAGTTTCGATGTGGACCACGGTGACAGTGGGCACCACTGCCTCTACTGTTAAACTACACAGTTTCTGTGGAGGTTGGACGGGTTGCTGGTAAGGATGCTTGCCAATGCAGCGAAAAGGCTATGAAAGTGTTGCAGTTGGTGAGTGGAAGTCTTGCGCTCCTAAAAATGCTCGAGAGCGGAATCAACTTTGTTCCCAAACAGGAGAGTACCATCAAAGGGCATGTCCATCAGGGAGGACTGGACATCTCAGAACACAGTAAATTGCAGCAACACAGGACTGGTGCTCATGGCCAACACAAGGAGATGATGGAAGGAGAGCTGAAAGTTTTCAGACACTCACCCCCAGTCACAGATATGTGTTGAATGTATAATTGTTCTTAAGCTTACTTTGCCACCCCAGTTCAGACCTAACCTTATGTAAATCAGTCTTGACCCTGTTCCTCGTGGGAACCGTCCATCCCGAACTGCTAAGCCAGGTCTTCCCTGGATCGGAAACCAGCATCCTGGGGCCGGTTTTGGGGTAACACCCCAAATCAGCCAGGCTAGCTTAATTCCCGTGGTAAAGTGAGCAAAGGACCCACGTCTGGGCATACCCTGCCAACTTAGGGTGAACAAAGCAAACACAAGGAGATGATGGACAGAGCGCTTAAACTTATCAGACACTTACCCCCAGTCATAGTCGTAGTCTATATCATTTGTCACACAGTGGCATTGTGTCAGTTGCTTTGTTCACCCTAAGTTGGCAGGGTATGCCCAGACGTGGGTCCTTTGCTCACTTTACCACGGGAATTAAGCTAGCCTGGCTGATTTGGGGTGTTACCCCGAAACCGGCCCCAATGAGGGTTGAATCCCTCATCATCCTTTAGCTCACTTCGCCACCCCAGGTAAGACCCAGCCATATGCAAAGCTTATGGCCTGCCTGATGGAATCGGTGGTGTCCACGCCACAACAAATCGTAAACTTGCCGGTGTCACAAACATCTTGAATTGCCTGAGAGAGTGCAGGACAAATATCTTCGGGGACACCAGGGAGGACTTGTGCCACTGAATCCCAAAGGGCGTATAAGTAGCGTCACTACAACTGCTGGCATTACCAGATCGAAAGGCCAAGCTGGTAGAAGAAAAACACATTAGCTGAATGTTTCCACTCGCTCAGATTCCGTACCTGGGAAGGGTGGGATTAAAGCAGCTGGTGGAAGCCTTTACCACTAGGCTTCTGATGACAGATGCCAAGAAAATAAAGCTGGGTCGCCGGGGGCAGGGTGATGGCTCCTGACAATGTCTATAGACTGAAGGGCTAGAGCAAGATTTCGCCCAAGCACCCAACAATATATTTGTCACTGCCTTGTTAAAGAGAAGGGGCTCAGAAGAGGTTTCAGACCGAACTGACACAATGCCACTGTGTGACAAATGATATAGACTCCCTTCACAAGGTCACCTAGTGAGGAGCTGCCATCACACGGTTGCAGGGAAAATTAGCTGAAAACCACAAAAAAAACGTGATTTTCAGCTCGTTTTCGGAGGCTTTGAACTGCCGACGTCCATTAGTGGGTGTGAAAACACCCCAGAAAATCGGTAATAGCCTCAGCAAGCTTATATATACATTCTTTTTTTTTTTTTTTAGGAGGGTTTGGGTCTGGGTGGAGGCACAAGTGCCTCTTAGGTGCTTCTCAGCACAAGGCCCTGACCCCTTCTCACAAGGTAGGATTTTTTTTTAGTTGGCATGTCTGATGTTTGCCCCAGTTGGACAAAATCCGTCGAGACATTGGTTTTAACCTCCAAGGTGGGGAGCAGTAGGTCAAGAACTTCAGCCTCCTTATGCATATCTATGGTGTAGGAAGCGGATTCGTCTGTGGCTGGTTCAGAAGGAGAAAAAAAAAGAGCATTCTCTGGGGACTTATCGAGGCCTTTACCCTTTTGTAAGTCCTCCTACCAATTATCATCTTGGCAGGGCTGAGAAAACTCATCCCCTTGATCACAGTCCTTATCCGAGTCAGTCCCAAAAAGAAAAATGGAGTGTTGCAGAGACTGTGGTAATTCAAGTGGGGGGAGCTCTGCTTCAGGTGGATTTGGGCGGTATGTTGGTCAAGGTCTTACCAGCGTCAATTCTGCATCAGAGGACAACTGTAGCTGCTTTTATCAGGTGGCGAAATCAGCGTTGATGTGCCAGGGCCAGCGTGGACTGTGGTGGCGTGGAATTGGAACAAAACCCAGAGGCAAAATAAGTGTGGAGGGTCCAGCTGGCAATGAGCGCAAAGCCGTCTGAGGTATCCCAGGTGAAAGGCTTCTCGCTCCTTGTGACCTGAAGGCGCACCAGAGGGAGTCGGCAGGGATCCAAAGAGCTGGAGCATATCTTCGCTGAATTTTTTGATCTAACACGGCATGGCAACGGAAACTCTGGTTGTGCCAGAACCAGCTGTGAGATCGGCTCCAAAGTCATCCAAATTCAGATGCAAGAGAGAGATGGGTGGCGCCACACCTGCTCAAGTGAGTTGCACGAGGGAGCGACATCTCACTTTGAATTCTTGTGTTTCTTATGCTTACCAGAGGGCTTGGAGCTTGACGAAGACTCTGGAGCGGCACCATCAACCTCGCAAACGGGACAGTGAGCAAACCTTGAATGAGGAGCGGGACTTTGAATTTATGCTTGGTGACAGAGTTTCACCTCTGGTTTCCTGATGGCCTTTGTGTTTATTGTTGCACGTGTTCTGCAAGCCTTGGACCCGTGGCACGACCCTGGCACCACGGCATACTGATGGAGATCTGTAAATTACATTTGTTTGCTCAATACATATAGGGATTGAAACTTGTCTTTTTAGGGGGGGTGATATCTTCACACTGGAAAAATTGGGGAAATATTGAGTTAAATGTCGATGAGCTATGGATGTGCGTCTGGTGTCGCAGAAAGAAAGGAACTGGTGTCAGTGCTCAGGAGTGGCACCTATATAGGTGCGGCACATTTCCAGAGCAGAATGGCGTCAGTGTGGCACGCAGAGGTACTGATGAAAAGTTTCAGAATCCAGTCTGACACCTGGGGACTATTCAAAAGGGATCTGCAGCTAGATGTCTCTGTCGAAAAGCTTGGCTTCTTTTAGGCTCTAGGGACCAAGAGGATTCAAGCTGAGCCAAAGCCATGCGTTCGGTGGCTTTCCCCCTCTAATGTAACACAATTTTCATATAATGACATACATAATCATAAGGCTTTTAGTTGCAGGCTTGGACCACATAGCACTATAAATATATAGGACACTTTCGCTTGGTGCACCTACCAGGATTCAGTTTTGTGGCTGTCTAGTTGCACACACAGACGTGCAGTGATCGCATTAACCAAGTAAACTTTCAGAACATAAAAGAAGGCATTACCCAATGAATAACTTGCGTTTACCTAGTTGCCAACATTTGCAAAGTTATTCCAGGGACACTTAGCAGCACAGCTATCAATTACTTACTTGAAAATTTACCACACCCACTGCCCTTAAACCCCACCAAAACCACATAATTAGCATAATTTAACGACGTCTACTTATCATTGTGCAGATTATAGGGTCTACTTAATAAAGAGAGAACTGCAGGGAATTGAGATGGGAATTTCAAACTTAAGGCCAAAGTACGGGAGTTGGGAAAATTCTCCCATTCAGCTGCATGGGAGAATTTTTGCAACTGCTACTTTGGCCTAAAGTTTAAAACTCCCATCACAATTCCCTGCAAGACACTTGGCAGGGCTGGAAGTGCAACTGCCGGGACTATCCTGGGATAGTTTATCACCCGGGACAGTCTCCAACTTGCCGGGACTGTCACGGCAAAAACTGGACAGTTGGCAGCAATGCATTTATTTCTCATTTAGTTCATGTCGTCGAATAGGCACTGTATGGGGCAGTTGTTCTAGTATATCATTACACTCCTCAAAACACACATTTAAAAAATAAAATCAATGAAAAAAACCTTTAATTTACAAGAGTTCTAGTTTTTCCAAAAAGTACTTAACCATAATAAGATGTTAGGTTATCAGCATTTTATAATGACTTGGTAGTGGGGTGGGGTTAGACAAATGAAGGCAATACCTTACATATGGAATTTCATAACTTTTTAGTTTTTGCCATAGTGTTTGTTTTTTAAAGCCTCCCCTCCTAAATACCTAATGACACTGGCATTAGGGGCCTCTTCCCCACACCTTGCCCAAGGGCAAGACGATGTGTATTGTTTTAACTACCCTTACTTTGCCCACCACCAGTGTTAGTGTGTGCCCCACACCTCCATCCAAGGGTATGGGGATTACTTTATCTTAGCAACCCTTGCCGTTCTCCATGGCAGGAGGAGGATGGGTCACCATTCCCCTGTCACCGACTCCTTGCCCAAGAGTGACGGAGGCTTTTTAAAAAACAAGCAATGGAAATGCAATAGGTCTTGCACATTTGTTTTAGTTGGAGCTATTGGTATTGTAAATGCCAATTTTTTATGTATGCAATAGATATGCACTCGCCGCCTTAATAAAAAAAATACTCTGTTGTGTATTTTTTCTGTCGATTTGAGCATTGCCTTCCAACTCCACATTAAAACAAGCAGTGTTGTGAGGGTGTAGTATCATAGGCTGTCACTAGGTTTCCCTTGGGACCTCTTTTTACAGAACTTCATTGTTCGAGAAGCTGCTGGAACCTTGTATAAAATAAATATATATATATATATATATAGATATATATATATATCTATATATATATATATATCTATATATATATAGGCGAACGTTTTTCTGTCAGCAAAAAAAGTACACAGTACCATGGTAATATGGTGCACCCGACAGTGAAGGGAGTTATCTTGTCTGTGAATGTGTTCCTTGTGAAAAGGCAGCATGCCATAACCCATATTAAAAAAGTCGGTCAAAGGCTGAAGTGGGCTCACATTGCTCCTTGATGCATGCTGGAGTGGATGGAAGATGTGAATGACACAGTCTGTCTAAAAACCTCTATAAGTAACTATACCTAACATACTTTTAGAAAAATAAAAAGGTCTTGGCAACAGGCCTAAAAAAAAGTTATCAGCCTGGCTTTGGCTACTAGCCTCGCCTTTGAGACAAAATGGGAAGAAGAAAGTAAGGAAGAAAAAGGGACGGAAGGCAGACCAAAAGGAACAATAAAAGGCAAACAATGAAGGAAGTGAGAGAGGAAAAAAGATAGAGAAAATGAGAGAAGGCAAGAAAGATGAAAAGAAAAGAAGAATGAAGGCAAAAAGAAAAAAAGGAAAGAGCAAAAAAGAAAGAAGGAAAAGAAAGAAGGCAAGAAGAAAGATCAAAGGAAAACATAAAAGAAAGAAGGCAAAACAAGAAATGTAGGAAAGAAAAGGGGAGAAAGCAAAAAAGAAAGAACAGAGGAAAGGCAGGAAGAAAGAAGGGCATAATATCAAAAAGAAATAAAGGAAAGAAGTTAAAATAAAGGCAAAAAGGAAAAAGGAATGAAGAAAAGAAAAAAGGAAAGTAGGCAAGAACGAAAAAAACAAGAGAAAAAAGGGGGAAAAAAGTAAGAGGAAGAAGGCAAAAAAGAAGGAAGGCTGCTGCTCCCAAGGACGCTCCTTCTCCCACCTTACCACTAAATCCTGGAACGCCCTTCCCCTCCACCTCCACACCTCACCCTCGTTGACCCACTTCTGGAAGGGGTTCAAAACCTGGTTCTTCGAGTGAAACCTGCAGCACAGCGCCTGGAGACCCTCTCGGGTGATAAGCTGCGCTACACAAGTATTTGATTGATTGATTTAAAGAAAGAAAGAAAAAAGGAAAGAAAACGAAAGAAGGCAGACATGAAAGTAAGAAGGAAAAAGGCAAATAAGAAAATGATGGAAAGAAAGAAGTAAACAGGAAAGAAAAATTAAAGGAAAGTTTATGGAAAGAGGGTTCACAGTATAAAATATTGGATACTAAAACCCAGACTTTACCCCACCTGTGTTTAAATAATACTGTTACAAGTGTGCTGCAAATTAAACACAATAAAGTTTGCAAAGTTTATTTAAGAACCATCGGTGAAACAGAGTCCAGGAACACAATATTGTACACTGTGAAATAGCAGTAGTCCACTTCAAAGGAGACAGGAACTGATAAAGCTGGAATGTGCACTGTGCTCATTTGAAATGCACCCTATTATCACATCAGGCACCACTGGCACTAAAGGGCCCTAGCTTATGTGCGGATGTCCACCTTGTTAAAGAGCAAAATGCAGTCACTCACGGTAACCAAAGGCGTAAGTAGGCATTATCACATGCTGTAGTGGCTTGAAGCAAAATAGGAATAACAACAAAAGACCAATGAGTGAAGACACACACACACACACACTTTGGTGGATACCTCAAGAACGTCAAAGCAGATTTTCACAAAACTAAGAAAGCTCTAGGCCAAAATGGCTGAACACAGGGCATGACTGTAGGCCACACCCTGCTTCCAGAGCTCGCAGATTATGACCACTATCTTCAGTCAGAGGTAACACCGACATGGACTCTGGAGATCTAAGTAATTGTCTAAAGAGCCTTTGCTTCTCAGGCTCTAGATTCCGCAGAACTACTTAGGTATATCATTTTAAAAATCTCTGACACTCACAACAACAACAAAAACAGTCTAGGATTTGATTAAGGTTGTGTTTTAGCATACAAGTGTAGCTACGAGTCAAACAACTGAGTTATTTAAATTTACTGACAAAAAAATCCTAAAACTGAAATTTACCAGTTATATAGGTATGCATCATTAACTTAGTCCCACACTGTTTTTCTCTTTATATCACTCATTACATCACTGAAGAAATCACAAATCACAACACTCATTGAATCACACATCGAATCACATTTGACAAAATTGATGACCTCACTTAATTCATTTGGCACTCCAGACCTTCAGATGCAGAGCATAGACATCGGCTGTGAACAGCAAACTCAACGCACAAAGCCGTTCAGCCAATCCCACACTCAGGATTGCTTCCCCAAGAGCCCATTGGGCTGGACCTTTGGTTTTGCCCAGCAGGCTCTGTGCACTGAGCATGGCTGAACGGCCCCAATCTCCATACAGCCTGTTGTGAATGTCTTAAGCCGTGCTCAGCAAGCTCCGAGTACCTGCACTAGCCTTTGGCCAGACTGAGCGAAAAGTCCCCAAGAGCCTGCAATCGGCACCTCTGCTCCAGAGCCCACTGGTTATTGCCTTGAGCTCTGGCCGTTCAATCTGTAGATGTCTCTGAAGTTAAACCATATAATGCCTACGATGCCAGTCAACAAGTGAATAAAAGAGAAATAATTTGCAGCCCATGGGATTTCATCCAATATGTTAATAATGAGGTTATAGGCACTGTTACCAGTGATGCGTTGTCTAACATCTTATGCATCGCTGGGGTGGGAATTAGGATAGCGCAGCTACCTTAAATGACGCAATTTCTAAGTTTTGTGTTATAGATGCTATGTCTTGGCAACTTTAGTTTTTGCCTGGTGACATCGTCCAATGGCTTCCAACACAACCTTGAGAGAGCTTTATGGTTTTTTCGGTGATATATTATGCTCGATGCTCTTGTAACATAATGAACCTTTGTCTAAGTGTATCCTCAGGAGTTATTAGCAGACACTCTAAAGGACGTCCACCAACTGCTAAATACACAACCTGAACAGAATGGTGTATTTTATATTGTAAGCTCTTGTAACACACTGAACCTTTGTCTAACACTATGTTCACAAGTAAGTGGGACTATTTTTAATAGACTCAGCATCTTTTGCAATTGTGTTTGTCTCCTCGTGCCATCATATGTTTTCTGTGAATCCTAGTTCTATTCTTGCAGTCTGCTATGTTCCATTGTTTTCTTATAATCTACCCTTATAGTCTCCTTGTAATCCTGGCTGTATGCGGGTAGTCGAGCTACAAACATTCCTACAGTCTCCGTTGCATCCTTGTGCCCTCCGCTGAATTCTAGCAGTACCAGCTGTATCTCTGCCTTCTTGGTGATACCCAAGCTGTCTCCTTTCAACCGCTTGGGCCCAAAGCTATGCCAATCGGAGTGCTGTGCAGTTTTTATCAAAGCTGGTCTCTTGTTGAGGAGCTTTGATGCAAGGTCCTCAAAGGCTGCTGGGTAGTGCAGCTCAAATAAAATCCAAATCACACCACAACATTTGATGGGTTAAACCAGGTCGACCTTTAAAAGGTACAACTTAAACATGAACAATCCTTTTGGCACATCTTTCCACCAGTGTAAGACTAGCTACAAAGCAAACACGCCTGATACCTAAATAGGTCATAAGAGCAGGTTTCATAGACGCCCTAGTTGACATCACTACACTCTACAGGATCAGTAGTCGAAGCCAGCAGGTCTGGTTCAGAGCATCACTAGACAGAAGCCATACAATGCACACAAGAACATACAATGAAGGCACTGTTCATTACATGTATTTTCAAGTGTAAAATTGACTGCATTGGTTACAGTACAGTAATGCTTAGGCTCTGATTAAATACCTTTCGGTTTAGATTTGAACATAGAATATCATCCATGGGTGATGGGTAATTCTCGGTTTACACAGAGTGCCCTTAGGTGTCAGCTCTGTTCCCACCGACACCCTCACTAGAGCACCTTCCAACATGGAACTGTCCATACATATTTTATAATACATAATTATAGGCGATCAGCTGCTACTCTTAGTTCAAATGCTATCAGACTGACCGAAAGGAGACAGTCAATGATGCATTACTCCAATCAGACCAAGTAGAATTCCATTCTAATGACAGTGAAGCAATGACAATATTAACTGCACATCTACCTATAGTTGTCGTCCCAGAAAATAAACACACTGAACCTAGTTATTTATTCCAGCTTATGTTTTATATACATTCTTCATAGTAAATTGTAGTTGACATGATAAATCTGAAAGTATACTTCTTAAATGTATTATTGCTGTCAATTTTTAGATTAATCTAGATGTACACGTTCTATAAAATTCCGGTGAAAAGTGCAACATCAAAATGAACCATTATTTTTAGTTCGGTCAGTATTCCTATATATTAAGATATTTCCCACGTGGAGAAACATCCTGCAATCATATTTCTCCAAAGAAGCCATCGAGGCAGGTGTTAAAACTATTGTTTATAAACTCAAAATGTTCTCGAGTTAAGAAGTGTCTTCCTATGCATTTTGACTGGCCCATCAGCACACACTGAAATCAGAACAGCTTGAAGACACCAGTGATAAACCAGAAGCTCTAGCTAGGCGGCACGAAATGCTACAAGTGTATCATGTTTTTATCAACTTGTCTAAGGAAGTACCTGGGTGCTGTAGAGTGCTTATGACAATTACACATCTGACTATTAATGCTGCAACCAGGGAGCTTGTTAAAGAGATATCAATAGAGGACACTTCACAATACTTGGAGCACGTAAGGGCTGTAAGCATACTTTTGACATGTGCAACATTTTCAACTTCTCAGTACTTTTCGGTGTTCTTTGGAGTGAACGGCATGGCATGTACTCCACATATCGCGATGCTCTGTCCAGCTTCATCTGCCAGGGTGTATAAGCAGTTTTGGTAGAAAAAATTGAATTTCTTTTTTCGTAATTTCTGATTTAACACAGTCTTGGCTAAAGCATACCTCTGTTTGCAGTCTCCAGTTTAGGGGTGTTTGCAACCTTGGACTGAGTGACGAGGTGTCTTACAGACCAAATGCTTAGAATCTCGATCAGCTGCTTCTGGTTTAGGACAGAGCATTCACCAGCAGGAAGAAAAGTAATGCTTCTCCAACAACCAATGATCTGCGATCTAGGATCACTGGCAGGAAACAGAAGGTAATCGTCCAGACAGCAACATGAACGGAAAAGGCCTCATTCGGCCAAGAGATGGAATGTTTTCATTTAAGTTACAGCATAAGGCAGTATATCCGACCTACTGAGGGATGGTCGGTCTGCTTGGGATTTGGACACTTGAACTAAAAGACCCCAGCAAGAGTAAGCAGACACATCATCGAGCTTCAACTACCGATTGTTGTCATCGGTGTCAACTTGGATGTGTGATTTAATATTGAGTGCACTCTAGGACACACCTCTCTTGGAGACTGCTTATCTTGTGAATGAGATCTAACTTCACATGGAGCCAGAGTAATTTAAAAATTGAAATCTCGGATTTGTTTATAGCAACCGAGCATTCAAATGGTGTCAATCAAAAGCAGATTTCCTGGGAAATTAAGAAATATGTGAAACTGATTAGAGGTAATTGACACGCAAAGCAGCACACAACGAAATCCTAATTTTGCGTGCCCTAGGCTTGACACCGGCTACAGGTCAATGCGACTGTCCAGCAGTTGCCTGGTCTTCTCAGAGCTTGGCCTGCAGGGGCTTCAGGTACTTATGGAAGGAATCGTGCACCTTTGGAGACAGAAGAGAGAAAATAAACAGGACAGTGCATTAAAGACACGCTGTAAAATGTTGACATTTCATGATTTTTCCTTGAAACTTCCCTTTCCGGTCATCACTGATGAACACAACATTCAGAGCAAGCCCCGATATCTCAAATAGCGCCTCACTTTTGAAATGACTGCCATCCATCAGAGTATAGCATATCCTGTCCCCCTGATCATTCAGTCCTCTTATTTACACTTTCCCACCCACATACAGATCTACTCTATCTTTTGACATAAATCTAGCTTTTTATACAGTTCCGAAAAAATGTACTGTCCAGTTCCATTCCCTGTAACAAAAGTAAATAAGGAGATCCAATACCAGAAGTTCTGTCAATCCGTGCACCATAAGTGCAGCTTCTGCAGCTATTCGTATGAGTCCTGCAATAAACTCCAATTAATGCGAAAGCCCAAACCTCAACCAGTACTTGGAAAGTAAACCTTTTTTCACAAGAGATGAATCGATTGGGTAGATTCTCTCTTTCCTTCAATAGTAACATATCCACCAAACAGACATTAGGGTTATATATTCTACCACTCACTGAAATGATATATAATCTGTAACATGGACAAGATCATATGAAAACAAAAACGTTGTCGCAGTGGCATTTGAAATATGCAGGACATCTCATTCAGCTGATTTGAGTGATCACTCTCCTGTGTTGTACAGAACCTATATATTCGAAAAGCAGAACTTTAAGCCTTGCATTAAGTGGTTTGAAAAACCTTGGTCGAATCGGGTTTCTGCAGCTACGATCCTAAACCATTTTGTTATTTTTCTTTCAATTTCAGTACATTATTTGACAATATTTCATTAAGTGCAGCAATGAGGCTCGAGACGCCATCTGAACTACCTCAAACGCCACAAAAGTAAGCCAGTATCCCAGATATTGTAATTGTTATTGCATTTATAGAGTGCTTGCCACCCCTGATGAGTTGTCAAAGGGCTTTTCGGCAGGTAGCACGCTACTACAGAACAGGATTAGTGGGGAATTAGTATCAGAAATATGAAATTAATTTGAGTGGTGGACATGCAAGTCTCTTAGTTGGATTGAAAAGGATAGTGGAGGAATAGAAGAGGGAAGTTTTTTTTTTAGCTCATATTAGGAAGGCAAAGGTCTTCCAACTTTTTGATGCTGAGACCCCCTTGTCAAAAAATGTAGGCATAAGGACCCCCTCCTGACAAAAATTTCTAGAACCTGGTACTCATCATCATCAATAACCATAAACACCCCAATTCCCACAGCAAATCATTTTTACAGTGGGGATATAATATTAAACATGTTTAGCCAACCAAAGGTCAGTGAGCGGGGGGGGCATGGTCAAAGGTGTAACTAAAAACAAAGGGCTTCATTTATGAGGAATTGACGTAGGGCAGCGCCGCAAGTATTCTTGCTGCGCTACACCAATGTATAAGGACAGGAATACACCATATTTATGAAACACAGTGCATTCCTGTCCTTTCCCCTTGCGTTGGAACACAAATTGCTACCTAGCACCAACTAGGCAGGATTGTTTTTGTGCAAGAAGAGGCACTTTCCTTCACAAAAACAATCCCAAGAGACGTTTTTCTCTTTCTATTTGAGCTGCAAAATTAAACAAATTTCTTCTCGGTACGCCTGCACTGGTGAGGCGTACATTTTTGGTGCTGTCCCAGGTTTACCAGATTTAGTAAATATGGTGCAGCATCAAAATCCATGGGTGTTGCTTGGGAACCCCCACGCAACGCCTATGGAACACCTCCGTCGCGCAGAGTAAGGCAACACAGTGACTTGCGCTGCTTTGTCCTGCTCCATATCTAGGAGGCCATGCAAAGCCATGCAGGGTGACTTTGTGCTGAGTCATAGGTATGGTTTAGACACTTGCGCCGCCGGAGTGTAAAAAAAAGTAATGCTCTGGTGGTGCAACCCTTTCATAAGTAAGTTCCAAAATATTCTGAACGTTTTTTGTCTTTCACAATTAAGTACCTACATATTAAATAACGGGCAGCGTAATTTAAAAATAAATGTAAAAAGGTTTAGTGGGAAATGCACTATAGTACATTAATGAAACCTCTATTAGTTAATGCACTGCAAAGGTCTATGTGTAACCAGGGAGAGACAGTCTGTTTCTAGAGTTAAATGACTGAAGTGGTACTGGAGATTAAGGCAGGACTGAGTTCAGTATTTATTGTATTCTTGGAGGTTGACTGGGTCTCTTTGAACACAATTCCTTAAAACAGGTTGAGTTCTGGATAATTTATAAATCTCAAGTAGTAAAGTAGTAGTAAATCTCACTGTAGTTTCATGGCGCTTAAACAACCAATCTAAGGCAGAGATTGCTGGGGTAAACAATGAGTGAAAATACATGTTGTTACTAATTCTCTGAAGTTAATTAAGGAGAAATCAGACCGAAAGAACAATGGTAGAGAATTCAGGCTGCCACAACAGATAAGCCTGATCGCCGGACGACACAGCTTTGTTTTGGGGGCTGTTAGAAAATATTTGTTGGAGCCTAGATCATATATGACCTTGTGTCAACTAACTTTAGATAAAATGAAGTCCAGGAAAGTGTGACACATAGGTTTTGGTAAAGTTACAAAGTCTAAAAAGGGTATATTAGTTGAAATTTCATAACCAGTGTCTTCGTATGTGGATGGTCAGGTGGTGGGCTAGGCTTCCGCAGAGTATTCTGCTGTGGCGCCTAATGTTTATCTTCAGTGGTGCTCTGTAAGAGTCTTAGGAAAATATCCCCAGGGTTACCCACTCATAGTGGGACAGTGTTGTGTCTCTCTTATTTCTGCCTCTTACCACAAATATATTCTTCATCACAAGCAAATGGAGTTAAGGAGCCCAAAGAGTACATTCTTGGATGTAGGAGATTTGCAAATTCCTCTGAGGTGTTGGTGGACATACCTCTGGAAAGGCACTTTTTTAGGCTATAGAGGAGAGTCCATGTCTAGCCTGGATTTGGATGATTTTCAAGTATAATCTTCCGGTCCAGCTTCGGTATTAGTGCTTATGTGTTTGCAGGAGCCTTATACATCAGACTACAGTATGGTGATGAAGCAAGTAACATTAGCCTAAAATATGTGATAAGCCTGCAAATGCGCAAATTAACTGGTAGCATGATTTTTTTTGTAGTAAGCATCCATTTCTATTGTATTTACATCGTTAAGTTAAGCTAGGCCTCATTTATTTCTCTATATTCTGCATTGCCTTTATTTGAACTTTCCTTAAATAAATACACGATTTAGCATGATGTTGCACGGTGCAGAATTAAATAAATAATTCACGTTAACTTCATTAGACATGTCCTTCTTGTAGAATGTGCTGACTTCAATAAGTGTTTTCTTTCCTTCCTAAGCTACATGTCCTCATCGTATTTGGTTAGATTTTAGCTGTCACTTATTCACAATAATGAACACCAACAGTATATTAAAACAATATGCGAATCTCATGATATAATTTCGTAGAAGTTACAGCTAGATTGTTTCTGCTTTAGAATAGCTCATTATCATGCAGTGGAGTTCTGAATAGCTAATAGAACAAGCTGTAGTGGTATCTTGGGACCTTAACATGAAACTAACATTTATGAACATTTGCGACTTAGACTGCTTGCAGATAATGTTTTGCCGCCTTCATAGGTTACAGTGGGAATGAAGTAGGTTGTAGCAGACCATTAAACGATCCTTTTATCATTGGACTAAGATGAACTAACACCAAAGTAGATGGATACGCACGTTTCTGTGTTTAATATACATGTTCCTACTTTGGAGACTTCAGCGCTCTTCCATTACCTTTTCCTTCGAACAAGCGCCGAGAGCTTTATGCTGCTCAGATTGGTCCAGACTAATTGTTCTGTGACTATCCTTTTCCTGCCTTTTGCACTGTGAGCTACTTTTGGTGGTGTTTTCTAAATTCCTTAAAAAATATAGCTGTTCCTGTGACAAACATCTAATTAAGAGAGGAGACTTGGACAAGTTTCTAGAACTGCTCTTTATGAGAAGGTAATCTAAAATCAAAATCCTATTCTAAATGTTCCTTACTATTCTCGCACTTTTCTGAAAAGTACTCTTCATGATTTCTGGTAGGTTAGGATCTATTAGCGTAGAATAGGAACTTGGATAAGTTACCTTCATGGAACAGGCCGTAATATTTTCTGTTTGTCGCTAACCATTATTTTCCTTGATATTTCTGAAAACAGATTTATCTACATTTATAATTTGAATAAAGAGATTAGATACCAAAACTTAACACAATAAATAAATTCACCTAAACTCTCATTATTGACTGAACATAAGTGTTGTTAAAAAGTTGATATTGACTTATGCTCCATTCTAAAACAGTGGCAAGGATCTAGTTAACCTGAAGAACAAGGCGCAGAGTTAGAGACCACTTTTGTAATTCAGGAGTTGAACGGACTTAAAGAAAAGATACTCACGCACCAGTAATGGCCTTCGGATGGTTCTTAGAGGACAGAATACCAGTTTAAAAATAAAAAAAACTTTATTTATGCTTAACAAACTGAATGCGACCAGGACAAGTACATCATGTAGTTCCCTTTTGCGGATCACATTTGGATGGAGGCAAAAACCACAATAGCCCCCCTAACCTCCCTAGCTCCCACAACCTCAGGACCATATATGCCCAGGCTGGTAATGAAGGAGTGGGCGATGCTATCTGCCGCCTTCAGGGGCAGGATTCGAGTCAATAGTACAAGGTAGTGTCCCATTGGGGAGGACTTTGGGGATCCCCAACGTTCCCATATCAGTCCGTAATGTTGTCTCCAACATTTCCATATTATATCAAACATTTTGGGGCAGCCTCCGATTGTGTAAACAACTCTTTCTGCCTCCCTGCAGTGAATCACCCCAGTTACCCAAATCTCCCTGGTAGGGTCAAGGGGTTCCCCCAGCACATCACTATGTCTCTATTGGCCAAGGCAAATACCAGCAAAAACAAAAAAGTAATGGCTCCTCTGTAGGTCAACAGACCCTTAGGAACCCACAGAACGAGCTGTGGGGGGTTTGCCCTAACAGGTACTCCCAGTATCTCAGACAGGTTTGAGACTATCCTGTTCCAGTAGCTCTCTGTCTGAGGGCAAGTCCACACTTTATGAATGTAAGTGCAGTCCGCTGCCCGCACCTCAGGTGGGGGAGGGGGCTCTGCCCATTGTATGGAGCCCACCTCTGTTATAGTATACCCTGTGAAGTGTTCATAATACCAGTTTAGATGGAACTACTGAAAAATATATTGACAGCAAAGCATGGGATATGCCTTTTAAGAGATGTATTAGTTCATTAATTGGGACTGGAACTGAAGAAGAAACGACCTGTTAATAGAAAAATATTGTGGCTGAAGGATGGAGTACCTCACGGATGGGTCCTCACTATCCTTCAGACCTCATAACGAGGCTCTAATTTAGCCCCATGAGCACTTGTGACATGAGTCTTGATTTAGGTCAAAAAGCATCTTCAGCCCAGGCCTGAATAAAGCTCCAAAGGCACTACAGGTTTGAAACTGATATTAGGTTGGTAGGTTACTACAGGTCAACAGCTGTTCCTAGCTCCTGGAATATGGGTCCTAGAAAAACATTCCTTCTGAAAATGTTGAAGCAGAGAAAAAGAGGTTGAGAATTGCTTTAGAACCTTTTGACAATGTTGTCCTTTTATCAATGCAGGTAGGGAGACTGCAAAGGAAGCAACATGATGGTACTTAGGATTGGCTGGGGAATACCAAGGCAGGAAGACCGTATCTATGAAAGGTTGGTGCAAGGAAGGGACAGCAACAAAGCTTGCACACTGAAAACCAGTGTTAAAAGGGGGCGGAGCTTGCCTGGCTTCAAGTTGGCAGCTAACTAGAGTAGCTTTGTGAGCTCGGCCTACTATCCGGCACAATCCTGGTGCCCAACTGCTGCTTTTTGCCCTAAACTAACTTATTTTATCCCCTGGGCATCAAATATTACATGTTGGTGTCCGCGCGGAGGGAATTGGTGGGAGCGCTGCGAGTCAAGCAGCCACCCAATCTAGTGGTACTGAGACACGGGACCCCTCGGTGGAGTAGACAGGACCACTGGGGGAGGCCTAGGCCGCAGCCACTGTGTTTGCAAGCACACTTTTGATCAAGTTGTGCCGTTCCCGTTGCAGCATACAGCCTCACCCTGCATCCTCCACAGAGACACTCCATTCTAGTCCTTAATGCCTCTGGTTCCGCTGCAACTAACTGACCCCCCAATTGGGAGTAAATCTCAAGAGAGATGGAGTACAGTAGCTGATCTTCAACCTTTGGGACACGTACAGTAGGTGGCCTACAACTACTGGGACACTATGTTGGCTGACTGCTCCGTCTCTGCTGCGGTGCTCTGCGGAGGGTAGCATGGTGCAGAAACAATATATATGCTCATTTTCTAACCCAGCGCAAGTCACAGTGTACGTCCTGATTTGCATCCTTCATTATAATCATGGCGGGGTGAGCACTGGAGGGGACTGGTGTGCTCTTATCTGTGGTGTTTTTCGTCTGGGTATTCTACAGCACCCTTGAAAGGAGCCAATATGGGCAAAACAGACAGATCACAACCTAAGCTTAAGTTTGAGCCGCGTAAGACACCTAGGCACAAAGAGGCTGCCGTTAGTACAGCAGACTCAGAGTCAACGGATCCAAAAATTGACTCAGACCTGAAACAGATCCTTGCGGCGATGCAGCGCAGCTTATCGAAGATTGATGAAAAAATTGATGCCCTCTCCTTCAGGATGGATATAATGACCGAGAGATTAGACAAACATACGGAGAGGATGGACACTGTGAAAAGAAGAGTGTCTGATGCTGTGGACATATTAACTGCGGAGGAGACTACGCATACTAAAATGGATAATCTGCTCTATACACTCCAAGTCAAAGCCGAAGACTTGGAAGCTCATTCTAGGCGAAACAATACCGTAGGCATGGAGGAATCAACAAATATCAATAATATGGAATAGTATGTAGAATAACTCCTTATAGCGCTGCTAAGCAGAGACACCTTTTCGGATAGGTTTGTTGTAAAGCGCGCTCCTCGATCGCTGGCCCCCAAACTCGTCCCGGGGGCCAATCCCCACCCAATAATTGCACAGCTTTTCAGTCATATAGACCGTGATGCTGCCCTCAGAAGGGCAAGATAGTTGAACATTTTGAGATATGAGGGCATGAAGTTGTCCTTATACCTGGATTTCACACAGTAAGTACAAGAAGCTCGCCAAGTTCATCCCAATGAAGAGGAAGCTACATGAATTGCAACTGGAATACAGCATGCTATACCCTCCAAAGCTACGGATCCTATCTGAGGGGAAAACACATTTATTTATGGACCCGAAACAAGTCCTCCAGTTCCTTAAGCGCACTGAGGGCGCAGGCTCTAGTAGGGGTTCCCCCAGGGCCTCACCTGGCAGAAATGAGGACTCCCTAGGCCTAGAGGAGCAATAATCTGACCAATATTGTGACTATGAGGCTAAAGATCTGTTGTGTTTAGTGGTTTGTGGCGGGATCGGTAGGGGCACTGTGCAATGTCACTTGAAGTACAATATTATACTCCCAACACCCCTATATGCTGGAAGACCTATATTTGTCTTGTTCATTTGGCAGGGTTGCCTGGATGATTTGCTTGAGACTTCAGAACTTGGTAAGGCCATTCCCATATATTTAATTTCGATGTGCACCTATTGGGTGGTGTTTTGGTCAGCCTAAGAAGTTTTACTTTGTCTCTCCTTGGTGCACAATGGAACATAATTAACAGACTACTTAATTCATTTCATTGATGGGGCAATTGGACATTTCAGTGAGATCTTTCTCAATAAGTGATGGGTGCGTTGTTTTCTGAATACGTGGAACGAGAAAGGTAGGGCCACTTACAGAGGCACTTGCCCGGTAACGTCCACCCTATATGTGAACCACACTATGTAATATTTTGTTTTCTTCCTTAAGGAATTGGTTGGGTGGGGCAGGGGTGGGATTTAATTCTGCTATGCTCAGTTTGGGAAGGCATAGAGTGGGAGAGTTTGCTCATGGGATTACTGTTTGTGTGTTCCTATTGGAAAATATGTTCGTGCTTTGGCTGGATGATCATGATTGGTATCCTTACATTAACAGGGTGGTATGGGTGAAGTAGTACACTCCGAGAAGGATCAGCGTAGCTGCCCAAGAGTCCAGTTCCTTACAAGGAACTTGAGGGGTCTTAACGACCATAGAAAGATTCGGAAAGTAATGGCATATCTTATTTCTCATTTTTTTGCAGGTTTCACTTCCCACGCCCTTGGGGTCCTCATATGGACTCGCAGTAGATCTGGTATAGCTTTACAAAAAGTTCATGCCGACCTGTGTGGCAGGTTTGTAATTGCCAACTTCTATAAGCATGGGTTGAAGGTATTGCTTGTTGGGATCTATGGTCCCAACCATGATGACCCGCATTTCTACCACCCATTCAGGGCACGCCTGCTCCAGTGCGGCGACTTACTAATGATTTGGGGGGTGACATCAACTGCGTGTTGGATCACTACTGTGATCTTTCGAAGGGCCCACCTCATCGCCACTTGGCTGGCACTAGGGATATTGTTGATATAGCTAAACACTTGAGCCTGCTTGATATATGGAGATACCGATCCCCAGCGAACGCAGGGTTCACACACTACCTCGCAGTATAAGGATATCTATACTCCGATTGATGTCTGGCTGGTGGCCAAAAGCTTGGTCTCCTGCATTATATACTGTGAACCTCTTCTCTTCCGAGAACTTATTCAGATCATGCACATGTTCCACTAGATTTGGCTCTCCAACTCCGGAAATTCGAGGCATTCACCTGGAGGTTTTCATCATACTCCTTACTAGACTCAGCCTTTAAGGCAGAAATGGGTCAAATGATAGAGGAGTTTTTTCATAATAACATTGGTATGGTTGCCTGCTTTACCATGATTTGGGAAACCTTCAAAGTTTATATCAGAGGGGAGGCCATTTCAAAACATCTAGAAGTGCTCAAGTTGTTGAGAAACAGGCTGTCGCATTCGGAAGGGGAAATCGCTAAAATGGAGCGGGATCATTTGCACTCCGGCGACACCCAGTTACTGAAAGACATCAGGGAAAAGCTAACTGAATATCACGATACGACTGACAACGAAGTCAAACACCTTGGCCAATATGCCACTGCAAGGGTGTATGGGGATGGATAACACCCTCGCGCTACCCTAGGGGCCCTAATGTGCCTCGAAATGGAAACAGGGGTTATTATGAAAGTGTTAGATGAAGAAGATCAACCATTGCATGATACTGAGAGCATTGCCGACAGGTTCTGTAGATACTATGCAGATATGTATGCCTCCCGCATTACACCGGATAGCGAGGCCATTGCCGATTATCTGGAGCATATACGCATGGCATGGCTTACTGCAGAGCTTAGAGAGCAACTTATGGTTCCCCTGACCTCTCGGAGACACGCTCTGCTCTCAAAGACATGCGAGTTGCGGGTGCACCCGGCATTGATGTCCTTACTGTGAACTTTTATAAGGGCTTCCAAGAAATGCTTATACCACATTTAGTCACACTTTATGAGGAAATGGTGGAAACTGGAGAGATGCCACCCTCAATGAGGGAGGCTTTAATTGTAACCCTCTTGAAGCCAAGAAAACCACCTATTGTCTGCTCCTCTTACAGACCCTTGTCGCTGCTAAATGTCGACACCAATATATTCTCCAAAATTCTGGCGAATAGGCTGGCTCCAATTGTTCCTCTAGTGGTCCGTCCAGAGCAGGCAGGATTGTGCCAGGTCGCAGTTTGTCATATAACCTTAGAACACTGTTTCGTGTTACCTGGTGCAGGGCGAGGTGTGGTGCAGCGGCCAGGGTGGTTGACTTCGGAGCGCAGGGCTCACGGTTCAATCTCTGGAGCTAGTAGCTCAGCACCAGGTGACTCTGGCCAATAGCTCCCTTAATCTCCCCGACAGCCCTCTGCGTCTTGAGTCCCTTATTGGTGAGTAGTTTGCACTTTACAAATACCAGATTTAGATTCAACAAGTTGACCCATTAGTGAAGGCTGCAGCTGTTTTTTCAGACACCAAAAAGGCATTGTCTCTGTAGAGTGGGTGTTTATGAGGGCTGTTCTCCAGCAGATAGGAGTGGGTGACGTGTTTCTTCGTCTGGCTGCAGTGCTATATGCTGTCTCAGTGGTCAGGATTCGGTGGGTTCTTTAGTTACTGCCCTTCAGATCACAAAGGGCACTAAACAGGGCTGCTCCTTATAATACGCCCCGATTGCTGAGCCGTTCGTGTGGGTTCTTTAGTCACTGCCCCTTTCAGGATCACAAAGGGCACTAGACAGGCTGCCCCTTATCACCCTTATTATACGCCCCGATTGCTGAGCCGTTGGCGTGCACCCTTAGGGAGTACCATGAAAACAGGGGGTTGCGCTTTCCTGGTTATCGCCTCAATTTTGGCATACAGCGATGACACCCTGCTGTATGTTCGCGATCCAGAGAGAAATCCCTCTCCTATACTCATGGAGGTGATCAGTTTGGAGGTCTGTCAGTCTTTCGAGTGAATTGGGACAAGTCCATCATTTTTCCATCAACTCCTGCAATGACCCCATCAGCTTTGAAGTTCCCTCTGCAATTGAAAACTGATTTGGTGCGCTACCTCAGCATACAAATTCATACTGACCCAGCGATTGTCATGTTAGACATTTACGGGAAAGTAATACAGTGGCATGAAGATGATGCTGACCGCTGGGTAAAACGGCCCCTTTCTTTAATGGGGAATCTTGCACTGATGAAAATGGTCGCCTCCCCAGATTTCTGTCCCTATTCTAGCACATACCAATGCTTCCGCCGCTGTCTTTGTTTGTCACGCTGCGCTCTCTGATGCCTAAGTTCGCCTAGGGCGGTAAGCAACCAAGTGTTAAATGGGAGGTTCTCGCCTTACCTATCGAAATGGGTGGGTTGTACGTCCTGGTGCTTGAACTGTACTATAAAGCAGTGCAGAGCTCGCATGCACATTATTGGCTTCATGGCTCACATGACCTTTTGCACTTGCACCTAGAGAGGGATGCCACTGATCCACACACCTTGCCTCAGACACTATTTCGCGACCCGGTGAGACACCTCAGCTCATTTGACTCCTTAAACTCTACGATTCATGCTTGGCGGATCCTGCTGATGCAGCAGTCTGGTTCCTTTATGTACTCCCCATGTGTGTCAGAGAGGTGCTTATGGTTTCCATTGGGGAGGGAGAGAAGTGCTCTACCCACATTAGGTATAGCCAAGATGGGAGATATTGTATTGATATGGGTCACGCGACTCGGCAGAGTGTGATCATTGTCATGCTCAAGAGACTGATTTTTTGCAGCCGGCTTGGCACTGCCCACCTGTACTAGAGTTTTGGGGAAAGATTTTCCAAGAGCTGGGTGCAGTAACTAGCGCTTCCCTAGAGCCAGACCCGATGCTTGCCCTATTGGGATTCGATAAACAGGTGGATAAGAGTGTCAGGAGACTGGTTGCGATGGAGCTGCTTCTGGCTAAGTGCCAGGTAGCGATGCGATGGGCTAGGGGCACAGCCCTCACCCTGGAAGATTGGTATACAGACATGGTATACTGTAATACTTGAACGGATGTCCACAGTGAGCTGCTGCCTCCATAATGCCACCCGAGAGGCCCATAGCAGATGTACTTAGTGGGCAAGTAGACAGGTGAACTACAGGGGGAAATGTGTACACCTTGATCGTACTTTTGTAATTTGTGGGGAACCAGAAAGTCTCATGTTTTATCTGTTTGCCTTGGTCATCATCCGTCTGTGCATACTGCTCGATGAGCCATGTTAACTGTGTCACTTCATGTTACTCAAATAAAAGCTATGTTAAAGGAGTCATGATGTATGTAGCCAGACTATACCATTCTATAATAATAATGATAATTTTTTTTAAGTGATTCACGGAGGAGTCAGCGGTGAAGGAAGAACATGCAAATGGATGGCCAGCAATGAAAGTATTTTTAAAGTGACGTGCAAAACATCCCACACCCAACCCCATGACGCCAAATACCTTTAACCTAGATTTGACACGCCCCAACACCCTCCCATCAATGCCCCACCACCCTCCCATCAATGCCTCACCACCCTCCTCCAGATCACCAATTCAAGTTATCAGTGTTGGAATGATGAGGCTAGAAGACTTATAGAAGGGCCTATACTAAACAGGGAAGCATGTACAGCCAAATTTAACCTCCAACCTAAAGAAAGATTTAGACTAACTCAACTACTACACTGGACACAGGATCGACCAGTATTACCCAAAGCTAAGAGTGGGCTGGAATAGAGACCTGGAAAATCCAATTTCACAAATAAATATTGGGTAAAATATGGGCAAGAACTGCAAAATCATCCATATGTGTGCAACACAAAGAACGCACACAAAATCCTAATGTACTGGTACTTCACCACGTCCCATCTGAAAGACAAGTTTGGTAGTTCAGACGTTTGGGGGAAGGGATGTGAGGAGACAGGTGATATGATCCACATGGGGTGGACTTGCCGGAAGATCAAAGAGTACTGGGGTGAAATAAACAACACCTAACACTAGCAAGAATCCACTGATCTAACTGCTTTCCGATTTGATTATTATGAATTTTTAAGGTGAGCCCCACCACATACCAGCATTATGTACTTGTTATCCTGAAATACACGTCCCGCCTAAACTTGACAGATCGTTAAAATTTTGGTTTTCGTAACCCTGGACTAACCCCACGTTGGGAATAGAGTTTCTCAGAATCCAAGGTTAGTCCTTCCGCCGGATCTCTTATGTTTTTCGTCTGGTTAAGGAATATTGGGCTACTTAAAGGTCTCTCTTTCGTTAGTCATACTGTTAGCATGCATGAGGTTGAGGCACAGCAGACTTGTGACACCAATGTCAGTTATCCATCAACACCAGTGGGGTTTCCTGGCACGGCTATTTTGGCCCGCATGTTCTATGCTGCTTCTAGTTCACGTTCGCCTTGCGTCATCACTGTTTGCGGGTTGCAAGGTGACACCACACTATTATGCCGGTCCTCTTGTGACAGAAACACATACCACCCTCTGCCTCCGATCACTCTTGCCAAGCGATCCATGCCTTAGGCTAGGTGTATCGTACACTGGACGTAAGCACCACACCACGCACATTTTCACGTCTGTTGTAATCTTGACAGTGGCTTGGACGGGCTAGACGTGGTTGGTTTGAAGGAGTACATTTAGTATTAGGCCTCTCTTAATTTCTCCCCTTTTTTCACAGGAAATTTCTATAAAATCAGGCTTACACTAATCATTGTCCTGATGATGATCCTACTATCTCGTTGAAAGGATCGAAACATCGTCAACCCATGTAAAACAGCAAGCACATGAATCCAATGTGTTAAAAAAAGTGCATTGACTGTTTGTACCAAGCTTGATAGTATTTACATTTAACAAGCTACCCTTGTCGTGCCTGAAAAGTCCTTTTGTGTTCTGTATATGTCACGTTCTTTGTAGGATACAGGATTGTGTCCCACTATATTGTTGTGTTTTTCACAAATATGTTTTTTTGATTTATTACCTTATTAAATTGGTTGTCCGGCTGGACACTCTCAGTATAGCACTGATTCTAGTCTATATTTATCTTGCTTAAATCTAACTATTTAAGGACCACTGTTCTTATGTATAGACATTATAACCAAGTCAGGCTTTGGGTCAAGCTGAAGGAATGCTGGATCCTGTCATTGAGGCATATATTTTTTCAAAATGCAAAGTGTTGCAGCCTAAGTATTTGCTGGTTTTAAAAATGGATTCCTTTCCTAGCTCCAGGAGACTGAGGTAATAGTCTGGGTGCTGGAAAAGGCTGTAGAATCTCCATAATTACAGAAATGTCTGTACAAAGAGCTTCCAGAGGACTATTCAGCTTTTCAGGACATGTGTCCGGGACATCCTGAAAAGTGGCAAAACTGTCAATGGGAGAACTAGTTGGTGATCCAGTGAAGGATGTGGGAGTACAAGTAGGGTCTGTATCCCATCCGTCCGATTTTGCAGGCAAATGTATGTTACCTTTCACATCTTTGCTTCGTCTGTATTCAATAGTTCTGTGGAGGAATATCTTTTGATAGCAGCGGTGAACATGGTGCTTCCTGGGGTCGACAACTTTTAAGTGACTTTGTAACAGAAGGAGCCAATTACTTGATCAGTGACACTGAAGTTGATCTTGAAACCATCATCTTCATTGTCACCCATGGTAGGAGATTTAAAAGCCTCAAAGGAGTTTGTACTGGATCCTACACAGGAATTCTTGTCGATAAAGGCTGAATTGAAGTTGACGCCCTATTGAAGTAGGGGACAACCTGAACAGTTTTCTTGGTGAAGAAACTTCTACTACTGAAGAAGCAGATAATAATGGAATCCTCTAGGTCAACCTGGGTGATTCTGTATAATCCTCAGACATAAAATGCATTGACATGGATACACGTCTCAGCTGTGAAACATGTCTCGACACCCAGTGGTATGACACAGATTGAAAAAATGCCACAGGATGATGGGAGAGCTTAGATATCCTAGATCGTCCCAAAGCTTTGGCATCAATTGAGATACAACTTTTAGAGCTCAATAGGTTAGTGAGTTGCCTTTAGCTGACACGGACTTCTTTGAAATTGACCATGATCCGATGGTAACTGGAGTGAAAGAAATGGTAAGGTCTTCTTTGTTTTTCACCTTTTGATCTTTTCTCCCTGGATCTCCCTATTTAGGGGTCCTTTGGGGCTGAGGGCTTGTGGAAGAGGAAGAACCCTCACTCGGGATACTTTCTGATTTTTTTATTCTCCTTGGCACTCAGGTCTTTAAACCCCTTCCTCCCCCAGTTACTCTTCCCCCACCTCAGTGTGATGCCTTCACAATCTTTAAGTGCCTTTTTTGACATTTTAACACAACATTCACATTCATAACCAGAATGTCAACTTGGGAGGCAGACCACATAGGTTTGATGGGCATCCAAAACAGCTTATTTCCTGCCTTACAAAGAGCACTTCATGAACAAAGAAGACATTGTTAACAGGAACAATTTACTGGGCAAGCCAAAAAAACGTTGATAACGTTTTCTGTAGAGGAAATGTTGAATGATGATGAAAAAATCTGAAGTTCCACCTAAAAAAAGCTGTGGACATTGGATAAAAACAGCACCCACCAGTAATTGCTAGGTTGCACTCACAAGCCAGAAAAGGAACCAAGCCTGAGAAGCAAACTGCCAGTACAGCGCGTTCTGGGATGGAAAGTAACTAGGCCTTTGTTTCTATTATGATAATGCAATACATATCAAAGCACCCTTTACTTTAATTCAATGCATCTTTAAGCAGCAGTTTCACCAGAATTATCAATACCAAGGCTAAGTAACTTTTTCTTCTGATGGATATTTCTACCTGCAGATTTCTTGCTTTTTGAATAGATACCACAGCAATACCCTACCCAAGGTGGCTGGTCTGAAGCAACAGGTCAGACCCGAAAGATTTGAAGCGCAGAACGAGGGAAATGACCATCCCTTCTCACCTCTGAATCCAAGCAATGACACTTGGTGAATGAGCAGTTTCCTTCTACTGACCACCAAAGGATATATTTTGTGATGTCATGTGGGTGGGGGTCAGGAGGATGTGTTTGGTATGGGGGGAGAGGGAACGGTGAGGGTGGATCCAAAAGACAGTCATTTCGGCCCTGGAAACGCAGGGGATGGAAACTTCACTGGAGAAAATTTATGGATCCAGGACGGCAGCAAGTTTAGGGGCAGATCCTCCAGGACTGTAAACAGAGCCACATCCTGAAATAAGAGAATCATATCCAAAATGTTTCAGATGGCAGGAAAAGTTTGGAGCGATGTTGTGTCCAGTAAGGTTCCTATGAATGGGAACCAGTGATACAGCCCCAGATGTGCCTTGGTGATACTGATGGAGAAGCACAAGTGGAAAAACAGCCATGCTGTTGCATTCAGGAGGTCTGACATCATCTGTGGAAAACCTACTTGATCAGTCAATCGTCCAGATACAGAAATACAGAGATAATGGGCCTGCACAAATGTGCAGTGTTAGAAACGGGACCCCCGGCCGGCCAAGGCTCACGCCAAAGTCAGTCAGGGATCACCATTTCTAAGGTCAGGGCAAGGGAGTCACACACCAAGATAACCCCTGCTCACCCTCTAGGTAATGTGACGCGAGCAGCAAGGCTAATCTCGGAGGCGATGTGTAAAGCGTTTGCGCGCGCACCCCAGCGACAACACCCTAGGCCCACCACAAAGGAAACTCCACACAAGGTTATATCAAAAATAGCCTTTGTATTATAATAATAAAAACACATTAGATAACACACACACTTTACAATGTGCCAACAAGCACGGGCAAGATTTACAAGGGATTATGTACAGGACAGGGCCACCTGGACCACTGTCAGGGGTATGCACTTTTTAGAAATAACACTTGTAGGTATAACACTTAGCACATAAACATATAATGACTGTAACACAGAAATCGTAAATGTAGCACACAACCAGTCACTACTGGTAAAGGGTAAATACCTCCTACGCCACCCTAAACACTGTAGGGAAATCACGCAGGGAACTAGGACCTTATCATCAGGACCTATGGAAGGAAAACCTATCACCTAAGCAAGTCACATTTAGCAAAGGGAAGGAAACCTAAAATAATCACCTAGGCAAGTCACATTTAGCAAAGGCAATAAAACATCAACATTCCTCTAAGCAGGTCACTTTTAGCAAAGGGGAATAAACCATAAACAATTACCTAAGCAGGTCACTTTTAGCAAAGGGGATAAAACAAACAATTACCTAAGCAGGTCACTTTTAGCAAAGGTAACAACAAACATTCCTCTAAGCAGGTCACTTTTAGCAAAGGGGAATAAAACATAAAGAATCACCTAAGCAGGTCACTTTTAGCAAAGGTAATAACATAGACAATTGCACATGAAACATTAAAACACATTCAGAGCTGCAGGTAGAACATTTGCGCAGAAATCACATAAGCAGTACTCATAAATTGCGCAGGGTGCTTGTAGCACAACACTAGAAATGTCCCTCAGGCCAACTGGCCTCGAAAGGGGCTGAAATGCCCTGAGTCTTAATGTCAGGGGAGGCTGCGCAGGCAGCACAGCACACAAAGCCTAAACGTAGCAACTGTCCACTAAGTGCTGGACAGTTGTAAATACAGATGGGCACACGTTGGAGCCTCGTGGGCTCAAGAACACAGGTGGGGGAACACAGCGTGGGAGCCACGGGGCTCTGACCAACTGACTGCCTGTGTCCCCCAAGTGCCTCTCTCAGGGCTCTACAACAATCCAAATGGCACTTACGAGCTCAGCGCTCTAAAACAATGAGGGGCTGTGAGCCTCTCAGGCTCTGTAGACAACTGCCCCCTCGTTGGAGCCTCGACAGGCTCTGAATCAATGTAGCCGGGAGCCTCGTGGGCTCAAAGACAATGTGGGCTGGGGCGGGAGCCTTCTCGTGGCTCAACAAACAAATTGCCCCCAGGAGCCTCGGGGCTCCAAGCACCAAAAATGCGGGTCGTTGGAGTCCCTCACGGGGGACTCAGAAACAGATAATGCCCCCAGAGCCTCAGGCGGCTCTACTCACTTGGGCCGCTCTCAGGCCCGGCCCGCACACGGAAGGGGAGGGGCGGGCACCGACAATGTGCCCCGACGCCCTCCTCCCTTCCCTCGCTCTCCCGGCCCCACTGCGCACTCACCGTCTGTCTCGCTGGGGGGACGGCTCCTCTGCTGGGCAGCGCGGGGCTCCTCTTCACTCGGGGAGCCTCGAGGACACGGCCGGCTGCTTCCTCCGTCTTCCGCCTGGTCTTGTCTCTCTGCACTCCGCCTGACTTCCGCTGGGGCCGCCAATGGCAGCGCGGCCCTGGGGGTCAGGAGGCGGGACTTCCGGGTCGCAGTAGGCAGCGGCCCGGCAACAGTTTTCTAGGCTCCGGGGCTGCGGCGGTGATCACGGGGCAATGCCGGGTGGGCACCGGCTCGTAAATAACAAAACACCACGGGGCAATGCCGGGTAGGCACCGGCCTTTAAATAGAAGATAAAGCGAGGTGGGCACTCGTACATCAAATACGAGCGCAGCAGATGCCGGGTGGGCACCGGCTGGGCAACGAAAGCGCTTCCAGGCGCAATAAGTAAAATAAAGCACTCTCTAGCGCTAGGGGCAATCCACAGCGCTCCCAACGCTTCAGGGCAGGGAAAAGCGCTCACAGCGCCAATGGGCAGAAATAAAGCGCTCCACAGCGCTAGCAGGCAATTTAAGCGCTCCCAAGCGCTAGGGGCATGAAAGCAAAGCTCCAGCAGGGACTGGAGGCAGGCAGGGGGGCAAGGCAGGGCCAGAGCCAGCACACTGGGTCTCCAGGCAGGGAGACAGTCCAAGTGGCGGTCCTCCTGGCCCCAGCAGCAGCAACAGCCCCCTCTGGCAAGGATCCAAAAGTAGAACAGAGAACAAATTGTATGGGGACACATCCCCTTCTTATACTGTGAAATCCTTTGTCTTCAGGGTGCAGGGTGGGGGAAAACCAGTTGCAGCTGGCTTGGGAGTACCCTTGATGGCCCAACCACCCCTTTCATTCACTGGGGAGGCTTGGGTCGTTAGACAAACCACAGGGGGGCGGAGCCAGCATTGTGTGGGGAAAAACCCAGCCCATCCAGGTCCCAGGTGCACTCCTCCCACACATCACTCATGCTGATCTCACACTCACCACCGGGCAGACCCATCCAGACTTCCTGGAGCCTGGCATGCCAGCCAGCTCCAGCCAATCACGCTCCAGTATCCTCACTGCACACATACATCAATGTCCAGAAGTAGCACTTCCCTTCTAGACACATACAAGCCACACATACAAGCCACACATACAAGCCACACATACAAGCCGCACATACCATTGCGCAGCATTCATTCTCACGAGTTCATACATACCAAACTCGAGCCTGCACTCCCCACACATCAGGAACTAACATGGACACACACATTCTCCATGCATTCCTATGGGAGGGCAGGCCAGCCATACTACACGCACGCACTTTACTCTGGGACACAGGGAAAAAGTGCGCCAAGACCCAAAAATCACTAACACTGGGTCACAAATAAAAGCAAAAAGATTAGGGGTGAACCTGCCCTAAGGCCCAAGTCCAACATGCAGTAATCACTGCCATCACCTTTGTGGAGACTCTGTGAGCCAATGTAAGCCTGAATATATAGACCGAGAACTGGTAGTGAGCGGAACCTACCACGAACTAATGGTATTTCCTGCGCGTCTGTAGAGACAATATGTTAAAATATTCATCCTACAAGACGTGGGACTGCAGCCAGTCTTCAACCCTAGTGCCAGAAGCACCTGAGTCAGGGACAGAATCTTTTATTTCTTCTTGCAAAGGTAGATGTTTAAAGACCCTTTTGTCCAAGATCGGAAGCAGATTGCTGTCCCTTTTGGGAACTAGGAAGTACCCAGAGTAACATCCCTTTGGGGAATGCTTCCAGATTTTGATTTGAACAGGAGGAAGCCAAAACAACAAAGCTTTCTCTTAAGGATTGGTGTACAGGAACTATTGGTGCTGGTCTATAGCAGTGGGTGACTAATCTATTCACCGCTGGAACGGACGCAGGATTGTCTCCGGCTTCCCGAATAGGCTCCATTAGTGTTTTATTAAAGGGTAGAGGAGATTCAGAAGCAGCCGAAGCTAGCTTCAGAATTTCAGAGTAGTATCTTTGGAAATGGTTGTCCCCAAGACCATTTGATCCTTACCTTGGTGGAAGTCCCGCAGCCTTTAGCATTCTGGAGTGCTAGGTAGTCTGTTGTGTTTAAGTCCACAGGAAGGACGCCTCATTGCAGTCATAGTACGGAACAATGTGTGGCACCTGGATGTGGTTGGCATCTGACCCAATGTCATCCATTCTCTGCCAGTACCCTTCTTTCGACAAGGACCTAGGCTAGGTTCTCATTCCTGTACTTGACTACCCCACAATCCTTTGTGCTTGGTGCCTAAAGTGCAATGGGATGGCCTTGGTCTGAGGCCTCGAATCCTTATATTGACAGCATGGGTAGCTATGCTTTCAGCAATGGTGATAGAACCATTGTCTATTTCATGGGTGCCGGTGTGGCTTGAGCTGGCCCAGGGGGGCAGGACCTGCATTGGTTGGCTGGGGTCAACTGGCGGCAAGCAAATACCCGCTAGTGGTGCCCAGTAACAGTCTCCACTGGATCTATGGGGCCCAGAGGCGCTGCACTTCATTTCTGAAAAGAGCCATCATGGCTGGAGTGAAAGGCAAAAACTGTACCGGGGCAACTCCAGGAGCTCAAAGTATACCAGGGAAGTGACTGGCATTGGTGTCACAACTGTGGCCAGCATTGGAGCCAGGCCAGGAATCAGGATAGAAACCAGTTCTTCACCTGCAGTGATGTCCCTAGGTCTGTCTCGGAGAAGGACTTCTCTGGTAGAGAGGACTGTTGAGGAGGCCTACCCCCTGGAGCAAGAACATTATCTCAGCATGGAGTTGACCCATCTGCGTCACTTCTTGTAGGTTTTTTCCCTTGTTCTTGGAGAACTTGGCGTTTGACGATGAATGCAACTTTGACATTTATCGCTGCCAGGCCCAGCATCAGCATGCAATAAAAAATTCTATTACTATATTCCGTCACATAGGTATGAACCATAAACGTAAAAAAACAATCACAGACTATAAAACACCAATTGAGATAATATGCACTAAAAAGGTAAAATGTCATTTTGAGATCCCCCAAAAAACAAGATGAGAGTGCGAACTATTGCCCTTCCCACCCCCTCATACGTAAAAAATTGTTTAAACATGAATCATAAAGTGTACCCTCTAGAAAATTCACCAACTTTGAGGCCTTCTAGACAATTCTACATTTAGGTGAGCCTCAGAGAAACAGTTTCATCTTAAGGCCAACAATTGCAGTACAGTGCTTCGATGCAGTAATGCCGGAAATGTTTATCTAATGAAAATAAAAAGAATATATAGAAATAAATAATCATCTTTTTTAAACCTAGCCAAGCAATTTCCTTGCCTTAAGCACCAGCCATGGGAAAGTATACACAGTAACACAATTTCCTCTAAAGCCAGGGATTGCAAAATGAGCAGTGCTTCTATGCAATGACGTAGGGAGTGTTTGATCAATAAGAACTGTAAAGTGTGAGGTCTTCAGTTGGAATAAAAGGTGCAAAAAACGCTATATGTAAAGTGCTCTGTGCTGATTTTTGATCGCACAAACTGGGTAAAAAAAATTAGAAGACCTATCATTACACCGAGAAAAAGTGGCCAGTCTATTAAATAGGTTAAGCCAAAACCTGAGTTGGATAAAGTGCTGGAAGTGCTGTGCATCATATAACAAAAATGATTGAATGTTCCTGAGTTGATTGACCAGCATATATGAGGTAACAGAGGAGGACTCAGTTGCCTTTATCCACCTCTTATCTTCCCAATAGGTATAGACTGTGGTTTTAAGAGTCTTTTTACCTACCGAAATTAAAGTTGTGGATGGGTCTTCAAACAAGTGCCGCCTGCCCAGGGCCACAGCCAATTCCCTTATAGCCCTCAGCCAGGGAATCTCTAAACCCCGGGATACAGACCAAAAATCGATTATCATTCTATTTAAAGATCGAGTCGCATTGGTCCAGACCCTACGTCATAGCATTGTTGAGGGTGTCCTTAAATGTCCTCAAGCTATAAAAGCCCTGGCTCCCTATGACAAATAAAAGTAGCTTGAGGGCAAGTAAGCGGCGAGTAAATATGTCTTCTGTAACCTGCAAGGACAGAGCCGCCAGTATACCCAGGTCCCTGCCCTGTAGGTTGCCATACTAATAAATATTTCCTCATAAATTGCCAGCACATGTGCAAGGGGTCTTTCACCCAATTTTGTAGCAAAGGAAAATATGGTATTAATACTCCTAGCTAGTTGATTGTTCCAGCTAGCTTGTAGCTGGGGAACCCACATGCCTCTGTGATTAAGAGTCATCCCTCAATAGCTAAAGTTGTCCATGTATTTTACAGGGCTACCATGAAGCGTGAAGGTTGGTTTCAAGTCACTCTTATAGCCACAGGACATTAAGAAGGACATGACCGTAGGAATCCAAATATCTAGCCCCTACATAAAGCAGTAGAAGGCATCTAGGTGTCGCTGCAGTGCAACAGGAGTGCAGCCCATGAGGACAGCGTCATTTGCATATAATTAGGCTTGAATTGGATGCTGTCCGATCTGGGGCATGTCCCTGCACCTTAACAATAGCTCCTGCTTCAATGGTTAATATAAAGGGAGCACAGGAAAGGTGCAAGGACACAACCTTGCCTGATGCCCTACCTTACCCCAAACTTCTCGGAACACTCTCCCCCAGCCCAAACATAACTGCAGCTTTTTGTGTCACTATAAATTTGCCGGAACCTTAAATTCCCCTCTGCAGGCTGTTTCGGGGGGCCCCCCTCTTTTCCTACAGTGTGGTGCGCAAGACTACCAGCCCATCAAGCACTTCTGCACTTGGACACTTCCGGTCAGGTACAGTTGAACAGCTGGTGGTACTTTTGACCTTACCCCCCTCCCACCCAGTACCTTAAGTCCAAAAGGGGACCCCTGAAACTGTTTGCAAATATCAGTATGCAGTATATGCCTTCTTTTCAATAGGAAAGCATTACCGAGTAAAAACGTACTTAAGTGACATATTTACTTACCTGCCAATATTGCCATTACGAAAAGTACTTACCCATTTACGAAGCTCTTGGTGTTAAATATAAAAATACTTGTTATTTTTCTAAATTGATCTCGAGTTTCTTCTTGAGTGTGTCTCATTTATTGACTCGGTATGTGTTCAACAAATGCATTAACACTACCCTCTGCTAAGCCAAAACTGCTTGCCCACACTACCACATGAGAGAGCATTTGGGATTATTAATTTAAGCCCTGTAAACCAATAAAGGATATCTGGACTTTCAACATAGTGTACCTCGTTTTGGCATCCTACATAAAAAGTCAGCTACCTACACCATATTTCTGTGGTTAGCAGCAAGGTTAACAGGCCATTTAGCTAAGCTGTTGATCTTTTGTTTTTCATTACTGACACTTCTATCCTTTTTCCCATTCGCAAGCCCCACCCCTTCCCCTTCTTACTACTATGTATATATGTATGTATGTATGCAGTATTTCTATAGCGCTAACCTAGTGAAAAGGCAGAAAACGCCATACAGGGCCAGAGGCAAGCATACAGACAACGAATAATAGGAAAGAGATCTGGGTTGTGGATGGTTAACCCACTGTGATGTAGAGTTCTTTAAAGAGGAGAGTCTTCAACTCTTTCCTAAATCAGCATTGGGGCGGTCCTGATCGATAAGGGAATGTTGTTCCAGAGCCTGGGTGCATAGATGGAAATAGTCTGCTGACTTGTTTCTTTCTTTTTTAACACTTCTTAGTCTGGATGTCTGAAGCAGAGGAGACTTTCAAGTAGAGTTGTGTGTCATCAGCATATTTGTGCATTTTGATGCTGTTAACTGTGAATAGGGCACCAAGCGGCTCTCTGTAAAGGTTGAAGATGACAAGATACAGTATGGAACCCTGGGGGACTTGAAGGTGATAGTGATCTAAATGGCGCTCATCACCTGGAATTGTTCCATCCCGACTTGAAGAAACAACCTAAAAGTGGCTCAAGTATTGAGGAACAGTATCAACTTCCAGACACTGGTGAAACCAGACAAATGAGGAAATCCAAGGTAGCATAGGAAAATATGGAACAGGACACTGAACAAATTAGGATCATTTGTCAGCGATTCTGACACAAATGTGAGAACAATATGGCCAAGACTTGAGGTTATGAATCACACTAATTGGGAAATTGTACATGGGTGAACATTTATAATCCAAATTCACATATAATTTTGGGAAAAAGTTGGAGTTACTCTAAATGTATAAATCTGTGGAGGAATCTGTACTGGAGAAGGAAAATCAAAAATGCCCATGCAGTTTGAACCAGGATTCAGAGAAGTGTTGGGATCTTTGCAGGCAGGACAACCCACATTTTTTGCCCTTACCACACATTACCATCTTTTTATATCTCCTTACCTCGGTTTTGTTGAGTGGAGATTTCTTGGCCCATTCAAACATGTGCTCATAAACATTGCCATCGTAGCGGCCCAGCACTGAACCGAGCTGAGCATCACTGTAGTCAAAAGCATCCACCAGGGCCACAGCATTGGAACGGATTAAAGTAAGCAGCTCTTTGATGCGAAGCTGCACTTGGGCTAGCTGAGGAGCAGTGAACAGCCCTGCCTGGAAGAGGAATACACAAGAGGTGGGTAAACTGGCTATAAATGTATATACAGATATACACACACACGTATATTCACTTAAAAAAGGTTAAAGGGATGTTGTAGTGAGGTGAAAAAGGTTGTTATAAATAAACATTTTAAACTAACAAAACCACTGAAATTCACCAGTAGCAGTTATCTCAAGTAACTAAAACTCATGCCATAAACTAACTATAACTCGCACCCTCACCATGCCCAGTATTGTTATCAATGATCTCATTTAAGAAAGTCAGTATGTATGTTATCAATTCAGTAATTGAACATGTCATGAGTGCTGTAATATGTTGTAAGGGTACAAGCAGTGAACGGCGAGAGCGTGAGTTATAGTTACTTTAGGGCACAAGATCTATTTACTTGAGATAACTATCACTTCTGAATTTCAGTGATTTTGTTAGTTAAAAAAAATATTTTTAACTGACATTTTACCATAATGTTAACATTACTTTAGAATTGGATTTTTGTAGTGAATGTCTAAGGATCTCAATTCTCTCCTCTGAATATAGTCCTTTACATTCTATTTAATAAAGCTTGTAGCTGTCTTACAGGGAGTTTTAAACACAATGCATAGAGTTTTAAAGATGACATGACTTACAGGCAGGAAGTGCAGCTTTTGAAAAATTGGTGTTGCATGTGCAAAACGTGTGTAATTAGTCGCAAGTTTAACTGACATATTTTGAACAGTCTTGAGCTTTTCCATCAGGAACTTGGAAAGCTCTAGGCAAACAGCATGTACATTTTCTAACCGGGAACATATTATTGCAATCACTGCTCGTAATCTACTTACAAAAGTGAGAAAGGAGGAGATTTTACTCAATATTGTGATATAAAACATATAGGAAGAAACTGCAGAACATACCTGAGAAGATGGCAAATGGCTGATCATCAATTTTGACGCACAGGTTTTTTGCATTTGACAGTGGAAGCAAATTACTGCCCTTTTCAGATGGACAATAAAGGACTAGCCACAGATCAGCCATTCATTGACCACAAAGCCTTCAGTTTTCTCTGAATCTACTTTAAACATGTTACTGCCTATCCACTGATAGATCAAGCACAAGGTTTCTTGATATGTTGTATATGATTTCATACAAGAGCTGCATCTAAACTGTTTAATGGAAATTTTCAGAATGAATGGCACTTATGTTTTTGTGGAAACCAATTCATAGTATGTCTTTTTGGTCAAAATTGCTTTTGAATGCTTATTTTTTTAAGAGTAAATACAATGTTTGCAGGTCTTGCTTTCAGAAACAGATTTGTCAGAGATATTTCAGTGCTTTAATTCAGGGGAACTTATTTCATATTTATATCTTTTACATTGTCACACAATTACTTTGGATGCTTTTAATTCGCTGACCCATCACTACACGTAAACACAATCCATCGCTGACCCCTCACAGCCTCTAAATACCATCATTACCTGCCCCCTAAAAACAGCTCACCACACCTAAACTGCACTCCTTCTTGAAGCATAAAAGCCCTTTCTACACTAACAATCCACCATCCCTGAACCATAAAATCACTCACTACCCCTAACTCCACCCATCCCTGAACCCTAAAAACCCCTTTCTATGCCTAAACCCCACCCCTTAAAGCACTTCAGCACACCTAAATCCACCCATCCCTGAACCCTAAAAAACCCATTCCACCCTCAAATACCAGTCATCCATGACCCATATGAACTCATCACCTTAACCTACTCACCCATGAACCCAAAAAAAACCTTTCCTAAATCTAATCTTCATCCATCCCTGAATCCTTAACACTTCACCACCCTAAACCACCTCCTCCTGAACTGTAAACATTCTTCACCGCTCCTACCCATAATTTAACCTTAAAAACCCTCACCAGCCCTAAACCCTACCAATCCATGAACCCTAAAACCCCTCAACACCCTTACACTCTACACATCCCTGCAAGCTAAAACACCTCATACACCCAAACACCACTCATCAGTGAACCCTAAAATGTCCTCACAACCCCTACACTTTACCCATCTCTGAACCCTAAATAATACTTTCAATGCCTAAACTCCAAATATTCTGGCCCTCTAAAAGTCCCTCATCCTCCTAAACACTACCCAACCCTGACCTCAAAAACCCCACAGTGGTCCTAAACTCCACTCAAGTTAAATAATATTTCCTGAAAATGATCTTTCCTCTAAAATGTTTCCTTTAATTTTCAACTTTTTGTATTACCTTAAAATTGGGTTTCCCCAATATTTCGCGGTTTTTGTTTTCCATTAATTCACACACATCATTGTTGGAATGCATCCTGTGTGAGTGGGTATTCTTTAAAACCTAGAATAATCTGGGTGTCATCTGAATACATAAGAGCCTCCGACTTTTCTCTTTGTCAGTATCTTAGCAAGTGGACAGACTGATATTGAACTGATGAGGGACATTGGCAGATATCCAAGGAACGTCCAAACAGATCTCTGCCTTTCCAGGTTAAAATCAGCTAGTTTTATAGTTTTGTGAGAATGCCATCAAGAAAGATTTAATCTACTTCAATGGCAGTCCTCGAATGCCAAGTGTTTCAACATGCTTTAATTACATGGAATGATTGAACATGTAAAAGGCAGCAAAGCAGTTGAACAGAATCAGGGTATTAATATATCCCCTGTCCTGTTTCCATCGGAGTGAATCCGTTAGCGAGACAAGCACTTTTCCTGTACAATATTAAGGGTGGAATCCAGCTTCAGTATCTGAGACAGACAACAAAAGAGGACAGTGTTTCTTGAGAATCTTAACAATCTTATCACTGTGTATCGTATATTTAATAATGAATGCTACTCTACCCTGTGTGAGTTTGGCATTGGCATCCCTTTTCTTCAGATAAACTTCTCTCGGGACACCCTGGATTTCTTTCTCAGCCACATTAAGTGCGTCAACATTGTATCCTCTATCCAGAAAATGACTTTTTGCATCAGTAATTCTGGCCTCAAATCTACTCTCTTCACGACGATTCTGCATTATACGGACCATCTCAATGTATGGGATGTTCTTAATCACGGATTTAGCATGGGCATTGTAGGCATGTAGAATTCTATTGCCCAAGAACAACCCTGAGATCCAGACATGGATTAAAGCCATCACTGCCTTAAACTGTTCTCCAACCATTGTGGATTCGGCCAAATTTCTGGGAATTACCTTAGACCACAACTTGAACATGCGAGACCATGTCAACGCAATGGCGAAATCTGCCAGATTCCACTTGAGCTACCTATGGAAATTAAAACCCTTTCTAGACGCTCCTGACCTAAAACTTGCAGTCCAATCATTAGTTATTTCTCGACTGGAATATGTTTGCTCCACCCTCTCCGGCTTACCTAGGATCTCGCTAGCTCCCTTAAAAGCCTGCCTCAATGCAGCTGCCAGACTACTTACAGGCTCAAGAAAATTCGATCACATCACTCCTCACTTGAAAGCTCTGAACTGGCTTCCGTTCGAGGCTAGGATCCACCTCAAACTGGCATGCATCACGCACAAAGCCTTACACTCAAATTCCCCTGCGTATCTTGCACAGAAGCTTGTGATATCTGGAGAAAGCAGAAACTCACGATTGGCTAACACCCTCCTCCTCCGGCCTGCACGCTTTAGGAAAACAAAAACCTACAATCGAGCCTTCGCCGGTTCTGCACCACGAATCTGGAACTCCCTCCCTCCGGACATCAGAACAATCGCCTCCTTTGCACGCTTCAAAAAAGAGGCTAAATCCTTCCTCATGGGCAAATTCCTTGGCTAAACCTGCTCCTCAGCCACCTAAGAGACTATTGCCTCATCCTGCGACCCTGCACAGTACTCTTTGATTTCCTGCCCATTGTATGACTCGTGTCCCTGTAAATTACCTGTTGTACAGCTTCTCTTATCCCAAATGTGCAGTATTTGTTGTAAACTCCTGCCCACCCTATGACCCCACAACTTCTGTAAGCTCTATGACGTACAGGTTCCTGTGATTTTATTGCGCTCTATACTACCCTTTGAATATGTAAAGCGCTCTGATACCCTCACGGTTAAGTTCGCGCTCTATAAAACCTTAAAATAAATAAATAAATGTGTTTATTTCCAAAATATTGTGCGTTGTATGGCCCCATCCTTGACGTAAACCCCATAAATCAAAGTTTTCTCGATTGCGACACAGTCAATTGAATACTGTAAGAATTACTATTAAGTTATCCATGCTATTCATGCGACTGCTCAACCGAGCCTGTTCGGAGGCAGATGCCATTGATGTACCTCCCCCAACAAACGATATGTTCCGGACATGTTCTTGCTCATATCAGCCCATAAAAAGTTCGGCATAAGAGGAAACAATGTATTGTGGTGAGTCTATATTGATTTAAGTTTACTAGATAACATTTTCTCATCAGAGCAGATGGCAACTGATTCATTTGGCCTGAATTGCTTCTATGCAGTTAAAGAGAATGTGGGGATACACAACGTTTTTTTACATTTCCTGTATTTGAGAGCTTGAACTCACTTGTTGTTACAAAGCAGCATTGCCCAATGCGGCTATGGAGGTATTTTTCCCTACCGGCTATTGAAAAGCTCCTATTTCCAATTATCATGGCGCTATTTTCAGCGTGATGTTTGCTAATTAAATGCAAATTTGTACTATTACATAAGGAAATTCAAAATTATTGGCAATTGCTTCAATGAGATTTAAGCTACTTCCTGCATTAGAGAGTTTGCACTCCTATGACGTTACAAAGTTGCATTGCCCAATGGGACTATGGAGGAATCCTTTGCCTCCCCGCTACTTGAAAACCCTTATTTCTAATTATTGTTGCGTCCTTTTGCAGCGTGATGTTTGCTGACTAAATGCAAATTTGTACTATTACATTAGGCAATGCTAAATTATTAGCACATTCGGCACTGGACTCAAAATGCCCTATGTTTCATTTAACTGGGCTTACACGGACATGGTGTTATTTCTTCTCCTTCCTGGAGTTGGAGAGCCCGCATAGACACAATGTTGCTAGGTAATACTCACCTTTTGGCGCAGACTACTTTGGACTTTAATTGCCATAATGTTATTAGGCAATAGCAACTAATCAGTGAACTTGGCACTGGATTCAAATTGCTTTCCGGTTGCAATTGTATTTCTTTTATTGTGTCTTACTGACCTATTGACTTATACCGCTCAAGATCCAAATTATTGTAGTTGTTTTAACGTTGACTTTTGTTGATGTGGTTTTATATTATTTTTTCTTTGGAATTTTGGTAATTTGTGCTTATCAATTATTGTGATGTCACTGCAGAATCATGTGTATTTGTTAGGATACGATGTTGCCTAACGACTAAGGCGGTGAAAGTCAAATCTAGGGAACCGGATTCGAGTCTCTGCAACAACGCTCAACATCCTGTGATTCTGTGAAAATCACGTAATTTCCCCGTGACAAACAAAAAAAATAATGTGTCCTTGTGTAACGCAACTGGTGCTCATGTAAAGCCCTCTGATACCTAATAGATTCGAAACAAGTTCGGGCTATATAAAACTCCAGGGTAAGAAAACATGAACGATGATGATTAGCGGAGATAGCAAGACATATGGTTTTTAGATTTATATTCTTTCAGATCTACTGTCACTTATCTGCAGCGCCATACATAGCCATTTTTCTATCGGGTCCAGCAGAAATAATGTCACATTTCTGCAATGCCCATGCTGCACTACATTCACGCTTATCCATAGCTCCTGGAAGGGCTCACATGTCCAATTTTGGTTTAGGTGTGATAGTTGATCTGAATAGTATATACATTATGGATGGATTGATTGCAAAGGGACCCCATAATTGCTATACATATTGAGACATGAATGATGATGGATTTTACAGACCCTTGTGGGGTGCTTTTTTGGGTGATTTGGTAGTGACATTTCTCTTTTACTCACTTGGTGTCATTTTTTTTAATCTTGTGTTGATTGTTGGGTCACAAAGTAAGTGGCTTGCAAAATAGTTTTAACTGGATTTTAGTAAGGATCACTGCTTGACATCGTCGTTCATTTTATTAGGCGTCATCTTATGGTACCTTACAGTAGGCCTGGACAGTAAATTCCATTCCGCTTGCGGAATCTGGGTAATTTTGCGTTCCGCGGAGAACGTGGAATTGCCAAATATTCTACGATCCGATTCTTCGTGGAAATTTTTGCTTGTTTGCGCTTTCAAAATGCGTGTTCACAAGATATTTCTCCCCGAGCACGCAAACAGCGTTCGCAAACAGGAAAAAAGCATCGCAAACGGGCGGAACAAGCAATTCTACGTGTCCGTGGAACGTTTGCGTTCTCACGAACATTTTGTACCGTTTCGCAGAGCTTTACGTAGCGCGACTACGCAAATTCCGCCCACCCCTACCTTACGCCCCATTTACCTGGGCACAATCATATTCTTCCTTTATAATGGGATGTGGCGAATGGAACCACAAGCATTCTGGGACATATAGATCTTATTAGACCATCTGAATAGAAATTATACATAACATATGTTATTTTGACATCTGAATATTGGGGGGATACGCGTGTCATTTATAAGAAAGATAAACTTTTTGGATAAATCATTTTTGATGAAATACATATTAGGTATTTATGATATTGTTCCAATTCCTCTCGCCTGTAATTATGCTAAATAATTGTATCCCTATAAGAGGTGTTACATACACAACCGAGCATATCCACATGCACCAAGGAACATAGAGTGATCACGTGGGGTCCTTCTATCAGTAGGACTATTCACACATGGTTTCCATATCGGTTGTTGCATAGGATGTTTATCACCTTCTGTAGTGTTTGAGTCATTATGTATGTCTTGTATTGTAGGAGTGCTAGTTTTTGTATATATATTTACAGCCCTGGAGTTCATTTTATGAACGAAACGTGTTGGTTAAGGCTGTATTTATGAATATGGAGTAAAGAAAGTAAAATAAAGAATATTCTTTGAAACTGGAAACTTTGGACTCTTCATCATTTAATGCACCTTCCCATATTGTTTTGACTACATGTTTCTGCCTTGCAGCAGTACTACTTAACGGCTGGTACTGGGGCGAGATTGCACCAGACCCCAATTTATGGAACATTGTGGAATGTACATTTTTCCATTGTCCGCCGTTGCCTCATGGTTGATATATCTATGAGATAATCGTTTAGGTGGAAACATTTGCACAATAGATAGGTCACACATCTCTGCAGCAGCTTTTTTCCCAAGAGAAGGTAGCATATGGGTTTCTCAAATTGGTAGGATCTGCGCTCAATTTTTTTTAAGGAGATGGATCAATACTGAATCTGTAAATGAAGCAGGTTTGTGGTCTGAGTTAATGATGAATTCAATAAGTCTCTAACATAGAGCTGATTGTGTGCTTTAAGATGTTTAAAATTAGCAACAGTGCAAGAGTTATTTGGAGATCATGATATAAATTATGGATATACAATCCTCCTCCAAATGAATGGAGAATTCCATCCGCCTTGGTTTAGTGTCAGGAGCCAGAGTCCCAGTGGGAGTAAACATTTGAAACTCTGTCTCTACCCTTAGATTGCTAACTTTGTAACAGAAACACGGGTGGAGTTGGTGGCATAACTCTGAAGGTGTGACATGGGTAGATAAATAGGAGATGTCAGTAGGCCGATTTATTACCTGGAAAATGCTTTCTGGGTGTTAGCTGCTGAACTGATCTTATCTGAAAAGTCATTTTACTTACATTTAAAGCTTAATTGTTTGTATGCAAGCAGAACGTTTTATTAGCATCACTACCAATGCTAGATAATGAGACTCTCCAGCATTGCTTAGCTTGCCTTAATTTAGAGCCATTTGCTGGAGAAGGTGTTGACCAACAAAAAGAAGATCTGTGTTAGGGATACATGCTCCAGAGAATGGACAACCAGAGATGTACATGCCTTAAATAGGTATACATGCTACAGAGAGTGCAATGCCATAGACCTGCGAGATATGTGTTAACGCTATTTGTAACATACAATAAGAACCAGAGATCTGGAGTTCTCCATTTGGGGTATGTGCTAAAGAACAGGGCAACAGAAATGCAAGTTTGTTCTAGTGGTAAATACATCATGAATACATCAGAGAAAAACATCTTCATAAAGGCTGGGCAGATAAGAAGGGTTTAAGTTACTGAGATAGGGCACTGAAGATGTGCAAGTCTGCATTAAGGTTAGCCGCCATGGAAAAGGGAGACATTGAAATATGCGTACACCCAAGAAGCACCTAACACGGACTAAGTGATTTAGAGGACAAAAAACAGAGCCAATAGGCAAAATAGATCAAACAGAAAAGAACTTGCCACCTTCTAATCCACAGGAGGTATACATGATGTGGAAACACTTAAGGGGAGTCAGAGGTGGATTTGCAGTAGAGCTGCCAAAGAGCTAAACACCGAGTTGCAGTATGAATTCCAGTGTGGTTGAGATATGGTTGTGCCTTTGTCATGTTCATTTTGGATTCATGGCGGGTTAGAACATATTGTATGAGTACTGGCGACAGAGCAGGTCTTTTAGTGTGTTTGAGAAGTTCAAGATGTAGTAGTGGGGTCACATGGTTTAAAGAGGCTAGACTCCTACTTTTTGTATAGAGTTTGCATTTCACTTGTCATATGTTGGTATCCGAGAACACACACTACCATCAGGGAAGTGAATCTATAGTGTATCTTTGGTAAAGGCTGAGGAATGGGATGACAAGAATGACTCACCTGCAGAAAGTCCCCAGTGTTTCGGTTGATGCCTTGCAGTGCATAGAGCAGACACAGAGAGTTGAGCACGTTGTGAACGGCCACATCAGCAATCTCTGAGAGCTTGTCTGTGAAAAGTTTCACCACCACGTAATGACAGTGCGCCTGGAGAGGAAACATGGATTTGTGAGAAAAGGCTATCTGGTTGAGTGCACATGCCCTCACATTACAGGACCCATTCCCTACCACAAACCTCCCCATAAAACAAAAACAGACCTCAGAAGCTCGCACCAGCTCCACAGAGCTCAGATTCCAGGCATCCTCCTTGGTCTTCCGGCGGTTCAGTTCTGTCTGCACACTCTTGGCAGCTGCCTCCACAAGCCTAAGTTGCACCAGGAGGTAGAAAGGAAAGAGAATACTGGTTAGGAATAGGAATGAATGAGCCTCAGTTAATGAGACCACCCACATAAAGAAAAATTTGTACAGAAATCAGCGTGCAAAAAAAGCCTGTAAAGGGAGATACAAAATAGCAAAAAGATAGAAAGATGGCCCCTTACTAAAAGGCTCATTAGAATATGTTCCATTTTTATGGGAGGATAACAGGTCTTGGGTGGCAGTTTCTACCAGCAGACAACTTGTAGCAGAGTGGCCCATGGGAGTAGAGTATGACCTAGAGCAACCTAGGGTTTAGCTGGACATGCTGCATCTTTACACTCATGAAATTAGACGATAGGAAGCAGCAATCACTGCACATGCTCCCTCCTACATTAAGTCCCATCTATAACCAAGGCCCGTTTGTTGCCCACACTTGCCCAAGTTAATACAATCCTCCATTTAAATCTGCAGAGCTGTCATTCTATAAAAGCGCAATGCTTGCAAATTGCATCTGAAAGGCATATTGTCACTACTCTTATGCATTTCTCCCAGAGCCAAGTGTACCTCCCTCAATTAAGCGGCCCCTAAACAAAGATACATAGGTTGCTCTAAACCTGCAGTGGTGGCAGAAGTAGAGTAACTCGTCTACCTGGGTAGCCATTAGGCTGACCTCCAAGAAGCTATTTCTACAGAACTTGGTAGCAACACTTTGCCAAAAAAAGGCATGTTCATCACAACCCCTATACATTTAGACTTGGACTGGCTTCCAGTTAAACATACCTCTCCGTTAAAATAACAAATGTATGCTTCAGACTATAGCACACAAAGAGTTGCTTAGCTGTCTTTCATATTGTTAATCACGAGAAAGAAAGCCAGAACCATATCCAAACTTCCCTTCCCTTATATTTGGTACTCTCTTCCACCACCCAGACAAACTAAATATAACCTGACGGCACTTAGGAAAATAGTGAAACAGTATCCCTTAATGTCCAGGTGTGAATGCATTTATAAAGTGCAAACCTTGCAGCTAAGACACAAAGCACTGTATATTAAGAGGGGCTTGGAGAGAATTCAAGATCAAGTGGGGAAGGGTATGGAGGAGTCTTTACAGGTTGTGCCCAGGTGGAGAGTGGGCTCTATGATATTTCTCAATGACAGATAATGTGTTCTTTTAAGAGCAATCTTTTAAATGTTAAAGCATTGCCCTTGATTTTGTAGATCATGCAGGTTGAATGGGAAGCCAGTGAAGATGCATCAGAGGGGGAAAGATGTAATGATATTTCATTGGTCCTTTGATGAGATGTGTAGTGTACAGGTATTGCCACTGACGAAGTGGTAATGTACCAGAGCATGGGCAGGGTTTCTGAGATCTGCTCTGCAGAGATAGGAGTTTCTAAGATCTCTTGAGACCTGATACATATAAGAGGACACTCTTAAGAGAACATGTAATTCTGAGCTATTCTGACTTTTTTTCTTTGATGAATTCTACTCTAAATCTCTATCCAACTTGAGCAGTTAAATGGCCTTGAGGCATATCCATCTCTACTTAGTTTTACTTTTAGTCCACTCTTTTTAGGTCTATATTGTAGCCCATATTCCGGTCCACATGGTTATGATGTCTTCTTCAGCCCACTTGGTTTACTATACGCCATAGTTCGGCAACCACAATTAAATGTATCCTGCATCAAAAATCTTTAGCTACATCCCTTAAACTCGTGAATTTATTTCGCGTCGTACTGCCTTCAGTGATAGATGTTTTAAAAAGACCTTCCCGACGGTCAGCGAAATATTTGTTTGCCCTGATGATGACCGAGCAATTTTACAAAGGTCGAAAAGCCATCGGCGTACATATGTGGCCGAAATTAATGGAGGACGCATTGTCTTGTTTTGTGTGGTTTCAGTTTTGTCCTGAACTTTCCTTGCTTGTATAATTCTTCTGTCTGCCACTTGTCTGGTTTTGTATTGCATTATTCATTTTTCGTGTACCAGTAGATTGTTCTGAGCGTCATTGTTCTACATGTTTTAATATTTATGTATTGAATAAAATTGTTATAGATTTATACTTTTCTAGTATATGGGTCTCAATCCAATCCTCTCTTTTTCTTTTCCTCTTTCTTTTTATTGTAACTTGATTGTTTGTAAATACTGTGTGTACATGTAATGATATCTTGAACCTTTGTCAGGATTAACTAGGAATGAGACATGAGCCAACATAAAAAAAAAAAACACTAAATGCATGTGTTACAGTTAGTCGAATAACTACAACTTGCTCTCTCATCTACACTGCTTATGACCTCACATATTACATCATTTATGACATACCCCCGGGTGTGGACCACCACAGCTGAGCACTGCCCCACTCCCAGCCTCTGCCCAACCCTCAGTTGAGTGCAGCAATGGCTGACCGCAGGATCTTCGGACCATCCTGCTCCCCATGTGCAGACAATCTTGTGCAGACAATCGCTTAGCACTACCCATTCCTGAACCCTAAAATCCCTCACTACCCTTTTACACTACCTTCAATCAACCCTTTAAACCACTTACTATTGGGTTTGCATTTGAACATATAGCAAAATGGTAATCCAACTCTGGGGACACACGGTCAGGGATATGCGCTGGCGGGGTCGGTTGACACAGACTACCCTGTTGTGGAATGGTACATATCTGCGCCCAGTAGCTGCACTGTCCGGATTTCATAAATGGGACCTGTTGGACATTTCCACTTTAGGGGAGGTCATGTAGGGTAATACTCTTAAATCATTCCAGCAGTTACAAACAGACTTACAGTTACATCAGACACAGTTTTACAAATATCTCCAACTGAGGCATGCTTTGACGCACGTGATCCACTCAATCAACACCCTGCCAGAATTTCATCCCTTGGAGGGAAGACTACTGATGGGGGATTTAGGAGCACACAAGATACGTCAAATCTACGAGACATTGATCACTCATACTGACACTACCATACATAAAAACAGTGCGGCTCGGGAGGAGGACTTGCCTCACATAACAGACGATGACTGGACGGAGGCCCTCCCTAGTCCTCGTGGCGGTCTCCACACGTTATCGCCTTATCCAGTTCATGTATCTGCACAATATTTATTACACACGCTCCCGTCTTTGGAGGATGGGGGTTATTCAGTTCCCCACATGCCTCCGATGTGAAGCAGAAGGCACATTCCTACATACGGTCTGGGACTGCAAAGTGCTGCAACCTTTTTGGCAAAAAGTTGCATCCTGCTTGGGACAGGTCCTGTCATGGGAACTTCCATTTGACCCTAGGTTGTTCCTGCTACATAGTATGAAGGGGATAGGCGGGAATCACTACAAACATTTGGTTTTCTTAGGCGTTACACTTGCGAAAAGGGACATTGCTCAAACTTTGAAGGGGACCTCTCGTCCAGCAATAGGTGGGTGAAAGAAGGCAATAGACAAATAGGAGCAGAAATTGCGGTCTTTATGGCCCGCTACTGTCCTCTGAAACATAACAAAATATGGTCCCGTTGGGCTATATACCGAGGCATTGATTTACCCCCATATCACAATTAGACCCTCTATGAGATTGACATTATACATCTGATCACTACATCATTCAAGTCCTTTAATATTATCGTTTATTTATACTCATATCTCGACATCCTGCACACAGTGACAGCCTGTGTCATGTTTCAGCTGTTCTGCCTGTAGTTTTCGCAGGTCAATTGGTTGTGCAAGCTTATTGGTACTGTTGATTTGATGTGCTTGAATAATCTAGGTAATGAGCCTTTGCCCTTATGTATCATGGAAATACAAATAAAAATTGTTATGAGAAAAAAAACGCTTACTATCCCATTAACACTACTTGCCCCTAAAAAATAAAAACCTGTATCACCCCGAGCACTACCTTTGCAAACCCTAAAAACTCCTTACTACACTTTATGACTTCTTTACCCTGTGTGAACCCTAAAACCTCTTACTACCCCTTAACACTGTCCATCCCAGGACCCTTAAAGCCCATTGCCTTAAACCACTTTACAATGAGTTTTAAAATATAACGTGTTGTAACTTACTAGATGCATTGTATAAGAAAAATGTGTTTGAGGTGTCATGTGTGGTGTTGGATGTGTTGTAAAGGTAAATTATTACCTTTTGTACTGGTTCCTGTTACTCCTATCCATGTCTCAAGCCACTGTACGGCCTATTTAGCCATGGCGTAAAAATAAATGAAAGAAACTTTTTTTTAAACTGCAAAAGGCGTGGCTTGATTGGGCATGTAGTGAGACGTTACAGCAATTACAGAAAAACTCAGCTCGGCGAGGTGAACACCAACAGAGGTGAAGGCCCTGGGAACCAAGATGGAAAGTCTGTAACTCTGCTCCTGAAGTCTGAAGACTGGCAAGCCACAAGCTCAGGAGCAGCAGGTGGATGTCACCTGAAAGAGGAAGCGGGGGCTATCTTAGGCACAGACTGAGCAGCCCCAGTGCACCAACAGAGCAATAAAGGCCCCGAGAAAGGTCCGCAAAGGCACCCAGAGGAGGCCATTAGTTGCTAGGGTGGGGCAGAGTCCGAGTGCTGACTCCTCCTCCTCCCGATCCGCCAAAAAAGGTAAAAGAAAACGTGGGGTCTGCAGACTGAGTGAAGACTCCTCAGTGGGTCAAAGCATGAGGCAGCTGACCACCCTGACCAACCAGAAATCAAAGGCTCAGTAGTATGCCGGGGAGCCAGGGGGCCCCAGTATGTCTTTGAGCCTCTTGGTGGAAGAGATGACTAGGGAGGAGGGAGGGGTTTTTAGGAGTGGGTTCCGGTGATTGAGCAAGGTAGCATAAAGGGTGGACCAAAAGGCCCTGTGGGTGCCCCACACACCAGCAAGCAGATTATGAAGCAGGAGGGGGCTCCACGAAGCAAAGAAAACAGACACCAGTTGGAGGAGTGTGTGAGAACCCCATTCAGAGGGCTATTGGGCCAGCAGAAGCTATTGGGCCCAGCATTGGAGGCAGAGGCATTTTACACCTAATGTCCATGGGCCCAGTCTACAATTGGTCCTGAGCAACTAGGCAAAGTACCCCTTCAGAACATGAGTCTCAGTAGTAATGTGGGTCGAGCAGTCCAAGTTTCTCAACGGGGAGGCAGTAGATAGATGTGGGTGAACGTCTCAACATATACACAGCAGCAGTAACAAATGATTGCCCAGTTAAATACTTGCTTTCATGAAAAAAGACTTATTTAACAGCTACCACCACATAGTGGAAGAAGACATTCCCAAACAAATTCCACAGTCCCCTGAGGTAAGGGCTCTAGTGTTTCTTAGGCAGTTCCCAGAGTCCCACTCCCTCCTAGTTCCAGTAGTAGTGGGCATTCCGGAGTCACTAAAGGCGACATTCGGGTAAAGCCCCACTAGTCTGAGTCTCAGGAGTCCACTCCGACTCTGTATAAAAGTCAAAAGTGTTTCAGCACCAAAGCGATATCTGGCAAGTAGTTTCCACTGGGGCTAACTGACCCGAAATCGATTTTACCCACACCTGCAAAATCAGAGCGACTGGAGTCACTGAGTGCATCCTTTCCGTGGGCACTAGAGCTGCAGTCTCCGGCAAGTTATTTGCATGCAGCCCAGGTGGGCTGCACTTGGCAGACCTCAAGTTCCTCACAAGGTTATGAAGCCACAGTAAATGGAGTCTTTTGTTGCTCATCCAAGCTGGGTAAATTCCTGGTCCTTCCCATGGTGAGTGGATGGAGAAGTGCAAAAGTCTTGATGCAGATACACAGTCACGGTGCAGGGCCGTAACGGTCTCCACGGCGGAATCTCTCCTCTGGCATCTATCTCGACCAGGTCACACTTCTTGCTTGGTCCCGGTGGCGCCTTTAGCATTCGGGGTCATCATTTCTCCACTGCCCACGGGCTCCAACCCAACTGGCACAGTAGATTTCTTCACACTATTAGGAGGTCTATTAGTGCAGCAGCCATCTCCTCACACATCGCTGATGGAACCCACGTGATAGGAGTCCGCACTGGACTTGAATTTCTCCAATGCTTTCCTCTTCCTTACAGAGCATACGGGTCTTAGCAAGAGGCAGGTGTTGGTGTTCCAGGCTCCAGTGTAGGTGGTCTTGGATTGCCAGGGTAGTGTCCCCTCGTGCTCCAAGGCAGGTGGCCTTGGATTTGCAGGGTGATGTCCTCTCACCCAGCTAAGAGACTAGTAGGCCTTGAACCCCAGTGCTGGTCACAGGCAATGACTTGTAGAGCTTCTACTCCTTGCACAACCAGCCTGGCTGCTTGAAAATTGTCAATATTTGGAGTCTCAAGCTCCTCTTCGTATAGTCCATTTCCAGACACCAAATACGATTTGAGTCTTTGAAGTTTTTGTTGGGGGTCTCAAGCTCCCATTTAAAGTGCCACCTCCTGTGCCCTCTCTTCCTCCAGAAAGTTGTCTGTCACAGCAGGAGTGACTCCAAAGCTGACAGCCTTAAACACAGAGAATAGGAGTTTTCACCTGGATGTCAGCCACAGTGATATGTATGTCAAAAGGTTAGCCCAGGGCCTCAGCCCTACTATTTGTGATTCTCTAACCAGGCCTCTTCCTTGTGACCTCTCCCTGAATCACAAAGCATTATTCTACTGGAGATCCTGGTTCTCCCGCTCTCCACTGTGTCCCACCGAGCTTACAGGAATGTCACACTACACAAATCTGACTGGAAGGATTCCTCGACCTCCTTTCCTCATGTTTCACCATGCAGCCTTGGGTCTCCCAAAATGGAACGCATTCAGCCATGTATTGTACTATTCACAGGAACACATACGCCCAGCAAATGAATATAACATACACTGTGCATAGTACAGCATTATCCCTATATTGTACCATTCACAGGCACACAAACACCCAGTACATTTACATCACACATGCAATGTGCAGCACTTTACACCATACAGATGCAGGCCAAGGGTAAGTTAAGCACACAGTTAAGCACACAGCAGCAAAACTTTAAATGAGCGAGTCTGTAGCCCTTACTCCAGTGGCATAGATAAAAAGAACAAGTTCACTCCAATTAATCACTACACGGTATTTTGCCACCACCGTGCTTGTGCTCTTTAACTCCTGGTAAAGACAGTAGTATTTCACCATTATGAAGACAGAGCTGTGGGCGCATTACCTGGTCCAACAAAACCGCAACCCGGGAGACAGGCCTATGTCTTGACGCATATGCATTATGTGTGCTTGCTTATGACAACAACATTAAGGATTCAGACAACAGACCAGTTGGGCACTTAGGGCAGGGATGCAGTTCCATTACCATGTGGAGGACTTTTCTGTCCCAACAAGGTGATATCCCAGTAAGGAGATAGCACCTAAGGGAATAACCAACAGGAAGAACCACATCGCTAGGAAGTATCCATACGCAAGGGATGTGCAGAAGGGTAGAGGCAAGATAAACCATGACTCCAACCAGGAGTGAGGAAGGACACGATAGAGAGGGATTGGAAATGAAGAGCGCCTCCCTAGAAGAAGCAAAAGAAAACCCAATGGCTCTTAGTACTACACAGAAATACCTGGACAGCTTCTTGAAGGAAATAGGATTAGAGGATGCGTCAATCTGCACAGATATCATGGTTCCAAAAACTGCAAGAAACAATGGTGGAATCGCAAGAAAAATTTGACTGGCTGGATAACCAGGTCAACAACAGATAGGAGGATCAAGCACAGCTGTAGGTAAGGAGTCCGGCAGTAGAAGAACAAAACACAGAAATACAAGCCACGCAATAAGACTTTGAAAATAAATAAACCAATTAAAGGCATTCTGAGAGGAGCAGAGGGAGACGGTTAGAACCCATTTTGAGGGCCACAGGGCAGACAGGGACTACTAGAACCCAACTATTTGGCCCTGGTGACTTGGGATCTGTCCTATTATGGCTCTGCAATTTACGACAACTACAACCCTTTCTACACTTGACTCCCAGGGTAGCAAGGGTGAGCAGGCAGTGTTCTCTGAGAGGTTATGCAGTGGGTATGAGCTCAGAATTCAATGCTGTTTATGTTTAGCCCAGTGCTTGTCTTTTGGAAAAAGAAAGTACTTTGAATTGAATTGCACATAAGTATTCAATACTACATAATTTAATTCACCTTATGCGGTGTACCACAGATCACGATTCTCTTGTGGGTCCAGCTCCCTCTCCATGCTCTTTCATTCCAAGTAACCCTTGTTGGATTTGTTCCACAGCAAAACTATGGCAGATTCATAAATAAGACTCTTTGCAGATTACACCTCCAGCTTTCAAAAGTCAAATACACAATCAGTCACAGTGAACTCCGATTCATATCCCCAATGTTCCGGTGGATAGGGAATCAGGATTTAGTCTTTTGGGATTCCTTAAGTGAGAGCTCAGCAGCCCAAACCACAGGCATCAGCATCTTCTCAAAGCGCAGCTCCTCTGGATGATCTGGCAATGATCAGCAAACCCTGGCACTACTGTGCAGGAAAACCAGGCAGACTTAGCCTGCTTCTGGGTGGATGATCATCACAGCATTTGTGGCACTGATCCAGGCCGATGCATACATCAAGGTAGTTGAAGCCTAATCCAAGGCGGTACATAAGCAGTCAGGTTGTTTTGGCGACTTGGTTCAGTATATATGGAAAGTTAGACCCAGCCTGACCTGGGCAATAAACATAGCAAAGTAAATGCAGCCCAGCTCAGGACTATGTAGACGTTTGCAGTTCTTGCCAGGAACTACAGAGAAACCCTCTGCAGCATGGATTGCTCTAGCTTCACTTTCCGAGGAGGTCCTTTTTTCTGAGTGTTCTTCAGGCCAGAAATACAATAGGTTTTGCCTAGTGAAAATCTCACCCCCTACAGTGCGAGGCTGACAACTTCCCTCTCTCCACAAGTAAGCTTCTAGGCATTACACCGACTCTTAGCTCTTCCACGAGAAAGTGAATACTTTATGAGATGTCAAATCCTTGCTGGGAACCTGGAGGTTAGGCAGGTGTGGAGTAGTTCTTTCAAGAGTCCTTCCAGGACTGCTCTCCAGACACACACTTTGGGGAAAGTGATGCTTTTTACAGCAGTTAGCACTGGGGCTGCACCCAAATTGAAGAACTCACAATATGGCCACAATGGAGTGTAAATTTCCAGACCTAGTTGTAAACAAAGTCTCTGGAGTAGTAATCCCAAATGGAGCAAGAGGTATGCCTTACTGAGAAACATCCTCATATTGAGCAATAGATACTGCACCCCACCTTTCCCCTAGCCAGCTAAGAAATGGCAGAATTCAGAAAGAGCTAATCAGCAGCCTCCTTGCTAACAAGGTCTAAGTTGAATTTCTAAAGGTAGCCCTGTCGCCATCCTCACTTCAGTGTCTGGATCTCCAGTCAAAAGAATGGAAGTAATACAGTTCCATTGTTTAGGGAAGCTCTACTCATCCGTCATCTTTTACCATGGTAAACCAGGGACACCCAAAGTGAATCACACTGGTTTCAGTACTCTACACTACAGATGAACTACATGCATACTACACACACACAGGATGTCAGTGGAAAGTTTTCACATAATAGCAGAACTTTACATGAAAGATGCCAGTAAGCCACACTTACACTGATACCAATGAAAAGGTCTGGTCAATTAAGTGTGGCCGCAGTATGCTGCCACTACTGCATTAAGTGCTAAATCTAGGACATGGACAATAGTCACTCTCTCGGTCAGTCTGAGGGTACACTTGATGCATTCCTCCAAGTCACAGGATAGATTCTATTTCTCACATCGTCAGTTTCTCACCTAGGCCTCTGAGCAGACAGAACATTAGCATGACACCAGGGCCAAAAATAAAAGTCTGAATGCCAGATAAACAGCCTGATGAGTACCCAGGGGCGGAGTAAATGCAGGGAACACTGCTGTACCAACAGAGACAATAAACAAGATTGCATGACAAATCTCCTGCACATCATATATGCCCCCTTTCCCCCGATGTCCCACTGAACAGACGTGACCCAACTCAGAATTAAACTTTTGGCTATAGAAAGGTCTACCACCAGATATTGTAACAAGAGTGAACTTCTTGAAACGACATAGATCTGATCATGCTGAGAGTTTGGTCTAAGGATGGTGTGATCTACATGGGACCAGAATTCTAAATATATAAAGACCTTTCAGCTACCACAATGCTCAAGAGTAGAGACTTCTGCCCAGTGACAAACATTTTCAGGGACCAGCAAATTCCCCATCAATGGTGTCATCTTTTTCAACAGAAAGGAAAACAGCAAGCAATTTCATCCCTGAAAGAAGCGAAGAGCATCCTGAAGCGTGAGGAAGATAAAGACTAACAGGGGGTTTTGGAGGACCTCTCCCGCCAAAAGGACATTCAACCTATCTGTTAGACGGCTAGGTGCAACAAGGGTACCAGAGGAATCTCCAGGGCTGCATGGCTAAAAGAAAGGAAGACATGCCATAACACTTGAAGAAAATGTAACTCCAGCAACGGGGACATCCTTCATGCAATCTGCTTATGTGAAGACTTGCAACACGCCCGTCAATCGCTTCTCAAAGACCAATTTAAGCAAAGAGGGATTGGCACTAGAAGGCAAGAGGTGCTTGCCTGTTTGAATCCATCGAATGCGCAACTAAACTGCAGATTTGTGAAATTCTTGAGAGGCCGAACAGAAAATGCCAAAACTGGCGGAGAATACTACAGAAGCAGGCCAATCAACGGATGGTCACTGACTGTCACCTTACTGAACATGAAATTCTAGCACTACTGCTACATCGTTGAGCAAGCAGAGCCCATGGGGCAATCACAGTAACCGGCTGAACAGGACTAGTGCTTCCTAATACAGAGTCAAGGACTACAGATAGTGAAAAAAGGAATGCATTCTATTCTGCTTTGCTGAGGTTCTTCATAATGAATTTTCTATTTTATGACCTACTAGCTTACCCGTCGTGCGTTGCTGCGATCTCCTTAGAAAGGAAATTCAAGGAAACCCGTTATAACATTCAATTTACATTGTGTCACTTTTATTGAAACGTATTCATTTTAATATGGAAAACATTTCAAAGTGTCGTTTTAATTCTATTTATTTATTCGAGTGCTTGTGGATACACGATTTTTTGTTTTTCCGTCTGGTGCGTACATCAGTATTCGAAAGATTAGGAAGGCCCGGGGGCCGATATTTAAAACATTTTTATGCCAGAAACCTTCGCGGGAGTGTACTCAACAAGTTCCCAAAGTTTCCTGGCGATCGGATGAATGCTGTTTTAATTCTATTTATTTATTCAAGTGCTTGTGGATACACGATTTGCTGTTTTTCCGTCTGGTGCGTACATCAGTATTCGAAAGATTATTAGGGTCCTGGGGGGCGATATTTAAAAAGCTTCGCGGGAGTGTACTCAACAACTTCCCAAAGTTTCATGGCGATCGGATGAATGGTGTAGTAATGCATAAAGGACAAACAGACAGACAGACAGACATACTTTCGTTTTTATATATATAGATTCTAAGCGTTTTATTAGGATGTTTTAAGAAGTTTTGATACCTGTGTTGCAATGGTTTCAATTAACTACGCAAATAAAAAAATTCTGACTTCTTGAAGTAAATGGGAACCGGCGTATAACAAACAGGGGAAGGATAATCATAGAGAGCAGGTGGAAAGTGCAATGTTCCCCGGATTCACTGGTGGTAAAATAGCAGAGATATATTTTGGGGGCTGAGGGTTCATTAAAGACATGTGGGAAGGGTCTATTGAAACCCACAGTCTGGATAGATATCATTGGAATCTACAAGAACACAAACTTCATGTCACTATTCATGTTTGAAAAGGGAAGTATTACCATCTCTGGTACTCAAGGTACAGATATGTTAGACTATTCATAGATAAGGATTGGGCCATGTTGGCCCAATTCAGTTAAGTAGGGGAACAGGGGAGGGGGAAGCAGCGTTTAAAAGCTACTGGGTAATGAGTAAGGAAGCAGAGCTCTCAAGGACGTTGGTAGACATCTTTCACTGACTGAACGTCATTCAAACTTATATCCATGAAAATAAAAGGAATAAATTGACAGAACAAAAGAAACCAACTCTGGAGTTATATCAGGAAGCATGACAGAGATATTGTCTTCTTGCAAGACAAACTCTAGCAACAGTACTAATCGTACATAAACTGCATACTACCTCAATCAATACTAAGGTTCCGCTGACAAAGACATCTGGAAGAGTGGGCTAGCTTAAAAACAGAAAGGCAACTCTAACTCTGCTATGGACCCAAATTATTCTTGACCCTCTGCACCCCGAACACCTCTCACGGGTGCTTACAGATAGGACTCTATAGGCAATGCAAGTGGAGATGGAAGGCCAATTGTTAGCAGGGGAAGACTTCAAGGGCATGAGACCTCAAACTTGATCATCCTCAGACACAGATTCTGTTCGCGGGGTACAAAAGAGAACAAAAAGAGCCTGGCAGACAAAAGAAATGACTATTCATTTTTCTTGCATGCCTACTCCATAAACTCATGCATTGACTCTATATTTGTGTCATCTGCGGCGTACCCCAGGGATCATCACTCAGCCCCACGCTGTTCAACATCTACATGAGCCCCCTTGCGACCATCACACACCAGCACAACCTCAACATCATCTCCTACGCCGACGACACCCAGCTGATCCTCTCCCTCACCAACGACCCCGCCACCGCCAGGACCAACCTACACGAAGAGATGAAAGACGTAGCCGAAACTGAACTCAGATAAGACGGAAGACCTCATCCTGGGATCTTCGCCCTCCGCCTGGGACGACTCCTGGTGGCCGCCTGCCCTGGGCAGCGCACCCAAACCGACAGACCACGCACGCAACCTGGGCTTCATCCTGGACTCCTCCCTCTCCATGACCAGACAAGTCAACGCCGTCTCCTCATCATGCTTCAACATCCTCCGCATGCTACGTAAGATCTTCCGGTGGATCCCCAACGAAACCAGGAAGACGGTCACCCAGGCCCTCGTCACCAGCCGTCTGGACTACGGCAACTCCCTCTATGCCGGTACCACAGCCAAACTTCAGAAGAGACTCCAACGCATCCAGAACGCCTCGACACGCCTCATCCTGGACATCCCCCGACACAGCCGCATCTCCGAACACCTGAGAAACCTGCACTGGCTCCCCGTCAGCAAGAGAATCACTTTCCGACTCCTCACCCACGCACACAAAGTTCTCCACAACCAAGGCCCATGATACCTCAACGACCGCCTGACCTTCTACACTCCCACCCGCCAGCTACAATCGACCAGCCACGCCCTCGCCTCCGTCCCCCGCATCCGAAGAGTCACAACGGGAGGAAGATCCTTCTCCTACCTGGCTGCCAAGACGTGGAACTCCCTCCCCATCCACCTCCGCCTGACCCAAGACCACCTCTCCTTCAGGAAGCAACTCAAGACCTGGCTGTTCGAGCGGTAGCGGACCCCTTTCCCCCAGCGCCGTGAAACCCTACGGGTGAGTAGCGCGCTATACAAATGCTTTGATTGATTGAAACTCCTTCATTCAATAGCCAGGGCAGACTTATCAGACATATCCCCTTCCGGGCACACACACAAAGAAGTTTCCTGGGGGCAAGGGGATTCATGGAGGGTGTGGACGACGGTAAATGCAGGCCAACACCCCTAGAGACACGCTGTCCCTTAAGACTGAGATGGTGAATTAAAAAGATAAGAGAATTTTTCAAGGCAAACACTCCATTGAAGGTCCCCCCGACTAATACTTGGAATGCGTTCAAGACAACTATGCATGGATAACCATCAGCAATTAAGCAAAGATGGCTAGAGAAAAGAGAATGGTCTGAACAAAAATATCACAACAGAGCCTAAAGGATTGGAAGCATTAGACAAGCTAAACCCAATTCCACATGTGCTGGCTGGCTATGATAAGAGGCACATTAAGGATACATAGAGAGAATGGGGTAGAAAATGCCCTCCTGAGATCAGGCTAGGCACTTTACATGGGGAGGAGATGAGACTGAATCCATTTTAGCCAGAAACCTTTGATATCAAACCATGAACATAGATAGAATTGGGAGACCAAATGGCACATGGGCAATCTAGGGATATGATAAATATGAAGCCCTAAAAGCCATGCATTCCAATAAAACCCTGGGACCTGATGGTTTACATAACATTCGGCCCTCAAAAGGGTGGGAAGTTGGTGGCCCTCTTTAATACATCCACTGATCCTTTGGCCCCGACATCTACTTAAGTGTGAGGTGGATGTGTCCCTCATACCTAAACCTGGAAAGCTACCTGAGGAATACTCCTGAGTCAGGCCCATAGCCCTTACAAACACTAATGCAAACATTTTCCCTGAAGATCTGTCTCACAGGCTGATGTCAGACTTGACTGAACCAGACCAAGGAAGCAGCAATAAAACAGACTGGGAAGAGACAATATTATGTTTGGCCCATTTGGTGGAGAAGATCAACAGAAAAAAACTCAAGGCAATATTACTGTCTCTGGATGCATAGAGAACATTTAAATGGTGAGCTGGGGGTTCCTTGGAGCTTTCCCTGAGAAAACAAGACTGGGGATAAGATAAAAAAACGGAATCTTGTGGAATAGAAGTGCTCCATAAGGTCCATCAAGATGAATGTCCGAGTGTCACTGGTTCCCCCTACAAAGGGGCACAAGACAGGGCTGTATACTCTCCCCCAACCGGTTTGCGCTGGTGGCAGAACCACTAACCATACAAATCAAGAGTAGCACGGCAATTAGGGAAATCCTGTGAGCCACCAAACAGTATAAGTTTCTTAACCAAGATTCTCCTGCCATCCCCAACAGACCCAGAGGAATCCTTCCCAACAGTACTGAAGGAACTCTCCTGCTTTGAAAAAGTGACCTGTATCAAAATTAAGAAACAGAAGTCAATCATTCTTAATCTTACAGCACCCACTGGACTTAGTGTCAAACTTACAACCAGCTCTCTGCATTTAGATAGGAAACCTGCTCAAACAGATCCCTAGGGCAAAACGATCCCAGCAAGGTGGGGGGAATATAGGTACCGGGGGAGGGGCTGGAGAGAGGCCATTTGGCCTAACCTCCAGAAACAAATGAAGGCGTGTATTGTTGATGCCCACTTTATATTTCCTGGCTTGAGTGCATAAATGCCCTTAAGATGAACATATTGACAAGAGACCTGAATTTGTTACAGTTGCTCCCAGTTAGTATCCGCATATCAGATATAAACAACCTTTACAAAAATGCGTAATGATTTTCGTGAAAGAAGTGGGAAGGGCGTGTCTCCCAAGAAAGATCAAAGTACCAAGAGACTGGTGGATTAGCTTGCCTCAAACTCTTCAAATATTATAGGGCGGCCAAGCCCTACATCCTGCCGGAGTAGGCTGGCAGAGAAAGAAAGAAAATATTGATCTTTCAGGACTCCGCGATGATGGGATGTTCTCTTTGTGACCCAGCCTGGTTTAAAAAGGCTCAGAACCCCGAAAACATATACCTGTACACTTTGGTTCAAACTGTGCTTGAGATAAGGACCAAATGGTTGAGAAAGGAAACTAGCCATCTTCCCATTGCTATCAGATCCACACTAATTTTCTAAGGTGGGAAAAAGGGCAATGCAGAACTCTGGCAGACTTTTTCTGCTGAGGTAAACTAAAAACATTCTATTGTAATGCAAAGTGAAAACCCTCAACCCCCCCACTCCCAAAAATTGAATGCACAGGACTCTACAACATTTAACCCTAATAATCTGCTAACTTTGGCAAAACAAAATGTAAATTTTAGTAGCTACCAATATAACTCTAATTGTGATTAACAGCGTGTGAAGCACTTGTGGACAACAATAATGTATTTAAGAATAATACCATAAGTACACACAGCTAATACATTTGCCATTTGAGGGATACAATGACACTGATGTTGTTCCAACACTGAGAAGTATACTTTACCAAGCTGTGCGCAGTTTGTAGGCCTCCACCAAACTGGCCAGATCATTAATGTCTACCACCACAGGCCGAGCAGCCACTGGGTGCGGCTGGACACGCTGCAGAGCCAAATCGTTGAGATAGGAGACCATACCACCCACTGGTCTTCCAGCCCTTACTTGCATGTAACTCTTCACCAGGAACCTGCAAAGAATAAGAAACACGATTTCTGTGCCATTTCACTAAGGGCCTCACCCAAACATTTTAGAAGACTGTGACCAGAGTTAAAGGGTAAGGTCTCAAGGGGAGCAGAGGAGATGCAGACTGTGACAAAGACAGGGTAATTGGCTAGGTTCTAAAATTATGTCACCACCAGGAGAAATTTCTTGATTAGTCATGGTGTACGCACAGTAGCGCAGGAATTAAAATGCAACACAACTCCTGTTATTGCAGCTTTGTGCAAGAAAATGAGACTCTAGGGGTTTAGCTTGCTAGTCATATAATAAGAGCCTAAAGTGGGTCAATTCGATATTTGCCCAATGGAATTTTTTGAAGAACCGTCCTTGACTCACAACACACTGTAGGCTTTTTCCAAGTACCAGTTCATCAGATAAATGGTTTTCTAGATCCCACTGATAACATGCACATCAGATGGAAAATTGCATTGTTGTAGAAATAGCCAAAGAAAAAGGTGCTTTACAATTCACAGGGAAACTTTCATTTGGAAGGCCAACTCTGGTGGAATCTGAGCAGCTGGTCCTATGTGGGACTTAGGGAAGTATCATTCATAGCATGAGGGATTTGATCACACATGTCTAGTCAATTGTTTTTCCATTCCGCCTTAGACCTACACTCCATGAGCAAAGTCAAGTAGTCATGGCTGTTTGACTGCAGCAATAAAAGCAAATGCATAAGCCGGGTAGGAAACCGATGATGCTACACCTCCCAAGAAAGATTAAAATGAATAACCACCATTTCCATCAGAATGTCAAGCCCTTAAATATTATAATGGAAAATAAAGGGTCTGAGAGAGAAATTGCGCTGAAGCATAGGAATCCACAGGTGTGGTTTATTACCTGGCTGTCTGCAGCATCATAACAGTGTTCTCGCCTTCGTAGGTGCATGCTGGGGTGAAGGTTACATAGATATCAGGCAGTCCACTACAGCGGGAATAGCCGTGCCCACCACATGCCATCCTGCAATCTTCGATCCCTGTGCTGGCAGTCCAGCTAGTGAAGGCTTTCAGACCAGCAGACAATGCATGGAGCTAACAGTAGAAGGAGATAAAGAGTGAGATGTCAAAAACCTAACAAATTACTTTTATTAGGGTAAATTTGCACCTGTGGGTAATCCTATCACTCCCTAGCCTTGCCCAAGCCTTAATAAATAGCACATCTCTGCCCTGAAGTAGATATGTCCCCAGCAACATCCAATCTTCTTATCAAGCTCAAGGCTTTGAAAACTACCTACGCACAGCAGCATCCAACCCTTGTCAAATGGAATGGGCAGTCTCTGCCCAACAGTGTTAAGAGTGTGAGGTTGCACCATTAGAATGCTGAATCTGACCAACCTCTCTGGGAAGTCTAAACTGCTCAAATATGAACATCTCATGGCACTTCTATGGCTCTAAAAACAAAACACATGGCTATTTGTGTTAGAAAATGGATATTCCCCTTTCCAAAAAGTCAACAAACCTTTCCCTGAGCATTCCATACCTACAGATGTAAAATGCCTCTTCTAGCTGTTTCAATTGCCCTACTGCTGCTCCACAAAATTAACTTGGACCGCTTACACTTTGCTCACAAGACTTTTACATCAGCATTGCAAGACTAACAACTTAAGTCTACACCTAATTCGCCCAGAACACACTGTTACAATCAGCTGTTGACTGTGGTATTCTGAAATTGCTTCTCTTCAACCTTGGCTGTAAGCCATTAAAAGTGGCTGGAGCTTAGCCATGGAATGTACTGCTTTGTCAATGTCAAGCAATTCCAAGGTACTTAGCTTTTGAAGATAATGATGCTTTATAAATGTATAACACACGTTAATAGGCACCTGTCCGAGTCCTTATTGAAGTCTACAATAGTATTTATCCACATATTCTTTAGAACTGAGACTTGTAAACTTTCAAAGTTATTTGGTCATGGCAGTGGTTATATTTGTTGGGTTACTAGGGTGATGTGTAAGAAGTTAGTTACTTTAAAAAAGAAATACGATTGAGCCCGTTCTGCCATTTTTTCTTTATAGAAGATATAAGAGCAGACACTAAATAGTGACTTCTGGAACTTGCTGCTGCCTCAACCAAACCCCTTCACTCCCTTTTACAGTCACAGACTGAGAAAGGTTAAGCTGCCTGCCCAATTCCAGTCTTGTAGTTCGCAGCCATTCTCTCCCACTATGATAAGTTTACAGTGATCAGTTAGGGTATAATCCAACCTAACACAAAACTGCCTAGCCTTTCCCTTCCACGATTACAGTGTAGCTCATATAGCCTGTTGACACACCCCATCTAACAGACCTAAGCCACAGCTTCTCCCTCCAACCATCGTGGCATTGCTTCGAGTAGTTTCTCCTGCCTTACACCGCTTCTTACCACCTTAACAAAGTTATCCAAGATCGATTACCTATATCTACTGTTCTATATCTCTCCTTCCAGACCTGTAAAACTACTTTGGCAAATCATTCAGGCATTGCACCTCTGCTTGCCTACATTGTAGAGTATTCTACTACCTGCTCTGATCTGTCATCCACTCCATACCCTTCATCCCGCAGTGCAATCTTACATAGAGCAGGTGAGGTTCCCGGCATAACTCTAGTTCACAGATTTATCTGCCACCGGAGTAAAATGACCTCAAGTAGTGGGTTCAAGTCTCAACACTGCTCCCTCCCTCATTCATGGACCAAACTTGGAGGACATCACCACTTTCCTCACGCTACACATCTGTGAGCCTACCCTGTATTACACCAATACCTCTGGTAGTTCGCTGAGGTTCCCTTGGTTGATGTCTCCTGTGATGCGGTGGTACGTGCGGTTCATGTAGTCCCCAACAAACCAGAAGGCATATGCAGTTGCCAGCAAAGGGAAGAGCTTGTACTGCTGGGTCTGATAGTCCAGAATCTGAGGCTCAGGCTCACTGTTGGCCAAAAGGGAAAGTGAATTATAGAAACATGCAAAGGTGATTCAAGAAATACGACCCCTGGAGTAGGAGGTGTGTGTATTCCTAAAATACATAAGTAGAGGCTGGGTGGATGTTCCTTCACCTATTTGGCTGCTAACACATGGAGCCTGCTTTCAAAAGCTCTGAGAGATCTAGACAAGGAAAAATCTTTCAAGGTATCTTTAAAAACATACATTTTTGGGAAATTTTAATTCACTGTTTCACTCTACAGGCTTTCTCAGTACCAAGACACTTCTTGGGAAGCACCTGTATGCTTTATAAATGACTGGTTTCAACAATGCAGCTCAGACTCCCCATTTAGCAATTACACGATTGCCGTGTAGGCAAATAAGAGGATCAGAAGTTGCAGAATGTAAGAATAAGTTGCTAATTGGCAATTTGAGTTTTACAGCTTTGGTATCCTTCACAGATTTACATGCTTTCAATTTATTTCCATTTTCAGAATGGGAATCCCTAGTAAAATTGTTTCACACAACAGTATTTATCTTGTCACCTTGGAGTTTGGTTCTGCATTGCAGCCAATGAGGCCACAATATCTCTGACTTTACTAGTAAAGGTGTGCAAGGAAAGTAAACATGTAACTTCATACGCAAGGAGTGAGGATCAAATATAGATTTAGAGCATACCAACTTCTGTGAACTCTAGTCGCAGGCTGGTAATTTTCATGTACCCAGCATTAGACCTTGCATAGATTCACATCTTTTGAGCTGTCTGGCACTTTCGACATGCTACATTGTTTTCGCATTTGCCAAATGATGTATTCCCAGAAGGTGTGCGGATATAATCTTTTACCGTTTGGTACAATGTGTGAACATTAGGCAAACAACTATTTTTTTAAAACAGAACACCGTCTAGTATCTTAAATGCAATCCAATATTTAGCAACTGGTATCAAAGACTCTTGAGAGCATTCTCTGTACAAAGTCTTTCCTGTCCTCTGCCTGGCCATGGGGGTCAAGGAAACTTGCCTTTTATAAAGGAAGGTTGTCTTACAGACGAAGTATAGTCTTTAACCATGGGCAATTGAAGCTGGTGTGCCTAAGCAGGTAGGAATTTTACTTCAATCTTTCACAGTTGGAATGGGTTGCTGTTGGGAGGCTCTTGTACAGAATTTTCAGTGAAGCTCAAACCTACTATTTTTAAATGTATGTAGCATACAGGTACAGGGACACTTTTTGCCATAAAGTGCCTGGGTGAGGCAGGTGTGGCCCATTGTGGCAAAATGGATAGGGTGAGAATACAAAAGATGACCAACTTGATTTGCTTCCTATCATTTGCCAAATCACAGCTGACATTACCTTACAATACCTATTGTAAACCTTTCTAAATAGCGGACTGGTACAGGAGAAGAATGAAGACTGCCTGATGTACCCAGGACAAATAAAAAAATTCCCATCTGCACAATGAAGGTCTAAGAGATGAGTCTCCCGCTTTGCCCTGAAACACACAACCTGAGAGGATTTGTTTATTGCTAAGTCCATAAGGGCAAAAGGGGTCCAAGACTGGACTAAAAAAATGCATGCTTGTTGTTTGGAACCTCGTTCACTGAGGCAGCAATGTATGGTAGATCCTAGGAACGGAGAAGAAAAACAGCAGGACAAGTGGCACATTTGGCTGTGGTTCTGGCTGGAAGTGGATAGAACAGATGATTACTTGCAGTTCTGGTACTGCATTCTACGAATTTTCATTGAAGTTGATAAATGGTTACTTACTTGCAGTCCTGGTTCTGCATTATAGGAATCTTCACTGAAGTCATAAACGATCCACCGCCTTCCCAGCTGTGTTATGTTGTGCATCTCAACATTCCCAGTGTAAAAAGGAATGACTGAGGGAGGCAACTGCTAATACAGTGCATCACGCAAATGGGAATCTCCTGACATCTTAAAAGAACAGCAGTATATGCTCCCACCTTTCTGACGAAGCCTGATCTGGCTGCACTTTTTCCACTTTAGTACAGATTTTCCTGGTTTTACATTTCAAATGTTTGAGTAGTTTACATGGATCATTTTAAGCATGTCACAGTCCACAATTCAAAGAAAAACGTATCTTGCTTTTCGGAAGGGTGCTGAATCCCATACGGAGAATGGTACTGTTATAATTGACTTGTGTCTCTCTTTTCCCTGGCTGGAACTTCCCTGTTGCTCAGATAGTGTGAGTGGTAGAATGCCTGGTGACATCGTGGAATGTTTGGTGCCTGGCCTGTGTGTAGAGTGGCAGTTTATGGCAGGCAGGCTGAGCGACAGGGAGGTCGCTCCTGGTGGGGTTTTACATTTCCATCTATCTCATCCTGATGAACTTAACCTGGAACTAAGCTCAATAAACTTATCCTGTTTTATACACCTGGCTCAAGGATCATCTTTTTACAACATGTACACTGTTTATTTATCTATAGGTACAAAAATTGTATTTGAAGCATTCTGGGGTCCATGTACGCAGTGGGAAATTAATCTAACATTTATATCTATCAACGAAGACCCTACGATGCAGAAAGACTTTTCTCATTCGCATACAAGTTGTCTGATGTCTGAGGAACATTCTCAAGATGTTTTGGAACTTGTGCAGCACCAAAGAAAAAGTTACAGTCATGACGACCGTGACCATTTCCCCCCCCCAAATCGGCCACTTTTAAATCCAGCATTTTTGCTCTTGCAAGTGAAACTGTGATTTTAAAGGGAAACGATTCCTCAGAACTGCTCTGGTTTTAAAGCATGGCTCGGTTTTAGTGCCTAAATTGCACTGGTGTCCCATAGTAGCCATTTTTGAGAATCCTATTGAAAGCATTAGTGTGTTTAAATACTTAATAGCAGAGGATGGCTTTACTGCAAGAAACATACAAATGTGTTTTCTATTTAATATCATATGATGCCTACATCAGATTGACTTCGTTTCTGTTTCCATTCATTCCATAAATTGTTTCTTTTAACGAAATTGTTTGCGAAATGTATTACATGTACGTCCTAAGCGTACTGTTGTTTGGGTTTTGCTGATCATGTGTAGTCTGCCTGACTTTGCTGTTAGTGCCAACCTACCAGCAGTAAGGTCAGGATTGCTAACAGAAATGTATTTACTTCAAGGTGCTAGATTATTTGGACTCCCTGGGAGTACAGCCACTTATTATTTAGACTGAGACTGGCTATAACAGTGAGAACGAATGGTTCCCTATAGTCGGGATGTGCAATCCTTCGAGTCTAAGGGTAGATGTTTTGATGGATTTCATTATGACCTTTCCCTATGTGACCAGTAAGTAATGGATGTCATCTATATTTTATGTAAAATCCACTAATGTAATTCCACTTGCACCTTTGTTGGAAATACCTGCATTATTATAGATTAATTCCAAAAGAGCAAACAACCCAGGGCTGAAGAAAAAAAACAAGTTGTAGTTGAAGAGGCCTAGGTAAGCCAGTCACTTACAATGTTGATTTGTAGGTTATCTATGTTTTTTTGGTTGTTTAGGATGCTTTTTTCCATGAGAGGTCCATCGATGGAAACGTCTTTGACAGGGATTCTTTAGAGGATGAAAGTAGAGATGTGGCGTTTGTCAAGGAGCAGATAGTATATTAGGGATGTACTAAAGGTTTTGGTGTCTCTTTAGACACTGAGGAGTAGGAGGCTTTTTCAGTGGAAGAGTGAATGATTTTCACAGAGGAAGTATGTGTGAGTTTATAACGTTTCACATTTTCAACTTAAGAACCCAAACACCAACAGGCTGACATGTTTGTGCATTTTTTGAACGAGAAGCACTTCTGACAGACTGCTTGCCAGAGGAAGCAGCCTCTGAGGGCAACGTCAAATCTACTCTCTTTATCCTTTAATATTTTTATCTCCAAAGAATTTGTGAATATCGCAATTCTGGTGTACATGCTTGAGAATCAAACAAGAATGCATTCCAAACACGTGCTATCTCTCAAGCTCTTTTTAAGACTACCATTTGAGAGGGCTTTAAGAATGTCTTCTCTGACTTGACATGAGGATAAGCCAAGGCAAGAAATTACCCTGTGGTATCCAGAGATAGCATCTAAGACAGCAGAAGAATGCCACATATACACTAGGACAGACGCAGCACATAAAATACTACAGGAGGTTGCATCTTCAAATACTTATAAAGAGTTGAAAATCCTGAAATGAGGATTTCCTTTACAGGGGATAGAAAATCTGAGATATGCTAACTGCCAGGAAAAGACTGTCCTGCTGATTAGCTGCAGTGCGGACCCAAACATCGAGGTGGATAGGCTAAAAACATTCATGTGCTAAATGTGTTGTTTAATTCTAAGAGCATTTAAAGGCTAATGGCAAGCAATAATGTAAACCACGTGACTATGAAAGATCCACTAATTGAAAACTGCAGATTCTCAGATTTTCAGCCCAAGCCCTGGCCAACTAGGTTATGCTTTCAATGTTTCTTTTATCGGCAGGGTCTTCCGTAACAGCAGTTGGTGATTGAACAATATGCTACAAGCAAAATGTTTCCTACTTACCCTGGCCTCAACTCAGACTGGTGCCGCACAGCACTGTATCTGATTGCGATTGTGCATGCTCTGGACAGACAGCGTGCTGACTCTCCTACGATGAGAGAGCGGATAAAAACCATGGTGCCATACGTCAATTTCGCGCTCACTGGTTTCACATAAGTACCATTGGGCTCCACCTGAGAAATTGACAAACATTAATTCACAGGATCCAATACGGTTACAAGCAAATCTTGCTGGCACTAATAATCACTAAGGTTGTAGAGACATCTCTGGGGGATGGGCCCTACAGGAACACAGTCAGATAGGGTACAAAAGCAACACTTCTAGGGACTCGTGCAGTAACTTCGCCAGGGGAACATGTAGCAACAATAGCAGTTGAGTAAAAAGCCTTACAAACAAACCTCATATGCTGTGCTTCACAGCACAAGTTTTCTTACCTTGGCGTACTTCATCAGCATATTCTCTCGAGGGATGCGAACGTTGTCCAGTTTCAGAAAGCCATTATCAGTCTCATCAAAGCCAAATTTGGGTCCAATGTCCCCCACCGTCACACCTATGTCAAAGTTATCATCAGTTAGGTTCTCTATACAACTCTTTGCAAGGGAGCAGTATTTTTGAAGCCCAATCATTCCATCAAAAGTAGCGTACTATTGAGATACACTTGGCAAGTTCCATACTAAATTGTGTTAAGAAATTAGCCGACCACTATAGAAGCTTAAACAGGTGGGTGTGCCCAGGGTACTATGTGTAATTTGGCCCCTGAAAGTCAGTGCAGTTTGGCTAGAGCTTGAGATATAGAATTTGTGGAAAATGTGATTCAATATTTGCCTAGTTGCGACATTTTAGCCAAGTTGTCATTTATTCAGTGGTTTCTCAGTAAGATCTATGTAGACTGTGTCAGTGGTGCACCCTGTCAGAAATGAAAACATTCATAATCTGGATTCTTCACAGGATAGAAAATAGATGGATGATCAACTTCAAAATCCTCACGTGAAAAAACATTCCCTCGCTAAGAACTTCATTTGGTCATCCTGCATAAGGCCCATGTTAAATGATATGCTTAAGTTTCTTACACATTGAACTGGTACAGTTTTTTTTTTTATCCAGCGATGACAACCAACAACAATACCATACATATGAGGGATGAAAGAGGTAGAATGTTTGTTTTCCTTTGAAGTAGTTTTTTGAGTAATCCATAGCTGAACTCCTGGCAGACAATTGCACAGATTTTCCACTTTAACATTAGGGTCGCAATTAACTGTAAAAAGTATTTGTATATCATCAGCATATATAAACAGGGATAGTCCCCACGACTAGAACAAATGGGCCAATGGAACATTTATAAATTAAAAAGCAGGGGGATAAAACCAACACCAGTGGCACCACATAGGTCAGAACACAAAAGAGGCCACTGTGACCTGAACAGTATGATTGATCAAAAAGGGAACTGCCCACCAAGTCAAATGAACTGAGGTAAAGGTGAGCTGCCAATATTACCATTACATTTGAAGCTGAATTAAGAATGGAATCCTGGCTTGAATCTGTACTCATGTTGTTGCATGCCAAGTGTTCTCAGGGAAGTTCTACTTGCACCACATGTGTGATGAAGCCTCTTCTGTAAGTCCAGAACGTGGCTTTGCCTAGTGGAGATCTTACATTTGTGCAGCCCCCTGCAAATTCACCTTCTCCTCCAGCCCCTCTGTTGGAGAGATTTGCTCACCTGGAAGTGGTTGATGAGTGCCTATGTGGCGAATGGGCACGATGAATGCATGCAGGCCCTTGCACTGACCCTGGATGTACAACTGAGCCAGCACAATTGCATGGTTTGAGGTCTTTCCAACTGCAAAGCAACATGGAGAAGGCAGTGAAGCGTTACAGTTTACAATGCATATAGAAGTATAAAGTGGTTCCATCTTCCTTTATCACCCTCCTTTATCTGAACACCTAGGACACCAACTCCATCTAGGCTACTACAAACTGGGCTACTCACCAATACCTTAATACTGGAGTTTGCCGCTGTACTTTTATCTCACCTTTAAGTCAATGTGACTAACTCACTCTAAAACTTTACTATGTCAAGTAATCTGCTCCAGGTTGCTACCTCTTAACTCTTCTATCTCTCTTTTTCTGATCCAATATGTTTACATAACTCTTCCAACTCAGATAACTACTTAATGTTCATATGTTGATACTTCATGTCTATGGTTCTCTACCACACTTCTGCTGAAGACTCCAGCTCCCTTTCTTAATTTCCGTCTGTCTTTCACACACACAAAGTTCTTTTCATCTCCCTCACATACCACTTCCAATCGACCATTTACATCTGAGAGCTTCCAGCTTCCTCAGTAATCTTGGCCCCTTTCATCCATAAAACGAGCCTACACATTTCATATACGATCATTTATGGTGCAAGAACAGGCAGTGCGGAGAGAACTACGGGTAACGACCTCGACTAGGGACTACTGACTGAATTCACCATCACCTTCCCAACCCGAATCTCTTTGGGTCATGGCATAATCCCAGCATACAACTAAACTGGATGAATGCACTGCTTGAACCTTGGTTGCTTAAAGTGCTGGTCTTGTAGTATTTGCTGGTTTGGGGCTGTCCCTTGATCTACTCACAAAATGGTCTGCCCCACTTGATGCTCACAGTACTTGGGTTCATAAATGTTATGTTGTATTACAGATTTGTAGAACACTATTTTGCCATTAGTAAGTCTTCTCAGAGTGGTTTGGTTCAGGCATTTGTACGCTTCAGTCTTGATGACAATTCCGTCACAGACTGGAGTGTGTTTCCTCTTTGAGCAGCATCATTAGTAATGTGGGTATGGGTGAGATTAATCTATGAAAGGGTTAACATAGCACAGCAACAAGTGTCTGTGAAAGCTTATCTCAACCTACAGTGACTGTTTGGTTTTGTTTATGATAAAAACACCAACAGGCAGGGTAAAAGCTTTTGTGCCATGATTGCGTGAACCGACACAGCTTCCAGTGTTTGCTACAACTTTAAATTATAACTTCAAAAGCTCTCATCTCAGAAGACTGCCTGACACATAGTGAACTGGGCTTTTTAGCTCAGCGTGGGCTCCTTTCTGCCAAGACAGAGCCATCTCTTACATACCTTGTGCAGGCATAATTCCCCCCGCAAACTGGAAAAGGTTTTGAGGCAAGAGACTATGGCTTGTCACATAAGAATACAGGGCACGTTAGGATAGCAAGAATTTATGCATTTCATGTGTTGGTGGGGAGAGGAGCATTGATTACTAAACGGGCTGCGAAGTTACACTCATTTCACCTGCAGCCTCTAAGACATCTGCCAAATTTCACCAATGGTGTATGGAAGAACCTGAAATGCAGGTCACCACTATCACAAAACTGTGTGAAGCAACCCTGCATGAAACACCTTTACCCCATCTGGGATGTTAGGGCAGGGTAAAAAGAACCTCATCGGTCATCCCTTTTTCTACATGGGATTCTGAAGACAGTGGATGAATCAATTATTACTGTAAAAAAAGGCATTGCAATCAATGAGGATGGAGAATCAAATGGTCTCCCAGGTTTGCCATGTAAAGCAGACATGGAGTTCTGTACCAAGTGGTAAACCCCGCTCTACATTTCATCATTTACCAATGCAGTGGTACTACAGTCATGGGGAGAGTTAATTCTCCATCCAATACACAAGCAAGGTGCCAACACTGATACAGCCAACTATTGTTTAATGGCTCTGCTGTACATGGAAGCAAAAACGTATGTCAAGATACTACTGGCTGAACTTGAGGAATGGGCTAAAGAGGAAAAACTAATATTATTCTACCAGACAGGTAACAGCAATTGTTGACCTGCTTTGTGGACTAATCTACTGCTTATAATAGAACAGATCACAATCTACTATGGACCAAAGCTTAAGATTTGGTGTATTTAACAATCATTACTCATGGCAATAATTTCTTGGTGCCGATTCAATTTAATCTCTATACAGTGGATATGGGGAACACACTATCGCAATCCAATGGCTTTACACCGAGACTTGACATTCATGTGAATCAACTCATTCAGTAAGCGGATGATCTGGTTATTCTTCATTAAACTAAAAAAGGCCTGCAATGCACCTTGGATAAACTGCAAAATACAACTTAGACAACAAACTACAAGAAAATGCAAGGCAAATGCAAGGTGATGGTTTTCGGAAAATCAAGAATAAACTCACCCAATACTTGAACATAGGACAGGTAAAGATAGGACATGCTGCAAATGGCACATTGATTATACACCGGAAGAACATGGAGAAAAAGGCCAGCAATCTAACAATCACCCTCTGCAGGCTCAGCTACGTAGCCGAAAAACAGAAGCAACACTTAGAGTAACAAAAGCAAAGCCTATTCCAAAAGTATCCTATGGTCATTTGTCAATCCATTCGAAACTCTCCCAATTGATGGACGTAGTTCAGTATATAACTGACCGGCATATCTTCTGCCTACCAAAATATACAGTTCAGGCACAGATATGACTAGAATTTTGATTTACAGAGGATTTGGAACGAGAGTAATCCTCGATTAAGAATGATCATTAAATCGTGAATTGTTGAACTGACACACTTGAGATGAAGATCTCGGCCATAAGCGGAGTGCGCAGCTCCCTGAATTCAGTCAACATAGAAGTATCTCTCATCAGGGCAGACTTTCGCAAAATGGATGAAGAGTGAAGGAACGTAAAATAGTCCAGACAGCGCTGCAGACTGATACCTCCCAGCTTCAGACACAGGTGGCTGAGCTACAGAATAGACAGGAGGGGATGGCACAGCAACTTGACTAATATGAAGGACGTGCCCGTCGTAATAACATACGCATATTGGGTGTCCCGGAACGTGCAGAAGGGCCAGCAGCTGACCTCTATGTGGAGGAATGAATGATCCCACACCTACAACCTAGGGGTCTATCACGGTATTTCTCAATAGAAAGAGCGCTTCGACTGCCAGGAGGCATCCCAAAGCCCGCCCCTCCCCCCCACAGCCCCCCCCACCACGCCCACCCGAGACCAGTCATTTCCAGTGTCTTTAACTATAGAGACAGGGACATCATACTGCAGTCCAGCCCTCCACTTATGATTGATAACAACAAAGTCACTTTCTTCCCGGACTTCACGGCCAAAGTTCAAGCCCAAAGACGTAGCTTTCAAGTGGTGAAAAAGGAGCTCCGGGACCGAGAACTGAAATATACCATGCTCTTTCCAGCAAAATTTAGAGTGGAGTCTGATGGCAATACATGGTTCTTCACTTTGCCGGTAGAGGTGTGGGATTGGCTGGAGGGGTGGTGCAGGGTGGGGGGGGCCAGAGAAGAGACCATAATAGAGGACCCAGGCTGTACAAAGAGAACACTGAGACTCCGTCTGTAGATGATTCCGTTGCCATGAAAGGGTAGGAGGCGTCCCACAAATAGAACTTCTATTAGAGGACAAGAATGCATACAGTCCTACAAAAGCGCAATTACTGCAGTGGTGGTGAGAATATCCTAAAGACTTGAAAAGGAATGTGGGTAGCCTGGGGACCTGTAAGTCGTGTAACTAGTCATAAATATACTTAGCTGAGGGATGTACTCCCGGGTTATCTTAAGGGTGGGGACAACGGATAGACAGCAATAGGCAAGATGTAATATGAACTCAGTGGGGGTGGGGGCGCACCAAGCCCGTACTTTTCAGCATTCTTGGGGTGGTGAGGGGGGGTGAGGGGAGGGGGGGGGGGAGAGGCACTCTGCCTAGTTAGGGTGTGGGTAATTTCAAATCCACGGGTAGGGAGGGGAGTGGGTGAGGGGAGGGGTGTTCCTATTTTCAATGTTTGGTTGATTTGCAGCACAACAATTGTATATTGATATGTACCGGTTTCATGGTTGGCTTAAGTCACAGGGGAAACAAGCAGGGTCGAGTTACACAAATTCAGTTAGTATCAAATTTAAATTGCTCACTAATATTGGCCTACTGTATTAAGATTCTTTTTATTTTATTTTATATTTTATTGCATTTCAAACCAAAACCAAACATGATTCACTTGTTTTATGTTTACATCACATCTTAAAGCGCATTCATCTTGTTTTATACAGTACAATATCAATGCTCGTTGCTCATACATACACACAAAAATTTAGTTTAATTTCGAACTTAGCACAGTGCAACATGTATTACGATTCTTGTCCCGTAAGATGATGGGGGATGAAAGAGACTCTCTGTCCTTACCTGGAATGTGAACGGACTGTGGGATAAAATTAAAAGAGGAATTGTCCAGCAGTATTTGAAGAGACGGTCTCCGGACGTGGTGCTACTACAAGAGACGTTCTTGGTTGGGAATAAGAGCAAAGCCCTTACAAGGTGGGGGTACAAGCTTCTCGTACATGCAGACTACACCACAGGATCCAGGGGTACGGGTATTCTGGTCAAAAAGAACCTACCTCTTATCATACACCGGACATCGGCAGACCCTGGGGGCAGATTTGCCATATTGGAGGCCCAATGGGAGGGGAGGGCGCTTAACTTTATCTCACTATACCTGCCACCAGCACTAGGTAAGGAAGCTCTGGCAGATCTTGGTAACATACTGACAGATCCTTCCAGTGGGCACCATAATCCCGGGAGGAGATTATAATATGACTATGGATTACACAATTGACAGACAACCACAACGGCCGGGAGCAAGACCAAATTTGCTTATGGCTGAATTCACCACAGCTATGGTCTAACTGACAGAGGGCGCGCATTACAACAGACAGCGACTAAATACTTACTTCTCCAACACACACAAGAGCGTATCTCGTAGCGACTATTTTCTAATGCATACAGTCTCAATAGGTAACTAGGCATCCCCAAGCCTTGCCAAGAGGTATTTCGGACCATTCACCGGTTCAAATTAAATTCACGCACTGGGAATGACAGCCGTGTACCACTAATATCCTTAACCCGTGGTTGCTGAAAATTCCAGACATAAAAGAGGAACTATGCGCTCAAACCAGCAACTACTTTAAAGAAAATCTGGGCTCGGTTGATTCGGCTCAAATCATATGGGAGGCATATAAAGTGGTCTTGAAGGGACAGGCCCTGTCTTTAAAAACTGGGTATATCCAAATAAGGCGCTGGCTCATAGTTCAGGTGGAAGAAGCGCTCCAACAACTGGAATTAGACCACGCAACTAATCCATCGGATGACACACAGCATTGCCTGGTGCTCAAGCAAAAAGAATATAACATCAAAAGAAGAGAGCATATGATGGCCAAACACCTCCATACCCAACACAGACTGAGAACAAGGAGATAGATGGGTGCCCAGGCTAACACTGCCATGTGGGAAGACACTTACCCATCCCAGGGACATAGCTGAGGCATTCGCAAACCACTTAGAGCAGATATACTCTCCCTCTACCGCAGGTTTCCGGTCCTGGGGGTGAATGCTTGCAATGTTCAACAGTCCTTCCATCATCCCCTTTGGTTTTGCTTTGTTCGCACTAAATTGGCAGGGTATGCCCAGACGTGGGTCCCTTGCTCACTTTGCCACTTGATTCGAGCTAGCCTGGCTGATGACGGCTGATTAGCCAGAAACTGGTCCAAAGATGCTTGTTTGTGGTCCAGGGAAGACATGGCTTGGCAGTTTGGGCTGGACTGTTCCCATGAGGCACAGGGCCAGACAGATTTGCATATGGCCATGTCTGAACTGGGGTGGCGGAGTGAGGTAAAGAATGATGATGGATTAAACCCAGATCAGTTGACTGTGGGTAACTGCTTGCAATGTTCAACACTCTGTCCATCATCCCCTATGGTTTTGCTTCAACCGGGCTTTATGCCAGGGAGGAACACAGCACTTCATATCCGTCGTCTCCAGTGCTCGCACGCAGGGAATTCCTGGAGAAGATGCCGTGGTCCTGTCGTTCGATACCTCTATGGCGTACGACTCTATAGAATGGCCATACCTATTCTAAGTTCTGAACAGGGTGGGATTTGGCCCGAAGTTACTGGGTGGGGTGAAACTGTTGTATACAGATATACAAGGGCAAGTGAGAGTCAATAACTACACATCCGCGCATTCACATTACAGAGAGGTTACCGACAGGGCTGTCCTCTATCAACACTTATATTCTCTCTTATATTAGAACCACTCGCGGTGTGGATACGTGAGATGAAACGGTAAGGGGGCTGAAATGGGCAGAAGATCAGGAAGACCGAATATCCTTGTATGCTGATGATATACTGCTATACCTTGCCTCATCCTATAAACCCATTCACGCAGTCTTTTTTTTTTTTTCTCAAAACCTTTATTGAAAGACACGTAGAAGTACAAGCGCAGGCCTACAACCACAGGGGCCGGCCGCAAAAGCAGGAGAGTAAAAAAAAAAAAAAAAGGCAACATCAATGCGTACAATAGAATGAATACAGGATAGACGTGAAATAAAGACGTTAAACAGTCAGCGCCAGGATAAGAAAGGTTTCATTTGACATTTTATAGAGGAGGCAGCAACCATATCTACCGGGCGTCACGCAACATATACAGAAAAAGAGGGGGGGGCGGGAGGGAGACAGCCCCCCACGCAATCAAATAACCCTAGTAGGGCAAAGCCCAAAGACCTCCCACGCCCAGCAAAGGTCCAAAAATAAAGGGCAAATGTCAGCGAACAAATAACGTGGACGCCACATGTACAGCCCTCCCGCCCCGGAAAAGGAGAAAGTGCGGACACGTACGAAACAAAGGAGCAAAGATAAAGGGACATAGCCCACCCCCTGAAAAAGCCAAATGGGACCATAGAATAAAACAAACTAAAATAACATACACCCCCCCCACCCTACATCACTGTAATGGCTACGGCCTACCCCACTAAACAGCGTGCCTGTCGCCCAGAGTCACCCGAAATATAGAAGAAAGAGAAAGGGAATAATAACAAAGAAAGAGAGAGAAGGAGAGGAAAAAGAAGGATAGGAGAGGAGAGGAGCCAGCGATCGAAACATGGAATACTACCCCACCCGCAACAACGGATCACCTATCGAGGTCGAAAAGGACATTGAAAAAAGCCCACACATGGATGAAAAACAAGAACTAACCAAAGTAATGAGGCCTGGAGATGCCATTTAAAAGGGTCCCACAGGTACTCCGGCACAATCACCCCTGTCCAGTTTTATGAAGAGTCGAGCTTCCAGACCCCGCCACGGCCAAAAAGCAGAATGATACCGTGGGTCCATACCAGTCCAGGAAGGCCAGTGGGATCTCCGCAAAACACCGTCCCGGCCAACAAGAAGCAACCAGGAGAACTCGGCAGCAGTCAGAATGCAAAAGTACCTCAACGATCCACGTGGCCAAGCACAATATCTGGGCTGTCCAGCACGAAGCAGAGAAATCAGGATGTAGGAAACACTGCAGCATCGGCACCGGGTCCACATGATCCCATGGAATCAAACACCCAGCTGGAGATCCCAGCACAGCAGCCGGAGAAGTTTCAACCATTACAATTCGGGAAGACGACACCGCGTCACAAAATGGCGGAGCAGCCATGGCGGAGATCCGCGACTCCAAGTCTCGGCATTTCAAGGACAGGTCGATCCCCAGAGCAGCCAGGGCAGACAAGACAGCACTCCGAGCAGGGGCCGCCCGAATCAAACGAGGGCTGGAGAGAACAAATGCAGCAATTTCGCCGTCTCCAGGAGAAAGACTCTCCGAGGGGCCATCCGCCATCTTAAGCACAGCGCCCGCCGCCATCATCGTGGGCGCCTCCAAGTCCACCAGGAGCACCGGCGGCCCCAGGGCACACAACCGATCCGCGGCGGATGGCGCTCGGCGGAGAAAGGAGAGTCACCAGAAGAACGGGCGTGCTCCCCACAACACTCGGGGGGAGTCCAGCACCGGACCCCGGGCGGGACAAGCAACAGGAGTGGGCCACCCACTTGAGGGGTGCCGGACAGCGCGGCTTCTCTTCTTCGGGCCGGCAGGCAATCGGACATACGGGGTGGCCCACCCGCGGGGGTGGGTCCGCTCCAGGGCTTCCGGTCCGCGGCTCTCAGGCTCCCAGCATCGGGTCTCTCCACCGGTTCCGGACCGCCGGTACTCCGAGCATCTCCGGGCAAGCACAGCACTCGAGGCCCCGGCTTCAGGGCCGGGAAGGCCAGCAAGGCAACAGGGGCAGAACGCCGAAATGACTGCACGCCAGAGCCCCGGAAAAGGATGGTAAGTGAAGGCTCTTCCTTAGTGACCAAATTCGGAACACCCCGAACAGGATGAAATACAGGATAGGTGGCGGGGAGGAAGAAATCACGGAGCGAGGCGGTTATGCGACTGTTCCGATCGCCATCTTGGCTCCTCGACGCAGTCTTGAACATTTTTATGAACTTCACGAAGTATTCCGGGTATGCAATCAATTGGAATAAGTCTGTATTGTTTATGCTTTTGGGCCAGGTTTCTCGTCTCCCAGTAAACTCTTCGATAGTGGCTAGAGACAGATTCCGGTACTTAGGAATATTTGTAACATCAGACCCGGTCCTCTTTCATAACCACAACTTAGCGCCTCCATTAGCCAGGCTGCGAGCGGATGTAAAGCACTGGCGGTCCCTGCCTTTGTCTTTAGTGGGCCGCGCCGCCTTCTTCAAGATGTTGGCTCTTCCGCGTTTTTTATATATCCTTCAGAACTGCCCTAACCGTGTTCCAGATGCATATAGCAAAGCAGTTGGAAAGTGAAGTCCGCACGCTGCTGTGGGATGGCAGGGCTCCCCGGACGGCAATCAAAAAGCGAACAAAAAGTTGGTACAACGGGGGCATACCTTTGCTTGACCTTAAACACTACTATTGGGCCTCACAATTGGTAGTGGTGAACCACTGGATGTACCATCTCCCTAACAACAAGGCATATGTTTTGGACAGGTACCAAACAGACCGCTCCGGTTATGTAGGAGCCCTATATTAAAAAAACAGAAGACGTAGATATTTTGGGCCCACCTCTCACACAATAGGGAATCTTGTACCAGGTGAATTCTTGCCTGGGCTGGGCTAACACCCTCGCAAAAGCGACACCATTGTGGCAAGCCCAGAGACAAAGCACGTATGGTCATCAACCAGGGTTTGACAAGTGGGATATGATTGGAATATCAGTGGTAGAAGACTTGATTAAGAAGGGATCTATCATTAGTTTTGAGGAACTCCGTGGACACTATCAAATGGCTCAGGGGGTACTGTTCAGTAACTTACAAATAAGGCACGCCCTGCAGACAGCTTTTCCAAATGTTAAAGACATACCAGATTCATTGCCATTAAAAGATCAATTGTTAGATGGGTCGTTACACTCGAAAGCCATTTCTTTAACTTATAAAAAAAATTGTGTAACAACTTGCCCGATACTTTCAGTAAAGTTAGAGAACAATGGCAAAGGGACTTGGGGCCTATTGACAATAAAGATTGGCAAGCCGCTGTAATGTCCCCTAGAGAAGCAGCCATTACACTCTGCTTCCGGCTGACACAGTTTAAGATTCTACACCGGTCCTATAGGACAGGGTCTACCGTAGCCAAAACAGGAGCGCGTAAAGATGACCTCTGTCTCAGGGGATGCATGCATACACACAGCCACCTTCAATCACACCATCTGGGAATGCCCTGCAATAGAGCATATATGGGAGGAAGCCACAACTCACATTCGGACTGCACTGGGGAAGGAGGTAGTACTTACACCACAGCTGGGTCTAATAAACATCTGGACGGCGACGGACCTCAAAGAAATTGAGCAGCAGTTGATAACACTAGGGTACACTCTGGTTAAGTGGGAGCCGGCGAAAGGGTGGGGGGGGGGGCCACCCCACCATCCACACATGTATGGGTGAAAGAACTCGACAAGTGCACGATAGCAGAAAAGGAAGTGTTTATAACTCGAGGATGCCCTAGAAAATGGGACAAGAAATGGAACAAATGGAATGTCTATCGTGGAGACATATGTTTATCCCCAATGGAGGAATTAGAAATGCGCAGAAGTGGGAACAGAGATGTAACCAATTAGTGTCTATGACTTGCTAACCCCTGATTAATGTACGAAATATTGGATAACTGTAATGTGCACTGAATGGTACTGTATGTATGATTGCTATTGAACTTAATAAAAAGTTTTTTTTTTTTTTAAATCTAAACTATTTTTGAACAAAAGAACAATCCCTGGTCAAACTATTTAGCTGCAGCCATGAATAACTTAAACCTCATTCTAAATGTCGCACTATTCCATAGGGCAGTGAAATCTTTATTAAAAAAAACATGGACATATAATCCAAGGAAGTGGATTCAACCAAAATACAAACCAGGTCCCGATATGAACAGATCTGTAAATCATAAGAAAGAACAGATGCAGCCCTACTTGAAAAAGGCTTTGAGCCGGCAATGTAGAAATTAAGAAAACAATTTTTGGAGGAGGTGACGGGTATAGTTTCAGGCGCACAACATGAGTATGGCACACAATAGTAAACACACAGTAAGGAGTGGTGCTTCAAAGCAAAGAAGGAAAGGTCACCCGGCTTCCCTACAAGCCCAGAATTCTAGTTCCAGGTATAAAAATTTTAACAGATCTTTGCTGAGCACTCCAAATATCTACGATCTGTATGTAACAGTATAATATCAGTCCAAATCTCAATAAATGTCCAAAACTATCCAATCAACAGGTAATATCCGAATCCAATCCATTAAAGTAGAGTCACTCCAATTGAAACACCAAGGTACGTTGTTGGTCACAGCATCAAATCAATTTTATTTCATTCTTCTTCCATCAATCAAGATTGGCAGCCAACACGTGTTTCGTCAGGCATTCATATCATGCCTTTTGACTTCTTTAGGGCTGCAAGCCAAGAAGATAGTAATATGACTCTATTTACAAATCAACTCTTTAAACACGCCATTGGGTAGTTTAACAAAAAATAAAACCACCACCTACGTGTAGGTCATAGTGTTGACATGGCTGTGAGTTCAATAACAAAAAAAAAACAAAAAAAAGGGGAAAGCACCCGAATGAATTAGTGCACACCATGGTATCTATAATAAACAAGACAGGACTCAAAGTACCAAATCTGTCAATAAAACGTAAAGTCGAAATGTATTTACCGAAATATAATATCTTTCTGTCATTAAGGTATCCAATAATATAACCAAAAGTCGGGATCTGAAATGATAGGAAGCCATCCTAAGTCTTCGCATCTACTGCACAGTCTCATAATTCGACATGTAAATGAATATACTCACTTTAATGGTTAAAAACCAAAACGTGTATGATTCTCCACTGGTATATGTCCAGGACTTAAGCACCAGTCTTTCTCACTCGAAACATCATATAACTCCTGTAATAAGGTATCCACAATAAGAGTACCCCCATAGCGATATCGAAATTCAATCTTATCCAAGGAGTAACAGCCGTCTTGTCACTCACCTCGAAAATCTTTTTTCCACAACTCAATGTAACTTCAATAATCTTTGTGTCAATTTCAGTTATTCACTGCATTATATCCCGGCTGACACGGGTACGTGTCAGTCTTTCCTTTGGCAATGTAAAACAAGCATTTACAATGCAATAGGGCTCGCAGCATTAAAGTTTGAGTTATTGGCATTGTGTATGACAATGAGTTGCATACATTTTCCGAAAACTCTGAATTGGTGTATAAAGATGATTTGCAAACTGTCATATGTTGCTCAATAATAAGGAGAGTTGGGAATAATTATGCTATGCTATCTTTTGCTATCCTGTGCTTTTTTATTATGCTGTGCTGTGTTTTGTTATGCTATGCTGTGTGTTGTTATGCTATGTTTTGTTATGCTATGCTGGTGAGGGTGTGTGAGGGTGTGTGAGGGTGAGTGAGGGTGAGTGAGGGTGAGTGAGTGAGGGTGAGTGAGGGTGAGTGAGGGTGAGTGAGGGTGAGTGAGTGAGGGTGAGTGAGTGAGGGTGTGTGAGGGTGTGTGAGGGTGTGTGAGGGTGTGTGAGGGTGTGTGAGGGTGTGTGAGGGTGTGTGAGGGTGTGTGAGGGTGTGTGAGGGTGTGTGAGGGTGTGTGGGGGTGTGTGAGGGTGTGTGGGGGGGTGTGGGGGTGGGGGTGTGTGAGGGGGTGGGGGAGGTGCGGGGGTGAGGGGGTGAGGGGGTTTGAGGGTGAGGGGGTGTGAGGGTGAGGGGGTGTGAGGGTGAGGGGGTGTGAGGGTGAGGGGGTGTGTGAGGGGGTGTGTGAGGGTGAGGGGGGGAGGGGGTGAGGGTGAGGGCATGTGAGGGTGTAAGGGTGAGTGAGGGTGTGTAAGTTTGAGAGGGTGTGAGGGTGAGGGGGTTGTTCAGACTACGTATAGATAGCTACTGAGGGCAAATACCTCAGGAGGGAGCTTGTATCCGACGGAAGGATTCGAAGGGCTACTTTATAGTGTCTCACGCCTAGCAGGTGTTTCATTATTTTGTTTTGTTTTGAGGTGCTACAAAATACAATTTCATTCCATGGAGGGACAAGCTATCACCCAGATATGGCCTGTCATCCCTCTGGGGCTACAGGGCTCCGCCCTAAAGAGGCAGGATATTTGGCATGCATTGGCTGCCTCTGGCCCCCAGAGCAGGGGGCGCTTTGTGACAATGATAATGCCTGTCGCCGCCGAGGAGTGCGTGACCCGAACACGCAGCAGTAATGGACACAATGACCGTGACCCCTGCCGGCAAGGTCACCACGGGCTGGAGGACAGCTGCTCATCACGACATGCAGTGGGGGTTCAACCCCGCCTCCCATCCTTCTCCTGTTTAAACACTAAAATAAGAAGCATTTCCATCGGCTTCTGTGCGCTCATTCATTTATCACGCACTTCGTAAGTTAATAACTCAACGGGTGGGTTTAGAACCCAACCTTTATGTCTCGGTTACACGTCCAAATGTACAGAAGTTTTTTTATTATTCATTTTAAACTATATTGGATTGCATTAGTAGTTTAACTTTTCTTGCTCGCTCCACAATACTGCACAGTGCGAAATACATCTGCGGCAAGCCAAGCCAGACAAGTACACACAATCTTGTGCGTGCTTTTTAAAAGCCTTCCTTTCCAGAGCAGGAAGTACAGAGTAAGCAGAGCATTTTTTTTTAAAATGAAGAAATACACTGGGTCAAGTTCTGCTTAAAGAAATATGTTATGTTATAAGGATTTATTGAGCACGAACAATTACCCGTCCCGAAGGTGTCAAGGCGCGAGTCAAAGTGAGAGATCGACAAAGGAAGAATGTGAAGTGATGCTAAGATAAACTAAATTAAGAACTGCTCATGGGCAGGCAGATGAGACCGGTACCAATGGGCCTTGAGGAGGTATTCAGTAGAGAGGCCAGAAGCACAGATGCAGATATGACACTCACAGCCCAACATAACTCAGTCATTCATTTGTATTCCTGCAGCAATCCCCCTCAGACAGGCAGATGCTCGAGCTGCGTTATGCAAAGTGCCATTAGCCATGCAGCCGGGCCACCGATGACCGCTTACTGATGAACAGCATTGCTCAAGACACCTAGTGGGATCAGAGGGCAGGCTGGGTTCATTTCAGATCCTCTGTCCAGGCTAGCTGTCCATTTGTCAACCAATGCTGTCGCTTGTCAGCGTTGAACATTACCCTGCCATGCTCAGCACTCAAAGGTTCTTTCTGCTCATAAATCACCCACTGCTTGGATAAACAAGAGGCTCAACTGCAGCCCGCCACTCTACATTGCACACCCCTGGCAAACGGGTAAAGTTCACGCTATATAAAATCGCATAAATAAACGAGCCCAGCAGCCTCACCGGAAGTCAGGCAAAGTCGCCTGTGACGGGGGCGGGGCTGCATCCGGACCGGAAGAAAAGGCGGAGTGAAAGCGTCTTGCGACGCCAGAAGGAGAGCGGAGTCCCTCAGAATTCACCTGGTAAGTTGAAAAGGGCTGGGGCTCGGTTCCCTCGTTGTGTGTGAGTGTGTGTGTGTGTGTGTGTGTGTGTGTGTGTGCGCGTGCGTGTGTGTGTGTGTATGCATGTGTGCGACGGTGGAGGAGAGGGGGGGTGCACTCGTGTGTGTGTGTGTGTGTGCGCGCGTGTGTGTGTGTATGTGAGCTGGGGGGGGGTGTCTCTGTATGTATGTGCGTGCGTGGGCGCTTGTGTGTGTGTGTATGCGCATGCGTGTGTGCTTCTCAGGAGACAGCGCCTGGCCGCAGCGCTCGTTCGCGTGCGCGTGTCACTTTGAAATCGCCTTCAGGGCGATGCGCGCGGCCAGGATTGTCTCCTGGGAAGCACACACGCCGACAAAAGAGCTTCGGCGGAGACGCGCTTCCGCGCGTTCAGCCGAGCCCTAAAAAGGAGAAAAAAGAGGAAATATACCCTCCTTAGTTTCTATAACTGTAATTTAGGCTTATTTAAAGTCTCTACTTCTTAAAAACTTACCGCTCGTAATAAGCGTGTACGCTCACTCCGGTCCCCAAATCGGCAACTGCCGTGTATCACAGGCGCCATATTCTTTAAATAACTCTATGCTTAAGCACTTTAAACATGGTCGCCATCTTGTAATGTCTAGTATACATAAGTAGGCTCCTGCATCTGTCTATTTTAACCGTTCTGATTTTCAGGAAACATCTATTACATGTTTCCTACTTGACGAAACCAACTGTTTATATCCAATACATTTCTATTAGTATAGTCCTCAAAACTTCACCTGTTAAATTCCTCCCGATATACACCGCAAGCTCGACATGAGTAAACACGTACATTATATACAAGTTCCAAGGGTTAAATGTAAATCCAATATTTCAATCCTTGAGGGAAATTAAAATTAGATGATTGTCAAAAAAGGATTTAATATGTATCAATATAAATACCATGGCTGTGTTAACATCTTCACATGTGTTCGAACCCAACCAGTCCTGTTAACTCAAACTTGTTCTAGCGCGTAAAGCTACCGATTGCGAGTGCTCACCGGAGTGAAAGTGGTGTCAAGAGTCTGAGTATAAGTGAGTTTATGCCCATTGTAAGGTCTGTAATTCCAATAGGAGACCAGCAGCAGAGCGAAAAAAGAGGACTGCCCCTACACATTCCCGAACCCCGACCCTGGGCATATAGTGTGATAAAGTCTACAAATATAAAGGGGCAGTAGAAGATCGTAGATATTTGGAGTGCTCAGCAAAGATCTGTTAAAAATGTAGAAATTAAATACTGCATGCAAGGTTCATGATTGTCAAAAAAAGAGCACACAGCAGCTTGGGAAATATTCAAGCAGGAACGAGGGCCGCAGATTCTGCAACTACTTAAGAGAATCAATAGCACAGTTTGCTGATCCCATGAATTTTCAAGTACATGCTATTCTCTACTCAGGCCAATGCTTCTAAGAAAAGCAATTACAACTCGCAGAGGAGCACTGGCACTCTGCTTCACCACAAATGACACCACAGTACTTGCATTGTTTGGAAAGTTTATAACTTGCAAATAATAAATTGAAGTCAGTGTTGCCTCACTCTGTTTTGAATTCACATAAAGGATGATTGCCAATAACCAAAAGTACTGACGAGAAGTATTTTTGTGTTTTCAAATAATTAATTATTTTAATTGAAATTTGGTTGTATGGCCTTGGAAAGGGTCATTTGGTACTGTACGTATTCATTTTCATTATTTTTGTTAATCAAATCAATAAAATGTATTCATTCCTCCACACCAACTCTTGTTTCTACAATGCGCACCTATTGTCTGAGAACACACACTAGTCTAGGATAGTGTGTCCTGTGAGAAATGGTGGCTCAACAGGGGAACATACACTTCCGGCCCACGCCAATAAGGCTCCTAGAGTTCGGTCTTCCGAGGTTGTAGATAGTCACAGTTGTTGTTTGGTAGCTGCTCTCTTGCAGTTGAGGGTTGTATTAATTGTATCTTTGATAGAATATAATACAGAGTTTGCTTATTGAAGAACATTGGTTCTCCTCCTTGGGAATCAAGTGATTGTTTTCTTAGAGTGACAATCTATTTTTATAAATGGCCAGAGTTAGCATGACTTTGTGAATTCAAACCCAGGACACAGGTCCGTTAGTTTTTTTTGTCCAGAACCTGTTGAAGAGGACTACCAGGTGTACTTAGAACTGGGCATGTAAACTCCAATGCTAGTTGTTTTATAGTGATCATGTTAGTAGTAAGTAGGGATACCACTCATCAAAAAATGCTGGTCGCAAAAGTGACAGGTCTAGTCGCAAAATGCTGGTCGCAATTTTGACAGCTTTTGACATGTCTGGTCTTAAACTTCTGGTCTCAATTTTGACAGTTTAAGACCAGGACTGTTTAAGGCCAGGGTTTGATCTGGCCTTAAACAGTCTGGTCTTAAACTTCTGGCCTTAAATTTAACAGCTCAGCTGCAAAACATGTAGTAATTGTGTATATGTTTAAAAGTGCATAGAAAAACTGCATGGTTGTAGGCTGGGAATGTCTGTGCATTTTTAAAACTGGGGGTTTGCAGCCAGCTGCTGTTTGAACAGCTGCTGGGGCAGTCCTGAGTTCCCCAGCCCAGGGCCTGGGAAGAAGAATGTGCCATGTAGGTGTCAAAGCTGTAAAGGGTCCTCACAAACCTACCTATGGTAATTCTCTAAAAAAAAAATAGGTTAATACAAACCCCTTGTAGAAAAATAAACCCCAGCCACCAAGGAGCTTTGAGATAAGAAAAAAGACAGGTGGCATGTAGAGCAAAGCTTCCCATGAGAACCTGAAACAGGGTGCCAGCTGTTAGGATGTAATAAATACATCACAAAGCCCCTGGTCCCAATTTTGACAGGTTAGTCCCAACTTGACATGGCTGGCAGGAAACCCTGGTCCCAAATTTGACACCCTGCTCCCAACTTGACATGCCTAGCAAGAAAAAACTCTGGCCTTAAAAAAGAAAAGACAGGTGGTGGGGTGTAGGATTGGAGGTAGATCCTGTTCCCGGGCTCCCTACTTCCCAGGAGAAGGTGTCACGTAGGTGTGAAGAGTTTTGCGACGGCCCCCATTGTCTAACCCCACTCTTCCCAGGATAGGCCTTGAGTTTGAGTAACAGGTGTCAAAGTAATAAATGTTGTACTGGTTATACTGTACAAGGATAGAAAAAAAGGTTCCCATCCAAAGGCCACCATGACATTGTTCTAAACACCCCTCAAGTCATAAAGGGGTGTGGGGGGCTTCTAATTAGCATGCTAGGACAGGTATAAAAAGGCCCCTCATGGAACACTGCCAAACATCCATTCAAAAAAAAACCTTTGAGGAGCGACTGGCGTGGATTGTTCTGCTGTACCTGGAGGACTCCTGCATCAACAACCAAGTCAGAAAACCTTTGTGGATTTCTACACCATCAAGCCCTTCAAAACCTTGGGGAGTGACTGGCCTGGATTGTTTTGGAGCCAACCCTTGGAACTTAAGGCAAGAATGGACCTGAGCAACTTTTCCCAGATTGACGCAGCCTGCCAACATGTAAAGAAGGCAAATAATGGATGGTGCAATGTGGTATTAGGGTGTACATGTAGTTTTGGAAAAAAAAGTTGCACTTTTTTAAAAAAATAGTACTATGTAGTGTGGATTGTAAACTGTTAATCTTTAAGGCGATGTGTTGTGTTTAATGTGAATAATGGTGACAATTACGTTTTTTTACAAGATGTGAATTGTACTGTAAAGGTGTTTAAAATGAATAAAGGTTTTGTTGAAGGATTGAGTTTAAAAGCTATGTGTGTAGGTATTTAATGTTAATGGGGCTATGTGTGTAGGTATTTAATGTTAATGGGGTGGGGACGTAGGGTAGAGTTTGCAGGGTTTGTATTTAAGGGGCATAATGTTGTAGGCCTTAGGAGGGTACATGCAGAGGGGAAACGTGCATTTTACAGTTCATAGAAACATTTAACCACACTGTAACGACACCATAGGTTCTTTAAATAATATACATGGCATATAATTCAAAAATAAATAAAGCCTTGTTGTACTCACCAAACCGCTGTAGAGAGTTGGAGGGGTCCAGGGGGGCCTTTTTATACCTGTCCTAGCATGCTAATTAGAAGCCCCCCACACCCCTTTATGACTTGAGGGGTGTTTAGAACAATGTCATGGTGGCCTTTGGATGGGAACCTTTTTTTCTATCCTTGTACAGTATAACCAGTACAACATTTATTACTTTGACACCTGTTACTCAAACTCAAGGCCTATCCTGGGAAGAGTGGGGTTAGACAATGGGGGCCGTCGCAAAACTCTTCACACCTACGTGACACCTTCTCCTGGGAAGTAGGGAGCCCGGGAACAGGATCTACCTCCAATCCTACACCCCACCACCTGTCTTTTTTTTTTTAAGGCCAGAGTTTTTTCCTGCTAGGCATGTCAAGTTGGGAGCAGGGTGTCAAATTTGGAACCAGGGTTTCCTGCCAGCCATGTCGAATTGGGACTAACCTGTCAAAATTGGGACCAGGGGCTTTGTGATGTGTTTATTACATCCTAACAGCTGGCACCCTGTTTCAGGTTCTCATGGGAAGCTTTGCTCTACATGCCACCTGTCTTTTTTCTTATCTCAAAGCTCCTTGGTGGCTGGGGTTATTTTTCTATAAGGGGTTTGTATTAACCTATTTTTTTTAGAGAATTACCATAGGAAGGTTTGTGAGGACCCTTTACAGCTTTGACACCTACATGGCACATTCTTCTTCCCAGGCCCTGGGCTGGGGAACAGGACTGCCCCAGCAGCTGTTCAAACAGCAGCTGGCTGCAAACCCCCATTTTAAAAAATGCTCAGACATTCCCAGCTTACAACCATGCAGTTTTTCTATGCACTTTTAAACATATACACAATTACCACATGTTTTGGAGCTGAGCTGTTAAATTTAAGGCCAGAAGTTTAAGTCCAGACTGTTTAAGGCCAGATCAAACCCTGGCCTTAAACAGTCCTGGTCTTAAACTGTCAAAATTGAGACCAGAAGTTTAAGACCAGACATGTCAAAAGCTGTCAAAATTGCGACCAGCATTTTGCGACTAGACCTGTCACTTTTGCGACCAGCATTTTTTGATGAGTGGTATCCCTACTTACGACTCATGTTTATTGAGGCCTCTACTCAGCACAAGCAGATGAAGCTTCTCAAACAACTCGTCTTCCAGTGGTTTAAAGTCCCCATTAATTCAATAAACATTTGATTTGGCAACAGTTTTTAAAACCCGATAGCTAAATGTCCACCAAACTGCAAATAACTTGCTCAAATTCAGCCTCATTAAACAAAAAAAAAGGCAGCTGCTACTCCTTCTGCCTTTTTAGTGAACGATCTGGTTTCTCCTATAAAAATGCATATTAGTTACATAATTCACTTTAAACTTGCCCAGCAATACTCATGGCTCCATCATTCACGCCAATCACCAAAATATCCCTATGCTCTTCACCTGACTTATCACTACTCACTCATCTAGCCCCTTGTGAAATGAGATGTGGTACTTACGTCCCCCTGGCCACCATTTGATTGAAGATACAGTGGGGCTGTTAAGGATGAACTCCTGCGTTGATGGGTCGTAGGTGGCAGTTGTCTCAAGGCCACGCAAGTGGGTCCCTATGAGTGAAAACATGTTAGGCACATATGGTGGAAGCTACTGTTGTTGCAAAAGAGACCCCAACATAAAATATGGAGGAAAACCGAGAGAAATTCCCTCTCCCACCCTGAAAAGAAGCAATCATATCCTACGCAGCCCCCTCCCACAAGACCAGCCTATCTTTTCCAGAGGTCAGGTTACAAAGTCACCACCTTGAAGAGCCAGCTAGAAAAATGGGAACTGGAAGTTATTTATACAGGAGCAAGAGGAGTAGCAGTCATGCAGTTAAAATTTACCAGCAGAGCAATTAACCAGAGGTGAACAAGTGCAACCAGGTTGATTAAGATGTAACCTCTAAGTAAGGGTGTGGGAGGTCCAGACGCAGTAGTCACTACTACTCCTTTACATAAACGTACGTGGATTCGATGGGGTGGGAAAACAGCAGTACTGACATTACTTTACAATAGTTTTTCCGCCAGCATACCTAAACAACTTTGCTTTGGAAACAAGCTGGTGTCTATCGCACAACTGTTTTTATAGTTAATAATACAATGTAGTTAGGAAAGACCACATGAGGGGAGGGCTCTTCTTGAAAGAGAAAGTTTGGCAGTTCCATTATTCCTAAACACATGCATAATAAACTCTTACACTTGCCAGAAAATATGTAAATGTCAGTATGGTGAACAGCTGAGATGACTGTAGCATCGGTCTTCTTTTTCTACAGAATAAACCACTGTTTTTATGCCATCCACACAGTTCCTTGCTAATTAAAGTGCAGTCCAGACACAAAAAGGGGCATATTCCCCAAGGAGTGCCATCAAATGAACAATGCCAGCTGCAAACATGATATGCGGTTAGCTCCTTTGTGATCCCCTTGCTGCTTCCATGTAACTAATCATTGTAGCACTGCTGCAACCTTGTTTCCCTAGTTTTTGCCTTCACCAGCAATATGTGAAACCAAACAAACTTCTACAAACGAGAAGACTTTAGACCATTTCAAAACTCTTCCTGGACCCTTTGTTCCATATCACAATTTGTGTGGGTAGAATGTCTGTTGAAAAAACTGCTCAGCTCCTGTACATGAGAACATTTATTTGCAGAAAGTAAAGAGGATGCAGTGAAATGAATGGATAGTGCAAGAAACGCTAAACATCCCTATGAACGGAGTAGGAGCTCAGGATTGGTTTACCCTTAACCACTCACTCCAAGAAGTGAATAACTGAATAAAGTCCGAGAACAGCACACTAAGCACCCAGTAAAAGAATCACAAATATGAACATAGTCACCTGAGAGCTTCAGGATATCACTAACATGTACACCACCTTGGTCAAGCATGTCTAAGAACAAACTCTACAACCTTCAGCTGATCTTTTAGAATGTTACCACAATAGACCTTTAGAACTCACGGTCTTCATTTTTAACCTACAATCCAACTTGTGTTCTGAAGACACCAAGGTACTAAGTGGCATACTATGCACATTACATAACACCACAGGCTAGAAGGGCCAATGCTGCAAGCAAATAACTCAAGACAATTGACTAAGTGGGACTACACAACCTTTCATAGTGATTCTGGTTCATCGCTGGTAAGGGGAAAACTGACGCCCAACACTGTTGTCAAAGATTATCTCTGTAAGCGAGCAGATTACAGGGGTAGGACTTAAGGCATTTCTGCTACTCTTGGATTTCTCAGGCCAAAGGACTGTACCCTGCCCTATTGTATTCTATTTAAACTGAAAGCCTGTGAAAAACTTAACCCCTACAACAATATGATGTTACAGTCAATAATATCAGGAAACATTCTGCAAATGACAGGTTACATAATACGCTTTAATTATAATGAGAGAATCTCGAGCAGACACATTGCTCATCCTATCACCAAAGCAGATTAGAGACAGAGTTCTGCCAAGTAATACCAACAAAAATCGCAATGGTTACACAATGATCCTGGCTTCCTTCTGAAACCTTGGAGGGGGTAAGCAGGCACGGGGAATATACTTTACAAGCAAAAGTAGCTTTCTTTGTACACAGCATTTAAATTGGTCAAATGACAATATTTAACCATTGGCTTGCCTTCACAGCAGTGTTGCTTGCATATTGTGTTGGTAACTCTCACCCACTTTAGGACAATAAGGAGCTCAACTTGGAAAACAGTGAAGTCTAAGGAAGGACTAGCAATGATAAAATGTATAGAAGGATGCTAATTGCACTATCTGGTATCAGCAAACATAAAAAAACAGTAAAGGGTGTATTGATGGTAGTCATGTAACCAATGGGTCACCTTTTTGTATTGAACAAACTCCCATCTTTTGTCTGATCATCGGTCCATCGGCTGAAAATGTATTAATAATTAAAACCGGCAAATGCAATTTAGTGTCTGCCAACTAGAAAACAATCTATAAGATTGTGTTATAGCTAGTGCAGGAGAAGAAATTCAATCTTACAGTTTCAAGATACTCTTTGTAACCACAGGTTAACATTATAATTTAGTGGAAATTGAAATGTAGTCTTCTCTAAAGACTGTTGCACTTTATTTAAGTGAATTACGTGTTTTCTAGGCTCTATATATATATTTGTTTCTTCCTGCTACTTTAAACCTTACAGTGAGACGTTTATTTGTGGGCTTTCAAAATACAAATTACGTTTACTTATTGTCCAAGTTGCGTTGGAACTGTAGTTTGAAAAAACACTAAATATTAAACATGTTGGCACCTTGCCAAGGTACCAAAATCTTTTTTTAAGCCCTCCCAAGGACTGCACTTAAATAGGGCTAAATACTTAAGAAACTTCAGGGTCCTAGTTAACTAGTTTATGCTATCACTAGTAAGAAGCGATGTTAAGGCTACAAGGCATAACTGAGAGCTCCTGAAGCTGGGGTGGGGAGGGGATTTTGCAGCTTTCAGTAAAAGAGGAGTGAAGGTATTATAACACAGGCTCGAAGAGCCATGCCATTGAATGATAAATGTTCATAAGTGCTCTAAGCCGTTTGAGTTTCTAGCTTCCTAGATTTTGTGAAGTGAGTGAGTGAGAAGAGAGACTAACGTGGATACTACTACCAAGGCATTAAGTTGTATCATGCAACTGCCTTGCAGTTCTCACAAGAAGCAGTGCCTGTAAGGAACAGTACCAATCTTAGGCTCCTATTTGCCTACATGTTGCAGATCCCCATGGCAAGAAAGAAACCCTTGCATTAACAAGGGTCAAATGTTACCATACCGTGACCCATCTCGGTCTGGGCGTAGGTGCCAATGATCTCCAGATTCCAGGCTGGCATAAAGAATCGCTCCTGCTGTTCGGCCGTTGCCTGGCTAAGGAGGGTGGGCAGGAACATGCCCAGGTGAAGATCCAGAGGCTCAGGCCGTCCACGATGCACAAAGCTGCGAACAAATTCCAAGGGCACCGGGAGGAATTGTAATGTGAAGAGGGAAAGGGAGAGCATCAAGGAAGATGATCAGATAGAAGGTAAAGAGAGGGGAAGAGAAGAGAGACAACAAAAATAAAGATCTCTAATAATTAGAAAGCATGCAAATTAAAACAGAGGTCAGCACAATCTCTTTGGGTCCTAGGACAGATTACCTTATTTGAAAGCCAGAACTTCCAGGAACTAAAAATCATTTAATCCAATGTCATAGTTTACGACACTCCTCTTGTTTTCTTTCTGGATATTTAGAATTTAGCCATTCTCCATCTTGACCAATGCTTAGGATTTAGGGAAGATGTAGAAAGGCTGTTTTGGGTCACATACTCAGATTCTGAAAATGACTTGGTTTGCAAGCACCAAAGGGCTTTTTACAATGTTCAAAGCCCTGATAAAATGGCTTTTGAGGCCCTATGGGAATCACACAAGTGAGGAAGCATGGAAGGGGCCTTCACACTCATACTGAGGAGTTGGAAAAGTATGAACCAATGGTTTGTCACCATAATAGTGGCTGCAAGGTATTTAATGCGAGCGCTCAAACGGGAGTGGAAGAATATACTCATACGGCCAATAGCAATAGATGATAGAAGGTTAGTTCAATGGGCGGAGTAAACAGGACTTCCAAAACTCGAAGTCAATGGTTGAAAGACTGGCCAAAAAAGGCCAATGGTTGGAAGGGTTAGATCCAACGCTCACTCTAGCTATATTGTTAGCAGCAGGTGTGTGACAGCTTTGTTGTCAAAACCCAGAACTAAACAAGTTTTCTCATTGGGGAATGTAAATGCAGCAGCGTGCCCACTTAATATGCATTAGGTGGTGCAAGCTATTAAAACAAGTGTCACCTCACAAACTGCATCCCTGTTTGCCGACCAGTCCGTGTGCAATTGGCACATCCCTGGTTTAATAATGAGGATGGTGCATCTGGCTCTTAGACACCTGGCAGATCTCATCTCCTTCAGCCAGTGTACCAGTCAATGAGCGCAACAGGCAGAACGTGATTTTCAGTGTAATAAGCCGGAACACAGAATACGGTTGGGTTCCAACTAGGTTCAATGCTAGGTTACTGATCTGAAGACCATTGCATTACATCTGTATTTTACACATAGCCCTAAATCAGGACGACTTTTTCTCTTGGATCTCTTGAGATACCATTCTCCATCCAAATTCTGTAGGAATTCTGACATGGATCCAATCAAACTGTGAGGAATCGGAGGTACACTGTGTGAGAGGAATCACCACATCAAATCACAGAAGTAACTTGTAGAAAAGTGCCAACTGACCATTACTTTCTCAGTATGCTACACACTTTCTCTTACCTGCAAATAGATCTAAACTGTGGTCTGTTAAAACCTGTTGGACCCAAAAAAAAGAGTGCTGCTCACCTCAGTGCACCCAGTGAATCATCAGTCAGTTAGAATATGAGTGAAATCTACTTATGCAATTTCGGTGAGGAGGGGGTTCCATTCCCAGCGGAAATTAGAAAACATTTAGGCCGATTGACAGCATGAAACCAAGATGATTTTAGTACAAGAAATGCCCAAGTTGTTGTTCAGGACAGCTTTGGGATGGCCCATACTGCCGCAATCAATGAGAGCAGCGTCATCAGAGCTTCAAGAGGTGGGTACGCTAATCAAGATCTTTGGCTGTGTGCCTGTTACAGTAACTAACATCTGAGCCACATATTCACATTGATCAAACATGTTTAGACATCACTTCCATTTAGTGCAACGAGGGGTTACACACACTTGGTTGGGGTGAAGTACAGCAAAATGTACAAAAAACAAAGGTGTTCACAGAACATCAGATCCAGCACTGCTTCCAGGACAAGGCTCACTTGACATTAGTCTCTAAATACCACATTCGATGTGAGTCTTAACAGAAGCTCCACGCTCAAGCTCTAACAAGACCTTCTCATCACACAAAGCCCACAACAGAAACAAGAGACGTGCAAAATGCATACACATCCCTTACATAGCCTTAAACTCGTCCGTCTCTACATCTGCATGTTGATATTGGGAGGAATCGATCACACACCTTGCGCTTTTCCTGGTACCGTGCCGGGACATTCTCAGTCTGCCCAAACCTGAATGCGAGATATCTCTGTTAACGCGGTCATCCAACCACCTGTAGATACATTATGCCTTCTCCAAAGGTATAAATGTGGCATTTTGCTCTCATCTCACAGGGGCATACATGTGTATCATCATTACCACACACGAACACTTTGCTTCCAGACTCCTACAAGCAGTGGTATTAAAAACGTCAAGTTGGGTGATGCACACCTATTATGAAACACAGCACAATGCTACAACACAAACAGAGTGCAGGAAAACCCAAGTCATCCCCCATTTTAGGATGCAGTGCTGTCCCTACACAGAAAACAATTCCACAGAAGGCAAAGACACCCAGCACTGCAGGAAATGTTAAGCAATTGTATAAGTCCACAAGCCTCACAGAATAGAGCAGCAAAGCATCAGGAAATTAAAGCATATTCATCATGTTGACTGCAACATGGTGGGTGACGTGGTAGTAAGCTACTGCTAGAAAATTGACATCGCCATGGGTAAAGGAGGTGAGGGTGCTTAACATCTTCTCATTCAAGCACCTGCCATTCTACAATCAACGGCATATCCAGTGGACTAACATCCATGACGCCTTCAGAGAGGCAAATAAATTAATACCTTGCAATGTAGAAATGTTATAGTTTCCAAAAGCTTAAAAACTAGCCCAAACTAACTAACTTCTCCCTAAAACACCAAGGGTTCACCCTCCTACTAAGATCTGCCAAACATTCCTATGCTACTTTCAACCCCTTCACTCATCAAACTATAGTGCCTCTGGAAGTCATTCCTAGCGTCCTGGCCTACCTTATCCCTCTTTTCAGTCAACCCTTCTGTCACTTACCTAGCCCCAATATTTCACGTTTGCAGCAGTCCTAGAACTACTCATACAGCCAACTGCTGATCCACTTCCCTTTCTAACTAATAAACAATATCTTACCTTCCTTCTCCACAATACTAGAACTAGTGTTTTTTTCAAATTATTTTTTAATATATTGCAAAACAGGTACAACCAACTTTTACAGGTAAGTTAAAGTCTCATCACAAGCAATATGCATTCTAAAGTATTCAAACAGTTGCAGTTGCATAGGACTTAATTAACCAACTCACAAGGACTATGCACTCCTTATAATTAGCTTCCTGGGTAACATTTTAGGGGTCAAAGAAACTTTCTGTATACTAGAGTTACACCACACTTCTGCTGTAGTTTTATTTTTAGGTGGAATATGCTACCCTGGGGTTACTCTACAGTTTGCAACTTAGTGGGGTGAGGGTCAGAGGTTGGTCTCATGGGTGCTGTCAGCCATTTCAGCAAGTCCATCATCTCTCAACAAGTAAGCAAGTAGTGGAGCCTATATGTCTGGAACTAGGTGGTACCAAATAAGCCTCCAATTGATCCCTACGGTAGGCCATATCCTGAAGTCAGTGTGAGGTCAATGGTTGGACATTTTTCCCAGTGCATTGCCACCCTTCTTTTAGCTAGCAGGAGAGGCAACGCCGGAAATTTTCAGTTTGTTATATTATGTTAATATGTTTTATATAGCGCACAGCTGCCCCAGCAAAGAGGTGTCCTGGTGCTGAAGCAGGAAACAGAGCCTGGGAAACAGAGAAAGCACTAGGCTGTGGGGCAGAGATGAGTTGTAATTGCTCTGCGAAAGACCAAATAATTTTCAATAGCACAAATGGAGTATGGTAAAGCATTCCTGACCTTGGCAGCCACCTTCCTTGTACGAGGCACAGTAACCAGGTGTTGTTCAGTTGAGCGAAGCTGGCGCATAGGGCGGTAAGGTGACATCAAATTGGTCAGGATGGCCAGAGAGGAGAGTTTCAGAATTTTAAATGCAGTGCAGAGTACCTTAAATTCCACTTGATTGGCAACAGGGAGCCAGTGCAACCGACGGATGGCCATAGTGGTGGGCCAGGTTCTGGGAAGGCCCAACAGGGTTCTAGCCGCCACATTTTGGACTTGCTGCCGTCTCAGGGTCTCAATCTTGTTCACCCCTAGGTACAGTGCATTGGCATAGTCAAGTCTAGATAGAATGGAGGCCTGGATAATCATTTGCCTGACTGGTGGGTCAAAACGCAGCAGTTTAAGCCCCCTAAGTATGCCAAAGCAGGTCCCTGCGACTTTTTTGGTTTGGAGCTGAAAACTAAGACCAGAATCTATGCAGATCTTTCCCCGCCTGCTTAGGAGTAGGTGTGCATCCCTGTATGGTTGGCCACCACCAGTCCCCCATAGCTCTTGATGATTGCCCACCAACAGGACTTGTTGGAGTTCAGTTGAAGACAATTATAAGTCATCCATTCGGCAACAGCCGTGAGATCTTCCCGAAACTTAGATGCTGCACTCCCAGTTTAGTAAGAGAGGGCTACCACTAGCTGTGTATCATTAGCATATGATACAATGGTAAGCCCTCTGCTCCTTGCCAAGACTGCCAAGGGTTGAACGTAAAGATTGAAAAGCAAAGGGCTAAAGACGGAGCCCTGGGGGACCCCTTGCCTTTTGGCACGGTACGGAAGAGGTAAAGGGGGGGGGGCTATAACCTGGAAGGTCCTATTTGAAGAAAGGACGGGCACCAGGTCAAAGCTGAGCTCACAACACCTGCTTCTTTAACTGCATAACAAGATCTGATGAGAGACTGTGTCGAATGCGGCGCTGAGGTGTTCTGTGACAGCCAGGAGAGCAGACGCTGTACAATGGCCTGAGCAAAAGCCATTCTGAGAGATATCCGACCAGGGGGAAATGATTGTACATACCCCAGTAGGGCAACTTCAACTGTTGGCTAAATATTATTGTCCATCATGCTGATGAGTGCAATGAAAATGTTTTCCCAGGAATGATAAATCGGGGAAAACCCCCAAACACCTATCCACCCCAGTGATACAGGGGAGTGATCTGAAATGCATCAATCAGAGTCTGTAGTTGGCAGTTGTCCAGTCAATCGGAAACGAGATGCCCACTGCGCATCTGTGATGGAGGTGAGCGACATAAGTCTCCCAATATTGTTTGATTTTGTGGTCACATAATTGTGTGTTCTTTTGTCTTTCCCTATATATATTCTAGAAACTCGTCTTTTTGGTGAAGGCCTCCCATACAGCGAAGGCTGGATGTTGCGCAAGGAATTGTGTATAGATGGTTTTGCTTGCGTTTCACAACCGGACATTGAGGAATGTATTGAGCAAGGTATGTTTTGTGTGAGACTTCAAGGTTAATACCTTCCCATTAGGGAATAAGTCATTTAATGTAGTTACCTTGAGCATGGCGAGTTAAGAGAAGGCCACGGGCTCGCAAGTCGGTGGTGAAAGACCTGGGTTTTGGCTTGGGTTACAGTGGCAGAGTAAAGCACTTCTATTTAGGATCTCCTGCCCAACATGTACTGTATTTATCTCCCCTCTGGGCTTGTCTGTGCTCAAACATAGCATAGTGTTTAGCTTGAGGGGGCTGCTCACATCTTCCTCCACTGCTAAATAGGGCTGAAATAGCACAGGAAAGTGCCAGAAGAAGGCAAAGTGGGCCTGAGCACAGAGACAGTATTAGTTTATGTCTGGAGCTTTAAACCCACAGTGTTTGAATGGTAAAGTCAGTATCTCCCTTTTCACCCTGAGATGCTTGCCTGCCAATGCCAGGCAGGGCATGTTTGTTTTGAGGCAACGGAAAAATTATTTGGGGAAGGGGTTCGGGATGCTGAGTAGTAGAGTAGTTGCGGTAGAACTACAGTTGCGGTAGAACTACAGTCTATGCCAGGCCTAGTCGTCTAGAACAGCTAGTATTTAATCATCCTAACAAGTATGACTTTATGAATCAACAAATAAATTCACACACCCCATTTGATGGAAATTGATCTTATAAGGAAGTTCAACTTTTTCATCCTTAAACACCATAAGGCCCAAGTCTCCACCCTTTGTCTTCTAGATCAGTGTCATTCAACAGTCACTCACTCTACCCGACTCGCGTTATGCTTCACTGGCCCTCGACTATGCAATTTCTCATCATACCGCTCACACTGTTCCTTTACCCATCTGTCCACTTTTCCACTCAGTCATCCCTAGAAGCTCAGTTTTGGCTCACTTCGCTATTTCCTGTATTCTGTCTGTCTCTATGATCTTTTGGTATTTATTACGGAACACATGGAAATGCGTCACCTTCCCATCATTCTTCTTTTACCCTGAGTCTTGACTCTCCGACTACCAATAGCGACAAAGAAAGGCGCTCTGCTTACTAATTAGAACTTCCCAATATAGAACCCCTTTCTTTTCTGGCATCATCTGCATTGGTTACTTTGCACGCTTCTAGTCTACTTCAACTGGTCACTCAACCACCCTCCGCAATCAACCAAAATCCCTGGCTTGCTCGTCAACTCCAACATGAAACGAGGGGTTCATCTTCATTACAGACAGCGCGCCCAGGTTGTAGGTACAATAATTTTGGAGAAAAAAAAACAAACTATCCAGCCTCCTAGCAGGCCTTAAAAATACTCCTTTTTCTGGCTTGGCTATGTCATACATTTTGCTGCATGACCCCTCTAGCATTACCAGACACACCTTGCACTCCCTATTAACACTAAAGTTGGTATCTGGCAAAACAAATGGGGCCCTTTATAAAAGATACTAACTCAGGTCTTCAAAATGTTCCACAGCACCTCTCTTGCTTACTTCGCCACTAAATACATCCCCACTGCAAATATGTACTTTTTTAATCCTCACCTCCTAGCTTGCACCATTTATCTCTTTCATCCATTTAGGACCCCTTTCCTGAACACATCTCAGCTAACTACATTCAAGATTGCTCCCAAAGCCCACCCATTTCAGCTGCAGATACAATACGGCAGAACAGCCAACTCTCTTACTCTCACAGCCACCCATAGAATTTACCAATTAAAATTTGAATAACTGTAATATATTCTATAGATGTGCAGTCGCCTCAATTGCCAGCCACCAGTGATACATACTGTACTCGAAATCTATTCTCCTAAAACTGACAATACTCTTAATATCAGCAATATGTTTGCTCAGCACAGAATTTTCTGTTGTTTGAATATCCTCCACAGAAACTAATATGCACATTGGGCATGAGAACTATAAATAGCTGTAAAATTATACAAGGAGCCGTGAATGTGTCTTCTTTGTTGTATATATCCAAACTCATAAGTGTACCTCACCACCCATATGTTATTTATGAGATGACCAGAGAATGGCTTAATGTTTGTATCGACGTTTGGGTTATAAAACAAAAAAGATAAACAAATTAAATACAAACCTTATAAATGCTCTTCCTCCTCAATAAATAAGAGTAAAGAAAACACATCAGGGTCAGTGAGTGGTGTATGGTTTACATTTTAGATGTTCTGAGTGTAAGTGGTGGTGTAATACCAGTGTAGTGCATAGGGAACCAGGTGGTGATGGTCGTGGTGCAGATTGTATGTGACAATATAGGAATTAGTGTAAGGAATAGTTGATATTGTAACTAATAAAAAGCTGATGTAGTATACAGGGGGCAAAGCTGGAGGAAAACCAGCTGAAGTGCAACTCCGACAAGTCAGAAATTGTCCTTTTTGGCCAACCCACAGTGCAGGACTGGAGTCAATGGTGGCCGGATGAATTTTTCCTCCCAGTGTGGCTCAAACTATAGTTAGAAACTTGGAAATCCGAATTGATGACGCACTTTCTATGCGCACCGAAGTTCAGGCCTTTGTTGGGACCTGTATTGGACTACTTCGGATGGTGAGAAAGTTCATTCCACTTCTTCTGTTGGAATGTAGGAGGACCATGGTCCAGGCACTGGTTAAATCAAGACTGGACTACGGGAACATCCTCTATCTAGGTCTGCCGGACTGTCTCCTACAATGCCTTCAGGGGTGCAAAATGGCGCAGCCAGGGTTATTCTTCTCTTAAAACAGAGGTCCCATATGGAACCTCATCTTAAGACCCTCCACTGGCTCCCAGGCAGGGAGCGGATACAGTTTAAGGGGTTGGTAATGTTCTTTAAGGCTCTTCACGGTAAGGGACCTAGTTACCTCAGAAGACGTGTTGGCTGGTACACCCCAAAAAGGGCACTCAGATCAAGCTTTGGGGCGTCTGTATGCGTCCCTAAGGTGCGTCTGGCACGTGGGGGGTGGGGTGGGTTAATCCTTCAGCCATCTGGGGGCACAGGCATGGAATAAACTTTCGTTGCCCCTCAGACTTTCCCAGTATCTGTCGAGTTTCAGGAAACTGCTGAAAACGTGGCTCTTTGGGAGCTAAACCATTTTTTGTCAGCAGTCTTGTGATTCTCAAACGCCGGGACACTGCTTTTGGAGTAGCTGTGCGCTTTATAAACTCTCACATTCATTCATTCATTGTTCTGTGTATATATGCCATTGTATGGCATCAGGACCAGAACACAGGTGGTGGTGTAGATGGTGCACATGTTGGAGTTAGGTGTGTGTCAAGGTGTAGGGTGTATCTAGTAATGTAGGTTGCAGGAGGAGGTCATCAGGTGTACAGCAAAGTCAGGGCTGCAGGGTTTATCTGGTGAAGAGGGGCATCATATATTTTGTGTAGTATGCGGGGATGTTCCACAGTAGGCTCTTCTACCAGCACTTCCATCTTCTTCTGCACTTTGCTCCGCGTTGACCCTGTGCCTCTGCGGAGTCTTATTTAACATCTTTTCCCCAGTCCCCCTTTGCCTGCATCTTTTCACCTTGTTGCACTTCCAGCACCACTTCAAAGTGCTGTATTCGGAAGTCTGCAGATTCTTTCGAAGCACTGGTAGAAATCGATCGGCAGCTCGGATCTTTTAGTTAATCTCTTTTTACTAGTGCTTCACCATGAGGCTGTCTGATGTTGAAGCGAGTGGTAGGGCACCCAAAGATTGAATCTATTTCCTCTTTTGATTTCTTTCACATGTATGAATTATTTAATCTCTTCACCAGAGTTGTGAAGTCCGTTGTGCTTAGTAACCAAACTGGATTCCACAGACAAATACGCAGCCTCCCTATTCATGCATCAAGATAGGTTCACAAAACATCAGATTCAGGTACAGGTAAAGAGTGTACCCACAGGATCCCACACCAGGAGCAGAGGGCTTCCCTGCTCAGCCTCTGGTTTCAACTGGTGTAACTCTGAGGCTTACACTCCAAGTAAGAGGGCAACATTCCATACGAAACCGTGCTCACATTGGAGCAGGGACACAGATCACAGGGAAAGCAAGACACTTGTCTGAATGGTACCCTAGCTTACAGCTGCAGTGTGTGCACAATGCCAGTACCGTGCAAATCCTATCCAGACTCTAAAAGGAAACATATATAGTGGTGCACCAACAGAAAGTAAGAGTAGCGAGGTCCAATCAAAGTATCCACTGTTCCATATCGTCTTTATTTTCATATCAAGAGAGTCACACGGTTTCGTTAATCAAAAATGTTACAGCAAAAGAAAAAAGCCAACGCTTTTCGTTTAACACTGTCAACTTCTTCAGGGCATTCATATTGTACAAAGCCAGTGCTGCCATGAAAAGATTCTCGTCAGTATGTGATTCGCCATACATGAATATTCTGTATGTATGCGGGGTGCCAGTTTTCTTTCAAACGCCTGATCATTTTGGGTCTAAGGCCACGCCACCCCCATAGAGGACAGCTTGATCCGAGTCACAATTGCCATACAAGCTGCAACCTGCCACACGCAGATGTAAACATCTGTGAAGAAGTTTACATCGGGAAACGAAACGCGTTTGCTTCGTCTTTGGCCCCGACCTTTGGGATTTAAAAAACGGGTGGCCGTCTTGATGCCAAAACAAAGAAGATAGAAAGAGTGGATACTTTGATTGGACGGCACACCCTTGAGCACATATTCTTTCTGCATTTACTGCTGTTGGGACAAAGGGGAAGGGTTGTTCATTCAGCCTCGCTGCTCAGCACTCCTACTTGCCAGGATCTAAAGGTACAGGACAGGGTTGACCGCTTTATTTTCGGCAGATGTTTGCCTCCAGTTTGAGAAATACATGGAACAAGCTGAACTTCTTCATAGTAAAATAGTCCCAAGCAAACCCTCCAATGTGCCAGCTTGTGCCGGGTCCGGTGCAGCATTGGCTACTCGCGTCCAACTGGAGTTTTCCTTTTCTGCCTCCTCTGGTATTTGGATGCCGGCATTTTGGAAGAGGGGGGGATACACGCTAACTGCAGGGCCATACAACGAATATAGAGGTTTTGAAGGTACGTAGGCGGTATGAAGGTCCTTAGTCTGGAAACGATAGCATCTCTTATAGTGGTAGAATGGTTATTTTTCCCAATTAGATTCTTTCTTACTGTAGTTAAAGGCGAGTCAAATCTCATTTTCTTGTACAGCAAAGCTTCTGGATATTCAATCTTTACTGTGCTCTTCACCACCTCACAGTGTATTCCCTTATTTCTTCTTTGATGCCATGGATTTTCCAGATGTTTGTTGATTTACATTCCATTTTCCTGCAGTATGTTGGTCGTTTCTTTTAGCTCACATCAAGATTCCACAGCAACCACAGCACGGAGACCGCCCTACTCGCTGCCACCGACAACATCCACTCCCGCCTCGACCAGGGTGAAACGACAGCCCTCATCTTCCGGGAACCTCTCAACTGCCTTCGACACCATCTCCCACTGCACTCTAGCCACCAGACTCCATGACTCCGTGGCAAGGCCCTCGACTAGATACGCTAATTTCTCACTGGTAGAACTCAGCGAGTCAGATACCCGCCGTACCTCTCGGAACTAACAGAGACCAACTATGGAGTGCCCCGCGGCTCCTCCCTCAATCCCATTCTCTTCAACATCTACATAGTCCCCCTCGCAACCATCATCAGAAACCACGGGCTCAACATAGTCTCCTACTCGGACAAAACCCAGCTCATCCTCTTCCTCCCCAACCAACCCAACATCACCAAACACAACTTCCAACAAAGGATGAAAGCCGTCACCACCTGCATGAAGAACAGCTGCATGAAACTCAACTCAGAGAAAACAGAAGTCCTCATTCTGGGCTCCACCCTTCTGCATGGAATGACTCCTGGTGGCCCCCCCCACCCTCGGAAATCCCCCCCACCCCAACAGACCGGGCATGAAACCTCAGAATCATACTAGACTCATCACTCAAAATGAACTGCCAGATCAACGTCGTATCATTGACCTGCTTCAACATCCTCTGCATGCTTCGAAAATACATTCAGATGTATCCCAATCCAAATCCAGAAACACTGTAGAGTACGCCCTCATCAGTAGTAGACTGGACTACGACAACGCTCTCTATGCCGAAATCAACAAGAAACTCCTTTGCAAACTCCAGACCGTCCAGAACACCGCAGCCAGACTGATTCTCGACATTCCCCCGCCTCACCCACATCACCCCACACCTACGTGATCACCACTGGCTCCCAGTCAAAAGAAGAATAACCTTCAAACTCCTCACCCACGTATACAAGGCCTTTCACAACACCGGATCAACATATCTGAACAACCGACTCTCCTACCACGCACCCAAAAGACACCTCCGATCGGCCGACCTCTCTCTGGCCACCATCCCATGCATCTACAAGACCAGAACAAGAGGAAAATCCTTCTCCTACCTCGCAGCCAAGGCCTTGAACAACATCCCCCTTTGGCAAGCCCCCTCACTGCCCCAGTTCAGGAAGGACCTCAAGACTTGGCTCTTTGGATTACCCCAGAACTCAACTGAGCCGCCCCACTGTCCCAAGCGCCTTGAGACCCTCATGGGTGAGTAGCTGCGCTTTACCAACCCCGATTGAAGTGCAACAGAGGGATTAAAGTATTTATGCATAGTTTCTCTAAGGACAGGTTCAAAATATGCCATTGGAATGAACTATTGGCCCACTCTAAAGAACATACGCAACATGGTGGGAAGCTCCTATTGTTTTTTTCAGCGCATTCTTAACACTCCATTATGTGCCACAGAATAACCCATTCTAGGTAACCAGAGATTTTTTTTCAAGAAAATAAATGTGATTCTACTCCGTGATTGGGATCTGGGCACCCGGAATCTCCCATTAAGCCCTTTGTAGGAACATCTACATTGGAAGAATGCCTCTCCCCACATCTGCATTTACTGTTAGACATCAGTGTTGCTATTATGAATGAATAGACTTTTGCCACACACTGATAAATGTGAGATGGGGTAGAAGACCTAGCTACACATGCTGCTGTGGTTATGCCAGTATGGAAGAGTATGGGCAGGCTTAATGGCTTGTAACTGGGCTTCAGTTAAAGAGATCTCATACAACTGTGTTTGCATTCAGTATTTGTGGGTTTGGACCCTGTGACCTAACAGGTCTGTCCAGAAGTAGACATTCCCTGGGGAACAACAAGTAAGGAAATTGTTCAACCAGCTAAGATGTTAAGCATAAAGGGAGCGCTTCTTAATTCTTCACGTTTCAGCAGCTCCGAAATGTTATACAGAAATGCACAATACGTAAGTTTGAGTCTTTCAGAATACTCCACCCTATACAGTACAATGCTAAGGTCGCTTTTAATTAAGGGTGCAATAACAATGATCTAGAAGGCCCTAATGAACAATTGCCAACATGGTTTGGTAAACCTTAAGGCCAGAAGAAGAATGTGGGAATCAGCTACTAGAGAAGTTAAGCTGCAAGAAGACAGCGATATTAAAGGTCTGATTATTAAACGCAAACAACAAATCATGAAATAAATGTACACACAAAAAAAAACAAAGAAAGAAAAAAAGACAAGGGGTGCATTCCATAGACTGGCTATTTACGTGATGGTGACTTTGTTAATACCCCATGGCCTACCATTCCATCCTGTGACCATTCCATCCTGTGACCCTCCCACCCGCAGTCTCACACCACCAGGTGTCAGCATGACAGAATATTTCACTGTGTATTCACAAGGACTAACCGTGCCCTAACTCCGTCTGGGCGTAGGTACCGATAACAAGCATTGAGGAGGCCAGTGGAAGCCATTTCTCTTGCTGCTCGGGGGTGCACTGATTTATTATGCTGGTGACAAACATGCCGGAATGTAGGTTAAAAGGCTCAGTGAGATTGCCGCGGCACACTCTACGGAAGAGGAAAGAGGGAGAGACTAAGTTACTCAGGATGACAACTTAAAGTCAGAGATATAACACAGCTTAAGCAGTTACCCGCTACTCCAGTGATACCAAAGTATACAGCCTTTATGACAAAGCTAAAATAGAGAAACCTGGAAAGGAGCACCCAATAGTCTATACCAGTCCACTTCAGAGGAATTTAGTAATGCATTGAAGTCAACACATTGCATTGTGAAAAATAATTTGAATTACAAACTGTGTGCTTCATGTCCTGGACGGCAAAGCTTCTGGAATGGCCTGTGCTAGGTTGTTACATTAGAGATGGGGCAAACTCATGGCCTCAGAGAGAAAACAGTCTGTGCCCCTAACTGATGCTGCCTGTTCCCATTTAGTACTCTCTTTCTTTGTCTACTTCCTTTACTCCTATCCCCGCTCAACTAAATCTCTCCCCTTGCCTGCTACACCACCTAGCCCCTGCCCTTTTGTGCCCTTTGACTAAGCACTTCTTCTCCCCTAGGGGAGGAAAGATCCAATATGTATACTCTGGAGTCTCAGCGAACCCGCTGGGAGAGTCTACAGCGCCAAGGAAGCCACTCACAGTAGAGGTATGGTATAGCACCCCTTTGCAAAACACTGCCTCTCCCCTTTTTGGGGAAGGATCCAATATGTAAGCCTTGGAGTCTCAGAGACCCCTCTGAGAGAGTCCACTGAATATAGGGAGCCTCTCGCAACAGAGAAGAGGAAATGATACCACTTTCCCTGGTATCACAGCTTACTGGACTTTGGACGCAGCTTTAACTCGTCTACCAGTTTGTGTCCCCGTCACCCTCCCCCTCCTCTTTCCATGCTGTGTCTCTCACCCGCCCCTCCTCTTTCCCTCCTCCATTCTCTGTCTACTTCTCCTGCTCCTATCCCCTCCCCTGAATCTCTCCTCTTGCCTGCTTTTTCCCTTACGTATATGCCCTGAATCTCTCCTCTTGCCTGCTTTTTCCCTTACGTATATGTCCTTTTTTGTTTGTCTCGACCTTACATGTAACTATCTTTGCCAAGCTCTAATAACTGTGTTACCTTTGTAACGATGTAACCTGCAACTATGGTCTGATACTCATGTAAAGCGCTTGGATACCTCCGAGTCTAGCCAGAGCTATATAATACCTTTAAAATTAAATAACATTTTTAAAAAACACTTCCCGCGCAGCCACAACCTAAACATGGAAAAGATACCCCTTCTGTGTCAGGGTCTAAATGCGGGACCCTGAGCTTACATTTCCTAACATGCTGGTGCCCAAATATCGTACAGCACTCAGGCCTGAATGTGTTACTACCACCTTAAACAACGTCAGGTTTACAACGGAGGATATGGGCAACTCAACATCTGAATATGCTAACTAAGGATAGAAGTACTTTTGAAGCCCAAGTGGTCTACATGACAAAAACTATTATAACTTCATAAGGTTACTCAGTTTTATTCTAGAAAGTCCTAGGGTAATTGCAGAGTTTTTAATTGTTATTAGTGTTACCTACTATGCCTTCCGTCACTCATTGGAATTTGCTCTCCTTGGAGATCTAGTTGGTCCCCAACCTTGATGTCCTCAAGGCGGTAGATCAAGTCTTGGCTGTATTGATTTGGCTCTCAAAGTAGTTGAGTCCAGTCAGGGCTGGCTCTAGGGCGGTGTGACCGGTGCCACCGCACCGGGTGCTGACTCTTCGAGGGGACGCCGTGTTTGGAAGGATTTTATGGTTTAAAAAGCAACTGTTGCCGCATTGCTGGCCTCCTGCAATTTTCATACAACAATAAAAATGTCAGGGTAACTCTGGTGATTCATGTTCTTCCTGGAGATAGAAGGAGTTTTGTCTTGTGGAAGTTTTATCTCATTTTATGGTAGCACAGTGTGTTAATGTGCCTGCTGCAGAGAATGTGTACCATGCCAATCACAAAGTGCAGATAGTTTAAATAGGTCAGTGCTTTTATTAGAGAGATTCTTTGGTTACTAGCAGTGTAGACGTTAAAATCCTAACATGGAACAGTGAGCTAATAACTGTCATTCAAGAGCTGCATGCAAACTGTCAAGGTATAGATTAGAGCATTATGATGTTTTCCTGCGTCTTTCATTATTCGAATGTGTCAAAACTGGTTGATTTCGGTAAAAAAAAATCCTAATTATTAAATGTAAGCTCCAACCCTGGAGTTATGTTTTAAATTCTGAGTCTGTGCCTCTCCAGACCTAGCACTCTTAAACCATACTGTCTGCCAGTATGGATGACATGTTACTCACCTTGTAGTCTTCTAGCTTATGTAACATTTCCTATACACTGATTTATACACATATGATTGATTGTCTATGTGTAATGTATGTGTGTGTGTGATGTTTAAGTGCCCCGACATCCTACACTGGTATAGGTGGCACTATATAACTAATTAAATATATCTGAGAGTGGTTATGGAGACTTGAGGGGGCACTATTAAAAAGGTGGTAGTGAGGGAATCTGTGGGGGGCGTCAAAAAACATTGTTGCACAGGCACCACCAGTGCTAAAGCCGGCCCTGAGTCCAGTGCTAAGAGATGGTGTAGTGTGCGCTACAAGTTGAGTTAGTGAATGCCATTACTGGAGATAGCAAACAATTCAGCCCCTACTGATTAAAACATATACTGCAAAAATGGAAATAATCAGGACACAAAATCCAACTGAGATATACCTGTTTATTTAGAATTTGAAAGGTGTATATACAATCTACTTTGAAAGAAAACAAATTCATTTTTAATCCACCGAGTTATAGAGGATGTAAAGCCAAAGGGGCATTTTTCAAAACCTGACAAAAGGGTGCAGTGCAGTCTAGGAGACAGACTATGTGTGTGGTTCTAAAGGGCTCCTAGAATATTAATTTTAATTCCACCTCCTTATTCCTCAATACCTTCCATTGAGACATCAATAGGGCAGTTTCGCCTGTGTACTGATGATTTCTAATACAAAGAAAACAGTACTAGGATGAGTTTTAGGCACTCACCCTCTCTCACCAGTAAAGCTTACGAGCACAAAACCAAAAGCTACATTTCCTCGCAACACTTTTGGGCACTACAGCTCCTGTATTAGCTTCACAGTTGTTTTTTTGGTTGCTATTCCCCTAAATACACCCACCATCCACCTATAGACCCCTTCTTATCACCCATGGGGGTATCCAGACTTGATCCAGTACTACCTGAAGGACACCAACAAAAGGGACTAACCGGGTCTCAAAGGGGAGAAAAATCCAATGTGTGACTGGTGGGAGAAGTTTTACATAAAGAAAGAAACAGTAAACACGGATAGGCTAAAGGAAAAAAGTTATATTTTTGGTAATGCTCAATCTGCTGGTATCCCAGATCATAAGGTCTCACTGAACTGACTAAGGGAAAAGTGAGTGCATCAGACATTACCACATTATGATGTATGTCCTGGTTGACAGATCCACCACATCAGAATTGTTGAGATTGGTTCATGGCACTAAAAGGAGGATGGAGATGAAGAGTTCTGCAAAGATCACATTTGTCTCCTCAGCTTTTTAACAAGTTTGTAAAACTCTTTGACTATTTCTGAATTAAAAGGACAGGGTGGAACCTGTAGGATGCAGAAACATCGTTTCACTTGCGATCAGGAGGAAGACAAACTCTGAAGAATCACTTCCATTGCATGATGCAATTAACATAATTTGACTGCTACCAAGAAGGCATCTAATTGTTGATAAACTGGAGTCTCCTAATGCTCAGATAGGTCTTTGACTGCCTTCTTGATAGTGCACAAAGGATGGTTGATAGTCACATAAAGCTCACCCCTGATGAGACTAAAGGGCTCATCTCTGGGTGCCTTCCATCCCCTTGGTCGAATGACTGGTGGTGTCAGTGCATGGCAGAGCCATCTGCACTGCTCCTTATGAGAGCAGTTCATCCTGTGCCATAGGTTTCAAGCTATACCTCAATGATGCTCACCAAAGCCGAAAACAGTTTGGGGTTGCTTGATTTTCCTTCTGGAAGGGATTTCACCTGGCAGTTCTGGATGGACTGTTCCCATGAAGGGCAGGGACAGTACTGATGTGCATAAGGTGGGCCTTTCTCTACGGTGGCACAGTGGGTGAAAAACAATGGGTTGCAATGCTACCCCAGTAATTGCCAGTTTGGTAAACAATGTGCAAGCATTCCTCCTCCTACCACCTTTTGTATGATTGACAAACCACAGAGTGGGCATGGCCAGGCAGCGAGAGGAATGCATGTCATGTACAGAAACGTTCCAGCTTTTCTGAAGCTCATTTATCTTGTTTCACACAGTGTCTATTTGGTGACCTGCACAGACTTTTTGTGACTTACTCTGCCGTTTCTTACAAGAAAATGTTTTTCCTATTTTCACTTGCAGTTCTTCATTGTGTATAGGTTAGACAATCCTGTCCCCGATATTCAAATTAAACAGACTCTCTCCTCTCTATGAAAATACCCTTCTCCTCGTCTGTTGAACCCTCCCTGGACACGCAGAGTGCCACAATAACTGTGAAGAGAGGTCTACTGGCTAGGTTGTCGACTTACGGGTCTACTTGGAATTAAACTGTGATACCGAAGATAAAAACATCTTATTAAGTATGTTCTAGACGTAAACAGAGCTCCAGAAAGGAGCAGAGGAATAGGACCAGAGGCTGAGGTGGTTGGATGTGCAAGAGATCTGTTTGAGTACTGAAACAGAGATGAAAATGAAGTACGCAAAGGCTTGCTTTAAAGGAGGTTTACAGAATTTTGTGGAAGCAAATGTAGTTCTCTGCACCCCTTACTGCAGGGTTCTCCAACGAGTAGCTTGTGAGCTACTGGCAGCTGTTCTGTGTGCTGTCCAGCCTAATAAATTAGAAGCTTTGCTTGGCTAAATTAATATTGGTATATCAAAATCTAAAAGGGAGGAACATTTGTGTATTTCCAGAACTCATAAGCTAATGTTTGGTGAAAATTGTTGAATTTGAAAAATATATTTAAAGCTGATATTTGAGTAAAAAATCATGTGCTTTTGGGAGAACGTATTCGCAACATTACCTTGGTGCCTGGGGCATTGTAGCTACGGCTGTTATGTATGACCCATGTAAGGCATTCCACAAAAACAAATCCTTGACAACCATGCCTGATGCACTGACATGATTACAACTGAAAATACTGCATATGGTGGCCAATAATGTAATCTTGTCTGATCACTTGTGGTCATTAGTACAGCATTAATAATATTAGTAGCTTGGGAATAATTCACTTAACATTAGTAACTCTTATTACAGAAAAGGTTGGAGACCCCTGCCCTTATAGAAGCAGAGGGCCTTCCATAGGACCGAGACATGTGCACAAAGCGTCAATCCTTGGTGATTGTACCTCCTCTTTGAGAAGCCCTGCCTTTTCGAATCTCTGGTGTGTGATGGAGGAACATCTAACCAGCTTGTGAAGGTACATAGCATATGAATCAATGTTGATCTTAAAGGTAGCACATGAATGGCATTACAAAAAAGAAGCCATTATGTATATCATTCTATGGCGCTGGACCTTCTAGACCAGCTGTCTCTGGGATGACGAGTCTAACCATTTGTAGCCAGACAGATGGTGAAAAGCAAGGTTACAAGGAAGATTGCCAATGTCAATGGGCAGTCATTCAAAGGTCTCTTTATAATCACTGCAGAATTCATGCTTGTGATCATTCCAGAGAACGAAAACTTACAGCACTTCCCAGCCCAGTTGATACTCACAACTAAACTCATACCTAGATATCCTAGATACCTAGATATCCTGACTTTGATCTCTCACAGGGGTGTATGAGGTATTGGAGTATCGTGAACAATATCACAGAAGAGGTGATGTCTTAACCAGTAATAAACATTCCATAAGGAACAAGACAGCAAAGGGTGGCAGGAGTCAGTACTTGGATCATACTCTGTAAAAGTGAAGCCATTTAAGGCTGATCTCAGAATGCAGGCTACTTACTGATAAAACACACCATTAAGTACCTCGATGACAAGTGCAATGCTGCAGTCATATTTAGGGATATCAACAAACCTATGCGACATACACACATCAACAGGCAGACTCACTGGCATGGATCATGAACACACCTAAGGGAGAAGAAGTTCTGTAATGCAGGCCCCAACATGTTAGGGACACACAGTTTTGAAATGGACTTCTGCATAAGATAAAATAGGGGGTGTGGTGACTTTGTAAGCTGAGCGAGGATCAGACTTCATACAGCCATATGTGTATCCACTGATGAATCACCCCATACGCCTATCTGATCCCCAATGGAAGCATGAAATAAACCTTTACACTTTGTGTACTTGAGATATTTCGTTACGCCTCAGTACTTTGCATATCAATTTAAGCACAGGCCAAGACTCGTCGTATCCCACATCAGGATGCATTCAGACAAATTACTTTTTGCTGTCCCCAATGCAACATGGCTGACACCTCTAAGACACAAGCCTCGCTTAGCCATGACATATTGCAAAATAGAGGTTCCCTTAAATTGAAATAATAGAAAGAGTTTGGTTCCCAGTAAACTTGCTGTAGTTCAACTAACCGTGCCCCATCTCGGTCTGCGCATACGTGCCGATGATCTCCATTTTGAGTGCCAGAGGTAACCACTTCCTCTTCTGCTCGGGTGTGCACTGGTGAATCAGGGTGGGGGTGAACATGCTATTGTGCAGGCCTAGAGGGTCAGTGAGAGAGCCAAAGCCAGCTCTACAGGAAGAACAAAAAAACAAGTGAGAAGAGCTACAGACACTATCGAAAAATCTGCTCAAGGCACCTTACCCCTTGTGTGAGAATCCAGCCTTTGTCTACCATTTCTCATGTGAGTATCTAGTTCTTATTCATTGTGCAAGATGGTGATATCCTACTACCGTGACATACTTTTCTTGTTCGTTTTCCAGTGATTAAGGATATCCTGTAAATTTCCGCTACTACACAAAGGACCTGTCATTCCATACAGAGTTCTATTTTCCATGTCTGCCTACCGTAGGAAGAGCGACTGTATGAAAGACAACAGAGACATGGGTTACTAGAAACTTCCATTTTCTACACCTATCCAGTTACTATTATTTTGCTCTGAGTAATAGGCTGATCTCTTTCCAAGGGAAGGAGTCTTTCCAGTTTTCGGGGGCACACCACTTAATGTTAGAGGACAAAAACCTTCTATTTCAGGTCAACCTTCAATGTTTTAAAAACAGGGTTTCATTGGCTAGGGCTAATTGGAAGGACCTGGGGCCCTGCCCTGCAAAATAGTTTTAAGCTCCTCAATTTGTGGCTTTGGTTTTAATATTCCTGAGGGGCTAGATTCATCTCCAAAAATCTGGAACCACACTGAAGCAATGATTTAGCATAAGACAAGAAGTTTCATTGAATTCCAGTAAGCATACCCATCAAGAGCACACTCAACTTCAGAGAAAATCTGGACATGAACTAGCAAATTATGGTGGAAAATACAGCTACTTCACAGACTGAGGCAGGGTGACCGATAAGGCCAAAAACAGGCCATATTTCTAGTCATATTCTATTACATATAGGCACTTGAGGCCATTAACACTGTAACAGAAAGAGCTGTAGCTAGGGGCTTTGACACATTAAAAAAGCACCCATTTGAAAAGAAGCATTTGCAATGCAATAGGTCTCGCAGTTCTTAGAGTTTGAGCTATTGGCATTGTAAATGGCAATGCCTTTTATTTATGTGTTGGTTTTTAAAACATAAATAAAAGGCATTGTCATTTACAATGCCAATAAGTTAACCCCTTCGACGCTCATGACGAGCTGGGCTCGTCATGAGGTAGCCTCCTCGCACGCTCATGACGAGCCCAGCTCGTCATGAATAATGGGTTTTTTAAAAAACGAGCACAGGGGCAGAATTTCGCTAGCGCTCATGTGGTTAAACTCTCGCAAATGCAAGACCTATTTCATTGCAAATGCTTGTTGATATAGTGCATGCACAGTTTGCAATAAATGTACAGAGCTGCAAAAGCAACACTACAGGCACAGACAGCATACATCAAAGCATGAAAGCGCAAAAGGCAACTCCTAAAAGTAGAGATGTGCACAGACTGGTATCCTGCATATGGCAAACACAAGGCTGATGCATACTGTCACACATACACAGAACCACGTGAAAGAACATGTATCCAGGGCACGCGTTAGGAAAAGCAGTACACACAGGATAACACATACATGCAAGCTTCATCTATAGTATGGAGGGCTACGCACTGTGCAAGGGAAAAAAAAGATATTGTTTCTCATGAAGTTGTACTAGACAATGACTTTGAAATCTCTGCTACTTAGAGACGTTTGGCAACAATCCAGACCCGCACATGGTCTGCTTTTCATGAACATTGTATTAGGAGACGTTGGGCTCAGTTTTATAAGACAGGCAGACTCACGTTCATGACTGAGATACTTGACATTTGCATAAGGATGTTACAAGTCCCTTGTATTAATTGGAATATGTGACAAAGCCGTTAAAGTGTTCATGAATTTTGGTTATTAGTGTGCTTGTGTCAACCCTTGAGGCTACTGTCATGGCTCATGAGGGCATGGATGGTGTTCAGATCTGACTCATACAGTCTCTCACATGCCTGGGTAATACAGTGCAGGTAAATTATGTGCATATTACTATTTGTAAGGATGATCCTCATACAAATCTCTTTGCTTCATTGGCTTTGAATTTATGTTCACAATATAGAACATGCAAGGCAATCTACATCCTTTGAGCACCTAAGGATTTCAGTATGTAAGACAATGAAACACAACGAAGCCAATGAAAGCAAAAGACTTGTGGACACAAAGGAATGACTGGTCCTTACACCCTGTGCTCCGCAAGGAAGTAGTTGGTTGGTTTACATGTTCAAGGGCCGATGGTGCATACATTTGCATTCATCATCACACATGCATACATTTGCGTAATGACTTTGTAGTAGCCCCAATCTAATGACATCTACTTGGGCATACTTCATGACATGGTAGCCAATTAAATTTAAAGTGCACCTCTCCAAGATAGATGTCCATTCCTAAAAAAAAAACGGTTCACAAACAAGCACTTTGTACTTGTTAATGTTAATGTTGTTGTTAATGTTAGAGAGATTTATAGAGCGCACAAATACCCGGAGGTGTCTTGGAGCTAGACCAGAGTAGTACCTGAGACCACGGAGAACAGTGAGATTAGTTTGAAAACATCCAGGTTTTTAATTATTTCCTAAAGGAAAGTAGGGAGTTCTGTCCTCTCAAAGATGCAGGGAGAGCATTCCAGAGTTTTGCTACACAGTAGGCCGTACTTCGGCCTCCCCAGCCAGCAGTGCGGATCTTAGGAACCAGCATCAATCTGGCATTAGTTGATCTTAAGTGCCTACCTGGGTGGTACCATGAGAAAAGATGTTTCAAAGGTACCGGTCCTGCCCCATTCAAGGATTTATGGGCAATGCAGAGTGCTTTAAATTTGGAACGCTGCACCACAGGCAGCCAGTGGAGATTCCGTATCTCTTCTTTAATCGATTGATACTTAGGAATCTTCAATAGTAGCCTGGCTGCAGCATTCTGTACCATCTGGAGCTTCTTAGAATGTTGTTTCTGTAACCCGAGATATAAACCATTACAATAGTCCAGCTTGGGCAGCACCAAAGTAGTCACCACTTTTTTCCTAAGATCTTGAGGAATAAATGGTAGGACCTTTTTAAGTTTCTTCAGCAGGTAGAAAGAAGCTGAAACTGTGGCGTTAATTTGATGTACGTAGGAGAGACCTTTATCTATCAGACCTCCAAGATTTTTGGCCTTCACCACTGGTTCAGGAGTTTGTCCCAGCTCAACTGGCCACCATAGCCCATCCCATTTTGGCTGTAAGTTGCAGAAGGTAACCACTTCGGTCTTATCTGAATTAAGCTTTAAACAGTGTCTTCCCATCCAGAGACTGATTTCCCTCATGCAGCATTGAAACTGTGCTGCTGGGGATAAGGTGTCTTTATGCACCGCAACGACGATCTGAGTATCGTCGGCATAAGATGTCAGTTTGAAACCAAACTGCTGTATTAAAGGTGCGAGTTCGGAGACAGACGTTGAACAACGTAGGGCTCAACGACGAGCCCTGGGGGACCCCCACAAAGTAGTACATAGGGGGTTGCTTGATAGTGATCGAGGGAAACTCTCAGCCTTCTGTTCTTCAAAAAAGATGACAGTAATGAGAGGGCAAGGTCCCTAATCCCCAGACGTTCAAGGCGTGGTAGGATGTCATGATGCACGGTATCAAAGGCCGCTGATAAATCGAGGAGAATCAGGACAGCGGCACCACCCTTATCCATCACTGCCCTGATCTCCTCGGTGGCCTTGATGAGAGCTGTCTCCGTACTATATCTAGAGCGGAAACCAAACTGGGAAGGGTCGAGTAATTCATTCTCCTGGATGAGTTGGTTATTCATAATTTTCTCAACCATCTTGGCGGGAAAAGAAGCCTTGCAATCGGTCGATAATTGCTAGTAGTGGACGGATCTAAATTGGCTTTTTTTTTAGCAAAGGAAGAATGATTGCGTCCTTCCAAACGGTGGGAAAAGTTCCCGATAAGAACATATTGTTAAAAATGTTAGTTAAAATTGGGCTTATCTCCCCTGGAATGCTTTTCAGAACTTTTAGTTATTGCTTACGAGAACCAAGACTGGCAGTAACTGCGCCCGTTTTACTAGCAGCCTTGCTTCTCGTAAGCAAGGACTATAAGTACAAAGTGTGGGTTTACACATCCTTTGCAGGTTTTCAAAACACATTAAAACAACTGGGGACGAGGGAAAGGGATGGGAAGAGCTTCTGATTCCAGGGCAGCTGCTGAGCCTCCGAGAAGGGCATGGTGGGGAACCCCTGGGGCACTCACCAGCCAAACAGAATGCCTGCAACACAACAGGGGGGTGAACGCACCGGAAACCGAACTTACCGAGAAAACGACGTTAAAGCCGAAGATGAAATACTTAATGCAGCAGCTAACCTCATGCCCCTTGTATTGCTTGCCCGACACGCTGCAGGCTCAGGGGGCTCCCATTCCCGGGCTGGTATCAATGGCTGAGGGAAAGGGGTGTCGAGGCCTGGCGGCGGGTCATAAGGGGCCAGACCCACCCGCCCGCACACACCGGGCGAGCGGCGGGGGGGGCAGAGGCGTTTGACGAGCAAAGGGGTGATTACGAGCGAGTAGCTCCCGACTCCTCCATCCGGCTGCTGACACAGAGGGCGGGATCCTCCTGGCTCACAACTTGCTGCCTCCTCCGGGATAGGGCAGGCACAGGCAGGAGTAGGAGCCTGGGAGGAGCGGCCTCGTCACAGGTGGGGGGAGGAAAGCAGGCGCGCTCCCCGAGGCGGGTCAATCCGGAGACGCAGGCTTGCCACATACAGAGTGCTGAGAGAAGCGCTTAGGCATTGAGGTAATTATAAACCGTTGCTAAGTCCGAATTTAGAAAGCTGGGCTAACACACTTGGAACAATGTTTTTCCAAAGGAAGCACCAGGACCGTGAAAGTTGTGTTCTGAATGCAGGAAGACATTGACGGAAAACGTTTAAGATGATTAACGCAAATCATTATTTGAATTAAGCAGTGGATATTATTAGTACAAGAACAAAAAAGCTTTCTCCGTGGAGCCGACAGGGGGGGGCTTGGGGAGGGAGTGAGTGAAAGCACGCGATGCATATCTCCTGTCCTGCGTGCGCATAGACAGGGAGGGAGGGGGAGAGAGGGAGCGAGCTGAGACCTACGCAGCCCAGTGTGTGGGGCTGACATTTACAGCACTTGGAGGCATTCTTGCTTTAGCGTGCACATGGGCTGTCCAGGCGCTCTCGCAAAAGTGAAAGCGTGTCGGAGCGTGAGAGGAGACAGGCGCGCTCACCGCTCATGTCTCCTAAAGCGTATAATGTACAAAACACTATGCGCACATGTCAGGAGAGAAAGCAAATGCAAAATAATATATCGCACTAATGTGGACTAACTGCAGAAAGGCAGGAAAATAAAATAAAAAACACTGCAAGTACGCAGCTCTCCCGCCTTCCTGACCTTGCTGCGTAATGAACAGAGTGTCTTAGGAGCAGAACACGAAACCGAAAGCATGGCGGAGCGCAAGGTACACCACAAGGCAGAGCGCGAGGCAGAGCGAGAGAAAAGAGACGTGCGCGTTCACTGGCCATGTATGCTAAAGCGTGCGTTCACACCCATTGTCTGCAATGGGTTTTTAAGCTCGTGCACATCTAGTGTCCCACTTCGCAGTCTACACAGCAACAATAAGTCACGCTTCGGGAGCATCGCATAGCGCTGCATCGCGCTGCATCGCTAGGCGAGACCTAAAAAGGAATGAGGCAGAAGCACCATGGTGAGGGACAAATGTACGTGCAATCTATCCATAACTCCAGATCTTATACCCCCAACTCCAGATCTTACAGGGAACCTTCAATAAACATGTTCTCACTGGGAGAAGATATTCATAAAGAGGGGTGCAGATTCAAGCAGCAGAACCAAAGCTGAGAATAATCCAAAGGCACAGTCCACTCTCAATAGGTGCCAGATTTGAAACCGCTTTGGCATAAAAAGAAACAGAACTGCCTTTTACCTACAGGAGGGAGAATCGAGGTTCAGAAGATCGGCAACCTATTATTGCCTTTAATAACATTACATTTCTGGCTTTGCCCCCTCACCCGGATCTATATCAATATAAATAACCCATTTACCTAGGTCACAGTCTTTTCTATACATCAAAACACAGGAATCTATTTGAAGCTCCAGATGGATAGCTGGATTTCCAAACATTTGTGTGACTTGGTTTCATATCCCAGGCAATTGGGGGTTTAACCCGCCTTGAGATTTGACCCCTTTTCATGACAGGGGTGCAGGCACTCTAATCCTCGCCTCTGCTTTATATATAGACATGGGTGACCTTTCAATGCAAAGCTGTGGGCTTCATGGCCTTTCCCATCACGTTCATCCCCTAGGTATTTGAAGTTGCATCAGGGTTTAATCCTGTATTCGCATCTTGGGGTCCTCCCCAGTTGGGGGAGGGGTGGAATGTGAGGTGGGGGGTGGTAAAGTGGTAAATGAGGAGCGTCTCTAAGCAGTCCTAATATTTAAGGTTTGGGATGCCATTGTCTTGCTACAGCTGGTTAATAACTTTCTCAATCCCACTCAGGTGATGGGGTTTGTTAAGGATGGGGTCTTTATTATGTGGGATTTAAAGTGAAATTAGGGATAGCTCCACTACAGCTGGAGTAGTGGGCACTTTTATTGTTTTTTGTTGTTGCCGAGAGCACCTGATGGTACAAGTTGTCTTCAGATCATTGTATGGCAGGTACCAGTGGTTCTTACGGTAATAAGAAAAGTAAAGGTGAAAGGAGGCACCCCTGTCTGATTGCGGATTTACCCTCCCTTGGTTTTAGCTGCAGCGCAAGGAAGGCAATCAACCTTTTCTCCTTGCTTAAAATGGCATTCTTTAAGTCAGTGAAGGGTTCTCCAAGTGTGTTGCATAAGTAAAGTGTTCAGCTTTTATTTCTTCCTTCTCAGGATTTGCAGAGCCTATGAAGTCAGGAATTTCTAGCTCAACCGACTCGGACCAACCTGACACCGTCCAATTTGAGAATTACTCTAGGCCAACCAAAGCCTTGGGACATCCTGTTTGTTTCCAGTGTCAATGCCTGGAACACCCACATTACCCATCATTTGCAATTATTTGCTCTAATCTAGACCTCTTTGGAAACAGGCCTTATTTGGCCCCTGTACACTCTACACTGCGCCTGCTAGACTTGTGGGGAGTGAAACATTGTATAGCAACCTTACATCAATTTCAGTTACTCATCTTATGAGCCCTGATGAAGTTCTCATTGTGAGAACGAAGCGCGCTGGCTGACTATAAAACTCCTGTCTCGTGAGAGTTAACCGTTTGAAAATAAAGACTTTCTTTGAAATATCACTATCGAATTTCTGGACTTCATTACTTGGCGCATGCCCAGCCCCTGCTTTGCTTAGGATCTGCTCCACAGAGGCATCACTTGACGGCTATGCCAGGGCTTGCTGCACAAGGACTTCTGATATATCTGAAACTAGCGTGAGGTGCGGAAGAATCAGTCTGCCATTAAAGAAGCTTTGTTTGCCAATTTCTAGCTCCAACTATGCTTTCTTTTAAGACTGTTTTTGAAGTGTTGTAGCAGCATCCCTCAGCAACTGTCTTTACATTTAGGATTTCCCTGCTGCCCAGAGTTTGCGGGGAGGATGCTATGTTAAGATTTGAGTAGATTTTTAAGTATTGATTCATAGTCTTTTCTTTTGGCTGCCTATAGTTAGAGTGCCTATCCTTAGGGTGTGGCTAGCAAGATGGCCAACCGGGTGTGATAAGTTGGAGCTCTGGCCTGCCTGCATTATCCTGTACCATCCTCCCACCCACTGAGGCCCCAGACCACCGAAATGCATCCACACCTCTGGCAAACTCGGATGGCTCGGCTGGGCTGCCGCATCGGTGTGGTGCAGCGAGTGCAGCCGTAGGAGATCCGGACAGCCATGAGCAAGTGAGCCCCTCCTCTGCCCCCAGAGTCAGTTATGATGGAGGCCTTCTATCGGCCGCTGGAGCAGCGGAGGAATAATGGCAGTATCTGACCACGGCCCAACCGGAAGTTAGGGTCGCGTGGCGGCCTTGCAACCTGCCCACAGATGCCGGGGCTCCTGAGGCGCGCTACGGCCTGGGAGAACTGCACCGGCGACCTTCCAAGGGTTGCGACTCACGGACTTTCGGCTGTGGTGCAGGGGCCTGCAGGCTACAGAGACCATGTTGGACGCGGCCCACTACGGGGCGCCTCTTGAATCATCGGAGGCCGGACTAGAGTGGTCAATCCAGCTCCTCTGCGGGGCTCCAACGGTACCAGCCGCTTGACGCTGCTTTGCCCACGAGGTGGCCATGCAGTGTCACCCCCCTCCCCCGGAGCTTGCAGTGAACCCAGAATACCCAAGTGCAAGGTGGAAATACAGGGCGTGCCCCTGGAAGTACGGGGACCATACACCCCCCTCCCAATCCTGAAGGTACTTCACGATTGGTGTGCACAATTCTTCACCACCCCGGAAGAGGTATGGGACTGGCTCGAATTCCATGGTGAGGGAAGTTCCCTTGGCCAGAGTCCAGAGGGCGACGCGAAGTAGCCACAGAGGAGATGCCAAACGCGACAACGCAATTCCCGCAGACAAGGCAGAGAAGGAGATCGACTTCCAGTGTCCGAGTGGTGGTGCAACAAGACTGAACCCTGGACTGGAATTCCAGATGCAGAAGAGATAGGAAGCCTGAGCTTTTGGAGAGGCAGTTACCCCAGCAACATCAGCAGATAGTGGATCAGAAATAGTAGATGGCACGCTTCGGGAGAGATATTTGAAGAAAAAAAAAACAGGTTCCATGTGTTCCATGTGTCCAGAACTTGGACAGACAAGGGCGGAAGGTATGTAGAAGTACAGGGATAATTGGGCAGGACATCCTTCATACTGATTAGTGTCTATGCAACACCTCGCCTTCAACAACCAGGACAGTGCTGAGAGACAAGATGCAAGCTACCCTGGTCCATAAAATAAAAGGGAGCCTGCAGAGATAGAAGGCCTGGAAAAGCAGATCCTGGCCCATGAAAGCTCCCCCGCAGCTCGTACTGATCCCAAAGTTTTGCGTTCCCTCAAGACACTCCGGCGGGAGTACCGAGATATGGCCAGAGGTGAGGCCTGCAGTCACTTATTGGCCATACAGCAGTCTTTCTGATGCAGAGGACAAAGCAGGAAAGTTGCTAGCTTGACTGGGTAGATGGAGGGCGGGTTCTCACTGGATCCACAAAATCATGGACAGTGGGGCCCCCGTCTAGACTGACGTTGCCACTGCGGAGGCCTTTGCTGGCTACTATGCCTCATTCTATAAGGCCCACCAGTTGGTGGATGAGCTTAGTAAAGTTGAATACTTGTCCAGGATGGTCCTACCGGTGATGCCCCCTGAGGATCAAATGGCATTTGATAGCGGTATCACCCTAGAAGAAGTCACAACCACCACTGTCAAACAAAAAACGGGAAATATGTCGGGCTAAATGGCCTCCTGATGGAGTTGTTTTTAGGTTCTCAAATCTGCTAGCCCCTACAGACAATGGAATGCTATCACCGGATCTGCAATGCTCAACCATTGTTGCGATTCATTAACAGGGTAAGCCTGAAACTCACTGCGGCTCCTACCAGCCCATCTCACAGCTAAATATTGACGTAAATGTACTGGCTACTATTCTTGCCTCACGACCCCTGACTGTGATCTTCCTGCTTATCCACAGAGAGTAGTCTGACTTTATAGCAGGTAGGTCTATGAGGCTTTAGCTTCGACACCTACATAACTAGATGTCAGAGGTGGAATTGAGAGGAGACCCCCATATTTTCTTAGCATTAGACATGGAAAAGGTGTTTGATGCCATACATTGGCCTTTTCTCAACGCTTTGCAAGTTTGGTTTCGCCCGCCACTTTTAACAATGGCTCGCCTTGCTCTAGTAGGCCCCTACAACAGCTGTCTGGGTGATTTGGGTCCCTCATGTCCCCTCTCACCATCGAGCTCTAAGCGGCAGTGATTCATTCGCACATAGATATTCGGGAGTTTGAGATTTCAGCAATGACCAGGGAGAAGGAAAATAATCTCTATAAGCTGACATCTTGTTTCTATGTCACTGAACCTGACACTACTATACCCATGATGCTTACCATCTTCGAGACCCACGAGGCTCATTCAGGCTATCATAATAACGGAAATAAGTTGGTGCTTTGCCACTCCTAAACCCCTCTGGACCAACCTGGTCTCCCTTGGGCACTCCAGTTGGTGACCGAATGATTCCAATATTGGGGCGTGTATGTGACGCCACATCAGGAGCAATACTACACCAGAAACTACAGGAGAAAGCTTTTCAGGAAAAGCGGAACGGTGGCCTACGCTGCCCCTCACACTGCTGGGTAGAGCTGCAATGTACAAAATGATTACACTCCCAAAACTATTGTACGCCATGCAGAATACAGACTACCCACTCCCCGGGGCTGTATTGGTTAAGCTGGAGAACGATCTGCGCTCCGTGCTGTGGTGTTGTAAACGCCCTAGATTTGCCCTCTCCACGCTCCGACACAACCCTTACAATAGGAGTATTGCAGTCCTGGATGTTTACGCTTAATACTGGGCAGCGCACCTGGTGGCGGTAAACGATTGGGCGTTCGCCCCTTAGGATTTACACATTGGAACACAACCAATTCACTAGCTGCTCCAATCTCCACTTCCTCTCTGGGCGAAAGGGATTCTACAATTGCTAAAAGGATTTTGAACTTGGGATCTACTGAGGAACTTACATGTAGGGATATCCTGAAAGGGGACAAACTGGTGTCGTTTGCCTCTCTCCGGTGAGAATACTCTATGCACAGCAACCAATTTTTTTAAGTATGCTCAGCTGCGGCATGCCTGGCGGGCAGAGGGCATAAAGACGCTGGACTTACCTGAATCCACCCCACTGGAGGATCGGCTGCTGCAAGAAGAACTGTCTTCCAAGGCCATATTTCTCACGTACAAAAACCTCGAACAATACGCCAGACAGAATGACCAGATTGTCGACCAGACTGTGATAACAGTGGTAAATACAAATAGACGAATGGCTGGGTTAACAATTGCGCCTATCTACTGAGAATGCCGGTACGAGTAACATAGTAAATATCGGTATTTGGAAACTGAATAAACATTTGCTACGGACGGATACAAGATCCACGTTCGTTTTTGGAACAATATTCGAGATTGAATATTCAACATATTTTAACTTCATTTGGACATGGAAACTTTTAATGAATTGCCCTGAGGAAGTCCGTGGTTGATTGAACACAGGACGAAACACGTGTTGGCTAGTGGCAGCTAATTCTGTTCCTCTGAAGAAATGCATAATCGTTGGAATAAAGAAGAAATCTGTGAAGAACATCTTGTCTCTATGAACTTTTTACTTGGAATATGAGCTCAGGATATACCCTATGTTCTGTGGTAACAGTGGTGCCTAGAGTTGGGAGACCTGGGAGGCCACTTTGATGCATCAGAGGGAGGTGGCAATAAAATCCCACCTGCGCTTGATACAACTGAAAATCTTTTAATCGGGTCTATGATAGAGATCGGCTACACCAAATGGGAAGGGCGGCCTCCCTGGCCTATGTCTGATGTGGGGACGAAAGGGGTTCCTACATACACACACTCTGGAGCTGCACGGCCATTCGGACATACTGGACATGGGTGACGAAAGAACTGACTAAGGTGGTGGGTGAAACCATTCCTCTTTACCTGAAGTACATACTTTTGGGAGTGCTGGAAGATGTCAACTTCCCCAGGACACAACTTCTTTTTTGTAATTTAGGGCTGGTAGTTGCCAAGTGAGACATAGCACGCCACTTGGGGGGGGGGTGAGGCACCTGAATCACTGGCATTGCGCGAATGGAACAGAAGAAAGGACTTATACATGGTGGATGAAAGGATCACATACAAAAGTAGGGGATACCAGTGCAGAATTATACAGTTCTGTGGGAGCGGTATGGTATTCATCATTGTGATTTCTTCTGGATATGCTAAAATCATGCAATTTCCCCTTGTGCCTGAATGGGTGGGCGCGGGAGTGCCTCCTACATTGTTTGTTGTTTTATCTTTAGGTGCACGTTCTGCGCTTTATTGCACTGTTTGCTGAAGTTTTTTGGGAAATGCTGACAAACCAAAATAACAAACTAAGACATTTAAAAAAAAGAAGAGAGTCTTGTCTCCTGGAATCAAGAGGTCCAAGTCAATCTGTAAACTGACTGGGCATCATCCGATATACGACTATTGGAAATTCGAGTAAGAACACCAGTTTGCTTCTGGAAATAGTCTATTCAAGATTCTGTGCCACTGGTGCGAGATAAAGTATAACCTCACTCTTTAAAATGCAGACGCCTCCATGGGTAAACAGTTCTTATCTGGCTGGAGGTCTGACTCTTCCTCCATGGCTCTACACCATAAAAATGAAGGCTCTTTTGTCTTTTGCATATATCGGAACGTCAATATACTTAGATCTTTGACTATCATTTAGGCCACTTGTTTTGGCGAGCTGGGAGTTCCTTCTCAGTTAGCACTATTCCCACAATATCCTGCCTAGATTCGATTGAATCTGGCTTTGGTTTTACACGTTTTATTCTATGAAAAGCTAAAATATTGTGTGGGTATGTCCCATAATTCATGCCCGTGTCTGACTGCTACAGACTTAGGGCCTTTGGCTTCGCAGATCAACTCCAAGTGTTGTGACTGCTGATCTTGCAGGTTGCATTGAGTCGTATATGGCATATGGTTAAAAACTTAAAACTCTTTGGTAATTTTTCATTTAATAAAGTATGTGACAATAAAGATCCACATGGTGGTAACCTTTATTAGTCCTTTCATTCCCCCACTCTTGCGCTCTCTCCTATAAAGCTACATTTTCATTCAGCCTTGTTCCCATCCGAACACATGGAATAGCAGGTTTTGTGTGTTGATTATACCAGGGTGAAATGAGGAGCTAAAAAGGCAATTTGAAAGGGCAAGTCAAATTACCAGTCGTCTAGATATAGGGTCTATGTCAGACGGGGAGGAGTTTGAAGAAGAGTAGAAATCAGAATAATATAAATGGCCAGTATCAGATGACTGAGATTGCACAAGTTGTAGAATTATTGCATTTGTTCAATAATTTTCAACTGTTCTATTGACACAATCTTGATCATAACATCCTCTATAAAAACGTAGGACACTTTTCCCAAAAGGTGCGGGCACTTTTAGTCATATGAACAAACAACTACATTTCTGCAATATTCACTAACTCCCACCAGACCCCATTTACTACAGCTGAAGCAGAAGCCTATTTGGGGACATGAAACTCAATTGAAGATAATCGTCATTTGTTATGTTTTCAAAGGGAGCAGAAAAGTTATTACATTTTTTCACCACTCATGTAAGCGCTCAAACCACGTCTTTCACCATCTTGCGTAAGCATACATTCCACATTCGCCACTCCTAGTATGTGCACAGAGCACGCATTCACCATCGCTTCTGAGGGCACACCGTCCACATGCCGCATCATCTGCATTAAACATTAAACTAGGACTGGAAATGAACTACAGTCTGATATCACCGACCCCGAACTGTGCCAGGCACACACTAGTGCCATCACTGTCAGAGCACGGCAATCTCCAGGCAGAGAGCAAAGTCTAGCACAAGTGTGCGAAAGGTGAAGGTAGAGGAAAAGTGTGGAAACACTTCTGATGCTGCCATGTTAACTAACTGAACGTGCAGACAGGATAAGAGGGGCATGGCCACGCTGTCACAATGACTCGGGTCATACAGGTACTATTACAGGCCATTAAAAAAGAAACGAACCCACTAAAGTTCAGAGCTGCTTTAATGTCGGCAGGTGTGTGGAATTTTATGATATCAGAGTGCCATGTAAGATCTTGTGCTTCCAGGAATCACGGAGCGAGTTGCTCCTTGGCACGACCAGGAGACTCCACAGCGCTGCTGCAACGTCAATAAAGCAATTAAGAAGAAATTACGTGTGTGCACTGGAAATACTTTATTCTGGCTTCTGCCAGCACGTACTTTCTGTCAGCATCTATGGAGTGGGACCCAGTCAGGAGAGGCTATTTGCATTTGACGGTGTACCGGATATCTACCTACTACGGAGTTATTATTTACACCATCTTTGATATTTTGAATTGGTCATCTACATTTACAGTATGTACTGTTAAAATATTAAATTCCTGAGTGAGGAATAAGAGTCGGAGACAGTTCATTAGTCCAATAAAAGTGAAACAAACTTTCTCTCATGTCATTCCTGCTGAAAACTACCTTTCCACTGGTCCATCTTCTGCTTTCAATCACTTCTCACTCTCCTGGCTGAAGCTAAATCTTTCCACCCGGTCCTTCACATTCACATCTAAACCATTTTTAGGTCTCGCAGACCTAGCGCTGGGGCGCGAATGCCCTCCTCGCTCTGCGAGGCTTATTGTGATCAATACACTTTCAGAAGGTTACTTGAAGCCATGCCAATCTTTTTGATTCGCAGGCGTCATCCTCCATGCTAAACGCTGGCTCACGATTGAAAGGGAGGTTTCTTAGTCCCTCCTTGTTACTGCCCTGTTCACTTTTGGACCCGCCCACCCGGACTGGATCTGTCACTTGCGAAGTTACACAGTCTCCTTCATTAGCTGGGACACAATATAGTTCTCTAACAATGCCGACAGCTTGTTTAAAATGCATCTCGGGCGAGCTCTCTTACCTCGTCCTGGGATCCCAGGCAGCTCAGCGTGCTCCTGTTGTTGTAATTTGGCCGCAATTAGGTTAGCATTAACTGAAGCCATCTTGCTTTTAAACGATTATCTTGTCCGTTTTGCGGAATCCATTTTGTATTTCTATCGGCCATTTTGTTTACCATGTGCTCGGCATGTGCTCTGTCCTACCTTCCTGTTAACTGCTCCTGAAACCTGCCTAGATACAAGATATATTTAGTCTCTCATGCTTCGCACATGCTCAGTTGAGCTTACAGCTGTACCCAACTTGTAACTGTCAGGATGTGACCACCAAAATTAATAACTGTTAAGCCCCTCCCACTTGTTGACTGTACATTCTCTGTATGACCTTGTATGTACCTAAACCAAGCATTTGTACTTTGTACCGCCTTCATTTGAGCCCCTGTGTGGGTATAAAAGGACCAAGCTCCTTCCAGTCAGTGTGGTAAATAAATAAATAATACCCTATTTTTGACTAGGCATATATCATAACAGATAGCTCAATAAATAAGAGTCAAGATTCGAGGTAGTAGGAGTTTCTGCAGGTTTATTACAGCATAAGGACAGGATCAGGACAACCTGCATAGGATGACCCAGCAGCTGCTGGGACCGGGTCTGGGATGAGCGCGCTAACTTTTAATAACAATACATGAGCATTTATACATAGCGCGAACACATAGCATTACATTGCAGTAGGCGTAGCAGTGGGTGGAGCAGAAGGCGTGACGCGTAGCAGTCGCGAAAGATAACAGTAAAAGTAGGTGTAACTGGGCGTATACATAGACATGTGGTGCAAACGTAACAGAATATGTCATGAATGGGCGGAATCATTGGAGGGGGCTACCTAAGGAGCCGGGACCTCTAACCTAATGGTGCGCGTAAACTGGCAATGACGTATTACTAGGAGAAGCTGGGGGCTATGAACTCTGTGCTAGGAGCAGAGACTAAAAGTCTGGAGGGTCGGAGCGACATGTACCTAAACCCTATCTAGTATCTGATGTTTAGGGAACATGTTGATATAAACTAGAAGTCATGAGGGGAAAGGCTAACTTGATTCTAAGACTGGACCATGCATTATTCTACATGTAGTGCGTGATGAAGAATACTAAATGACCATTTAAATACAGTATTTCTCTAACGTGGAGCCGTATAGGCTAGACAATGACGGAAACTATTGATGCAGTTCAGTAGCTTAGGAATGCAGAGAAGGAGGACTGAACTGATAACTGGAACTATAACACACTCTTGGCAGACTCAGAGGCAGAGCCAAGCTGCCCCGGGCACTGCGAGGCAGGAAGTAAGTGAAGGGTCGAGGATACAGGTGGGGGCTGTATCGCTCCTTAGCGAGGCTTCAGGAGACAGGAGCTGAATCTGATGTCCAGGCCCTGTTGAGGCCTAGGAACGGGGACTTTATAATGAAATAACGTGCACACTGGGGGACGTGGCAACGTAGCTTTACATAGGCCTAATATTCGTAGTATTCACGAGGACTGGAAAATGACATACCAGAGGTGGACACAACTATAATTGCGTCTTGATCAGACATGGGGAGTAACATATGCATATTGTTCATGCACACATAACATATGATGGATGAGGCGTAGGGACACAGAACATGGCAAAATTTACTTTTCCACATTCCCTCCTTGTCACTACGTTTCCATCAGGAAACATCAATATTCATGATACCATCTATCATTTCATACAGTATCATTTGCTCGTCTCGAATTGTCTTGGAACGGGATTTAGAACGGGGCTTGGGACTAGGAATACAAGAGGTAGCACAAATGCCGCAAATCGCAGGGCCACATTGTATACAGAGGCAGCAGCTAAATATGATCGCTACTGCAATACCTAGAAAGGACAGGACTTTCCATCCCCATGCGGAAATTATATTCCAGAACCAACCGGACCATGTCCAGGTGCCTGGATCTTGATGTAACAGATGGGCAATTTTATGGAGTCTGGTTATAGCTGAATAAACAGACGGCGCGTTATTTGGAATGAAAATGCAACAACTAGATCCGAGGACTCTACAGGCCCCGCCCCTATCGGCCAGTATGACGTCAAGGACGAGACGATTCTGTAAAACGACAATTCTCATAAAGGATTGCTCTTCGGTTAGGTTACCTAGAGCGGAGGCAGTCTCATCTACTACTGCTTCGAGGGTTCTTGTTAACCTACGGATTAGCTTACTATTTACAACTGTACCTAAATAAGGGAAGACACCTTTATCAATATCAATAAATTGCTCTGCGGCGGTTTCAGTATAATCGACAATCGGGAGATTTCTCTTGTGTCTAGTGTGTACTAGGAAGGAATTCCTATGGTAGTCAGGTGGGGCTAGAAAAACAGGTGGCAGTAGGAAGGCAATGTAACAGGTTCCCTCCCAATCGAGGGGCAGACGAACATATGCAGTTTGACCACAAACAAAATAAGAATGACGTGAGGCTTTAAAAATAGATTTCCCACTGTCACTATACTGGATAACAGTAGTACATTCACTATGGCCTACTTGTACAGAACCCTTATTTCGGACACATAATTCGCCTTTGACTGGTAGTACTGAAATAGCAGGTGAGTCTGGAGTAGTATCAGACTGAACATTCAGGACCATGAAATTCGACGAATAATTACCTAAATTATAAACTTCATTTTCTAGATCTAAACCTGTTCTGTGGGGGAAACCTTGCTTGTCTGGGAAACATGTACTGTTAAGAAAAGACATATCTGTTGAGGATGACGTTAACGTGGACCATGCTCCACACGAACCATTATGTGAGAATGGATAAGGAAAGAGTGGCAGAACTCCCTTCGGTGTCTGGAAAGGGGGGAGTCGACCACACACCCAACAATTAGTGGCATTGCTGGTCTGGTGTGAATAATGTAACATACGGATAAATGAATTATTACGCATAGCGAGGCGGTATGAATATTCGTGAGGAGGCAGATCACTAAACGTGTGCTCTACTGTAGCATTAGCAGACTTATTTACATGAGGAACTGAGAAACACAGGAAAAGTGCGTAGCTAGTGCAGGAAATCATTATGCTGATGAATAATATGAAACTTAGAAAAACGATACATTGAATTGAGTTTTGACTGACTCTCTCACTATGGGGGTCTATTTTATACATGTCAGAAACAGTCTAACCGTTTCACCTAGGGGAGGACTTATACAATCAAACTGGCTGACTTATTTTACTAGACCGGAGCTTTAACTTATACTCCTGCTGCGGAGTTTTCTCTATCAGGGAAGGGGTTGTAACAATGTCTTTTGCGGGACAGTCCTTAAGAGCAATGTCTTGGCAGTCTTTAAAATCCTGGGACTCCTTGGAAATGTTTTTAGAAACGGGTTTCAATCCATTGAAAAGTTTTACATGAGAAAGGTGGACCCACCCCTTCCTGCCTTCCAGCTTGACGGCAGTACGGGTGGTCAAAAGGACCTGACGTGGCTCCTTCCAACGAGGTTCCAGCGGACTTGATCTGTCAAAATTCCGGACCATCACAAGGGAACCTGGAACGATTTCATGCGGTGCCACCTCGGTATTGTCTGGAAATGCGGCAGCAACCTGTGAACGACATGAGTTGAGGGCAGACATCAAGGAAGCTAGGTAATCTGTCAACATATTACATGAAACATCGGTAATACTTCGGGGTCTAGGAGTACCCCACATGTTAGGGGGGCGGCCGAATACGACCTCATACGGGGACAGACCTGATCTAGAATGTGCGACCATACGCATATAAAATAAAGCGACTGGCAGAGCTACTAGCCAGTCCACACCTTTTTCTTTACAGACTTTTGCAATACGGATTTTCAGGGTCTGATTATGTCTCTCGACTAGACCGGCTGCTTCGGGATGGCGTACACAATGGAACTTCCACTGGTACCCTAACAAAAGGGAAACGTGCTTCATGAGTTCAGATGAGAATGGCTGACCGTTATCAGAATATACGACTCTAGGGAGTCCATATCTAGGGAAGAATTCACGAACCAACTGCTTGGCAGTGGTCGCGGCTGTGTAATCTGGGACTGGATATGCTTCGGTCCATCTGGACAAAGCGCATACAACTACAAGGACATACTTGAAACCTCGACATCGCTCCATCTGAATATAATCCATCTGGAGGACCTCAAAAGGGTGGTCAGGGGGCTGGAAACCACCTTGTTCCACCGGGACACTTTTACCTGGATTAAACTGACAACATATCATACAGGTGCGGACTTTCTGTTTGGCTGTAGCTCGTAAATGCTTGTTGAACCAAATGTTCTGGATACTGTCTAACATAGCTTTTTCTCCTAAATGTGCGGGACTATGTGCGGTATTGATAATGACTTGAACCATAGAGTCGGGGAGAAACCATGTGGCTCTACCCTTCGTTAACCATCCTTGATCTGTCTGGACCCCTCCTTGTTCAGACCATTTCTTGATTTCTTCGGGAGTAGCATGTAACTGGATATCTATGACATCTTGAGTAGGGTCCTTAACTGTCATGCATGTAGTCGGATCTGGAGTATGTGTCTGATTAACTGGAATGTCTGGAGTCTGTGCTGTAAGCTTGGCTGTGCGATCTGCTAGATCATTACCTTGGGAAATAATGTCAGTAACTTTCGTATGTGCTTTACATTTCATGATAGCAACGGATGTCGGTAAATGTATGGCATCTAACAGGGCTTGAATAAGGAGACCATGCTGAATCTTGGTTCCATGAGAAGTCATAAAACCTCTCTCCTGCCAGAGCACTCCGAAGTCGTGTACAACTCCGAATGCGTAACGTGAATCTGTGTAAACATTAACTTTCAGGTTCTTGGCGTGTATACAGGCTTGTGTCAGAGCAACTAGCTCTGCTGCTTGAGCGGACAGGGTGTCAATACGGTGTGTTTCAATAACTTCGGTGTCGGTAGTCACTGCATACGCGGCGACTAGTTCTCCTGTACTAGTTCTCATACATGAACCATCCACATAGAGTGTCAGATCGGGATCTGGTAACGGAATGTCTGTCAGGTCTTGTCTTGGCTTTGTCGTAATGTTAACTACTTCCACACAGTCATGTGGGTCAGGGTTCAAACTGACTGATGGTAACAGTGTAGCAGGATTCAGAACGTTGCAGCGTCTAATTTCTATGTGTGGCTGGAACAGTGTCAATTCATAACCTGTTAAACGTGCAATTGTCAAGTGCTGAGTTTGTGTTCGGTTTAAAAGAACTTCCACGGAATGTGGAACTTGTACTGTCAGGGAGTGTCCTAAAACTATGGAATCACTTTGTCTGATAGCTAGTGCTGTGGCTGCAACTGACTTGAGGCACGCAGGCAACGCCTGGGCGACTGGATCTAGTGTGCTCGAAAAATAAGCACAGGGCTTGTATTGTCCTGCTTGATCTTGTGTGAGAACAGATAATGCTGTACCTTCACGTTCAGTAACGAAAAGTGTAAAAGGCTTACTGTAGTTCGGTGTAGCTAGAACTGGAGCTTGGCATAGGGCTTTCTTTAACTCGTTGAAACTAAGTGTGTGTTCAGATGTCCAAGGGAGGACAGTCGATACGGCTGCCTCCTGTGTCGTTAACTGTATCAGTGGCTTGGCTAGAAATGCATACTGGGGAATCCATTGTCTACAATAAGAAGTAAGGCCGATAAAGGCACGTACCTCCTTCTGGGTTCTGGGCTGGGGAAGACTCGCTATTAACTGGATACGGTCGGGTGTCAACTGCCTACCCCTCTTGGACAGCAAGTGTCCTAAGTATACCACTTGCTGGACACAGAATTGAAGCTTCGAAGGTGACACCTTGTGCCCCATCTCGGCTAGGAAATACAGAACTGTAAGGGATGCTCGCTCGCATGCACGTTCAGAACGGGCTGTGATCAGTAGATCATCGACATACTGGAGCAGGGCAGTGTCCGTTGGCATGTGAATGTTGTCTAGTTGTCTCTTAAGTGCCTGACTGTAAATACTAGGACTTTCTGTGAAACCTTGAGGAGCGCGTGTGAACATATAGCTCCTTCCATTTAAACAAAATCCGAAAAGAAACTGGCTGTCTTGATGAATTGGAACACTAAAAAATGCATTCTTGAGGTCTATGACAGTGAAGAACGTGGCTTCGGAATCAATAGCAGTTAACAGGGAAGAGATATCTGGGACAACTGGGTACTGAGGAATAATACATTTATTAAGCTCTCGTAAATCAATCACTAATCGATATACTGGGGGTGCATTTGGATCCGTACGTTTCATGACTGGAATGATCGGAGAATTACATATGTTGGAGTCAGTTTCTACAACTACTCCTTGAACAATGAGCTCGTCAATAATTTTGGATAAGGCTGCTACAGCCTCAGGTGGCAATCTGTACTGTCTGATTCGTGGTAACACTACACCTGGCTTGAGAGTCACACGATAGGGTGTGATTTGCATATAACCTACATCTGTTGGACCTTGTGCCCATAGATGCTGCGGAACATTAGACAGTCTGGAATCAAAATCTCGTAATACATAGTGACCCTTAAAGTCACGTAGGAACAGACGTATTCCCTCTGGGGAACAGCAAATAACTGCACCTAATTCTTTCAGTGTCTTAATGCCTAATAGATTTTCTGGACATGACTTAGTAAGTAACAGATCAGTAGTGCGGGACAATGGACCTACTTCTAGAGTAACTGGCTTTGAAATCTCATTAACTATTGGTTTTCCTGAAAATCCAAGGGAAACATTTCTTGAGCCTGAGAGCGGAGCCCCTGGAACTTCGGCATGACTAATTGTGGTCCTACTTGCCCCTGTATCGATCAAAAACTTTCTGTCTTTCCCTAATACTTGACTGTGAACATAGGGACCTTCTTGATCTACAGGTATCTCGATGAGAGGCAAGCCTACCTCCCTCTCTAGGCTGTTTCATGAATATGGCTGGTACTCTGGATACTCGGACTGAGCATACTGGTACATCTGCGATGTGACATGCTGTGTTGCAGCAATAGGCTGCGGTACTGTAACTGTCTGTGGTGCATTCTGTGACTGAGGAATCTGTGAAACTTGTTCTTGTCTAGGCGGACGTGGTCTTTCTTTAGTCTTACCAGTAGCTATGTTATGTTTCAGAACTGCACACTCGTTTATAAAATGACCTGGCTGTTTACAATAATTGCAAGTCCCTTTAACGGGAGCTGCAGGATGACTGGCTTGATTCGGACCCCTCTTCTGACTGTCTTGAGGAACAGATTGTGCAACTAGCACTTTCATTTTCGTGTCTTTCATACGTTTTCTTTCGTGTTCTTGCTCTTCCCTGATTCTATTCTGGTGATACTGGAGCATCTGGAGCATCTGGGACGGAGTATTAGCTTGCCAAGTGCTTTCAACTTTCAAAACTCGATTTTTAATTTGTGGACTTGAATTCTCGACTAATTTAGTAACGAAAAGGTGAGGGTATGACTCACTACTTGTCTTGAGACCACTGTTGATACTGAAACATTTTTCAAATCTAGAATAAAAATCACTAATATCTTCATCTTGTTTCTGTTTACAGGCTGAGATTGCATCCCAGTCTTCCTTTCTCGTTGTCAATAATCTGGGTAAAACTTGAATCAATAATTCTGGTAATTCTTTACATTTATCTCCAAGACCGGTACCTGGTACTCGTGCCTTGTCTTCAGCTTCTAGAGCTGCCCAATCGATCTTTTTCTCTCCCACCTCCCATTCTTTTTCCTTTAACTTTTCATACACCCCTGCGGGTAACAGGACCTTTAACATTTTAATGATATCTGGGTAAGTATATTCTCCCATACGGAGCATGTCTTTTAATTCTCTATGGAACCCCGCTGGATCTTTGTCATGACAGGGAATTAATTTCTTCATTTCAAGAAGTTCCATCTTTGATATTGGAGTGTATACAAACACTCGTTGCATTTCGCCACCCGTTCCTCTAACTGGGTGGACTTCTCGTAACGGATTCTGTCTGTCTATGTAAAACGGTTTACTTTCTGGGGGTGAGACATGAACAAAATGCGGGTTCAGAAACGTTCTATATTTGTGGCGCTGTTCTAGAATGACACTAATTAAATCGGTACCTAGACCTCTCCATTTGTACTGGAGTAACTCGTTCAGAACATCATGTAACGGACCTGGATCAGAGTGTTGACCCTCATACAGAGTAATGAGGTGCTGAATCATATACATACCCACCAGTCGCTGCTCGGCTGGGGGCAGTTTCAGAAACATTTGTGCCACTATTTCGTCTGGAAAAGTGGTAGAATCAGTAATCCATCGGACTGCTGATCGGGCTAGTTCTTGTTCATGCATAGTACTTAATTCACTATAACCGATTCGTGATTTCAGAATGTGATCGGTAGCTTGAAATACTTGTTCTAGAGAACCTTGTTCTGGTGCTGAATGATGAAAAATAGACTTGTGTTCTAGGCGTAAATGGCGATCTGGAAATCTAGATTTTCCTACATACGCTATTCTGGCGGGATTCTCGTCCTCTTCTTCTTCGGGATCAGAGATACTTTCTTTCTCGCTTACTTGTGCTGCTTTACGCTGTTCGTGTATCTTTATTATCTCTTTACGGATTTTCTTGTACATACTCTCCATAGCACCGACGGTCTTGTGCTTACCCTCGGCTATATTATCACTCCACCTTGTCAGGATTCTCATTTCGGCGGAATCTTTAGACGGGTAGTCTTGTTCTCTTATTAGACAATTGATCAGGAACTTTAATATCATGAGCTGGATCTCGGCTTTCCTTTGAGACATAGTCTCGCTAATACTTTCTGGATCATCCCCTGTACGGATGAAACGATATATTCTGTCTAGATCTTCTTTCATATTCGGTAAGGTGACTAGATACTCGGCCACCTTTCTTACGCGGAATGAATATAAAACCATATTATCCTCGCCTGGGACTGGATCATAGCAACATTCGGCAAGGGATTTTCTTATTTCTGCAACAGACTGATATCTAGGCGTACGCTGTGATGCTTGTGCATGTAATTCGGCTAACGTTAAACGCTTGTGTGGCGGCGGGGTTTGAGGAGGACCTCCTCCTGCGGCCCCTAAACTAGAATCATCGACGGACATTCTTCGTGGCGGAGCGGGAAGTTGAAATGCTGGCTGGACCGGGGGTACCGTAGCAGGTACTCCGGTGTCTGGAAGAGCGGGAAGTGCCTGATTTACAGGGACTGGCGGAGCGCGAACAGGATTTGTATATTCTGGGACTGTGTCGTCCAAATAGGACGAAATAAAAATATCAGCTGCGGTCTGTTTGTGACGTAGCTTGGTCGGAACTAATGGTGGCGGGAAATTACTGGATGCCTCTGGGGTCGCTTTTGGCAAGCCCTCGGCAAGAAGAGGATACATACCCTTAATAAGGGCATGCCTCTGTCTGTCTGACTGTTCGGCTTTGACTTGTTCACCTATCTCGATTAATTCTCTTTCTTGGGCTCGTTCTTGGGATCCTCTACTTAACTCTGACTTTCTGACTTCCTTTTCGGTTCTTCTATGCGCTTCTTTACGCCATAACTCGATGGCATCTTTCTGTGACTGTCTGGCTTTCTTTTTCCATAATGCTTCTTCTACTCGCATGATACATTCGGCATCCCATGTACCCGATACGGGCCATCTATACTTTTCTTCTAACTGTTTGGTATACTCTACCCATAAATCTAGATACAATATGGCGCTTATGCCATGTTTCTGATACATAAAATGACCTGGACTGTCCCTAGGCGGAACAGGAACTGCTGCTTCCAGCAGACCCTTTCTAGTTTTTAACTGACGTAACTTGGAAAATATAGGCATGACTGAACTGTAATCTGGACACAATACAATACACAATAAACACGAAATCACGTCACACTCATACCACAACATTACAATACATGAAGAACATTATAAATAACAGTTTGAACAGAATATTACCTGGAATACTGAGAGCAGAAATACAAGAATTTTCTCGAGAACGGAACAGACTAGAATTACTGGATGCACTGCTGTAACAGTACGGAACATACCGGTCCCATAAAGGAACGCATCAAGACCCGTATCCACCTAGGTGAACACTTCGTTTGTGAGTCTGGGCACCACCAACCCACGGACCAGGAGTCAATTTAGATTGGTCCTGTCTAGATACTACCCCAGCAATGGTACTCACCGGGCAGCACGGAACGGAAGGCCTTGGACTGGACTGGACTGCTACGACGACGGACGGACTTCGGACTTCAGTTACGGGTGGGCCTCCGGATACCTCGGACCTTGGACTCTCGGCTTGGGCTCTGGTCGGGACTCGCCGCGTTCCTCCACCGTCTCGTTTGGATGCTGGACCGCCTCCTCCGTCTCCTCCGTGGGCCTGAGGGATACTTGGAGCAGAAATATCTGCCAGTGCACGGTATGGTTCCGTCACGACTGCAGAGGGTCAGGGGGTCGGCGTGGCTTCACCGACGCGTGGGGAAAGGGCAAGTCCCTATTCGGGCGCCATTATGTGGTAAATAAATAAATAATACCCTATTTTTGACTAGGCATATATCATAACAGATAGCTCAATAAATAAGAGTCAAGATTCGAGGTAGTAGGAGTTTCTGCAGGTTTATTACAGCATAAGGACAGGATCAGGACAACCTGCATAGGATGACCCAGCAGCTGCTGGGACCGGGTCTGGGATGAGCGCGCTAACTTTTAATAACAATACATGAGCATTTATACATAGCGCGAACACATAGCATTACATTGCAGTAGGCGTAGCAGTGGGTGGAGCAGAAGGCGTGACGCGTAGCAGTCGCGAAAGATAACAGTAAAAGTAGGTGTAACTGGGCGTATACATAGACATGTGGTGCAAACGTAACAGAATATGTCATGAATGGGCGGAATCATTGGAGGGGGCTACCTAAGGAGCCGGGACCTCTAACCTAATGGTGCGCGTAAACTGGCAATGACGTATTACTAGGAGAAGCTGGGGGCTATGAACTCTGTGCTAGGAGCAGAGACTAAAAGTCTGGAGGGTCGGAGCGACATGTACCTAAACCCTATCTAGTATCTGATGTTTAGGGAACATGTTGATATAAACTAGAAGTCATGAGGGGAAAGGCTAACTTGATTCTAAGACTGGACCATGCATTATTCTACATGTAGTGCGTGATGAAGAATACTAAATGACCATTTAAATACAGTATTTCTCTAACGTGGAGCCGTATAGGCTAGACAATGACGGAAACTATTGATGCAGTTCAGTAGCTTAGGAATGCAGAGAAGGAGGACTGAACTGATAACTGGAACTATAACACACTCTTGGCAGACTCAGAGGCAGAGCCAAGCTGCACCGGGCACTGCGAGGCAGGAAGTAAGTGAAGGGTCGAGGATACAGGTGGGGGCTGTATCGCTCCTTAGCGAGGCTTCAGGAGACAGGAGCTGAATCTGATGTCCAGGCCCTGTTGAGGCCTAGGAACGGGGACTTTATAATGAAATAACGTGCACACTGGGGGACGTGGCAACGTAGCTTTACATAGGCCTAATATTCGTAGTATTCACGAGGACTGGAAAATGACATACCAGAGGTGGACACAACTATAATTGCGTCTTGATCAGACATGGGGAGTAACATATGCATATTGTTCATGCACACATAACATATGATGGATGAGGCGTAGGGACACAGAACATGGCAAAATTTACTTTTCCACACATGCTTCGCACATGCTCAGTTGAGCTTACAGCTGTACCCAACTTGTAACTGTCAGGATGTGACCACCAAAATTAATAACTGTTAAGCCCCTCCCACTTGTTGACTGTACATTCTCTGTATGACCTTGTATGTACCTAAACCAAGCATTTGTACTTTGTACCGCCTTCATTTGAGCCCCTGTGTGGGTATAAAAGGACCAAGCTCCTTCCAGTCAGTGTGCTACCTCATACACTACCGAAGGGTGTTGGTTGTGTGAATGTAGTTCTACCTCATGAGGTTTAATAAACTCTGTATTTTCTTTTCCAGTTTGTGCCAACTTCTTCCTATTGGTCTGAGGACTCTGTGAAGAGAAGGGCGAATCCCTTGCACCGGTAGGCCTTGCTGAGGCTCACCACCACACTGTTGCCATCTCCCTCGGCCCAAGCCTCGTTATTTACTGCGCCAAGTGTGGTTTTAGTTTGACAATGGCGGCCTTCTGTCTGTGTTCCCTTCTCGAACCGCGCAGCAACGTGTTCCTTGGAAACAAACTTTCCTCACTTTTGTGCCTGGCCGGGGGTGGTGCCAGCAGGAATGACTTTTAGGTGCAAATGAGCCTGTTAGTAGAAGACTGGGGTAAGAAGCAGCAATCCACTCGGACATGCGAAAACAATGGCTGGGATGACGCAAACACCCCGATGAGAGGGGAACGGTGAAGTGTTCGTGCCGGGGCAGCCCCCGCGAAGGCAGGTCACTGAGGCGAGGCTGGGGACCGGCGTCTCTCCTTGCTGCACTGCGGTCTCTCGAATGCTGATGGGGAAAGATCCGAGCTCTGTTACTTCTCCGATCTCCTCTCCGGATGTCCCGCAGTGCTGGTCCTGTCACCCCGGATACGATGCGTGAAGTTCACAACTTTGCGGGGACTTTGGTGGGGTTAGGTGCCCTGTGGGCTGTTCCTCTGCCTTGCCCTGTGCGTCTACCTGGCCCCGTGTACTGGCAGGATGCACACCTCTCTCACGCAGGGTAGGCAGGTCCCTGGCAGACAGCAGATCACTCCGACAATCCTCTGGGGTGTCTCACTTCTTCTGGAAGACCTCTAGGGTGTCCGGTTTCGGTCCCAGGAGGCTTGTTTCCGGTCCAGGGAAGACATGGCTTGGCAGTTCGGGCTGGACTATTCCCATGAGGCACAGGGTCAGGGTGATTTGCATATGGCCATGTCTGAACTGGGGTGGTGGAGTGAGTGAAAGAATGATGATGGATTAAACCCAGATCAGTTGACTGGGGGACAGTGTTTGATTTGCTCCAACGCTCCGTCTATCATCCCCTTTGGTATCGCTTTGTTTGCCCTAAGTTAGCAGGGTATGCCCAGACGTGGGTCCCTTTCTCACTTTTGCCACTGGATAAAAGCTAGCCTGGCTGATGACGGCTGAGTAGCCAGAAACCAGCCCCAGGATGCTTGTTTCCGGTCCAGTGAAGACATGGCTTGGCAGTTCGGGCTGGACTGTTCCCATGAGGCACAGGGTCAGACTGATTTGCACATGTCTGAACTGGGGTGGTGGATTGAGCTAAAGAATGATGATGGATTAAACCCAGATCATTTGACTGGGGAGAGTGTTTGATTTGCTCCAATGCTTCTGATAAGTAAAAGGCAGTAAGGGTTCACACTCACTGACCATGATGCTTGTCCTGTTGGCTCTGTGGGATGCAACTGACCATGCCTTTCTTTTTGAAGGACTTTAATGGGTCAATCAGTCTATTTACAATCTTTGTTCAGGAGTGGTTATTAAGGGTCAGTAAGGTTACACCTGAGACTAACCCTTTATTTCAGACATGTGGCTGCTCAGAGGTCACACCAACCTGCCTGTAACCTCTGCAGTAGCAGATAAGCACAAGAGGTGGTTTCACAACTATGCTCATGATACTGATCTGTTTTTTCTGCTCTCTATGAACTATGATATAAATGCTGAGCACGTCACTCCACTAACCGCTTGGAGGGATACCACCCACTTGGCTCTCCAACCTACAAATCTGTGTTAATGATTACTGGGCCTGCATATGTGGTAGAACAACCAGCACCTGAACATATCTCTGGCACGTTATCTGAAGTCAAAATCCTGAGCTTGATATGGACATTGGACTCTGACCTATTCATGAATCGTCAGAAAAACTGCATGAAGAAAAGCAGCAACTGATATTTTAAATTGTTGCTTGAATTACAATCATTATTGTAAGACCAGGACAGAGCACTTCTGGGCAGAGCGACCATTGGAGCTAAATTGCATTACTAGAATGCCGTTTAGGTGAGTTTCCCAAAGAAATTGCTGAATAGGCATCAGAAATTACAAAGCACATCAACCATCAAAGCATCTTTCTCAGTCTCAGAGAAGGCGTCAATGGCTTCCTGTTCCTCTACTGGTTGTGCTTCTAAGGACCATTTTAATGCAAAAATACTAGCTGCGAGGACTGCTTTTTCCGACATGCTTCAACGAGAGTGCCCAGATACACCACAAAACTATAGATAAGGATTGCTTCATTCACAATGCACAATGAATGTGAAAGCTCCCTTTCGGTAGCACGGCCTACAATTTGGAATAACGTTGGAATCTGCAATTATTTGTAATTGTCCTTGGATTCTGAAGGTGCTTGGATATAGTTTCTCTGGGCTTCAGCACTCTAGAAATTTAAAAGGAATTAAATGGTTAAATAAAACAATATTTACTACATATTAACACGCAGAATAGCACATGAACAAGCTCCTTCACAAAGAAAGTTGTAAATGGTCACTGTTGATTCAGCATCGAGATCATATGATCAGTTTAGACCTACAAGTCACAGACTTCTATGCTTCAGTCAGATGTGTCCAAACAAATTAATGTGTAACGAAAGTTGTGCTTCCTTTCGAGATCAGATTGGCATCCCCAGTGTTCAATAATTGCCTACTGGAGGTCACAACTCTCTTAATACCTCAAGGACTCTACAGCTACCTGTACCTGAATGACTGGTTGTCAAAAGCCATCTCCTGAGAACAGCTTATAAAAGCACTGCAAGCCGCAAAATTCAATCTTCAATGTTTTTTTGTTTAATGTTTAGAGCATTAGTGGACACCTATTTTATGGAACAGTTTCCACCAAAAGAGAAGTGTCTGGTATACAAGTACATATTCTGCTCCTGTAGACTCATTAATGTAACCTTGTTTTCCTAGTCTAACAAGCAACTGCACTTACTTCTGTTGTAATAACTGGAGAACCTGAGCAGGAATGTCTCCATACGCAGTGAAGAAGGATATCGGATAGGACCGTGATATCTCTGAAAGGTACCAAATCAGTAATCTGATGGACTGGATAAAGGCTCAGCATTTGATAAAGGGGTATCCATTATAAATGTCCCCAAAGAAATGCTGATGATTTTGGGTTAATCAAGGGATGAGGAGCACATTTGGTTAATCTGATACCCAACAACTCTGCTACCTCAAATAATTTAATCATTATAGCAATGTCCTCAAACTAAGCTATTTGGTTAGCACTTAGAGGGATCTTTCCACTGTTAAAATGAGATGGATTCTAATACAGGCAGAAGGTCAGCATTTTCTATATGTAAATTATAAGAAGAAAAATACCTCTGCTCTCTTAACAAGGTTGAGAACCTCTGGAGTTTGGTTCACAGCATCTCCTTCCCAGTATGCTAACAACTATGAGGCGGGTTTCCTTAGTGGACAACTAATACAACCAATACAAAAAATGTATAAATTACATGCCTTCAGGGCCTCATTTTGATGCATAGTTCACCAGAAGCGAACCTGGGAGCAACCAAAACAAATGCAGAAATCTAACTTCACACATTCAGACACATAACTCAGGGCCTTCGGGGGTGTGTGTTCTTGAAAAGCTGATGCCAGACATTGTTGAATGTTACTCTATCAGTTACAGCCTCTGGGCTCCTTTCTGAGCCCCACTCTAATTAACTTATATGTTAGACCTTTAGCAGAGATAGTGAAACACCTTGTGGTCTCTACTGACTTGTACAAAGATGATATCCCAGCTTATCTTTTCTTTTTCCACTGACTGATCTAAGAATATGACTAAAGTCCAGAGCTGTATGCTGTCACTCCATCCAACTGGATGGAGTACAACGGTCTAAAATGATACTACTGTTTGGTAAACACTCAGTCATGGGGAAATCTTTGGTGGCCAGACAGGCTAAGAACCCATCACCCCCACACCCAAATCCTCTGTGAAAAATCAGGGTATATGGATGGACAACTCCCTTAGTCTCGAGAAACAAGTAACCACTATGGCAGACACTTGTTTTGGTCTTCAGAAAAGACCGACACCTATTATCAGTCTATTCCAACCGCTTATTCAATCTCTTTCTATCCCCCCTAGACTACTGCAACATCCTCCATCTAGGTTGTAAGAAATCTGTCCTTAAGAAGTTACAGTTGGTCCAAAACATGGTGGCCAGCTTGCAGTTTAGCCTCCAAAGTTCTGCTCTAACTCGAGGCTTCTTCGCAAGCTCCACTGTCTCCCGTTGGAGAGGCGAATCCAATTTAAAGCACTTAGCATGGCGCATTGGATGTTGAAAGCTCAAGGTGCTCCCAGCTTGTCTGATCTAATGCAAACCCATCTCCCAACCAGAGCACTTTGCTTGGCCAAGCTAGATCTGGCAGGGACTCTCCAGTTCCACAGGAAACGGCTGCTCTTTTCGAGTTTTGGCTCTGGCTCTCTGGAATAGTTTGCCTCTCGAGGTAAGAAATATCCAAAATCACTTTGATTTCTGGAAAAAGCTTAAAACCTGACTTTTCATTTATTAGGAGGTCCTTATCCCGTCTGCTGCTCTTTTTGTGTGGTATGCTGGTCCGGTAGTTCAGCACTGGGAAGCCCTGTTGCTGGGGCAGCTATGCGCTTCATAAACCCAATGAGCATACCATAACAGATATAGTGGAAACTATCCATACATTCACAAGAAATGGGAAGATGATTATCCTAAGTGCACCCAGTGGGTAAAGTTCAAGTAGCGGATATCAAATGTTTTTCCTTCACACTACATGACAATGTACCTTTCAGGTCACATCTGCTTAGGAATAGAGCGAGAATGCTACATCACCACTGCTTAGCTTCCCTCTGTTGAAAAGTCTGAATGTTGAAGCTTAACTGCAGAGTATATGGAGATTCTCAAGGAAGCTAGATGCCCATCTACAACACAGTATTTGGGGAAGCTTTTGCATATAGCACCTGGATACAAAATCTTCAAGGCAGGACTATAATCCAGAGCAGATCTGAAGGTGACATCAGTTAAAGATGCTTCCTTCTGCTAGGATTGCAAATGAGGTTCCACTTTTCAAGATCTGTGATCCATGCTTTTCAGGGCCAATTGAAGATAAGGTTCCCCCCAATGGTAGTTTTAATCTCATTGTGGACAAGCAATTTACTTTCATTCATATGTAGGTTGTCTCTTTTTGAACCAATGTAAATATAACAGATTTTGCTATTTAAAAGTAAGATTCCTAATTGTTCTGCGCTCAGCCAGGAGTTAACTATAGTCGGGAATGATTAGCCGATAAAACCTTCACAATTTTCTAGAGGGAGAAAGTGGTTCTGAGAAGACATAAATACTTTCTTCACAATGTGGCATTTTATTTCCATATTAACCAGAACACTAAAACACAAATTGCTTTGTTCCGAGCCCTTCACCTTTATACGAGTAAGAATTACATCCTGTGAAATGGGTGCGCTGATATTACATTAAAAAAAAATAAAGATCTGTTTTTCAAGACAGGTGAGCTTGCAGTTTCTTGTAAAGTATAGTGCAAGAAATATCTGATAAACAATGTACCAACAAGTCAAGTCCAATGGGATATTTTCCAGTGTTGTCCATCAGCTAATCTGGACCCTCAAGATCACACTAGGGATCAATCTACAAAAGCTATTTATTTATTTCTGTAGGTGTTTGGTAGTGTGATTGTTGTTGCCATGGGATAAGTTAATAGAGTGTTTATAAAGATATCAGATATAGAGGTATCTGCAGCATTTCTCTAGAAAGTGCCACTGAAAGGAATTTGGAAGGCTGAATGCAACATCCAAATGAGTTTATAGGTTCTGTACCAAATTAGGTCTAGACATGGATATGAGAACTGATATTCAAGCAGAAAATTATCCCAAAACTCTTTACATAAAACAAGTTCCCATTACCGATTTACCTTATAGATTCTATTAGCAGGTTATAAATCTGGGAAGGATCCTTAGCTGACAAAGACAGGTTTATTTATCTCTAACAGATGTTATAAAGTAAGGATATTTTCTCCAGATTTGTAAACTGCCCTCTAATCAGCCATTTGCTCACTCCAAATGAATCTTGGGTTGCATATAGGGTATCCACGTTCCCAAATAAAAATACCGACTACTGTTTCATGTTTTAAGTTGTGTAAGGCCCAGAACATGATACTTAAATGAGACTATAGAATAAATTGACAGTATTCATTTTTAACATTGCTTTTCTGTCTTTGTTTACTTAAATGATCTGCCAGTGATCATTAATGCAGCTCGATAACACATGTTGAAGTGATTTCTTATAATCGCTGTTTTAAGCATGAAATGATAAGAGGAAAATAGCTCCCTGAGGTGATTTTCATTATTTTTGTAGAGGCTGAGACATTAAAATACTGGTCATGTCGGTAAAAAAACATAACAGTAAGGTGGCAACCCTTGTTGCATAACTGAGCAGAAAATTTAAGATTGTTTCCATTATGTCTAGCAGATTGGCATGGTGCAGACCAACTGACTAGCCAAAGATTTATAGGAAAAAGGTCCATTTTTGATATGCCCTGTTACACTCACAAAAACTCCACAGTACAAAAAACGGGTTTTCAGTGCTTCAAATGTTTTAAAAGACAAACTCCACAACTGTTAATATAGCATTTCTTGGTTAATACTGGTAACCAGCGCCAGTGATCATCTTTTCTATATATCCCTATGTTGGAGAACATAGCAAATAGCATTTTTCCTATCTTCAGCCCCATCTCATGCCCACACTCCCACTCTCATATATCTTCATATTTATATTTTTTTCACGCACATATACATGCACCTGAAATTTAGGCTCGATCAAGAACATCCGATAGCTGTAGTCCTCTCAATTAAGCTGAAAACATTTACAGTTAGAAACTCCAGTCAAGTCAGTTGCTGTCGTGAACACTGTGATCGGGCACCGTTTAAACCGCTACTGTTTTTATCAAGTGCTTGCCTCAAGATTCTTTCATCTCTTTCGGTTAGCAAGTGTGAAGTTTTAGACACGCTCAGAAGTGTTAGAGTCAGGTCTACCTGCTATGTAGGGTGACATACTTCTGTTGTTTATATTATCGTCACTGCCATAACATTATGGACACTTACAATAAAAAATGACATGTGTTACATTTTTTTAGGTATAGAGGCAAATGATCTACTTGCAAATCGAGACAGCACATTTACTGTCATACTTATTTTGTTGGTACTTTAGTGTCTCCAAACTTATAAACATGAGATGAGATCAAATATAAAAACACAGGTATCTAACTGTTAATGGGAGAGGCTTCGGCAATCAAATATAAAAACACAGGTATCTAACCATTTATGGGACGTCAGTTGTTTCCTAACACACAACATTTAAATACCAAATCAACTGTACGCATATTTTAAATTAGATCACCAAATAGGAAAGCACAAATGAAATACATTTTTTGTAATTGTGATGAAAACAAAGATTTTAACAGGATCAAGCAAATCAAGACTCTACTAGGTGATGCACAAATGATAAATATTTGCTGGAACTCAATGTCCACACACTGTTTTAGTTCTATATAGTTTTACCAGTAAAACTGTATGTCTATGCAAATTTAGTGGTAATTTCACGGGAGATGTGCTTTTTGTAAATGCCAGTGCGCTACCTCACCAGTGCTCCAAAACACACCTAAGCTACGTACCACACACCCTTACCACTGTCCTGCTGAACTGGCGTAGCACATTTGCTACACTTGTTTTGTGTGTGATGCTTTGATTTTTCACAATCCTTTTGACTTCAGTGATAGATTGACGGCAACAGCTCTTCTCTGATAAATGTTGTAGCAAAACTGAGGTCACGCCAATTTGCTGTGACAAACCAGCCCAGTCAGGCGCCTCCCTGGGCGCGATGCAAACAAGTGCACTTCAGCCCTGCATGGCTCATCACACCGGGGCAAGGGCTGTGACAGAGCATAGTTAAACAACAATTTTTTTTAACCAAGCAGGTATGCGGAGCGGTCTCTCTAGACAAACTCGATTTATAGGCTTGCTATTTTTGCTTCTGCTAAAAAGCAGCCTAGTGCTTAAAAGTAGCTATAAGGTGTTCGGGACTTGCTAACCATATTAGGAATCTTCATAATGTTTTTGCTGGTCATGTCATGCATTGCTGCATTTTTTTTACATTCTGTGTGATCACTGTTCAGATTTGATGTACTAAACCTTGGTTTTAGAAACAAACAATTTATATTTTTACCCATGTTTTTAAGTTCGAGTGTAATGGTCATTTATGAAAGATGGTTTGGAGTTCCACCATTTCCATGAACTCATCTAGTGGAAATAATTCTGACCAGAAAACACCACCCGCACAGTATCGCTCAGTGGACGGTGTATGGGTTGCAGAAACTGGATTTCTAATTCATGTTCCTGCACTGAAGTCCTTGCACCAAGGGATTAAAAATCAATCACAGTGGTTCTAGGGGAACGGTGGACCCCTAGATTGTGACAGTCATTATCTATAATTTGCTGCAAACAAGTGAGAAGAAAAATGGGGAGGCATAAAGCATAAAACTAACTACTGGGCACCTGAAAATCTCCAAAAGTCTCCCCTTGCTTTAGTAGCCCATAATAGTGGCAACATCCTCTGCAGGAAAGTAAGATGATTCAGAATGAACATAGGGCTCAGAGAGGCCAGTAGGGTTGGACACAATCAGGATACACATCAGATGAGAGTATCCGAAAAACCATTGGGTGTTTTGGGAAGGCCACGTGGTTTCAGAGACAAGTTAGCATGCAGAAAGAACATACATTGAATAGACGTTTTCTTTTCCAAAATTTTAAAGCCGAAAGTCACCAAGTGTATCGCTCCCCACCCCCAATACCTTTTAAACCAGTAGATTTCCTCAGGATCAGAAATGCCATACTCCCTCATTTTCAGGACCATGTTAGAGCTCTTCTTTATTGCCACCTCATATCGGTCGCTGCGAGACAGGAAGTTGAGATCCTCATGCTGGAAAACAGGATCGTTCAAAACCAGGTTTTCTGTAAGGCCAAAATAGAGAAGAGGTGAGGGACTGTATCATAGGATAGACATGAGGACAAGTACACCCCTGGGGAGGCTTGAGGTAGGAGAACCCCTGGGATAGGCATTAGGCAGCCTACACTAGAAGTAAACTAGAGTGAAGTATGAGGCAGGGGTACATTAGGGATGTGAAGTTTATATGCGACAAAAGGACATTTCAGAAAGAAGGGGCTAAATAAAACCGAGACATACAAAAAGTGGTTAATGGCGAATAGTGCCAGACCAAGATACACCAATGGGAATGGTGGATGACAGGGCACACCACAATATATGAAGCTCATAAGGATTTGGCAATTAAGAAAAAAAAGAGGAGCAGGACTAGGTATACACTACTGGGACATGGTACACTGGATGAGGAGACTTAATAAGTAAGTACTTGGGTGACTTAATCTGTTGGTACCGTTACGATCTTTCTTGCAAATGATAGTACATCAAGACTATCTATCTTGCCACTTGGAAAATATTAAGCAGGACCATTGCCATCTAGTTATAGCTTCTCTTGTTCATGCTGAGAAAAGGCACTCTGTCCCTAGAAGAAGTAAGCATATTATCTCTCATTACTTTATTGGACACCTCTTTCCCTTCTTTCTCAAGAATAGGACGTTCTCGCTTCCTTCTAGCAAAGACAGGGCAGCCCCTATAGTTGTTTTGTTAAGTTTAGCTACATAAATCCTGTAGGTATTATAATACCAAATAATTTGGGAGCTAATCGGTTTCAAACAAACGTTATTTTGCATGTCATAGGCATACATAAAAAGTATAGTACAGAACATCAAACACTGATTAAAACAGCATAGAATTTGGACAGCGAACTCCAGATTTGTAAAAAGCCTCAAAGGCACAACATGTTAATTTATCACTACGCATATGTCGTAAACATAAAGCAATGCAATACTGTTTACGGTTACTGATACGCAGTATAGGTATAAAAAATTGTTAAGTAAAAAGTTTGTAAAATGTACAAAGAAATAAAATGTAAGAGTTTGGCTACATTTACCAAAGCAAGGACATGCAATTATGTCCGGAGAGCTATACTGCCCGAATGGGAAGCACAGCATGCTCCATATAAAACCTGTTCTAGACTTGAACAATAGGGATCGTTCCCAATCACCCTTGATGCAAAAAGACAGGGTTCAATCCCACCACGCCTTACTGTTGGTTTATGTTATTTGGTAATTTGTCCAATAGTATTTAAATGCTCTAAAAATGATCTTTTAACCCACAGCTTATTTTTCACCATGGATGTAGGGTCCTCAATATCCCATCATAGAAAGATTTGCTTTAACATAAGATAGTCAAATGATCAATAACCCCATCATAATTGAGAAAATCCCTTTTAATTTGGTGATTTTATGTTGTGCGGGGATTCGTCACCATTGAAATCCATAATAATGGACCCAGCATAATCTAGTCCTCCATAGAACGTAGGCCAATTCTCATCTGCAATAATAAATTGAGAAGCATGGTGGTGGTGCCGACAGACGATACAAAGATGATTTTCTTCAAGTTGGAAAATGTAGGAATTCTCACGACCCCACACTCCAGCGCCATATGCTATGGTAGGTAAACATTCTGCTAAAATAGGAGCTTGGTGGACGATCTAAATGAAGCACTGATTGACTGGGCAAAGGTGTGGCATCACAGGATTGCATTCTGACTCCATGATAAGGAGGTATAACCGATTAATTCCAAATATGGATAATTGTAAACTTTCTCCAAACCGTTTTTAGTTAGATTAAAAGCATATAGTGAGAAGCACCCAGGGCCAGAGGACACGGTTTGAGATTTAGAATAATTAGTGCTCAAAATCCAGACTTGACATAAAAGCAGTAAAAGCTGAAACTAATTTCTACAGTGCCCTTGGCGTGCAAGCTAAAATGCCTATATCACCAGTGAATAACAGTACTGGGATTTGGGTTCCCATGATCTTTGGTACATCAGCATTACTACTTAAAAGGTGAGAATACATTTTATTTATGTATAACAAATAAGAAGGAGCTAAGACGCATCCTTGATGTACACATCTTTTTAAATATATGTGCCAGTCAATTTATCTGTTGGAACAAACCTCTTCTGGGCCCTTAGATCACTGTGGCGTCTATTGAGGAAGGAGACCAGTGCAACATCCAGGCCTGTTTCTGGAAGCTGCGACTACAGTTTTAAGTAGTTTGCTCTATCAAAATCCACTGGACAAAATCCACAAATGCTAGATTGATTGCGCATTTCCTTGCTCGATTATACTTGTCAATTATGAGATATAGTTGGAGACACGGTCCCAAGGTGCACTCTGAAACCCTCCTGACAGATGTCTATAATGTTATCACTCCACTGCACTCAGTTATTCCAATCTACCATACTCTAATCCAATGCATCTCACTCCAATGTAGCCCAAACGACCCTAATCTAACCCACCCCACTCTACTCCACTCCAATGTACCCCACTCTACTAGACTCCAATCTACCCCCCGACTCGTCCCCACTCCAACTTACCCCTACTCTACTACAACCTACCCCCACGCTACTCAAACCCTTTACTCCAACCCCACTCCACACCAACTTACCCTATTCCAATCCTGCCAATCTCCCCCACTCCACTCTACTCTACCCCGCCCATCTCTAACACGCCCCTCCCTACTCCAACATGACCCACCCCACTCCAACATGCACCCCTCCAATCCACTGCAATCTGCCACACTCCAGTCTACCGCACTAAAATCTACCCCATTCTACCCCAGTCCACCCCACTCCAATCTACCCCATTAAACTCTACCCCAACCTACCCCACACCACTAACGCTTGGCCATGCTGAACAGCAACACTGGTGTACACAATGGTTAAAACACATTGCCAAAGCCAACAGCTCTTGCATAGGCACGATCTATTGACTTTTCCACTGCTTGTTTTAAATACTAGTTATGACATGCAATGACCAATAAGCAGGTACATTCCCAGTCAAGCAGCAGGGGCTGCTTCTCCTAAATAGCAGAGGAACGTTGCCCCGCACCTGCTTCAAGCAACGGGGGATTGCTGGCACAGGCTGGGTTAGCCTTGGCTCAATAATCCAGGAGCTACTCTCATGCTGAGAGCAGCTCCAATATTGGTCAGGATTCACGTTCCACTTGGCAGGAAGGTAAGTACTTCCCTTGCCTACTTGTGGACATCACACCACGATCGCCGGGAGAGCAGTGCCGCATCAGACGGCAGCATCTTTGTGGTGAGTTGGTCGCATTGCGCCCCCTACATTTTTGTATTGTCAGCCGCCAATGTCAAACATGTGTTAAAAACATTATTTGTGGGACCCAAATGTCCGTGTTACATTTAAATACGTCCATCGGTACACCAGCCAGGCCTTCTGCTTTACTGGATGAGCTTCGTCTTATGGCTAATGCAATTTCTTCAGTACTAAAATCCCAGAATACTACCCGATCTGTTAGAAGAACAGTCTAACGAACATTCAGGAGGTTCATTCAAATGTGGAAAAGTAAATTTTGCCATGTTCTGTGTCCCTACGCGTCCTCCATCATATGTTATCTGTGCATGATTAATATGCATATGTTATTCCCCATGTTTGATTAAAGACGCAATTATAGTTGTGTCCACCTCTAGTATGCCAGTTTCCAGTTCTCGTGAATAATACGAGTATCAGGCCTATGTAAAGCTACGTTGCCACGTTTCTCAGTGTGCACGTTAATGCATTGTAAAGTCCCCGTTTCTAGGCCTCAAAAGGGCCTGGACACCAGATTCAGCTCCTGTCCCCTGAAGCCTCGCTGAGGAGCGATACAGCCCCCACCTGTATCCTCGACCCTTCACTTATTTCCTGCATCGCAGTGCCCGGCCCAGCTTGGCTCTGCCTCTGAGTCTGCCAAGAGTATGTTATGATTCGAGTTATCAGTACAGCCCTCCTTCTCTGCATTCCTAAGCTACTGAATCGCATCAATAGTTACCGTCATAGTCTAGCTTTTACGTCTCCATGTAAGAGAAATACTGCATTTAATGGTCATTTAATATTCTTCATCACGCACTACATGTAGAATAATGCATGCTCCAGTCTTAGAGTCTGTTAGCCTTTCCCCTCCTGACTTCTAGTTTATATCAACATGTTCTCTAAACATCAGATACTAGATACTGCTTAGGTACATGTCGCCCTGACTCTCCAGACTTCAGTCTCTGCTCCTAGCACAGAGTTCATAGCCCCCAGCTTCTCCTAGTAACACGTCATTGCCAGTTTGCGCGCACCATCAGGTTAGAGGTCCCGGCTCCTTAGGTAGCCCCCTCCATGGTTTCCGCCCCATTCATGACATATTCTGTTACGTTTGCATCACATGTCTATGTATACGCCCTGTTACACCTACTTTCACCCTTATCTTTCACGACTGCTACGCATCACGCTTTCTGCTCCACCCACTGCTACGCCTATTGCAATGTAATGCTATGTGTTTGCGTTATGTATATATGCTCATGTACTGTTATTAAAAGTTATCCTTCCTTCCTATGCTTCCCTTGTCCCGATCCTGTCCCCGGCAGCTGCCATCCTATTCCCGTGCAGGTCGTCCTGTTCCTGTCCTTATGCTGTATTAAACCTGCAAAACTCCTACTACCTCGAATCTTGACTCTTATTTATTGAGCTATCTGTTATTCATTTATGCATTCAAAAATAGGGTATTATTTATTTATTTACCACATAATGGCGCCCGAACAGGGACTTGCCCTTTCCCCACGCGTCGGTGAAGCCACGCCGACCCCCTGACCCTCTGCAGTCGTGACGGAACTCTTCTGCGCACCGGCAGATATTTCTGCTTCAAGTATCCCTCAGGCCCACGGAGGAGACGGAGGAGGCGGTCCAGCATCCAGACGAGACGGTGGAGGAACGCGGCGAGTCCCGACCAGAGCCCAAGCCGAGAGTCCAAGGTCCGAGGTATCCGGAGGTCCACCCGTAACTGAAGTCCGAAGTTCGTAGTCCGTCGTCGTAGCAGTCCAGTCCAGTCCGAGGCCTTCCGTTCTTGCTGCCCGGTGAGTACCGTTACTGGGGTAGTATCTAGACAGGGTCAATTTAATTGACTCTGGTCCGTGGGTTGGTGGTACACAAGCCCACAAACGAAGTGTCCACTCCGGTGGATACGGGTCCTGACGTGTCTCTTGATGAGACCGGTAAGTTTCGTACTGTTTCAGCAGTGCATCTAGTTTCTGTTCTAGTCAGTTCTGTTCTCGAGAAAATTCATGTATACTGTGTTCCGTATTCCAGGTGGTATTTCTGTTCGAACTGTTATTTTAAATGTTCTTCATGTATTTTAATGTCGTGGTATGAATGGGGAATAAGTATCGTGTTCATTGTGTATTGTATTGTGTCTAGATTACAGTTCAGTCATGCCCTTGTTTTCCAAGTTACGTCAGTTAAAAACTAGAAAGGGTCTGCTGGAAGCAGCAGTTCCAGTCCCGCCTAGGGACAGTCCAGGTCATTTTATGTATCAGAAGCATGGCATAAGCGCCATATTGTATCTAGATTTATGGGTCGAGTATACCAAACAGTTAGAGGAAAAGTATAGATGGCCTGTGTCAGGCACATGGGATGCCGAGTGCATCATGAGAGTAGAAGAAGCATTATGGAAAAAGAAGGCCAGACAGTCACAGAAAGATGCCATCGAGTTATGGCGCAAAGAATCTCATAAAAGAACCGAAAAAGAAATCAGAAAGTCAGAATTAAGTAGAGAATCCTTAGAACGAGCCCAAGAAAGGGAATTAATCGAGATTGGTGAACAAGTTAAAACCGAACAGTCAGACAGACAGAGGCATGCTCTTATTAAGGGTATGTATCCTCTTCTTGCCGAGGGCCTGCCAAAAGCGACCCCGGAGGCATCCAGTAACTTTCCGCCACCATTAGTTCCGACCAAGCTACGTCACAAACAGACCGCAGCTGATATTTTCATTTCGTCCTATTTGGACGACACAGTCCCAGAATATGCAAATCCTGTTCGCGCTCCGCCAGTCCCTGCAAACCAGGCACTTCCCGTTCCTCCAGACACCGGGGTACCCCTTGCAGTACCTGCTACGGCCCCCCTGGTCCAGCCCGCCATACCAGTTCAGCCCGCATTTCAATTTCCTGCCACACTAGTACGAAGAGGATCAGTCGACGATTCTAGTTTAGGGGCCGCAGGAGGAGGTCCTCCTCAGACCCCGCCGCCACATAAGCGTTTAACGTCAGCCGAATTACATGCACAAGCGTCACAGCGTACGCCCAGACATCAGACTGTAGCAGAAATAAGAAAAGCCCTTAATGAATGCGGCTATGATCCAGTCCCAGGCGAGGATAATATGGTTTTATATTCATTTCGCGTAAGAAAGGTGGCCGAGTATCTAGTCACCCTACCGAATATGAAAGAAGACCTAGACAGAATATATCGTTTCATCCGTACAGGGGATGATCCAGAAAGCATTAGCGAGGCCATGTCTCAAAGGAAAGCCGAGATCCAGCTCATGATATTAAAGTTTCTGATTAACTGTCTAATAAGAGAACAAGATTACCCGTCTAAAGATCCGGCCGAAATGAAAATCCTGACAAGGTGGAGTGATAATATAGCCGAGGGTAAGCACAAGACCGTCGGTGCTATGGAGAGTATGTACAAGAAAATCCGTAAAGAAATAATAAAGTTACACGAACAGCGTAAAGCAGCACAAGTAAGCGAGAAAGAAAGTAACTCTGATACTGAAGAGGTAGACGACGAAAATTCCGCCAGAATAGCGTATGTAGGAAAATCTAGATTTCCAGATCGCCATTTACGCCTAGAACACAAGTCTACTTTCCATCATCCAGCACCAGAACAAGGTTCTCTAGAACAAGTGTTTCAAGCTACCGATCACATTCTGAAATCACGAATCGGTTACAGTGAGTTAAGTACTATGCATGAACAAGAACTAGCCCGATCAGCAGTCCGATGGACTACTGATTCTACCACTTTTCCAGACGAAATAGTGGCACAAATGTTTCTGAAAATGCCCCCAGCCGAGCAACGACTGGCGGGTATGTATATGATTCAGCACCTCATTACATTGTATGAGGGTCAGCACTCTGATCTAGGCCCGTTACATGATATCCTGAACGAGTTACTCCAGTATAGATGGAAAGGTTTAGGTACCGATTTAATTAGTGTCATTCTAGAACAGCGTCACAAATATAGAACGTTTTTGAACCCGCATTTTGTTCATGTCTCACCCCCAGAAAGTAAACCATTTTACATGGAGAGACAGAATCCGTTACGAGAAGTCCACCCAGTTAGAGGAACGGGTGGCGAACTAGAACGAGTGTTTGTTTACACTCCGATTACAAAGATGGAACTCTTAGAGATGAAAAAATTAATTCCCTGTCATGATAAAGATCCAGCAGGGTTCCATCGAGAATTAAAAGACATGCTCCGTATGGGAGAATACACGTATCCAGATATAATTAAAATGTTAAAGGTTCTGTTGCCCGCAGGGGTGTATGAAAAGCTCAAGGAAAAAGAATGGGAGGTGGGAGAGAAAAAGATCGATTGGGCAGTTCTAGAAGCTGAAGATAAGGCACGAGTACCAGGTACCTGTCTTGGAGCAAAATGTAAAGAATTACCTGAATTATTGATTCAAGTTTTACCCAGATTGTTAACAACGAAAAAGGAAGACTGGGATGCAATCTCAGCCTGTAAACAGAAACAAGACGAAGACATTAGTGATTTTTATTCTAGATTTGAGAAATGTTTTAGCATCAACAGTGGCCTCAAGACAAGTAGTGAGTCATACCCTCACCTTTTTGTTACTAAATTAGTCGAGAATTCAAGTCCACAAATTAAGAATCGAGTTTTGAAAGTCGAAAGTACCTGGCAAGCTAATACCCCGTCCCAGATGTTACAGATGCTCCAATACCACCAGAATAGAATCAGAGAAGAGCAAGAACACGAGAGAAAGCGTATGAAAGACACGAAAATGAAAGTACTAGTTGCACAATCTGTTCCTCAAGACAGTCAGAAGAGGGGTCCGAATCAAGCCAGTCATCCTGCAGCTCCCGTTAAAGGGAACTGCAATTATTGTAAACAGCCAGGTCATTTTATAAACGAGTGTGCAGTTCTGAAACACAACATAGCTACTGGTAAGACTAAAGAAAGACCACGTCCGCCTAGACAAGAACAAGTTTTACAGATTCCTCAGCCACAGAATGCACCACAGACAGTTACAGCACCGCAGCCCATCGCTGCAACACAGCATGTTACACAGCAAATGTATCAGTATGCACAGTCCGAGTATCCAGAGTACCAGCAGTATTCATGAAACAGCCTAGAGAGGGAGGTAGGCTTGCCTCTCATCGAGATACCTGTAGATCAAGAAGGTCCCTATGTTCATAGTCAAGTATTAGGGAAAGACAGAAAGTTTTTGATTGATACAGGGGCAAGTAGGACCACAATTAGTCACGCCGAAGTTCCAGGGGCTCCGCTCTCAGGCTCTAGAAATGTTTCCCTTGGATTTTCAGGAAAACCCATCGTAAATGAAATATCAAAGCCAGTTACTCTAGAAGTAGGTCCATTGTCCCGTACTACTGACCTGTTACTTACTAAGTCATGTCCAGAGAATTTATTAGGCATTAAAACACTGAAAGAGTTAGGTGCAGTTATATGCTGTTCCCCGGAGGGAATACGATTGTTCCTGCGTGACTTCAAGGGTCACTATGTATTACGAGATTTTGATCCGAGATTGTCTAATGTTCCGCAGCATTTATGGGCGCAAGGTCCAACTGATGTAGGTTACATGCAAATCACACCCCATCGTGTGACTCTCAAGCCAGGTGTAGTGTTACCACGAATCAGACAGTACAGATTGCCACCTGAGGCTGTAGCAGCCTTATCCAAAATTATTGACGAGCTCATCGCTCAAGGAGTAGTTGTAGAAACTGACTCCAATGTATGCAATTCTCCGATCATTCCAGTCATGAAACGTACTGATCCAAATGCACCCCCAGTATATCGATTAGTGATTGACCTACGAGATCTTAACAAATGTATTATTCCTCAGTACCCAGTTGTCCCAGATATCTCTTCCTTATTGACAGCCATTGATTCCGAAGCCACGTTCTTTACTGTAATCGACCTCAAGAACGCATTTTTCAGTGTTCCCATTCATCCAGACAGCCAGTTTCTTTTCGGATTTTGTTTAAATGGAAGGAGCTATATGTTCACACGAGCTCCTCAAGGTTTCACAGAAAGTCCTAGTATTTACAGTCAAGCACTCAAGAGACAGCTTGATAATGTTCACATGCCAACTGACACTGCCCTGCTCCAGTATGTCGATGATCTACTGATCACAGCCCGTTCTGAACGTGACTGCGAGCGAGCGTCACTGACGGTTCTGTATTTCCTAGCCGAGATGGGGCACAAGGTGTCCCCTTCGAAGCTTCAATTCTGTGTCCAGCAAGTGGTATACTTAGGACACTTACTGTCCAAGAGGGGTAGGCAGTTGACACCTGACCGTATCCAGTTAATAGCGAGTCTTCCTCAGCCCAAGACCCAGAAGGAGGTACGTGCTTTTATCGGCCTCACTTCTTACTGCCGACAATGGATTCCTCAGTATGCATTTCTAGCCAAGCCACTGATACAGTTAACGACACAGGAGACAGCCGTATCGTCTGTCCTCCCTTGGACATCTGAACATACACTCAGTTTCAATGAGTTAAAGAAAGCCCTATGTCAAGCTCCAGTTCTAGCCACACCGAACTACAGTAAGCCTTTTACACTTTTCGTCACTGAACGTGAAGGTACAGCATTATCTGTTCTCACACAAGATCAAGCAGGACAATACAAGCCTTGTGCTTATTTTTCGAGCACATTGGATCCTGTAGCCCAGGCTCTGCCTGCGTGCCTCAAGTCAGTTGCAGCCACAGCACTAGCTATCAGACAAAGTGATTCCATAGTATTAGGACACTCCCTGACAGTACAAGTTCCACACTCCGTGGAAGTTCTTTTAAACCGAACACAGACTCAGCACTTGACAATCGCACGTTTAACAGGTTATGAATTGACACTGTTCCAGCCACACATAGAAATCAGACGCTGCAACATCCTGAACCCTGCTACACTGTTACCATCAGTTACTTTAAGTCCGGACACACACGACTGTGTGGAAGTAGTCAACATCATGACAAAGCCAAGACAAGATCTGACAGATATTCCATTACCAGATCCCGACCTGACACTTTATGTGGATGGTTCATGTATGAGAACAAGTACAGGAGAACTAGTCGCCGCATATGCAGTGACTACTGACACCGAAGTTATTGAGACACACCGTATTGACACCCTGTCCGCTCAAGCAGCAGAGCTAGTTGCTCTGACACAAGCCTGCATACACGCTAAGAACCGGAAAGTTAATGTTTACACAGATTCACGCTACGCATTTGGAGTCGTACACGACTTTGGAGTGCTCTGGCAGGAGAGAGGTTTCATGACTTCTCATGGAACCAAGATTCAGCATGGTCTCCTTATTCAAGCTCTGTTAGATGCCATACATTTACCGACATCCATTGCTATCATGAAATGCAAAGCACATACGAAAGTTACTGACATTATTTCCCAGGGTAACGATCTAGCAGATCGCACAGCCAAGCTTACAGCAGACTCCAGACATTCCAGTTAACATGACACACACTCCAGATCCGATTACATGTATGACAGTTAAGGATCCTACTCAAGATGTCATAGATATCCAGCTACATGCTACTCCCGATGAAATCAAGAAATGGTCCGAACAAGGAGGGGTCCAGACAGATCAAGGATGGGTGACGAAGGGTAGAGCCACATGGTTTCTCCCCGACTCTATGGTTCAAGTCATTATCAATACCGCACATAGTCCAGCACATTTAGGAGAAAAAGCTATGTTAGACAGTATCCAGAACATTTGGTTCAACAAGCATTTACGAGCTGCAGCCAAGCAGAAAGTCCGTACCTGTATGATATGTTGTCAGTTTAATCCAGGTAAAAGTGTCCCGGTGGAACAAGGGGGATTCCAGCCTCCTGACCACCCTTTTGAAGTCCTCCAGATGGATTATATTCAGATGGAGCGATGTCGAGGTTTCAAGTATGTCCTTGTAGTTGTATGCGCTTTGTCCAGGTGGACAGAGGCATATCCAGTCCCAGATTACACAGCCGCGACCACTGCCAAGCAGTTGGTTCGTGAGTTCTTCCCCCGTTATGGACTCCCTAGGGTCGTATATTCTGATAACGGCCAGCCATTCTCCTCAGAGTTAATGAAGCACGTTTCCCTTTTGTTAGGATACCAGTGGAAGTTCCATTGTGTACGCCATCCTGAAGCAGCAGGTCTCGTAGAAAGACATAACCAGACCCTGAAAATTCGCATCGCAAAAATTTGTAAAGAGAAAGGTGTGGACTGGCTAGTAGCTCTGCCAGTCGCTTTGTTCTATATGCGCATGGTCGCACATTCCAGATCAGGTCTGTCCCCGTATGAGGTCGTTTTCGGCCGCCCCCCTAACATGTGGGGTACTCCTAGACCCCGAAGTATTACCGATGTTTCAAGTAATATGCTGACAGATTACCTAGCTTCCTTGATGTCTGCCCTCAACTCTTGTCGTTCACAGGTTGCCGCCGCATTTCCAGACAATACCGAGGTGGCACCGCATGAAATCGTTCCCGGATCCATGGTCTTAATTCGCAATTTTGATCGCTCAAGTCCGCTGGAGCCACGCTGGAAGGAGCCCCGACAGGTCCTCCTCGCCACCCGTACGGCCGTGAAGTTGGAGGGTCGCAAAGGCTGGGTGCACCTTTCGCACGTGAAAAAGTTTTATGGACTGAAACCGGTCTCAAAGAACATTTCCCAGGATTTGAAGGACTGCCAAAGTACTATTCTTAAGGACTGTCCCGCAAAGAACAATGATACTGCACCCTCCCCGTTAGAGAAAACTCCGCAGCAGGAGTATAAGTTGAAACTCCGGTCTAGTAAAATAAGTCAGCCAGTTTGATTGTCTAAGTCCTCCCCTAGGTGAAACGGTTAGACTGTTTCTGACATGTATAAAATAGACCCCCATAGTGAGAGAGTTAGTCAAAACTCAATCCGATGTATCGTTTTTCTATGTTTCATATTATTTCTCAGCATTATGATTTCCTGCACCAGTTATGCGTTTTACCTGTATTTTCCAGTTTCTCATGTAAATACGTCTTCTAATGTTACAGTAGAGCACACGTTTAGTGATCTGCCTCCTCATGAACTCTCTTACCGCCTCGCTATGCGAAATAATACTTTCATCCGCATGTTACATTATTCACACCAGACCAGCAATGCCACTAATTGTTGGGTGTGTGGTCGACTCCCCCCTTTCCAGACACCGAAGGGAGTTCTGCCACTCTTTCCTTATCCGTTTTCACATAATGGTTCGTGTGGAGCATGGTCCACGTTAACGTCGTCCTCAACAGATATGTCTTTTCTTAACAGTACATGTTTTCCAGACAAGCAAGGTCTTCCCCACAGAACCGGGTTAGATCTAGAAAATGAAGTGTATAATTTAGGTAATTATTCTTCGAATTTCATGGTCCTGAATGTTCAGTCTGATACTACTCCAGACTTACCTGCTATTTCAGTACTACCAGTCAAAGGCGAATTATGTGTCCGAAATAATGGTTCCGTACATGTAGGACATAGTGATTGTACTACTATTGTCAAGTATAGTGACAGTAGGAAATCTATTTTCAAAGCTTCACGTCATTCTTATTTTATTTGTGGTCAGACCGCATATGTTCGTCTGCCCCTCGATTGGGAGGGAACCTGTTACATTGCCTTCCTACTGCCACCGGTTTTTCTAGCCCCACCCGATTACCATAGGAATTCCCACCTAGTACATACTAGACACAAGAGAAACCTCCCGATTGTCGATTATACTGAAACTGCTCTAGAACAATATATAGATATCAATAAAGGTGTCTTTCCTTATTTAGGTACAATTGTGAATAGTAAACTGATACGTAGATTAACCAGAACCCTCGAAGCAGTAGTAATTGAGACTACTTCTGCTCTAAGTAATTTAACCGAAGAACAATCCTTTATGAGAATTGTCGTGCTCCAGAATCGTCTCGTCCTTGACGTCATATTGGCCGATAGGGGCGGGGCCTGTAGAGTCATCGGATCTAGTTGCTGCATTTTCATTCCAAATAACGCGCCGTCTGTTTATTCAGCTATAACCAGACTTCATAAAATTGCCCATCTGTTACACCAAAATCCAGGCACCTGGACATGGTCCGGTTGGTTCTGGAATATAATTTCCGCCTGGGGATGGAAAGTCTTGTCCTTTCTAGGTATTGCAGTAGCGATCATATTTAGCTGCTGCCTCTGTATACAATGTGGCCCTGCGATTTGCGGCATTTGTGCTACCTCTTGTATTCCTAGTCCCAAGCCCCGTTCTAAATCCCGTTCCAAGAAAATTCGAGACGAGCAAATGATACTGTATGAAATGATAGATGGTATCATGAATATTGATGTTTCCTGAAGGAAACGTAGTGACAAGGAGGGAATGTGGAAAAGTAAATTTTGCCATGTTCTGTGTCCCTACGCGTCCTCCATCATATGTTATCTGTGCATGATTAATATGCATATGTTATTCCCCATGTTTGATTAAAGACGCAATTATAGTTGTGTCCACCTCTAGTATGCCAGTTTCCAGTTCTCGTGAATAATACGAGTATCAGGCCTATGTAAAGCTACGTTGCCACGTTTCTCAGTGTGCACGTTAATGCATTGTAAAGTCCCCGTTTCTAGGCCTCAAAAGGGCCTGGACACCAGATTCAGCTCCTGTCCCCTGAAGCCTCGCTGAGGAGCGATACAGCCCCCACCTGTATCCTCGACCCTTCACTTATTTTCTGCATCGCAGTGCCCGGCCCAGCTTGGCTCTGCCTCTGAGTCTGCCAAGAGTATGTTATGATTCGAGTTATCAGTACAGCCCTCCTTCTCTGCATTCCTAAGCTACTGAATCGCATCAATAGTTACCGTCATAGTCTAGCTTTTACGTCTCCATGTAAGAGAAATACTGCATTTAATGGTCATTTAATATTCTTCATCACGCACTACATGTAGAATAATGCATGCTCCAGTCTTAGAGTCTGTTAGCCTTTCCCCTCCTGACTTCTAGTGTATATCAACATGTTCTCTAAACATCAGATACTAGATACTGCTTAGGTACATGTCGCCCTGACTCTCCAGACTTCAGTCTCTGCTCCTAGCACAGAGTTCATAGCCCCCAGCTTCTCCTAGTAACACGTCATTGCCAGTTTGCGCGCACCATCAGGTTAGAGGTCCCGGCTCCTTAGGTAGCCCCCTCCATGGTTTCCGCCCCATTCATGACATATTCTGTTACGTTTGCATCACATGTCTATGTATACGCCCTGTTACACCTACTTTCACCCTTATCTTTCGCGACTGCTACGCGTCACGCTTTCTGCTCCACCCACTGCTACGCCTATTGCAATGTAATGCTATGTGTTTGCGTTATGTATATATGCTCATGTACTGTTATTAAAAGTTATCCTTCCTTCCTATGCTTCCCTTGTCCCGATCCTGTCCCCGGCAGCTGCCATCCTATTCCCGTGCAGGTCGTCCTGTTCCTGTCCTTATGCTGTATTAAACCTGCAAAACTCCTACTACCTCGAATCTTGACTCTTATTTATTGAGCTATCTGTTATTCATTTATGCATTCAAAAATAGGGTATTATTTATTTATTTACCACACAAATTGTAATTTTTCAAAAATGTGATACCCAGCGTGTGTCCGTAATGTGATTGTTAATAACAGATGAGGTAGTGTCAGAATTATTAATTGAATTAACCACCTATCAAAATCGCATAGTATTTCTCTTGGCTGCTGTCTCTGTTAGTTGTGCCACGTGTAAATACTGCAAATTCCTTTCCTCTGCGTTAAAGCAGACTTGTATAGTAATTGATATGCATTAACCTCCATTCTATCACTTGGATTCTTTGCCAGAGACTTTTGTAAATTCCAGTTAGCCATAGAACAGGAATGGTTAAACCAACAAGGACATCTGGCCTGCTAATCAGTACGTGATTGTATGTGTGCATTTCTTATGTAACCACACAAAAAAAAGATTCCATTGCCTGGTAATGACTGGCATCATCTGGAAGACACATCATAAAAACCTTCAATTTGAGTTTTTATGTTTTTGCACAGAAATGGGAAGGATTCATTAAACGCCAGAGTTCCCTGAAATGGAATACCCATATAGAAGCCCTGAAGGCCAGGTGTTGGCCTAGGTGAGTAGCTTGAAAAAATTCAATAAGGATTTTGGAGAAATGTCATAAAGACCAGTTTAAAAAGCCTACATAGCTATGTTACCCTTAAAATTTAAATACTGTGCTGAGCTGCTGTATATTGGTGGCAAAAGTAGGGGGAACGCAGAGGAGGGGAAATGTGTAGAGAGATTATTGTCCCTTCCTGGTTCCGCCATGATTCAAGCAGTAAGCATGGAAAGCGGCATCATATCATGGAACATACTGGCCCAAATGGCACTAATAAGATTCTGGAAAATATTGAGTGCGGTGGGAAGTGGGAATTGGGAGACAGAAAGTTTCCCAGTGGTGTAAAAATGAAATCCTGCAAAGTGAACTGAAATGGGCAAAAGTGTAAGTAAAAATCTGGTGACAAGTCCGTAGGGATATGAAGGTAAAGCTGAGCCTACAGAACTTACAAATTGAAATTTCAAAGAGTGAGTTAAAGACATTAGGTAAAGACTTGTGCTATGAACATAAATCAGCAGCACTTGAGGGTGGGAAAAAAAACTATTTGTACAACTTATGTTAAAATCTTGGCAGAATATGGATGTATGTGGATATATTACCAAATTGTTGACTTGGAAGTGAACTATTAAGAATAAGGATTGGAATTAATCCCGGTCAAATTATCGACAATGTAAAACTGAAAATGATCCAAACAGGAGGGAAGTGTACCCGTCATCTGATTTTGCACTTTTTTAGGACTGTTTAAAAGTTTTACCTCAGCAAAGACAGTTTAAACACCCATTATTTAAAAAAATATGGAATTAGGAGTTGCATGTCAGCTGTAGAACTTTTAATTGATATGTGCTTTCTGGGTATAATGTGCCATAGGTAAGTTTATGACTGCAGTTAAAAAAGTAATTTTAGTGTAAAAAAAGAATGGTGTAAAGTAATTTATGTGATTGTATAATAAGGCTAGGTATTCATACTTGTGAGCACATTTTTAAAACATAATTAGATTTTCATATGATTTTATTACATGAAATCTAATTATGGTAAATTAAGCCTGTATAAAATGAAAAAGTACATATATATTGTGATTATGGATGTAAATCGGTGTGTCATTTAAAGACCTGCGGTATACATAAACACGAACTTGAACTGAGCTCGCACAGCTGTATGTGAATGAGCAACATGTTTCCTAGAAACTGTATGTGGAAGCGCAAAATAAGTTAATAAAGGGTTATGGTCCCCGAACTTTGCATTTAAAATAGGTACTTTTTATATTTTTTAAAAAAAGCCCTAGGAGGAAAAGGCATAATGAGTTGAACCTCACCTGTGCCCAAAACATGTTGGTAAGATTGTATATCACGGGAGTGGGGTGTCATAAGACTAGTGTGCATTATTTAAAACATGCCTTAAGAAAATAATTACATAGTGAATTTGCCCTCACATCTTTGTGTGCAAATAATGTTGACATGTCATCCTTATTGGTAAAAGTGCATGGAATAAATGTATTCTGGTGTATTTTAACATTTAAGTCGCCACATATTATGGGAAATGCTAAAAGTGCTAAAACTCGTTGAAAACATTTACCCGCCTCCTCCAGTACCCACCAGACTTTGTGGCCAACAGGGAATATAGGCAAAGAAATCTTTGTACCTAGCAGCTGCAAGGAGTGTCTGCGCTGCGGGATGCCAAAAAGCACTATAAGCGCAGAAAACCCTGGCCCGCCTCTTCTCCCAAACAGCAGGCTTTGTGGCTGACCGAGGTTACTGGACACACCAACTTCATGCCATCTCCAAGGTAGAGACAGTCTTGTCTTTTTCCCTGCCACAAACATTTTAGTTAGGTTGGGTAGGTCTATCTATATAGGATTTGTTTAGCGTTTAGTAACTATTATTGGTCCAAGGTCTCTCCTGTTCTATAGGGCTGCTGTCACGAAATCCTAGAACAAAACAGCAACCAGCTGTCTCCAAAAAGGTAAGCAATCCATCTGCTTCGCTTATTGGATGATTTTTCTCAAGTCTAAAATCACATAGCTTAACCACATTGTTACTTGCTCTCAGTGCCGGGTTTTTGGAGTGCTTCCCAACACTGTGAGGCCTCACTATTGCCACATGTAGGCCAGGTTTTGCCCTCAAAAATATTCAGTGAGCCATTAGTAAATGCGGTCTTCCTTGGCTTCTTTTTTAAGCCTGTGGATGTGAATGCTGTCTTGAGTAGACCAGTTTTCCGGGTCTTCACATTTGTCCATTAGCACTTTTGCCTGAGATTCAATTTGCGCAATCGAGGTGTGCATGAGTTTTTTAATCTCAGTACTTTAATGTTTTTCCAAGATAAAAAATAACACAAAAAAGCAAGGTATCATAAATATAGGAACCCCCACCCTCCCGCAGACCTTCCTTTGTGCCTTCCAGAGTTTGAGGTAGGATATGTATAGAAGTGAAGGAGAAATATGAACAGTTTCCTACCCAAGAGACATCCAGGCCTTAGATTGCTAATGAACAAATAGTTGATGTATAACGAGAACTCTGCAAAACTAATAAAACCGCAAAGTTATTTGTTAGCCCTCCGAGATAAGTCATGTAGTCACGGATGACAAATAGTGGTTTAACTGAATTCTGTGTCATTTGTGAACTATTAAACAATAATTAAATTAATAACCAAGCTGTGAGTAGCAAACACTATAGTTGGATTCATATAAACAGAAGGGCAGGGAACAAGTTATGACAGAGTGCCGAGATTCAACAACTGTGTTCAGCTCTATTTCTGCTTTATGGCCAACAGGTCTTTTTGGGAGATTCAGTTTAAGACTTAAGGATTAAAGGGATATAAATGAAGTGATTCTATTGAATTAGTGAAGGGCTACTATTTGATTAGGTAATGTGTCTCGGACAACGGACGTATGCTACAAGGAGAGGCGTTAAGACCATGGAATACGATTTAGGGTGCTTATTTAAGGGAAATTGGCATTGAATGTTAGTAGAATTAAAGTGGGTATTCGGGTTGGCTTGTTCAGTGGTTAGAGCATAACCAGAGTAATCTTGGCATTCAAACCCTCTGAACTTGTAAAACAAAAGATGCAGTTTTTTTCAAAAATCAGTCTGCGACTAGATCTCTTGAGAGCAATATCATGGAAATTTGGTTGTTGCAATATCTATTTCAGTCTCTACTATATTCTCCAGGAAGAACAAAAGTAAATTTTGTGATCTCCCGTTCTATGAGAATACAGATTTGGTAAAAGGAGAATGGGAGATTTATGTTCCGTAGTCCAAGCTATATTTATTTATTTTTATTTATTTATTTCCATTTATATAGCGCATTATCACCCCGAGGTCTCTAAGCGCTTGTACATAAAAGGAAACCAGTACTACCGAAACCAGATGTCTAAACTTATAGCACTCCCCATGCTTCCCGAAAAAGTTTGTTTTTAATGTTCGGCGAAAGAGCAATAGATTGGACTCCTTGCGGAGACTAATTGGCAGTTTATTCCACGCTGCTGGAAGCAAAGTAGAAAGAGCACGCCCGCCCATAGTGGACAGGCGAAAGCGTGGATTGGCCAGAAGAGTAGCTTCAGAGGACCGTAGCGCCCTACCAGGGGTATAACCAGTGAGTCTGGTCTTGATGTAGCTAGGCGCATTGCCATAGAGTGCCTTGTGTGAAATGCACAGTCCTTTGAACAACGCCCTCTGTCTAACTGGGAGCCAATGTAACTGATGCAGGAGAGGGGTAGCACGCGTTTTCCTTGGCATCTTAAAAATTAATCTCGCGGCATCATTCATTACGATCTGCAGCCTCGCAAGTTGCCGCTGGGGAAGTCCTAAGTATAACACATTGCCGTAATCCAGACGCCCCAGGATCATAGCTGACAACACTTCTTAAGGTGGAAAAAGACAGCAGTTGAGAAATCTTGCGAAGCTGTCTCAGAAGACCAACACATGTGCCAACCACTACGGACACCTGTTTGTTCATAGACAGGTTACTATCGATGTGAATTCCCAAGCTTTTCACCACGGTTGCTGGTTCCGGTGCCCTACCCAACTCCTTGGGCCAAAAACCGTCATTCCAGGGGCTGCCCTAGCACTAGGAAACCTTACCTTATAGCAAAAGATGGTGATTTTCTTTCTTTCCCACGTGATATACTAGAATTCATCTGCAGATAAAAGTTTTAGTTGACATTATATTAGAGGTTTTCATGCAAAAAGCATTGGGCTATGCTGTTAGGAGTGCTTGGTGGCCTGCATGATGGCAGAATATGTGCTCTCTCAAGCTCAAATTCTTTGTTGAAGGAAAGATCAGTTCCTGTAGGGATTCAGTTTTCTATAAAGATGGTGCAAGAATTCACTTGGCCTTCCATTCCTTCAGGTATCCTGAAGACTCAACTATTTTCCTCCTGTATCTCTCTCTCAGGGCTGCAACTTCTTTTCACAAATTGAGGGCTTTTTTATTTTATGATGGTCAGATCTCTTAATTTTAACATCTGCATTTTCTGGGTTACTTATTCTGTTTTCAGTCTCTGTAATTCTTTCTGTTAGTTGCTTGATATCATTAAACATCCCTTGGACTTCCAGTTGCATGAGGTTGTTATCGCCTTGAATGCTTTCAACAAGCTTATGGACATCAGAAAGTTTCTTGAGCATTCGTTCAGTGGATCCATTGATGCCGGATTTGTTATTTTATTGGTGACCCAGGATTTGATTTGTCTGCTTTTGTGCATCTGGGGCTAGATATTTAGTATTTTTCAGACACCTTGATAATTTCATAAGGTAGCTATAAAAGTCTGTCATGAAAATTCAGCATGTCAAATCTGCTGTAGATACGGATTGTATATATATACATATATATAAGTCGCTGCACAGTTTAATTCAAGATTCTGTTAGTTTGTGGCACTCTTTGGAATTGATTGTCCTTTCAGACAGACTTCTACTGAGTAGTGAAGTTGTGATTAATGGTTAGGGGCGATGCTATGCATGCAGTTCAGCAGAGCTGCACATGTTAGCAAAACAGCAGGGTCATCATTTGAGCTGCAGAGGTCATGAGACATACAAAACTGGCAACACTGTTACAGTTAATAGGAGCCAGCAGAAATGAACAACTGAACCAGCTTCTCAGGCCTAACGTGGTGAGCAATTTCAGTGGATGGTATGCCAAACAGACTGTGCTAAAACAAACTGCGTATAAGTGGGATAAATGCAGTTGTGCATTGATACACTTTGCTCCGGAGCACATGAGAGAGAAAACCCTGCGCTCAATTAGAGGAAAAAAATTGATTGATAGTAAAGTCTTAAACTGCTAGGGGGGGCGTGGCTTGGACTCCGCCGAGCATGGTCGCCTGAGCCCCGAGCTCCGGGCCGATCTCGGCATTTATCCTGCTCGATTCCCTCCCGGCGGCACCACCGACCCAGCGTGGTTCCTGGAGGACGAGGGGCACCTCGCCGGCGGCTGGGCATTTGAAGGGACCCGCGGCTGCCTTGCAATCGGCGGCTGACATGGAGCCTAGGCTGCGGCGGCCGGCCATTTTGCCGAGGGCCTACTGCCGCTTTTGGATCCCCGGCCTCGATTACGGAGGGGCCGCCGAGAGACCTGATCCCCCGCGGATGTGCGGGAGCCGGTGCTGCCCAGGAGACGGCCCTCTGGCGGGGGTAGACGCGGGCACCCAACGCTAGTGCCCGCGTGCCGGTTGCGACGACTGGCCGGCAGCCACGAACGGAGGACCCAGTCGAGGAAGGGCTGTGGCGTCCTGCGCTCAGGCAGCGGTGTGGAGTAATCCGGAGGGGACCATCGCCTATGGCGGACCCGGCGCTGAGAGGTGCGGTTCTGATCTGTGGCCGGCGATCTGGCGCACCGGGGCCGAGGGTCCCGACCTAGGAGCGGAGCCTCCTTGGAACTAGGAGCGGGGGACGGCGCTCGGCCTGCTGAGGACCCGGTCGTTGTGCTGGAGGGCTGGGGGCCGGTGGGCACTCGGATGGCCTGAGATTGAACTGAGGGGGCCCTGCCCTTGGCCCGGTGAGGACGCGGGCAGTGGCGCCTTGGTGTCTACATCACGGGACCCGGTGCATAGGAGGCCTCTGGACGCCCTGCATCAACGGGGCTGGTCCCCCTGTCACGAACTTCTCATCGCAGACCCCAGTGTACACGGGCGAGGGCCTGGGGTCACATTGGAGCTCCCCCGGGCGTGGGATCTGTCCTCCGGATCTCCTGGCGCTCATCAAGGGGCCGGGGCGGCCTAGCGTCACTGGCGAACCGCGTCGGCGGTCGAGGGGACTAGTGAGTGGGACCCCCAATTGGGCACCGAGCGCCTGTGGACCTGCTGCGCCACCCGGAGCTATCTTGTGGACGCCGCCCTGTTTCCTGGCTCGGCCGAATAAGTGGAGGTGCACGTCGCGACCCGGGGCTCACCACGGGACAGACTCCTGGCGCTTGGCGTACTTGCGAGTTCAGGTGGTGCACCATGGGGAAACCACGGAAGGGAGCGGGCACGGCTCCAACGGATCAGGCTGAGGACTCCCTTGAGGCCCACGATCAGCGTCCGGCGGATGGCCAGACTACAGGACTGCAACAGCGACAGATGGACCAGATCCTCAAAGCCATAGGGGACACGAGAGAAGCGCTGCGCCAGGACATTGCACAGGTTTCCACGGGCCTCGGCCTATTGAAGGCGGACCACGACAAGCTCGCTGACAGAGTCAAGTCTGCGGAGCTGGCGCTGGAGACTCTGGGACCGGCCCAGAAAGCGACGGACGCCACACTGGAGGACCTAGCGCGCAGGGTGCAGCAACTGGAAAGAAGAGCGGCTAACGCAGAAGGGCGCAACAGGCGCAATAACATCCGAGTGGTGGGTTTGCCCAAAAATGTCGAAGGGGACGACATGGTCTCATATCTTGAAAACTGGTTGCGGGATGTGGTGGTCTCTGAGGGCCTGACGCACTTCTACACGCTGGAAAGGGCTCACAGGGTCCTGGCCAGACCTCCGGCCCCGGGCCGTCCCCCCCCCGGCCAGTAATAGCTCGGCTGCTACATTTTAGAGACCAGGACATTATCATGCGGCATGCTAGGTCAGCTGGCCCATACAAGGTGGACAATGCATCTGTGTCTCGTTTTCCCCCGACTACTCCCAGGAGGTCCAGCGCAGCCGCTTCTCCTTCATCGCTGTCAAGAGGGCCCTCCGCGACGAAGGGGTGCAGTACTCTCTACTGTTCCCGGCGCGCCTGAAGGTGCTGGTGGATGGAGTGGCGACGTTCTGCGACACACCGGACGACGCTTGGCAGTGGTTGGAACGGTACAGAGCGGGATGGCACAGGTACATGGACGGAGGCTACAGAGGTCCGACCCAAGGCCGCGTAGGAGCAGGCGCAACCAGAAGCGAGAGCAGAACAGGCGGTCCCCATCGGCGTCGCAGACGGAGCTGGAGAGGCAGGCCGCCCTGCAGGCGGTGTCGATCATTTCTGGAGTGACGGCGGAGGCCCTGGTGTTGGACTCGGGCTCCCGATTGGGCTCTGATGAAGCGGAACTAGGAGGCTCGGATGGGGGCTCGGAGAAGGACCCTGGGGAGCTGCCTCAGGTTACCCCACAGACGGCCGATGGACTGATGGACGAGTGATATCCAGGAGGCTGAGCGAGGGACAGTAAGAGGGTGTGCTCAGCCTATGGGGATGACATTGCCGGGGATGATGGGGTCCTGTTATCTGGGGCGCTGGGTGTGGCCCCTTCCCCTGTCTTGCCGGGGTAATGCCGGCACACGCGAGGGCCCTAGGGACCTGTGACTTCAATTGGGCGGGGGTGCTGCCGGGGGGGGGGGGGGGCAGGAAGCCTTCTCATAGTCGGGATCGGCCTATCACGGTGTGGTGGGTCTTTTGCTGTCCGGCCCGGCGGGTGTAGAGTTACCCCCGCTATCTCACATAACCTGTGAGTCTCTGGTAGTTCCCAGAGTTTCCCTCGCCTACGGGGGTAAAGTTTGGATGGGTAACAACTGTTTGGCGCCTGTTCTGGGGGTGGGTGGGTTGGTTGGGGTTGTTGCATGTTGCAGGGGTTTGTCAGTGTGCCGCTGGGGTTGTCAGGGACTGGACTCCGCTATAGGCCTGTAGATGGCGGCTAGACTGGAACTTAAATGTGTTACATGGAATGTGCGGGGGCTCAACTCCATGAGGAAGAGGTATAAGGTGCATGCATATCTGGTGCGCAGGGGGGTTCAGGTAGCTTTCCTGCAGGAAACGCACTTAACTCTGGCAGAGGGGCAAGCGCTGCAGCGGCGATGGAGGGGGCAATTCTTCTATACTACCTATTCCACTCATGCTAGAGGGGCGTTGATTTGGGTTCGGGCAGGTGTCCCCTTCCAGCCCATGACGACGAGGGTGGATTCAGAGGGGAGATTTGTGGCAGTACTAGGGCGTCTGGATGGCCGAGACGTTACGTTTTGCAGTGTTTATGTCCCTAACTTTGATCAGGCCGCGTTCTTCTCGGCGCTGTCGAAGAGGTTGGCGTCTATGTTGGTGGGAACGGTGTTTATGGGAGGGGACTTTAATTCGGTGGTAGATGTAGAAATAGATCGTTCTCATCCCCCGCTGGATCAGTCGGTGGTGCGCAGGGTGGCCAAGGCCCGGAGGAACTGGCAAGAGCAATGGGGTCTCTTGGACGCCTGTCGGACGCTTCACCCCGTCGACAGGGACTATTCGTTTTATTCCGCGCCTCATGATCTCCATGTGCGCCTTGATACTATTCTTTGTACAACTGGGGCCCAGGAACTCGCGCGCAGCAGCGAATACCTAGCGAGGACTATCTCGGATCACAACCCTTGCTTACTTACGGTCCTCTGGTCCAGACGGCGGCAGCCGATCCCCACGTGGCGGCTGAATCCACTGGTGCTGGAAGATCCGATATTTCACACAGAGTTGCAGGAGTGCATTGAGCGCTATTTTCAGGAGAACACTGGTATCGCGACTGCCAGGGCGATCGAATGGGACGCCTTCAAGGTGGTGGTACGAGGCGCGTACCTCTCATCCTCGGCGGGGGTACGTAGGACACTGTTGGCTGATGTGGAGCGGGAGGAGGCCTCACTTCGGCAGGTGGAGAGGGCTGGCCACATGGAGGGGAGCAATAGGGAGGAAGTGCTGGTGGCTCGGGAGCGGGTAGCCACCCAAGTGGAGAGGCTTCGCTGCCATGACTACCGGAAGTACATGGTCCGGGCACACGCCGAGAGGGACCGGGCCGGTTCGCTGTTGGCGTGGCTGGCCAACCCCCATTCTCGGGGCACACCGATTCTGTCGCTGACCACGCCAGCCGGGAAACTGGTTCATTCCCAACAGGAAATTAATGATCAGTTTCTGGCCTACTACTTGGAGCTCTATCGGAGCAGACTGTCTGCGCTCCCGGTTGGATTGGATGCCTTCCTGGAGGGGGCTCGGCTGCCGCGGTTGGACTTGGAGCAGGGAACTGCCCTGGGCGCTGCTATTACCCTGGGGGAGATTAGAGCAGCGGTTAAACACATGGCCAGAAAGAAGACACCAGGGGGTGACGGACTACCGGTGGAGTTCTACGCCGCATTCATTGACCTCCTGGCACCTCAACTGCTTCAGGTCTATGGAGAAGCGTGGGAACTGGGCAGGTTGCCAGTGTCGACGAGGGAGGCGATTATAGTACCGTTATTGAAGAAGGGCGGCCTTCCCACGGCGAGAATGGCATACCGCCCGCTCTCGATGCTCACTGTGGACTATAAGGTACTGAGCAGGATCTTGGCCACGCGGTTATCTGTCCATATGTGCTTTCTGGTTCACCCGGACCAGTCGGGCTTCATCCCCACGCGGAACACCTCGACATGTATACGGCGCCTGATACGGGTCATGGACGTTGAAGCGGAGGGCCCCTCGGGCGCGGCTGTGCTCTCGGTGGATATCGAAAAGGCGTTCGATAGTGTGGAGTGGCCGTATCTGTTCTGCGTGCTCCGTCGGTTCGGGTTGGGGGACGGTTTCGTCCGCTGGACGCAGCTGTTGTATGATTCTGCTACTGCTAGGGTCCGTACGGGCCGTTCGATATCCGCGGCATGCTCGGTGGAAAGAGGCACCAGACAGGGTTGCTCCTTATCCCCGCTCCTCTTCGCTTTTGCGATTGAGCCTCTGGCAGTGCAGGCTCGACAGGGACGGCATTATGAGGGGGTGCTACTGCGCGGCGATCCGCACTATATTTCCCTATATGCCGACGACCTCCTGTTGTACTTGGCTGATGTGGAGACTTCGGTGCGGAGTGCGCGGGCCTTGCTCCGAGAGTTTGGTGAACTGTCGGGGTTACGAGTTAACTGGTCCAAGACCTGCTTATTCCCCTTGACCCCCCGCTGTGCCCAGCCTGCGGAGCTTGGGGGACTACGTTGGGAGTCGGAGTGTCTACCGTACCTCGGGGTTAACATTTATCATAGCCACTCGCTCCTGTATGAGGGAAATGTGGGCAGAGCGCTGAGAGGCATCAGAGGCAGTATGGGGTTTTGGCACACTCTTCCGTTGTCTGTGGCCGGACGAATAGCACTGCTGAAGATGGTGGTCCTCCCGCGCTTGCTTTATTTTTTTCGCACACTGCCGGTGTGGATTCCGCTCTCTTTCTTTCGGATGCTGCGGTCGATGGTGATAGGGTTTATATGGGGCTCGGGCAGGAGGTGTGTAGCTTTAAACACCCTGCTTAGATCGCGGGAGGAAGGAGGCCTGGCAGTGCCGGATTTTGAATGGTATTATCTGGCAGAGCAGCTACAATGGCTCACGCAGGCTCTGGCGCGGGAGTTTAGGGGCCCAGACAGGGCAGGATTATACAGCGACATGTCCTGTCATTCATTGTGCTCCAGCAGGGACTTCGGTTGGACCAGTTGACTTTGGAGGAGCGCACCCTTCGCCAATGCTGGCTTCGTAGCCAGAAGCGGGCGGGATTTCATACTCCTTATGCACCGGAGATCCCCTTGGGCATGTGCACTGCCCTCCCGCATGGCGGGGACTTGTCAGCGCTGGCCACTTGGGAGGACCGTGGGGTCCACATGATAGGAGACTTATATAAGGACGGTGTCTTGCTGCCGTTTCACGCCCTACAAGAGGCATTCGATCTGCCGAGGGGTGACTTCTTACTCCACGCGGCTCTAGTATCTGGGATTCAGAAACGCTGGAGGATGGGTCTGGCGGAACCCCCCACCTCGTTGGGCTGCCAGTACATCGTGATGGCCGCTGGCACCTTCAAAGCTGTCACCTGTCTATACAGGAGACTGGCACTAGATGGACCGCCTCCCCTAGATAGGTTACGGGAGCGCTGGGAGGCGGACCTCGGCCGGCAGATACCGGAGAAGACCTGGCCCCAGCTTGTGCGTCGGGCCTGGAAGGGCACGCGCAATGCTCGGTTTCAACTGGTCCAATACTTCACTCTACATAGGGCGTATTGGACGCCGGCCAAAATCCAACGGATTTTTGGAGGGGCGCATTCGATGTGTCCTCGTTGTGATACGGAGGGTGCTGACTTTGGGCATATGTTCTGGTCCTGCACGGGGCTTGGCTCGTACTGGGCTGATGTTATGATTTGCTTGAATGAGGTTACAGGACGCCAAGTTGACACGGACATGGGGGCTTGCCTCTTACTCTGGTTTCCACACACCCCAACTACGAAGATTACCAGTAAATTTTTCGACTTGGGGTTAATCCTGGCCAAGAGGGAGCTCACGCTGCATCGGAAATCTAGGGGGGGCCCCAGCTTCCTGAGGTGGCGGGGGTGTTTCCAGCAATGGGCGACTAGTGAAGGGACTCTTAGATTACAATTAGCCAGACGCACCGCTAATGATAAAGCGCTAGAAACAGCCAGGGCATGGAGTGCACTAGTGGTAGATTTACAATCACTGTCAGAAGTCGCTGAGGGTAGTGCGGTGGGAGCGCGGGCGCACCAGGAAGAGGCGACAGGGGCGGGGAGTGCGGGGACACTGGCCGGGGATGTGGCTTGCTAGGTCTGCGTAACCAGCGACAAGCGAGGATTTGAATGCTTATGCCGAGGGCTGTGGGAGATGGAATGGGTGGCATGCACTGCTCTGGGTAGCCTCTGGATCCCTTCTAAGTTGGGGAGCCATGGTTAGAAGTCGGGGAGAAGTCACACGCTATTTCATGAAGATTTATAATGAGCTGTAGGAATGACAGTCAAAGGCACACTGACATCGGGGGGTGGGGGTAGTGGGGGGAGTGGGATGATTAGGGCATAGAAATTGTGGGGTGTTATAGATGTCGTATTGCTAAGTGCCGTGAGGCTGGCTATACCAGCGATGCGTGGCTGTCTGATGTTTGCACAAAATCAATAAAAGTTTGTTAAAAAAAAAAAAAAAGTCTTAAACTGCTACTGTGTTTCCAGTCCAGGTGAGAAAATACTTAGTTTTTTGCAGTCATTACAAGATAGGGATCGCCAGTTTATGAAATCTTGCACAGAGTGTATTGTGAGAAGGTGAAACAGATAACTTATGTCTTGTATATCATACGCTTCTCACTTTTGGGGTGAGAGAAAGCTTGAATCAGCAGAAAATGTGCTGTCAGCAAAAAGACAGCGCTTTAGACTTGTCCATTCTCCTTAAGGAATATTTGCTGCCATCTTGGCCAGAGGATTTGTTTCACTGTTGTACGTGCCTCCAGCCAACTTTCTGCTGACTCCATCCTTTGGGTTGGTGTTTGCATGTCGGATTTTAGGTCAGCCATACTCCTGCCCAAGTCTAATCTCAACATGGCGAGTCCTTCACCGAATGTCTTTTCATGGCCCACCTAAAACGCATGCTCTTTGATATTCTTTCAAAAGAAGATAAGTGTTCAAGTCTTCAGCTACCCATGGCTTTAGTTGTCTTTTGGGTGCACAGGTGTTGCAGGAATTTTTCTTATGTTTCATCTCTTTGGCTTCTTGTTGATTTCAGGCATGTGAAAGCCTCTTTATCCTCCCACTGTTCCATCATCAGATAAATGAATCTCTCTTCACGTGGCTCTCACTGGTGGATCCTCAGATAGTGGGAGCACCCCTCCATACTTTTACTCTCCATGTCCTCCAGAACAGTAATGTGTTATCTCCCTACTCTGCTACACCATTGGCGTCAGCCCCTGAAAGAGGCATCCCCAATGTAGTCAGGGGACGACAAGAGAGAACTTCTGGGAAAACATACAGATTGAGGGAGGGAGAGTTCGAGCCTCACAGGGCAGTTAGGGGTCCTCTCCAACTGTGGCCAGTCTAAGAGGAATCTCCCACAGTCAGAGTGGGTTTAGTTGCCCCCCATTATCAAAAATAAACTACTTTTCAGGTTTATGTGTGACAAGCCCCACTTGTCTGTACAGCCTTGCTAGCATTGTGCAAGCTGATTTTGAGGTAAAGACTATGGTCTAGATCTCGTAGACACACTCTGAGTAAACGTAAGAACAATTGATTTATTATCATGGTGAGTGACTCCCATGCACAGGGCAATAGGTAGCAGACATTCGAGATTCAGAAGAGCAAATCTCCCAGAATTCCATGAAAACATTTTATGCAGCTATTTTTGTAGTCTGTGCATAAAAGGGTACGACGACAAAGCCAACAAGGATGTTATTCTAGTCTTTCCTGGTTTGGAAGTGGAAGTGGTCCATGCTTTTTTGGTTCCAGCGAACTCTGTTGAAAGAAGCGAAGACACTAAGTAAAAGGTTTTATAGACGAGCACAGGACACAGTGGGCTTGAATGCAATATTAGCATTGGAAAGGGGGGCAGTCTTTCTTTTTTTAAAGTTAAGCTAATATTTGTGTGTTTTAGGAAAGGCAAGCATTGGTGAGACAAGGTGAAAGATTTTTGATAAACCTTTGCGAGACTTTTGAAGAATTGATTTATGCCCTTTCTTGGAAGGGAAATGGGATACCCTTAGTTAAAATACATAGTGGCGAGAGAACTCACTGTGCACTGTTGCATTAAACAGAAAGCTGTGAAAAGGATCCCAGTGACCAGAGGGACTACATCATTAATTAGTAGAATGAACAATATTAATGTAAAGAGGTGTGCACTTGTAGAAGCAGTTTTACTTATTGGAGGGGCACTATGCCTTTGTGATCTTCCTCATGGTGTCTCCGCTATGCAGCTCTCCTTGATCTCATGTAGGCTATCTGCAAGGTATTGAAACCAAAAGTGTCCGTTTTATTACAGGGGAGGGTAGCCCTGAAGAGTCTCCGCATTCCGGCAGCCAAGGAGAATGCTTCCAAGCATGCCTCAGCTCCTCTGGGATGTCAAAGTCTTGAAGTCTGTTTTTGGACCTATTTATAGGCTGATGAAAAATGCCCATAATTCCTTTCTTAACTACACTTGTTTCTGGTGAAACAGTAAGGAGAGGTTATGACTCTCTCTCTGGGCTACAGAGCTGTGTGGGAGGAAGGGTAAAAGTATCTCAACATTTTTAAAATAAACATTCTATGAGACAACCCAGATCACTGGACAAGGTGAGGAGTAGCCCACAAAGATTACGCAAAGTTTGCTCTGGGATGGACCTTGGCTTCTAACTGTGCTTTATTCTGGAATTCCTTACCTCTGGCTACCCAGAGAAATTGAGCACCACCCCGCTTTCATTAATGATTTAAAGACGATTTTAGAAGAGAATGTAGCTAGAAAATGGCATTGTGCAGTGTGTTGTCTCAGCTGTTCACCATGGTTTAAGCATCCATCCGGGTACATACACCACAGAGCATACATTTCTCCTAAGTGTGTGCTTTTGTTGTATGCAGCGAGCATAGGATCTACATGGAAAGGGCAGCTAGGCTTTCTGATAACAAGAAGTAATCCATGATTAATAGCTTACTTTGGACTGTTAGGAATCACAAAAACCTTTACCGCATTGATAATTTTTCGGAACTTCAAAAGGCGCTATTTCGTGCCAAGTCTCATGACTGGCTCAGGAAACACCAAAGCTGATGGGTGACATATCATAACTCTCTTATGGCTATCATACTTTTCAGCACTCTAAGTTCAGTAGATCCTAACATGGCTAGCCCTGTTCCACCACCCAGACCAGCAGGGTCAGACTCTTCCTCCGAATCCTGTAGATTATTCGAAACAGTGGGGTACCAAATTTAGAATCTCCTCCACCTTCATGGGCAGCTTCTCTCCCGGTACCTCAGGTGGGACTCCCAAGATTCTCTGCTGTGCTCCCCATTTTCAGTTCTCCAAGGTCTCGAGCTTTGAAATAATTCTCATAATGTTTTCCACCCGCACCAATTTAGTTCAGCATCTTCCTCCAGGAATCTCAGATAATTACCAACACTATCTGCATCACCTCTTATACTCAGGGAGTAGAGGGAGCAGGCTCACCACCGATGGGGTTAGTAAGGTAACAACAGCAACAGGATAGGTAGGAAGAGTGTCCTTATTTCCGCCCAGGGCATGCTGCAAAACAAGCAGCTTCACCAGTGAATGGTGGAGTGTCACGCTGCTGAATTGCCCTGATGTCTTCCATCTACATGAGGCACTTACTATAGGGAACCAAAGCACTCTACAAAAACTTTTAAATGTCCAGAAAGTATGGACTCTTTTTCACTGGATATAGTTCATTTTAATTCTCAACATAATCATGGTGGTACAGTGATACAGTCCAAAACACAGTGGTAGTAATGCAAAAATGAAGCTATAGTTCACAATTTCATTTCTTGTAGATTAATTCGGAAAGAACACAGCCAACACGTGTTTCATCAGCCTTTGACTTTTTCAAGGCTAAATAGGCGGTAGCGCATTCAGAATAGTCCTTTATCTTTCAAACAATCAGTCAAGACTTGGTTTTTTTGAGACTCCTGATGATGCATGGGCCTGGTTGGAGGGGGTGCGCAAAGTTAGGAACCGAAAAACGAAGACAGATTATCTGAGAAATTATATAGATCCTGAAAATACTGAACAACATCGGAACCGAAGGGTCCATAGGGTGGAAAACAATTCCTCTAAGGCTGTAGCTTCCAAGAGACTGTGAAGCTGTTGCAGCTAAAGCTGGACAGATCTCGGCCCAACTATATGAGTCCATGGACCCGAGGACCCTCTGGGCCTCGCTGATTTAGTTTCTTGCGATATAAAGATCTGATTGATCTGAAGGGGGAGGAGGGTGGTCGCCCCAGGTTGGGTCACGTTTTTCCCCCATAATGGGTTGTTGGGAATGGGGTGCACAGGCGCTCTGCACAGTTGGGGGGTAGTCCCGAGTCCACAATGCAGGGAGGGGGAGGGGCATTTCAATGTTTTGTTGCTTTGAAAATGTTTAACGTTGTGGTTCGTAGAAATGGCAGGGAGCCTGATACCACACAAAGAACACAACGTCTTACATTGACAGGTGGCATTGTGGTACCCGATACTAGACGATGGGGCCGGGGAGGAGTCACCAGGAGACGCAAGCACATACCCATTGCGCCGCGCGTGGTGGCCCCATCCAGATGTGTCATAATTGAAAACTAGAACAGATACTCAATGACTTCACATCGGAACATTCGTAGCTTCAGAATTTTGTCCTGCAATGTGAACGGGCTGGGTGATAAGATTAAGAGAGGGGTGGTATTACACTACTTGAAACGACAACTGCCAGATGTAATCCTTCAACAGGAGGCTCATTTGCAGGGGACATCATATGGGACGTTGAACAGACGGGGATATAAATTAGTCGCACACACGCGGCATATACTAGAGGGTCAAGAGGAGTGGGCAACCTCCTCAGAAATACATTCCCCTTTACTGTTCAGCACATCTCGCATGACCCACAGGGACGTTTCGTGGCGTCTATTTAACATCATCTCTCTTCACACACCCTCCCAGCCCCCTAGACTCCATGCGGCGTCACTGGCAGATTTGGGTTCACTTATTGGTAAAGTGCCGCAGGGAGAACTAGTCATTGGAGGTGACTGCAATGTAACAATCAATGGGGAGTGGGATAGATGGCCTGCAGAGCGATGTGCCCCCCTCAGGGCAATGGTTAGACTTTTTAGCGTCAATTGGCCTTATTAGAAGTATGGCGAATACACAACCCAAACATTAATCAATTTACTTTCCACTCTGGGTCATACAGTAGTCTCTCGAGCATAGACAATATATTCGGACTGGCACAGTACTCTCAATCGTACAGTGGCGTGGGTCTCCTGCCCAAGGGTATCTCGAATCATTCCCCCCATTTGGCGTTGTCCGGCTCGATCCCTGAAGATACCGCACATTCAAACTGACATACAAAAGACCACAGAGCGATACTTTCGGGAAAACTAGGGTACCATGAAGCGACCTGAATCCTCTGGGAGGCCTTTAAGGCGACGCTACGAGGTCAGGGCATTGCCTCAATTGCAGGTCACAAAAAAAGACAAGGTGGCACGGTTGGAGGAACTAGAGAAGGAACTCCACCGCCTTGAATCTGACTCAACAGCCATAGATCCGCAGGCAGTTAGAAATAAATTAAATGTCAAGAGGAAATAATACACCGAAACTCTAGAGGATCAGTTAAACTCAACCCTGCATCGTCTATATGAAGTGGGAGATAAAGCAGGAAAGCTGCTAGCCTGGTTAGACAAGCAGGAAGCAGCATATAGGTGGATACTTGAAATTACCACGAAAGAGGGAACTCCTATACGGAACAGACAGGGTATAGCAGATGCCTTAGCGCCGTACTATGCTGAATTATATACACAGTCACCAAGCTTAATGGCAGACTCAGTTGTGAATTGTTGTCCACCCTCAATGTGTCAACTGTGACACCAGAAGACAGGGCCCTACTCGAATCGGACCTCACCAAGGACGAAGTGACGCAGGCCATCGGCTGCTTGAACTCAGGTAAAGCAATGGGCCCCAATGTCCTTCCAATTGAATTATATAAATTAATAGCATCTGAGATCGCCCCTCATTTGGTTCAAATATTTAATGAAAGCCTAGAGGCGAGGATATTACCAGATGATCAAAGATTAGCTAACATAGTTGTGATCCACAAGGCGGGAAAACCGCTGGACCGCTGTACATCTTACAGACCAATCACCCTGATAAGTGCAGAAGTAAAGCTATATTCCTGGCAAATAGATTAACCCTGGTTTTGAGCTTGTTAATACATCCTAATCAGTCGGGTTTCATGCCGGGTAGAAACACTGCATTAAATCTGAGATGTCTTCATGGAATACTGAGGAGGGCAGATACTATTCAGGAGAGCGCTCTGGTGGTATCACTAGATGCCAAGATGGCGTTCGATCTGCTGGAATCGTCCTTCTTATTTGCGGTCTTAGAGAAACAAGGATTTAGCCCAAAATTCTTATCTTGGATTCGCCTCCTTTATACAAATCCTATGGCACAAGTGTTGGTAAATGGAGGTAGCTCAGCAGCATTCACCTTACAAAGAGGAACGAGGCAGGGCTGCCTCCTTTCTAAGCTTATATTTGCCTTGCTCTTGGCGTCCCTGGTGGTCTGGATCACGATTAGAGGGCTTAAATGGTCAGAAACCTGGGAGGATCGAATCTCCCTGTATGCCGACTATTTTTTTTTAAATATATGGCCAACCCCTACGCCTCGCTACATAGAGTCCTCCATATTTTGGCCCTGTACCAAAAGTACTAGAGCTATACCATTAACTGGGACAAATCAGTAATATTCGTCCTGAGTGGTGATACTCCATGGGTTCCAAGATCCTGCGTAGCCAAAGTGGTGACAGAGGGATTCCAATACCTGGGACTATACATTACCAAGAACCCGGCGATCTTTCACGGCTACAATTTAGAACCCCCCTTGCGGTGGCTTCAAGATGATGTACAACACCGGAGAACCCTGTCCCTCACATTGTTGGGAAAGGGCGCTCTTTATAAAATGATGGCATTACCCAGATTCTAATACACACTCATACGCCACACTCAGTCCCCCCAACATATTTTCAAGCTATAGAAACAGCTGTAAGAACACTGTTGTGGGATGGAAAAGCTCCGAGTATAGCTCTACACTAACTAACAAAGAGCTGGTATGATGGCGGAATTGCCCTTCTGGCCCTGCAATGTTATAATTTGGCTGCACAACTAGCAGTAGTTAACCATTGGTTGCACTGGCCACCGGAGGACCCAGCCAACCGAATGGACAGATATAATAGGTCAACAGGAGGGTATCTAAGAGCAATATATGGGAGCAGACTCAGCATGCAAACACGCGCCCCCACCTCCATGACAATTAAAATCTGTAATAAGACATTGACGGTATTAGGATGGCGTGATGGAATTACATGGGCCACGCCATTAAGGGACTCGATACATCTAAGCCTACAGGCGATATGCAGAGTTTTTGATAAATGGGACCTCATGGGTCTCTCGTGGGTGAGCAACCTGTGGACTAGTGGAGAGGTAAAACCTTTTACTGAACTACAGCAGGAACACGAGTTGGCGCCCACAAAAATATTCTGCTACCACCAAATAAATCAAGCACTGAAACGAGCCACTCTGCCTCATGGTCACGAAACACAATATAGCAAGAAAGTGGAGTGCAGCTTCTAGACCAACCCTGAGGGATTGGGAAGATATGGATTGGTGTATGCAAGGGGAGCGTGTTGTCTATAAGAGTAGGGGTGCCCCCCAAGTGGTCCAAAATCTGGGGAAACATTTAATGTAAATGGGCTCAATCCTAGATTAAGTTACTGGCTGTCGAAACATGAGTTTTAATGCATATCTCAGCTATTATACTTTTACAGGCGCCCCATATTCGTTATGCAAACTTTCATATTTTACTGTTTAATAAGTGGTCCGGTTCTGAATGCTAGTTCTCAACGGGTGCCGCCCACAGAGTAGCAACATTTTTAGCTAAAGTTCTGCAGGCTGAAATACACAGTTTGCTAACTAATAAAGAAGGACAATTGGCCGTGATTCATTGCACAATTGGCAGTGAATTAATGACGGTTATTAGTGTATTCACCCCCACAGGGGATAATCCAAAAACAATAGGAGAGTTTTTTGAGTCACCTTTACAACTAAGTGGAAAGATAATTATTGGGCAGCAGCCAGATTTAGATTCTAAATCTGCCTATCAAAGTTACAATCAAATTAAAACAGCAAAGGTGTTATAACATCAGAAGGACCTAGATTTGACAGAACAATGAAGATCTAGGTTTATGTATTTTAATATTTTTTTATATATATTTATATATGCATCTTATCAAGGTATATTATTCATGTATTAATGGTTTAGTATCATTGTTTATTTAATGCATCTTTACATGCATCTTTTGAGTTATCCAAATTGCTCCCCAAATCACTGAAATTAGTACTGATTATAGAAGATATTCAGAAGCTCCCTACCGCCAAGAGATGGATGTTTAATAAAAATGTATCTAGAAGATAAGCTTTGGGTCTCAAAAGTCAGATCAACAATTACAGAATGAAGGAACAGCTAGTGTTGGAGTGGTTTGGGATGGCTGGAGTTTTATTAGACGTCAATGAAGCTTTCAACCTGTGTGCTGTGAAAGCCTGTTTTCAGTTTAGAAATGTTTAGTTTTCTTTCACTGCTCACAAGGATTTTAAGCAACTTCTATACCCGAGCTAAGGCCAGATTGATATTGAATTCATTAAATATTGGTACTTTAATAGTTAAACCATGGAACCATATAGGGCTGCTTGCAATCCTTGATTCTTCGGCTTAAACAAGCTATAAACCCTCCTATCAAAAAATGTCCAAAATTAAATTATACATGGACAATATTTTGTTATTTTCTAAACTGAATAATAAGACACAGGAGCGGATTTTTAAGATATACGCACAGTTTCACAAATTGGATACACAATTTATAAATAAAAAGATATTTTATTATGAAAACTGTAATACAGATGTTTCAGCTACAAGGATTTGAAGGTCATATAATAATAGATCACGAGGTTGTCAAAAATCACCTAAGAAAGCTCTATATAAGATATCGAAAAAAAAAATTACAATTCTTTTTAAAGGAGCGGGGCTTAAATATTTTTTTTTAATACATATAAATGATACTATTCATTTTGAATATATAGAGATTAAAGTTTAACTGGTCTTAGATAACGTGAGAATATCTAGATGGCAACAGTTTTTTATTTTCCCAGAATTTTTAACAAATTGTTCTTGGAGATCTCGGTTACATCTAGAAGCAGTGATAATAAATGTAAAGGGTGGATGATCTGGTCTTACAATACTATATATCCTTTTCTGCTAAGTACTGACCCACCCAACATGAGTTTTAATAGAGACTGAATTTCGGATGTAATAGAGGACTCAAATAAGAGATCCGCTGGTTCCTGGAATATTTATGGGAATAGTTAAAGAGATTTTTACTAGAGCCTCGGGTAAAGGGGTGAGTGACGAACATTGGATAATAAAATTGGATACATGAAATACATTTATTAAGATGAATTTTTCATCACTAAGGAGGTGACAACTACTGTAAAATGCAGTTTTACGCAAAATGGTTAATTGTACTCCAATCTTTTTAGGTTTAAATCTTGTTATTGATTTGAGACACAAAACAAGATGCATTAGTTATTTATTTTATTTATTTTTCGAATTTGTAAAGCGCATAACTGCCCCAGCGACGGGGCGTCCCAGCGCTACCTAAGAACAGGAGCCATTAGACCACTCAAGCAGATAGAAACACATTACGCTGGAAATAGCCAGGTCTTTATAGCCTTTCGAAAAGCCAGATGGTTCTGGGGTCCTCTAATTGACATCGCTAGGGAATTCCATAGGTGGGCCGCCCGGACCTTAAAAATGTGGCCACCTGCTCTAGCTCTTTCATATCGGGGGGTACAGACTGAACCAGAACTGGCAGAACGCAGAGGATGATTTGGCACGTTTTGGACTAACAGATCAGCTAAAATCGGCAGGCCTTGTTGCGTCAAAATTTTGTGGACTACACACAAAGACTTGAAATGAATTCTTTTAGCTATCAGCAGCCAAGGGAGCTTAGGCAGGAACTTCGAGACCGAGCAAGACTTAGGAAGTGCTAGCAGGATGCAAGCTGCAGCATTCTGCATTCTTTCGAGCCGAGAAATACAGGATTTATGGGCACCTAAATAGAGGGAATTACCATAGTCCAACCTCGCTAGGATTGTAGCTTGAAGAATAGTTTGATGGACTTTTGGTGCAAAATAGCCAAGTAAAGGTTTCAGCCCCCTTAGGAGACCAAAACAAGATCCCGTTAAGGCCTTGGATTGAGTGTCAAATGAAAGAGCACTGTCAATCCAAAAGCCTAAGTTCTTTACTGCCTTTTTTGGCAGAGGTGCTGGTTTCAATTTATCAGGCCACTACTGTTCAGAACAAAGAGCATGGTCTCTCCCCATCACAAGAATTTCTGACTTGGCAGCATTAAGCTGTAAGCAATTTGCTGTCATCCAGTCAGAAATTGCTAAAAGGTCCTCTTTAAATTTAAAAAAATTGGTTTTACACTTTTTTGAGAAGGAGAGGACTAACAGGGTGTCATCGGCGTAGGAAACTGTGACGAAGGACAGACCACGGAAAAGGATACATAAAGAGCAGAACACTTCCCCACTCACCTTTCTCCTTGTCCCCTTCTTTATTTTCAGGATGTGCAGACGGGACACTGGCCCTTTAATCTGGCCGCTGTTCTCGGTCACATGACTGAGTCAGGTGACTGCTTTGATCTCAAAAACAACAAAACAGAGGAAGACGGGTATGCGTTTGGCGGGCTAAAGTAGGAGAACCAAGTGTAGTGTGTTTATCTAGGGACCTGTATCGATACTCCTATTTCTGACCCTTGTCCGGTTATTATTCACTAATGTCCATACAACGGCACAGAGACCCGTTCTCAGATTAAGTCATAGCGCATGCTGTCACATTGAGCAAGCACTATTCCTCCAGCCCCCTAGAAAGCACACCGAGTTCTCTAAACAAACCAAGCCTCCAGCAAACCTGGGAAATCCCCGCTGTAAAGAATGTAAGAACGACCAGTTCTTAATTGACGTCTTATGTCCATCCTTACGTCAAACCCGGCACCTCTCAGGTATAAATATACCGACACTGCCCTAAGTAAACACACGGTGGTGATGAGCTTGGAGCAACGACTACTTGCCGGAGAGCCCAGCTGACGCGAGAAGCCCACGGACGCTGCCCCTCCCTCTTTGACGCGCTGAGGAAAGACGCTGTCTTTTCTCTTGCCGAGAAATCCAGCCTCCAGCGTTTCCAGCCCACCTTCGCGGGTGACTGGGATATCGAGTCCAGAGACAGAGATACCAGCCCTCCTAACTTCTAAATCCCAGGTACTGAGCTGACTAACCCCTTACAGAGAATTCTTGAGTCAGATTCTTGGCAAAACAAACTTAACTTCAACTGCTACTTACTTACTCCCTCCCACGTATTAGGCTTAGGTCAGGTACACCGGGGTAGGCGTAGTTAGAAGCACCAGTTGAGTACGATTAGTCAATGTATATATGTATGTATATCTTTTATCCATTTTAAAGTATCATATGGCTAAGAAACCATATCAATGCTTTTACAGTATTATTTTATAATCCTGCTTTTACTGTATGCACTTTACTTTACCGTAAGTATTGCAACTGTAGCGATTCATTTCTCTTGTATGAGAAAAAGAGACTGATCAATAAATAACACCTTTTATTGAACACGCCCATCTCTTCTTTCTCTACAATCTGGTGAAACTAAGTATGCACGTATTGACTGAGTAAAATAGTTGTCTTTTGTTTTCACACGACTCTAGAGATATACTCTTGATTAGGGAGAGCAAAGTTGTCATGTTCTATGGTTGTCAGAAACTAAATCCCTTCTTGTCTATCCAGGGAGGTTAAACTCCTCCTCGCCTATTCGAGAAAGTTTCTAGTGAACTCTGAGCTAGCTGGCACACAAAACTTAAGTCTAATATCGACAGTAGAAGACCTAGTTAACCTCTGTCCTACGTCTATACTATTGAAGATATTATTCCAATGCGCAGAGCCTATTGGGATAATAGGAACTACACTACATGGCGCCCAACGGTTTGGTAAGGCGATAAATCTAACGCAAGACATTAGAGTAACTCAGTCGTGCTTTTCACACAGACCCTTTCTCCCATAAATACTCCAAAGACGTCTGGAGTGGGTCAAAGGTTAAAATCCGCCAAACTTAGTAGGAGGAGACTCCTATGTACGGGTTTTTGGTTTATTCAACGTTGAAGGATACAGTGTTCCAAAAATATTGTGCACCTAATCTTTGTTTCCGTGGAAACCTGATCTGCAACAAAAAAATCTTCTTGTCAGTAAAATGTCAGACAATGAAGAAGAAAGGGAGGCAGCTAGAATAGCAGCTCAACTCCTAGCGGATGACAAGTCTCCTACAGCAAGACCCGGATGCAATACTCATCCCGGTCAGCATAAGAAAAACTAGAACCTTAAAACTTAATAGAGAATGGACTGACATCGAGAGGTGGTACAGTCATATTTGTAATTGAGGCACACGAATATCGGCAGACAGAGGTGTTCTATTCATGGATAAACTTTCCAGCAGCAAACGCTGTAACAAAGGAGTTCCACTATTACAAAATAGAGGAACCACCGGATGAGTACACCCCTTTCGAGGAGGTGGAAATCCCATTAAAATACCAAGAGCACCTGCTCTGGTTTAAAGGCGCCCTAAAACATAATGATCACATCACCAGGCTCGGTCCACTAGGTAGACCAGGAGCAACGTGGCCGGTTCTAGCCAGCTACACACCACATCCAGACATTGAAAAAATGTCAATACCAGAACTTTTAGTACAGCTAAAACAAATTATTAAAATACATAGACAATTAGTCCAATATGTAATGCGGACTTCAACAGTCCAACCAGCTATTAAAATTCCACAGCTGACCCCTCATCAGGGGAACACAAATAAAATACCACCACAGAACATACAGTCCTGTCTAGGCAAAGTACCCATCAAACGGGAACAAATTCCATTCTGGTTAGCACAGAAAATCACTCAAATAGAGGCAGTATTTCCGGATACTACCCCTACTGAGAAACACAGAATTCTGACTATCTGTCTTCCAATGGGGATCGCACCACATGTGGAGGACTGTGACACTTGGGGTACAGTCTTTGCTTCCATTTACACAAAAACACATGGTGTTCCGTCCATGGCGGTAATACCAGAGGTGCTAAAACAGATTCAAAATGAATACGGTCCAGAACCTGCTTTAACTCTGGGTATGAAATTACTGAAAGACTTCAAGCAGGTCTCGGCAATATTACTAGCCAACATAAAGGGGGAAGCAGCAACTGTGGCGATCCGCCAAAGACTGAAAGAAACAGATATAGCAGAACAACCATTTCAACTTGCCAGAATCATAGAAAAATCCTATGAAGAACTAGGAAGAGATAGTTTGGGTGGAAAACCAGTGAAACCCCAACTAACTGAAAATCCTGAAAAGATATTTATTAAAAATAATCTAAACACTCCAAAAAAGAGCTGGGATGGAAATAAACAATCCACTCCCAAAGAAAAAAGATTCCAGTCCAGAGGAAGGTCTCCTCGGCGGAGAGAAAGATCTCCGGACCAAGGACACAAGTCTCCCCAGAGGGAGCCCTCTGAGAAAAAAATACAACCTTAGAAATAGAGATAATTTGAAGAAACCTGATAGATATCAAGATATTGATACACGTCCATCTCGATCTTTTCAGACTTCCTCGCAGAAATCGGAAAGAAGAGGACGGTCAGAACACAGGGAAGAGCACGTCAAGTCCAAAGACAAGGAACCTGCTCATCAAAATAAAAAGTTCCAACTTCCAAAGAAGAAGGTAGCCAGTATTAAAAGTAATCAAACATGCCGAGGATACTGAGGACACAGCTGAAAAACGGAGAGTGGGCTCAGACAATGCTAGACAGCGCAGCAGAAGTGAGCATAGTTCGCAAGATCCTGATGAATCATCTGGAGACAGTGGACACAAATGAATACATTCAGGTGGAAACTGCAGATACCAGAGTTAGCAAACCTCATAAAATATATGAAATAACATTATGTATAGAGGGAGATAAGACTAGGAAAATAAGGGGTCTATTTTGGGATAACCTCTCCAAAGGCTATGACATCCTTTTAGCTGAAAAAGACTGGCCACCAGAGTTTGTCAGGGAGTGCCCTCATGGCGAAGAAATGATTATGCCTGCCTTCTCAAATCACGTTCCAATACATAGAAAATATACACTTGCAAGAAAGTGGGCAGTAGCCCAAGCTCCTGCATTATATAAAAACCACGTAGGATGGGATGAGGACTCACCTCCTCACAGAATCCAGTTAAAATCTCAACCAACTGCACAAAGGCAGTACCCAATTAAGCAAGAAGCTAAAAAACAGGTCAGGGAGATCTTAGATCAACTTGAATACCAGGGGGTGATTGAAACTTGCACCTCACAAATGAACAATCCTTTGTTTCCCGTCTCCAAGCCAGACAATTCATGTCGTCTAGTTTTGGACTACAGACACCTAAACTCATGTTGCAAAACTTTGCAGTACAAAACTCACACAGTGCAGCACTAATGAATAGCATAGTGCGCAAAAAATACAAAACAACATTAGACATCTCTAATGGATTCTTTTGTCAAAATATAGCACCCGAAAGAAGATATTTGACCGCTTTCTCAATAAATGGCTCACAGAAATTTCTGTCGTTTGCCACAGGGGTTCAAGAACAGCCCAGGATTATTCTCAGCGAGAGTAACAGAGTTACTACAAATATATGATGATGAGGCATTATCTTATGTCGATGACATCTATCTAACAGATGATGACTTGGATACTCACTTGAAAAGAGTGAACACCATAATACTTGGGTTCGCAACAGAGGGTTACAAATTCAACTTCAAAAAGTCAAGAATTGCCCATCTAACTGTCCTGTTTTTAGGATATGAATTATCAAGTGAAGGCAAAAGCCTGGCTGACAATTTCTTAGAGAAATGCGCTGTAATCCAAGCACCAAGAACGCTGAAAAACTTACAATCAATTCTAGGTTTCCTGAATTTCGGAAGAACTTACATTCTAAATTATGCAGAGAGAGTTAAACCTCTCTATGACCTAATAAGACCAGATTTTAAAACAATCAATTGGACTCAAAAACACACAGAAATTTTGTGATCTTTACAAACAGACATGCTAGTTAAAACAAAACTGCAAACACGCGATAACACACGCAAACTTGTGATTCGAGTCATCCCAGGAAGATGCGGATTCACATACCTAACCTCTAATGAGGGAGAAACAGTACAAATAGCACACAAATCACATCTGTACACAAAAGCTGAAATGAAATTTAGCCAAACGGAAAAAATTCTAACCGCGGTACAGACTGCTGTAGCGAAAGAAAGAGCCCTAGCACAAGGTAAACGAATAATCATCGTAACACCAATACCAGCCCTGGAGGCGGTAACAAAGGCAAGCATTCCGAATGCTAAAGCACTACATCCGAGATGGATTCAGTGGGCTAATTCTCTTACAGCAACAGACATGGTATACGAATTTGATCCTAATTTAAAAACACAAGAATTTCTCCAATATGAATTTGAATGTACTCTGCCGACCGAAATCCCTCTAGAACATTACGGCTGTATAATATATACGGACGGATCAGCACAACCCGCGGTTGGGGGTAAACAAGCTTATAGTGCTGCGTGCGCGATTGTTAAAGGTCGCTGGCACGAAGGAAAATTTAAACCACTGGTCACTAAAACACAATCCCTAGGAGACTGTACAGCTCAGCGAGCTGAACTACTAGCATTTAAGATGGCGCTTGAAAATACGGATCGCGAATTCCCCACACTCATAGTGTGCGATTCATATTATTGTGTTCAGTCTTACAATGAATACTTGCAGATCTGGGTTCAGAACGGTTTTAAAGATGCAAAAGGTGGCACAATCAAGCATAAAACGCTTTGGCAACAAGTAGTTCTTTTACAAAAGGAACTACAAAAGACTCACGTGATGCATACACTGAGTCATCAACGTGATGGCGTTCACGTTGCAGGGAATTCATTGGCTGATGAGGCAGCAAAGTCAGCTGTCCTAACGGCTTCCGTAGCTGCCATCACCCGGTCAAAAACAAAAATAGACAGCGAAATATTGCAGGCTGTCAGCGCTACAGAAAAAAATGCAATAAAAACACTCCCGAAAGGCTTTCCAGTAAAGTACTCATACATAACTGATGCGAATAACGTTCCATTTGCTCGAATCCCTGGAGTGGGGGATAGGGCAATTCCAAACATGGAATATAGGTTAGGACTCATTATAGCGGCACACGAAGGGCTTGCTTCTGTACATGCTGGCGTTTCAGCCACAGTATCGTTATTAAAACAGAAATACTGGTGGCCACAAATGAGAAGACAAACTAGGAACTATGTTCTAGAATGTGAAATATGTCAAACAATGAAGGTATCAACAGTGAAACGACCAGCACAGACGCCCCTTCTAATCTCAGATAAACCATTAGCCTGTGTTTACCTGGACCACTGCGGTCCCTTACAAAGGGACGGTAACTATAAATATATCATGGTCACAGTGGATTCATGCATGAGATTCATTTGGATGTGGCCCCAGCTCTCGGCTGACGCCAGAACTGTTATAAAAGATTTGCGAGTCTTTATCGGCACATACGCAATTGGCATGCTACATTCTGACCAGGGTCCTGCGTTTAGCTCTCGAGCTTACAAAGAGGCCAAGAACAGCATGGGCATTGCATTGCAGTACTCTTGTCCCTTTCATCCTGAGGGAAACGGAATTGTGGAAAGAAAAAACCGTGACATAAAGCAATCTATAACGGCAAAGGTATTAGGTTCGGGAGCTGGGTGGGTCAAACATTTAATAAGTGTCCAACGTAGTCTTAATAATCTGCCAAGAAATTCTCTGAGAGGTCTCAGTCCGTACGAACTATTGTTTGGGACTAGAATGTTAATCCAGGACCTCGATAGTCAAACTTCAGTGGTTAAAGAAAAATGCTTTGATATCAAAGATCGCTTGGCTATTTTACAGGACTTAAATGAAAAAAGAAAAGACCTGAGCAACATAAAGTTGAAGCAACAGCCAACAGCCACTGAAGAGAAACCACCTGTCCCAGCAAGGCCTGTCTGGATTCCAAAAATCGGGGATCTGGTCAGAGAGAAGATCGCGGTAAAGAAGGAATTTGGGCCTTCTTACAGAAACGCAGTACCTGTCTTGTCTGTCAACGGGACAAGATCAGTGGTATTACCGCCCCTTGCTGGTAAAAAGGAGAACAGAGTTGTATCCATCGACCTGGTTAAACCACAATCATGTGGCCGATAATAAGTAGTAGGCCAAGTGGACTCCCAAGAAGTAGTAGAACACCAAAGTTTGCTACAAATACAGAGGTTCAAACTGAGAGACTAATCACAATTGATAAACCTACAGTGAATCGACAAGGACTATGCAACAAAGCCATGGAACTTAAACCTCTTGAAACCCAAATCAAAAACCTAAATCAAGAAACACCAGTCAACAATGATGTAACGGCAGACTATGCTAATGCAACAAAGAAAATTCCAAAAACAAAAAGAAATCCAGAAGCAATTGACAGAACTGCATCAGGCTACTTCATCAACTTCAATGATTTTTCTGAGGATCCGAGTGAACCTGAGGAACAACCAACATCAAAGACTTTTAAAGACAAAGCAAAAGAACTCTTTCATCAACTACAAGAAACCTATCTGATTTCTCCATGGATTGAATTTTGGGTGGCACAAGGTGTATTTGTCCTCATACTTTGGCTCATCCTGGTACTATACTTGGGACATTTCATTGAGGGAAAATACGCTACAATGGACACAGCAAGTCAGAATATCAACTTGGTCCTGAAACCACACAAGTCTTCACACATCGAGAAAAGAGAACTTTCTTCAGTAAACTTCACAGCCAATCCTATACCCGGTGGGGTAGCATGGGACAAAACTGATTACGAAATCTATGGTCCGGTCGAACTTCTGAAGTATCCTCATCAATTCAAGATTTCATTGAGTGACTTTGTAAAACCGAGCACATTCGCTGATGATTGTGACTTTGACAGTATAAATGATATGATGTCAGATCTAGTGATGTCAGCTAAATTTACAGGACATGATTATTTACAAGGTTCATCTAATTATGACCAGATGTATTGTTATAACCACTATGGTAACCATTATCTCCATAAATCAGCTCAACCTAGAAATGTTTTAAAATATAACCAATGGGAACATTGTGCAACTCCACCAAAAGGAAGTTCAAAAACATTTTATGAAACATTTTCATACTTCTCAGGGTTTAACACAAGTGATGCAGAAACGTTTTATTTTAAACTGTTAAATAAGACAGGAATGAAAAACATGCTTACAAACACAAAATTAATCTATTCAGAGACATTTTTTGAAAAAATGAAAACATTTGGTTTTGATTTCTGGAACAATAATATTGAAACAAAAACGATCTGGGGTACAAAAGATTGGCAAGTGCAATGTATAGAATCAATATTTATAGCCTGCATGATCCCAGAACAAATTATATTTTAGAATGATACAATTCAACAGACAACCTGTCTTGGCCTAGCCAAAATTAAAGACTTAAACAAACCGTCTATTCCGAAATCAACACCCGACAGTAATAGCACTACAGATGTTGAGATAGACGTATCCCATATTTTGAACCAAAACAGAACACATCCTGATTGGAAAAAATGGTTGATCTGGCCCACAGACACAAATAACTGTCAAGATAGATTCCTGCACAAAACACAGGGGTTCACATTGACCAGGCCAGACCCTAGATACTCCCAGAGACAACATCCAGGGATTGTAACTACATACAGTGTGGGGAAACTCTGCCTCGAATGGCACGAACATCCACACTGGCAGAAATTAAGCAACGCTTAACTTTACTTAAAGATGGTGCTGACTTGCGTGATTTCATTATGGGACCACGCAAACAGCGTCAAAAACGTTTCATAGCGGCCTCTATATATGCAGCTTACAACGAAGCTTGGAAAGTAGCTCAAATTGAGACAGCAGAAAAAATACGGGAAATTGACCGTGTTAATTTGGAAAAATCGCTTTCTGTTGTGGACAATGGGTTAATGACTGTCTTCCAGAATATATTCACTGGACAGTATTGTATCATCTGCAATCGATATAATAGAGCAAGACTTACTGATGTTACAACACGGTCAGTCACAACTGCGTTCTATTGTACAGCTTGGCTGGACGTTACAAAATCTGCGTTCAGGCTACGTGCCTTGGCGTCTAATCAACACAACGTCACTATTCACTATCTTTAACCTTACTGATACACAAATCAGCTTGGCACAAAAGGGTGCAGAGTATACAATTCTGAGCATTGAAAAACTTGAGAGATTACCATTGACAATGTCAGAACGACCTGTCATTGAATGGATAATACATGGGATTATAACTATTCCGATAACGACTTTCCAGTTTCGATACTGCCAAAAATATATACAGGCAGGCCAGTATGAAAGGTTGGGTAAAGGATACATTAAGTCAACATGGAACTTACCTTATACACACACATGTTATAGTGAAAAAGGACAGAGTGTATTTCTTGGTGGTAACAATTGTGAAAAATCACTAAGTGGTATACTTCTGTGTCAGGGGATAAGTTTACATGGGGCCTGTGAGGGGACTTCAAATAACCTTTCATGTCACCAGCTCGGCACACCTGCAACAAAAATAGAACCATTCTTTAGAAGACTTTCTAACGGGAGTTACATTCTAATTGTAGATTACAGATGTTGTGGCTTACTGCCAGGAAAACCTTATCTAGTAAGCGTGACTTCCATGGTCATTTGCTGTGAGCGAGTATTGTTTCCGAATGACACTCCAGACAGGGAGGGAAAAATTTGGCCCAGTTTGAAAATCTCTTCTATTCGAATTGATACTTTAAGCAGAATGAAGACTGTGCTCCTACAGTCGCCAGTTCGCTTGACGTCATCAAAAGAAACGTATGATCTCCAAGTTGCAAGGACAACAGGAGAGATACATGCATTGTTATCAACAAATTGCCCCCTACGCTTCGCAGAAATGCTAAACGAAATCTTAAACATTTCTGATACAAGTGGTGTCGCGAGTGTATTTAAGACCGTTTTTTCGGGACTGTTAACCCCATTCAAAGCAGTCCTGGGTATTTTTCCAAACTTCGTCCATTCCATCTTTGGCGGACTTCCTCTCCTGTTGGGACTCGTAGCAGGCATCCTATTTTTGCTACTCTTGCTTCGTTATGGCAAGCCATGTCACAGACAAGACTCCAGCAACAATGGAAGAGACGATCCTAGCTATACGCTACCGGGACCGCATAACTAAAGTCCTTGGATTAGCCCGGCTAAGAGATCTAAATATGACCTGGTTTCTTTCGTTCAGACCCATATGGCAGAATTGTGTCTTACCTGTATTGAGATGCATGCTATGCGGCGAAGAATGCGTGTTGGACACCTGTCTTACACTACAATCAGAAGTACCATTGGATGCAGATACTTTGTTGGGTCCAGTAAAGGCTCATGCATTGTGCTGTCCCCCGCGGTTACCTATCCTGATGACGGCATTCGTGGAGACTTCACCACTACGATTGAAGGGTAGTGAAGTACAGGATGAAAGCAGCATCAACCAGGTACGGCCTTCTGTAAGCAATGCTGATCAAAACATCACTGAAAGCGAACATGCGCACGACTGCATGGTAGCGACATTTTCCAACTTGGTCGAACTTTCACCAGAAGCGGTAGACTGTTTTTTCGAGAATCTGTCTGAAATTATGTTTTCACCAGAACAGAGAGAATGACTTTAAGCAAGATTGCACACAGCGTTCGCTGAACTCTGAATTTGGCCTTCGGCTTTAAAAACAAAGCTACTGAGAATTTTTTTTCCTTCTTCCCCTGAAAACGAAAACTTTTTCCCAAACCCAAAATATTTACCTTTTGGCACTTATCTTCTGCTTAAAGTAAAACTATTCCTAGAGAACAGAACTTCTATTTTTAGGAAATCTAGAGACAATATATTACCTCAGCCTCTAGCGTATTTACAAGTAATTGTGTTTATATGTGATGGAGTGGTCTCACACTTTTTCTTCTGTATTAAGAGCCATTTCATGTGTTATTTTCGCAAATCATTCATGCTGAGATAAATTGTGCATCCTTTTTTTTTTTTAATGATTACACTGCTTGAATGCATACAGTACCTATACTCATTTTTCGTGTACTTCGAATATGCCTATTAAATGCAAAAAATTTATTTTGGGGTGGTTCGGTATACACATGCACTATTAGTTATGTTTACTATTGATTAGGTTAGTAAATATGGACATGAATTCGTGGAGTGGGTGTAGTATGTTTATCTAGGGACCGGTATCGATACTCCTGAATAGTCTATGAGTCGGTTTTTTAGTGTTCAGAATTTTGGCGCTCAACTTCTCACGGTAGAGTATTAATTTGTCCTGGTATCAATGTAGGTGCTTCTTGGCCAGAGGAGAACCTTAACCTCTGTAAAAAAGGGGGGCAGAGACCTCCCTTTTGTTCTATTTGGGCAAAGATCCAGAGCACACTATATATATCAATAGAATGTTTTCTTGTAAGAGTATTGTTTAATTAGGGATAGATCCAACCAAACGTGAATTTTTCAAAAAGTTTTATTCATCAGCAGTGTTCACCACTTGGGAATCACTGTACATGTCACTCAAGCCGACACGTGTTTCATCACAGCATGTGGCTGTGAATCTTCAGGGCTAGAAGAAAATAATAAAATCATAAAATCAATGCGATGTCTCAAAAGTATGCAATCGCGTGTGACAGTGGGACACCCGTGGCGTGGAAACCAACACAGAACGGAAGGGAATAAAACATTTTTCAGTGACTTCTTCTAATTAATCCTAATACATTTTTATTTTTTATTTTTATTCTCCTGAAGTGAGATAGAAATAATGTGTTGTGAAAAACGGCGCAATTCGGGTATTTATAAGCTCCTAATACGTACATAGTTATCCTAGTCTACAAGTGCAAGTGTGCTGTGAGGTGAATCATAATATTTACGTTCATTCATTAGGTTCGTTAACTTCAATATATTGAGACATAAATTATGCTCGAGTATAGTAAACAACTTGGCCAATTAAGATATTGTTACCACAGAACATGGCGGTCCAGCATGACTTAAAAAAAGAAGGAATGGTAAGTGACATAACCTTAATCGTTGGATTAACATCCTGTTGAATAAAAGTTATTATTGGGGAACTTTTAGGATCTGATATCATTTGGCTGGTTGCTAGTTGAATGTTGAATTATATAGAATCATCACTCGACATAAGTACCTGATACATTTTACAGTCTTAGCCTTTCTTCTAGCTCAAAAACCTTTAGTCAGATTTAGGCTAATTCATTCATGTAGTAAATAACAATCTTCTTTCTACAATGCGATTTTGACTGCAACTACGTAGATTCTATCCCTTGAATATGAGACCCGAGACCCGTAGTCTCATGGTGAAAAATAATCAATCATGCAACATTATTAGCCATTGCATGCACAAACTCTTTGTAGAGTGTCCCTGGATATAACCATAGAGAAAAATACAATAATATCAACAACGTATACGGAGCCCAATAATTGTCAGTGCTAATCATTGAAATTATAATCATGTATGTTCACGAAATATCCCTTTGTTTACAAACCTAAACGGAGTGTAGTGCCTCAAAAATCATACAATAGAACAACATGCCGTGTCACCTAATGATACCTGTAATGGTAGCGTGAATCAAAAGTCAAGCAAAATTAGTGATTTTCATACATATGTAAATAACAGCTGCGACGGGGAAAACACGATTAAGTAGTGTGGAAGTAGAAGGGGAAGTAATTACCTGATCTTAATGATCAAGGCGCGTGGTCTGTAAGTAGGTAAAAAAAGGGTGAAATAATTTTAGAACTGACATTTAAAAGGTGACACAAGGTTACATACGTGTGGTCACGTTTCTTGAGCAGTCATCAAATATTAAGCACGTAAACTCACCGGGGAACCGGTGATAATTCCAACCCGGTCCTTATCGGGTGGTTTTTAATTTTCGATATAGCGGCACCAGTCAGTCAGTCAGGTTGCCGAAACCAGTTCATTTGTTTGGGGAATTTGTTATATAGATAAATTCAGTGGAGCGGAGGCTGAAAATTAAAATTAAAAGTGGAATACGAGGCTTAGTAATGGGGCTCGTGTGAAGTGGTTACAATCCTAATGGGTTATGCCCGCGGTAAATATGCCCTCATTCTCACCCGTGTTGAGCCTGTATTCATGCCTCGATGGGCGTCTGTCTCCAAGTGCGGGAACACCGAAACCGGTTGTACCCGCCCCTTTTCAAGGGGGCTGATCTAAAAAACGCTAGACTGCTCACAGTAGTTAAAGGGTGGCAAAAAAAGAAGAGTTACTTCACCGAAAACCGAATGCGGTTATACCGGCCACTTATTACGAAGAGATAATTTAAAGAGGTTGGACTGATCAGATAATTACATCTTTCAAACGCTAGACTGCTCAAAGTAGCTAAAGGGTGGCAAAAAAAGAAAAGTTACTTAACCGAAAACCGAATGTGGTTATACAGGCCACTTAATACGGAGAGCTAATCTAAAGAGGTTAGACTGATCAGATAGTTACATGTGTCAAAAAGAAAGAGTTTATTGCGCCGAAAGGGGGCGCTTTGATTACGCTTCAGGAAATCAAGTCGTGTAAATTTTAAATTAATTCGCAGCCGCCTAATATTTATAAGTATAGCGTTTGGTGTGTGCGCAAGTTGTTGTATGAAAAAATGAAGAGTATGTTGATCCAAGTTGATACATTTGGAACTTTAAACTCAGTATTACATGGGAACAGAAAATAGGCAGAAAATTGAGCACAAACTCCCTTAAAAAATGGGAGGAAAAGGATATGGAATCCTCAAACAGTTTGATAAACAATGTGGTTCCGATTGCTCTGGGCACAATAAATGTACATAGTCATACCCTCAACATTGATCTAGACATGGATCTTAGCCTAGCCACCACAAATATTTTTATAATCTAGGAGTAAGACAGCGGGTAAGAAAAAAATATATCCTTATTCTTAAAGATTCAGTTATGCATTTTCTAGGCATGGTTCAGATGCTAAGGATGGATTGTCATTATTGCAATTGTCCCTCAGGTGTCAGGACCCAAGAAAAAGTGCAGTTCATCATCAGTGTTCTGGCCTGTCCTGGTCGTATCTAGACGCATGATCCATAGAGCCTCTTGTCTTCTAAGGCGTAGTTCCCTGTTTCCTCCTCTCACCGTAGCCTGCACAACATCAATGCCATAGAAGGTGAAGGATTTGATATTTCCTTGTGAAGGACATGAAGCCATATGTATAGCCATGGGGTATCTCGGATCCTTAGTGGCATATGCTCTTGCGTGTTCTCTTATGCGTTCTCTGAGAGCCCTAATCGAACTCCCCACATATCTGCTTTTACAGGCACATTCAATAATGTACACTGTAAATTTTGTGTCACAGTTGATATTTGTTTTGATTGTATGTAGTTTTGATCTGTGATCCGAAAATGATTTGATTCCATGATTTGCCCATCTGCACATTGAGCACATTCCGCATTTGAAAAAACCTTTTGATTTCTGGGTCAACCAATCGCATGTTCTTGTGCTTTTGGGCACAGTTGGACTTAGTCTGTTCTTTAAATTCCTTCCTCTGCAAAAGGTTATTTGTGGGTGGCTTCCTATTACGGTGGTCAAGGTTCTGTCCGCACTTAGAATCCCCCAATGTTTATGGAAACTTTTCCGTAGCACAGGACTTAATTCGTTGTAATCTGTGATTAGTCTTACAGGTTGTTGTGTTTCAATTTTAGGGACTTTAGGTGTTAAGGTTGACTCTCTGCTTATCTTTTTGATTTTTTTGTCCGCTTTGGAAATGATCTGAGGTTTATAACCCCTCTTGGAAAACCTGGACTGCATATCCTTAATGCAGGTTTCAAATTCTTGTTCTTCGCTACAGTTTCTTCTGGCTCTCATGAATTCCCCATATGGGATACCGTATATCTGGTGGATAGGATGGGAACTGTTGCTATGAAGAACTGAATTGCACGCTGTTGTTTTGCGGAATAGTTTGCTGTGAAGAGTCTCATTTTTTACATATAGTTCTATGTCCAGGAAAGACACCTTGGATGTACTGATATGTGTGGTAAATCGCATGTTCATCTCATTGTCATTCAGATATGCACAGAAATCCATAAGTGTAGTTTCCGGTCCTGACCATATTAAGAGGCAATCGTCTATGTAGCGACCCCAGTATAATATATAGTCAATCCATTTTGTGCCTCTGATGCTCCAGATCATGTCTGCCTCAAGAGCACCCATGTAGAGGTTTGCAAAAGAAGGGGAGAACCTTGAGCCCATGGCTACTCCCCTTGTCTGTTTGTACCATCTTTTATCAAATACAATGAAATTTTGATTCAATATAATGTCCATCATTGTCACTAGCATTTTAGTATGTTCTAACAATGTGATGGGTCTGGTATTTAATGCTCTGGTTACGGCTGCCAATCCTAGGTCCGGCTCTATGGAGGTATATAGGGATACCACATCAAGGGTCGCCATTATCAATCCAGGTTGCCAGGCGATGTCAGCTAGGATACTTAAGATATGTTTTGAATCTTGTATATAAGATGGCATGTTCTTTACCATTGGATTCAGGAACTTGTCCACATATTGTGAGAGTCTCTCTGTCGGACCCCCAATCCCGGAAACAATTGGTCTTCCTGGTGGAAACAAAGCAGGTTTGTGGATTTTAGGGAGAGTGTACAACCAAGGATAAGATGGGCGTGTCACTTTTAAGTACAAATATTCAGCATCATTTATAAGGCCCGCATCCTTCCAGTCCCTCAGGTGGTTATTGATCAGCATTGTTAAAGGACCCATAGGATTGCTGTCTACTGCTTCATAACAGGAGTTGTCGGAAAGTTGAGAGAGAATTTCTGCGTTGTAGTCCATTACGTTCATGACCACTACGTTCCCTCCTTTATCCGCTTCGCGGATAACTAGGTCCTGGTTGTCACTTAAAGTTTTTAACGCTATTCTTTCTTCTCTGGTTAGATTGTCTTTTTTCATATGTTTGTGTTTAGAAACTTTAGTCTCATATTTGTTAATGTCTTCCAACACTAATTTATAGAATGTATCAATAGTGTTGCCACTAGGTAATGTGGGTGTCCATTTTGATTTGTTTTTTAAACCACTATCTATGGTACTGTTTGTTTTTATTTCTAGGTCAGTTAATAGATCGTTGAAGGAAGTTGGAGGATCATCAAAATCCGTGATTGATAGTAGCAGGTGTGAGGACAGGACCTCTTGAATGCTGATAGGGTTGGTGGATACCTCTACTTGGTCGTCAGAGCCAGTGATAACATCTGTGGGTGTACCCCAGAAGTGTTTTTTTATTTTGAGTCCTCTAATGTATTTGAAAAGGTCAATCTTCATCCTACAAGGGTCCCCTTGTTCAGTAGGATTAAAGCGGAGTCCTTTGCTCAGTAAAGAAATCATATGTTTGTCCAGGTTTGCGGATGAGAGGTTAATCACCTGTACATCCTGTTCCGATGTATCATTCACTTCTTGTTGCCGGACCTCAATCTCTCCCTGTAGTCGTCTTTGTCCTCCTCTCTGACCTCTGCGGGTTTTGTGTAAGTTTGGTTTGCTCTTGTACGATTTGTTCTTCTCATTGTCCTGATTTCCCGAGAAAAAGTATTGGCGGCTCCAGAGGTCGATGGTATGGCTCTAGGCTCTTGATTGCCATTCGCAGTTTCTTCTGCCTCACTCTCTGTCTCAGGGACACTGCTTAGGGAGGTATTACTTGAGGAGATATTAGAGGCACCGGATTTGGTTGCTTGTTGGTTGCTAGCTGGTTTCTGGAATTGCTGATCGTATTTTTTGGCAAAGGTGAACACTCTGCTGCCTTCACGATAGTCTGCTTCTTCTCTGCGAATTTGTCTTGATTTGCGATCCTTGATGTTTCGTCAGGATGTCTTCCAGGATTTTGTAGTTTTTTTTCGGTTGCATCTTTGAGATTGAGGGCTTCTATCTCCTTCTCTAGTTCTACAATTTCTGCCTGTAATTTTGTCACTTTTCGGTCTGCATTTTCTATTAAAATTCTCATCAGGTTAGTGGAATTCATGGTTACCGATTCCTCCCATTTACTTAGGAGGTCGTCATCCAGATAATCAAAAGTTGGAAAGGTCTGTGACCGAAGACCTCTTGGTATTCTTTGAACTCTTAAATACTGTTTCAGTGTTGCGCCATCCCACCAGCGTGAGTTTTCGGTCTTTTTTAGTCTCTCTAACCTGAGGAATTTCTCTTTTAAGCTGCTTCCTTTTTGTTGATTTCCACTGGCATTAGTTGTATTCTGAAAAATGTTTTATTCCCTTCCGTTCTGTGTTGGTTTCCACGCCACGGGTGTCCCACTGTCACACGCGATTGCATACTTTTGTGACATCGCATTGATTTTATTATTTTCTTCTAGCCCTGAAGATTCACAGCCACATGCTGTGATGAAACACGTGTCGGCTTGAGTGACATGTACAGTGATTCCCAAGTGGTGAACACTGCTGATGAATAAAACTTTTTGAAAAATTCACGTTTGGTTGGATCTATCCCTAATTAAACAATACTCTTACAAGAAAACATTCTATTGATATATATAGTGTGCTCTGGATCTTTGCCCAAATAGAACAAAAGGGAGGTCTCTGCCCCCCTTTTTTACAGAGGTTAAGGTTCTCCTCTGGCCAAGAAGCACCTACATTGATACCAGGACAAATTAATACTCTACCGTGAGAAGTTGAGCGCCAAAATTCTGAACACTAAAAAACCGACTCATAGACTATTCAATAATCTTGACTCAGAAAGGCAGCCACTACGGTCTTCGATCAACTAACTACCTATTGTAAAATGGATAGGGATAAGATCGCCTCACAGATGTTTGAGAATCTTTCTAAAGGCACACACCCGAATACAACTAATGCCAGTGGAAATCAACAAAAAGGAAGCAGCTTAAAAGAGAAATTCCTCAGGTTAGAGAGACTTAAAAAGACCGAAAACTCACGCTGGTGGGATGGCGCAACACTGAAACAGTATTTAAGAGTTCAAGGAATACCAAGAGGTCTTCGGTCACAGACCTTTCCAACTTTTGATGATCTGGATGACGACCTCCTAAGTAAATGGGAGGAATAGGTAACCATGAATTCCACTAACCTGATGAGAATTTTAATAGAAAATGCAGACCGAAAAGTGACAAAATTACAGGCAGAAATTGTAGAACTAGAGAAGGAGATAGAAGCCCTCAATCTCAAAGATGCAACCGAAAAAAAACTACAAAATCCTGGAAGACATCCTGACGAAACATCAAAATGACATCAAGGATCGCAAATCAAGACAAATTCGCAGAGATGAAGCAGACTATCGTGAAGGCAGAGTGTTCACCTTTGCCAAAAAATACGATCAGCAATTCCAGAAACCAGCTAGCAACCAACAAGCAACCAAATCCGGTGCCTCTAATATCTCCTCAAGTAATACCTCCCTAAGCAGTGTCCCTGAGACAGAGAGTGAGGCAGAAGAAACTGCGAATGGCAATCAAGAGCCTAGAGCCATACCATCGACCTCTGGAGCCGCCAATACTTTTTCTCGGGAAATCAGGACAATGAGAAGAACAAATCGTACAAGAGCAAACCAAACTTACACAAAACCCGCAGAGGTCAGAGAGGAGGACAAAGACGACTACAGGGAGAGATTGAGGTCCGGCAACAAGAAGTGAATGATACATCGGAACAGGATGTACAGGTGATTAACCTCTCATCCGCAAACCTGGACAAACATATGATTTCTTTACTGAGCAAAGGACTCAGCTTTAATCCTACTGAACAAGGGGACCCTTGTAGGATGAAGATTGACCTTTTCAAATACATTAGAGGACTCAAAATAAAAAAACACTTCTGGGGTACACCCACAGATGTTATCACTGGCTCTGACGACCAAGTAGAGGTATCCACCAACCCTATCAGCATTCAAGAGGTCCTGTCCTCACACCTGCTACTATCAATCACGGATTTTGATGATCCTCCAACTTCCTTCAACGATCTATTAACTGACCTAGAAATAAAAACAAACAGTACCATAGATAGTGGTTTAAAAAACAAATCAAAATGGACACCCACATTACCTAGTGGCAACACTATTGATACATTCTATAAATTAGTGTTGGAAGACATTAACAAATATGAGACTAAAGTTTCTAAACACAAACATATGAAAAAAGACAATCTAACCAGAGAAGAAAGAATAGCGTTAAAAACTTTAAGTGACAACCAGGACCTAGTTATCCGCGAAGCGGATAAAGGAGGGAACGTAGTGGTCATGAACGTAATGGACTACAACGCAGAAATTCTCTCTCAACTTTCCGACACCTCCTGTTATGAAGCAGTAGACAGCAATCCTATGGGTCCTTTAACAATGCTGATCAATAACCACCTGAGGGACTGGAAGGATGCGGGCCTTATAAATGATGCTGAATATTTGTACTTAAAAGTGACACGCCCATCTTATCCTTGGTTGTACACTCTCCCTAAAATACACAAACCTGCTTTGTTTCCACCAGGAAGACCAATTGTTTCCGGGATTGGGGGTCCGACAGAGAGACTCTCACAATATGTGGACAAGTTCCTGAATCCAATGGTAAAGAACATGCCATCTTATATACAAGATTCAAAACATATATTAAGTATCCTAGCTGACATCGCCTGGCAACCTGGATTGATAATGGCGACCCTTGATGTGGTATCCCTATATACCTCCATAGAGCCGGACCTAGGATTGGCAGCCCTAACCAGAGCATTAAATACCAGACCCATCACATTGTTAGAACATACTAAAATGCTAGTGACAATGATGGACATTATATTGAATCAAAATTTCTTTGTATTTGATAAAAGATGGTACAAACAGACAAGGGGAGTAGCCATGGGCTCAAGGTTCTCCCCTTCTTTTGCAAACCTCTACATGGGTGCTCTTGAGGCAGACATGATCTGGAGCATCAGAGGCACAAAATGGATTGACTATATATTATACTGGGGTCGCTACATAGACGATTGCCTCTTAATATGGTCAGGACCGGAAACTACACTTATGGATTTCTGTGCATATCTGAATGACAATGAGATGAACATGCGATTTACCACACATATCAGTACATCCAAGGTGTCTTTCCTGGACATAGAACTATATGTAAAAAATGAGACTCTTCACAGCAAACTATTCCGCAAAACAACAGCGTGCAATTCAGTTCTTCATAGCAACAGTTCCCATCCTATCCACCAGATATACGGTATCCCATATGGGGAATTCATGAGAGCCGGAAGAAACTGTAGCGAAGAACAAGAATTTGAAACCTGCATTAAGGATATGCAGTCCAGATTTTCCAAGAGGGGTTATAAACCTCAGATCATTTCCAAAGCGGACAAAAAAATCAAAAAGATAAGCAGAGAGTCAACCTTAACACCTAAAGTCCCTAAAATTGAAACACAACAACCTGTAAGACTAATCACAGATTACAACGAATTAAGTCCTGTGCTACGGAAAAGTTTCCATAAACATTGGGGGATTCTAAGTGCAGACAGAACCTTGACCACCGTAATAGGAAGCCACCCACAAATAACCTTTTGCAGAGGAAGGAATTTAAAGAACAGACTAAGTCCAACTGTGCCCAAAAGCACAAGAACATGCGATTGGTTGACCCAGAAATCAAAAGGTTTTTTCAAATGCGGAATGTGCAGATGGGCAAATCATGGAATCAAATCATTTTCGGATCACAGATCAAAACTACATACAATCAAAACAAATATCAACTGTGACACAAAATTTACAGTGTACATTATTGAATGTGCCTGTGAAAGCAGATATGTGGGGAGTTCGATTAGGGCTCTCAGAGAACGCATAAGAGAACACGCAAGAGCATATGCCACTAAGGATCCGAGATACCCCATGGCTATACATATGGCTTCATGTCCTTCACAAGGAAATATCAAATCCTTCACCTTCTATGGCATTGATGTTGTGCAGGCTACGGTGAGAGGAGGAAACAGGGAACTACGCCTTAGAAGACAAGAGGCTCTATGGATCATGCGTCTAGATACGACCAGGACAGGCCAGAACACTGATGATGAACTGCACTTTTTCTTGGGTCCTGACACCTGAGGGACAATTGCAATAATGACAATCCATCCTTAGCATCTGAACCATGCCTAGAAAATGCATAACTGAATCTTTAAGAATAAGGATATATTTTTTTCTTACCCGCTGTCTTACTCCTAGATTATAAAAATATTTGTGGTGGCTAGGCTAGGATCCATGTCTAGATCAATGTTGAGGGTATGACTATGTACATTTATTGTGCCCAGAGCAATCGGAACCACATTGTTTATCAAACTGTTTGAGGATTCCATATCCTTTTCCTCCCATTTTTTAAGGGAGTTTGTGCTCAATTTTCTGCCCATTTTCTGTTCCCATGTAATACTGAGTTTAAAGTTCCAAATGTATCAACTTGGATCAACATACTCTTCATTTTTTCATACAACAACTTGCGCACACACCAAACGCTATACTTATAAATATTAGGCGGCTGCGAATTAATTTAAAATTTACACGACTTGATTTCCTGAAGCGTAATCAAAGCGCCCCCTTTCGGCGCAATAAACTCTTTCTTTTTGACACATGTAACTATCTGATCAGTCTAACCTCTTTAGATTAGCTCTCCGTATTAAGTGGCCTGTATAACCACATTCGGTTTTTGGTTAAGTAACTTTTCTTTTTTTGCCACCCTTTAGCTACTTTGAGCAGTCTAGCGTTTGAAAGATGTAATTATCTGATCAGTCCAACCTCTTTAAATTATCTCTTCGTAATAAGTGGCCGGTATAACCGCATTCGGTTTTCGGTGAAGTAACTCTTCTTTTTTTGCCACCCTTTAACTACTGTGAGCAGTCTAGCGTTTTTTAGATCAGCCCCCTTGAAAAGGGGCGGGTACAACCGGTTTCGGTGTTCCCGCACTTGGAGACAGACGCCCATCGAGGCATGAATACAGGCTCAACACGGGTGAGAATGAGGGCATATTTACCGCGGGCATAACCCATTAGGATTGTAACCACTTCACACGAGCCCCATTACTAAGCCTCGTATTCCACTTTTAATTTTAATTTTCAGCCTCCGCTCCACTGAATTTGTCTATATAACAAATTCCCCAAACAAATGAACTGGTTTCGGCAACCTGACTGACTGACTGGTGCCGCTATATCGAAAATTAAAAACCACCCGATAAGGACCGGGTTGGAATTATCACCGGTTCCCCGGTGAGTTTACGTGCTTAATATTTGATGACTGCTCAAGAAACGTGACCACACGTATGTAACCTTGTGTCACCTTTTAAACGTCAGTTCTAAAATTATTTCACCCTTTTTTACCTACTTACAGACCACGCGCCTTGATCATTAAGATCAGGTAATTACTTCCCCTTCTACTTCCACACTACTTAATCGTGTTTTCCCCGTCGCAGCTGTTATTTACATATGTATGAAAATCACTAATTTTGCTTGACTTTTGATTCACGCTACCATTACAGGTATCATTAGGTGACACGGCATGTTGTTCTATTGTATGATTTTTGAGGCACTACACTCCGTTTAGGTTGGTAAACAAAGGGATATTTCGTGAACATACATGATTATAATTTCAATGATTAGCACTGACAATTATTGGGCTCCGTATACGATGTTGATATTATTGTATTTTTCTCTATGGTTATATCCGGGGACACTCTACAAAGAGTTTGTGCATGCAATGGCTAATAATGTTGCATGATTGATTATTTTTCACCATGAGACTACGGGTCTCGGGTCTCATATTCAAGGGATAGAATCTACGTAGTTGCAGTCAAAATCGCATTGTAGAAAGAAGATTGTTATTTACTACATGAATGAATTAGCCTAAATCTGACTAAAGGTTTTTGAGCTAGAAGAAAGGCTAAGACTGTAAAATGTATCAGGTACTTATATCGAGTGATGATTCTATATAATTCAACATTCAACTAGCAACCAGCCAAATGATATCAGATCCTAAAAGTTCCCCAATAATAACTTTTATTCAACAGGATGTTAATCCAACGATTAAGGTTATGTCACTTACCATTCCTTCTTTTTTTAAGTCATGCTGGACCGCCATGTTCTGTGGTAACAATATCTTAATTGGCCAAGTTGTTTACTATACTCGAGCATAATTTATGTCTCAATATATTGAAGTTAACGAACCTAATGAATGAACGTAAATATTATGATTCACCTCACAGCACACTTGCACTTGTAGACTAGGATAACTATGTACGTATTAGGAGCTTATAAATACCCGAATTGCGCCGTTTTTCACGACACATTATTTCTATCTCACTTCAGGAGAATAAAAATAAAAAATAAAAATGTATTAGGATTAATTAGAAGAAGTCACTGAAAAATGTTTTATTCCCTTCCGTTCTGTGTTGGTTTCCACGCCACGGGTGTCCCACTGTCACACGCGATTGCATACTTTTGTGACATCGCATTGATTTTATGATTTTATTATTTTCTTCTAGCCCTGAAGATTCACAGCCACATGCTGTGATGAAACACGTGTCGGCTTGAGTGACATGTACAGTGATTCCCAAGTGGTGAACACTGCTGATGAATAAAACTTTTTGAAAAATTGACGTTTGGTTGGATCTATCCCTAATTAAACAATACTCTTACAAGAAAACATTCTATTGATATATATAGTGTGCTCTGGATCTTTGCCCAGGTATCGATACTCCTATTTCTGACCCTTGTCCGGTTATTATTCACTAATGTCCATACAACGGCACAGAGACCCGTTCTCAGATTAAGTCATAGCGCATGCTGTCACATTGAGCAAGCACTATTCCTCCAGCCCCCTAGAAAGCACACCGAGTTCTCTAAACAAACCAAGCCTCCAGCAAACCTGGGAAATCCCCGCTGCTATTATTTTGATTTCGTTCGAGAACTCCTGTAAAGAATGTAAGACCGACCAGTTCTTAATGGACGTCTTATGTCCATCCTTACGTCAAACCCGGCACCTCTCAGGTATAAATATACCGACACTGCCCTAAGTAAACACACGGTGGTGATGAGCTTGGAGCAGCGACTACTTGCCGGAGAGCCCAGCTGACGCGAGAAGCCCACGGACGCTGCCCCTCCCTCTTTGACGCGATGAGGAAAGACGCTGTCTTTTCTCTTGCCGAGAAATCCAGCCTCCAGCGTTTCCAGCCCACCTTCGCGGGTGACTGGGATATCGAGTCCGGAGACAGAGATACCAGCCCTCCTACCTTCTAAATCCCAGGTACTGAACTGACTAACCCCTTACAGAGAATTCTTGAGTCAGATTCTTGGCAAAACAAACTTAACTTCAACTGCTACTTACTTACTCCCTCCCACGTATTAGGCTTAGGTCAGGTACACCGGGGTAGGCGTAGTTAGAAGCACCAATTGAGTACGATTAGTCAATGTATATATGTATGTATATCTTTTATCCATTTTAAAGTATCATATGGCTAAGAAACCATATCAATGCTTTTACAGTATTATTTTATAATCCTGCTTTTACTGTATGCACTTAACCTTAAGTATTGCAACTGTAGCGATTCATTTCTCTTGTATGAGAAAAAGAGACTGATCAATAAATAACACCTTTTATTGAACACGCCCATCTCTTCTTTCTCTACAATCTGGTGAAACTAAGTATGCACGTATTGACTGAGTAAAATAGTTGTCTTTTGTTTTCACACGACTCTAGAGATATACTCTTGATTAGGGAGAGCAAAGTTGTCATGTTCTATGGTTGTCAGAAACTAAATCCCTTCTTGTCTATCCAGGGAGGTTAAACTCCTCCTCGCCTATTCGAGAAAGTTTCTAGTGAACTCTGAGCTAGCTGGCACACAAAACTTAAGTCTAATATCGACAGTAGAAGACCTAGTTAACCTCTGTCCTACGTCTATACTATTGAAGGTATTATTCCAATGCGCAGAGCCTATTGGGATAATAGGAACTACACTACACAAGGACGAGGATCATTGCGTTCAGACCTTTGTCGTCACGCCACAACTGAGAGAGCAAGGAACCGTTCCGGCAACCACAGCACCCAACCCGGACGCAGGAGCCAGACGCCTGGGAGCCGAAGGAGGAAGTACAGACGGGGCGCTGGACCCCATCCGGCAATACCAGCAAGCCAGCCAATGCCCAGGAGGGTTGTGGCTTGACAAGGTACGGGGACGCCTTGGGGCAGTGTGGCGCCGTATGGTGAAGGGTGAAAGCAACAGGGAGGACAGCGTACGTGGAGCGAGAACGTAAACCATTCCCCTACTGATAAAGTGACTCCTGCTACCACCGCAATCCCCTCACTGGTGACGGTTTTGGGTGTTTATTCCCAACACTTCCCCCCTCCCTATAGCACTGAAAACAAACCGGATATTACCCTGACTGGGTGTTTCTTGTTTTTTTTCTTTTCCCTCTTCCTACTCCCTACACTACTGGGTTACAACGAGACATCCATCACGCTCACAAGTTAAAGAAGACGTTGAACCCCTTTCCCGGGAACTTAAAGGACAGTGAAGAAACAAACTGGCCTACAACTCCCACAATCCCTTGTTTCTGTGAACTAAATAAAAACAGCCCTTATTATACCTTTAACTGTGTGTCCGAGTCTGCTTCTCCACCGCGTTACACGTGGTGTCAGTAGTGGGATAGTGTACACCTCAATCCTATTAACAATGGAAAACCCGATTCAACAATTAATCGGAGGACAGGAAAAATTAGAATGGGCGGTGGAGAAGAAAATGAACTCTGCTCAGGCAGACAGGGAGTTATTGAAGTCCAGCCTAGCAAATCAAGCCAAACAGATGTTAAAGGTGGCTGATGACCATTTAGAATTAACAACGCTGCTACAAGTCCGCACAGGACATGGCCCTAAGGTGTCCCTGCAAAAATGTGTTGGGTGAAGACCCCAACTCTTTCTTATTAAATTTTGAAAGGGCAGCCCATGCATCAGGATGGCCCGAAGCCAAGTGGCCTTTCTTTTTGGCCCCTCTCCTAACCGGAGAAGCCCAGACGGCCTATCAGGTCACTATCCCTAATGGCCATACACCCTACCAGGAGATAAAAGAGATAATCTTGGACCATATGGGAATGGATGCGGAGGCCTATAGGGTTCGCTTCCGAAAGGAAAGGGGTTCCCCTACAGACAACACGAAACCCCTTTATTTTAAACTGAAGGTCGCTGCCGATAAGTGGTTGAGACCATAGAAAAGAAGAAATTATTACTATTATTTACCTGGAACATTTCATTGAAGCCCTCCCTTTCCCAAAACAAAGGTGGCTTAAACAGCATAATAATGTAGCAGCAGAACAAGCAGTAGAAAGGGCCACTTCATTCTATAAGGTTCAACCTCGCACTTTAGCGTGGGACACAGAGAAAGCCACACGTTCTTATGGATTACTTACGAAACCAGAAAGAAAAGCAACAAAACCCAACCTAGAACCCACAAAACCCAGACAATCCCGCCCTGAACCACCACTCTTAAGGAATCCACAATGTTTCAAGTGGGGGTATATTGCCAGGAATTGCACACGAAAAAAAGAGTCAAGAAGAACCAAAGGATATTAGTTGTGTCCCACGCTCCATATTGTGCACAGCAGAGTTCGGACATAGTTTTCACGTAAGTGTAACCCATACAGGGAAAACAGTTGAGGTCCCTACTCGATTCTGGTTGTCGTCAGTCTGTGGTCCAACACTACGTGCTCTTGCCTAAAACAAGACTGACAGGGGAAACCGTACCGATCAGATGTGGGCAGGGCGACATCCGAGTCTATCCCCTAGAAATACTCCCCATATCCTTGCCTGACAGACAAACACATTGAAGTCAAGCTTGGTGTTGTACCCTCTCTTCCAGAGCAGATGATCATACGTCAGGATAATCCCGAATTTCTTCTTATGCTAAAGGATAAGCTGCAATTCCTGAAATTTCAAAGACAGCCGCACCTCTCCCTCCTAACCCAGGCCCCCTGGATTACAGACAGAGGATTTAGATATGCACAAAAAAAATGATCCGACCCTTCAACCAGCATGGGATCATGCCGATCAGACTAACCCTCAGGACAACCCCCCTATCCTTTGTTTCAGATCAAGAACAACCTACTATATAGGGTCGAAAAACAGGGAGACGAACCACAGTTGGTGGTACCTCAAGCCTTACGGGGCCAGGTCCTCTTCTTCGCACATTCGCATCTATTGGCAGGTCAAAGGGGAGCACAAAAGACCATGCAGATGCTGCTACATCACTTCTACTGGCCAGGAATATTTTCCCACGTTACCCGTTTCTGCCAAGAGTGCAAAATGCGCCAGAAGAAAAACCCGTATAAACCCCCAGCGTTCCCTTTGCAACCCCTCCCAGTTGTGGGTAATCTGTTTGAAAGGATTGGCATGGATCTCATTGGTCCTCTGCCACGGACCAAAAAAGGCCATCTATATGCCTTGGTTGTGGTAGACTACGCCACACGATTTCCAGAGGCCTCCCCTTTATGTACACCCACAACTCGGAACATCATGAACAATTGCTGGAACTGCTTTCCCGAACAGGTTTTCCCTGTGAGATACTCACAGATCAGGGGACCCCATTCGTTTCTAAATTGATGAAGGAGGTCTGTAAAACACTAGACATTTCTCATATAAAAACTTCTGTATATCATCCACAAACAGATTGTTTATGTGAGTGATATAACGCCACCCTGAAACTGACCTTAAAGAAATTATTGACCGTAGAGGGCCGGGAATGGGACTCGCTACTCCCTTTAGCTTTGTATGTCATCCGGAGTCAACCTCAAACCAGTCCTGGGTGTTCCCCATTCAAACTTCTTTATGGAAGAGAACCCCGGAACCTCTAAGAGATCACCAAAGAGGTCTGGGAAAATGAAAAAGAGGAAGAGACCCGATCATTTGTCGACTACACTAACAGTCTCCACAATCGTCTACACAAACTGAGGGAGTTTGCAAATGCTGATTTAGAGAAAGCTCAGATAAAACAACAACTACTCTATAACCGGGGTAAGAAGTGGAGACACCTAGCCATAGGTGACTGGGTGTTAGTACTCATGCCGTCCGCCCTAACAAAAACAAAAGCTGGCTGGCAAGGGCTTATAAAGTAGTGCAAAAGGTGGGGTTGACCTCATATAAAATACAGGTTACTGCTAAACGCACACTACTATATCACATTAACCAGCAAAAAAAATGGCTGGGTCCCCCTCCCAAAGACGTACATACACTTGATCAAATGACATATCCAGAGACCACTCTACAGCAACTAGTCAAACAACCGGAGTTGTCCGACAAACAAAGACAAGCCCTAGAAGAGACCCGCCGCCCCATTGCCCACCTATTTTTTGATCTTCCCGGACAAACAGCGTTGGCACAGCATTCCATCCACACCCTGCCAGGAAAGGTAGTAATAAAAAAAAACTACTGCGTACCTGCTGCCCGCCGAGAAGCCATACAACAAGGAGGTAGAAAGCATGCTCACTCTTGGTATCATAAAACCGTCCCAAAGTGAGTGGTCTTCCCCTATTGTTTTAGTCCCGAAGCCAGACGGCTCTGTCCGTTTTTTTATTGATTTCAGGGCAGTTAATTCCATCTCCAAATGCGATGCATATCCCATTCCACGTGTCGATGAGTTGATTGAGATACTTGGTGAGGCCCAATTCATTACAACCCTTGACCTTACAAAAGGGTATTGGCAGGTGCCCCTTAACCCAGAAAATCAAGAAAAGGCAGCCTTTTCTACACCAACGTGCTTATATGAATTTACCGTCTTACCTTTTGGGTTACACGGTGCACCTGCCACCTTTCAAAGGCCCATGAACAAGGTATTGGCACAACATCAGGAGTACTCCTCTGCATACCTTGATGGCATAGTCATCTATAGCCCCACTTGGGATATGCACCTTCAACATTGCAAACAGGTCTTACGAGCTCTTCAGGCTGCAGAGCTCCACATAAATGCCAAGAAATCAAGGGCATGTTTCAGGAAGGTAAAATACCTTCGGTTCCTACTTGGGAACGGACTAACTGAACCACAGACTGAAAAGATAAAAGCAATAGCAGAGGCCCCATTTCCATCTACAAAAAAAGAATTCGGAGCATTTTTAGGCCTCCTTGGCTATTACTGGCGTTTCATACCCCAGTATTCAGAACTAGCCTCTCCCCTCACAGATTTCCTCCAAAACAGAGTTAGATCCAAAGATGTCCAACATCCACCCCCAGAGGCCAAGAAAGCTTTTCTTGCCCTAAAAGCCACAATTACCTCAGCTCAAATCCCACGCTCACCGGACTTTACCAAACCTTTCGTGTTACACACTGATGCCTCTGATCACGGCCTAGGTGCTGTCCTATCGCAAACTTCTCCCGAAGGTACAGAACACCCAATTCTCTTCCTCAGTCGCAAACTCTACCCCAGGGAACAGAAATATCCAACCATTGAAAAGGAGTGCCTTGCGATCAAGTGGGCAGTGGACAAACTACGATATTATTTAGAGGGCACCCACTTTCTCCTCTAAAAAGACCATGCCCCACTGCTCTGGATGAGCAGCAACAAGGGGAACAACTCACAGGTCCTCCGTTGGTTTCTTTCCCTTCAACCCTTCTCTTTTGAAGTTATCCATTGGAAAGGTATAGACAATGGAAATGCGGACTTCCCTTCTATCCTGCTGCTCCCCGATCGTGAACAGACTGGGGTAAGGGTGTGTGACGACAAAGGACAGAACACGGAAAAGGATACACAAAGAGCAGAACACTTCCCCGCTCACCTTTCTCCTTGTCCCCTTCTTTATTTTCAGAATGTGCAGTCGGGACACTGGCCCTTTAATCTGGCCTCTGTTCCGTGTCACGTGGCTGAGTCAGGTGATTGCTTCGATCTCGAAAACAACGAAACAGAGGAAGACGGGTATGCGTTTGGCGGGCTAAAGAAGGAGAACCAAGGACCCAGGGAGGAGGATCATCGCGTTCACACCTTCATCGTCACGCCACAACCAAGAGAGAGAGGAACCATTCCGGCAACCATAGCACCCAACCCGGACGCAGGAGCCCGCGCCTGGGAGCCGAAGGAGGAAGTACAGGCGGGGCGCAGGACCCCATCCGGCAATACCAGCAAGCCAGCAATGGCCCAGGAGTGTCGGGGCTTGACAAGTTACGGGGACGCCTTGGCGTGGTGGGGCGCCGTACGGGGGAGGGTGAAAGCAACAGGGAGGACAGCATACGTGGGGCGAGAACGTAAACCACTCCCCTACCGATAGAGTGCCTACTGCTACCGTAGCAATCCCCTCACTGGTGACGGTTTTGGGTGTTTATTCCCAACACTCCCCCTCCCTATAGCACTGAAAACAAACCGGACATTACCCTGACTGGGTGCTTCTTGTTTATTTTTTATTTTCCCTCTTCCCTCTCCCTATATTACCAGGTTACAACGAGACATCCATCACGCTCACAAGAAGACGTTGAACCCCTTTCCCAGGAACTTAAAGGACACTAAAGAAACTAACTGGTCTACAACTCCCACAATCCCTTGTTTCTGTGAACTAAATAAAAACAGTCCTTATTATACATTTAACTGTGTGTCTGAGTCTGCTTCTCCACCGCGTTACAGAAACCAATGGCAATCCTCTACTTCTTGCTATCAGTGCTAGGGGTTGACGTAGACGTTGAAAAGCGCAGGGCTCAATATAGAGCCCTATGGGACCCCATGCTTGATAGCATGCTTCTGTGAATGGTAAGGTGGCACCTCAACCTGAAAGATTCTGCCTTCCAAAAAGGACCGGAACCAGGCCAAGGCCGACTCCCTGATCCGTATATCATGTAATCTGCCTATAAGGATGTCATGGGAAACAGTGCCGAAAGCGTCCCTTAAATCTAAAAGAATTAAGTGCTGTGGAGTTCCCGACATCTAGGCTGTTGTGGATGTCCTCGGTCTCTGCCAACAGCGCCGATTCGGTGCTGTGGAGAGGACGAAAACCGTTTTGGGAGGGGTCGAGAATTTTGTTGTGCTCCACAAATTCAGCCAAGACTGAGTTAACATACAATTCTGTAGCCTTAGCTAAGAAAGGGAGCTGGAAGATGAGGCGAAAATTACCCGGGTCTGACGGCTCCAAGGAAGGCTTCTTCAAAAGAGGTATAACTTTTGCATGCTTCCATGTGGCAGGCAGTGATGCAAAGGACAGTGATAAATTAACCAATTCCCTATGCGTTGGAGAGATTGAATTGAAAACTTGATGAAGTTGGTCTGGTCTCAGAGGGTCAGCCGGAGAACCCAATTTAATTCTGAGACAGAGAGAGTCAATCTCAGAGAGCGAGAGTAGGGGGGAAGAAACACAGCGCTGATTTGGAGAAAATTGACTTGTCCTCAGGCTCGACTGTTCGATTAATATTAGAGGTAGCTGAGAAGAGGCAAGCAGTTGGAAGGTTGTTATAGTCTTCACCTTGCGCACAAAGAAATCTGCATGTTCCTCACATTGAGTGTTAAAGGAAACTGGGGAATCAACTTTTTCGTTAGAATGTTGCATCTTTCTAAGAAGGAAAAAGATCATTTTTGGAGGGTTATTGCTCTCCCAAATTTTTGCCGCAATATATTCATCTCTAGCTTTCCGAATTGGACTATGATACGATTTTATAGAGGAGTCCCGATATTTCTTTTTAGCTTCCCAATCGTAAGCGTGCCTCTATGTTCGTTCCAATTGCTTACATACCGTTTTTGCTTCTGCCAGGGTCTCATTCAACCAAGGATTAGAATATCCAAGTTTTTTCTTTAAACTACGTTTTTCAGGAATACAGGAATCTAGGGCTTGAGTCAGCCAGTCCTGAAAGAGAATCCGCAGCCACTGTATTAGAGGGGAGCTGTGGCTTGATCTTTAACAAGGAGTCTGAAAATTGACTAACATCCCATTTATGTCAAGGGCGTTTCATCACAGATCTTGAGTGGTTTAAAACAGGTTTCCGTGGAAACCAAAGGAAAAAGGGGACCAAAAAATGGTCTGTCCAGACCAGATGGACTGAGGGAGACACAGTTAAAGTACCCAAATTAGAAAATATAGGGTCCAACAAATACCCGGCAATATGTGTGCTATCTTCCACACATTGTATCAATTGGCAAATCGACCAGAAAGCCGGCAATGTCTGTTTTGTCACTGTCTTCTAGATGGAGGTTTAAGTCGCCCAAAATAATAAAGTTTGCAGCTTTACTCGCAAGTAGGGTAACCCTGTTCACTAGGGCTTCCCTAAATTTTTTTGATGGCCCTGGAGGCCGATAAATAAGCAGCCCAGAAACAGTGAAGTTGTGGTTGAGGGTGATTTTAAAAAAAGCACTTTCACACTCAGGAATATCATCCTTCCTAAAACTGCAAGAAAAAGGCTCTTTGAGGACAATACCGCCACCCCGATTGACAGGGCGATTAAGTTGATACATAATATATCCTGGGGGCAGTGCCAACCAGGCTTCTACACCAGAGTCCTGAGTTAACCAAGTCTCTGTCAAAAATAGGCTATCAGGCAATTCATCTATTAGAAGGTCAATTATCTTGGCATGATGTTTTACAAGAGACCAGCAGTTTAGGCTGAAAAACCAGAGCTCAGTCGTACCAGGGAGAGAGATCCCACTCCCATCTGTCTTGAAAAAAGGAACAGCATTGATCACATCGGAAGAATTCAGCTGACGGAGTCCAGGAATGCTTTAGACAACTAGAGCAGTTAATAAAAAGACAAAAGTTCAGCGCGTGTGTAAACATACCTGCCACCTAGATTTTGAACTGAGTAACTGGCAGCTGACAGCGCCCCGGCGTGGACGGGCGCAGACGGGCTTTCCTTTGGTGCGCCAATGGCGCACCCGCTGCACGCGTCTGCATCAGGTGTGATGTACCAGTACGTCATTATCTTAGAGCAGATTCTACACAAAAAATATTACGTGCTGAGTGTCTGGCTCTGTAATGTATATTGTCCTAATCTTTGGGGGTCAATGTCTGCCCTATCTCCGTTCCTCACCGTCTTTGGCTCGCAGATTTGACCATTTCTTACAGGGGGCGTAGAATGTGGTGCAGTTCTGGGATAAGCTGTTTAGTGGATTGATTAGAAAGCAGCCACCACTCATACGGAGCGAGCTGTCTCTCTGCTCCCATGCGTATCTGGGGTTGCATGACCCAGTGTCGTATCTGCTGATAGTGGTATCGCTCAGTTTCGGGCATTGCAAAGCCAGATTGGAAATCCTCAAAAGACCGGGGACACTCTACATAAAAAAAAAATGCCCTATGGATCTGCAGCCTTCCTTATTCCAGTGACCAAAGGCAGCCTGATCAGGGCCGGGGGTGATGTCGGGATTGTTGATGATAGGGGTAAGGGCAATATGAATATGGTCAGTCTGTGGTGTGTTGCCCCGGCGTTCCATGCCTTTAAGGTGGCCCGCACTATTGGTGAGCCATAAAGTCCAGGGGGCCTGGAGGCTCTACAAAGAAAGGGGATCTTCCACAGGGGCTGACCAGCTAATGCTCGCTCCATGAAGAGCCAGCGCTTCTCAGATTCTGATTGGGCCCATTCTAACAAGGATCGTATCTGGACAGCCTTATAATAGTAGTTGAGGTTGGGAATTCCCAGACCCCCTGCCCCTGGGGGTCTAAAGCTCATATCCCTGCTAATCTGTGGTTTCTTGTCTGCCCAGACAATGGAGTAGAATTCAGCCTGAAGCTGTTTCAGCATACCCGGGGGCGGCTCCACGGGTAGGGTCTGGAAAGGTATAGAATTTTAGGGAGTAGCTCATCTTGAGGGTGCCACTCTGCCCTTGCCAGCGTCTCAGATCCTGCCACGGCTATGCCAGTAACTGAGTGTAATTTAAGGAAACTGGCTCTAAGGTGGATACTGATAGTGTTATGCCCAGGTACGGAAAAGTTTTCTGATCCCATCGGATGGGTCACACCTGGGCAAGGGCAGCAATAGTTGGCTGCTGTAGGGAAAAACCTAAAGCCTGCGACTTGGCCACATTAACTCTAAATCCCGAGGCAGCTGAAAACTCCTCTAGTTCGGCACGGAAAGCCGGCACAGACATCTCGGGAGTCTTTAGCGTCGCGATGAAATCGTCCGCGTACAGGCTCATGGTGTGCTGCTCACACCAAAGAGAACACCTCTAATCTGCTGATTCTCTCGAACCCTCTGCGCTAGCGGCTCCATGTAAAGAGCAAACAGTAGGGGAGGAAGCGGGCAGTCCTGTTGTGTGCCTCTAGCAATCGGGAAGGGGTCCAACGTAAAGCCGTTCAACCGGACAATGGCTGAAGGGTGGCTAGATCCACTAAGCACCCACCTGCAAAATCGGCTCCCCACCCCGAACTTCTCCAGAGTGGTCTCTGGGAAGGGCCAGTGAACCCTGTCAAACGCCTTTTCAGCATCGACGGACAGCACTACTCGCTCCTCTGACTGGAGGTGCACCTTTTCCAGGAGGTGAAGCAGTCTCCTGGTATTGTTGCTGCATTGTCTGGTTGCGACAAATCCGGCCTGATTCGGCTCTATCAATCCCGGCAGCAGCGGGCACAGCTGGCCACTATTATCACGGTGAAGATCTTAAAATCTATATTTAGCACGGAGAGAGGCCTGTATGAGGTACAGTATCTGCCGTCCTTTACGGGCTTGGGCAAGACTGCCACTGATGCCAGGAGCATCGTGGGTGGCAAGTCAGAAGTGTCTCCAATTGCGTTAAAAAGTCAGGTCAGTATCTGGGCCAAGATCAAGCAATCCAATCTTTTTAAAGAAGATTAATCTTGAACTGTCAGCCAATTGCTTTACATGCAATTCAGAAGAAAATGGGAAATTAATCCCATATTATAATGTGCTGCTCCAGACTAGACATTTATAAGAAAGCAGTCTTGAAATACTGGGAAAGCAAATTAAATATTAAATTATCACTTGACCAAGCAATGCGCAACACCTTCTGCCTGTCATTTTAGCCAACAGCACTTTGAATGCTTTGATACAAACTTCCTAGCGACAGTGTTAAAAGCATAACTAAAAACCTGGGAATTGTTACAGAATATAAAAACAAGACTATGATAGGGTCACATCATATGTGGTGCTATACTTATGGTGTACTTAAGATTTAGCTTCCAACGCCACAAGGGAGTTAAAGCACCCCACATGCATAGGCGTGAAAATGTTTCTTGGCCATGTGACATTAAGATATCTGTAAACGTGTGCGCACAGCTTTGGCTTCTGTATTTATTTTGTAAATACGCTCCCTTGACTTAATGCGGAGACAATTGATGGTTGGGTGTATTTTATTACTAAAGGGTAATCTAGTTCTTGCTGCATACTTCTGAATACCACATTGTCAGGATGTGATGGGTTGCTTGCTTGTTATATACACATCCTGTATCATTTGTGACACAATTCAGCCTGTCTTGTGTCTTAAAGCTCTGCATCCTGTATTTTTTATTAGTGGCACCTGGCTAACATAATAGAATATCTGAAATTGCTTCAAGAAATATATTTCAATTCTCTTGTAATTCGATCCAATGATTTTAATTTAATGTTAAATCCGGCTGAAACTGATAATATATTGGTGGAACAATGGAATGCTGATAATATCCCTGAGGAAGTTCGGACACATGGGTAAATTTCACCTTGCACTACACAATTGGGAATAATAGTAGCAGTCCGTAATCTGATCTGCCTGAATGGAAGTTTTTCTAGCAATCATCCGACAGGCCATACTTGTTGCAATGGGTAAGAAAAAAACTCTGTTTGTTGTACCTATTGTACATTTATTTGCTATTAGCGGCTACTGAGGTTGAGGAGAACAATGTTATTTATCGCAGGGCACTAAAAAGAGCCCATCAAATATCATGTCTTAAGCAGTCCACCTAGACTATTATCATAGATGTTAATTATCCCTAGGGAATAAGATACTGTCTATTGGAGGAAGCTATAAATGTTAACAGATACTGCTAGAACCCGAACCAGCCCCAAGTCCTAAGCATGTTTAATTGGTTCCATGGGGTGAGGAATACTGTCGTAAATTGTACTGCGGAAGATAAGTCACAGTTTTGTTATCTTTTTGGTAAAAAAAATAGATAAAATTCAATTCTATAGTATTCAAAGGCATGTAGATGTAAGAAAAAAAAGCTGGAAAGGGCTTGCAGGAAATTTAAGCAGGACCCTACCGATGCATATCTTCAAGCACTTAAAAGTACTACAGGTACATACAGTAGCATGTAAAAAGACAAGTAATATTCATAATTGTCAGAATATAATGCAGCAATTCAAATGGCTGATTCTAGGGAATTGTGGCAACTAGTTAATGAGAACTGAAATATTATGCCTGAAACTCTAGTTATATCTGACTTGTCTTGACCTAATTTTATTTTCATAAAAATGTAAGTGATGACAGCTGTGTTGAAGAAAATATTATTCTACCCAGGCTCAGAGCTTTCGACTATGAACCAGATAGGTGCTGCATGTGATACTACTGAAAACAAAATGTATCTGGGACTAGTGGCCAGGACAATATACCAACTGCAGTAATCTGCCTGAATACCTCTTGCTGGACTAATATTTTACGCCCTGTTTACAAATGATTAACTGAGATGGACTTTAGCCCAGATTCTTGGAAAGGTGCAAGTATTAAGAATATTCATATGAAGGGGGGCAGAGAAGAACCTGCCAACTAGAGACTCATTTATTTTACTGGATTCTACTGCAAAAATGTACATCTGAATTATGCAAAAATTATATAAACAGTTGGGCCACAGGTATTAATTTGGTCCCTTATGAACAAGGAGGATTTGGATAAATACATTTCACAAGTAATCCCTGCTTAACCTATTGTGAGATTGCACAGATGTCCATAAGAGGTAGCAGGATTGTTGAACTGTTGCTTCATGGTCTTTGGTTCTGCTTTTGATCTGGCCGATCCAGGTGGCTGAGGTCACAGCTAACAAGTTGGACCCTCACTTTAGGGCTTTCTGACATTTCCCAGAAATTGCATTCTGATAATTGGGCCAAGTGGAACGTGACAAAATGTGGCACTTGACAGCCTGAATACTGGTGGAGAATGGATTAAAACAAGGGTGTTTCCTGTCCCCTGCACCCTCTGGGATATCATTATCAGACTTTATGACAATGTTGTCTATGAAGTTAGCTTTTACGCCTAAAATAGGAATGTGGCACATAGCATACCTTTCATATTATGACAAATCAGGAATCATTGATTAGTGTCCGGTAAAGTTACAAAGGAAACTATTAGCATTAGACCAGTAACGCAACTAGAGCTCATGTAAAGCGCCCTGATACCTTTGGGTCAAGTTTGTGCTATACGAAACTCCCCGAAAAAAATAGAGTAAAATAAACTGAATCAACAGTAACAAAACCAATAATACGAGTTGTGCAAGGAAGTGTTATACTTTCTCTTGGTGTCAGTCAAATGTAAAGTTATGGGCCGTCAACTGTGAAGCTTTAGCAAGTACTTATATATTAGGGTTTTACTTCTTCTGAAAACTTGAACTGGGGGCGAAATTTGCTGTAACTCCTACAAAAGGTTCTAGCATCAGTCTGCTAGGCGCTGTGATGGCTTATGCAGTGTAGCACTTGGAAAAAAACACTAACAAAAAAGAGAGTCTGAGGAACGGACCTGGCTTTTACGATAAAGCTCAAAATTAGCTGCCGGATCCACAAACCAGCTGGATCCCCATACATGCTAGCAGCGAGACTATGTGAAATGGGCAGCTGTAAGTGTATCGGTATGCAGGCAAGCTTTTGTGTCTGTGTGTGTACATACATATTATATAAAACTAATCCTTAATGTTTTTGTAAATATAAATGTTCTAAGAGATAGGACTGCTTTGGTGCTCCTCAAAAAATAGACGTCACTCTAACACACTCTTAGTATTTAGGAAGTACAAATATCAGAGTTTTAGTTTTTCTGCAAAGTGAACTTGGAGCCCCATTTTGCTGTGACTCATGCAAAGTTTCTAGTATCAACAAATAGACTGGGGGGGGGGGGGGGGTCTCTCGGCTCTTTGTGGACTGCTGAATTGTTAGCACCGGATGAGATTTTTTGGTGGATGAAATCAGGTGGCAGTTCTCATTAATTATATTGGTCCCTTTACCCTGCTGGTAATTGAAAAGAAGTATGATAAAGAAGAAGAAACAGTTGAACCGGTAAGTTTATTGTCGTTATAACAGTAATATTTCTTATTGTTTCCCCTCAATACTATTTCCTATGCTGGCTATAACAGCAGGTCGCCATTCCGAGGTGGTATAAATATGCTGATTGTAACAGGTGTGGACTACACCTGTTGTACTCAGAATATAGTAGACAAAGAGGTGACTCGGAGCTCTGCCCGGAAAGAAAACGTTACAGCAGTGAGTGAGCACACTGCACACAGTTTCTTTGCACAGCAAATACACCTACGTTTCCTATATTCTATACTCTAGTCTATAGTCTATGCCCCATTCGCACCCAGGTTTCTCACCAATCTCTCGCCTTCTTCGGCTTCGTTCTGGGCTCCCGTCCAGTATGTGAGTGAGGAGTTCGGGGTTGAAGGTGGCGGACGCCCGCTCTCGCTGCAGGTCGGGGTGCGAGGTCATGGTCGGGGTAATAGGCGATCCTGGGTTGTGAGAGTTTGAAAAGGTGATAGGTACGGCTTCCTACTAACCGGCCACCAAAACAGTTGCCCTTCGCCCCACGGGAATAACCAGGAAGCACAGCCCAAGCGACACCCACTGCCCCTTGGACCTGTCAAATAAGTGACGCCCACTGCCACCAGGCAGCCATCATGCTTTGCCTGACTATAAGATGGCGGCCGCCTTGCCGCATCTACGACATGGACACAGAAAAGCACTAGCATAGTATCACCCCCAAAGAAAACAACTAACAAAGGAAAATAGTCTTAATTGCCCGTTTTCATTTTAAAATTCTACTGACCATAGTTTGTTTCGGATAGATATCTAAACAAATTCACAAATTAAAAATATTTGTTCTTTAGTAAATAATCAGGATATGTACAAACGTTCTATGTCTGTAACTCTTTTACTACATTTATATGTCCTAAATTAGTATGCAACGAAAGAATTTTCTCGTGTTTGTCAGGGTTGCCCTGTATTTTCTTGTACTTCCAACATGGCCGCTGAGTTTCTTCCATAGTGACATACACCGTCACTCTTCTCTAAAACGTGATCTTACGTCCAGCCTGGACAGTTTGAGTTCTGCATAGGCATTGCATTGTATTATATTTGTATTTATATAGCGCTTCCTATCTCTGCTGAGGCGTTGTAGTTCTCTATGACATGTAGCACCAATCCTGGAGCCCAGGTTAGTCGAATTTGTTATTGTTGGTTAGTGTACGTTACAAGTTGTTTTAAAGAAACCATTTCGTGCATTTACTCCAGTCTCTTTGTGGTATGACATATAGGTGATTGAAAGGGTGAGTTAATGCAAAATAGTGATTGACTGAGTAGCTAGGAGATGGGGGTAAACATTTTGTAACTTAAACGAGGAAGGTTATGAGAAAAAAGGGTTCATTTATTTCCCCACTGGTGGCACTCGCCCACACACAGTAATACGAGATAGGAGGAGCATCCAGAGGGGTGATAAGAGGTATGCTGTAGTGTTGTGCTAAGTGGACGCACCCACTTAGCGTACAAATAAGTTTGTCTCAATTGTTGTTCCCCTGCAAACGTGAGCTATGTGGTTGCGCCCGACGTGATACGGAGGGCACGTATGTTAAGTAATAAAAAGCCGAGGGCCCTGGGCGTGGCAGGCTTATGACTGACCACTAGCGTAGCACTGTGTGGTCTCCGTCCTTGCATGTGTGTAGGCCCCCAGCACGACACGACACTGGCGACGAGGTGGTCTCGCCACCCCATCGCGTGCTGCACTCTGCCCTGCTCCTGCGGACCTACTCCTGCAGCCCCGCTGCACACCCGCTCAGCGGCCCGAGCCTCGCTGCCGCCGCCCTGCCGCCGGACTCACCGCGATCTGCCTGCCCCCTGTCGGCGTCCGACTGTCGCCTGCGGGCGCCCCCCAGCGAGGAGTCCTGTGGTCCCTGGTGCGTGGTGCTTCCCCGGCGCCCAGCCGCGCCCTCACGCCTGCCTGCTCCGGCCTCCAGCGTCTCTCCGGCCCGGCAGGCCCACCGCGCCACGCCGGCGTCCCGTTCCTCACGCGTGCACAGCGGCGGCCCTGCAATATCCCACGCATCTCGCGTGTGATTTCTCCTGCCATCTCCCACGCATCTAGCGTGCAACGGTGCCAGTTTCGCCTGCTGCTGCCCTACGCTGCCTGCCTGCACGTCAAGTGTGTTCCTGGCCTCTAGGCCCACCGGTGGCTGAGCGCCCCCTCTCCTGCCTGCTACCCCGGCACCCTCATGGCCACCATACCCCCGCTGGAACCGTTTGCAGTCACGGGCACGCCGCCTTCCCAGGCTGCTCGTTGGAGAAAATGGGTTGAGCGCCTAGAAAACTACTTTGTGGCTGCGGACTTTGCTGTGGAGCGACGACGAGCCATGCTTCTACATCTGGGAGGTGAGGCCATACACGACATCTCGAAGGACGTGGTGGAAGGAGGCCCGCCCCGGAACTATGCCACGCTACGCGACGCCATAACCACGTACTTCGAGCCCTTCGCCAGCGCGGACTACGAACGGTTCTTACTTCGCCAAGCCCACCAGCTCCCGGAAGAGTCCGTCGACGTCTTCTATGCGAGACTCAAAAAACTGGCCAGCACGTGCACCCTCGGATGCAGACAACGAAATTCGTGCTCAATTTATACAGGGTTGCTCCTCCTCGAAACTACGGGAAAGGGTCCTGGAAACTGGCCATGCGCGACATCTTAGCCCTCGGATGGTCGAAAGAACTATCGAAAGCGCGAGCAGCACATATGGAGCCCAAACCAACAGTCACCGTCAAGGTTGAACCCGTGTGTGCCATCAAGACACACGCCACAGACACGCGCACGAAACCTCCCCGGAAGCCTCGGCCGGGCCCCGCGCAGTCGCCTCACGACCGCCCCTGCATGTGGTGCGGAGGAGCGACCCCCCACAACGGAGCCTGCCCTGCGCAAGGAAAGATCTGCAGCGCCTGTGGAAAAGCCAACCATTTCGCAAGTGTGTGCTTATCGTCTCAAAGAAAGAAATCCAATGGCCCGCCCCGAAGAGTGAGACAAATAGAACCGCTGCCAGAAACCACCGACAACAGCGACATGGACGATGACGGAGCGGACGCAGCGTCCGTCCACGTAGTGCGGATGCTCAACACAGTAGCCACCACACCATCCGCCGAACCCATGTGCACAGTAAACCTACAAGGTCAAACAGTGGCAGCCCTCATCGACACCGGGGCTACGATCAATCTGATGGCCGCCAGCGTGTACCAGACTCTAGACACACCGCCAGCGCTCCATCCTACGAGAGTACAGGTGTATGCCTACGGCACCAGTCGGCCCCTCCGCCTGTGCGGAGTATTCCGGACAACAGTGTCACACGACCCCCATCAAGTACACACCAAAGTCTATGTATCGCAGGAAGGATCCGGGTTCCTGCTTGGCTGCCGGACGGCCCAAGACCTGGGGCTGATCCACTTCGCCTTCACCGTCCAAGCCCACAGCCTCGATCATCTTGTGACGCAACACCCTTCACTGTTCGACGGGATCGGCTGTCTGAGAGGACCCGCCGTTCGCCTGCACATAGACCACTCCGTTGCTCCCGTGGCCCTCAGACATCGACGCATTGCGTTCCACCTGCGCCCCAAAGTGGAAGCGGAACTGTGTGTACTCGAGAGAGCCGGTATCATAGAGAGAGTCAGCGGGCCCACTCCCTGGGTGTCACCCATCGTAGTGGCCAAAAAACCAAAGCAACCAGACGCCGTGCGGATCTGCGTGGACATGCGCATACCGAACCTTGCAATCAAGAGGGAACGCCATTTGACGCCGACCATAGACGACATCATCGGCGAGCTGTCAGGGTCAAAATGGTTTTCGAAAATGGACCTGAGATCCGGCTACCACCAGATCCCTCTGCACCCGGACTCCCGCCCGATAACAACCTTCTCCACCCACGCAGGCCTGTGGAGATACACCAGACTCAACTTCGGGATTTCCAGCGCAGCCGAAGTATTTCAGAACATCATTCAAAACGTCCTACAAGGGCTAGACGTCGTGCTAAACGTGAGTGATGACATCCTGGTCCACGCGGCAACACTAGAGGAACACATTCGACGTCTACAAGCTGTTTTCACCAGGCTGCAAGAAAAAGGTCTAACCCTCCACAGGGAGAAGTGCGAATTCGTCCGAAAAGACATCAGCTTTTTCGGCTACAAGTTCTCCGACCAAGGAGTTGGGCCAGACCCGGACAAAGTCAAGGACATCCATGATGCTCCTGCCCCGACATCTGTGACTGCAAAAAACAACAAGTGATGGACTGAATGTGGATCAATGTCACACACTCCCCCAGTCAAAAGATCTGGGCCCAAATCCATCGTTTTTTTGCACTCCACACCACCCTGGGTCAGATAATGGCTTTATGCAAATCAGCTCTGACCCTGTTGCCCCATGGGAACAGTCCAGTCCGAACTACAACAGCCATATCTTTCCCAGACCGGAATCAAGCATCCGAGGACCGGACCGGTTTCGAGGTAACACCTCTCTTCAGCCCGGCTAGCTTGACTCCAAGTGGTGTGGAGTGCCTGGGACCCACGTCTGGGCATCCCCAGCGCACTTAGGGCGGCAATTGCAAAAAACAACAAGTGATGGACTGAATGTGGATCAATGTCACACACTCCCCCAGTCAAAAGACTGGACTGTTCCCATGGGGCAACAGGGTCAGAGCTGATTTGCATATCGCCATTGTCTAACCCAGGGTGGTGTGGAGTGCAAAAAAACGATGGATTTGGGCCCAGATCTTTTGACTGGGGGAGTGTGTGACATTGATCCACATTCAGTCCATCACTTGTTGTTTTTGCAATTGCCGCCCTAAGTGCGCTGGGGATGCCCAGACGTGGGTCCCAGGCACTCCACACCACTTGGAGTCAAGCTAGCCGGGCTGAAGAGAGGTGTTACCTCGAAACCGGTCCGGTCCTCGGATGCTTGATTCCGTTCTGGGAAGGACATGGCTTTTGTAGTTCTGGCTGGACTGTTCCCATGGGGCAACAGGGTCAGAGCTGATTTGCATATCGCCATTGTCTAACCCAGGGTGGTGTGGAGTGCAAAAAAACGATGGATTTGGGCCCAGATCTTTTGACTGGGGGAGTGTGTGACATTGATCCACATTCAGTCCATCACTTGTTGTTTTTGCAATTGCCGCCCTAAGTGCGCTGGGGATGCCCAGACGTGGGTCCCAGGCACTCCACACCACTTGGAGTCAAGCTAGCCGGGCTGAAGAGAGGTGTTACCTCGAAACCGGTCCGGTCCTCGGATGCTTGATTCTGTTCTGGGAAGGACATGGCTTTTGTAGTTCGGACTGGACTGTTCCCATGGGGCAACAGGGTCAGAGCTGATTTGCATATCGCCATTGTCTAACCCAGGGTGGTGTGGAGTGCAAAAAAACGATGGATTTGGGCCCAGATCTTTTGACTGGGGGAGTGTGTGACATTGATCCACATTCAGTCCATCACTTGTTGTTTTTGCAATTGCCGCCCTAAGTGCGCTGGGGATGCCCAGACGTGGGTCCCAGGCACTCCACACCACTTGGAGTCAAGCTAGCCGGGCTGAAGAGAGGTGTTACCTCGAAACCGGTCCGGTCCTCGGATGCTTGATTCCGTTCTGGGAAGGACATGGCTTTTGTAGTTCGGACTGGACTGTTCCCATGGGGCAACAGGGTCAGAGCTGATTTGCATATCGCCATTGTCTAACCCAGGGTGGTGTGGAGTGCAAAAAAACGATGGATTTGGGCCCAGATCTTTTGACTGGGGGAGTGTGTGACATTGATCCACATTCAGTCCATCACTTGTTGTTTTTGCAATTGCCGCCCTAAGTGCGCTGGGGATGCCCAGACGTGGGTCCCAGGCACTCCACACCACTTGGAGTCAAGCTAGCCGGGCTGAAGAGAGGTGTTACCTCGAAACCGGTCCGGTCCTCGGATGCTTGATTCCGTTCTGGGAAGGACATGGCTTTTGTAGTTCGGACTGGACTGTTCCCATGGGGCAACAGGGTCAGAGCTGATTTGCATATCGCCATTGTCTAACCCAGGGTGGTGTGGAGTGCAAAAAAACGATGGATTTGGGCCCAGATCTTTTGACTGGGGGAGTGTGTGACATTGATCCACATTCAGTCCATCACTTGTTGTTTTTGCAATTGCCGCCCTAAGTGCGCTGGGGATGCCCAGACGTGGGTCCCAGGCACTCCACACCACTTGGAGTCAAGCTAGCCGGGCTGAAGAGAGGTGTTACCTCGAAACCGGTCCGGTCCTCGGATGCTTGATTCCGTTCTGGGAAGGACATGGCTTTTGTAGTTCGGACTGGACTGTTCCCATGGGGCAACAGGGTCAGAGCTGATTTGCATATCGCCATTGTCTAACCCAGGGTGGTGTGGAGTGCAAAAAAACGATGGATTTGGGCCCAGATCTTTTGACTGGGGGAGTGTGTGACATTGATCCACATTCAGTCCATCACTTGTTGTTTTTGCAATTGCCGCCCTAAGTGCGCTGGGGATGCCCAGACGTGGGTCCCAGGCACTCCACACCACTTGGAGTCAAGCTAGCCGGGCTGAAGAGAGGTGTTACCTCGAAACCGGTCCGGTCCTCGGATGCTTGATTCCGTTCTGGGAAGGACATGGCTTTTGTAGTTCGGACTGGACTGTTCCCATGGGGCAACAGGGTCAGAGCTGATTTGCATATCGCCATTGTCTAACCCAGGGTGGTGTGGAGTGCAAAAAAACGATGGATTTGGGCCCAGATCTTTTGACTGGGGGAGTGTGTGACATTGATCCACATTCAGTCCATCACTTGTTGTTTTTGCATCTGTGACAGCTGTCCGCAGCTTCCTCGGGATGGTAACATACTGTGGGCGTTTCATTAAAGACCTCACCGGCCCCCTTCGAGACCTCACAAAGGCCACGTCTGCCTGGGAGTGGGGGAAAGATCAGCAAGAAGCATTCCAAAAGACCAAAACGGCACTCTCAGCAGACAAAACCTTGGCCTACTTCAATCCCCGATATGAATCCCAGCTCGTGGTGGATGCCAGTCCGACCGGCCTCGGAGCAGTCCTGACCCAACTACAACCATGTGGAGAGTGGGCACCCATTGCGTATGCCAGCAGGACTCTCACTGCGACGGAACAAAGATATTCACAAATCGAAAGGGAAGCCATCACCATCCTGTGGGGGTGCCGTCATTTCCATATCTACGTATACGGACACCCGTTTGTGGTAATCACAGACCACAAGCCACTTCTTCCATTATTCCAAGGATCCTCCTCACGGCCCCCTCCTCGCATCGAGAAATGGGTACTCCAGCTCCAAGAATACCAGTTCACAGTAGAGTACCGGCCAGGCTCCAGAAATCCTGCCGACTATCTGTCACGCCATGCCCGCCCGGTTACGGAAGCTGAAGCAGCGGAGGCCGACGCCACTGAAGAATATGTCAGAATGATTGTCGAGAGATCGAGGCCGCTGCCAATCTCCCTTGAAGACGTAACACAAGCCACCAAAGACGATGACTGCCTGCAAATTGCCATTCACGCTATCCAGTCAGGAAACTGGAAACCACTACAGAGCCCGGCGTCCTTTCGCACCCCAGAAGCTCAGGCCACTCTCAAAGCACTCTACCAAGTCCAGAGCGAGCTCTCCATCTCGCCAGAAGGATGCCTCCTGAGAGGCCCCCGCCTGGTACTACCAGACAGCCTCACCCAGCAAGCAGTCCTCTTAGCCCATGGTGCCCACCAAGGCATAGTGAAATCGAAGAATCGCATCCGAACCAAACTCTGGTTCCCAGGGCTGGACAAGAAAGTCAAAGAAGCCATTCAACGATGCCCAGTGTGCCTAGCGACCAGCCTGCCCAACCCTCCAGCGCCTGTGATTACAGAGGAAGGGCCATCCACCCCGTGGGCCCGAGCCAGCGCAGACTTTGGCAGCCTCCCTGGAGGGAAATACATGTTTGTCGTAGTAGATGATTTCTCAAGATACCCCGAAATTGAAATCCTGCCCTCCACTGCAGCCTCAGATGTGGTCCCAAAGCTAGAGAAAATTATAGCGACCCATGGCCTTATAGGGGAACTACGCACTGACAACTGACCCCCCCTTCAATGGAAGTGAACTGACAGACTATCTACAATCACACCGCATTAAGCACCGGAAGATAACCCCCAGGTGGCCTCAAGCCAATGGCGAAGTTGAGCGGCTCATGAGAACTCTAAACAAGACCATCCAAATTGCCATGGCAGATGGACAGAACCTAGAACTAGCCCTCTTCCAATTCCTGAGGGAATACAGACTGACACCACACTGCACCACAGGGATCCCTCCAAGCCGCCTATGTTTCAACAGAGCAGTAATAGACACTCTCCCGCACCACCCCATGTGGGCCTCAGCTCCAACTCCGAGCAACCGATCCATGGAACAGCGAACAAAGGCTAACAGAGACGCGTCAAGGCGGAGGAGAGCTGTCGACAGCCCCATTAAAGTCAAAGACCTAGTGCTGGTGAGAGATCGCCACCCAGGAGGGAAGTTCCGCCTCCCGTTTGAATTGCACCCATGGGCTGTCACCAAGGTCAATGGTACTATGATCACTGCAACGAGAGGGAGAGAGACAGTCACCAGAAACGTATCATTTTTCAAAAGAGTATCAAGTGGAGAAGACAACGGATTCTCCGAATCAGTTGGACAATACCCAAGGTCAGTCCAAGACCCACAAGAAGCGGAGGAAGAGGACGCCCCCAGCGAAGGAGAAGCCCCGCAAGCAGACCCTGCCACACCGGTCAAGACTGAACAAGAGCCGCCCGTAGCCCAAAGCCACTCTGGAACCGCTGCAGCCAGTGAATCTGAAGAAGTGGCTCCCACACAAACGAGCGAGCACAGCCTGGGCAGATACAACCTGCGTACCTGCCCAAAGCCCTCTCAGAAATACCGGGACTTCGTAGCCTGTTGCAGACTCTGAGAGAATCAGTGCTACACAGCAACTGTGCACAAGTAAGACTGTTCCTTTTGTATTTTTTGAAAACTCAGAGACTCTAAGCAAGAAAGTTATTATAATGTCATGTTTATTTCTGTTGTGTTTTCCTCAGAGTAAAGGAGGAATGTAGTGTTGTGCTAAGTGGACGCACCCACTTAGCGTACAAATAAGTTTGTCCCAATTGTTGTTCCCCTGCAAACGTGAGCTATGTGGTTGCGCCCGAAGTGATACGGAGGGCACGTATGTTAAGTAATAAAAAGCCCAGGGCCCTGGGCGTGGCAGGCTTATGACTGACCACTAGCGTAGCACTGTGTGGTCTCCGTCCTTGCATGTGTGTAGGCCCCCAGCACGACACGACATATGCCTCTAATTAGAAGAGGTGAGTAGACAAGACACTCATGACCTCACCCACAAAAATGTGTGGCATGCTTCATCATAGGGCTGCTACAACACCTCTGCATAAGCCAACAACACCGGTGTCGTAGCAGTCCTATGATGAAGCATGACAAAAATAGTGGGTTGTACTGTGCACTCTTTGCTTTATTCTTTAGAGATTAATTTATTCCTAATCTTGTTTTTGACCACTATTTTAGAGGGGCGTGCTAGGTTGGGAGGAGGAAGCTACCCTCCTATTTGAATTAGGTCTGTATATTACAGGTGTCAACATGATCACCTGACCCTCCCTGCACTGCAATTGCAAACCAATGGTTTGCGATTATTCTAAAACAGTTTCTTGTGATATATTTGTTGGTATCCAATTTTTGAGTAAAATTTATCAAACCAGTTACATTGCTTTGAGATTATTTGTATTTATTTGCTTGTAGCTTCGTACCGTCTTTAAAGACCTTATCCGAGTCTCAACATCGATCTACATCGCCACCGGCTTGTTTGTTTGACTCTTCGTTACAGAACAAGAGTCTGGAAAAATAGCTGCTTATTCAGCAACACTCTAGCGGGGAAACTGCAGAACAGGAAATACCCGCAGAGAATCATCAGACGGGCACAGAAGAGGGCTCTGAACTGCAACCGGGAGGCCCTCCTGGAGACAGTGGAAAAACCTCAAACGAACAAAGCAATTTGCGTTACCACCTTTAACACCGCTGCCAACAACATAAAACGCATCATTATGCGGAATTGGAGGATCCTGAATTTCAATGGAGAAACCACTCTTCTCATTTAAAAGAAGTCAGAATATAAAAGACCTACTGGTACACACCAGACCGAGAACTAACCCACCGGGACGGTGATAGAACCTGTGGGAACTTCCCCCAGTGAGCGGGCACACAAGGTACGGATCATGTGATGTGCGTCACCTGACCGAAAACACAACAAGCATTGACATAGGTCTTACGTACCCCTGGGACCAACGTAGGCATACAAACAGTAACACCAGCAATGTCATTTACATGATTAGATGCCCTTGCGGCCTTATATACATTGGGATGAAGACACGCAGTCAAAATAAGAATTATGGAACACAGATCCACAATTAGATGTCTAAAACAACTACACGCCTAACCACGCATTACAAAGAAGAAAAAAAACACTTGGTTAATGACTTCTTCTGAACGATACTGTACAAACCAGATATCCCACCAACTGTCCATAATCCAGAAAATGCCCTGTTCGTAAGGGAACAGAAATGGATTTACAGAGTGCGCAGCCATATTACTGGCTTGAATGATGACATTCGTTGGAACGTCCTCAATAAACTGTGATATTCTACAGGACTGTTGACCTTATTTCACTCTAGGATAAGACACGGTCCCTTGGGATTTGACATCTTCCCATGGGTCCAAATACACCGTGGGAAAACAGTAACCGCACTCTGGTTCTCATATCTCTGTGTTTTCAGAGCCCCCTGCCTAATAGGAATAGAATCCGGACACTACCGACCCTATCTTTATTCATGCGAGGGGGGTACTGTCTATAATAGGTGTAACACGCAGTCTATCAACATGCGTGTGATCCCCAGGGCGGAACCAGAAACATCACGAGAGACATAACTAAGATGGTGGCAAGGTGCGTACCATGCCCTCAACAAGATCTTAAGATGACCTTTACCTTGACGACCACTTTCTGTAAAGGTGGGGCCATGTTTAACATACCCTAGAGGAAGAGTTCGCCATGCCCTTAATAATGGATTCCAAAAGATTTGATAGAATCTCCCTTTATTTCTTAAAAAAGATATAAAAAAACAACATTTCTAAAACAATCATTTAACCCGTTCCGTGCTGCCGTCGGCCATTGGCCCGTTTTGCGGAAGTGCCGCACTTCCGCAAAATCGCGACCGCCGTTAAGGCGTTAAACTGCTCATGCAAATCTACACGAGACACCAAACAGTGTGGCTAAACTGAAGCCCTTCGACCGCGGTACTCCAATATGGAAGCATCCAGTTGGTGGACTAGTCGTTTCCGGCATCTGACACGCCGCATACACGCAGACCACATCCATGGTCACGTGGCTGGATGCACAGCCTGTGATAACCCTGCTGCGAGGCACTGCTCCTAGTACCTACGCGGTGCCGGGAAGGACGTAAGGTCAGTGACAAGCTCACCTTGATGAAGTAAGTGGGGGATTGTGGGGCCATACAACAAGAACCAAGTGAATAGATCAGTTGCCCGATTCAGCCCCAGACACGCATGTTGGCCATCCTAACCACAACAACCACCAGGGTATGATGCTAATCAGTGACACATGTGAGTTTACTATTTTGGAGTTGGTCACGTAGTATAGTGAGATTGCGGCTGTATACTTCGACCGGACCACATTTCGACTACCATTTACATAATCATAATTTTTTATCTTTACTGATGCAGTGTGTGACTACAGGGAGCCGTCCTCACTCCCTGCCAGTTGGAACACGAGTACAAACTAATCTCGGAAAAGTATAGAGTGCATGCTATTTATGGATTACTGAGTAATGATAACCCAAGTTCGTTTTACCTTAAGAGCGATGTCCCCACATTCAAAGACGATGATTTGTCCCTCTCATCCGGTGGCTTTTAGATGGAAATTAGCATCAGCCGGGTCACATGTAAATAATTAAGAGGGAGAAGACCACTTTTTTACTTCATTAATGTTTTTTAACCATGCACCACGAATGACTGAGTATGTTATGCGTTTATTTTCAATTTTACTATTGGTTACAGGATATTTTCACTGTGTGAGTTATGGTACCTTCACGACCTGAGCATTTATACAAGCTGTGACAACGTGCTACTCCTCAAGGTAGGAGATAGAGAGAGTTTCTAAGGGATCTAGTTTTTAGTACTACGGAAAGCCGGGGAAGACGCAGTATCCAGCAGAAACTTGTTGACATTTTGCAGAGTGAAGGGGTAGTGGGCTCATTATAGACCAGTATTCCCCATCCACAGGGTGATTACAACCTTTTTAACCTAACCAGGGAGTCCACCAATTAAAGGAAGTTAAGAGATCCCTGTATTCGTTTAAACATTATTTCTGCACCTTTTCTTTGATCCTGCATTTTTCCTTTATGTTTGTCTTGTCTCCCCCACCCTATTGGTTCATCTCGGTCATTGGCTTGCGCTGAGGTGTCGTAGCAGCCTGTGCTGCAGTTGTTTGAGACTGGGTACATCCCAGCAGTGTTGTGAGCACTCCACCTACATAAGAAAGAAAAGAGGGGATGAAAGGTCATTATGTTTTTTCCTGTATCTGTAGCCATCTAACTTGCTGATGCTGACATTTTTCTGATAGTTCCTTTTAGCAAGCAGGTAGTCCCAGGAGCGTTAATGTTATCCTGTTAACAGGAGATTCTGCCATCTGCATCTGAAAGTTTATCTTTGCCATACCCAGCTATTTAATCATGATTGTCTACAAGAACAAAAAATCGAAAACCAGGAACTAAATTTTAATTAGCATTTCACAACTTTGGCTCTACAACATAGGTTACTGTTGGGAAAAATCCTTTAAGCAGTGAAAATCCTTTAATCACCGCATCTTCAATAGAGGGCGAACAAACAGGGTCATTGCATATGCTCAAATGTATCACAACCAATGACTGGATAGTACTTTTCATGTGACAACCCACAGACCTTGGTTAGTTATTTTGTATTTAAACACATTCTTTAGCGTTAATGCTTCCCACTACCAGGCCACGGAGATACTCTCACTGCGCATGCACGGCGTGCAGCGCAGGACGCGAACAACCAGGAAATTGCCCCACGGACTGGGACTGTGATTTATCAACCCGTTCACCGTCTGTCAGAACGGCTCATGATTGAAACATCGCTACTTCTTCTCCCACAGGTATGAGCAGCAGCAGGGGGGCACCGATTGCACAGATAATAATAACTGTGTAGACCTGTTTAAGGAAGTCCAGTTACAACTGCATTTCCCATTATCTCTCATCCAGTACGGGACATCCACCCTCTCACTACCTCTACTAGGATAGCGGCAGGTCCATAGTTATGTGAATATACCTCCTAGAGAGGTAAGCTTGTAACATCTGAGTCAGGACTTTTTCTCAACACATCTGACTATAGACATAATACTTGCTGTCTATGCATGCGTGCCTTCAGCAATAACAAGTTTTAGATTCTTCTCTCTAGAGTGAACCGTCTTTAATCATTTTCATTAGAGGAGCGCATGCATACATCATATTTGTAGATCAGCCCACTGAATTTATCCCTCGTGCCTTCTAACCCCCATATCGTCTTTTTTACCCAAAAAAGTTTGGCACATAGTTCCTAATAATAAATTCATCATGCTAGTTTTTTATGCAAGGTGCATTGAACACTTCAGCACCGTAGTTACCATCCATCAACTCTGAAGGTCAGATGACCCATTACATCTGACGAAGGTAAACTTCCATACAAATCAAACGGCATGTACATTTGGTTCTTAGTAATACAAATTGCAAACCGGGCATTAAAACTATATACGCCCTGACGGGGTCCCAATGGACCTGTTTCTCTGGCCCTGACGGGGTCCCAATGGACCTGTTTCTCTATGACGTAGACTCTTGGTCAAAAATAATCACACGGGTCATGTCAGCAGTAGTTTCAACCGGTCTCTTTCATTCATGGTCAACCTCAATTTTATTACCCATCTTCAAAAAAGGCGACCGCAATGATCCTGCCTGCTACAGACCAATCTCCCTTCTGGATTCCATGGGCAAGATTGCAGGCCGACTACTCCTGGACCGACTACAATCTTGGGCCCGGGAGAACAACATCATAACCGACCTGCAATACGGCTTCCAGAAGGGGCTTGGGACCGTGGAGCAGGCCCTCAACCTTGTTCTCCTGGCTGGAAAATATGCTCGCGCCAAAGGAGGTAACATCTTCCTTGTTTATGTCGATCTAAGCGCGGCATTCGACTGCGTCCAGCATGCGAAGCTTTGGCAATTACTATCAGACCTTGGTGTGGACCCCGCGATACTAACCTTCCTAAGAGAACTTTATACAAACGCTGAAGGTCGAGTACGATTCGGTACCAGTGGCGAACTGTCACGACCCTTTCAAATAACGAAGGGAGTAAGACAGGGATGTGTACTGGCTCCCTTCCTGTTCAATCTCTATACAAATGGGCTTGAACAGGCTATGCTGGAAGGGAGCCAGGATCTGCCCCAGATAAATCATCGCCCGATACCCACCCTCCTGTATGCTGACGATTCAGTAATCCTAGCACGGACCCTAAATCAACTTCAGCTACAACTTAACAAATACACAGTATTTATGGACTCACTCGGCCTCAAAATTAACATTAAGAAAACGTTTACAATGACAATCGGCCCCAGGACCAGAATCTCTAAACCCATAATGGTCAATAACAACAGACTAGAAAAAACTCCGGTCTACCCATACTTGGGCATCTTAGTGGATGACGCAATGAACTGGCAAAAGGCAATTGAAGCCAGAAACTTACATTTCCGCCGAGCAACCTCAGCACTAACTTCGTTTTCGAGGAAATTGGGAAAACCAGCACCACATGAACTTTTAACTATTTACTATGCAAAATGCCACAGTGTGGCTACTTACGGAGCGGGAGTTTGGGGCCACGGTCGTATTGACCAGCTTCAGGTTACCGAAAACGCTTTTATAAAATACATCCTAGCTCTCCCCCAAAGCTCCCCGATATTAGCCTCACACCGGGAGCTTGGTATGGAATACATCATTGACACCATTCGCTGCCAGCCCATCTTACTGTGGCACCGAATATGGTGTAATCCTGAAAGCCATCTAACTCGCTCCCTTATCACTGACTGTTTAGGCTTGACAAATTGGCGGAAAATCCCGTGGCTAAACTACATACGTAACTTTTTTAAAGACCTGGATTGTGAACACTACTTCGACGAACCTCCCTCAGTTGAAGACATTTCTAAGAAACAACTAAAGCAAATGTGTTTGGGTCACCTGAGAGATCTCCGTAACCAGGCAGAGATTACAAACCACAAAATGGAAAAATATGCGTACTGCACCCTGGAAAAGTTATTCAGCCCTATTTGACATACTTTTTATCCAACTATGAAAAGTTCCTACTCACAAGATTACGTTTTGATGTTTTTTTCCGTCTGGTTTCATTCCCGGAAACGCAGAATTGGTCCCATAATTTGACGAGGTGCCCCTGTGACGGAGTCTCTACACAATCTACGATTCACGTCGTCCTTTTTTGTAAATATTACAAAACAGCAAGGAAAACATGGATCATTCCTGTTCTCCGATCCAGTGGACTCAGACAATCCTACCCAGCACTTTCCTACCTGCAATCCTTAAAATCGCCACATGAAGCCAAACTTATAGCGACATTCCTCAAAACAGTTATAACAACACGTCGCAACATCTCTAGCTAAAACAGCACTGTTATAAACTTATAAAAATTTCTCTATTGTCTTAAAATGCCATTTTTAGGTTTCGCGTCAGCGAAATACCTATTGCTGCCCACCTAGCTCGGAAGGGACCACAGACCGGGGCACGAGCGCCGATTGCACCTCGTGGACGCGCATGCCCCGCCTCCCGAGCCGTGCACATCTCTGGTAGTCAGCCATGCCTCTCATTCGCGCGCACACCAGCTGCCCATACACGCACCAGCCACCCCCAGACACGCACACACGCACCAGCTGCCCACACACGCACCAGCCGCCCCCAGCCCCGCACACACGCACCAGCTGCCCACACACGCACCAGCCGCCCCCAGCCCCGCACACACGCACCAGCTGCCCACACACGCACCAGCCGCCCTGGCCGCGCACACACGCACCAGTCGCCCGAGCCTGTGCACGAGCCCCCAAGGCACCAAGTCCCACTTACCGGGTGTCATCTCCTCCGCCTCCATTGACGTGGCTCACCACTTTTCTGCCGCCACCGCCGGGCTCCCCCTCCGGCATGGGAGCCCCCTCCGGCATGGGTGCCCCCTCCGGCTTGGGAGCCCCGAGTCACCACTTCCATCTCGGCGAATCACTTCGTGCACGAGCTTATGGCGGAAGTCCCGCCCCACAGCAAGCATGACGCTGCTGGACTTCCGGATTTCGCGCCAGATCGGGCCGGTGGCTTGCCAGGAACTCAAGCGATTTCCAGGTACTTGTTGTTAAAGGCATTCATTCACGATTGGAAGTCTTCCGTGTTGCTTATTAGTCTTCTGACATGCATGACAACGACATGGTAACCCTTAGTGGGGAACCTGGATGGATGAGAGAATTGCATTCTGCTTGTACTTTTATGTGTTATTCTTTCAATTGAAGCTGATAATCCCATCCGTTCTGTCATTGGCCTTTGAAAAACACTGTGAAGGGCACTTATTGAGTTAGATGGCTGTGTCTTTGGGACCGGTGATTAGAAAATGTGAAGTGTAGCTTAATTATTGGACTCGGAAAACCACAGACTTTTTTTTGGGGCTGAAAGATGTCTTGATTGAATCTGGACCAGTTCAGACATGCTGAGAGGCTTATTTACCTTCTACCCCCACTCTACACATGCTCTCAGAAAACCCTCCATTGTAAAAAGTTGTTTCTCAGGTTAGGCTTCTTTCATCTCTGATTTTTCCACGTGACTGCCAGTCTGTCCTACTTCTCAGTAGCCATTCTCTTTTTAAAATCCATGTTTTATGCGGAGAAGATATTTTCTGTTTGTTATGGGTATCTACGCTGCCACTTTTAAGCACACATGCTACGAGGTGAATTATTTGTACTTTGCCTTCGGATGTTTGAATTTCGTCTTAACTTCCTGTCCTTGAAACGGTCCTTGCGTGCACGCTGCTGTGCTGCATTGTAGAGTAAAATTAAGGTGTTCAAACAACAAACGGAAACTATGAAGTAACTTCATTGGTGTGATTCATTAAGTTGTTTGTACACAGGTGTGTTTGCAAATACATCAGAATGTGAAACCTACATACATAAGAAACATTATTCAGAGCTTCCTAGCTACTGCCTGTTAAAATCTGTTTAATGATATATTAGCAGAACCCAATATCTTACTTTCAGAAAGCACTTGAGGCACACATTTTCCTTTTTAACACTAATACTCTTTCCTCTCTTAATACGTACTACTGATTTATCAAAATGCCTTTCAGACGTATGATGTGTATATCAGTTCCATGTAAGATCCAAACTTCTTTTGTATATTCTGTTGTTCCAGTTGTATGTAATAAGATATACTGTGTTGTCTGTGGAGAGCTATATACCATTTTCAAACAGGTTTCAACCTGTAGGACACTGATTGCGGCTAATTGAAGAATCAGTGTGATATTCTGTAGAACTTCTTGCACTGGCACTTCATTCATTCATCAGCCGTTCACATAGGTCTGCTAGGCAGAGTGCAAATCAGTCCTAACATGGGTTTAATAAGAAAGCGTCCTTTTTAGGTCTCGCTGGCGTTGCAGATTGAGAGTGCAGATTGAGAGTGCAGATTGAGAGTGCAGAGTGCAGATTGAGAGTGCAGAGTGCAGATTGAGAGTGCAGATTGAGAGTGCAGATTGAGAGTGCAGATTGAGAGTGCAGATTGAGAGTGCAGATTGAGAGTGCAGATTGAGAGTGCAGATTGAGAGTGCAGATTCAGATTCAGAGTGCAGATTCAGAGTGCAGATTCAGAGTGCAGATTCAGAGTGCAGATTCAGAGTGCAGATTCAGAGTGCAGATTCAGAGTGCAGATTCAGATTCAGAGTGCAGATTCAGATTCAGAGTGCAGATTCAGATTCAGAGTTCAGATTCAGATTCAGAGTTCAGATTCAGAGTTCAGATTCAGAGTTCAGATTCAGAGTTCAGATTCAGAGTGCAGATTCAGAGTGCAGATTCAGAGTGCAGATTCAGAGTGCAGATTCAGAGTGCAGATTCAGAGTGCAGATTCAGAGTGCAGATTCAGATTCAGAGTGCAGATTCAGAGTGCAGATTCAGAGTGCAGATTCAGAGTGCAGATTCAGGGTGCAGATTCAGAGTGCAGATTCAGATTCAGAGTGCAGATTCAGATTCAGAGTGCAGATTCAGAGTGCAGATTCAGGGTGCAGATTCAGAGTGCAGATTCAGATTCAGAGTGCAGATATTCAGAGTGCAGATTCAGAGTGCAGAGTGCAGATTCAGAGTGCAGAGTGCAGATTCAGAGTGCAGATTCAGATTCAGAGTGCAGATTCAGAGTGCAGATTCAGAGTGCAGATTCAGGGTGCAGATTCAGAGTGCAGATTCAGATTCAGAGTGCAGATTCAGATTCAGAGTGCAGATTCAGATTCAGAGTGCAGATTCAGGGTGCAGATTCAGAGTGCAGATTCAGATTCAGAGTGCAGATTCAGAGTGCAGATTCAGATTCAGAGTGCAGATATTCAGAGTGCAGATTCAGAGTGCAGATTCAGATTCAGAGTGCAGATTCAGAGTGCAGATTCAGAGTGCAGATTCAGAGTGCAGATTCAGAGTGCAGATTCAGAGTGCAGATTCAGAGTGCAGATTCAGATTCAGAGTGCAGATTCAGAGTGCAGATTCAGATTCAGATTCAGAGTGCAGATTCAGATTCAGAGTGCAGATTCAGATTCAGAGTGCAGATTCAGATTCAGAGTGCAGATTCAGATTCAGAGTGCAGATTCAGATTCAGAGTGCAGATTCAGAGTGCAGATTCAGATTCAGAGTGCAGATTCAGATTCAGAGTGCAGATTCAGAGTGCAGATTCAGAGTGCAGATTCAGAGTGCAGATTCAGAGTGCAGATTCAGAGTGCAGATTCAGAGTGCAGATTCAGATTCAGAGTGCAGATTCAGATTCAGAGTGCAGATTCAGATTCAGAGTGCAGATTCAGAGTGCAGATTCAGATTCAGAGTGCAGATTCAGATTCAGAGTGCAGATTCAGATTCAGAGTGCAGATTCAGATTCAGAGTGCAGATTCAGATTCAGAGTGCAGATTCAGATTCAGAGTGCAGATTCAGAGTGCAGATTCAGAGTGCAGATTCAGAGTGCAGATTCAGATTCAGACTGCAGATTCAGATTCAGAGTGGAGAAGTGTGGCTCACTGGTTAGAGGAGGCAGACCCGGACGCTGAGATCAGACCCGGGACCAGGGTTCAATTCCTGACGCGGCATGGTCTTGAGCCCAAAATGTCCACGGACTCAGTAATTCTCGCTTCGGTGCCTACTCGAATCACAGGTTCACACTCTGCAACTCTGGGCAATAGCTTGCTTAATCTCCACTACGGCCCCCCGCGGCGGGATGCCTGGCTTTCACCTTGGGGATACCCAGTAGGGGCTATCTCACAGGGAAAAACCAGGACGGGTTCCCAATGCAAAGCGCTTTGAGACCTGGCGGTGATATTGCGCTATATAAAAACCCATCCATCCATCCAGAGTGCAGAGTGCAGATTCAGAGTGCAGATTCAGAGTGCAGAGTGCAGATTCAGAGTGCAGAACCAGAGTGCAGATTCAGAGTGCAGAGTGTGAGTGCAGCGTGTAGATTCAAGATTCAGAGTGCAGATTTAGAGTGCAGATGCAGAGTGCAGTTAAAATGTTGCTAGGCTAGGGCTTTAAAGACACCCCAAACGTGGAAAAGACTGCTGTTTTTCTTTGGTTTTGTTCAATCTTGTTAATAATACATGGTTTGGAAAATGCCCTATGCTTCGCCTACGTGTATTTGGCAGAATTTGAAAAGTCATACTGCAATGATACAATAGTAAGCTGTGCCTTTAATTTGCAGATTCAATGATGCAGCATGGAGTTGAGGCCCATTTATGAGCTAGGACGCCTACCCCTTCTCGTTACATTGTTTGATCTATAATGTTAGTGTCCTAAACGGCTATTTTCCTTGTAAAGAAAACTCTAGCTACAAGGAAATTTCAGCATATGGGGTAGTATTTGCAATTCATTCTGCATATAAACACCATGTTGCCATTTGTTTTTAAATATGGACTTGTGCTGCAATGATTTAAAATGTAGTGGGCGTTAACTCCACCCAGAGGTGATCCTACAATTCTTTCATCTCATGTCATTGAAGGTTTTATGCATCATTCCGCCTCATATGGAATGCTTACATTGCAACATATGAGGGACTAGTTTCCATCCCAACAGAACCCTGAAGGAATAAGACAATAAGGTTTCTGCCTCATTGATACATTGTATACAGCAAGTAATAATTTATTGTGTTTTGTGCTTTCACTGTAGCAGGCTTTTTAATGATTTAGTTATCACTCAAAATGCAAGCTAGACCTACTGGCTTTTCCAGTGCATGTTGTTTTATTTGTATTCTCGTTCAATGATGTTGTATTTTTCTTGTTTCCTTTTGTTGTCCTCTGAAACTGTCTAAATACCAGTCAGCCCATAATTACGTGTCCCGACTGAAAGCTCTTAAGTGTTGGCAAATATGCATCCGAGGTCATCATTAACTGGCAGGTATGGCGTGAGAGGCAAACAAAAATACTTTAATCGCATGCTTCTTGGCCTGGGGAGTGTGATTTGAATCTCTGATCTATCATGTAAACTTTTTTTTTTTTTTTAAAGACGGAAGCGCTAATATTCCCACGGTCGGCAGGATTGCCCCTTATGATCTGTCCCTTGCAGGGTTTATTTTTGTACAAAGAGTAGTAAAGTCCTGCTGTCCAAGTCACACGAGCCTTGGGGCATACTAAACTCCTCTGTGATTGAAGCTACGGTTGGTACGAACCAACTGGCCCAAATGGGGGTTCCGGTGAAAAACGTTGCATGAAAACGCCCATCGCTAGCATTCTGTTAACACTCAGCATTTCTTGGCTTTTAATCACGGTGTAATATGTTGCTTTACAAGTACCGTTAGGGGCTAGCAGGTGATACTGCCTTCAGGGCGCTCCGATGTTAGCGCTGCTCCCCCCTTCCATGCTGGATGGAGGCGGCCGCTCAGGAGAAACTTCGTTGCTGTCCGGCAGGAGCTTTCAGGGGCCGCCTGGGGCAGCGAAGGGAGCCGGCGGACGGCTGCCTGTCCCCGCTGGTAGCTCTCGCCGCCTCGGGCCTCTCGTTTGTGTACAGTGCGCCGGGAGCCACCACAATGCCGGTCCGAAGAAGCGGAGGGCCCCGGACCCCGCTCAAGGTAGGTGTCGCCCCGTGTTTGGGAAGTTGGGGGGGGGCTCCGTCGGTGTTCCCACGCTGCCATGAAACTTGCAGCGCAGTACAGACGAGACCGCCACTGCGCAGGACAGCGGCGCGTGACGGTAAGTGGTCTGTGCAGTTCTCTCAGCTGGGATGAAAAACTAGTATTCAGAAAGAGAGACGGCTCCAGCCAAACTTATTTAAAGCACCCAGCTGCCTTATGTAGACGTCTATCAAGGCGACGTTCACGTGCGTGTATTTTTCAAGAATTAGTTCGTGAACCTTGCATTGACCCGTTGTGTACCTGCAGAACTGACTGCGCCCTTCATCTTTACCAGGTCGATCTAGAGCTCGATTTAGGTGTAGAATCACGCATTCGGACCGGTCATGTTCTGCTGGGAGCTCAGTAATTACACAAGTGCTTGCCGAACGTGCGCCGCTTTATTTCCTGCCCCTCTTTATTTCCTGCCCATCACCTGAAAGATCGGTGCAGTCTTTGAGACTTATTGCCTGGTCTTTAGGGAGCTTCAGTCAGAGGTGGGCAGTGCTTTATTATGGAGAAGAATACGTCCTAGCGCCTACATGTTTCTAAGAATGTTGCTGGCGTTGTTGCAGAATGACGGGGTTGCCAAATGCCAAGGCCGTCTAGTCTTTATGTCACACCATGTCTGTTTATCCACCAGTATAGCTTTCCTGCACCTAGGTTGGACACGCCTGGGTTCCATCTGTGTGTTCTCCCTTTGCCACTGTTGTCGGTCTTGCTCTCCCTCTTTCTTTCCGCCGTTGGGTCAAAGACTAATGGCTATCAATGAGTTCCGTCCCCAAAGAAGAGTGCCGGTGGGCCCCGCCTGCACCACCAGATAACATGAAGCCCTGGGGATGGGGTGGTTGTGTGGGCTGGAACAGTCTGTGTTGAGACCTCTGGCACGATTGTGTGGAGCCCCCACTACCCCGTTGTAGCATTTTGCGTTAGCGGGGCCGTCCCTCGAACAGATCACCTGAGTTTCTTATTTACTTTCATTTTCATGTCAAGGGCCGCCCGCCCAGCAGTCTCAACTCTGGCTGCACACTAGATACCTTGTGCCCCCCTCGCCTCAAAGTAACCAGCATTTGGCAGAGACCGCCCCCTGCATAAAAACACACGGTACATTTACAGACATCAAGCCAGTGTCTTTTCCACTTTAGAGAAGTGTGCACAGCATGTACAGTGCTGAGTCTTGTATAAGTTTACTAAAAACAATAGAGTTGCCAACCTTCACTTCTGTTCTTTCATATGATAGGTCTGAGAGCGGAAAAGTATATGGTGTGGGGGGGCTCTGTGTGGGGGGGCTCTGTGTGGGTGTGTCGGGAGGGCTCTGTGTGGGGGGCTCTGTGTGGGTGTGTGTGAAGAGGGCTCTGTGTGGGGGGGCTCTGTGTGGGGAGGGCTCTGTGTGGGTGTGTGTGTGGGGGGGGCTGTGTGTGTGGGGGGGCTCTGTGTGGGGGGGCTCTCGGTGTGTGTGTGGCATTTGCGAGAGATTAAGCTATTGGCATTGTAAATGACAATGCCATTTATTTATCTGTTTTCAAAATCAACTCATAAATAAAAAGGTTGCCATTTACAATGCCAATAGCTCTAACCTTTGCAAAGGCGAAACCGTTGCATTGTAAATGCTTGTTTTATTTATGACTTAACCTCTTTGTGATTTTACTATTTTTCCAACTCCTTGTACTAAAACTTTTAAATATGTACTTTTTATGATTATTCAAACTGATAATCGAATAAAAGTTGATGAAACTGAAACTATATACATGTTTGAAGTGGCCTCATACTATTAGTCACCTGAGCGCTGTTTGCATGGATAAATAGACTCCTCTTGTATATACACCTTTTTATTCTGTTGCTCTTCCATCCACGGGCTCCACTCCCTCGTTTTTCCATTATGCACAGTATTCGGTGGTTCAAAGGATTTCTTAACTATTTTAAACTAAGATCACTCTCTTTTCTATTTTTTTTCTTTCTTTGCCTGAGACAAATTTTAATCGCCTCCTTTCATATATTAGATCTGACTCTCTCTTTGAGCAGAAATCTTTAGGACCCACAATATGTGACTCATAACGTTTTCTTTAAAACATATCTCTTTAGGTTTCATGAAATACATTGCTAGCTGATGAAGGCGAAACGCGCGTAGGACACAAAATTTCAGCTATGACCAACATGAATGTTATTCAATATTGAAACCATGTTAAAATAATTGAACTGTAGTCACTCTATTGTTTAGTCCATGTTGTGTTTTTAGCCACATATAAACTGTGTATAATATCTCAACAGAATATCTATGTAGAAATGTATAAGTGTGTAAGTATCCCTGCATGCATACAATAGAAACCATGGACGAACAATGTGTTGATTACTGAATATCTATATTGTACACATTGTGCAATTATTTCTTATGATATATATCTCTCTATTCTTGAACCTAAAGATAAAATAATATAAACGAAAGGGAAAAAATTATATTGGTATAAATAAACATTTATTTTTGATACTTTACTACATCTGGTTGTTCACATATTGTTTCTGTAAATTTGAAGGTCCACTTTTTCATTGAATTTCCTAATAAGTTCTCACACTTATATGCACAAACTAATACAACTGGGAGAGAAACCATACTGAGAGAGATGTAAAAGTCAGTCTCAAATTACACACGCTGTCAGTCTAGTCATATAATACAAGTTTTTGCAAACGTCCATAACTTCAATGCAATTTTTTTTTTTTTGATAATCAATTTTATTCAGCATTTTAAAACAGCAAAGAGATTTCATTGGCAGCAGCTCACAAATCAACAGGTACAATGAGTTAAAACCAGCAGGGCATATGGGTAGGGTCAATCCATTCCAGTCCGACATTACAGTTTGCGTAATAGTAACAACAACTTTGAAGGCAGTTTGTGTATCTGGGTTCATGGCGGGATCATGTTGAACCACTTCCTCCATATCTTAGGGAACAGTTCTGGAGATCCTCGGGATTCGTATAGGGCCTCCTCTTGGGCACCGTACCAGTCCACCCCCCTCCTCCTAAATTGAAGTCCCCCAGTATGGTATAGTCCGTCTCTTTAAGGCTAGATTCTAAGAATGGATCGAGAAGTTGTAACGAGGGGGTTTTGGCTTTTGGGGTTCTGTATAGCCGGAGGCCTTCGAAGGCGTAGTTTTTTGTGATAGCAATATTAAAGGATAGAATCTCACAGTCCGGGTTGCTGCCTGTGGCCGATCCTCTAACCTGTAGCTCATCTTTAAAGATGATAGCTAGCCCGCCCCCTCTTTTACCTATCCTATTTGCCCAAGTATAGAATAGCCCCCAGGGATGGCCAGTGCCAGGTCTATGCCAGAGGCTTCGTCTGCCCAAGTTTCCGTAATGAATAGTATATCGAGGGCGGGAGACTCAATTAGGTTGGCCGTGTCTGAGTTGTGTTTGACCAGGGACCGCGCGTTGAGCAAGGCCGCTTTTATAACTATGTCTTTCTTTCTACTATCCTTAGCGGTTTGCTGTGGTACAGTGCAACTCTGGGTGAAGTTGAAGGGGCGTAGACAATTTGGGCAGTTTTTAGTTGCGGTTAGTTTCGGTTAGCATATTTAGGGTTGGGCAGTGTGGTGGGGGTCGAAGTTTTAATAATTTGTGGCTGTTGTACCTTATTTTGGCATCCTTATTCCTGGTTTGGGCAGGGGGTCTGGCCCTAGGCACGGCCCAGGCGGACGTAGACCGGCTTGCCAACGGCGCCGCGTCCGCTGCGTGCCCGTTCTATCATGGTTTAAATAGGGCTTTGGAAAGTGGTCTGAGCGACTAGACCGCTCAGCCAGAAATGCCCCAGCACCGGAAGTGTGCTTCTATTCGGTCCCCGCCGCACCCTCCGTACAATCGGCACTTGCCGTGACGGACCGGGGTGACTGGGGAGAGCTGTGGGCTTGGTGCAATGTGCAAGGTAAGTGAGTGCCAGGTTACATATAACGTTTGTTACCTACTTTTAAAAAGAAACCCAATTTCAGCCTCAACTGCAGTAGTCAGCCTCGAGGTGAATGGATCACAGTTTACACAATTTTAAAAAATGTTGCTTCCTTTAAAAATAATCACCGTTTCCAGCCTCTGCTGCTGTTGTCAGTCACAGCGTCTAGAGTGTAGTAAGATTTTGGTAGAACTGCGGGAGTCAAAAACATTCGATTCCGCGTCCGCTCTGCTTCTGCTTTAAATAGGGCTTTGGAAAGTGGCCTGAGCGACTAGACCGCTCAGCCGGAAATGCCCCAGCACCGGAAGTGTGCTTCTATTCGGTCCCCGCCGCACCCTCCGTACAATCGTCACTTGCCGCGACGGACCGGGGTGACTGGGGAGAGATGTGGGCTTGGTGCAATGTGCAAGGTAAGTGAGTGCCAGGTTACATATAACGTTTGTTACCTACTTTTAAAAAGAACCCCAATTTCAGCCTGAACTGCAGTAGTCAGCCTCGAGGTGAATGAATCACAGTTTACACAATTTTAAAAAACGTTGCTTCCCAACAACCAACTACGCAGAGTGCCTGTCGCCCCAGAACAAGAAGACAAGTAAAATGCGGGGATGAAGGACCCCCACCCACCCAACCCGACCACCCTAGAAGAAAAAAACACAGTACATTAGTCCTGATCGAGGAGACCGATCCCAAGCAGCAGGGAAGGATACATAACCAGTGATGCCAATTCACCCAGGTTCGCAGTGGTGCTCCCCCCATATCGTTCACATTTAGTCCACAAAAATGTCCGGGAGCCCCTCCATACAGTTAGTTTAATTCTTAAACCCACATACCACAAACATCATTAAGTACCAGGCTCAACGTGGGGAGGGCTCCTCGGGGACTCTCCAGCTCTCCAGCCATTCCGCTGCCGCCTCCGGTTGATCAAAAAACCAGGCCTTCCTATTAGCTTCCACTCTAAGCTTAGCGGGGAAGAGCATAGAGTACTTCAGACCCTTTTCTCTGAAGGATTTTTTGACAGCCAAAAATGATCAGCGTTGCCTCTGGACAGCTTAAGTGTAACCAGGAAAAAACTGACAGTTGAGTTTTCGTACTGGAAAGGCGGCAAATTACTGGCATGCTGCAGTATCACGTTCCGGTCCCTGAAGTTCAGGAGTCTCGCCAGAATGGGTCGGGGAAGAGCCCCAGGCTTCGGGCGGCCTCCGGGGACGCGGTGGGCCCGTTCCACCACGAAAAATTTCGAGAGTCTTCGCGGCTTGAGCTGTTTGAGCACCAGCTCGACAAACAGGTCCGGTGCCTGTCCCTCCGAATTTTCGGGAAGACCCACAATGCGAACGTTGTTGTGCCAAGAGCACCCTTCGTAGTCGTCAAGCTTGTCCAGCGTGAACTTTTTAAAGGCATGGAAATCCTAGAGCTCCGTCTGTATCTGCGAGACGTCATCCACCAAACTTTGAGTGGTTATTTCCAGTTGCTTGACCTTTTCATGAGTCTTCACTAGGTCGGCCCTGATCAAAGTCACTTCCACCGTTATGGCGTCGGTTGAGGCGCGCACCCCTGTGATGGCGTCCATAACGTCCTTGAGGGACAGCTCAGGAGGGCCGCTTTCTGCCCCTCCAGCGGATCCCTACCGGACTGTACGGTCTGGGGCCGGGCTCTTCGGGCAAGTGTACTTGTCCAATTTGCTCTGCTGCAACGCCTTCGGGCCCGGTCCACTCGCCATGCCTGTCTCAGCTGGGGGCCCCAGCTGCCACGTTGCACACTCAATCTCCCACAGGCAGTCACAGGGGAGATGGCTACAGTAGGGGGTGGTGCAGGTGTCCACTGGTCACTCCGTTATGGTGTCTAGTGAATGTGTCAGGGAGGCACCAGCCGGTGGTCAAGGGACTCCCCGTGGGTCACTGGGCTCAGGCCCACCTCTGGTGGTTGCTCCGGTCTGCCTGTCCCCTGCTCACTCAGGCTCAAGTGGTCTCCGGCTACCACAGGCCTCCTCCGGCCAAGCCCACTGGGCCAGCAGCGACCAGCCGATCGCAGGAGAGGGGGGGCAGGCCGTTCACCTGTACCCTACTGGCCCTCCGCTATGTTGTCCGAGGGTGGGCCGCCTCCTAGAATGCCGAGCAGATTGTAGGGTGTGGGCCCGGGTCGCGGACCAGGCCCCGGCCTGGGGCCTCAAGTGGGTGCGGGTCCGCCCAGCAGTGTGTGCCCACTGGCGGCTAGAAGTACTGTGGGTCGCGGCCTCACTGCAATTCAAGGCAGCAACCTGCGATCGGCCGCGATTCACCCCCACGCCACCGCCTAGGGCAGGAGACCGACCAGAGGCGCTCATGGCACCCGGGGCAGTCAAGTCCCGAAATAGGACCCGGATTAGTGTAGCGGATGCAGGGGTTTAGGGCTCAGGCGGTGCGGTGCTCCTCTCCTACTCAGCCATCACCGAGTCGTGCCTAGCCACGCCCCCCATGTGGATCATTTTTATTCTTATTTAGATTGGCAAGTTTTATACTAAACTTCACCACACATTAAAGGAACAAAATTAACATCCGCAGCGCAACCTTGCAGAACACAAATAAGAAGTCATGGACAGATGGCAGCAGTTGAAAGAACATGTCACAATTCTCTCACACATTTAGTAAAGGTACTACACAGGTAGCTAACATACAGAAGAGTGAGATGTATTAAAGGAATGTTAAATAATTTTTATAAACAGACATAAGGATACAGGATGTACAAACCTCCTGTAAGAAATAACCAAACCCAATTTGGATTTACCATACATTTATTTACTATACAGTAGGAACCCTCACCTACCTAGTGGAGTATGCTTAATCAGTGGGTACATTATCTTGCATTGGGATCCATTAGAGAGTACTATTGTTCACTTGATGTACTATCTCCTAGTTATAGAGTTCCCTAGTTTGGGTGAGTTTATGTCAATGTGTTGAAATTTATTTTCTACCTTTGTTAAATTGTTAGGACTTCCATACTTCCCTTCCCCCGTGCTAAGCCTTTTCATCTGCTATTTGGGGTAATTTGCTTTCTGTTTTTTTCCAACATCCTGAGGATTGTAAAGGTACCCAGGGTTTGTGGATTCCCCTGGAGGGGGCCGAGAAATTAGCCAAAATGCAGATACATTTTGGTTTTTTTGTGAACAATGGGGAAAAAAGTGCTGCAGAAGAAAGCTTATGGTTATTTCCCTGCAAATGGTATCATTGAAAGGGTTGTGGTGCTAACATCTTCACCTTTCTAGCTTTCAGGAACAGGCAGACTTTTGTCAGTAAACCACATTTTCCAAGTAGTTTTGCCATTTTACTGGGACATAGCCCTTTTTTCCTATTTTTTTGTCCTTTCAACCTCCTTCCAGTTAGTGGTAGAAATAGGTGTGAAACCAATGATGGATCCTGGAAAACGATATGTTTCTGAAAAGCAGCCAAAATTCTGAATTCAGCAAGGGGTCATTTGTGTAGATCCTTTGAGGTTTTACAATATAAAATAACAGTTGAAATAAACAAATGTTGAAATTCAGTTGAAAAAACCAGCGATTTGAGCCTCCGTTTTCCCCTGTAACTTCTAAGTATGGCAGATTTTCGAAAACAATATACTGTTACATCCCCTTGACTCTCGGAGCTCGAAACATCAAAAAATTGTTGCAGGTCTATTAACTTAAGAAATCTACTCGACCTAACTGTAATGCACTTGACCTCTGTGAGCAAATGTGACAAGTTAACAAGATTTAAAGGCATTTATATTGCTCATACACTTTGTGAGCAATAAAGTCAAAGTCAAAGTCAAAAGTTTTTATTTGTGTTGGTACTCGACAGAGGACCACAAATATAACATAAAATGCATAAAATATAACATGAAATACAAAAAAGTAAACATAGTAAATACATCATGAATTAATATAAAAACAACATAGTTTTAAAAAATTTGTAGAAATTATAACATACAAATTCGTTCGGAGCCATTATGCCCACTTCTAATAGTTCTTTATCCATTGTTAACCTGCAGGTTCTATATATAGGATCAATATGTTGAGCACGAGCTGCTACTGTTTTTAAATTTGGGCAAACAAATAATAAGTGCTCCACAGTTTGCACGCCCCCTTGACATAGCGAACACAAATAAGAGGATTCACCAACTAACTTTCTTGATTTATAGGATTCAACAGGTAGGATCCCTATTCGTAGCATCAAGATTATCCTCCTTGCACTATGAGTAAGGGAGAACAATATATAGGGTTGAATATGTTTATACTCTATACGTTCTAAGTATAATTTGTATGTTTTTAGTTTATTACTGTGTGCATAGTCCAAATCAAAACTCAGCCTCGGAGTGAAACATTTTAGAAAGAGTTTTAGTTGCGGTGTAGACCAGGTCAGTAGAATGTCTTTGGAAATTTCAGCCATTCGAAATGCAGCTAACATATTCTCTAGAAAGGTTTGCTTAACTGCTTCCGTATCAAAGGTTTCTTTTTGCAGCAGGAACCTAAGTGTTCCCTCCTTCGCATGGAGAAGATTGTAGGCCCATCTGATAATATTAGCCACGGCAGTAGCAAAAGCACTTGTAATAGCATATTCTAACCTTAAAACCTGTACCGGTGTCGCAACCGGAACCTTCATCATTCTTTTCAAAATGTTTCCCTCTTGACGATCCATGAAGCCCCATTGTTTTATAGGGATATATTCCATAGCATATGACAGAACTGCAGGGATTTTCACCTTATATATTTTCAACAATGTAGAAAAATGCCTGCTCCCTGTAGCGCTGTAGAGTCTTGAAAGTGCTCCTGCATGTATATCAGATTTCTTTACTAATTTGTCTATATGCTTTGTGTTTGTTAGATTCTTTGAGAGAATCCTGCCAAGGTATATATATTCTTTCTCTTCATCAATTTTTTCACGTCCTAGCCGCCAGTTATATTTGACACTTTTTCTCCTCCCAGAGAAGGCCACAACTTTTGTTTTTTTTACATTCGGAATTAAATAATTTTTGTTTGAATATTGATATAAAATATCAAGGGAGTTTTGCAGACCGAATGGGGTAAGATCAAACATAACTATATCGTCCGCATATAGCAATGTATGAATACTTAGTTTGCCTATTTTTGGAGGCAGGCCGGAGCCCTTCTGTAGCTGGTTTGAAAAGTCACTGAGGTATAACGAGAATAACATAGGGGCTAATAGACAACCCTGTTTTAAACCATTTTCTGTATTTATAACTTTCGTTAAACCTTTTTCGCCCCCCATTTGGACTTGACACCAAGTTGTAGTATGAAGGCTTATTATTACCTGTAGCAAATATTCATTAATTCCAAGACTCCTCAGTTTATTCCATAATGTTGATCGATCAACACGATCGAATGCGGTCGAGTAATCGATAAATGCCATATAGACCGTCAGTTTTCTTTGTATGACATATTTATCAAGAATAACCTGAATAATTGCAATATTGTCCGTGACAGAGTGCTTCGGTCTGAAGCCAGCCTGGAACATGGGTATCAGACCCAGCGAGAAAGCCCAGTTTTTTAGTTGCAATAATACTTCAGCAGCAAAGATTTTTCCGGTAGCATCCATCAATGCTATTTGACGATAGTTTCCTGCTACCGTTTTACTACCTTTTTTATAAATAGGAATGATGATACTACCTTGCCATGATTTTGGTACTTGTCCAGTGGTCAAAATATGATTAAAGAGCGGGGTTAGAAAAAAACTCCATTCCTTAGGATTCATCTGTAGAACCTTGATAGGTATTTGATCGGGGCCAAAGGCGCCTGTACTTCTTGCCCTCCGAATGTGGGTTTCAACCATTATTGTTGTTGTTTTAGGAATTAAGATTTTCAATTTTTCCTTTTCTTTATCTGCACAGTTTTCTTGTAGTTTGACCTTATTTGTTTTGTAGAGGTCTGTCAGATAGATCTCCCACTCTTTCGGAGGAACCGGTACTGCTGTTAATTTCTTTTTAGTGCCTGTGATTTTTGCTATTAATGACCAATATGTTCTCTGGTTTGGTTCTTTTGCAGCAATTTGCAAATCAATCCAATTACGATCTTGAATGGTTTTTTTCTTAGTAATTCTTTCTCTTCTCAGTTGGTTTTTCAATTTATTTATTTCTTTCTTTTTAGTAGGAGAGGAATGTAAATATTGAGCTCGTATCATTTTGTTTAGTTTTTTCTTTATCGTTGTGTTCCAGATTTTATTTGAATTGTTCTTCATTTTATTACCAACAATTCCTTGATGATTTATTTTTATTAAAGCCTCTTTAAGTTCGGTGAGCGTATTCTCAAAGTTTAGTATAGGATCTTCCGAATGCAGTTTCTTTAAGAGATGGTTGTGCTCAACCAGTGTTGTTATTTTGTTCAAAGAGGATGGATTCCAAAAGATACGTCTCTGATCGCTGTTTACCAGAGTTTCGTTTCTATCAAGGATCATCGGTCTTTCTTCTACGGATTGAACCGACCAGTTGGTACAAAGTAACATCATGGCATGATCGCTGTCTGATGTGAAGTTGGATTGAAGAAGTAACATAGTTTCAAATAAGTCTTTGCCACAGATAATATAATCTAATATCGATGGTCTCCCGTTTCCCTGTCTTGTATATGTTGCCGGGATGTCCCCTTTAATGTTTCCATTCAGGATTACTCCATTTATACTAGATAACATAGATAACAGTGTTTTCCCCCTTTTATTGGATCGGATGTCCTTGGGGAATTGGGGAATAAATATTTCCAGGCTTTCCTCTTCAAAGATTCTTCCCCACCTTTTTATTTCGGGATTTGAAATTTTCCCATTGAAGTCACCCATGATTATGTACGATGGAAACAAATGGGTTTCTATTATTCGCATGATGATTTCCAGCGAATCTTCGTATAAGGTGTCGTTCTTTTTTCCAGGGGGGGCGTATATATTAAAGAGCAACGTTGCTCCTTGTGGAGTCATATTATCGGTTTTTAGAAAGAGCTTAATACATTGCAGGTTGTCGCTTTCAGTCTCTACTATCTCTTGTGCCCATATGTAATCCTCTCTTATTAAGATAGCCAAACCTCCTTTGGCATGACCCCGGTTACTGGCTTTTGCAGATATGTTATATACATAGTAGCCTTTTTGTGAAAAGGGATCTGTTGCCCAAGTTTCTTGCAGGGTAAGAATGTCTGGATAGTTGCTGAGGACTTCCTTCATTTTGTTTGTTGTTCTCCCTGCGATGTTCCATGATATAAACTTTAGACCTTGGTTAAACTGGATACTTCAATTGACTAGAACTTTTATTGCAATTTAGCATCCCTGGTAGCCAGGTCCATAATTTTTCAGTGTCGACTTCAGTAGCTTTATTCTCCTTAGGTTCCAAGTACCACACTTCCCTCTCCCCTCTTTTCACACGAATTTTCAGAATCTCTTCTCCTTGTCTCATGTCTCTAGAGTAGCTGGCCCCTCCGACTTCAGGTATCAGGGTAGATCTAGGGCCGTTGTTTGGATACGTTTTAGGAGTAAGTTGCATGTTGTTATTTACGATATTATGATGTTTGTTTCCTTTAGGTTCGACCTTCTCAATTACATCATATCCAAATCTATGTATTATTTCCTTTTCTCGAAGTATGATCCCCGGTATTACAGGAGACCAAAAGGAGACCATTGCGATTTTGTTGTGACCTCTCTTGGGAAAGGTTACTAGATCTATTTCACAGCTAGTCAATAGTTGAAGAGACTTTATATTTTGTAGGAGATTGAGTATCCTGCCTCTATTTAGAGGAGTATTATCAGTGGGGAAAAGTTCTTCAAATTGGAGTGCATTTGATTGTTTCTCAACGCAGCATTTATTTTCCTTCTCATTATTTCTATTAACATCAATATTTTCATGTTCTGTCTTCATTTCTATCCTGGTCGGGAGATATTCTTCCGCCCTTGGATTCAATGTTGGCTTAGTATCTGTGTTTATTTCTTTGAAGAATTCTCCTTTTTTACTAATGTGTGGCGTACTTTTCTCGTTATTTTTCTCCTGCGATGTATTGATTTTTTGGAACTTTAGTTTACGGGTTTTCTTTTTAGAAATTCTTCTGAGAGATTTTTTCCTTTTTTTATTTTTTCCTCTTTGCCCCAGCTTCCTTTGGTTTATTTGCAGTTATATCCCCTATTAAAGGTTCTAACATAGTTTTTGTAAATGAACCTCCATCTTCCTTAGCAGGATCTTTGGCGTCATTATCCTTTTTTCCGTTTTTGTTAAAGATTGGAAATTGCTTTGGCTTTTTTTGCGATTTTTCCATAAACAGCCTTTTTAGGGAATAAAGTGCAGATTCGTTAAGTGGTTCCGTTTTTTTCCCTTCATAGGTTTCTATAAGAGCTCCTTCTGGTGTCTGAGTAGAAGAGTGACAATTAATTTGCTTTTGTTCTAGTTCATTACGTTTGGAGGTTTCATTTAATTGATTTTCTGTATTTTTTGTGGACTCCTTTTTCCTTTTCTCTTCTACTAAAAATTTTAAAATACCAATTTGGACATCCAGAGTTTGATCTGAGTTTTCGAGGATGTTTCCCAGAAAGGAGAGAACCGATTCTAATATTTCCTGCAAGGAGAAAAGAGCCTTAGATAAAGGCTTAGAAGAATTATCGAGATTATTATTTTCAGGTAGAAAGGGGTCCAGAAAGGAATCTTGTTCTTGTATTGATGTTTTCTTTGTATCTGTTTTGTTAAACTTTTTTTCAGTGGTATATACTTCTGCCTTTAGTTGGAGTATACTTGAGTCCTCCAATTTTTGTATATTCACATTATCTTCTGTAGTGATTATATCAAAGATCAACCTATTTTGTTCCGACTTATGACGAAGTATATTTAGAACATCTGTTTTATACGCACTCTCATTACCTTTTATAGGAGTTGAGGATTTTAGAGCGGTAGAATCACAGTCTTTTAATTGTTGATCATTTATAGAGTGAATAGACTTATTATTAGGCGCCTTTTCACTTATATTGCGGGACAAATTGGGGGATTCAGATAGACATGTTATATCCCCTAAGCTCCCAGGTGGATCATTTTCCATCCCAGTCATTCCTTTGTCAAGTTTATTTTTTGATGGTAGAGAAGAGAAATATTCACTTATTGCTGGAGTTAAGGTACTTCGACCAGATTTTATTGCCTTGTCTGTAGATTTTCTTACTGCTTCCTCCGTTCCCATTCGCTTCATAAATATCGTACGCGAACGTAATTTTTTTAGACCCATGTGATGTTACGGTTGTCCTAGTAGTTTTACTAGTTAAAGTCACGGAGAATATGTACCAGTAAGATATATGAACTCGAGACAACCCCCTTGCTTGCTTAAGGGAGTGTGCTACTTATAATGAGAGGAAGGAATTACCTAGTTTGCGATGATTTATCTCCTGAGTAGTCACGATTTTTTCCGGGTGCTGTTGTTAGGGGGGTGGCCCGTCCCGTCCTCGATCGTCCCCGGATGGCCACAGACGGCCCGCCCTTTGCCCGGGCTTCGTTCCGCGCTTGGTCCCGCGCGCGTCCCGCGTCGCGGGGGACTGGATGTAATTTTATACGTTTCGCCAGTGGGCGTGTCCGTGGGCGTGTCGCCTGGGGGAAGAGGAACCAGCTGATCCAGGCAGGGGTTGCTGGTCCTCGCAGTCCCCCGGGCTAGAGATAGTGATTTTTTTCGCCCTGGCCTCAACCCTGGAGACTCGAGCTGGGAGCGTGGAATAGAGCGTGCCGACTGCAGCTCTCGCTCACACCAGCGAGTCCTCGGGGAGGCGGCAGCACAGAGCGGTGTTGATCAGGCGCTTGTCACTGACAGCGCAGCGGGCAGGCAGCAACACGGTATCCTCGCACACAGAGCAGGCAGGAAACAGCAAGTCCAGGTGAGTGGCGCCCGCGAAGCGGGTGTCACGAAGTTATATCCTAATTCGCCAGTGGGCGTGTCCGTGGGCGTGTCGCCTGGGGGAAGAGGAACCAGCTGATCCAGGCAGGGGTTGCTGGTCCTCGCAGTCCCCCGGGCTAGAGATAGTGATTTTTTTCGCCCTGGCCTCAACCCTGGAGACTCGAGCTGGGAGCGTGGAACAGAGCGTGCCGACTGCAGCTCTCGCTCACACCAGCGAGTCCTCGGGGAGGCGGCAGCACAGAGCGGTGTTGATCAGGCGCTTGTCACTGACAGCGCAGCGGGCAGGCAGCAACACGGTATCCTCGCACACAGAGCAGGCAGGAAACAGCAAGTCCAGGTGAGTGGCGCCCGCGAAGCGGGTGTCACGAAGTTATATCCTAATTCGCCAGTGGGCGTGTCCGTGGGCGTGTCGCCTGGGGGAAGAGGAACCAGCTGATCCAGGCAGGGGTTGCTGGTCCTCGCAGTCCCCCGGGCTAGAGATAGTGATTTTTTTCGCCCTGGCCTCAACCCTGGAGACTCGAACTGGGAGCGTGGAACAGAGCGTGCCGACTGCAGCTCTCGCTCACACCAGCGAGTCCTCGGGGAGGCGGCAGCACAGAGCGGTGTTGATCAGGCGCTTGTCACTGACAGCGCAGCGGGCAGGCAGCAACACGGTATCCTCGCACACAGAGCAGGCAGGAAACAGCAAGTCCAGGTGAGTGTGAGCAATAAAGATGCCTTTAAATCTTGCTATCTTGTCACATTTATCCTGCTTTCAGAGTCAGAGGTAAAAAGTCAGTTTGTCTTCCTACTCGCCAAAAAGGGCGAGTAGGACCTAAAATTAGCTTGCCTTAATTAAATCTGGCTCGCAAATGCGAGTGGTGGAGTGGATTTTTCGAGCCCTGACTCTTCTGGTTGCGGAGATATACAGAGCTTGTAGGTTCACCAAGTACCCGAGGTACCCATAGCCAATAACTGAGCTGCCCCTTGCAATGGTTTTTCATTGTGTACCAGGTATACAGCAATTTATTTGGTAAAATATAAAGAGTGAATAATAGGTGTCCTGGAAACCTATGTATTTCCAAAATTGGAACAAGATATGGAGTTTAGAAACCGTGGTAATTTGCACATCTCTGAATTTGTGGGTAACCATACTAGGATGTGAATGAGAGAGCAATTTTCCAAAATGACTTCATTTTTACACACTGTCTTACATGTGGAAGGCACAAATGCAGAGAAAGACCATAAGACATTGGTAATAACACTTACTCTACTAGTCTTTGTTCCACTAAGTCTCCCGCTAAAGATAGTACCTCACTTGTGTGGGTAGGCCTAGTGCCCGTGACAGGAAACGTACCAAAACGCAACATGGACAAATCACATTGTTTCCACTGTAAATTTACACTTTTTAGGGCTCGGCCTACGTCACCACGAAGTGGGGCGGAGCTCCGAGCTCCTATTGTTAAAGAAAAGAAAAAAAAAAAAGGTTTCTTTAGGGCTCGGGCCAGAAACATTCCTTAGTGCGCGAGCTTTTTTTTATGGCATCTGCATAGTGATTCGTCTTCGCTGTGCTGTCTTTTTAGTAGCCTTGACGCGATAGGCTATATATAATTGTCGTCCGCCATTGTTGGCATTTTCTGTGTGGTTACGCGCACGGCAGTCCATTAATTTTAATTAGGAGCTGTCCGGGTGCTCCTCCAAATGCAATCCAGATGGTGGGAGCGCGTTCACCATTCAGCATTGCATTGCATGTATCAGGCGCGCGTTCGTCTGCAGTGTGTAATGTTCGTCTGCCTGCGCTGATCATACTTTACTTTACTGTGTCTCTCCAATGCGTGATAGTTTATTGATGCCTCCTTGAGTCTTACACACAGTTCTATCACAGCTAAGCAAAGGCGTTTTGCCCTCTCCCTGTCACCCCTTCTTCCATCTTACAACTGCAGACCATTGTAGGGTCTAGCAATGAGAATGCGCCCTTCTGCTTCCATCTTATGCAAAGAAGTACGGTTGTGCGCCTGCAGCTGAGAAACTAAACACAGGGACCTAATCCATAAATTGTGTTCATTGCCCAAAAAGTTTTTTGTGGCATTGTCAGGGGTAGTAAGCGCTAGATAAATGCAATTACAATACATCTCGGCCCTAAAAGGAATGTAGATGTTAATGTAGGAATTGTCAAATTAAGATTTACATTTCTATCGTATCTACAGCAATGAGAATGCGCCCTTCAAGTTCTATCTTATGCAAAGAAGTATGGTTGTGCGGCTGCAGCTGAGAAATGTAAACACAGGGACCTAATCCATAAATTGTGTTCATTACCAAAAAAAAATTCTGTCGCCTTGTCAGGGGTAGTAAGCGCTATATAAATGCAATTACAATACATCTCTGCCCTTAAAGGAATATCGATGTTAATGTAGGAATTGCCACATTAACATTTACATTTCTTTCGTATCTATCATCGTAATGCTATTTCTATCTTGCAACGACAACCCTATCTCCTTCTGTACGTTGCCAGCAGCCCGCACACATTCACTCACTTCCATTCATTTCCGCATATTTACACGCCACACCAGTCTGCAGTAATTACACCCATCCCCCTTCTGCAGGTCCATAAACATGATTACGAAATCGTACCACTTTACATTTCAGGTTCACATTCAGCACTGAGCCTACACTTTTCTTTAAACTACGGGCCCTTTTGTAGTTCGCATTACAATGCCAAAGAAGTACGGTTGTGCGGCTGCAGCTGAGAAATGTAAACACAGGGACCTAATCTATAAATTGTGTTCATTGCCAAAAAACATTTCTGTCGCCTTGTCAGGGGTAGTAAGCTTGCAGACCCAAGAAGGATGAAGACACAGAGCAGCCCTGCAGATTAGATCAGCACAGATCAGGCTTCAGTGCCAGGGAGCGGCTGCTTGCAGACCCAAGAAGGATGAAGACACAGAGCAGCCCTGCATATTACATCAGCACAGATCAGGCTTCAGTGCCAGGCAGCGGCTGCTTGCAGACGCAAGAAGGATGAAGACACAGAGCAGCCCTGCAGATTACATCAGCACAGATCAGGCTTCAGTGCCAGGCAGCGGCTGCTTGCCGACACAAGAAGGATGAAGACACAGAGCAGCCCTGCTGATTACATCAGCACAGATCAGGCTTCAGTGCCAGGCAGCGGCTGCTTGCATAGGGAGTGCAGAGTGCAGAGCGCATAGGGAGTGCAGAGCGCATAGGGAGTGCAGAGCGCATAGGGAGTGCAGAGTGCATAGGGAGTGCAGAGTGCATAGGGAGTGCAGAGTGCATAGGGAGTGCAGAGTGCATAGGGAGTGCAGAGTGCATAGGGAGTGCATAGGGAGTGCAGAGTGCATAGGGAGTGCAGAGTGCATAGGGAGTGCAGAGTGCATAGGGAGTGCAAAGTGCATAGGGAGTGCAGAGTGCATAGGGAGTGCAGAGTGCATAGGAAGTGCATAGGGAGTGCAGAGTGCATAGGGAGTGAAGAGTGCAGAGTGCATAGGGAGTGCAGAGTGCATAGGGAGTGCAGAGTGCATAGGGAGTGCAGAGTGCATAGGGAGTGCAGAGTGCATAGGGAGTGCAGAGTGAAGAGTGCATAGGGAGTGCAGAGTTCATAGGGAGTGCAGAGTGCATAGGGAGTGCAGAGTGCATAGGGAGTGCAGAGTGCATAGGGAGTGCAGAGTGCATAGGGAGTGCAGAGTGCATAGGGAGTGCAGACTTTAGAGTTCATAGGGAGTGCAGAGTGCATAGTGAGTGCAGTGACAGTGAGTGCAGAGTGACAGTGAGTGCAGAGTGACAGTGAGTGCAGAGTGACAGTGAGTGCAGAGTGACAGTGAGTGTAGAGTGACAGTGAGTGACAGTGAGTCACACACCACCAGCCATCAGTGCACGCATCAATTGTTAACACATCCACAATTAACTATTGTAGCAATCGCAGTATGGTACACTTTACTTTTAAACATATTCATCTAAAGCACAGCATGCCACCATTGGTAAAATTACAATCCAACCCACATAATTCCACTACACACCACATGCACACACTCCATAACACATGGCGAAAAGACATTGCCATTTACAATGCCATTAGCTCAAACTCAAATCCGAGCCCGATTGCATTTCTAATGCTTGTTTTGCATTGTGCCTCGCTGTGGATTTTGGGCCCTAGCTCAGCCAGCATCTAGGGAAACATAGCAAACCTGTGCATTTTTTAAAACTAGACATATAGGGGAATCAAGGATGGGCTGACTTGCATGGCGCATTCTCCATGTTTTTTTACCCAGAATCCCTTGCGAACCTCAAAATTTGTTGAAAAAAATCACATTTTCCTCAAATATTTGTGTCTTAGAAAGTTCTGGAATCTGCAGGGAACCCGAAACTTCCTTCCACGCAGCATTCCCCAAGTCTCCCGATAAAAATGGTACCTCACTTGTGTGGGTAAGCTTAGTGCTCAGGATAGGAAACAGTCCAAAACGCAACGTGGACACATCACATTTTCCACTGAAACTGACCCTTTTTTTGCAAGGTGCCTAGCTGTGGCTTTTGGGTGCTAGTTCAGCCGGCATATAGGGAAACCTAGCAAACCTGTACATTTTTTAAAACTAGACACCCAGGGCAATCCAGGATGTGGCGACTTGTCTAGTACTCACCAGGTTCTGTTACCTAGAATCCCTTGCAAACCTCAAAATGTGTCCAAAAAGCACATTTTCCTCACATTTCTTTGATGGAAAGTACTCAAATCAAAGGGGAGCCACAAGTTTCCTTTTCCCCCAGCATTACCCCATGTTTCGCAATAAAAATGTAGCCATACTCGTGTGGGTAGGCCTAGTACCAGTAACAGGAAACGTCCCAAAACCCAACCTGGACACCACATTTTTCCACTGAAAACTGACACTTTTTTGTGGAATGTGCCTAGTTGTGGATTTTGGGCCCTAGCTCAGCCAGCATCTAGGGAAACCTGTCAAACCAGTACAGTTTTTAAAACTAGACACCTAGGCGAATCTATAATGGGTTGACTTGCGTGGCTCTGACCACGTTTTTATACCCAGAATCCCTCGCAAAACTAATTTGTCTAAAAAACAAATTTTCCTCACGTGTCTTGATGGAAAGTTCTGAATCTGAGAGGAGCCACAAACTTCATTGTAACCAGCATTCCCCCAGGTCTCCCGATACAAATGAAACCTCACTTGTGTGGGTGTCGAAAGCAGAGCCAGCCCAAAAATTTATAAAAAACCCTGCCCTCTTGGACCCGCTTTTGGTTCCCCCCTTGATCTCTACACACAGGCACCTGGCCCACCCATACAAGTGAGGTATCATTTTACTCTGGAGAAAGAGGGGAATGCTGGGTGGTAGGAAATGTATGCCGGTGCGGTGATCCCAAACAGAAATGTGAGGAAAATGTAATTTTGTTTTATAGCTAAATTTGAGGTTTGCAGGGGATTCTGGGCAAAAAAGGTTGGGGGATCCACACTAGTCACACCTCCCTGGACTCCCCCTGGGAGTCTAGTTTTCAGAAATGTCTGGGTTTGGCAGATTTCCCTCGATGGCCGCCGAGCCCGGGACCAAAAACTCAGGTGACTCCCTAGCAAAACCAGGTTGTTTTTGGAAAAATATTATGATGCCACCACAATATGTTTTGGGGCCTTCTCTGTCGTGGACTCCTGGCCACCCACACAAGTGAGGTAGCATTTTTATCAGGAGACCTGGTGGAACGCTGGGTGGTAGGGAATTTGTGCCAGCACGGTGATCCCACAACTTTCCCACTCAAAAATGTGAGGAAAACCTGATTTGTTTTTATCTAAATCTGAGGTTTGCAGGGGATTCTGGGTAAGAAAACCTTGGGTGATCCACGCCAGCCACACCTGCTGTCTGGTTTTCAGAAATTCCTGGGTTTGGTAGATTTCCTCAGATAGCTGCTGAGCATGGAACAAAAAAAGTAGGTGACCCCCTTGCAAAACCGGGTTGTTTTGTGATCGATAATTTGGATGCCTCCATAAAACGTTTTCCCTGTTGTGTGTCACTTGACCCACCCACACAAGTGTGGTAGCATTTTTATCAGGAGTCCTGGGAGAATGCCAGGTGGTAGGAAATTTGTGCTGGCCTAGTTGTCGCACAACTTTCCGACACAGAAATGTGAGGAAAACTTTTTTTTAGCTACATTCGAGGTTTGCATGGGATTCTGGGTAAGAAAATTTAGAGGATACACACAAGCCACAGCTCCCTGGAGTCTCCCAGGTGTCTAGTTTCCAGAAATGTCTGGGTTTGTTAAGTTCCCCTAAATGGCCGCTTAGCTCGGGACCAAAAACACAGGTGACCCTCTGCAAAACCAGGTTGTTCTGTGATCGATAATTTTGATGTTTCCACAATATGTTTTGGGTCCTTTCCTCTTGCGGGCACTTGGCCTTCCCACACAAATGAGGTAGCATTTTTATCAGGAGACCTGGGGAATGCTGATAGGAAATGTGTGCCTGCCTGGTGATCCCATAACTTCCCACACAGAAATGTGAGGAAATGTGATTTTTATTTTTTGTAGCTAAATTGGACGTTTACAAGGGATTCTGGGTAAGAAAACATTGGGGGAACCACACAAGCCACACCTCTCTAGACTCCCCTGGGTGTCTAGTTTTCTTAAATGTCTGGTTTTGGTAGGTTTCCCTTTATGACCACCGAGCCCAGGAACAAAAACGCAAGTAGCCCCCAAGAAACACCAGGTTGTTTTGTGATCCATAATTTTGATCCCTCCACAATGTTTAGGGTCCTTCGGTGTTTAAAGACCCACACAAGTGAGCTAACATTTTTATTGGGAGATCTTGAGGAACACTGGGTGGTAAAAAATGTGTGCAGGCCCGATGATCCCACAACTTTCCCACACAGAAAGGTGACAAAACATTATATTTTTGTCATTGAATCAAATTTACAAGGGCTTCTGGGTAAGTAAACCTTGTGGGATCCACGCAAAACATAAACATATTGTTCCCTTGGTGACCAATTTCCAAAATGAAGTGAAGGCAGAAGTTGTTCACTACAGAGAAAGTATGCACTGATGGTAAAAAGCAAAAGAAAAACACCAAACCCCTACTGCACACCCATCTAATAGTCAATCAAAGTTATTTTGATTGGATTTGGCATTTGGGTAAGGAACTGGTGCATAGAAAATGTAGGCACTAGCGACTTCACGCAATACAACCACAAAAGTCATTGTTAGTAATTTCAACATTACATTACATCAAAGAACCACTGACCGCTGTAAAGCCACGGCAAGGTACAAACCATTCACACGTCTTTCATGTGTCAGACACAGTATACCATTCACACTGCCAGCTGTGGGCCAAACAAATATAACACTTATATATACAAACCGCGTCATACAAAGGCCCATCACTCTCCTAATACACCAAGCACCCAAACATCAGGCAACTGACCAACACACCTCAATATACATACGAGCTACCAGCCACCACCACACCACTAGTCCAAACACACCGCCAGTCTACATACACTGCCCTCCAAGCAAGCGCCTGCCTACACACACTGCCAGCCAAGCGCCAGTCTACACACACCGCATGTTTATGTGATGTTAGCTTAGGGTAATATTTGATGGCATGGAAGAGATATCTTGGATGATTGGTGGCTTCTTTGATCTCTTTTTTACTGTACTTTGTATTTGTGGATAATACTACGGCTTCATATCATGTATGTCATTCTTATAGGTTATGTAGGTAGTCTAAGGCTGTTGCTTTCCTTCATGTTTTTTCTAATAACCTGGTAGGACGTTTGCTTCTGTTTAGTTTTCTAGTGTACAAGGGGATATATGGTGAGTCTCTTTTGGGAAGGACAAACTTATTTGTGATGTCCTGGGTGTTGATATAAAGTGTGACGTATGGCTCTGATTTTCATTTTCCAGGTTAAACCAGCAAAAAATCTGACCTGTTTCTGCCAATTGACTTTGGATGTATTACAGCTTACCAGTAAAAGATCCGTCCAATCTAGATCTAAGTATATGTTGTATGTAATAGCGTTGCAAGGGGCGATTTAAAGCTCAGGATATTATTGTGTAAGATCACAGCATGAACATATTTCTTCCAATTTTGAAGTGCCTGGGTGTTTCCAATATGTTCTAGGGGATATTGGAATCCATGAAAAATATGTTACTGGAGTATTACTTGTTCTCCCGTATGACCATTTCACAAAGGTTTGGTGAAGGAGGGGTTGCATCTAACGGGATCGGTAGATTGGGATGGTTGAGACAGAAAGTTGTTATAATAGGGGAATATGAATGAGTTAGGTATGGCGCAATTCCAGCAGGTTTTGTGCTTGTTTGTGAAACTGCCACCATTATATTGTCTTTCTTTGTAAAGGATTTTGAACCAGTCTGTCATAGGAATGCCAAATGAAAGTGGAAAAGTTGGCATGAACCAGGTTTCCATTATGAAGAGCATGTCTAGACTAAGTGATGGAGGCGTGAACTTACACTGATTTTACATTGATGAGAATACATTTTAGGGCATGTACAGCATTGGGTGTTGTATTGTGAGCTCCAATGGTGTTGATTTTAAAGTTTTCAGGACGTACTCCCTGTCCTGGATTGTTTTGAGGTTGTTTTTGTTTTAAGATGTAATTTAGGGTGGGTATGTTTGTCTCAAGAATTTTAGAGAGGCTTAATCAAACAGTGTTGGTGGTGGTGGGCCGTGGTAGGTTTAAGTTTGAAGAGTGGGGATACTAGTAGCCTGGGGCGAGTCACCGTTGTTAAATTAAGAAAGACGAAGAGTTGGTACTTCCAAAGATTTTGGTCACATGACTATGCCCAGATGGAATCTGCATGTTTTTCCCACAATATTGCCAAAATATTACACTGTGTTTTACCTATTCAAATGTTACCCTGTAGAAACCCATTGAATGGGGTCCTTCAGTGCTCATTTATGGCGAATTCATATTCAAAGCAGGCAATCTACAGTAGAATAAGGAGTTGCTGATTAAATGCACTTATTATAAACCATTTCAGTGGCCCAAAATAGTTTTGGTGCGTGAATAATTTATTACTTATGTAAATGTATCTGCACAGGAGCTAATTATGTTGTACATCTCAGTATGTTGTATAAAAAGATGATTCAGAACAAATACACATCGTGTAAATATTGCTAATATTGCTGCTTCAAGAGTTTCTCAAATTTTAAAAGGTGCTTCGACATGGTTATGAAATGCTATATGTACACCTAAATACAATACAATATAATAGTCATAACAAGCTTTATTCTGTTGATAAACCATACAAGCATAAAAACAAAGCCATATAAAATGCTTAAAATTACCACAATAAATATACAAAAAAATGAAATGTTATCACGTTTCACTGATAATCAATCCACGTCCCCCACACACTAATAACAAAGGAATATGATATGCAGTTACTTCCCCGTCATTTTTCTCAGTCTAACAGCCGCAAAGATTAATTTATACACAATCAAACAGGTGTATTAAGATAATAGCAGCTTTAGTTGGTGCAACGCGGGCCACCATTACCTAACCTTTTGGGCTCTAAAGAATGGAAGCAAAACTCTTTCCCTTCGAATAACATATACTTTGCAAAAGAAAAAGACATTAAGTGTATTCTGGGCAGAGCTTGAATCACAGGGACATGGGATGAGATCGGCGTCATGAAAAGCTTTGTTAGGATATGAGACCAGGAAGTGCACTATATTAAATGTTCACTGTATCAAATAAAATCTGAGTGAAATAAAGGAAAATATAGATAAGGTTCCATCCAGTCTGTAGTCATTAGTGGGATATAGGCGGACAGTCTACGCTTCCCCAACTCCCCGGAATGCCTTCCTTGCCAACAAAAGGCCAGGAAATCAAGATATAATAGTTTGTGGACTATCAAAAATGTCAGATCTCCCTAGCAAGAGAAATTGGTCTTTCACATATCTTAACCTGGATATATATACAGTGGGCATTATTTAAACTTCGATAGTCTTTCATAATGTCCTGATTTAAGTCAGTTTCATCGTTTGCCCACACCTGAGCTTAAGTAGTGTGGTGCCAGCTTAATTCAATCTTCTATGTTTAACTGGCCTAGTTTCATGTGACAAAGAAATGAGGGCATGGATTTAGGTACAGACAAAAGCCTTTTAATAAACATGTTTTCATTCTCCTGAAGGGGGCAGTGTCACAATAACCCCACACCCCAGCGCCATAGACCAAAGTAGAGCAACGCCGAGCCATTTACATTTTTAGGTTTCGCTGGAGGGCGGAGCTCTTAGCTCCGCCTCCAGAGAAATCTCTTGATTTCCAGTAAGGAAAATGGAATACGCCCCCCTGTCCCATTGGCTAGCTCCATAAATGGAGGCTAGCCATTGGAACAGAGATCTGTCCGTCAAGGCCGGACCAGATTCGGGGGCGTTCCCGAGATTTTTTCCCAGGGCGGAGTTACGTTTTTTCCCGTTCCCTCCCCTTTCACTGAAAGTCTGTCCATTCCCGCCCCCTCCGTGTGCCTTTCCGCCCCCCCTCGCTGTCCTGTGCACGTTTCCCGCCGTCCGTGTCCTCTCCCGCCCCCTCCCGCCGTCCGTGTCCTCTCCCGCCCCCTCCCGCCCCCTCCCGCCGCCCCTCCCGCCGTCTGTGTCCACTCCCGCCCCCTCCCGCCGTCCGTGTCCTCTCCCGCCCCCTCCCGCCCCCTCCCGCCGTCCGTGTCCACTCCCGCCCCCTCCCGCCGTCCGTGTCCACTCCCGCCCCCTCCCGCCCCCTCCCGCCGTCCGTGTCCACTCCCGCCCCCTCCCGCCGTCCGTTCCACAGGTTCCGCAGTGGAGAAACTGTCAAAAACGGCAGCTCCCATTAAGAGATATATGTTCTACTTTTATGAACATTTTCATATACTCTTCTTGTTATTATTTGTCTGCTGTCTAACGATGTACACTGCGGCATCATTCGAAGATGGCTGCGCTATTTACCCTCCTTCATTGAAGCCGTCCCTCTTTTCTGTCTATCCTGCTGTGTCACAGCCGCATTGTTGTGGCATGCTGAAGTGACGAACTTCCGGCGCGCAGAGTCACCGGCCATATAGAAGGGAAAAGGCAATGCAGTGCAATGCAGCCACTAGGTTTCACAGAAACTAAAAAAAAACGTGCATCTTATTCTTGACACCCAGTTGCACGAATGCACTATTGCTTGCGCGTGTGCAACTTAAATAGGCAGCCTCTGATTTCCTAACAATGCGCTTTTCCAGGACTGGGTGTTTGCAGCTGCGACCCAGGCTGCCCGCTCGCGAGGGGGAGAAGTGTCACAGCTATCAGGAAGGAATGCAGCCCGGGGCTTGTCCGGAGCTGCCCGAGAGGAGCGTTTATTTGTAAAATAGCAAGGTAATCCGCCGCCTGAGCCAGTGCCATGGTGCCCACGATAGGTGTTGAACTTTACTTTTTTTTTCGCCTGGTAAGTTGTGCGGACCGGCCTTGGTTCCCCTGGCTTGTTTACCTAGCTGGCTTTGGTTTGCCTCCGTGTTTTCACAAGTGGTGAATGGTCTGGAAAGGGGATAGCTGTGGGACGGGGAGTGCGGCTGAAAGAAAGAAATGCCTTTTTTCCCCCCTCTTGGACTCTGTACTCAGGTATTTGAATTTCAAGGCAGGAAATGCTGTGGGGGTGGGGGATTGGAATGCGCACATTCTGCAGCGCCATCTCTTCGGGCTAGATTATCCTTTGCCTGGTGTTGTTGTTTGCATGTAAATGAATCCAGGTCACCTCACCTCTGCAGAGAGGTAGCTGAAGGGCGTTTTTGACATGAACCTGTTGCCTCTAGACTCTCTCTCCGTTAATAGCTCTTTTAATTATGGTTTCCCTGTACTTATGCCGAGTTGCTTATAACTGAATCCGCTCTTCTCAGCAGCAGCATCTTTCTGCAGGAGTCCCAGGCTTTATACTTTTTTTCTGCATTTAATGCAGCGTTTAATCACAGTTAACGCTCTTGAGGTGTAGTATTTGTTTGTTAATGATGTCTGTATGATCTTAAAGAAGTTCAAATAACATATTGTGCAAAAGCCATGATTATGAACAGATATAACACAAGTCTCGCTCACTTGGGCCAGTTTCCTACTTTAGAATAGTTGTATCGCTTTTCTGCCGTCGCCGTCGCCCTTTGGACTTTGAAGGAGTTTTGCAGTGTTCTGTTAAAATTTGACGTTTGGACTAACCGCCTGTAACCTCCCTCCTGTTCTGAGCATTGAGATCACATTACAGTTCATGGAGCATACAGCTTTCAAAAGTCAGCCTGTGGAAGTGATGATGATGACATTGAAATGTTGTTCCAACTTGAAAATGTCCTCTGAAGTACATTGTACCTCCTGAGTATTATTTAGATTCATAGCTGGAGACAATCAAGTTTAAGTCCTTTTTTTCTATTAAAAACGAGGACTGGATCCTTTATAGTGTCTCACTGTACGAATGCACCTATTCTCAGGATCTAGGTTCCAATTTGTAGTCACAGATTCAGTTCTTAGTTGCTCTGCTCATCCTGTCATCTTTCCAATGTTGATAATCTGAGTATTAAAAAGTGGGGGAGGGGCTTGGAGAGCCAAAGCCTCAAGAGGGTCATGAAGTCCCTCCCTTCCCTGAACTGTGGTAGTGAATAGCGCACTACACCTAGTGCCACTGCAAATCTAGTTTTTGCCATGACATTTTTTTTTTCATGTGCATTTGGTTTATCAAAAAAACAGCACGCAAAGGATTACATTTATGCAGTAATGTAAAATCATATTGACGAGTGAATATTCGGGATGTTATTTCCTTGTGCAAATCAATGACTATTCACAGTCTGTGAGGCAGTAAACTGTGCTTTGCTCAAGTCAGTTGTGCTCTACTGGGGTAGTAATCTTGATTTTTACTTTTACCTTTTAGTAATAAACTTGTTAATATGTGTCGCTCTAAATAATGTTTTTCCACCACATTTATTGTCACTACCATTTCATAAAAAATCTATATGTATATATTACCTACTCGCAGTCAACAGTAGGTAGTTATAATTTTGACCTAGTTTCCATTAGTAAAATGTTTTTGACTTGCCTATATCTTTGGCGTGGTGGATTTAGTAATTCTTGTTGTGAATGGAAAGTTTTGGGTGATCCGTCAAGGGGGGCAGAGAGAAAGAGGGAGGGGATCAAAAAATGTGCGTTTCTCATGTTAATTCCCATAGGAATTTTTTAACACGACGACAGCCTGAACCGCCTAACCAGATTTAGCAGAGAGGTGGGTGTTGGTCCAGAAAGCCTCCTTTTTTGTGAACTGGTGTAAATTCAAGTAGTAGTTTTGGCGATATTAAGGAAAATCCCAATTTGTATATATAGGAACGCGGATCCTCCAAGAATCCGAACGTCCCTATGCTCAAATATGATTGGCTGCCAACATTTCAAACCAGGAAGTGTTAGCAGCCATCTTGGAACTTGGCTTGAACTGATAAAATAAAGAAGAGGGCAGGATAGGAATACCCTGACCCTCTAGGCCTCTTGGGGGGTGGAGGGAACCCTCCAAGGCCCCAAAAAGTTTTGAGAAAAAAAATGGCGACTGGAGCTGTGGCTCCGGCAAAAAAAAGAGAAGCAGTCTCCCATGCTTGTCTATTATTAAGTCCTCTGGGTGGGCAAGGTCCCGAGGGCATGCATCCATTAATGATCTAAATAATGGGTGGGTGGGGGTCTCATGGACCCTGTGCTTCAAGAACCGCCACCTCCCCAGGACTATTGTAATATAAATTGGGGAGTCTCGCAGACTCCCCATGCTCAGGAGAGTACCACCTCCCCGGGGTTATTTAATTTTGTAATGGGTATGCCTCATGGACCCCCTGGGAGTCGGGAACAACCACATCCCTGGGGCCAAATATAATTTTTTTAAATGGGAGGAGGGCCCTCTCCTGGAGCCATGGATGGCCCTGCGGCCACTACCCCACAGGGCCGGCTCCTGCTATGTCCCGGGGTACCCACCCCGGGACATAGCTGTTCCTGTGGCATGGCGGGAGTTTTTACTGCTCCAGCCAAGCCACAGCAGACACTCCACTTTCAGCAAGCTAAAGCAGTCAAAATCCCCCTTTGGGATAAGTCTGGGGAATGGGGCCCCTGGGCCGAAATCGGCCCGGGGAGGGGGTCATGTGGTCCCCTACCCCCAGTGGATTCTTTCTTGTCATCTGCTGCTGAAACCTGAGATTGTGTTCTAAACTTTAAAAATGATGTAAATTGCCTAGTGTGTGTGTGGCTCTGGGTATGTGTGTGTGTGTGTGGCTGGCTCTGGGTGTGTGTGTGTGGCTGGCTCTGGGTGTGTGTGGCTGGCTCTGGGTGTGTGTGTGTGGTAGTAATTGCTGTCTGCTGAGCTCGTCCGTAGGGTACAATAGGTCTCACATTTGCGAGAGATTATTATTATTATTATTATTATTTATTTTTGTAGAGCGCATAGTCACCATAAGGTATCCCAGCGCTAGGCACCCTATCTCTTTGGTTTGGGCTGGTTCAGGACGGTTAAAGAAGGAACGGGGGGGCAGGGGATAACTGTTTAGAGTAGGCGTGAGTCATTGGGGAAAAAGATGAGTTTTGAGCCGCTTTCTGAAGTGAAGGTACCGTGTTTCAAGTCTCAGGTCGCGGGGGAGCGAGTTCCAAAGGTGTGCAGTTTGGACTGAGAAGCGTCTTCCGCCTGAGCGGCTTTTCTTAAATCTGGGAGTGGTGATGAGGTTTTCTGTGTCCGACCGAAGGGATCTCGTGGGTCTGTAGGGTGTAATCAGTTTACTGAGAGCGGGGGGGGCTTGCTTTTGAAGTAGTTTGTGAGCTAGACACAGGGCCTTAAATTTGACCCGCTCCCTTATGGGAAGCCAGTGGAGGAGTTTGAGGGCAGGTTTGGCGGAGGTTCTAGCAGGGGTGTTTGTGATAATCCGGGCCGCAGTATTCTGGATTCTTTGAAGCTTGGTGAGGGTCGCCTCCGGGGCACCTAGATAAATCACATTACTATAGTCAAGCCTTGAGATTATCAAGCCTTGAATAAGCAATTTTTGGGAGTTGAAGGGCAATTGCAAGCCGATGGATGCCATAACAACAAGCATTTACAATGCAACGGTTTCGCCTTTGGAAAAGTTAGAGCTATTGGCAATGTAAATGACAATGCCATTTATTTATCTGTTTTCAAAACCAACACATAAATACAAATTTTGTCATTTACAATGCCAATAGCTCTAACTTTTCCAAAGGCGAAACCGTTGCATTGTAAATGCTTGTTGTTATGGCATCCATCGGCTTGCACCCGAGTTTCCCAGCAAACTGGAATAGGGCCTCTTTTGTATGATTTACCTGGGCATTCCTGGCTTTAATTAAGTGAGACCAGGGGCTTTTATGATCAAAAGGGATGCCCAGATAATTGAAAGCTGTGACACAGGCACGCTTTTCTTTATTAATATGGAGGGCTCTGGTTTTCGAGACATCCAGTACCAAAAATCAGGCCCTAAAATCAAGGTGTCAAATTTAGCAATAATAGTGTGCAGGCCCAGTTTGCTCATGTAGGGGACAAATCTATTTAACAGTTTAATAATATAAATATCACATTGTGAATAATAAGCTATTGTATTTATGTGGTGTGAATGGGTTGTATACTTTTTGTGAGGAAACTGCAAAACCTGTATAATTAGAAACTAACCTTGTCGCTAAATGTGAAAATATCCATTTGAGAAATCAGCTTTATGTTATGTGTGCTTTTTCTCGCCTTTTAGCATACCTATATCGTACCCTCCAGTCTTTACAGCACAAGGCCCAAGCCTAGTTCTGGCCAGATGCTACCCGCTGCCAGTGCACACACGTTCTTGTGGGAGATCAGCTTGAGACTTGTCCCCAATGGAGCCACAGTCAGGACATTTGGCAGGTGAGAGCTTTTTGGGAACTTTTTACATGAAACGCAGTGAACATTTGATCAATTATTTTGCCCCACATCATCTAGGATAAGCGCATTTTCTGCAGCCAGCTCCGAACAACAGCATGTTACGTTGTGTGACACATGTGTAGTTTACATCTAACCACTAGAGTGGCATTGAGGCACTCAAATAGTATGGGGCGATTACAGTTGCACCTGCATGTTTGGTTGCAGATATGACCTTTGTGGGAAGATTTGGGTGAAGTGTGTGAGGTCCTGACACATGACTTTATAGCCTTCCAGAAAGCTTCATGATTTTATAGATTGATCATTTGGATCAGCACAGAGTTCCACAGCTTGCTGTCTTGGACTGAGACAGAAGCTGCCCGAGTAAGGCTTTGATGAAGTGTGACACTCTAACTCTAGTTGTATGCTGTATTGGAGGCTTCTTCTAGAGCTGTGGGTATTGAATATTTGCCAAACAATGCTGGTCCTGTTCATACATTGCCTAATGTGTTAAGCAAAGTGTTTTGAATGGTATTTGGCAAGATACTTATAGCTGGTACACTGCCACAAGAGCAGGCGTTGTGTCGTACTAGGATTTGAAGCATAGGGATATGCTGGCCACATATTTTTTGGGTTCATGGATGTCATCTGTTTGAATAAGGCAGGTGTGAGAGTGGCTTGGATTATGTGGTGGAAGCCAAAGACTGGGGGAAATCTGTTTTAAGATTCTTAGTATATTTGTTGAGGATTTCATTACAGCGTTTATTTACTGTCCTACAGCTATAATCCAAGACTCTGTGTTGGGCTTGTCATCATGGATGCCTTTGCTATGTCAGTGGGCCAAGCAGGGATTTCTTGTGCTCCTGACCAGTTTCCACATCTAAGAATCTCAGTTTTGTCCAGGTTGAGCTTAAGGTGGTTGGCAGTTATCCATCCTCTCACCATGATCTGGCTTTGTTCCACCCTGGATGTCACGGCATCATAGAGATTCTTGAATTTGAGAATGAACTGTGTGTTCCTTGACCTTACTTGTAATGAGACAGACTGAAGGACTAAATCAGCACACGCTGTGATAGACATTAATAAGGAGGGTAGAGGTGTTTGAGGCCCGAAGAATGCTTGTTTCCAGGTGGGAGTGTTTGGAGTTAAATACTAGAAGTGAGATGGAGTGGCTTGGGTTGAATAGGAGTGAGGCAATCGAGTTTAAGGTGTTTCCTTGACTGCTGCGTTTTCCAGTCTAGTCAGAGTATTACAGTGCTGGTGGACAATGTAGAAAGTGGTGGAAGAGTCTAGTACAGCGTATCCAAACGGTGGTTCTGGAACCGCTGGTGGGTCAAGAGCAGATATTTGGTGGGTTGTGAAACTCCTAGTCTCTATGTAAGTAATATTTAAAATGCTTAACCCTGTTTGTGCACCAGTGCAAAGGTGTTGAACAACATCCCTAAGTCCAGTTTTAAAACAAACCCTTGCAAGTATTCTCAAGCAACACTCTAGGTGAACCTTCTAGTGTTTGTTGCTGGTGTTTTTTTGTTACTTCACAAATCTATTTTAACGGAGAATGTGCTCATTATACTTTATCATACACCAACATACCTCTTGCTTTTATTTTTCACACACAAATTGAGAAAAATAGATATTGCCTAATGGCCAAAGCTACTGACTTTGTACTTTGCAAACAAGGTTCGAGTTGCGGTGTTGACTAAACAGCCTTTGATTCTGGGCAAATCACATAATAACCTGTGGTTATAATAAAATTATTCTGACTTTGTGTATTGTAATCTGGTGTTCATGTAAAGTGCTCCAATACCCTTGGGCTATTTTTGCACTAAATACAACTGATAATAAATATATATTTATTCCAAAATGCACCACAGAACTTCATTTGAACACAAAAATTGAAAAATGGATATGAGGCTGTACCCATACTCTCTTTCAGAAGATGCTTTTCAAATTTACTAAAATCACTAGTATCAACCACAAGAATCTTCAGAAGTTTTGTAATTTTAGTGAACGATGCCACAGATGAGTACCCCACTCTGAAAAGTCGTCCAGCTCCAGGCTACAATGCAGTTCACCATCTGCCATTTTATGGGCAGATCAATATTTTGGCCACAGTCTCTTTGGACACTTAGGCATATAATTATGAACAATACTTACTAAGAGACGTCGTTCGTCCCCCTCAATCTCTGAAAAGACAAGAAAGACAATATTATTATAATGAATAATAATTGTGATATATTTTAGATGAACACTCGAACTACATTCGCAAATGTGTCGCAAAAATACATGTTTTGGGAAATCTGTGCATGTATATTTCTTAGAGTTCATTTTAGGAAAAGAGAGAATTGTTGCAAAGGTACATTATTCATCAGAACTCTCAAAAGGCCTGGTATGTAGCTTGATTTATGATTGTAATGATCTTCTGATTATTGGCAAATATATTACCAATGAGTATTTAATTGTTTAAAGACAGTACAGAAATTGAACATTAAGTAAATCAAGGGAGAGAGTGCATCAAAGGAGGGAAAGTGGGAACAACCTGGTACTGATATATGAATTTAAAGACCCACATACATTTGAAAACCCACTGTATGACTAGGAAGGGGTAGAGGCATGATATGATATCTAAAATCCTTGTTTATATTACAGACAGACTTCAAACCACTCGTCCAAAGCAGTAGTGAAACACGCGTAGGGATGGATAGCCGTTAGTTTGTCAATCTTTTTGCCACTCTCTCTCTCTCAGCCATTCCCCTTTCCTCTCTGATACCTCACCCCTTTCTGTGGATCAGTCACAAAGAAGTTGTTGTCCAGGGGTGGAGTTGGGATCCATCACCTCAACATTCTGCCTCATTCCTTCAGGATTATACTTTTGAGTGCCTAACACCGGACTGCTGCTTTTTGACATCTGCCTATGTTCTTAGTTTGGACTATGACAGATGCTGTCCCTCTGGGATGACATTAGCTGTCCTGTGCATTGAAGGGTGTTTTTTCAATGAATTTCTGCAGTTGTATGTAGGCTACTTTACTTCGAGTGGATTGTAGGTTGCAGATTAATGTTTATCCATACCTGGTTTCTTCAGGAGTGTTTTATGATCAGGCTTTGATGATAGATTAACATTTGACTTCCTTTAGCATGCTAACCACATTAAGTGGCTATTGATCATCATTTGTACAGCTGTTGAGGTAGGTTTAATGGTAGGATTTCCTTGAAGACAGTCTTGGGTGCATGTGTCAGCTAGTGGTGGAGAGTGATTTTTAGGCCTGGCTTGACAGCTAAATTGTCATCAACCCTTATGTGATCAACAAAAAAGAACTCTCAGAAGTACTGCTGAGGGAGGGGCTTAAGCTCAGCTCACTTGGTTTTCTTGAATATAGTATTTGATTGGGCATGAGTTGTGTGCTTCCATTGAAAAAGAGTGCTTGTGTTACACTTTATGTCTTGTGGTAAAACCTATGCTCACTACAGCTGGGCCATGTCGGTTATGGTGGAAAGCCTATGTTCAAATATATAGGCCTGATATATTTAGCATGGAAAGTTACAATGAAGGCAGTAGGCTTGGTGTATCTATTGTAAAAAGCATATGATAAAGTAAATAGGTCTTTATGGACGGATAGTTATTTTACTCTATATTAAAGTGTGCAGAGAGGTATTTTGTAACACAAAATTTTCCTAATAGGCAAGGGATTTTGTGTTGATTATCCCCTGTGACAAACCAAGAGGGTAGAAGATTGGCACTGTGATCCTTGTTAGGTCCTCTTAGGAGAGATATTATTTTGTTTTACCAAAAGTAATTTTGTATAGATTTGGATTTATTCTGTCTGCCTAATGGTTTCCTCATAGGAAAACGTAATGTTCAGTACTGTAGGCCTGAGTTAGTTATAGGCCTCATTGGTTTCCTGGAAAAAGTTATATTCAAAATCAGAGGTCTAATCTGTTTATTGTATAAAGTTATGACAAAGAAAGTAGGTCTGGCCTATTTATTGTGAAAAGCAATTGTTAAAGTCACTAGTCTTTTAACAGTGGATTGTTGTCACACGGCGGTACATGCTATAGACAGGTATTTTGTTACATGAAATTTTGGAGATTTCCATTGTAAGCAAGAGTTTTTGTATTTGCTTGCATCCAACAAACCCTACAGGAAGAAGATCATCCTTGTTAGGCTTTTTTGAGAGAGGTTGTATATTGTTTTGCCAGATGTAATTTTGCACTTATATGTAAGTTTATAACTATATGGATGATGATTGCCATCTTATGCACACTTCAGTAGGCTTGTGTTAGTCATGGTGTCAAGCCAATGGTAAAGGCCTGTAGGCACTGTTGGTTTATTGGGAAAAATTATGTCACATTCCGCAGAACAAAGGGCCTGTCTCAACTGTTCAAAAGCCTTCTGACAATCATCTGTCCATTCTAGAGGCATTGGTGTAGCTTTGGACAATAATGCTAGCAAGGGTTTTATGATGTGTGAAAAACCCATAATCCACTGTCTACAAAAAGACGTCAATCCTATGAAGGCACGTACATCTCTCTGCGTGCGGGGGACTGGTGTATCTAAAATTGCTTGAATTCGATCAGATGTTAATGCACGCCCCTCCTTAGACAACAGATGACCGAGGTAGGTCACCTGAGGTCTACAGTATTGGAGTTTCTTTTTCGAAACCTTATGATTGGTTTGTGCCAAAAAGGAAAGCAACGCAAGTGTACTTTCCTCACATTGTGCATAAGTGTCAGCAGCAAGCAGAAGGTCATCCACGTACTGGATGAGAGCAACGCCAGACTGCAATTCAAACGAATCTAGCTGCCTTTTCAAAGCCTGGCTGTAGATGCTAGGGCTTTCAGTATAACCTTGGGGAACACGACAAAATCTATACGATTTATTATTTAACGTGAAGCCAAACAAGTATCTGCTATCAGAATGAACAGGAATGGAAAAGAACGCATTCTTTAAATCAATTACGCTAAACGTGGTGGCCGTGGGTGGGACCAGCGTAAGCAGAGTCGTAATATCGGACACCACCGGGTATTGGGGAATGACAATTTTATTGATCTCTCGCAAGTCAATAATAAAGCGATAGACTTTGTCGTCAGTATCTCGTTTAAGGATCGGAAGAATAGGACTGTTGCAAACATTATAAGGGACCTCCTCCACAACCCCTGCAGAAATCAAATCCTGAACAATATGTGTCAATGCAAGTTCACCTTCTCTCGAGATCTTATACTGTGGTACTCGTGGTAGAGGGGCCCCCTCCTTAACAGTAATGTGTATTGGTGGAATACGCATCTCTCCCACATCCGTATCTGAGGTCGCCCATAACGTATGCGGCAGAGAGGCCAAGGCTGGAATATCTGAGATGGCGTAAAACCTGTCGGGGTCAGGATAATTGTCATTCAGGATAACCCTCACTCCCTCAGGAGCGCAACGTATCGTTGCTCGAAAATATTTAAGCAAATCAATACTCAGGATATTATCTGGTGTATGGGGTGATAACAAAAATTGACCAAAACTAAAGTATTTGTCAAGACATAGTGCAAGGGGCTTGGACAATGGGCTGGGGGAGGGTGTGCCATCAAACCCTACACATGTAATCATTTCGCCAGACAGGGGAGCCCTCGGAACCAAGTTTTTCGACAAAGCGCTACGTGTAGCTCCTGTGTCAACTAGAAATTTATCAGTAGAACCCAGAATACCCGCTGTTACATATGGACCCTGCTGATCTACCGGCACTTCAACTGATTCCTTACCCCATCCTACGCAGTCCTATGCATGCACATAATCCTGATGCTCCACATTCTCACCCTCCGAAATCTGATATTGATTCCGCCTATCAAACGTGTTACGTTCATCCTGGCCACGGCCCCTCTCCTCAACCCTTCCACGATCACTTCCGCCACCTCTCACTCCCGCATAACCTCCTCTCGACCTTCCGCCTCCTCGACCACGCTGACTACGCTGTTCACGAAGTACCGGACAATCTTCGGCCCAATGCCCAAACTCCTTACAATAAGCGCACTGATCCCCCGCTATGTCCGTACGACCATACGACGTATTTCCTTCACCTCGTCTACCTCTATCATTCCCTCTACCCTGTGTTCCCCGAACCTGCGCCAACATCACCTCCGTTTTCAATTCCTTCGCCTTTTTCTCTACACTTTCTTTAGCCTCCAATTCCTGCCGCTCATAGTACTGAGCCATAGTTAACAAAGACGCTGGGGTCGCCGTGGCCCAGGAACTTTCACTCGACTTCAATCGTTTTGCAATCTCCGGTAGGAGATTAGCCACATACTTATCTACAAACAGATGTCGACCCGTATCGTCTGTTAAAGATTGACCACTGTAATCATGGAATGCCTCCTCAAAACGTGTAAAGAAATCTGAAACCGTTTCATCGGGTTTCTGTTTACACGACGTTAGCATAGTCCAATCGATCTTTTTAGAGGGAACAAGCGTCTTTAATTTAATCAACATAGCTGCCGGAAGATCTAGAATTAACTGACAAGGCTTACATGCCGGTTCCCTATCTAAATCGGCAGCATTTATTTCTTTCCATGTGCCCCCCAATATTGTTTCATCATTATTTTTACGAATCTGCCGCCACATATCAGGTGGTAAAATTAACCCAAAGAACAAATCTATATCCACAAGAGTCATCACACAAGACGAAATAGCCCCTTCCACCCCTTCATAAAATGCCACCGGATTTTTTCGAAGATCAGGTAGAGAATTTTTCAATGCCATAACATCTGCTCTATTCCAAGGCGTGTATACCCAATTATATACAAAATACCCTTTCGCATCCTTTGACGATTTATCATCATCTGTACCTTCCCCTTTGGGTGGAACATACAAGGGCGCGGCTTCACGCATAGGCATAACATGCAACGCAGAACTCTTATCTGAACCCCGGAGAGAACACTCCTTAATCTGCTCATCAGGCGCCGATTCGGCCTCCTTTTGCCTCCTTTTCCGCTCCTGGCGCAATCTGGTCGTTTCATCTCGCAATTGGATCAGTTGCTTGAATAGGTCATCGACATCTGCAAGATCAAATAAACCTTTATCCAAATTCTCACGATGCACTGATAAAGCTTTAGGTTCTAACGTATCTGAAAGATCACGATACGCGGCAACAACTTCATCCGCCAAACTAGACAAAAAGTACATTAATTCAAGTTCCGACCATTTACCCCTCTCTGCAATCACCTCAGACTGAGAAACACAGTTCTTATTCACTTTACGAGCCCAACTACGTAAATGTGCGGACCTCTCCGCAGTAAACCTGAGAGCGGATACACCTTTCTTTTCCGACTTATCCTGCCCATCATCTCCCGGATCTTCAGCTGGAGCCGTCGGCGAAACGTACGGAGGCGGTGACCGATCTAGCAATGAAAAATCATCAAATTCATTATTAAGGACAGGATAAAGCGGTCGGCGAATAGGAAATTGACCAGTCGTTTGCAATTTACGTCGCTAACGCGGCCATGCCAATTACGACAATAGAGTAGTCAGTGCTGATGACCTAACAAGGTGATTGAATTTTGGACTTGGTGACCATGTGACACCATCTGGGTTATGGGCCCGCTTACTCTTCCCTCTTGGGCCCCCATATGGTTCTCCCACTGCCGGTCTGCCAGAACTGATCTGCTTCCCACTCCCCTCCCCCATTCCCTCTATTCCTCTTTTGGGGACTTGTTCTTCTGTGTTTGATTATGCAACTATAACTATTGTAACCATGAAAAATCAGTTTTTCTTGTTATTCCTGACCGCTGAGACCTGAGCAACATGGTTGATGCCCGGTGGAGCTGCTAGGCAGCTATCGAGGAGATCTGCCCTGGTTCACCCCCTCAGCCGTCACCTACCCAGCCGGACATTGGGCACAGTTCTCCCCGTCTCCTTGCTGTGTCCCCTTCCTCCCCTCTCCTCTGACGAATTCCTTGCCAGTCTCACCAGCCCGTCTCTGGACTTTAGACTTTTGGTCTCTTCCTGATCCTCATTTTTATCCGACGAAGTCCGTAATGTATGACCGATTCCCGGTGGAGCTGCTCCGACAGCTATGGGGGAGACAGGCTCTGGCACACTGCTATGGCCGTCACCTACCCAGCTAGACCTCGGACTTATGCCTTGTCCCTTTCTCCGCTGCTGACTCCCTCCCGTGGACTCCCTGCTCTCCCTGGCCTTCTTCTTTTTTTCTTTTCTTTGGATCTTGTTTTCTATGGTCGCTAATAACTCCTGTAGTTATCCTGTAACTTTTCTGTAATTAATGTGATTATTATTTGTAACTTTTAACACACTGTTTCCTTGTGTAAAGCGCTCTGATACCTCCGGGTCTAGCCAGCGCTATATAAAACTCAACTAAATAAATAAATAAAAATAATAGTGGGTGTATCAAAGGTTATATTAGGGTGTGAGAAGATGCATCAAATTATCACATGGATGATGTCATCAGTGATTTCATCAGTGTTGCCATTTGAGATGTCATCAGTGATGTCACTGACCATGTCATGAGTCATGTAATATGTGACATCATCAGCAGTGCATTGCGGGCTGGGGGCGAGTTATAGTTGGCTGAACTAACTATAACTGGGGAATTTCTCAGGTTTTGCATGAGTGAAATGTCCAACTAACTATAATTTTCGCTAAAACCTATGGTTTTTCAGTGAATTTCTAAGGTTTTTTAGATGCTAATTTCTAACTAAAACATCCCTGAAACCTATGGTTTTTTAAAGTAAATTTCAAAGGTTTTTTGATTTCACAAATTTTTATTGGGAGTTTCAGCAAAAAAGAAGCAATACATTCAGAATGTTAACACAAGAAAAACTGAACTAAACAATGGAAAAATGAAAAAAAATACATGACCATGATGCAATAACAACTAAGGGTGCGAGTACCACAAATTGAAACATAATAAAGTAAGTCAAGTAAATCAGACATATTGATGCAGGTAAAATATAGACGCTTGGAAGCGTCGTGTCGTAGAGAGTAAACACCACATACAGTATCCACATCGAGAGAGGAGTGCAAAGGTTTTTTAAATGCTAATTTCTAACTATAACGTCTGTGAAAGCTATGGTTTTTTTCAGTGAATATATATATATATATATATATTTATATTTTCTTTTTTATACAAGGCCCCCCTTCAAAGCTTCATGGCAAGGATTGTGGAAGCAGAAGGGACAGTGCTGAATGTAGGAATGGGTTTTTAGGTTTCGCCTGTCGAAAGCTGCGCAAGCAGCGTTTCGCGCAGACGCAAACTTTTGTGTAGAGTATGTGTGTGTAGTCCCGCCCCTCTGTTCCATTGGCTAGCTCCATAAATGGAGGCTAGCCATTGGAACAGAGATCTGTCCGTCAATGCCGGAGCAGATTCGTGGGCGTTCCCGAGAATTTTAGGCTTTTGCCCACGTCATGCGGCTCTGGGCGTGTTTTTTTGTTTTTTTTTTAGCTTTGTTTTTGCCATTTCGGAAGTGTCCTTTGCAGGGGTGGCCCCTCTGCCCGGTGCTGCTCAACCCACCTGGGTCGTGTTTAGTGGTGCCTCGTTGTCGGGTTGTGGCGCCGATGGACCATACTGCATCCTTCCATGGCGGGAAGACCCTATCGGGTCACGTCTCAGGAGTGGACCCTCCAAGGGGTACCTCTACCGAGGAGCTTTCTCTCATTTGCCTCTCCCAGGCGCTACCTCAGGGACTCTAGTCCTGGCTCATACCCTGCAGAGCTGTCTCTTTCTGGATCGCGCTCTCTCTCTGGCCGTCTGTCCTAGGGGCTGCTCCTGGGTGCCTCCACGGAGCTGGTATCTCGCTGGCCCCTCTGCGAGTGCCGCCAGTCCCTGCTGCGTTTCGTTTGTCGGCTGGCTCTCTAGTCCTAGCTGCCAGAGGTCTCTTAGCTGCGTCGCACGTACGCGGGGTGTCCCCGGGAGGCCCCCAGTTGGCTCAGTGGCCCCACGTCCCTGACTCTCTCTCGACGGTGCCCCCCCTCTAGTGGGTGCTCCTGGGGAACTCCATGCAGATTCCTCTTGGATGCAGCCTCCCTGACACTCTCTGGATGACCGCCCTAGGTGCTGTCCCTGACGGCCTCTACTAAGGGTCCGTCTCTCTGATCCTACTTCCCCGTCGCTCTCTCTACAGCACTGGGTGCTGTCTCACGCGTCCGCGGCCGTCTGCCTCCTCAATGCTCTCTCGGCAGTGCTGCCTGTCCTAGGTGATGTCTCCTGGGTGGCAGGGATGGACCTCCACACTCTCCATAGTGGTCTTTGCGCCCAGTCCTTCGGTGCCAGGTGGCACGGATGGTCTCGGGCGCCTCGACAGCCGGGGTGCAGAGCTGATGCAGGGAAGCCTTGGCAGGCACCGCTGGGTGGGCAGGCAGGAGGGAGCTGCAGATGCAGATGCCGGCCTCGGGATGTTCTCCCCCCTCCTCTCCCTCCCATCCACCCATCCGTCACACAGCTGTTAATCCATAGGCAGGGCACGCGCGCACCTCCTCGCACGGAGAGGGAGGGGGAGAGCCGAGGAGAGAACACTTCACAGGCTGCAGCCTTACCTGCAGCATCACCGCCGGCTACAGGACCAGGGGCCAGGGACGGAGGGGACGCTGCGTGCTATGGGAGAGCGCCAAGACATGCTGCGGAGGGGAGAGGTGGAGGTATCCCTCACGCCTCTGCTATCCTCGCGGCCAGGGACCCTCTCATTTCTCCCAGGGGAGGTTTTGCGCCCTTTCTTTTTTCTGCCCAGCCCGTGACCCTGACCTAAGCACCATCCCAGGAGGCCTTGGCACCTGCCACCAGGGGTACTGTCTCTCCTCCTTATCTTTTTTTCCTTCTCGCCCCTCATGCTCAACCTCGTTGTCCCTTGTCCTACCCCTCTCATCTTTTTCTTCATTTCTAATTTATTGAGTGCCCTCCCCGCTGTCATGTTTTATAATTATATCTATCAGAGCCCAGGCCTCTTCTTTTATGTCCTCCCTCCTCTTGCCTCTACCCTCCTTTCCTCATCTCGCTTTCCCTGCAACATTCGTCTACCCGTTTCATTCTTCCTCATTTATTTTGTCTCCCATTTCCCAGTCTTTCCCTTCTCTACTGTCTTTCACTATTCTCCTCTCCCATTCGGTTTTCTCAATTCTTTTCTCCCATATCATTCACATTCACTTTCTTTTTCTCTCCATTCTTTCTCACACCTATCCTTTCTCCGCTTTTTTTCCTTCTCACCATCGAATTCTTCAGAATATTTTGCTCCTCTTTTCCTTTTCCCTTCTCTCGGACTGTATTTTCTGCAGTCAATCCCCTCCTTTCTTCCTCTCTTCTCTCTCTATTCCTCATTTTTTGTGCTCCCTTCTCCATTCACTCGTCCTCATTCACATCCACTTTCTTTTTCGCTCCATTCTTTCTCACACCTACCCTCTCTCCTAATCTTCCAGTTTCTTTTGATATCCCTTCTTCATCCTCTCAATTTTTCTCTTCTATTCTCTTTCTCTCTCTCTCCTTAACCCTCCCCTCCGGTCGTTTCTCCTAGCACCTCTCGTCACATTGTCTGCCGCTGTCTTTTCTCCCTGCTTATCTCTCTACAATTAGCACAGCCGTAAAAAACACAGTCATTGTGTCATCAGCAACGTGCCACCATACAGCAAATACCAGCTACCACACTTCACCTCACTGTACTGCACAAATAACCACAGTTAAAGCACATCGAACACTGTGTCAAGGTGCCCCTCCACTCCCTCAGCAGAGGGTGTTTACTGCAGCCACATCCACCACACATTCTGCAAACACATCGCACGAACTTAACACACAGGAAACAATTTACACATACACTCAGTGTTCACACAGGATCACCCATGCACAATATGGCTAAGATACAGTCAACACATATTCAATGCACGACCCTTGATACCGCCAGCACAAGGCCACCACACACCGGATGGAGTACACATATATTACACAACAGCACACACAACAAACACACATGCAACACAACAAAAAGAAACTAATTCCTGAAAACACACAAAGTATACAGCAAACTCACACGGAACAGCCTGCACACCAACTAAACAATCAGGGTACAACCATGTGCAACCAATATACAGCTATCATGTGCAGTTAGAAGCGAGCAATGGCATTACAAGCAGGCAACGCACACATGCAGTACAGAGGCAAAACTCAGCCATTGCACAACCTGCACTAGCTAGAATGCAGCCAGCAGTTAACCAACAAACAACCTACATGCAGCGCGCTCCCGCGTGCACACAAACACACCCACATTATACAGAGTCAAGTGACACACAAACAGACATCCAGCAAAGACTCAAAACACAACCCAACACACCCGGCACAGAACCGGCAACAGACCAGTAGTTTTAAATACATTCGGCTTTTGTTGAGTGATTGGGGCATCATTCGGAAATGGTAATCTAAAATGGGGTACCAGCATTTAATATTTAACGGTGCACTGCGTGTGTGGGTGTGGAGGGGTGCTACCACGGAAAGTGGGCAGATTAAGTTGCTTTCTCTCATAACGACATATTCGAAGGAGTGGTGAGCTTTTAGAAATTCACATGAAACATTTTTTCCTGCAGCTCTCAATTAATTGGAGGAGCAAGGGAGAATCCCTGCAGCTTTCCAGTCAAAAATCAATACCAATAATTCACTCAGATCAAAGAGAGATGGGAGCGATGGCTGAGGGAGGAGGGCGAGGGCAAAACGAGAAGAGGTGGGGGTGAGCCGCGGGGAGGGGAGGGGAAGGAAACACGTCAGAGGACATGGTGGGGAAGCAAAGCAAGTGAGAGGAGCAGGGGAGAGAGTGGGGTGACAAGGGAAGAGTGAGGCGAGTGAGGGAATTGGGTTACAAGTAGAAAGACATTGTCGAGGAGAGGGAAAGAGAAACCAAAGAGAAACGTAGTGAGGGGAGGAGGGAGCAGATATAGGGAGACAGAAAAGAGCAGAGGGTTGAAGGGAGGCGCTGTTTGCATGAGCAGGGGTGGTGAGCCGGAGCCTAATGGTAAGGAGAAGAACCAGAGCAAGAAAGGTAGCTAGAGAGTTTTTCCAGCTTCTCAGCCACCTGTCTGTATTTAAGGTGGCTTTCTGAACAGCTTCCTGGATGCCGAGCCTGACATAACAAGCTGGATCTCAAAAGCTTACTTGACTTCCTGAAGAAGCTTCCCCGATCCTTCAAGGCCTAGTTAAGCTGCAGTGCTGTGTAGGTTGGGACCTGATATACCACAATTGGTTTTTGCAGATCAGGTTATCGTTTGTTATGTGCCCTGTGCGGAAACACCTCCCTCAGGATGAAGAGACTCTTGGAAATTTTAATACAGCAGTAGCCTGTTTTTCACAGTCCTCCTGGTTATTTATGCTTTTTTTGGTTGTACTTCTGGAGTATTCAGACACTCAGATTGTCTGTACACTTTAACTACCATCAGTCCTCGGGACATCTGGAGTTACTGAATCCTTTTGAACAATTAACACCGGAGCGCTACAAAATATTCTGAAATTAAATTCTTCCATATCTGAGATCTTAAGTTGTGAAGTGTGGTAAACATATGACCCAACTGCAGCCTGGCTTAAGCAGATGGTATCCCCTACCACTTTGACAAAGTAAATAACTTTTGGGTTGATACATGCTAAAAACTCACACCCAAAAGACAGAGCAACAATGTGATGAAAAGCATTTTCTGATATGAGAACATTACAATGCTTATCTACTGAGGCTTTAAGTCTCAACATCTTAGGTGCTGTTATGCTTGGAGTAAGCCATCGAACTCTGCATTGAGCTTTTGCAATGCCTCTAAGAGAACCGTGAAATACTAAGAGAACCGTGAAATGATGTGCTTGTAGCATAATTATTCAGTGCCTAGAGATATGCTGTGGTAATACTGCAACATCCTTTATCTTACCTGTCAACGATATCAAGAAAAAGTTAATATGGTATAAATGTTTGTAACATGCAGAGTAAAATGGATAACCTACTTCTTCTGTGTGCATATTTTTATATGGAACTAATAATCCTAACATCTGTGTTAAGGTTTTTACATCAATCTCCATTTTAATATGTGGATTAAGTTTCTTCTTTCTACAACTGTCTATTTGAACAAAAGTTAAATTCCAATCTCAAACTAATTAATATGGAACCTCTTCCCAGCTCTTTCTGTTCCTAGTATTTGAAAAGTGTGTGAATCTCAATCAATAGGCCTTTATACTTTCTTGACCTCTCTGTAGTGTTGTGATTGTCCATCTGCAATATCTATCCAAATTCACTTGAAATTGTACATATTTGGGACCAATGAATTTCTAATCAATATTGCAGTACAAAGGTTTGAGTGATGTTCCTTGCAGAGAAACGGCTGCAGTAGAGGCACATGGCAGTTCTAAAAGGGCAGTCTGGCTAACAGGTACATATGTTTCTTGCAGCATTATTACTTACACCACTGAGTCCCCAAACATTTGTAATTCAGTTCTTTTTTAAATTCTTAATATGCATCAGCACATGAACGTTCATGAAATTATTGAGAATGGTATAGCCATTTTCTTCACTGGGTATAATTGAGATGTTATCTTCTCTCCTTCCTTTGACTGTATGGTACTTTTTAGGTTTCGCCTGTTGAAAGCTGCGCAAGCAGCGTTTCGCGCAGGCGAAATCTTTTGTTTAGAGTATGTGTGTGTAGTCCCGCCCCTCTGTTCCATTGGCTAGCTCCATAAATGGAGGCTAGCCATTGGAACAGAGATCTGTCCGTCAATGCCGGAGCAGATTCGTGGGTGTTCCCGAGAATTTTAGGCTTTTGCCCACGTCATGCGGCTGTGGGCGTGTTTTTTTTTTTGCCATTTCGGAAGTGTCCTTTGCAGGGGTGGGTTGCGCGATGTCCCGCTGTCTGTTCCTGCCACCCTCCCGCTGTCCGTGAGCCCGTTCCCGCCCCCCCCTCCCGCTGTTCGTGTGCCCGCCTGTGTGTGGCTCTGTGTGTGTGGCTCTGTGTGTGTGTGTGTGGGGGGGGGCTCTGTTGGTGTGTGTGGGTCTGTGTGTGTGTGTGGGTCTGTGTGTTTTTGTGTGGCATTTGCCAGAGATTAAACTATTGGCATTGTAAATGACAATGCCATTTATTTATCTGTTTTCAAAACCAACACACAAATACAAATTTTGTCATTTACAATGCCAATAGCTCAAACTTTTAAAAAGGCGAAACCATTGCATTGTAAATGCTTGTTTCAGATCGTTTCAGGGGTTCATTTCATGTAGCTCATAATCCACGCTAAACATCAGACTTATAAAAGAGCACATGTATAAAAAAACATAAATTGAGCGCAAAATCCACCCTGCTGGTATCCTCCATACCACTTCTTCTCCTCACTGCCACCCACTCTACCCACCTGAAAGGAAATCTGCATATAAATAGAGATTAAAGTGGTCGGGCCCAAGTCCATGCTTTTTTAACTTTACAAAAACAGTTCCACGTATTTTTTGTGAAAAATACAGTCGGGCCTCACCTTGTAGTGCCTCTGCCTGAAAGTGAAAGGGGAGAGAGGCTCCTGGCTGTGAAGTCAAGGAAGGAGTAGAGACTTAAAAAAAGACAGCCCTTAACTCCAGTTTGCTTGCTGCCTAAAAGAAATGTATGTGCGTGCAATTAATCAGCAAATGTAAAGGCTGCTAATGAGCTTGTAGAGGTTCAATTGATCGAGTCACTTTAGCTTCATGATCACAAAGATTTATTCCTTTTTAGAAGTAATGCAAGTGTACTAGCAGCAGAATTCCAGAGTGTACCCTTTCAATGGGCACTCATAAAAATGTTTGCTCTAGGTGCAGCCTTCTTGTGTTTTACTAAAACATATTTATCAGAAACACTACATCATCTTGTAGCAGCCCATCTTATACAGTGTATAATAAAATTGCAAAACGACGACTTTCATATTCATAGTGCTTTATGTTACAGACTATAAATATCCAAGTCATCCCAAAGAGCAATCCTGGATTCACTTCTGTGACTCTCTGGTCACACACAAAGACATCTGCAGTGATCACATGAGGCAATTGAGGTTTTCTGAGATAAGAGTTAATTTCCTAAAGATTAATTTAATGTGCATTTATTTTTCGTTTAAGGTGTGTGTGTGTTAGCAACTAAATAGTCACCAAAAATTCTGTTCTTTTTAGCCATGTCTTTGTTGTTTTTAGGTCTCGACTATTTTATCCCGCAGGGATAAATAGACCAGAGTAATGTAGTTGAAACAAACTCTTTGACCAAGAGGATTCCAAGCCGGATTCCTCCCAATGCATGGTGTCTCCTGAAGCGTGACGCTTCGCCAGGCGCGCGCTTGGTCTCACTCACACCCCATCCCCATATGCTTCTTTCCTCCCACCCGCTCGCTCCCCCGCCCCCCCACCAGGCTCTTGAAGCGCGACGCTTAGACTTCAAAGGAATGCTCTCCCCCGCCTCCCTCTGCGCAATGCACTTGCTCGCTGCCCTGCTCCCCCTCCCCCGTCCCCCACACAGCAATGCCAAGATTTTTTTTTGGTTACAGCGCAGGCATGCCCAGCCGTATCTTCACATATGGCGGCTGCACCTTTGTTTTGAAAGTGCGTCTCACACATCTCCCGCGATTATCCCTGTAGTCTCAACCCACCCCTCTTAAAATAGTGATTTTGTGGGCCCCCACCACTCCTCCAATAGTGTAAATTAGGGCGAACATTTCCCACAATCATTCCCAAGACGTTCAAACCACACTGAGGATCGAACATGGATCCCCAGCGCCAAAGTCTGCAGATCCCGCTGTTGAGCCACTTCCTCTCCTCTGTAGACTGAGCTCGCATTAGCAGCAGCTCGCTCTCAGGCTTTTTGTTTCACTATAGAAGCGCTTTCTACGAGCAACATTCTACAATTGCAGTTTGATATTTTTTGTAGACACAAGATTAATCGGCAGCTCAGGCCATTACTTAAATGTGTTTAACAGAGATGCCAATTAAGCTTCCTGTGTCTACAAAAAATACGAACATGTTCTGTGTAATGTTACTAGAGCTTGTTTTTTAAGAGATCGTCTATGAACTTGGAAACCTCCCTCCCCCTCGTATTTTCCATGCCAAAGAACCCTTCCCGCCCTCGTATTTTCCATGCCAAAGAACCCTTCCCGAGACCTCTCTTTACACTGCCGCTCCTCTGCGGCTGAACTGAAGTTGTTCAGCGCCAAGAGATAGGCGGACGACAGCACTCGGAGCGCATGTGGTTCAGCGTTTACAAGACCTCCTATCAAGAAGCTGCTTGGGAGAGGGGAAGGGGCTCACAGTGCCCAACGGCTCAGGCTGCACGTCTTCTGTCTCGTTTCCTGTCTCCGGCGATACCGAAGTGGTTCTATTTTTTATTTTATTAAGTTCTCCTTCACTCTGATAAATCTTTTTTCTCTCTCTCTGACTCCACGCACAATTAACTTCGCTCGCTCAACATTCTCGTGTCTATTTCTCGCCCCCATCACTTTCTTCCTTCTTCACTTGTGAGCCCTTTCTTTCGAACCACGTATTATTTATTCTCGTTTCGGTTTCAATAACACTTGCTTCACAGCCGCACCCCTACTCTGCTGGCCGCATATCTCTCTTAGCCTTCACCCTTTGCCCCCTAGCCCTCCCCCTGTCCTTTCACAGCAGCTCTCCCCTCACTCGCCATCTGTCCCTTTTATGTCCTTTGTAGCCCAAACTCGCCATATGCGTTCTTAGCAGCCATGCTCTCGCACCCCAGCTCCCAGCACACCCACCTTTATTGGACCTTCTACTTTCGCCCTATCCCTCTGTATGGTGCTTTTAGGTTAACACTTCGATGCCCTCCCGTCTTAATTTTATTTGTGCCCTCCCTTAAAGTCTACCACTCTCTCTCCCTCTCTCTCCCCTCTCCCAGCCAGTCTCACCCCTCTCCACCTTTATACATATGGGTTTCTCTTTTATCCTCGCTGACAGTGCTCACCTTTCTGTAGTCCCCACTCTCGCTGACAGTGCTTACCACCCCCCCACCCCCCCGGTACTCCCCACTCTCTCCCATCTTCCTCCAAGGCCCCTCGCTGTCCCCAATCGCTCGCTCGGATAGTTTCTGCCTTTGGTCTTCTCTCTGCTCCTTTCTCCAAGCCACATTATCCTCCTGCCTTCTTGCACCTCCTCATGGGGCCTCTGTTCTCCCTTCACCGTCGTGCCACACCCTCTCCCTCATCTCACAGCCTTCCTCGGTCTGTCATTCGCGCTCTCTTCTCTTGGTGCTTCTGCGCATCTCTCGACCCTCCTCAGTAACTTCCACCCATCCTCCTCTCCCTCCCTCTGCTCTCTCCCACTCCTGTGTCTACATCTCTGCTCCTTCGCACCAGCCCCCCCTCTTCACCTCAGCTTAGTGCTCCCCTCCACCAGTCACCCTCCACCGTCCTCCAATCACATAGCCTCTTCTTTCTACCTACCCCCTCCCCATCCCTGGTTCTGTATTGCACATTTGGCTGTATTTTCAAATATGGGATTCGCACATACATTTCCGTGGTATACTGTACATTTTAAAGTTTTGTGAATACATTTTATAACTTTTTGTTTCCACATGTGATGTGATATACTGTCTGTACAACATTGCTGCGTGCTCCAGACACGTTTGATGTTTTATATTGGGGATTGCTTTCTCAATTCCCCTTGCATACACTTTGTGGTTGCAGGAGTGTCCTCTGTTGCAGTATCAGTCCGGACCTGACCTTATGTCAAGACTGACTAATTCCATTTGGATATTTTGCGGGTATTTTATGTTCACTGCTACAATTGTGATGGTTTATTTGCCTGTTGCAGCCCTTCTCGCTCTCTTACCTGCCTCAGCCTTTCTCTCTCTCTCTCTTAACTGCCTCAGCCCTTCTCTCTCCTCCCTCCTTTCTCTGCCTCAGTCCTCTCTCCTTCCACTACCTCAACATCCTCTATTTCTAGTTTAAACCAGTCCACACCAAGACTACAACCTGGTTCCCCAGGGTAAAATCAGCAGCTTTGTTTGTTAGGCTGCAGGCACAAGTTGCACACTTCCCCCTACCCCCTAAATCGTCAGAGGCTTCTGAGGGCACACACAGCATTTGCATCTCATCAGACAATGGTGTGGTGCACTTCCCCCTCCTGCTTCTTTAACATAGATGTCCTCATCATCTTATTTATCGTGAATACACAGTTTGAGACCGTTGGCACCGCAGTTGTTCGGCGCATTAAGTTAAAGGCAAGAAGTTCTGGGCTGGAGGTCAAGTACATTTGGCTTTAATTAACCATAACCTTTAAAGTAACCATGTTGTTCTTGCTTACATTTCACATGCTTTAATTAATCGTGTTTAAATAGTAATTTACTTGGCAATTTGAACACTAGTACTACTCTCCTCCCTCTCTTTTTACTGTGCTATAAGCCGTTCGGTCTTTGCATAAGCAAACACAGCATTTGGCATAACTTTATGCGCTTATCAAATAAGCCAAAGAGTTAATAAGCAAATAGTCACAACCCCTTTACAGTCCGGATGATTTAATACACTTAGCAAACAGGCAAAAAGTTTACAGTTTGAACATTAAACATGTGATGTTTATTAACTAGGAAACGTTTAGCTATTTATCTATCTTTTGCCCTCACTCCTATCTATCTATCTATCTATCTATCTATCTATCTATCTAGCTATCGCCCTCACTCTATCTATCTATCGCCCTCACTCTATCTATCGCCCTCACTCTATCGCCCTCACTCTATCTATCGCTCCTACTCTATACATCTATCGCCCTCACTCTATCTATCTATCGCCCTCATTCTATCTATCGCCCTCACTCTTATCTATCTCCCTCACTCTATCTATCTATTGCCTTCACTCTATATATCTATCACCCTCACTCTATCTATCTATCGCCCTCTCTCTAGCTATCTCCCTCACTCTATCTAACTCCCTCACTCTATTTATCTATCGCCCTCACTCTATCTATCGCCCTCACTCTATGTATCACCCTCACTCTATCTATCACCCTCACTCTATCTATCTATCACCCTCACTCTATCTATCGCCCTCACTCTATCTATCGCCCTCACTCTATCTATCTATCGCCCTCACTCTATCTATCTATCGCCCTCACTCTACCTATCTATCGCCCTCACTCTATCGCTCTCACTCTATCGATCACCCTCCCTCTATCTATCGCCCTCACTCTATCTATTTCACTCACTCTATCTATCTCACTCACTCTATCTATCTATTGCATCACCACAGCATTACTCAGCACCACCACAGCATCACTCAGGGGCACCACAACATCACTATGCGCTACCACACCATCACTGAACGCCACAGCATCACTCGTCGCCACCACAACATTACTCAGCGCCACCACAGCATCATACTGTGCAACCTTTCAACAACAACTGGTTCAAATATGTTCGCTCAATGTTTCAAGCTTTATTACAAATGTCACAAAAAGATGTTAATATTTCACTTCTGTTCTTGGATTTTCGTCACAATAAAATACAATGAACATAATCTACACAAAAGCTATTTACAAAAGTTTAAGCTATTGCCATTATAAATTACAATAACTTTTATTTAAGTATTAATTATTAAAAACATAAAAAACCATTGTTATTTGTAATATCAATACATCTAAGTCACGTAAATACAACACATATTGCATTACAAATGCTATAGGTGTCACATTTGCAAAAGTTAAAACTATTGGCATTGTAAATGACAAAGCTATTAATTTAGCTATTTTCAAAAACAAAACATGAATAAAAAAATTGTCATTTACAATACCAATAGCTCAAACCTTCCTAATGCGCGACCTATTGCATTGTTAGCTATGTCTTTGATACCATCGTCAAATGCACTGAACTAGTGGCACTGAGGGTCACAGTTCCATTACCTTATTACATAAACTTCAGCTCTGCTTGTACATGAAGACTGCCTGGAAACATGCAAATAAATAAACAAGGTCACGCTTCCAGGTCTCTTTAGTTTTAAGTATTGCTTAGGCATTTGTGCCCCTTTGAAAATACAGCTACGCGCAGGTTTGAAGACCTCCTGTAGTGTGGGGTGAGAAGTGCGGGAAAGAGAGATATCCAGGTTCGAAGGGAAGGTGCAACGGAGAGCAAAGGGGTCTTTCAAGAATTGCAATGCACGGAGGAGCATAGAGGGTCTGGGAGACAAACTGAAACGATAAACCTGGAAGAGAAATAGTTCCATAAAATGATTTAAGATTCCATGCACACTACCTTGTACAAAATGAGTCAGAGAAATCCCACCACGTTTCAACCAGAGCTCCTCAAATTCTTGAGTGCTCTGCTTCTGCACCGTTTCAAAATGAAGGCCTTAATTACATGCATATATTATATCCGAGGTTTATTAAACGTATGTCTGTATATTAAACATACTGAACCTTTATTCTATGCAGCGATCTTGTTTTAAAACTGGAATGAAAAAACACACCCGCCAAGGAGTAACGATTACCAATTCTATCTCCGGCTGAGCGAAAGAGCACATTCCCTTCAGGGTGTGTGTAACACATGTAAACAGTGTGCTACCTCGGCAGCTCTATGCTGATTCATTGATTGCAGTGTCTACAGCTCGGGCTCTTGGCTCCCAGAGGTTCCGCCTTTCAAGGTCTATTTCCCTGGAGATGCCTTTTGGATGCACTGGAGATAGGGGTGTTCTTAACACCGCGAAACAAAGAGCTCGGCAAGGGAAATACGACAATAAGACTATTGCCACTCCTTTTTGGTAGCAAAGTCTGGAATCTCTCTAACCATACTTCCACAAGTACATTTAAATTACATTCACTGTTGACGCCAGATTGCAGTCCTACTTTGAAATACGCTGGTATACATTTATGAATTCAAATGACAAATATTTTAACCCTTGGAAATACATGAATTAACCCCGTATTTATTCCATTTTATCCACCCACCCACCAATGCAGTAATCAAGCAAAGAATTAAAAAGTCAATTACATATAGTACATAAGTATAACTATGCCACAACCTGGGGCCATATCATGATGAGATGCTTCAGTTCAGCACAGAGTCAAATGCCCATTTTTGGAGTCTGAGTCGTCTAAAGTTTACAAATATACCTCTGAATATCTACGAGTTAATGCATGAATTTTAGACATAAAGACAGAGAGACCCAATCTCTGCACACCGTGTCCGACTTACTTTGCCTAAAGTTCGTATACTAACTTTAAAAATTCCGAGTTATATGTCCCTAATAATGCATGATACATCCCTTGAAGTTTTGCAGTGTTTCCAAACGTTAACATTAGTGATGCTCAGGTTTTGAATGTGAAGCTCATTGTCCCTCGAGAAGAAAGTCATATCAGTATGCCTGATCCTTGCAATGGTAATTGTAATAACGATAAGCAAGCAGCAAACAACCCGAGGCACTCATCTCTTAAATGGGATGTAAATGATGCAGCATTATGTAGAACCAAGTAAAGCTCACCTCAAGGAGGAGTGCGGGCTTGGCAGTGCGGGAATCACCTGAGTCTACTCTTACCCTCCTTATATAATAAAGTGGACCCGAAAACCTTTGTCTGCAGAGAGAACCACCTTTATTACAATAGCCCGGGCTATAGAACAGAGTCCCAAGCTAGTCAGAGACAAAACCCAGGAGGCTGCTGCTTTACTCCACAGCGAACAAGCCTTATATACATTTTTATTCCACTCTTTTGGCATTCAGTCCATTGTTCAATCAGGGCGGTGTTTGTAGTTGATGACCTGATCAAGGCGGTGTTTGTAGTTGATGACCTGATCAAGGCTCGGCATTCAGACCATTGTTCAATCAGCTTGATCAAGACTCGGCATTCAGACCATTGTTCAATCAGCTTGATCAAGGCTCGGTCAGTCAGACCATTGTTCAATCAGCTTGATCAAGTCTCGGTCAGTCAGACCATTGTCCAGATGACCTGATCACGGCGTCAAGGATGTTTACCAAGCAGAGAGCAGAAGATGAAAAACAAGCTTGTTTACACAGGGCGTAGGTATCTCATGGCTTTCTGTTGATGAATTGGTTAACTGCAAAGAACATGGGGCTTGGGTATGTGATAGTTTTTTTTAGCAACAGCAGAAATGGAGGCTGTAGGCAGGATTTTGTCACGAGATGGCAAGAAATGGAGGAATGTAAGGAAATTAATAGGACCTAGTAAAAACTTATTTTCTTCAGGCCCTCCTTTTGCCATTGAGTGGCAAAACATGTTCTTAGGAGATGTCTATCTGCATTAGGTCGCCAATCTCTTTTTGAAGCATTATCCTTACGTTGGTGTCACGCGTACTGACTGGGGAACTTTTAAGGGCCTGTGTACACATACCACAAAGCATAGGCAAGTACTGGATACACAGGCAGCATGAGATGATGACTGCTGTTCCTAAGGAAAAAAATAAGGATTCCCCATCTAGAAAGGAGGCCCCAAATCAAGCCCATCAGGGACCAGTCGTCTTGTTGTTGATGAATCTCAGAGGAAAGTTTATGCAGACGTTGGATAGCTTGATAGACTGAGGAGCGTTATCAGGTATGTAAATGCAGCAGCTGATTACTTTACATACACCACCACGGTCAGCAAGGATGATGTCAAGTACCATTCGATGTTGTAGTGTCATCAGGCGGTCCGCCTGAAGCTCTGCGGTGATGTTGCCCAATGCCCCTGCTGTTTCATTAATGGTTGCCTCCACCACTCGGGTAAGGTGTCGTATGTTGCGGCTGTTGACCATAGGACCCAAGAACGGCAGGAAACCTTTGAAGAAGTCCCCCGCCTCCTGTGCTGCAGTGTCATCGTCCTCAATTACTCCCCTAGGCATACGATGGTGGAGGAGGGGATTGGTCAAGTGGTGTGTCCCAACAGCAGTAAAGGTAGGGGGGAAGAAGAAAGGCCAAATAACACACACCTGACCAATTTCCTGGAAGCCAGGTATAAGCAGACTGTCCACAAACAAAATAGGTATTTGGAGAAGCGATTAGGAGTGGTGGTGAGGTAATATTCAGTGTACTGACTATTGCGCAGTCACTGACTCCTACCTCCCCGGTCCCCAGTCCTTTAATGCACACTTGGCCATGCGTGTTGATCACATTGAAAGCCTGCAATTTGGTGGGAACTTTGCGTCTGGACCAAAAGCGGGAGAAGAATATTCTACTTGAGGTGTTGAACACAACCATCTCATTGCGTTCAGCACGAGAGATGTTCAGGATGTCAGATGTCGTAGTAGGGCAAAAAGATTACTGACATTGCCTGTTCTGTTTCGGGTGAAAGTGTCATAAAAATCGCCAATGATGGAGCTCGTTGTTCCATTGATCGTATATGCATCGGTGACGAGCATCCTCCAAGCCAGACAGGATCCAAAAACAGTAAATGGATAGATGAAATAGGGGACAGTGTGTGGCATGAGCCCACAAACCCAACAGTTTGAGGTATTAATCACAAGCTGATGCAATAATTGTACAAAAGTATTGTTCATGAATTCCAGGCATCGTGGTAGTTCATGAGGTGACAAGGTGGCGTGGAGATGTTCTGCAGGTGTCGGTGTCGTAGCCAGGGGAGCTGGGGGAGGTCAGTAACAGAAACCATCCCACAACCAGGAGGATGAGGAGAGCAAAAAGTATAACTATCGTGGAAAGGAAGCATTTATTGTTCAGAAGTTTGATAGTCAGATGGTTTAAGTCCTTCCTCTCTAACCGACAACAGACAGTCTGGGCTCCTCCGTACTCGGCGGCAGTGCCGTCTCTGGAGGTGGGAGTACCCCAAGGGTCGATATTAAGCCCCACTCTTTTCAACATATATATGTCCCCTGTGGCGGCGCTGGTTGAGTCATTTGGCGCCCAGATTGTCTCACACGCTGACGACACTCAGCTTCTTTTCACATGTGGGAAAAATATGGACTTTAACGGGGATCGTATTAAAAGCTGTCTGGGTGCAGTTTTTGCCTGGTTTCAACTTAACCAGCTGAAATGCAACTTGGACAAATCTGAGGTTCTTTTCTTTGGCTGTCCTCCGAATCCCTGTTGGAAGTCCTGGTGGCCGGCGGATATGTTTCCTCCTTCTGCTGTGGCCTCAGTGGCTAGGAATCTTGGTGTTAGGATGGACAATTGTCTTACTTTCAAACCTCAGATTCTGAGCCTGGTCGGTCAGTGTTTCGGGATACTGAAAATACTAAGGAAATTCCTCCCTTTCCTATCCATCGCTCATCGGAAAACCACGGTCCAAGCTATGATAGGATCAAGGCTGGACTACGCTAACGCCCTCTACTTGGGTCTCCCGAAGTACCTTCTTTCACGCTTGCAGGTAGTGCAGAATTCGGCCGCACGGGCAATCTTTGGCCTCGGCCATCGATCCCATGCTGCGGGACTGTTGGAGTCTCTTCATTGGCTACCAATTCAGAAACGCATTGAGTTTAAGGCTCTCACCATGGCGTTTAAGGCACTCCATGGCACTGGTGCCCTCTATCTGAGGAAGAGAATTGGTTTTCATCTCCCCTCCAGAGCCTTGCGCTCGGCGTCACTGTCTCTGACCACGGTCCCGGTAATTAGGCGTGCTTGGATTGGTGGGCGGTCTTTTAAATATCTTGCACCCCGGGCCTGGAATGCCCTCCCATTGTCCTTAAGAAAGAGTGAGAGCCTACTGTCGTTCAGAAAGGAGCTCAAAACGTGGCTGTTTGGCCAATAAGTCTCCTCCTTTTTGCCGGGGCTCTGTTGTTATGGGTCTGATAGCGCCGGGACACTCTGCTAGAGTAGCTGAGCGCTCAATAAAACACCAGCTAACATAACATAACATAACATAACATATATTTCTTGTGCGCTTCAGACCCTCGGACCGCTGCCATTGTGCTCAGCCTGTTGTCACCAGCGGATGTCTGTGATTGGTGGTTGTTTCACTGGATGTGGATACCAGGAGTCCTACGAACTTCCCATTGGTCCAGCATACCAGCACCGGTCTAAGCCGGAGATATCACAGCCCTACAGCCTATTAGACACCAGACAGAGTCAAGGGCCAGCCCCTTTTCTTGGACTCAAAATGTAGCGAGTGGAAGAAGGTATGGAGTGGTCTGGAAAGAGAGCTTCTTGTTCCTTCCTCTCGTCCTGCAGAGATGGGATGACTGGACCCCCTAAGATTCTATCAGTTTCGGCTTCCGTAGTGGTGTAATGAAGCTGAGCATCACTGAAAGGGACAAAGGTCGGTACTACTTCTGTGTCGCAATCCGGCAGTCCTTCTTTCACCCATTGGTCCTACGAGAGAGGGAGAGGCACCCTTTTACAATGGGTAGCATGTATCCAGTTCTTTCTCCCTTCGACTTTGACAGCAGTGCGCGGTGGCCAGAAGAACCTGTCGGGGGAGCGACCAGCGGGGCTCCAGACACTTGGTACGCTGAAAATTTCGGATCACCACCCAGTCACCTGATTGAATGGTGTTACCTGGGCATTTGCTCTTGTCGGGGATAGCAGCGTGTACATGATAATAAAGAGTACGAAAAGAATCGGTTAACTGGTACAGGTAGTCAGTCAATACTGGGAACTCAACATCAGACAATTTCTTTGGCCTTGGTACGCCCCATACATTAGCTGGTCTACCGAATACCAATTCGTAGGGAGATGATCCTATCCTTGAGTGGGCAGTCGTCCTTACTGACAAGAGAGCAAGGGGTAGGGCATCTACCCAGGTAATGCCCGTTTCCGCCACTATTTTGGCCAATTTTAATTTAAGTACCCCATTGTATTTCTCCATCAATCCGGCTGGCTGGGGTGATTAGCAGCATGAAACTTTTGTCAGACACCAAGCCCGGAACACACACACTGGACCACATTGGCTGTAAAATGTTAGCCATTGTCACTCCAAATCAAACGGGCAACCCAAATCGGGGAAAGTATTCTTTCAACAAAACTTTGTACATTGTAATAGCTATGCAATCCTTGGTGGTCCACCCATCTGCTGAAGGCACAGACCACAACAGGGACATTTTTCAAATTCGCACAAATGTCCATGTGGATATAATCCATCTGGATGGCCTCAAAAGGAAACGTAGGTAGGGAGAAGCCACCAGCGGGGGTAACTGTACCTTTCCCTGGATTGTGCATAAGGCAGATCATACATGACTTAACCACTAGGTCAGCATTTAGGGGTATTTTTTCATTATACCATGTTGGCCCTAGTAACTTGCATATTCCCTTTGCACTGATATGGGCAGGGCCATGGGCCATAATGACAACTGGGGGGACGTGACTGTCTGGTAACATCAATTGCCTCCCTCCGGATATACGCACCCAACATCCCTCTATCTCTTTCTCTGCCAGATGTTCCTCCCATGTGTGCAGTTCTTTTGCAGTGGCATGAGATTGAATCTCGACCACACTCTGACTAGTATTTTCCAACATTTCTCCTTCCACCACCCATCTGGCTGGTCCTGTCACAAACATTCCACCTGATTTACTTAGAGCAGTCTGTCTTGCTGTTTGGTCTGCAAGGGCATTGCCTTCCCCTACATCATCAGTCACCTTCTGGTGGGCTTTACATTTAATCACTGCAACTTTTCTAGGTAATGTCAAGGCCTCTAGAAGTCTGTGTATCAGGGGGCCATGCTGTATTCTGGTCCCATGTGAGGTGTGAAAATGTCTTTCTTTCCAGAGTCTACCAAAATTGTGAGCCACCCCAAAGGCGTACTGACTGTCCTTATAGATATTAACAGTCATGTTTTTACTGATTTCACAAGCTTGTGTCATTAATTCAGCCACTTGGGCCGATGCCTGTGGAATTTGTGCTGTCTCAACTACTGTAACAAGAGTGGTGAGGGCATATGCAGCAGATGTAGTTACATCCGATCTTTTAAGACATGAACCATCTATGTATAGTGTTCCCTCAGCGTCTGTTAGGGGGGTGTCTTGTAGGTCCACATGACCCTTTGTCTCTTCTTCAGTCCATAATATGCAGTCAGCCAGGGGGATCAGAATTTTTCCCTTGTGTCTCAGTAGGGAGTAGTGTAGCTGGGTTTAGAATATTACATCTCCTAATGTCAATGTGACTGGAAAAAAGAGTGAGCTCATAACTTGTAAGTCGTGCACTGGTAAGGTGTTGTGTCTTGGTGTTGTTGAGCAAGGTATCTACTGCATGTGGGACCATTAAGGTCAAGGGTGGAGACAAAACAATACCTGCGCTCTGGCGGACCATAAGTGCAGCAGCAGCAGTTGCGTGTAAACATCCAGGGAGGGCTCGGGCTACTGGGTCAAGTGTAGCCGAGAAATAAGCACAAGGGCGATGTTTGTCTCCAAAAATCTGAGTTAAGACCGCGCAAGCGAAGCCATGTGTCTCATGGACAAAAAGGAAAAATTGTTTGCCATAGTCTGGGGTGCCTAACACTGGAGCTGTACTTAAGGCATCTTTGAGTGTCTGAAAGGCAGCCACATGCTCAGTTGTCCATGGAAAACCTCTTTATGGCATATCTTCAGTAGTGAGAGCTAAAAGAGGTTTGACAATGGTCGAGAAGTTAGGATCCATTGTCTGCAATAGGAAGTGAGGCCTATAAAGGCACGTACTTGTTTCTGTGTCAAAGGGGGAGGCATGGAGGTAATGAGGCCTATAAAGGCACGTACTTGTTTCTGTGTCAAAGGGGGAGGCATGGAGGTAATAAGGGACACTCGGTCAGCGGTAAGTTGTCTTCCCTCCTTTGAGAGGAGGTGGCCGAGGTAGGTCACTTTCTCTCGACAAAATTGCTTGTTCACAAAGTGGAGCAGACATGGCTGCAATTAAGAGGTCATCTACATATTGCAACAGAGTGGCTCCTGCTGGGAGCGTCAGGGAGTTCAACTGATTCTTGAGAGCCTGACTATAGATGATGGGGCTTTCAGTAAAACCTTGGGGGGGGCGCGGCAGAACCGGAAACGCCGCCCTCCAAGGGAGAAACCAAAAAGATGTCTGCTGTCCGGATGTATGGAAATACTGAAAAACGCATTCTTTAGGTCAATAACAGAAAAATGAGTGGCGGTCGCTGGGACAATGGTCAAGAGGGCTGTGATATCATGGACAACGGGATACTGTGAGACCGTAATTTTGTTGAGAGCCCGCAGATCGATGACAAACCGATACATTGTGGGGGCCGCGGGAGAGAGATCAATACATTTTTTAAGAACTGGAATAATTGGGCTGTTACACTCATTACCATGTGTCTCCTCAACTACTCCCGTCTTCATGAGATCTGATATTATAGATAATAGGGCAGCCTCACCTTCCTGGGGAAGGTGATACTGGTGAAGTTGGGGCAGTTGGGCACTTGCTGGATACGGACAGTATGTGGAGCAATGTCGAGAATTCCTACATCAGTGTCAGAAGTGGCCCAAAGTGATGAGGGTAAGGCCTGCAGAACGGGAGGGAGGGGTCCAGAGAGGAACATAGTGGCGGAGGAATCTGGTGATATGGTAAGGGACACGCCATCAGGACTACAAGAAATGGTAGCATGTAAGGCCTTTAACAAATCCATACCCATCAAATTTTCCCTACATCCAGTCGTGAGAATCAAAGGAGCATCCATATGAGCTGGACCGAGATCCAGTGGGAGAGGCTTAGATACAGGGTTGGTGACAGGGACCCCAGAAAAACCCACGGAGACATTGAGAGAGCCAGAAAGGGGTGCCTCAGGTATCAAGGGGTGCGCAACAAAGGATCTAGTAGCCCTGGTGTCTAGGAGAAACTTCTTTTTATCCCCTGCAACTGACATCCGGACATAAGGACCTTGCTGATCCAAAGGAATCGGCACTCTTACATTACCCCTTTCCTGGCTTTCCTATGGCTGGTAGAAACCTGTCTCATTGGTCTCATCATAATCATCGTTAAAGTATGTCCTAGTGGCCTCATACCCATTGTCAAATCTGTTAACTGTACCCTGGGGCGGACCCATACGGGGTCGAACATTAGGATCTGGTGCACGCCTCTGCCTAGGAGGTCCCATATTTCCTTCCCTTTGAGTTCGGGGCTTAGTGTCACAAAGCAAGGCAGATTGACTAACCTTGCAATCCTGATACAGCAGGAGCGATGTCGATGCTCTATTCGTCCCTCCCCGCATGCGGTACCTCCAGGGAGTATAATAAACAACACCCACCTAAAAGGACCTCACACAGGGAAGGGGAAAAATGGGAAAATAAAATATAAAGGCTGACAGCCAGAAACCATCTGCAGCAAGGAATGACCGACTAAGCACCCTCCGTAGATCTGTATTATAACCACAGCAGACACAACCTACCCTGAATGCGAGGCCCTTCTCTTTTCGATAGGCTTATCCAGTAAAGCCACATTCAAAGGCATGTTGATCTACCGCCCCCCAGGATCCAGAGCCAAATTCCTAGCACGCTTGGATCACATAATCGAGACATCAATTGGATCACCACAGTTCACCATCTTAGGTGATCTCAATTTTCATCTCGAAGTTTTAGAAGACCCAGACACCACAACGCTACTTGGAGACTTAGAGACAGTTGGTCTTACACAAATTGTTAAAAAACCCACGCACAAAGCAGGACATACGTTGGATGGATTATTCACCAACAACTCTGAAATCTCCATCACCGAGGTCATTCCTTTAATTTGGACAGATCATTCAGCAATATGCTTCTCTATTCCCACAAAACCCACTTCCCCTCGCTTGTCTCTTCCCCCTCCCACCAAAATCAGAGACTGGAAAAACTTAAATCTCGAACGTCTTACTCAGATGATACAGGACAGCCCATTACCTAATGAGCATGATCCCATAGCAGCTTCAGATACTTACATGGAGAATCTGATCGAAGCCTGCAATAAATTAGCACCGTCTAAAACTTCCCATCGGAGTAGAAAACTTCCTTCAGCCCCTTGGTTCTCTGAGCCGCTTAGACTCCAGCGCCAGCACTGCAGAAACCTTGAACGGCAGTGGCGCCTTAACTTTAATACGCCTGACAAGATTATTTATAAAAGCGCCCTCTCCAACTATAAAAAACTCATAAAAACAGAGAAAACCACGTACTACACAAACCAAATTAATCAGGCTAAAAACTCATCAGGGAAACTATTCCAAGTAGTAACATACCTGTCTAACCCACCTGTTCCCCAGTCAGAAGGATCTCAAGCCCTCTCTGATGCATTGGGAAATTTCTTCGAGGACAAGGTCAGAGCCATTTTCAACACATTCACACCCGACGTAGTGCCCACTTCCCCTCACTCTATCACTGATACTGGCCCCATATTCGCAGCTTTCGAACCTACCACCTGTGAATTCACCCTACCCCTGATCGCTCGAACCAAATCCGGTTCACCTCTAGATCCTTGCCCTCCAAGCATCCTCAACCTCATACCGGAGGTTATTGCTCCACCTCTAACCACCATCTGCAATGCAATGTTTGCATCTGGTGTCTACCCCCCGGTATGGAAAAAAGCAATAATTAAACCGCTACTCAAAAAACCCAGCCTAGACCCTCTCCTTCCTGCTAGCTACAGGCCCATCGCCTGCCTCCCATTCCCCGCAAAGATCTTTGAAAAGATCATGAATACCCAGCTGTCAAATTACATCCACCACAACAATCTACTGGATGACACCCAATTTGGGTTTCGACAAGGCCACGGAACGGAGACGGCACTGCTAAAAGCAGCAGATGAGATTAGGTCCACGATGGATAACGGAGGAGCCGCAGTACTGATACTCCTCGATCTATCTGCGGCCTTTGACACGGTCGACCACGCCACCTTGATCGACCGTGTCGAGGCCATAGGAATTACAGACAAAGCTAAAAACCTCCTGGCCTCATTTCTGTCAAACCGTCCGCAAACTGTGAAACTAGGCAATTTCACATCACAGACCTTCTCCCTGCCATGTGGAGTACCGCAGGGATCCTCGCTAAGTCCGACACTATTCAACATCTATGTGTCGGACCTGGCGAGGGTCATAAAATCCTGCGGAATCTCCCTCACTACCTATGCCGACGACACCCAATTGGTGCTGTCGATTTACAACGACGGAATCTCGGTGGCAGCCAATTTCCAAACGGGAATGAAGGCAATAAGCTCCTGGATGTCATCCAACTGTCTTAAACTCAACTCTGATAAGACAGAAGTGATGACATTCGGGAGGCTACAACCTACCTGGTCCCCACAATGGTGGCCCCACCAGATGGGACAACCCCCAGAACCTGTAACGAAGGTACGCAACCTGGGCGTTATCTTCGATAACAAGCTGTCATTCCAGCAACATGCCAATGCAGTGGTTTCCTCTTCCTTCCACATACTAAAAAGGATAAAAAAATTAATTCCATACCTTCCTCCACATGCAGGCAAAACCCTAGTCAGTACTTTAGTATTCTCCAAAACTGACTACTGCAACGCACTGCTTCTCAATGCACAACAAAAGGTCCTCAATAAACTGCAAACAGTGCAGAATGCAGCAGCCAGGACACTGCTATCCATCCCTAAGTTTGCACCGGTCTCCCCCTACATCCGACAGCTACATTGGCTACCGGTGAGGAGCCGTATCAAATTTAAAGCATTATGCATAGCATATAAGGCTCTCCACGATCACGGACCTCTATTCCTAAGAAGAGCCTTCCGACCGCTTGAACACACAAGAGCCCTGCGGTCATCATCAGCGCACTTACTCATGGTCCCCCGTACAAGAAGGGCCAATTGGGGCGACAAACGCTTCTCCGTGGCAACAGCCATACTGTGGAACACACTTCCTCTACACATCAAGTGTGCTCCGACCCTTCTCAACTTCAGAAAAAAACTAAAGACATGGTTGTTCCCTGCCTAAACCTCCCTTCCCCCCCCCCCTGAGAGTTCTGCAACTACAGCGCCGAGACACCCATGGGTATTTGCGCGCTCTAAAAATCGCCAAATAAATAAATAAATAAATAAAAATATTAGGTTTCCTGTAGAAAAGACATAAGCAACACACGTCAATCCAACCCTCCCCTCTCTTCTCTAATCGTGAGTGAATATGTATGTGTGTTCTTTTCCACTTACTTGTAATGACTGCCACTAATACTCAAGAAAAGTCATGTAAAAAATAGAAAAAATAAAGCAAGAAAAAAGAAGGCACTGAATACCCATGAATTAAAGTTCTGATAGGCTATACAGTATAGCCATTCACAGGTAACTAGTCTTTAGAATAGTAGCCAGCAGGCTTGTAAATCATAATCCTTCCAGCTTCAATAACAGTTCAGATTGGGATTTCCAATACGTGATACACAAGCAATAACTCTTGCTTCGTGCCTCTCACGCATTAACAGTCATATCCATGTGACTGCACAACACAGGACTCAATAGGAACCTCCGTTCCGTAATCTCCACACAACGTACCAAATGTCAGAAAAGAAGATATTCGAGAGAAAAGCGTCTCACACTCGCTTTTCTTGTTCCTTCTCACAATACCTTCCAAAAAGATCCAAGCGTTATGTGGTCCATAAACAAATCCAAAGGAATCCGCGCGACTCCTTCTCAGCGCGGCTCCTTCTCAGCGCGGCTCCTCGGAGGGGGTCAAAGGTCACAGTACGCTGTGCTCGACAACATCCGCACAGTCTCAATAGCTTTCTCTGTAACCAGCGATGATCCTTCACAAACGAATCCAAAACCATCTAGAGTGCACTACAGGTGACAAGCACCGGCTACATGACAAAATAGGACTGATATAGGATACAGAAAGAAATCAGAGGAAAGGAAAGACAGACCTCCCATGTGAGCATTCTGGGACTTGTAGTTGTCTGGAATATGAGCCTAATTCATGACACTTAGTTTTTCCTGACTGAATTTTCTGGGCTAATACCAGGCACTAACCCAGTTGCCATAAGCCTTACAGAAGGCACACTGGTCTTTATCAATGGGACCTGCTGAACTGTTGGACTTCTGTAAAGGAGACTGAAGGGGGCTCTGGGGCAGCCTCTGGAACTGGGTCCGAAGGCAGACCTTGGCCTCAAGCATTTTTGTCCCTGGGGTGGATAAGCTTGTTGTAACAAAACTTTCATTTTAAAGTCCTTGTTCTTCCTAACCTCTTTGTCTTTATCTTCATTCTCTCTATTCTCATGATATTGGGCCATGGCAAGGATGCCTGCCATATTCTGAGCTGACCACGTACTCTCAACCTCTTAAGGCGGGCCGAGAGATCCGGTAATAAATTAGATACAAATTTATCAATAAACACTGAGCCCGAGCCAGGGGCTCTAGCGTCTAATACACTGTAACTTTTGTACTCAGTTTCGGAGCGGGTGAAAAAATCAGCAACAGACTCATCCTTATGTTGTTTACATGTATTTGTCTTATCCCAATTAACAGCTATTTCGGGCAAAAGGGTCTTCATGAGTTGCAACAGATGGCCTGGGAGAGCCAGAATAGCCGGGTCAGGCTTAGTCCCCCCCTCTCTGTCATTCTCCATCCTCTCAAAGTCGGTCCGGTCACCATGCAAAGCAGCATTATGGTTGGCATGGCGTATTTTGTCCCATATGTCGGGTGGTATTTTTTTTTTTTTATTTCAGTTTTATATAGCGCTGGCTAGACCCAGAGGTATCCCAGCGCTTTACATAAGGAAACAGTGTGTTAAAAGTTACAAATAATAATCACATTAATTACAGAAAAGTTACAGGATAACTACAGGAGTTATTAGCGACCATGGAAAACAAGATCCAAAGAAAAGAAAAAAAGAAGAAGGCCAGGGAGAGCAGGGAGTCCACGGGAGGGAGTCAGCAGTGGCAAAAGGGACGAGACATAAGTCCGAGGTCCGACTGGGTAGGTAACGTCCATAGCGGTGTGCCAGAGCCTGTCTCCCCAATAGCTGTCGGAGCAGCTCCACCGGGAATCGGGCATACATAACGGACTCTGTCGGATAAAAATGAGGATCGGGAAGGGACCAAAAGTCTAAAGTCCAGAGACGGGCTGGTGGGGCTGTCAAGGAATTTGTCAGAGGGAGGGGGGAGGAAGGGGACACAGCAAGGAGACGGGGAGAACTGTGCCCAATGTCCGGCTGGTTAGGTGACGGCTGAGGGGGTGCACCAGGGCCGATCTCCTCTTTAGCTGTCTAGCAGCTCCACCGGGCATCAGCCATGTTGCTCAGGTCTCAGCTGTCAGGAATAACAAGAAAAACTGATTTTTCATGGTTACGACCCAAATAATAAGTCAATATCCTCTAAGGTAAGGACACCGGAGGAAACAGTCTGACCTAATTCCTGATAGTAAAGAGCCGGATTCTTACGGGGGTCTGGTAATTGGGATTTCAATTGAAGAACATCCGCTCTGTTCCATGGGACATGCACCCACATCCTATGCCAGTGGGCTGGGTACTGCTCCAACACCCTGGTTATTGGCGAGCACTGCAGGGATAAAGACGGGAGCTGTCTCTCTCATAGGCATAGCTTTGTCAGTCGGAGATGGCGGAAAAGCCGTTGTGACTCTGAACGCAATCATGGTAATAAGGGCTTCATGCATGTCATCTCCCTGAACATGACCCTTGGCAATAGTTAGTTTTAAATCAATCAATTCCCTAGGAGTATCTATGAACAATGCTTCGTATCTTTTCATTATAAGTGTGCACATGTACTCGGCCATGTCTGTTTGTTGTATGGCCGTCCATTGTCTAAACGTTGACCAGATATCTTTAACGCCATAAATATTACCATTATTTACCCAAAATGCACATTGTTTTCGCATAGCGTTCCTTTCACTACCCCCAGCGAGTTCAGCAGACCTCAAAGACTCCTTTCTAGGGGTACAGAAGAATCCAAACAGGGTATTGGGCATAAGGGAGGACCATCTTGTTCGGTCCGGAGTGGCATAAGAGTCACCAACAGGGGTACCAATAGACTTATTATCAAGCAGACTGAAATGTATGGTCGGGGTTGGGTCAATAGGTCGGGCGGTATGAACTGTCGGAGGGAGGGGTGCTGGCAGGAAGACGGGAGTCAAAGGATCAGGCAGTGGTACAATGGGTGGGGCAGCCTCAACCACCACTGGTGGGGGTGGAGCGTTAGGAACATTTTGAGGAAGAGCGGGATACATAGGAGCTGGAGCATAGGCAGGAGGTGGACCTTCAAGAATAGCATTCAACAACGAGTCCCCCTCTTCTCCTTCAACCTCAAGGTCCCTGGGAGAACGAGCGGGGTAACATTTTGCCGCCTTAGCCCTATGATGCCTATCTGCCATTTCAACCCCTTCCTGAACCTTATTTTCTAAATGCGCTTTCTCATGATCAGCCATAGACATTCTCTCTTTCTTTTTATTCAACGCTTGCTTTTTTATCATTTTTTGATCTATTTCTCTCCTCCACAACGCGGTGGGGTCAAACATGGCTTGACGAGACCGTTAGCGGAGCAGCAGCTGCTCCTCCAGGCTCGAGAGGGCCTGGAGATCAAAGGAGCCAAACTGTGGCCACTGTAATTCAACATTGCTTCGTTTCGTATATTTTACCCATAAGGAAGAAACCATGATAGCAGATGTCCCATATTTAACATACATCTCATAACTTGGAGTTCCTTCTGGAGGAAGCGGGCAGGCTCCCTCCAGAAGGGATTCCTCTGTACATACGCAACAACATAACTTTCGGAACTTACTACTAACTGGCATATTTTTACTTCAGGCAGACAACAGTGGGAGAAAAACACTCACCTCACTTTCTTGGCTTTTGCAAAAGTCAATACAGACAGAAAACAGAGCACAAGTGGTGGATGATCAGTCCACCCTTACCCGAAAATGTTGTTCTCTTCTGCAGACGTAGGCACGAGTCCGGATCCAGACAGAGACCGCACCAAAGGGGGCACCAGCGGGACGCAGTCAGGTGGCCCAGACCGGATGGGGAAGACCGTGTGCAAGACTTCTGGTCTATCGGACTCAAAATGGTCCCTCAGGTAGGCACGTCCCATCAGGGAGAGAGGCAAGGACCTCCAGTGGGCCACGCCCGATGCTAACCGTGTCAGGTGCGGCTCAAGATTCTTCGCGAAGAACTCCGTCCGGTCCCTAGGTACGTTCACCCCAAATATTTGAATCCTTCAGTGACAATCGAAGCAGGACACCGCATCGGAACTCTCGGGGGAGGGCCCGATAATGGGTAAATCAGGGATTTGGCCCCGTTAATTGTATAGCCGGAGTAGCTACCAAAGAGCTCAAATAGATGGAGCACCTGAGCCATTGAGTGGTAAGGCCTCGCCATGTAGAGGACGATGTCATCGGCGTAGAGGGATATACGCTCCTCCCACTCATCAGTCAGAGCCAAGCCCCAAAACGACCTCTCTCTCCTGATCCAGTGCGCCAGCGGCTCCAGGGCCAAGGCAAAGAGGAGCGGAGAGAGAGGACAACCCTGCCTAGTACCACGCCGCAGGGGAAACGTCCGAGACATCGCCCGTTCACCCTCACCCTGGCTACCGGTTGTTCGTATAGTAGCCGCACCCAACTGCAGAAGACAGGACCAAATCCCAACCGCTGCAGTACCATAAATAAGTACGGCCATTCAATGCTGTCTAAGGCCATAGAGGCGTCCAGCGCCATTAAAGCCGTTTGGGTGTCGCCGATGTCCTCCGTCATATATAAGACTCCATAGAGCCGACGTAGATTGTGCCTAGTACTCCTGTGGGGCATGAATCCTGACTGATCCACATGGATCAGGTCCGGCAAAACCGAGATCACGCTAGTCGCCAAATACATAGATTTTATTAAGAACATTGTAAAAGGTGCTTATTGCCTTTGATTACTGCAGATGGAGGAAGAGGCTTCTAATAAAGCAGAGTCCGAGTTATTTGCTGAAAGCGTTAATCTTCCTGCAGAGCTTAAGTGTGAGACCAGGACGCAGTAGGACCTTCCAAGTGGGGGGAGGAGGCGGAAGTGCCTCAGAGGGCTGATGCTGAAAAAAGGATGGACACTGGGGTGGAAGAAAAGTCATGGAAGTTTGGCTGTTGCTGCTTTAGGGACTGGGGCAAAAGCCAGGGAATCTGCGTCTCAAAGCGCTGGGGTGCAGAGCAAGTAAAAAAGTAGACTGTAGGTTTGTAAAAAAAGCAGCACTGTTAAAGAAATAACTTATGCAGAAGTAAACAAAAGCGGGAGGGGAGATTTTGGCTTAGTAAAACAATACAAACCACACCTGCACGCCTGAACGTCTAGAAAGTCTGCTTGGCAATAAATTACTGATAGCATTGGGGCACTAGGAAAGGGATTTGGGGGGGTCTGTCTTGCAATGGCATCCTTGAATTTTAAACATGCCATTGGGATGCAGCATTCACGATGTCCACTTAGTTTGACCAGCGCTAGGACTAAACGCTTGTAAAATACAAAGTGTCAAAGTGAATACTTACAGGGAGCAAAAGCAGGCAACGCCGTAAACTGGTCATTTTAAGTAGGAGTTATACCATTGAAGGAAGAACATGAGTTGTCATGCAGGAGATTTTGAACTGCTGTATGAATACTTTTGTTTTCAGTTTCTCACAGCCGGCTTGGACTGTTCCCTACTTTGAAAGTCCCTAAATCTGAGGACTGGCGAGATTCGAAGTAAAGACCACAAGTGCGGCCGCAAAGGAATGTCAGGAATGTAGGCATCCGGCCGCGCTGCTGCTCGCTCCTGAGCTCCCTAAGCCGGGGGAGAGAGAATACAGGACATGCACCCGCCTTTGGCAATTGCGTGCTGTCTTTCTTAGAAACATGAATCCACCCCAGGTTCACATATCAGGGTCCCATTGTTTCTATGCTGCTGTAGGAAAGGCTTGCACTGCACTACTGTTTGTGCTCTACCTGTTATGTGGGTCCTGGATAGGTATGCACTGCTGCTGCCTGTACTGCACCTGTTTTGTATGCGAGTGAAGCATTTTTTGCAGCTGCTGCCTGTACCGTACCTGTTTTGTATGTGAGTGAAGTTTGTTTGTAGCTGCCGCCTGTGCTGTACTCTGTGTCCATAAAGAAAGCCTTCACTCCCCATGCTTTACTTGTTCCTTTTTAAGAACCCAACCCCTCATTTTATATATTTAAAACTTACATTGCCAATAAAAGAACTTGGATTTTCATATTTCTTTTTCCTCACCATCACTTTGACAGAGATACTCATGCTGAGTCTTGTGTGTTGCAGGTTGAACTCATACAATCTGGTAGAATCTCGAGCCACCCTGACTGCCCAGCACAACTCAACTCAGCAGCAGATCTCCGTGGGCACTAATCTGATTGAGCCGTGGTGTACCCAGTTGGGATCGGTGTACATGGCACTGGGCGAAGTTGATCTTGCTGAAGGTACCTCACAGTTTGCCCATCTCTGAGAATAACTTGCCCGCGAGTCACACCCCTGTTTTTTTTTTAACCTGTATATATGAACTTGTTGGGAGTGGCCAACCTGCATCCTGGAACAGCTGTTCTCATTGCTTCAAATTGACCTTGGCACATAGCAGTGCTACTGCTTTGGGTTGGGGAAGGCTGCAGGTCTAGGCAATAACTGTAACTATTTGGTTCAGTACCTTTGACTTCACCATCACCGCACAACTTTATTAGTACCAGAGTTCTGTGCCAGGTTGTAATGCATGGGGGAAAAGGTATAAGATACATAGGATACCCTAAAATTCTCTTGTTGGCATAATTAAAGACTGAGGCAGATTTTGGTCAGAAGATTTCCACAGCAATAGATACACAACAGCAGAAACGAAACGCAGAAGGCCTCACTGGCTCCAGGAGGGTTTCCAGCTTGACTTCAGATACAATGATGGATCAGTGGCATGACAGTAGTCATTTGTCACCGCTGAATCTTCATTACTAGCCAGATGCTTACTTGAGATCACAGGTGGGGTATATATCTGTAGGCAGACAGCATCTGTGGTGCATTAGTCTTAGAGATCTCCACCACTAAATCTGTGACCTCAACCTCTTCAACACCCTCCAGTAGCCAGCAGCATCAAAACAGCTAAATATGGCGGGGCAGGTTAAACTATCAAAAAACGATTAAAAAAACTAAAAAGCATTCTGTTTCCCTAAATCTCTAACACTGCTGTAAAAGACTTAATTTCCTAGCAGGGCAGAGAAGAGTGAATAGATGACTATACTTCTATAGCATTCTATACCAAAGAAAGCTCTCTGCGCAGTCATGAGATTTCACTGCTCTGTAAGTTGAAAATGAGACAGGGTAATGGTCTGGATAGACAAAGGTAGGAAAGTCCATACTTTTGCATCGTGTGATGAATAGTGGGTCTCCTTCACTGTTCAGGCCGACAGACAGTAACTCTTCTGAGCATGATATATGACCCTCTAAGTCCAAGCACAAAAGGTAGAAACCAATTTTACTCACCACCAGAAGCCAATGAAGAGCATCTCTAGAGGCTAACGTAGTTTTTTATTTGCAGTCCACACTTATTCGGGCAGCTGTGTTTCATGGCCTTTAAAGTCCATTACAGAGTGAAGAGGCTAGACCAGAGTGTATACCATGCAATTGATCCAAGTGAAGTTAACTGGTATTCCACCATAGTCCTGTGTGCTTTGGGTTAGAAGATTAAACAGGATCTTGATTTGTTAGCATCTCAAAGACAGGTGCTGAGTGCAGCACTAATCTAGGGTGTCAGGATTGTATGGACACCCATTACTAAAACCTAGGTGTTTCACTGTTTTTAAAAGAGGACGATTTGGCTGTATTACAGAGCTGGGAGGATGTTTCAGAAAAGAATAGGGTCTTATTTGTGGAGCTCTTAACCAGCTACTGCCTCTGTGTTTTCCCTGGTTGTGTCAGCACCAGTGAAGAGAACACCTTCACTTTTTTTCCACTGACTATAGCTTGAAAGAAAAATGTTATTTATGTAACTAGATCAGAACTCTTCTAGAAACATGAAAAGGTAGAAATGGAAATAAGACTGAATGTTGGCAGCATCAGCAAATAGAATTTCACAAAAGTTACTCTTACCTTTAATTCCTCTTCCATCCCATTCAAACCATACTACCATAATGTTTAACCATGACAAAGGTAAGACTAACAAAGGAAAACTTCATAAACTCAGGATTGAAAGCATTAGAAATAGGCAACCGAGGATTGGTGTGAATCGAGGTTTGGAAGGAATTTGTGACGTTGGCCGTCAAACCAGGATCTGAATCAAACATAGTCAAGGGTTTACCTAAAGATGGGAAAATTACATGTAAACCTCCTTTGTGACAAAGAACTAGGGGCCTGTAGGGAATAATCTGGGAATGCTTTTTGGTTCGGTGGAAGGAACACAATGCAACTCTTTAGGAGTTGCTTGAAGAAGTTGTCAAACTTTATTTTTCCCAAATGTGGTATACATATTCCCTCTACCCTCTCCTCCCAGTCTCCCTCCCCACCACATTCTGAACTTTACCAAGTTTCAGCTCCCTGGTGCAGGGAATTTGGGGATACCCTAGCCAAGGAGGCAGCACTAGCCAGAGTAAAGTGGAGTAACTAGGAAGGTGGTTTGCAAAAGAAATTCCCAGACTCTAGTTTTACATTCCTACACAGTATATTTCCGCCAACCTACCCCATCATTTAGCATTGAACGAGTATGTGTTGCCAACCTTCTTCTAACCCTGAAGCCACTGGCCTCTACTCAGGAGTGTCGGCCTGGCTTTACTCCAGCATTATCCTTTTCGAGGTGTGCTGACCTTCGATACTAAGTATGCTGCTCTCAAATTCTATATAGCCATGTTATTTGTGAAGTGCTGTATTGCCGTGTTGCTAAGTCCATACTTTATAAATAATGTTAATAAATAAACAACATTCTATGAGACATATGCTGAAAATACAGCTATGTTCAATTCCAGATGCGCACCACCTGTATCTCATACCCCTCAACGATTGAAAAAGCGTACCTGATTATCACGAAGAGTAAGTGTCTTGCTAGCAGTGGTTTTTTCACCCTCCTTTTCGCCGTCTATGTGGGCGGAGGTCAGATGAAGCCTGCTCTGACCATGATGAGCTCATCTGTGATTAGCAATTACATAAAACCACATATGATCTTTCTCGGGTCTTTACAGTGCTATGTAAGGTTTGTCACAGCTTACGCAGCTGTGGCAACCTTTAGTCACACTTTAAAGAAGATGCCAAAACCCGTAAACTAAGCCTGGGTAAAACTTTAGTTGCACCAGCAAAATTCCTGAATTTCATGGATTTCGCAAAACACAAAATTTGGGAAATTTCTTGGAGTTTTGCATTATGCTATTTTTGAGTATTTTTTTTAACTAAGAGCACATACAAATGTCTAATGAGATACCAGTGGGAAACAGGTTTGCACAGAACATTTTGAACCTGTATCTTGCACGCTCATTTATAAAGTTATTCGACATACTGAAAAAACAAATGTTTCTCTGAGCAATCATCTACGTTTCATAGAAGTTGAAATTATACATTTCTGTCTCTCCCTTCACTAGCTAAAAGCATCAAAATCTCCTGACGATTAATTAGGGTGAAAGGAGGAAATGCAACTTTACTCAGTTGGTTCCTATCATTGCAAGTGCAGGCTTGGCATTGTGTTTTTTTATGTATGATCTGAGCAGATGTATCTTCCTTGAGTTTAGGAATGATTCCAAAACGAGGGGTAGAGAAGGCTCCCTATGCACATTTTGTCACATATGAGGGGCATGAGGAATCAGTGTATCTGTGGTATAACCCAGGAATGTTTAAACATGTTACATCTGATTGTTATTCGGAAAATGCTAATATTTAGTCAATAGAATTGTGTTTAAGGCCCTGCTTTAGATCTTCGTGGATGGGTTACTCCATCACAATGATGATGGATGTCACGTCCGCCAAAATATAAATCCTGCGGGACATAATGGGATTTATATTTCGGCTGACGGAATATCCGTCACCGTTTTGACTTAATCCGTCCACCGAGATGTAAATTAGGCCCTAAGTTTGTTCTTTGAATATGTTTTTTGCTTTGTTGTGGGAAATAGGTTTGCTAATTTTTTTATGTTTGTGATTATCTGTAAGACAATGTGCACCAGTCAGAAGACTGACATAAATTAATTTCACATTTTTATTCAGTGTATCTCAGTATGAACATAAATATCCTTAGTCTGTCTGGGGCAGCATATGGGGAAGAGCTGTTCCAAGAGAGGGAACTTTTTTCATCAACTTGCAGTTTTTTAATCTATTCCTTTAAAAACCCGTACGTCAATGCATATGACCAGTTCGAGGCAAGAAGCCATTAGACCTATCGTTGACAGCTCTGTAACTTTTGAGGTTTTACTGTTTGGAAGTGCAGGGGACGCTAAATAGATTACCTTCCTCCTGATACATTGGTGGTTAGCAAGAAGCATTTTCAGAAAGGTGGGGTCTAAGTTGTCTATAAATACTTTGACAGCTTGATGGTCTGTTTGTGATGTACTATAGTATCTGAGGGCACCCTCCTCTCCTTGTCTCCTGTTTGCCAGGGTGCAATGCTGAAGCTGCAATCCCGTTGCTAACCAACTCCCTTTCTTGTCTTGGACAGGGAGAAGGGTGCCAATACAGCAGCACGCCTAGAGTGTTGATCACTTTTTTGGTGTGCTGCCGCAATATTAAAAAGGCACTTATTACATTTCCCTGCACTACGTGGCAGGCACCTTGCGGTTCCTGCCTCATGGTGCAGGGAAATTTAGGGGGGGCAACCTGCGCTCAGTTTTCCAGCTAGCTATGCTTTGACATGCTGGTACCTGCAATGAGCATTTATTCAACAATATAAACTGCATATTAAGTGTAAGGAAAATAACAATTTAACTTTGTACGTGCATAGCTTAAAGTAAAAAGTAATGCGCTGTGACGCGGTTTCGCTTTTTTTTCCTTAAACCATTGTAGCACAGCAGCTCGCACCGCTGTGCAACATTTAAAAAAACTTGACAAACCAATAGATCTTGAATAGGCTAAAACTGTTGGCTTTGCCAACGCTTGTTTTAATCTTGTTTGCAGTGGGGTGCTTGTTTTTAACACTTCCTTTGTTTTCTGTTTATAGGGGGGCTGCCTGTGCTGCAAGCCCGGGTGCTGACATGTGTGGATGGTATTGACCTGCCCCTACTGGAGCGTGCAGTTCTGGAGCAGCGGAAATATCTGGGCATCAGAGGAGGACATGGGAAGAGCAAAGAAAACCCATAACCCTGACCTGACAAGGAAAGTCAAAGCGCTGTTGATCTCCATGATATTGTTTGATTTTTGACTTTTTCGTTCAGTTCAGATTTGAGTCTGCACTTTGGCCTCACTGAGTTTCAAGTGTAGAAATTGGACTGGTCCAACCAGCAGTGCGTGGTTTGTGGGCAGCTGGTCACCTCTGCATTCTGACTGTGTTATTAATTTGAGCAAATGGTCAATTCTGCTCAATGAGCCAAAAGAATTCCAATGCGATCTAGTGAAAGTGTAATAGACCTTTAGTTGTGCACTGGAGGAAGTGATTAAATTACATTGAGGGGAGGTTATTAATGTTAAGGTCGTAGACAATTACACTGGCCTGAAAGGAAGCAAGAGTGCTCTGGAAGAAAGGCAGTTGGACAACCCACTATGTTTTCTAGAGAAGGAGATGGACTGGCGTACTAAACTCCAGAGGGTGGAAGACGACTTCCCCACGAAGCAATGGATGTTGAAATGGGTCCTTACCCGGGGAGAATGGCAATATATATTGCAATATATACTTAAATAAACAATGAATGGGGAAAGTTGACCATCTTACTGGTGCCTTGACCTCTGGAGGATATTGGTGAATGAGCTAAGGGACTAAGGTTGCAACAAACTATTTTGCTAAACAATGGCCAACCGAATGGACTACCATAGTGAGAAGTGGAGGAAGGCTGAACTACTGCACAATGGGTGGGAGGTGTGATGCATTTCGCACAAGTTTTATGGGATGTATGGCTGCCTGTCTTACTGAGCAAAGGGGGGGGGGGTGTACATGTCACAAAATACTGAAGGAGCATGGAGGTGTAGCTCTGAGAAATTAAAAATATGCCTTAATACCTCAGAGGTCAATGGACCAACTTGTGCAGCATCAGTTTGGTTGACCATCACACTGTACTCTGAAGATGAGAGCATTACAAATCTATGGAATCTAGGAAAGGAGCAATACCGGCAGCGAGCAAACAACTCTTCTATTTTAATAGGCCACCTGAATAGTTATTCGTATTCCAAAGAGATACATGACATGTATAAGTTACTTCTATTCTTTTTAGAAGGATGGAGGAGGGAAGCCCTGAATCCTTCACCCATGATAAATGTTTTGGCATTCGCTGCAGTTCTATCTGCTTATAGTAAATTGTGAATACGTGCAGAGTGCTGATATTTAGACAAGCAATAGACATTTAGATCTATTTCATTTCAACCATCAATGGCAAATTGCATTTCCAGTCAAGTCAAGAATAACTTTATTTCGGCTAAAAAAGACCATAAAAATATTTACAGGTTAAAAAGTTAAAATACAATGCATACAAAATTCTGAATAAAATATTAAACTATTACAGAATGACAATTAAGATAACTGACTGTGACCCTAGTAGTCTCTATACAGATTATGATTATAGCGCTGCCTTATCTCAAAGTAACCTCTTATATAATTAGCTACTGCAATACAGATTTCAGCCGTAGCCATTGATAGTAAAAAGTTAAAACCATCAATATATGAACAAGGGTGAATATTCCTAAGTAATGGGAGCAGAAATCTTGTTCTTTCTGATTTATACAATGTGCAAAATAATACAAAGTGCATAGTGCTTTGAACGAAGGTATCGTAATATAGGCAAGGCATCAGCTTGTTTGACAACCCTCCTAGGCGAGTAAATGCCGGCAAAAAGTGCACGGTGCATAAACAGAACCTGGTAAGATAAAACCGGAAATGGGACTTAATAGAGAAAGATAGATAATATATGAAAGAAACAGGTTAGTATTAGATTCCTTACCTTAGAATATCCCGAGGCGTCAGACTGGATCCGGAAAATATTATGTAGCAGTACCCCTACGCGTCTGCAGGCGTCGTCTGCGGCTCCGCGTCCATCGGCGGCGTAGTTGGCGCCGGGATGACATCGTCAGAGTACTTAGACGTCACCCTCGCGCGCTGACGTCAGTTCTTCTTTTTTCCGCGCCAGCTAGCGCAGGTCCGGAGAAAGCAGTACCTTAGTCATTATTTGACTAAAACGTTTTTGACCTTTTTGATCTCTTCTCGAGTCTTCACGACTCTCGGTGCCGGTAGGGAATGCCCGGGTTCAAGCCCTGTACCGACTGCAACCGACTGATGTCGGTTACCGATCCCCACCGCCGGTGCCTGTATTGCCTTGGGGCCGACCACGACGACCGGTCGTGCCCCGACTGCCGTGCCTTGATGTCGAAGGCTAAGCGGGAGCGGCCCCACAAGCGCCTCGAGCTCTGGCAGTTGGCCTCGTGCCGCTCGTGGTCCCGGTCCAGGAGGGGGTCGAGGGACCGGTCGCGGGGCCACAGTCATCGAAGCTCGACGAGTCAACACCATTCGTCGGGCTCCAAGTCCTCAGGTAAGAGGCACAAGAAGTCGAAGAGACGCCATCGCTCTTCTGACTCCCCGCGACGCGGCCGGGGGTTCGGGCGACACCGCCTCTGCGGCTCCGCCGGAGCCGCAGGCGCTGCAGCCAGCTCCATACCTGCCGGTCCCTGGGCTGAACGCGACGCTGGAGGAGATCGAGGCCTTCCTCATGGCCATGAGGTCCCTCTCTCCGCCGTCGGGTCCCCCGGCCCCGACTGGGAGTCCAAGTGGGCCGGGTGCTCCGGCCACGGCGCCGTCAGGTGCTTCGGCCCCGGCGCCGTCGGCGACTTCGGTCCTGACGCCGCAGGCTCCCGCTGGATCCGGTTCCGGATCCGGGTCGCCGCTGGTCAACCTCACGACCCCGCAGGCATCGACCCCCAGGGTGTCGCCCCCGCGCCGTCTCCGCACAACGCCGTCCCTGATCCCACTCTCGGTCCGGATCCGGCGTCGGACCAGCGTCGACCGACGCCGCATTCAACGCTGGCTGAAGAACCTTTCTTCTTTGATCCGGCTCCATTTTTTGACCCTGAGTTTCAGGAGATGGAGGACGAAGGAGATTGGGAGGGGTCTGAAGACCCTCTGACACGTGAGTGTCAGTCCTTCCAGGACTGGACAGAGGAGCTAGGGGAGGCCAGTGGTCTTGATATCTCCCCTGACACTGGCTTTGTCTCCCCTCCTACCGTGGCTACGGAGGAGGGGGCTGCTTATAGTGTGGTGCTGACGCGGGCAGCCAAGGCCTTGGCGCTTACGCTCCCCGTCGCTACTGTGAGGTCTAACATCCTCAGAGAGGTCCTTAAACCACAGACTGGCGCTCTGGAGCCTTTACTGCCGTTTAATGAAGCTCTCATGGACGTCCTGTTGGGCATCTGGTCCAGGCCCGCTACAGGCCCCCCTGTCGATAGGAACGTCGCCAGGCGCCACGGCCCAGCTGCGGGCGACCCTAGCTTCCTGTCCACCCACCCTACCCCCGAGCGTCTGGTTATCCAGACCTCTGCTTCCCAATCCGCATTCCCGACTGCTCCCCCTGATTTGTATTTGTATTTTGTATTTTGTGTATTTATAAAGCGCAAACAATCGCTCCGGAAGGAGCATCCTGGCGCTAACTACAAAGTGTGCAAAACAAAATTCTCAGGGACAGAAGAAAAAAGGAACTAGACGAGGGACATTACATAATCGTCAGAAAGGGAGTAGATCCATGTTTTAAGTTGTTTTCTGAATTGTTTTTCCTTGGTCAAAAATCTGAGGTGGGTAGGAATAGAATTCCACGCTTTCCCAGATAAAAACGACAGAGACTTGCCTCCTTTGGTCTTAAGTTTAAATTTTAGTGGCTTAATCAGATTCTGACCTGAAGATCTTAAAGACCTTACAGGATTATAGTGCGGAAACCGTTTAATGAGATAAGCCGGGCCAATGCCATTGAATGCACGGAATGCTGTTATTAAGATTTTAAACAATATTCTTTTAGGTAGTGGTAGCCAATGTAAGGTTTTTAAAGCTGCCGAGGCAGATGATCTCCTGGGAAGCTTAAGCACAAGTCTGGCCGCTGCGTGTTGCACGCTTTGAAGTTTTCTAAGGGTGTTTTTCGTTTTTGCGCCTGCCATCAAACCGTTGCAGTAGTCAAGACGTGCAAGAATTACGGCCACTGCCTTTCTTGAGTCTATGGGCAGAAAGTCAAAGAACTTCTTCATTGACTTAATGATATTAAAACAGCTTCCGGTAACATTTCCAACATGTTGGTCAAAAGATAATTCGTTGTCGAAAAGGACTCCTAGATTTCTTGCTGATGTAACTACTTGTGGTGGCGCAGGGATGTTCTCGGGCCACCATTGTCTAGGACAGAATTGGGAATTTCTGCCCATTGGCAGAATTTCCGTCTTACTGGTGTTACATTTAAGATGGTTTTCCTCCATCCAGCGAAAGACATCTTTTAAACATCTCTTAAAATTCACCTCAGCATTTATAAGATTGTTCTCCAGAGGAACAATCAGCTGTGTGTCGTCGGCATATGATGTTACTAATATGCCATAAGACTCAATTAAAGAGATGAGAGGGACCATGTAAATATTGAACAATAAGGGGCTCAATATAGATCCTTGGGGAACTCCAGAATGTACCTTCTTCTCATTAGAAAGAAAGGAGCCCAAGGAGATAGTCTGGGACCTGTCTGTCAGGAAGGAGATTATCCAATTCAATGCAACATCCGTAATTCCTATCTCCCTAAGTCTATTTATCAATATGGGATGGGAGATGGTATCGAAAGCCGCCGTGAGATCTAATAAAATTAGGACAGCGTTCTTTCCCTGATCTTGCAATAGTTTTATTGAATCCGTGAGTTCAATCAGGGCAGATTCCGTGGAATGTTGTGAACGGAAGCCCGACTGCTGCGGATGAAGAATATGATGTGTGTCTACATAGTTTTTTAATTCTTTATGAACCATTTGCTCAGTGATCTTGCCCAGCACTGGAAGGAGTGAGATCGGTCGTAAGTTGGTAAGATCCGTAGGAGATTTGTTCGGTTTTTTCATGAGGGGTCTCACGATAGCATGTTTCCATTCACTTGGCACCACACCTGTGCTCAAGGAAGCATTAACAATCTCGTTAATGATAGGATTGACAGCCTCAATAAGTTGGTGAAGGATTCTGGGTGGACATGAATCCGAGGGAGCACACGATTTACATGACATAATAGCCTCCCGGGTCTGGAGGAGCGTGACCGGGGTGAAGGTTCTAAGGCATGCCTTCAGATTCCTTTCACAATCCAATGAGGTAGCGGACAGGACATGAAAGGGAGTTTGGAAATCCTTTTTTATCAATGAGATTTTTTCTTCAAAGAAGTCCGCAATCTGGTTGCAAAATTCTAGCGAGGGCGGAATTTCTATTTGGAGAGCTCTAGGGTGTGTGAAAGACTTGACAATGGCAAATAATTTTTTTTGCTTTTGCTTAGCAGTGTTAATCGCATTGGTGTAATAAGTTTTTTTTGCTAATTTAATTGCCGTAAGGTAAATTTTTCTCTGTTGAATATATAAGCTTCTATCTGTTGGGTCGTAAGTTTTTCGCCAGCTACGTTCCTTCTTCCTGCACAATAGGTGAATTTTTGTTAGTTCCACTGTGAACCAGGGGGCATTGATCTTTCCTTTTTTCATTTTGCTTTGGGGGCGATTTTGTGGGACTCTGTCCTTTATCTCTTGACACATCCATGCGTGAAAGCATTTTGAGCCCTGGGTAGCATCACCAGGCAGGGTGGAGATAGGTGCAGTAACAATAGGATTAAGCTTCAAATTAGCCTCGACTCGCGTCCAGTTAACATGGTTCCCTGAATTATGGGTCAATTTAATTAGAGATTGTGGCTGTGTAAGTTTGATATAAAATGGGACCATGCAGTGCTCTGACCAAATCTGTGGGACAGGTGGCTGCGTTTCTAGGAGGGGAAAATTAGAACATATTCCGTCCAAGGTGTGCCCTGCTTGATGAGTGGGTAATATGACTGTTTGAGGGAGATCAAAAATCTCCAAGGTTTGGAGAAAATTCAGAACCTGTGCGTCAGATGTGGATTCCAAATGTAAGTTAAAATCACCCAGAAGCGTGAAATGTGGATATCGAACTAAAAACTGTCCTAAGAAGTCACTTAGTGAGTCTAAAAAAGCCAAGGGGCTACGTGGAGGGCGATAGATCAATCCGCCTGAGAAGGAAGATGAATCATTTAATCTGATTGAAAAGCCTAAGCCTTCAATCCCTTTAAGGGGATCTAAAGTAAAGGTGTGACATTTTATATGGCTTTTAAGCACAATCGTTACTCCTCCTCCTTTACCTTTCTTTCTATCCTGTCGGAAGATGGTATAACCAGGTGGGAGGGTAGTTGCTATATCTGGATTACTGGACTCTGTCACCCAGGTCTCCGTTATAAAAAGACAATCTAAATTTGAATGTACGATAAGATCGTTTAGATCTTGACTGTGACAGGCCATGGAGCGCGAATTTAATAGCCCCCCCTTAACACATGGAATATTTATCGGGGAAATGTTTGACGGGTACTGTTTTTTAATAGGAGCCCAGGTTAACGACCATTGACAGAGTCTACACGAAAAAGGTCCTCTGATTTTAGTCATCTCTATCATACAAGGACAAACTTTAGGCATAGCAAAGTTGGTAAAATCACTTGCCTGGAGTGGAACGGCTGGATGTGAGTAACCGGCCCCTCCCGCGCCTGTCGCGAACTTGGCGCGGACGGGCGCAGACGGGCTTTCCTTTGGCGCGCCTTTGGCGCGCCATCTTCGCGCCCGCTGCGCCCGCCCGCTGCGCCCGCCCGCTGCGCCCGCCCGCTGCGCGGACGGGACCTATGGTCACTCATATACTGGTAGAGGGGGGTGGGAGGGGTCACCAGACTAGAGCGCTACCCCTTGTCACGACCAACCCAAGATGGCGGCGGTCCCTGAGTCCGATCGCGTCAGCTGTTAATCGCTGCGCGTGGACCAGGGGATCGAGTTGCTGCGAGGGTAGAAGGGATATGAATAAAAGGGAATTTCAGTCTTCCCGAAAGTGCAAAAACACAGGTAAAAACAATTTATGGCGCTATTAAGACAATCAGGCTAACACCCGGCTTTCCGCCTCAGGGGAACAATATAATACACACAAAGTATACTTGCGCGAGGTTACACGCCGCTTTTTGTACCTGGGAGGGCGGGAGGGGTCACCAGACTAGAGCGCTACCCCTTGTCACGACCAACCCAAGATGGCGACCGTCCCTGAGTCCGATCGCGTCAGCTGTTAATCGCTGCGCGTGGACCAAGGGATTGAGTTGCTGCGAGGGTAGAAGGGATATGAATAAAAGGGAATTTCAGTCTTCCCGAAAGTGCAAAAACACAGGTAAAAACAATTTATGGCGCTATTAAGACAATCAGGCTAACACCCGGCTTTCCGCCTCAGGGGAACAATATAATACACACAAAGTATGCTTGCGCGAGGTTACACGCCGCTTTTTGTACCTGGGAGGGCGGGAGGGGTCACCAGACTAGAGCGCTACCCCTTGTCACGACCAACCCAAGATGGCGGCCGTCCCTGAGTCCGATCGCGTCAGCTGTTAATCGCTGCGCGTGGACCAGGGGATTGAGTTGCTGCGAGGGTAGAAGGGATATGAATAAAAGGGAATTTCAGTCTTCCCGAAAGTGCAAAAACACAGGTAAAAACAATTTATGGCGCTATTAAGAGCTACCCCTTGTCACGACCAACCCAAGATGGCGGCCGTCCCTGAGTCCGATCGCGTCAGCTGTTAATCGCTGCGCGTGGACCAGGGGATCGAGTTGCTGCGAGGGTAGAAGGGATATGAATAAAAGGGAATTTCAGTCTTTCCGAAAGTGCAAAAACACAGGTAAAAACTATTTATGGCGCTATTAAGACAATCAGGCTAACCCCCGGCTTTCCGCCTCAGGGGAACAATATAATACACACAAAGTATGCTTGCGCGATGTTACACGCTGCTTTTTGTACCTGGCAGGGCGGGAGGGGTCACCAGACTAGAGCGCTACCCCTTGTCACGACCAACCCAAGATGGCGGCCGTCCCTGAGTCCGATCGCGTCAGCTGTTAATCGCTGCGCGTGGACCAGGGGATCGAGTTGCTGCGAGGGTAGAAGGGATATGAATAAAAGGGAATTTCAGTCTTCCCGAAAGTGCAAAAACACAGGTAAAAACAATTTATGGCGCTATTAAGACAATCAGGCTAACCCCCGGCTTTCCGCCTCAGGGGAACAATATAATCCCAGGAAGGACGCAGAAGATCCAGTTGGCAGACCAGGTCTCAGATGTGGGCATGCTGGCCTGTGGAGTCCCGCAGGGATCGGCACTCTCTCCGCTCTTATTTAACATGTACCTACAACCATTGATTGAGTCCCTGGCAAACATGAATTGTAAAGTCTTCAACTATGCCGACGATACTCAGCTGCTGCTGAGTATCGATAATACACCATCGGCTCAGTCCTTGGCCCAAGACATTCTACGATTTACAGTGAATTGGATGTCGTCCAATTTGCTGAAAATCAATCCAGATAAAACGGAAGTGCTTGTAGTTTCAACTTCTACCTCCCCCTGGAATGATTTGTTTTGGCCACAAGAGTTAGGACCTACCCCAAAACCGTGCCCCAGTGTTAAGAGTCTCGGCATGAAAATCGACCAGGAACTCTCGATGGTCAATCAAGTATCCACCGTAGTTGGCTCCTGTACCAACCTGATCAGGCAACTACGTAAACTCGCCCCCTTGCTCTCGAGAAATATGCTGCGAACCATTGTATCAGCCACCATAGTGTCTAGAATAGACTATGGCAACGCTTTGTACCTCGGCCTTCCAAAGAATTCCATCAATCGTCTTCAGGTTATCCTGAATGATGCAGCACGCTTGATCTTTGGATTGCCGAGGAGGACCCATGCCTCCCCTCTGCTCTATAGGCTACATTGGCTGCCTATAGCGCAGAGAGTCGAATTTAAGAGTATGTGTATCTGCCACAAAGCAGTCCACGGACAGGCGCTAGCCTATGTAAAAGAAAGGCTCAAGTTATACGAACCAAAGCGTGCCCTGCGATCGTCCGGATCTTTTCTGTTATCCTGTCCACGCTTCAAGCTAACAACTAAAGGAGGCAGATCTTTTTCAGTTCAGGCCCCTACCATCTGGAATAAGTTACCGGAGGCGCTTCGCAGAGAACCTAACCTCCTCCATTTTAGGAAGTCCCTGAAAACCTTACTCTTCAAGGACGCTTTTCCATCTCAATAGTCGGCCACTAGATCAGACACCTCCATACCTTTATTCCATCTTTGTTGCTGTACTTGGTCAGTAGCGCTTTGAGACCTGTCGGTGAGTTGGCGCGATACAAAACACAGTTACAAATTACAAATAATACACACAAAGTACTGATTGGGAATCGAAGAGGTATGAACAGTTTGGTAAGACGCTGTTCTCGTCCCTTAGCTGCGGACTGCGGTCCGTCAACACAGCTTGCCTCTTGGGCCATTATACCCACTCTCTGTGGGATACGGTTGCATCCGTGCTGCCAGAGTGTCCGGAGGGGGCCCGGGCAAAACTCGCTCAAGCCCTCGCGGAGGGACAAGATGCAGCTCGGTACTCTATACGATGTGGACTGGATACCACGGACTCGCTGGGCAGGGTGATGTCAACGACGGGGGCGGTTCGCCGCCACGCCTTGCTGAGGTCCGCCAACTTCTCGGCCGATGTCCAGAACACCCTCATGGACATGCCGTTTGATGGCAGCCACCTCTTTGGTGGCAAGGCAGATCATGCGCTTGAATGTTTCAAGGACTCCAGGGCTACGGCCAAGTCCTTGGGCCTCTTGGGGCAGCGTCAGCAGCAGTCTGCCTTTCGCTCCTTTCGTGGCCAAGGAAGGGGCGCCCCTTCACGTCCTACCAGCCACGGGCCGCAGTCTAACATCCAGCGTGGGGACAACGGCGTGGCCATTCCACATCTACTTCCGCAGCACCGCCTCAAAGCCCTCCTAGTCCGAGCTTTCAGGCCCATTTAACGCCAGTGGGGGGCAGGGTCCGCCATCACCTCCTTCACTGTCGTACCATCACTTCGGACAGGTGGGTGCTGCAAATCGTCCGAAGGGGCTACTCCCTCCCCTTCGAGGCAACCCCTCCAGCCATGCCACCGCAGTACCACTGCGTGTCGGGGAATCACTTGCAACTTCTGCAAGAGGAAGTGTCGGCCCTCTTGGCCAAGGGGGCCATCGAGCACGTTCCTGGGCCAGAAGTAGGGTGTGGTTGCTATTCTCACTACTTTCTGGTACCCAAGAAGGGCAAAGGGGGCCTACGCCCTATCTGGGACCTAAGGAACGTCAACGGCTTCCTCCGGAAGGAGAAGTTCAAGATGCTGACTCTGGCACAGGTCTTGGCTGCCCTGGACCCCGGAGACTGGATGGTAGCGTTGAACTTGCAGCACGCGTATTTCCCTTCCGGCCCACCGGCGTTACCTGCGTTTCACGGTAGGCCAGGAGCACTTTCAGTTTACCATGCTCCCCTTCGGCCTTACCAGCGCCCCACGGGGTTCACAAAAGTGATGGTGGTGGTCGCAGCTCATCTGCGCAGGTCGGGGGTTTCAGTCTTCCCCTACCTCGACGACTGGTTGTTGAAGGCGGGCTCGCCCCAGACAGTCGTCAGCCACCTCCAGACTGCGACCGACCTCCAGCACATGCTGGGGTTCCCCATCAATGTGCCGAAGTCGCACCTGTGTCCCTCCCAGGATCTCCTCTTCATCAGAGCGGTTCTAGACTCGGCACAGTTTTGGGTTTATCCTCCCGAACAGCGGGTTCGGGATATTCAGGCTCTGATTCCGATCTTTAAGCCATTATCCCGAGTCTCGGTCAGGTTGACGCTGCGGCTTCTGGGGCTGATGGCCTCCTGCATCCTTCTGGTGCATCACGCCCGGTGGCGGATGCGGGCTCTGCAGTGGGACCTGAAGTTTCAGTGGGCCCAGCATCAGGGCAACTTGTCCGACAACGTCTTGATCTCGGAGGGCACTGCAGTGGTGGCTCACGGACCGCGATTGGTTCAGCGGCAGATCCCTCTCCCTACCCCAACCGAAGCACGTAGTTGTGACGGACGCGTCCCTCCAGGGCTGGGGGCCCACATGCGAGAGGCAGAGATCAGAAGACTCTGGTCTCCGGCGGAGTCCGGGCTCCATATCAACCTTCTGGAGCTGCGGGCGATCCGGCTTGCACTGAAGGCATTCCTCCCCTCTGTCCGGGGGAGTGTAGTGCAGGTGTTCACGGACAACACCACCGCCATGTGGTACTACAACAAACAGGGTGGGGTGGGGTCGTGGACCCTACGCCAGGAGGCTCTGCGCCTCTGGCAGTGGCTGGAACATCAGGGCGTGACCCTGGTGGTTCAACACCTGGCAGATTCCCTGAACGCCAAGGCGGACTAACTCAGCCGTCGGTGCATGATGGATCACGAATTTCGTCTGAACTCGGACGTGGCGCAAGGTCCCTTTCAACAGTGGGGAGAGCCTTGGTTAGATCTATTCGCCACAGAAGAGAACGCACAATGTCATCAGTTCTGCGCGTTGGAATTTCCAAGGCAGCACTCGCTCGGAGACGCTTCTCATCGCGAGTGGAGTTGCGGTCTGTTGTACGCCTTTCCGCTTATACCACTTCTGCCCAGAGTGCTGAAGAAGATCAGGCGCGACCGGGCCCAAGTCATCCTTGTGGCTCCGGAGTGGGCACGAAGATACTGGTATCCCGAGCTACACAGCATGTCAGTTGATTACCCGATTTGTCTGCCTCTTCAGGAGGACGTTCTGTCGCAGTAGCAGGGGACGGTCCTCCACCTGAACCTGTCCAGCCTCCACCTCCACGCGTGGAGATTGAGCGGCGACAGTTGAGGCCTGAAGTCTGTGATGTTATTCTGGCAGCCAGGCGTCCCTCCACAAAATCGGTATACGCCTGCAGGTGGAACAAATTTGTGGCATGGTGCACAGCAAAGGCTGTGGATCCACTCTCTGCCCCTCTGTCTGAGGTTTTCCTCTTTCTTCTTTCTCTTGCCCAGCAGGGCTCTGCTCTGGGCACTATCAAGGGCTACCTCTCTGCCATTTCCGCCTTCTTAAGGCTACCTGATCAGCCCTCTTTGTTCAAGTCCCCAGTTGTAAATAGATTCTTGAAGGGCGTCACTCATATGTTCCCTCCTGTTCCTTTCGTGATGCCTCAGTGGGACTTGAACCTAGTTCTGACTTATCTGATGTGCGCCCCCTTCGAGCCACTTCATAACTGTCCTCTTCCTCTTCTTACCCTTAAGACTGCATTCCTTGTTGCCATCACCTCTGCCAGGAGAGTGAGTGAGCTCCAGGCCCTTTCTTCTAAACCTCCTTTCCATTCTGTCCATCCGGACAAAGTTGTGTTGCGGACGCGACCCTCTTTCCTGCCCAAGGTAGCCACAGCCTTCCACATCGGGCAGTCCATCACCTTGCCCACCTTCTTTCCGCCTCCTCATCCCTCGAAAGAGGCAGAGAGGCTCCACCGTCTGGACCTAAAACGTGCGCTCTCATTCTATCTGGATCGCACACGCCAGTTCCGGGTGGATGACCAACTCTTTGTTGGTTACGTGGGCACTAAGAAGGGTCGGGCGGTGCACAAACGAACCATCTCTCGGTGGGTCATCTTGTGCATCAAGATTTGCTACTCTTTGGCGAGGAAGGAGCCTCCTGTTGGGCTGAGGGCCCATTCTACTCGGGCCACGGTGGCTACCACTGCCCTGGGTCGTGGAGTCCCCTTGCAGGACATCTGTCAGGCAGCTACGTGGGCCTCGCTGCACACGTTCGCAAGACACTACTGCCTGGACAGCCAAGCCCGGAGAGATGGATTTTTCAGCCGTTCCGTTCTCCAGGACTTTCTGGTGTGATCATTGGTTCGCAGACCCACCACCGGGGTTGGTATTGCTGGGGTATCTATCTAAGGTAAGGAATCTAATACTAACCTGTTTCTTTCAGATGCACAAGTTACTTACCTTCGGTAACAATATATCTGTAAGAAACAGTAGTTAGTATTAGATTCCTTACAGCCCCGCCCATGCTCCCCCTTCTGCGAACCGATATCTAGGGTTAAGGTCATCCCCTTTCAGGGCCCTAGTTTTATGGCACCAGTGTTGGTTTTTATCATGGCTCTGCGTTTGCTGGCGCGGAAAAGCTGTGTATAAGAACTGACGTCAGCGCGCAAGGGCGCCGTCTAAGTACTCCGACGACGTCATCCTGGCACCAAGGACACGGAGCCACAGACGACGCATGCCGACACGTAGGGGGTACTGCTACGCAAAATTTTCCGGATCCAGTCGGACGCCTGGGGATAGCCTAAGGTAAGGAATCTAATACTAACTACTGTTTCTTACAGATAATCGTTACCGAAGGTAAGTAACGTGTGCATTGTGCAGGGGCCGGAAGCAAACGGGGGTCTCCCATATCATCATGTTGGTGACTGTTTGAAATGGGATTTCTGGTTGGCTAAGGCTTGCGCCAAAGCCATGCAGAAACCACCACTCTAGTCAGGGCAAAGGAGTTACACGCTGAAGATAACCCTTGCTCACCCCCTTGGTAGCTTGGCACGAGCAGTCAGGCTTATCCCAGAGGCAAGGTGTAAAGCGTTTGCGCATCACACACACCGCAGCAACACACTAGACACACCACAAAAGAAACTCCACACAAGGTCATATATAAAAATAGCCTTTGTATTATCCTAAACACATTAGAATAGTACACAATATACACTGTATACACTGTGCCAACTGGCACTAGGCAGTATTTACAGGGGGTATATACACATGACAGAGCTAATTGGGCCACTGTCAGAACCATCACAAAGCACACATAGTAAATGTAGAACACAACCAATAATTACTGGCAAAATACTGTACTCCGCATTATATCCTGCAACATAAATCACTCTATGCAATAAGTGTCACATTAGGCGTAAAACACATTATGCGCCAACTTCATAAGCATAAACACATTATACAATCCGCATCACCAGCATAAGCACAGTATACCCTAATCTCATTAGCATAGACGCATTAGGACTCACCAGCATAAACACATTATGCAATAACCTCATAAGCATAAACATCATAGGCATAAATCATGGTGCATAAATCACATTTGTCAGAGGCACCACATAAAACACATTAGGTCCTGGCGCCCTACCAACCTACCACCGACCCCCTGGCCAACTGGCCTTCTCTCTGGGGCGCAAATGCCCTATGTCCAAAATGTCAGGGCTTGGCTGCCAATGCAGCAACATCAAAGGGCGTGCAATGCGCTGGGGCAGGGCAGGATTGTACCCCACTCCTTTCTCATCAAAAGAACCAAAATGCCCACAAAGAAATATTAGCGCTGGCCCTACTGTGCCTCCTGGGTCCCCTCTGGGACTCTCCAACAAATGTGCCCCACATTGCAGCTGCCCGTGTTGGTGCGGTGCAGCTGGGGAAAATAAACAAGCACTGGAACCACTTTGCCGCCTGAGCCCTACTCCGGGACTCTATAAAAACAAAAGTGCCCCCCTTGGTGCAGCTGCCCGCAACGGCGGTGCAGCTGTGAGGGGAATGAGCAGCGGTGCTCTGGAGCACCGCTCTGGGGCTCTTTCTACCAAACTGCCCCCAACGTTGGAGCGGCCCACTCAGAGCAACAGGCACCGACAATGTGCCTCGAACGGGGGGCCCTCCTGGTACAGCTTCCCATGCAGCCCCCCACTCACTGGGACTCCGTAGGCCAAAATGAAGGGGGGTGCCATTGTAGGCACCAACAACAGTCAGGCTGCGGTCCCACTCACCGGGGCTGCTGCTCGGGGACTCCGTCTCCTCTTCTGGCGGCAAGCGGGTCTCCCACAGCTCACGGGGGCACCGCTCAGGAAGACGCAGACTTCGGGACTTCTTCCAGACTTCGGGACTTCTTCCCAACCCTCCGGACTTCCTCACAGCTGCGACTCCGCCCACTGTCGGGCACCCGCTATTGGCACCACAATGCGGGGTGGGCACCCATTGTTAAAATAGGCATAAAGCGGGGTGGGCACCCATTCTTCAAAGGTGCATGAGAGCTGGGTGGGCTCCCTCTCCGATCAGCAGAAATGCGGGGGAATCCCCACGTATGGATTCTCTCTTAATGGGCTGCAGCTCCGCGCTGCAAAGCCCTCGCTCTTCTCTGGGGCAATCAAAGTCAGAGCGCCCATAGGGCCCTGGATTTCCAGAAAAGGTCCAAGGGGCACAGCTTGGCCCAGAGAGGCCAGCACACAGGGCCCTCCAGCAAGGAGGCCAGCCCTCATGGCTTTTCCTCCAGCGCCCCCAGTAGCAGCAAGCCCGGTAAGTACAGGAACAGCACAACTTTCATAGGGTCACAGCCCCTATATTTATATTACATCTTCGCTTTGTCTGCCCTGGCACGGGGCTTGGGGGAACCAGCCAAAACTGGTTCAGGGGGGAATTGGAGCACTTTGTTTACAAGGCTCCTCTTCCCCTTTGTCAGGTGAGGGCTCGTCATCAGACACACCACAGGGGGCGCAGCCAGCATTGTACAGGCTAGGCATAGACCTATTCAAGGACCAGGGACTTCTCCTTTCACTATTCCGAATGCAAATGTCCCATTCATCCTAGTGCTGACTCACCCTGCCCCACCGGGAGCCGCACACACCTAACCATCCCCTGTCACTCAAAAGCCAGACATGCAATTCACATCAGGCAGACAGACGCATAGCACACAGAAATGCCAACTTCTAAAAGTGGCATTTCTAAAATAGTTATTATAAATCTGCGCACACCATTGCGTAGCATTTATTATTACCATTCCAAGTATACCAAACTTGACCATGCTGCTCCTCTCATTTTAGAAATTACCACTGAAACACTTATCAGGAAATCCCCAGTTCATTCCTATCCAAGGGCAGCCTCACAGTAGTGAGAAACCAAAATGGTTGTGTGTCACTACCAGGACATGTCACACACTTAAGGTACATGTCCTACCTTTTACTTTCAATGCACCCTGCCCATAGGGCTAGCTAGGGCTTACCTTAGGGGTGACTGATATGCAGTAAAAAGAGGGGTCAAAGACATGGCACACACTTTAGGTGCCATGTCACAGCGGCAGTAACCCTTCGCGCACGAGCCCTGTAATTGGCAGAGGCCTGAGGTTTGAAAGGCTACCTTGGTTGGTGGGGCAATCAGCGCTGCAAGCCCACCAGGAGCAATTAATTTACCAGCCCTGGGTATATGAGATACCACTTTACGAAGGACTGACACGTAAATTAAATAGGCCAAACAAGTGTAGACCAATCTTACCATATTCAAGATAGAGAGCACACGCACTTCCCACTGGACAGCTGTGCTAAAGTGCCCAGAGTTCTAAAACCACAAACAACATGTCAGAAAAAAGGCTAGGAGAAAGGCAAAAAGTTTAGGGATGACCCTGCAAACAAGCATTTACAATGCAATGGTTTCGCCTTTTGAAAAGTTTGAGCTATTGGCATTGTAAATGACAAAGTTCGTATTTATGTGTTGGTTTTGAAAACAGATAAATAAATGGCATTGTCATTTACAATGCCAATAGTTTAATCTCTGGCAAATGCCACACAAAAACACACAGACCCACACACACACACAGACCCACACACACCAACAGAGCCCCACACACACACACACACAGAGCCACACACAAAGAGCCACACACACACAGACCCACACACACAGACCCACACACACACAGACCCACACACACACAGACCCACACACACAGCCACACCCAGAGCCACACACACACAGACCCACACACACAGACCCACACACACAGAGCCACACCCAGAGCCACACACACCCAAAACCACACACACACACACACACCCAGAGCCACACATACCCACCCAGAGCCACACACACCCACCCAGAGCCACACACACCCACCCAGAGCCACACCCACCCACCCAGAGCCACACACACCCACCCAAAGCCACACACACACACCCAAAGCCACACACACACTCAGGAGAGCAAGCACAGCGAGGGGGCAGGGAAGCAAGCACAGCGAGGGGGCAGGGAAGCAAGCACAGCGAGGGGGCAGGGAAGCAAGCACAGCCAGATGGCAGGGAAGCAAGCACAGCCAGGTGGCAGGGAAGCAAGCACAGCCAGGTGGCAGGGGAGAAAGCACAGCCAGGGGGCAGGGAAGCAAGCACGGGCAGGGAAGCAAGCACAGCCAGGGGGCAGGGAAGCAAGCACAGCCAGGGGGCAGGGAAGCCAGCACAGCCAGGAGCAGGGAAGCAAGCACAGCCAGGGGGCAGGGGAGCAAGCACAGCCAGGGGGCAGGGGAGCAAGCACAGCCAGGGGGCAGGGGAGCAAGCACAGCCAGGGGGCAGGGAAGCAAGCACAGGGCTGCAAAGGGGTGGTGCTGTGTAAAAACATACACAAGTTAGCCCTTTGCATTAAAGGAGCAGATTAGTAAAATTACATTTAGATTTGGGGCTACATCGAGGCACAGGGCTACAAAGGGGTGGTGCTGTATAAAACACATACAAGTTAGCCCTTTGCATTAAAGGAGCAGATTAGTAAAATCACATTTTTGCACACAAATTAGGTAGTCGAGGTTGCATTGTACCGGTGACATCAAGGCTCAGAGGCGGACCCTTCAGCATGTTTGCAGATTCTGTTCAGTGCAGCCTTAGGCAGGCCAGCAGTGATGTTAAAACCAAAAATATGAGTGCCTGGTAGGTAGTACTCCCCATTAGTGCTTATACTGCTGAGGTCATGTGAAAGCAAGTTGAGAGTGGACTTGCTTCCACTTGAATTATGCAATTAATGAATGTGCACACATCTTAAACCACAGGAAAAAAAAAAGGGGGGTCTCTACCTAGGAGCAAGTTGACAATTTGAAAATATAATTAATTTGCACAGGGATGATCTGGGAATCTGACGCAGTGACGACATGTGTGGTCTATGCAACCAGGATTCACGACTCCAGGAAAGGGCCCCATCTGCCGAAGGAGCCTCACGTTCCTATTAAACATTTATGCCAGCACTGTGAACACTTATCGGGGACGACTTTGTAGCCTTGCCCACTCTTGGAAATAGGCACTGTTAGGATCTTCAGCATGAAGGTGCCCACAGCTGGGTCTAGAGAGCCAGCAGTTTGAAACACTGGACATCAAAGGCCAATGGGGGTTTAAAGGAGTGACGGGAGAGGGAACCGATTTGCGGACGGAGCAAGCATAGACAGGAGGGAGGAGGTGGGGGGAAAAGGTTTTAAACGCACACATGCGCTATCATGCTTTTTTCCGATGTAAATTAATATTTAAATATAAAGGGAAGCACAATGTCTTTTAGCTGTCACAAAAGCATAAGGGGAAACATGATGGCATTTAAAAGTAACAAAACCACAAAGTACCACCCCCCACTAAAAAAAGTGAAGCTTGTACAAACAGTAGCAGGAAAGAAAGAAAATAGTGTTTCCCAAATGAACAGATAAGCACGGGAGGGGGGATGGGCTCACGGACAGCGGGAGGGGGGACGGGCACAGGGACAGCGGGAGGGGGGACGAGGGTCTCTACCTAGGAGCAACAAAACCACGAAGTACCACCCCCCACTAAAAAAAGTGAAGCTTGTACAAACAGTAGCAGGAAAGAAAGAAAATAGTGTTTCCCAAATGAACAGATAAGCACGGGAGGGGGCACAGCCTGGTTGCATTGATGCAAGACTGGGCATTATTTTTAATGCACATTTTCCCTTTGTTAACATAAACTGTTTCCCCATGCAAACAAGGAAGGAAACTATCACATATAAAATACTTTTTTTACAAAGGTATTCCGTTTTTTGTGGCAGTCTCAGTATGATTATAGTGCGTACTCGTATAGGAGCGCTTGATTCTGCTTAGTTACGTTTTGATGAGGACCAGTTGGTTAAAGAAAGTTAATGGAACACACTTGCTCCATCTTGATTAGCAGGTCTTCCTCTTGTCTCTACTGCATTCAAATGAGAGCAAACAGGCTCTTATCGTTCTCATCCCACCCCTTCCAGTTCCAGGTCCGGCATTAATTAATTTATGTCACTGGATGAAACCAGACTTTAAGTAAGAGGAGATAAATGCTGAGGGGAGACAGGAGGAGGAGGAATCCTGAAATAAAATTATGATTCTATAAACTAGCCTGTTGTTGTTTTTAGAATCCGTACACAAACATTCATCACAAGTAGCCTGGCACAGGCAATTTGTCTGCGTCCTGCCTGTCCCTCACCACCAATAAGGACAACATTTGAAGACAGAAATATACATTTGAAGACGTTTGCTGTCTTGCTCTTATCGTTGTGTCACATAAATGTGTGACAAGTACCTGATATTTTCAGTAACGTGCAAGGGTGTGCACAGAGTGCGGTTAATTAGGGTGGAAGTCTTGGACCTTCAGTATTTGTTTCCATGCCATGCCAGCCTGAAGAGTTGTGAATCACTCGCTACGCTAGCTCCCCGTAGTGCAGTACGACATTAATTTTACGCCCTACCACTTTCAAATGTCACCAGCCACCTCTGTTGGCAAGTGCAGAGGTTTGACTTGTGCTACTCGAGAGGACAGGTGGGATGAGATCTGAAGGTGTTTGTGCCCAGAAGTTGGGGCAGCGTTTGGTGGAAACAAGTGTCCAGACTCGTGTTGCATCGTGCCGGCAGAGGCCGTGCTTGTGGCGATGCGGGAGGGTTGGAATGGCTGTGCAGGGAGGGGCTGGGAGGGCCTGCCAGTCGCCCTATCGCGTGCATCCTCCCATCCCGCCGGGGCGAGGTGTGAAGCAGCAGCCTGTGGGTCCCCGCACAGGCGATTCCCACGCTGAACTATGCCGCCTTGGCGTAGCGATGTGTGGCGTGAGTTGGAATGGAATTTTTTATTGTCCGTGTTGACTTTCCTTGATGGAGGCGGTTTGTTCCTCAATCCAGCGACCTTGAGGCCAAAGCAAACAGAGCCAGGATAATAACAAGTCGATTTGGCGTAACGATCAGAGCTGCCGACTCTGGCGTATCGGCGTCTGCTCAACACTGTGATTCTGGGCAAAACACTTAATCTGTGCCTAAAATGAATGTGTCCATCTGTAATGTAACAATACCTTCGGGTTGAGTTTGCGCTATATAAAACTGCAAAAGAAAAAAAAACATGATGGCTCATGTGACTTCGCTCTCTCTGTACTTTCCTCTATTTCTCCAGAGCTGGGAGGTCCTCTGCCTCTTCACCAAAAAGTGCAACCGCTGCTTCTCACCCAATGCAGAAATAAAGAGGACGCCTGCTCCAAGGCACAGTCACCAAACACGATCTGCCTAGACCCTGTGTGTGCTTCCCCCATCCAAGGACAGAGTAAGAAACACGGTTGCTGAAAAAACAAACACTGGGTTTTGAGCGAAGTGTTCACACTTGACTTTTTATCCTTCCACTAAGGCGCCCAGACCCTGATACAGTACAGAACTAGTTACAGTAGTTGAAAAGTATGCCGGAGACACGGACAGCGGGAGGGAGGTCGGTAACTGGCACATGGACAGCGGGATGGGGGGCGGGGGAAGACAGGACAGCAAGCACTCACCAAGGACGACTTCTTTCGGCGGGGAATGACCAAAAAAAACCTCCCCAAAAAAAATAATAAACACGCCCACAGCCGCATGACGTAGCGAAAAGCCTAAAAATCGCCAGAACGCCCACGAATCTGCTCGCAGAATGACGAGCAGATCTCTCTTCCAATGGATAGCCTCCATTTATGGAGCTAGCCAATGGAAAGAGAGGGCGGAACAAAGCCACACAGTGTAAGTCATTAGATTTCGTCCAACAGTGACTAATAAGCCTGTTGTCCCTGGAGCAGTACGCCTCCCTGCTAATACTTTTGGCATTCAGGGGAATACCTTCGAGTTTTTCAAAAGAATATTACAGACCAATCTCATGGTATTTCCACCTTAAATATTGGAACCATGGAATCTTTCAAACATTCAACACACAGAAAGAAGTAAGGCTGCTGAAATAGCAATTTTTATCAAGTGACAATCAAAGGTAAAAGTGGAGCAAAGTGCCATACTTTGTAAAAACTGCCTTCACCCACAACAAATTGTGGCATGCTTCATCATAGGACTGGTGCGACGCCTCAGCGCAGACCAACGCTTGAGGTGGAGCAATAGGGTGGGGCGAACAATACAAACCACAGAAAAGGAAAAGGATTGAAGAAAAAATAAGTGCATATTATAAGTCTCAAACTAACTAAGGGATATCCTCATAATAGTTTTATTAATAGATTCCCTTGTTAGAATTAAAAGGTAACTCCCTACCAAAGGATGGTGGTGAAGTGAATGTATTAGGCACCCAACACCCCTCCGTTCTAAATAAAGGTCGACATGTTTCTGCCGGAATACATATCTCTACTGGCATTCATCAGGACTGTCGGATCTATGCTAAATCCCTTACTGTCAATATACCTATAGTATGTCAGATTACTCCACCTAAAAATTGTGGAAATGTGGTTGGTCCAGTAATCACACTCCTAATGGGATCTTTAAATGGAAAGAATAAGAAATACAAGTAAAGAGAATTCTTGTATAAGTGGATAGACATGCATAAAAATTATGAAACAAGTGGCTAAGTGCTATATTTGCTACCTTTATATATTTATAACCCTTTAGGTGTGAAGCAGCCTTAATAATCGTTATTACGTCACCACTAGTGTGGAAGCAATGCCCTTTCTTGCTAATGATTTCACTAATTCAAATTTCAAAAAAAGAAAAAAATGTGTGCCTATGTTAAAAAAGGTATGAACACACCTACTCGTACACTGCAGGAAATCATGCCTACAACTGTAATCCTGCCATGACCTTTGCGCTAAGCGCTCAGGTACCTATGTCCAAACACTCGGTGTGTCTTACAGCGTTTCAAAATGTGTATCGCTAGAACTGGCATGAGGGAAGACGGCTACCCCCTGTAGTCACACACTGGTTGGAGAAATGATTTTTAATTAGACAGCGTTAGATTAAGGCAAAGCTTATTCTCGCACCTACCACACACATCCTGTACCACACCAAACCAAACGGTCTAGCGGGGTCTGCCCATGCCCCAGGTTCGGTACAGCCTTCATGGTTTCTCACAGCCCTTGGTATTACCAACAGGCCCCTTTTTAATATCGCGTTCACTCACTGCTGCCATTTACTGTATGCCCATGCTCAAGCCTCCCATTCCCCTCCTTTCGTCATCAAGGGTGGTGCGCCTCCACTCTGTGGTTCCTCCTGGTGCCATGTAGGTACCTGGACTAGGACAGCGAGGACCCACGTATGCATCCTGACTTCCCTTCACATGTGTTTGTATGACGTCACCACGGCGGTGCGTCTACACGCTGAAGAGAGCTAGACTGCTCACAAAAACTGATGGCAGGTCACAGTAGGTAGAGCGCGCAATAAAATACATCAGTATCTCAATGCCATAATTATAATTATAACACAATGAGGGTAAATTAGGGGACTATTTAAACCAAGATGGACTATTGGCATAGTGTTCAATATAGTCACTCTCCTAACAACAAATATAGAATATCGCTAATAGCCCATATGTGCGGCGTGACAGAGGATGTTACTAGTAGTCATGAGGACATTGTACTGCAGCATTCATTGGATGACATTACACATAAGCTACCGAGGGTATAGTCAGACCCCCCAGGATATAGCGGCATGGATTAGCAAATTTAGCGGCACAAATATGGAAATTTAGCGGCACAAATATGGAAATTTAGCGGCATTATTGCGGCACTTTATTTTACTCATAATCATTCATTCTCAGCCTTAAATCAATGGAAAATGTTTTAGCAGAGTATTCTGCTTTGAAATAGGAAACCTGGGATATGGAACAGAGTTGATCAGACAATAGTGTCCATTAGGAGAACCACAGTGAATGCCATGGGGTCTCTGCAAATTTTCAAACCTTCCCTTCAAAGAGGCGGCATCCCAGAGAGACTGAGGCAGGGTAAGCTACTTTGCATCCTTCAAACTTACAGGAAGTCAGTACACCCGCACTGCACAGTATCAGCAACCCCAACAGTTACACTTATTTTCTCAAGGCAGGAGCTAGTCTAGGGGTAGCGCTTCTTGAAGAGGAGCCTGACAGTCATCCAAATGACTCTTTGTTGCCCAGCACCCACAATCCTTATAGGGGGGTAATACAGGGCTTCCTAAGCATCTGGGCGTTCATAAGAGACAAATGGATGCTGCATTTATTACGACATGGGTATTGTATTGAGTTTATTAAAAAAAAGAGAAAAAAAACTTCAATACCATCAGTACAAGAAAGATTCAGAAGGGATCAGATGCAAGTTCTGCAAACGGAGGTCTTAGAACTTGTAAAGAAAGATTCAATGGAAATACTTCCGCATACGTGAGAGAAATGCACAAGTGTGCTCTGTTTGCTTATCCCAATACAAGATCTAACTGTGTGGCCAATACTACACCTGCAGTTTGTAACTGAGTTTATCAAAACCCGAAGCAGCTCTGCAGGAAGTCAGACCTTTACTGGTAGGAGGGACTGCCTAGCAATTGTAATTTAATGCTGCAAAGAATTAAATCAGATCCTTAATCTTTTATGCTCATCTACTTGTAATTTGTTTTGTATTTGTCGAAACATTTGAGGGTCTTGTAATATAACATGCCTCTTAATGTCAAGGATCCTCCACTTTTCTTTTTCCCAAACGTATTATCCTTTAGAGGTTGAGTAACATTTGCATTATGAGGAACTGGTGGTAGTGGTGACAGGGCTATGCCGAGATTCAATTTAATTAGCTGTCATCTGTTTCCCTCGTATTGTTCTTGTGACCCTTCTTATGCATGCATTTCTTGGCTGCTTTGCATGAGAAGGCATATTGTATGCTATTTCTGAATTATTTTCAACTTTTACGTCATTCTGGCAGCACGTTCTGCCGATGGTTCGGGTGCTCCATCTCTTGGTTGGTAACATAGCTCTTTCTGACCAGCTAGTCTACTTCTCATTATTAATGAACTTGGGTCCATTTCGCGGGCACTTTTGTGAAAATCGTGGCATTTTTACAAAAGTGCAGATTTCACGGGCACTTTTGTAAAAATCGCGGCATTTTTACAAAAGTGCAGATTTCGTGGCGAAATCGCGATATCGTGAAATCCTGGAGGGTCTGTATAGAGGTTGTTGTTCAGCCCTACACAACCTGCGTAACGCATAAAACATAACTCCCTATAATGTTTAGTGGGTAAGATAGTGTGATATTGTATGTGATATTCCCCAGAGTGTAAGAATGTAGGACTATACATCGTGCTGTGGTCACTGACTGTTGTTTAGCTGTTATATAAGAGGCACCAGTAGGATCAAATACACAGCTCTCCGTACCTCCTATGTACAGGAAAACCACCTTTTGCGAACCCCACAGGACTAGTGAGTGTTGACAGCATTCTCGTGTTCCCTAGATCAGGGCCTGCCCAAGGAGGTCCATGGGATGTCGTCATTAAGGCCAATCTCATGGCTACATAGCCTTTAAACCCATTTCTGTTCACGCAGGAACAAGGTCCGGCTAGAGTCCCTTGTGTTAGGTGGAATGTAGGGTTTGTCTAATAACGTCCAGTATAGATCCTCCACCGTGTGTCTCATCTCTGCATTATGAGTTGTGTTGTTGTCCTTTCACAGCCGATGTTACTCCTGTGTTCCATCAGTAAGGTGCTATCCTCCTCCCCCTTGTTTTGTGTTGAGCCATCTGTAAAACATTGTCAGATTTTAGGCAGTCTTTGATAACATCACGTGAACATTTTAAATCTTCTGAGGTCCATATCTTAGCCCTAGGAGCAACGGGGCACTGCCTAAACAGTCTTCTATAAATTCTAGGCCAAGTTCCATCTGGCAGAATAGGGTAGGAGCGCTTTTCGGGGGCATAAAATCGGTAAAAGCATTGAGATTTCTGCAAACTGATGGCTGTCCTAGCTAGTAAAACCGTGTCATTTTCATAAGATAAAAGCAGGACAGGTTTATTGCCAATTTTGGAAAAGTCAAGTTCCTTACTTAACAAGAAGGCCTCCAGCCCATTTGTATGAATTAAAAACAGGAAGGGTCTAGGTTGCATCCTTGCCTGACTCCCTCCGTATAAATAATTGGATGAGTTTTCTCCCCTTTACTGCCATATCTTATTGTGACTGTGGTACTGGAGTGAAGCCTGCGGAGTAGGGTTACTAACGCTTTTTCCACACCCATGCCTTCCAGCATAGCCCATAACTTATCTCGGTTGACATTGTCAAAAACACTAGATAGGTCCATGAAGGCCAGATGAATAGAGCTCTTCATGGACCTAACTTGCTTGTTGATAAGTAGAGATAAATTAAGACATTGTTCAGTTGTGCCCCACCCTCTCCTAAAGCCATTTTGAGTGTTGGACATAATCCCATTATCTAATGCCCATTCATCCAAGCATGCCAGGAAGATCCTGTCCAGAACCTTAGCCATGGCATCTTTCAGTGAAATAGGCCTATACCATGCTGGGTCACTTCTTGCGCCTTTTTTGAAGACTGGGACCACTATTGCTTCCTTCCATGATAAGGGCAATGGCTCAGTAAGAGCTGCTTTGAAGACATTAGTAAGTAAAGGAGCCCACAGCTTAAATTTATTTTTAAAAAGGCAATCGGGCCAGGGGCTTTCAAACAAATGCCCTATGATAGAGCAACCTGCACCACCTGGTCCCCTGTAATGGATAGACTTAGTTCGGAGGCTAAAGTTAGGTCAATAGCTATTTCCCCTATTTCATCCTCTTGCCCCTTATGTAATTGATTAGAAATACCTGAAAAATGAGCTTCCCAAGTTTTACCTAAGATCAGTAAGTCCGTCTGCCTCATCTCTTCGGTAAACAATGGGTGATTGATAATTTCCCAGAATTTTTGGCATTTTTAAGTGAGCCAGCTTGTTCCAGGTCCTCCCACACCGTCTTCCTTAATTCTTTTTTCCTTTATTCAATCACCTATTTGTATTTATTCCTTGTGTCTTTTATTAGCTCCCTGTCACAGGGGTATTACTTAGTGCACTTTTCTTGTGGGCTTTGTATCATTTTGCATTAAACCATCGCGCCTCTCACGTGGTGTGGCTCTGCCCGGCCCTGGAACCCTTCTGGAGCGGGGTGGAGAGGGAGCTCACGGGGGTGATGGGTTGGGAGATTCCGCATGACCCGAAACGTTTGCTCCTGGGAGTGTTTGATGGCCTGGATGGCTCTCGGGCCGATAAGTGTCTCCTGGGCCCGGCACTGGCGGTGGCGAAGCGAGACATTGCAGCTAAGTGGTCGCAGAGGGAAGCGCCAACCTTGCCGAAATGGAGGAGAGGGGTGGACTGGTGTGGGACTCAGGAAGAGGCCGTTTTTGTGGCACGGGGCTGCCCAGAACTCTCTAATAAAATATGGGGCGAGTGGTTTGGGGTCCTCCCGCCGTGAAGACTCTGCTGTTCGGCTGTGACCGCTGGGAACCAGTGATTTATTCTGTTCATGCTACCCTGATGTGGGATGTCAAGTTGGGGACTCGGAGGTGTTTAATGGAAATATGTGACTTGTGGCAAATGAATTTTCTTGTGTTTAAAATTTGAATAAAAATTGATTTAAAAAAAAAAAAAAAACATCACGCCTCAAGCTTTTGCATTTGGGTGCCCGTCTTGGTTAGCCTCTGCACTCCATTTTTTTTTTTTTTTTTTTGGGGCGTTCAAACTGCTTTTATTGAATAACATAGACAGTACACAGCATCCAATGCCTACAACCCTGAGGCCAGCAGCGTGGAATGCAGTCAGTGCATAAAATCATGAGAGGCGTAATACAGCTATTGGACCGGCATCCCGGGGGCCCGATAGCGTAGTTTAGCACCGTGCTATGAGTGTCCGATAGCTAGTACAGAAGATATATGCCATAAGAGCAACAGCAGTAGAACATAGTTTTATGGATTTTTTGTTTAGTTGTATTCCTTTGAAACAGTCCCCAACTTTGAACAAACCTGTGAGGTCTCGTAGACACACTCGGGAGTTAAATCCTAATACAAATATATAGCAGTACATAGCAAGAGTCTTCTAGGGCAATGGGTCGACACACGCTAGTTGCAGCAGTGCCTGTGCATCTGACGGATAGGGGTGAAGTGTGGTGCCATAGTGCAGTGCCGGGCCTAAAAAAAAAGAATAAAGAAACAAGGAAAGTGCATGGAAGAGTCAAGGTAGTAGAAAGTATATGTCAGGTAGGGATTTGGGTATGAGTGTTGCGTGTGAAGTGTCAATGTAAATACCACAGCGAAAATGCCTTGCCATTTTGCGTACAGTAGGGCAGTATACGGAGCAGTAAGTCAGTTTGAAAGGCTGGGTTTGGTGTGTGTGTCTACAAGTAGCAATCTATAGCCTCGGGTGTATTCAGCGTAGTTGGTCATTAACAGCCCCTCCCTCGGGAATATCATTGTCATCCGCCTGGGCATGCAAATAGCCAACCAACGGGCTCCAAATATCCTTGGGTCGGCTAGAGATCGGTAGGAGTTCGGTAAATGTGATGTGCTGTTTCTGGCCGTATGTCATATCCGCCAGCCACTCCTTAAATTTAGGGGCTCTGCCTCTGCCCCATCGGCATGCCACTCGGCGTTTCGCCAAAAGCAGTGCCATATCCACAAATTTTCTGCAGGTTTTGGAGATATGGGGCGTGTGTCCCAGCAGTACGATGAGTGGCTCTGCCTCAATGGCTACAGTGGTCATGGCTGTAAGAGCGTCTACCACTTGCTGCCAATATAAGCGGACAGAAGGGCATTCCCAAGCTAGGTGCAGGAAGCCCGCGTGTTCAGCATGGCAGCGCTCACATCTATCATCTTCGGCTAGGCGAAATCTGTGCTTTTTTACTGGGGTATAGTATAATTGGTGCAGGAATTTGTAGTGTATGATCTTAAATCTGCTGCCAGCCGATATCCGGGCCGTCAAGGCACAACAGTATTGCCAGTGGTCGTCAGTGAGTTCCGTGGCTAGGTCAGCACTCCAGCGCGTCCGAGCCCCCGCCTCAGGTAGCGAGGCGACAGTTCTGAGTTGGCGATGAAGACCAGCAACCAGGTGTGCCCCTTCCCACGCGCATAGCAGAAAGTGGAGGGGGGGAAGGTCTCAGGTTCCCCAGGGAACGCAGGGAGGATGTCCTTCATGCCCTGACGGAGGCGCATGTAGTAAAAAACATCCAGAGGGGTACGTCCGTGGGAGGCGAAAAACTCATCTGCGGATTTGAATTTACCGTTCATGAAAAGGTTGCCCCATGAGGTGACCTGCAATCGTTCGCAGAGCAGTCGAAACCCTCGTTCTTGCAATAGGGCAAGGTTCGGATGAAACGTAAACGGCATTCTGGGAGAGTATGGCAGGCAACAGGACATCCTCTTGGCTATGCGACGCCATGCATCGAGTGTGCAGGAGACTGAGGTGTTCGGCGTCTGTATGAGTGACTCTGGGCAGAGAATCAGACCATTAAGTGGAATGGGATGCACTATCCAGTCCTCTACCGCTAGCTGAGGCATGAAGGGTGTAGGGACTAGCCAGTGGTATGCATAATGTGCTTGCGCGCATAAATAATAGGCCTCGAAGTCAGGAACATCAAAGCCTCCAACCTCGCAGGGCCGGGTCAGCGTGGGCCACTTCAGTCGTGGGTTCTTGCCCCCCCAGAACAGCCAACAAAGTTCAGATTTCAAGGTTTTAAAGAAGAACGTGCCCGGATAGTACGGGATGTTGAGGAAGAGATATAGAAACTGAGGTAGGACTACCATTTTGATGAGGGACGCACGGCCAACCATGGAGAGTGGCAGTGTGATCCAACGGTCGACTGTGGCTGTGAGTTTAGTGATAGCAACCCCATAATTGGCACGGAGCGTTTCCTCCATGTCACGGGAGATTTTTATTCCAAGGTAACGGAGGTCTGTCCGACACCACTCGAGTGGATAGTCAAGGGGAAAGTCAGTCACTGCATCAGTGAGTGGGAAGAATTGTGACTTGGACCAGTTTATGTGTATCCCCGACATCCTTCCAAACGCCACAAATTCTCGTAATAAAGGGTTGAGGTGGAGGTCCGGATACTTGACATAGAGGGTGATGTCGTCAGCATATAGGGACACATCAATTTGGCGCTGGAGGCATTGTACCGCGCCCGCTCTATGCAGCTGGCGTAACCTGCAGGCTAGGGGTTCCACCGCAATGGCAAAGAGGAGGGGGAACAGGGGGCACCCCTGGCGCCTACCCCTGGTGATGGCGATAGGGTTCGATAGATGACCATTGATAAGAACCCTAGCGTTGGGTTGAGTATAGAGTAACTGGACCCAGGAGATAAAGAGTTTAGGAAACCCCATGCTCGCCAGGACGGAGAACAAATAGGGCCATTTGACAGAGTCGAATGCCTTGGTGGCGTCTAGGACGACCGCGGCAACTGGTAAGTCGGAATGGACTGTACGGAGTAGGGAGAACAGGATGCGCAGGTTGTGAGAGGTTGAGCGACCGGGAACAAAGCCAGCCTGATCTGGTAATACAATCTTGGGCATGAGTAGGGATAGCCGGGTGGCCAAAACCTTCGCTAGAAGTTTAACGTCACAATTAAGGAGGGAGAGTGGACGGTACGAGCCGCAAGAGCCAGGGTCTTTACCCGGTTTCAAGAGTGAGGTAATAACTACTTCTCGCATGGAATAAGGAAGGATGCCATCAGCCAGCGACTCCTCATACACCTCTCGCAGAACCGGGGCCATGATGTCGATATATGTCTTGTAGAACTCAGCAGGAATGCCATCTAGTCCTGGTGCTTTGCCATTTTTCAGCGACATCATAATGGCTTCTCGGATCTCATCCGTCTCGAGGGGAGCGGCCAGGAAGGCCCTATCACCGTCGCTGAGCCAGCATAGCGCCACATCCCCTAGGAAAGCAGCATACGGCGCATCAGCCGAGGTGTCAGTGGTGTAAAGCATGCGGTAGTGGGATGTAAAGGCATCGAGTAGTTCATCTGAGTCCCTGATGATGCGGGTTTGGTCATCTGTAAGTTCTAGGATGATATTATGGTCCCTCGGGGCGCGCGTCAAGACCGCAAGTGCTCTCCCCGGTCTATCCCCTTCGCAATATTTTCTGGCCTGCCAGTGTTTCCCCCGGAATTTAGCCTCTCTATTAGCCTCCTCCTCGTACTGTGACAGCTTGTCTCGAAAGTCTGCATGAATGTCGGGATTGTCGTCATCTACCATACGTAGTTCTAATGCTCTGAGTTCCCTGTGTAGTGAGTGAATAGTGTTTTGTATATCTCGCAGGACCCCGAAGCTCTTGGAAATACAGTACCCCCGTATGGTGACCTTGAAGGCCTCCCAGATGCATTCGACCGAATCCACCGAACCCCTGTTCCTGGGAAAAAAGGCAGCAATTTCCTCCCCCAGCTCAGCACGAAACAAACTGTCGAGCAAGGCCATCGGCTGTAATCTCCAACTAGGCTTAGGGTTGTCCCACCCAGGGATGCGCATATGTAATAGGACAGGGCTATGGTCAGAGTACGTTCTTGGCAAGTGTGCAACCCCCAGGATCCCCGAGGTGACCTCCCTGGTGAGAAGAAAGTAGTCTAAACGTGACCACGTACCCGTGTGTGATATGAAGTGTGTACCTTCCCTTCGAATCGTATGTAGGTGTCTCCAAGCATCCACCAGGCCGCCCTCAGCAATGACACCCTCCAGAGCCTCCCTGGCCCTTGGTTTGTAATGGTGTGCTCCATCCGAGCGATCTAAATGAGGTGAAAGTGCCAGATTAAAGTCTCCACCCCATATGACATGGCGGGATCCTATATCCATAACCTTGCCCCAAAGTGTGGTAAAAAATGAAGGCATATCTGAGTTGGGAGCATAGCAGTTTATGAATGTAATTGTGACGTGGCCCAAGCGTCCCCATAGTAATGCATAGCGTCCCTCGCTGTCCAATAGGTCTCCGTATGTACGGAAGGACACTGTGCGTTTAAGCAGGATGGCTACCCCTCTAGCATACGTAGAATAGGAGAAGAATATACAGATACCAGCCCATTTACCCGCAAAAGTAGCTCCAACCGTTGGTGACAGGTGTGTTTCCTGTAGCATGGCAATGTGGACATTATGTCTGTTAAGATAGGCAATTACATCACGACACTTTCTAGCATTGTTAAGCCCTCTAACATTCCATGATATGCAGTTAAGTTGCGTATCAGACCCTAAGCCCGCCATCGGCATTCACATATCGAGACATCCCACCCCAGTGGTGGTGAGAGAGCATGTATTGTACTACTTAAAATAGGCAGTCGTCCATTGCCTTTCATGGCTTGAGTGTCTTCCTCGAGTGCGGTCTGAGTCTCCCCAAACAATCCCATCCCCCCTCCCACTACTGCATCCCAATCATGCCAGCAGCCGCCTATCCCCACCCTCCTCCCCCCATCCTTCCCCCCCTTTTCCCGTAACATTAACAATTCAACATAGTGCATGGGGAACACCCGAAAGGGAAACAACAACAAGGGCGCACAGCCACATCTCCCGCCAGCCAGCCTCCCAGTCTGTACCGCCCTCGGTGGAGGTTGGGGCAGGGAGAGTGGACTTTGGGATACATTACCATCGGCGAGTTCAAGTAGTCCAGATCAGTAGTGCAGGGTCTGTGTCTCCCACCCCCCGAAGCTAGGAGTGATGGTGGTCTCTTGGTGCAGTAAGTAAGCAGGACAATACGTGATCTCCCATTCACTGCTCCTCCGCTGCCGAGGACGGGTCATCATCTTCTGGATTTGCCTCATCGCCACGACCGCTCCGTCGGGCCTTGCTGATTGATTTCAGGAAGTCCTCAACTTTTTGGGGGTTTGTGAAGAAGCGGTGTTTCCCCCATGGGTAACACGCAGTCTCGCCGGGTAGAGGAGAGCGTATTCCAGCTGGGCTTCTCGCAGTTTCTTTTTGACAGGAAGGAACTTTCGTCTCTCCTCTTCCACCAAGGGGGTAAAGTCAGGATATATGGAGAATGTCGCACCTTTATATTGCAAAGTCTGTTGAGTCCGGGCCGCTCGTAGTGCAACATCGCGGTCGCGATAGTTTAGCAATTTAGCGATGATCGGTCTGGGCGGCAATCCGGTCTTAGGGATAGGCGCCAAAGATCGGTGTGCCCTTTCCACGATAAACTGCGGCGAGAAGGCTTCCTCCCCTATCAAGCTTTTGAGGAGTTGTTCAATATATATTACCATTCTGCCCATGTCCGTGGATTCCGGAATGCCCGTGACGCGTATGTTGTTGCGTCGGCTGCGGGCTTCCAAGTCCTCGTTCTTAGCCGCTATAAGCCGGAGCAGATTGTCCATGCGGGCCAGTTGAGAAGTGTGGGAAGAGGTGATATCATCATAGTCCGAGATCCGCTGCTCCGCAGTAGTGATACGTTCTTCATGTCGATCGACCTTATGGACTAGGGCATCCAGTCTGGAAGTCATGCTGTCCACTTTCTCCACCACAGTGGCAAACCCCTGTCTCATTTCCTGGAACAAACGGTGTAAATCAATGTCTCTGACAGGGGAGGAAGTGGCTGATGTAGTGGCGTCGCCGGGCCCCGCTTCAGCAGGTACTGACTTTGTACCTTTCTTGGCGCCATCAAAGCTAATTTTGGTGTGGCGATTTTCAGGGCGCACCATTTTGTCTGCTGGTCGTGTCTTTACCGCCCTTTCAGTTAGCACTGCCCCTATAAGACTGAGGCCACGGGGTGGGTCGTCGACAAGTGGCGGATGGTCTCAGAAGCCGGTGTCCCCAGCGTCTATGCTACCCACGGGGGGTCACGGCAGTAGGAGCACAAATCTCCAACCTCCACCCGCACTTCCAAGGCCAAGAAAGGAACCGCGCAGGGGCAGAGCACTGGCACAGCACAATGAAAGGCGTGTATCGCAGTTGTGCTGAATGCAAATAGGTTTAGAGTCAGCAGGACTCGGATCTTTGGAGTAGTGACATGTCTGCGACCAGTGCCCCGTAAAGCCCCTCCTCGAATGTGTATATCTATTGTATCCTATATATATATTGTCCCTCCAAAGCACCTCGGCAGTGGGGTCCCAGCATGCATCTCTGTGCTGCGCTGCCAGCCGTATCCTCCTCACTGTAGGGCAGGCGCCAACGTGCAGGAACAGCTAATGCGTAGGCCCGAGGCCACAATCAGTCGCACCACTGGTGGTTCAAAAAGCCGCTCCCCGTAGCACACCCGATAGCGGACAGTGCGGGACACCAACAAAAGTTCAGACGCCTCACCCTGTGTGATACGGCGGTGAGTGCGATGGCAGTCCGGCACCTTCTGGCGTGTGTGGAAGCCTCAATAGCACTCACGGCTCTCGCGCCTCAGGTCCCTCCATCCCTCCGGCCGCCCGAAGAGTGCAGCAGCGCCCGCCGCCTGTGACAGCCCCGAGCAGCAGATCAGTCACCCGGGTTCCAGTCGGTGGAGCAGGCAGCCCGCGGCAGGGGAGATCCGCTAAGCACAGCGGCTCCGATGTTCAGGATCAATCACGGCTCAGGCGTCAGAGTCAAGAGCGCCGGTCAGGCCCGCCGCCTCGTGGCTAGCCCCGGCCTCGCGTGGACCTCCACAGCAGACCACCTCAGGGGGTACACTCCGCAGGCTCCTCCGGTCAACTTTCCGATGCAGAGTACAGCGGACCCGTCACAACTAGAGGGCTGAGCTTCAGGTCGAGTGTCGGAAACGGCTCCCTGCTTCGTGTGACGATTTATTTTAGAGGATTTCTTTTTTTTAAAAATATTTTTTAAGGGTTTTATTGAAGAAAACAAGAGAAATTTACAGATATCGGGTGTCATACATAGAATACAATTTTGCGATAGGTGAGCGAAGAAATCAATGTGGAAAATTCAATTCAGAGGAGTATGCAATGTCAACCAAGTTTGGTACATCAATAAGGAGAAGTACGATCAACAATCTAGCAAAGTAGCAGCCAGCAGGGCTCACCCACCCATAGTTCAGGATAATGAAGATCAAGTCAGACACCCCGATACATAAGAAATCAATACAGGATAAACAACCCGTCTCTCGTAAAAGAAAAAAGGAAAGAAAGAAAACAAGCATTGAAAATGCAATAGGTCTCGCAATAGAAGAGTTTAACTTTTTTCGTTTTGCAAATGGATGAGTGGCGTTGCGTGGATGAGTGGCGTTGCGTGGATGAGTGGCGTTGCGTGGATGAGTGGCGTTGCGTGGATGAGTGGCGTTGCGTGGATGAGTGGCGTTGCGTGGATGAGTGGCGTTGCGTGGATGAGTGGCGTTGCGTGGATGAGTGGCGTGTGAGAGTGGCGTTGCGTGTGAGAGTGGCGTTGCGTGTGTGAGTGGCGTTGCGTGTGTGAGTGGCGTTGCGTGTGTGAGTGGCGTTGCGTGTGTGAGTGGCGTTGCGTGTGTGAGTGGCGTTGCGTGGGTGAGTGGCGTTGCGTGGGTGAGTGGGGTTGGAATGCAATAGGTTTCGCATTAGAAAAGTTGTAGTTATTGGTCTTGTAAATGACATAATTTATTTATTTATTCGTTGTTAAAATTGCTAAATTGATGGCTTTGTCATTTACAATGCCAATAGTTATAACTTTTGCGAATGTGACACCTATAGCATTTGGAATGCAACATGTTTTGTATTTACGTGACTTATATGGCAGCTCTGGTCGTTATGCTACATCTCTAGATAGTTTTATCTTTCGCAAATGTGACACCTATTGTAACACAATATGTGTTGTGAGGGTGAGTGAGGGTGAGGGGTTGAGGGTGAGGGGTTGAGGGTGAGGGGTTGAGGGTGAGTGAGGGTGAGGGTGAGTGAGGGTGAGGGGTTGAGGGTGAGTGAGGGTGAGGTGTTGAGGGTAAGTGAGGGTGAGGGGTTGAGGGTGAGTGAGGGTGAGGGGTTGAGGGTGAGTGAGGGTGAGGGGTTGAGGGTGAGTGAGGGTGAGGTGTTGAGGGTGAGGGGTTGAGAGTGAGTGAGGGTGAGGGTGGGTGAGGGTGGGTGAGGGTGAGGTGTTGAGGGTGAGTGAGGGTGAGTGAGGGTGGGGGTGAGTGAGGGTGAGTGAGGGTGGGTGAGGGTGAGGGGTTGAGGGTGAGTGAGGGTGAGTGAGGGTGAGGGTGAGGGGGTGAGGGTGAGGGAGTGTTATGTTATGTTATGTTATTTATTTATTTATATAGCGCTCGGCTACTCAAAAAGAGTGTCCCGGCGCTTTATTGGAGAAAGGAAAAGCTGCGACAGAATAACATAACACCAAATAAAAGAGAAACCAGAGTGCCAGACAAAAAACTCACAATAAAAAGACTACTGAGTAAACAGCCAAGTTTTAAGGCCTTTTCTAAAAGCCAGCAGGCTAGTGGCTTCCCGCAGAGCAAGCGGCAGAGAGTTCCACAGCTGTGGCGCCAGCAGTCCAAAGGAGCGGCCTCCGAGGCGCGCTTTCTTTACACGTGGAACAACTGCCAGGTACAGGGATTCCGACCTCAGAGACCTGGTCGGTTGATAAAAGACCAGTCTCTTTTGGAGGTACTTAGCTCCCCCCTTGTGCAGAGCCTTATAGGCCAGAGTCAGAGCCTTAAAGGCGATCCGCTTACGGATGGGAAGCCAGTGCAGAGTTTTCAACAAGCCCGAGGCACTGGAACGCCTGTTCAGACCATAAATTGCCCTTGCCGCGGCATTCTGCACCACTTGAAGCCGCTGCAGCAAGTACTCTGGGAGGCCCAGGTAAAGAATGTTGGAATAATCCAGCCTGGACCCAATCAGAGCCTGGACTGTCAATCTCCTGTGTTCCTCGGAAAGCAGGGGAAGAAACCTCCGCAGCATCCTAAGGATGCCGAAGCAAGTGCCCGACACCCCCAAGATCTGGGATTTCAAGGTTAGCCTATTATCTATCTTGACCCCCAGATTCTTGGCAACCTGGGAGGAACAAGACGGAGGGAACATATTCATTGGCCACCAGGCCTGCCAGTCTGGCTCTGTGTCACACCCAAAAAAAAGTACCTCGGACTATCGGAATTGCACTTGAGGCTGTTCAGATGGAACCATTGAAAAACAGCCCCAAGGCAATCCCGAATACTCTCCCCATCAAAGTCACCTCCTCTCTTACAAGAGAAGAGGAGCTGGGTGTCATCCGCGTAGGATACGATCTGGGCACCCAGCGACTCCACCAACGCCGCCAACGGGGTCATAATGATATTGAAGAGGGTCGGGCTCAAGATAGAGCCTTGTGGGACCCCGACTCCCAGAGGCGGCATCACGGCGGAATCCGGCGGAGCCCAGATCGTTTGCCGGCGGCCGGCTAGAAAGGAAGAAAACCAGTCGAACACCGTCCCCTGTAGGCCTATCTCAGAAAGTCTGGCGAGAAGACCATCATGGGGAACGGTGTCGAACGCCGCCGACAAATCTAACATCACCAGCATGACTTTGCCCCCCGAGTCCAGAACCCCTTTAATGGTTTCTGAGACCTCAAGGAGCGCAGTCTCTGTACTAAGATGGGGACGAAAGCCCGATTGGGTGGCATGCAGGATCTCGTTGGTTTCAAGAAAATTGGAAAGCACACCTTGAACGTGTTTTTCCAAAGTCTTCATGAGAGCCGGCAACAGAGAGATGGGCCTATAATTGACTGGGGCCTTCGGATCTAGGCCTGGCTTTTTAAGCAAGGGAATCACCATCGCCTGTTTCCAAGCTTGTGGGACCACTCCATGCCTCAGCGAAAGATTTAACAGCGGGTTGGCCAGTGGGTTAATCACCTCCGCAACTTTCGCTAAAAATTTAGCAGGGCATGGGTCAAGAGGTGAGCCCGATTTTAAATTGCCCATTAGAGCTAAAGAGTCAGTAACAGAGATCGGTGGGAACACACTCAGCGTCACACCTGGCCCAGCCTGTGACGATATGGTGATGTCAGGTTCAATCTGGACTGTGGACACTGGTGTCAGGAATGCCTCCTGAATGCGTTGGATCTTGCTCGTAAAGAAATCAGCAAGGTCAGTAGCCCAGGTACCTGATGGCTTCGCATCCGAGGTGTTAGACCATGGAGAAGTGAATTCTCTCACAATGGAGAAAATCTCCTTGCAGGAGTTGGAAGCAGCTTCTATTCTCCTGGCTAGATATGCTTTTTTTTCCAGGCGAATGTCCCGGTGATAAGCCTTAACCACCGTTTTGTAGGTCTGCTTGGCAACAGTATCATATTGTGCCCGCCAGGCTCTTTCCGCTACCTTGCACTGCTGCCGCGTAGCCGACAGTGCAGCGGTGAACCAAGGCGCAGAGACCCGTTTCGGTGTCGGGCGAGATGTCAGTTCCGGGGCGAGATCATTTAGCCTGTCAAAAAGCCAGTCCTGCAGGGTCTGCAGATCCCTATCCAGATCGCCGGAGAGGGGGCAAGGGTGGACCACTGCTGCCTGAGCCAGCATCTCTGGGGTTACTCGGTGATATGCCCTATGGACACGACCCTGTTGATGTGCCAGAATAGGCGATGATTTGACTATGCCCTTGATCACAAATTTGGCAAGAAAATGGTCTGACCATAAGGCGGGAGTAATTGCTATGTCCTCAAGAGGGGAAGACGAGAATATCTGGTCAAGAGTGTGCCCCTTCTCGTGCGTAGGCTCCTGTACATAAGGGATCAGACCCAGGGGGGTCAGCGCCTCAGAAAGTCTGATGGCAGCAGGGTTGGACGGATCATCCATCCGGAAGTTGAAGTCCCCTGCCACGATACAATGTTCAGCTTTCAGGGCCAGCCCCACCAGCACCGAATCCAGATCTTCAAAGAAAGTGCCGGGTGCACCAGGTGGCCTATACAAGAGCAGTCCCTTGAAGGATTGATGTGGCGATAGAGTAATAGAAAAGGCTAGGGTCTCCGAGCCTCGGATGTCCATTACCGGCAGAATCGCACACGGGGTGCCTTTCCTAACCAGCAATGCCACTCCGCCACCCCTTCCCTTGGCCCTATCCTTCCTGAAGATGTTATAGTCAGGCGGGATTGCCATGGCGACATCAGGGTTAGAGGAATCACCCCACCACGTCTCCGTGAGCATGAGACATAGTGGCTTCTCTATATCTAAGAGCTCAAAGATGTCTTGCGCATGTTTACATGCTGACCTGGTGTTTAATAGCATGCAACCAAAGCCCACACTAAGGGTGTTGTTGATCGGCCGTGGAAAGAGCGAGCGGGTCGGACGCCAGCCACAGCCCGGGCAACAGGATTTCCCGTGATAACGTCCGGGAAAGACAGAGCGACAGCCTGAGCCCCGAGGGATGAAAGAACGAAGTTCAAGAGGGGAATAATGCAGACCAGGGGTCCCAGGAGGACACATCCCTGGTGTTAGAGTCCCACCCGCCACTCCGACCGCCTCCGGGACGCTGACGGGCGCAAACGGGCAGGACTCTGGCTTGACTCCGGCGAGAGTCCGGCGCTACCGCAGCGCGTCACCGCTGCGCGCAGGAGGCGAGCATTAAGTAGGGCTCACCTGTGTTCCAAGTGAGCGCTAGAGCGCTCAAACAAGTGGCACACTCGCTGCACAACACCCCCAAGATGGCGCCCAGCGCCAAACACGAAGGCAGAATGAAAAATGTGACAGATCCGCGAAAAGCGCGGTGGGGGGCCCAATTTAAGGTGCAAGTAAGAGGGCACACAAAGATTGCTTTTAAAAACAGGGGAAATGCAAATTAGAACCACAAAAATACAAAAGCGGTATTTTTAAAATGACAGCAGCGCTGAGGATTACAAATCAGCAGCATAGCGCGCGTGCGTTCTACAACCTTCTCCAAGGCCGAGCTACTGCCTAGCTCGCCTTAAGTAGGGCTCACCTGTGTTCCAAGTGAGCGCTAGAGCGCTCAAACAAGTGGCACACTCGCTGCACAACACCCCCAAGATGGCGCCCAGCGCCAAACACGAAGGCAGAATGAAAAATGTGACAGATCCGCGAAAAGCGCGGTGGGGGGCCCAATTTAAGGTGCAAGTAAGAGGGCACACAAAGATTGCTTTTAAAAACGGGGGAAATGCAAATTAGAACAACAAAAATACAAAAGCGGTATTTTTAAAATGACAGCAGCGCTGAGGATTACAAATCAGCAGCATAGCGCGCGTGCGTGCTACAACCTTCTCCAAGGCCGAGCTACTGCCTAGCTCGCCTTAAGTAGGGCTCACCTGTGTTCCAAGTGAGCGCTAGAGCGCTCAAACAAGTGGCACACTCGCTGCACAACACCCCCAAGATGGCGCCCAGCGCCAAACACGAAGGCAGAATGAAAAATGTGACAGATCCGCGAAAAGCGCGGTGGGGGGCCCAATTTAAGGTTCAAGTAAGAGGGCACACAAAGATTGCTTTTAAAAACGGGGGAAATGCAAATTAGAACAACAAAAATACAAAAGCGGTATTTTTAAAATGACAGCAGCGCTGAGGATTACAAATCAGCAGCATAGCGCGCGTGCGTGCTACAACCTTCTCCAAGGCCGAGCTACTGCCTAGCTCGCCTTAAGTAGGGCTCACCTGTGTTCCAAGTGAGCGCTAGAGTGTGAGGGGTTGAGGGTGGGTGAGGGGTTGAGGGTGAGTGAGGGTGAGGCTGAGGGGTTGAGGGTGAGTGAGGGTGAGTGAGAGTGAGGGTGAGTGGTGGGTTGAGGGTGAAGGGTTGAGGGTGAGTGGGGGTTGAGGGGTTGAGGGTGAGTGAGGGTGAGGCGTTGAGGGTGAGTGAGGGTGAGTGAGGGTGAGTGAGGGTGAGTGTGGGTGAGGGTGAGTGAGGGTGAGGGTGAGTGAGGGTGAGTGAGGGTGAGTGAGGGTGAGTGAGGGTGAGGGTGAGTGAGGAAAGCATGTTAATAAAAATAAATTAAAATACTGGTGGTTGTGAGTGGGAAGCGGTATACAAACGAGGGAGCAAGAAAGCAAATGGTCTCCGACGAAGTGCTGAGAAAAAATTGATATAGAGTAAACACTTGTATAAAATTCAAAATAAGCTATATATAGATTTGTCACAACTACACAAAAACTATAGTTCATCAAAATGTGCTCCAAGTCGCAGCACAGTGCAAGTGAACAAGTATTAGGTGCATGGAGAAAGTTAATTAAAAAGAGAAACAACGTCTCTTTTTTGGCTTCTACAATAAATTATTTGCAAGGGCACAGACTTCACCCAATGTGAAGGCTGCAATGCATAGAATTATTTGCAAACGGTATCAGTGGAAGCATAAGCGTTTTGACCCCTTGCAACACCTTTTCATGTGTCTTCATCAAGACAAACTAAATGTAGCATACTACAATATAAAAAGGTATAGTTATGGGCCCTACCAATGGCAGCTAGAAGACTATGAACTGCTGAGGTAGCTACACATCTTACCTCTACTACAGCAGTCCAACAGTATCCAGAAGATTAAATAAGAAATATGTTTCATAATACACACAAAATGCAAGTGTTAATGATTAAGTGCCAACGGTCACACCAGTAGACTCCTGCTGAAATTAAGCCCCCAGCCCAAGAACGCGCTCATAATGGGCGCTGCCTACAAAGGTTCTAAGTAGAAGCAGCGCTTACAAACATTATTGTATCTATTTGTTTGAACAGTTCCACCTGTGCCCGTTAAAGGTTTGTTTAGATAAATGAAAACAACTTTAAAATTCAGAAACGTGAAAACAGAAAATGAATTTACATCCTTCACATTTACAGGTAACCCGCAATCCACCAGGTGCCAATGTTAATTATTTACAGAGGCAAAAAAAAGAAGGCCAGAGAGACGTGGAAGTGTGCCTTTGTCACAGTGTGTATCGCAGTTTGTCAAAAGGGAAGTAGTTATAACAACGTGCTCAGCTCACTGTGATACATGTTGGAGTGTTGGATATTTCTATTGCCACCCAATTATTAAAGTAAGTCAGTTATTGCGACCTGCACAGTGAGGGGTACCGAATGTGCTTTATGAATTACACTTTATTATGCGTGAATGTGAGGAGCACAGATAGGCATGAAATTCACCAGTAAAAGAAGCGCGGACACAAAAGTGAAAGCGACCTCGACTGCACTGTGTTAATTAGTGGTAAAATCTTCAACAACAGGGGAGGAATGCAGCTGTGTGCCACTGCTCTCTCCCGAGATCCAAACGCCATGGGAAGGAATGTTTAGAGAGGAGTGAAGGGGGCGGGTGAGGAGCCAGTGAACGGAGATAGATTGCAGTGATAAGAAGCAGTACACAGACTGTTTACTGTAGAGCTGTTTGTTAGAAGTATGGGAGAGGTGCTGGGTCTGCCTCCTATTACAGTGAGGGGGCTGGTGTGCTTCCTGTGTGGGCAGCACAAGAGCACAAATGTTGCCGTGGCCCAGACACCTAGGATGAATAACATAATAAGCAGAACACAGATAACTTACACTTTTGGGTGTTAAAAAACGGAAACAGCATATTCCTTAAGTAATATGTATTACAACATGCCCAGAGTAAGCGCCAGGAATTAAACGCCAATGTGCGCACCGGTAAACCCCGGCTGAAATTAAGCCCTAGCACAAGAACACGCTCAGTATAGGCCCTGTCTACAAAGGTTCGAACTAGAAGCAGCGCTTGCAAACATGATTGTATCCACAGTGAGAACAGTTACAACTGTGCCAGTAAAAGGTTTGTTCAGATAAAAGAAAACAAACTTTTAAATTCAGAAACGTCAAATCAGAAACTAAAATTAGATCGCTTCACATTTACAGGTAACCCGCAATACCTCAGATGCAAAATTTTAATTATTTACAGAGACAAATTAAGACGAGGCCAGAGAAAGGTGGGAGCGCGCAATGTACCTTGGACTAGCACTACCCTTCCCTAAGAAATATAATCATAATACGCCCACAATGCAAAAGTAAATGACAAGCTGCGAACAAAGCATCCGAAAGCAGCCTAAAGGGGAGAAAGGAGGGGTGAGTGTAAGCCGAGGTGACAATAAGGGCCGCTGTGGAGGGGGAGGGGCGAGCCAGCAATGCGGAGGAAGATATAACAAACAAGGAAGAGAAAATAAACAAGAGATGTTACCACTGTTGCTGACTGTGTTTATACAGCACGCACTGCCCGTGCAATGGAGGGCGGGGAGGGGGTGCGTGCTGTGAGCGCACGACAACCCCGAAGCCTCAAAACGTGCTTGAAAAGGGAAACGCTGCAGGCTCTCATCTATAGTTCATTTGTTTGTATTTTGGAGGATCAAAATATGAAAGGGGGAAATGCAATTGCCCTTTCCATTTCTTCCTCACATTTAAACAACGTGCTTCTCTGTAAAAGGGAAGAGAAGTCTGACTACACATGAGGCCAAATGACGGGGAAGAAGCGCAAACAAGGTTGTGCTGGGAGAGAGAGAGTGGGGAGGAGAGTAGGTGGAGGAGGGGGGAGGAGAGTAGGAGGAGGAGGGGGAGGAGAGTAGGGGAGGCACGGCGAAGTGAAGAGACAAGACGGAGGGAAGGCAGAGAAGGGGAGGGGGGAGGAGAAATGCGACACGGCGGGCAGGGGAGGGGGCGGAGCGGGGAGGGGGTGTGAAAACAGCAGGGGCCTGGAGTGCGGCTGAGGGAACTGATGTGCACGCGCTTTTAAGCTCAATGCACATGCGCATTGAGCTTAAAAGTCACGGGCACTGCAAGGAATCGCCACGATTCCTTGCTTCTTAGTTAAACGTTGTTTAAGCCGCAATAGGCTCGCAAGTTCGATGCGCATGCGCATCGACAGGCGAGACCTAAAAAAAAAAGGCCATAGAACTAAACTAAGGCAAAAAAACAAACCCCTCCCCGATCCCCCCACCCTGCACCCCTGCAATGGCTACGGCCCATCCCCAATAACAGTGTGCCTGTCGCCCCGGAACTAGACCTAAAAGAAGGAAAAAGAAAGAGTGGAGGAGGAAATATCAAACAGGCCCCCGGTCTCCCTTACTCCCCGCCAGTAGCAACCCGCCCCTACACGTATCCAGAATAATACAATGCAGCGATAAAAGTCAGACGGGGGGGAGCTTGTAAGAACCACCCAACTCCCGCGCTAGTATAGGTTACAAATCCCGTATCAAATGAAGTCATTGTGCAAACCCATCCAGTCAAAGTCAACCCTGGCCACTGCGATTTTTCATGTAAGCCCTGTCTGCTCGATCCGCCATCCCAATGAGAGTATCAAAATGTCGAGAAAGTTCAAAGTCAGTACGGAAGGATTGAGGCCAGGATAATAGTACACAAAGTCTAAGAGTCAAACGATGTCCGCTGTCCACCAGAGATAAATCGCTAGAGCGTATTTGAACCATCCAGGAGAAAAAGGGTGAGGTAACAATCCTACAGTCACTGGAGAACTCATTCTGAAATATATCATCCATGTCCATCTGGGGCGGCATCGGCATAGGGCATGATGTGGATTCGATAGTCCGGGGCTTGCTAGCCGTCGTTCGGGGGTCGACAAAAGATACAAAGTCTGGCTTCAGCGCGGGGCCCTCCGTCTCAGACGCTTCCTGCTCCGCGGGTAAAACAGCGTGTTCCAGAACCAACAAAGGGTCGGAGTCCGGTCTCCGGCAGATGATATCAGCCGCTACGACCATCCTCTGGATGATGGCGGTGACCTGTGAATGGAGCTCCCCAATGGCGGCCATTACAGTATGCAGCGACGGTATACATTCCACCCGCTCCATCGCCCCTCGCGAAGCGACCAAGCAGGTCTCTGAACCACAGAGGTCGACTACTCCGGGGCACCAGGCACAGGCAAATCCGATGACAACTGTGGGCACTCTCAAAGCGCGATCTCAACACCGTCGCCGCCAGTGAGGAACCAAGCCCGTCGACCCCGGGAGCCCAACGGGGCCTCCGGGCAGCGGATCCCCAACCACAGCAACCGATGCGTCACACCGCCTTAGCCGCGAGATAAAACTGCCACCGATCCACCATCCGAAACGGACAAGTAATACTCCACTTCGGGAGACCGGACGCCACTCACGTCCCGCGGCCGATGTTATTCAACTCCAACCCGGCTGGGTTAGAAATCAAGGCCCCGGCTTCAACTCTGGGTTAGCCCGAGAATGGAACACGGCGTATCTTCATTATTCAAGCAGCTAGAAATTCCGGGATTGCACCTTTAGAGTCAGGAACACCTCAGCTGCACGGGAGTCCGGTGAGAAATCAGGATAATCATCAGGATTTGTGAGCAACTGGCGGAGGTCGGCGGAGCCGGGAGCTTATGCGGCCATCTTGTTTGCTAGCGTGGCTCCTCCTCTTAGAGGATTTCTTGCCTCCGGCGGCAGATAAATGTAGGATTATGAACCAAGGTACGGGAGCTGCTCAGCTAGGCAGCCATTCCTTTTGCGCGCGCTCTAGCACCCCAGCCTCTGCACTACATCACAACAAAGTAGCTCGAACGCCCGGACCACTTCTGCTGGGGAAGAATCTAACTGTAAACATCTGTCTATCAGTTTATAATTGCTTATAATAGTATCTTCCTTGAATTCTACTGGGTTTACATGCCCCCAGTTCATCCTACTTCCTTTTGAGGGTTAAAATGTATTGGGCCATTGTTGCCACACCCTCTTTGTGGTTGCAGGTCAAACAAAGCGATGAGAGGGTAGTGATTTTTGGCTTGACCTTAAAATCCTGGACCAAGATGGTGAAGTCTTTTGACATTAACATAAAATCAATCAAGTTGGCCCTGCCACCACCGTTGAATGTTGAGTGATCCACAAAGAACTTGCAACCCTAATTATTTAAAATGCTTAAATCATTGGCCATAAGAATAGAATTTAGTGCATCACCCTGGTGAGATGAGTGAAGTGAGTCAGGGGCAGCCCCTCAATGTCTTCCAACCCACAAACACACTGAGAACTAAACTTACAAATTGTACAATTAAAATCCCCAACCCATAAAAGACATAACTGTTGCCATTTCATGGTGGCTTTAGTAATTGCCACTTGCAGGGACTCTTTACTTGGCAATTTCCTTTGTCAATAACAATATGATACCAATTTACCAATAGTCTTTTAACCTTGGCTAAATCCGAAATAGTCATTAGTTGGAACTAAGGACATACAGTTATACATTTAACTACCATAGGTCCATGTTTAACCGCAATAAGCACCATGATACCATCTTTAGCTCTCCCTGATGGGGATTGAGTTGCCGGAACACAAAAGGAACGATAATCATCAATAAAGATATCAACTAAAGAACAGGTTTCTTGTAAACGGGGTCGAAGCCTTTAATGAAACCCATCCAGTCCTCATTCCCTAGCTTAGAGAGAAGGCCTGCTATGTTCCACGATAGTATTTTGAAGTTTTCCATGGCAACAACTGCCTGGTGAGCAGAGCCCTGGTTTAAGCTGGCAGGCACCTCAGATAGGCCCTCAACTGGAGTATCCTCTTCTACAGATGCATTTACCTCCTCACGTGTCATACCGCTAAGATTTTTACCTAGGTTAGCCAGGCTACCCTTGTCGTCTGGTTGACAAGGCAAATCCTGCAGTCAAACAATATCCGTTAGGCCAGAAAACACTTCACAGCGATTTGACAGGGTGATATGCTGGGAATTAATAAAATTGCCTTGTTTGAGCCTGGATTGATTTAGCCTTTCTGAAGGGTATGAGCCCCAATGGGGAGGATAAAAGAACCCTAGCCTAGGGGATATGCCCTTATGGGACCATTGTCCCCAAGCACATCCTTAATGTGCTGCCACACAAAGAATGCACATCTAGGGTCCCTGAAGGTAAACACCACACAATCACCCCCCACAGATTTTGGTGTGTGACCTAAACAGCCCACCCGCCGTGCCATAATGATATTATCAAGCAGCTTGGTCTGGCAATTTATTTTGCTAGTGCACCAATGGGCAGATTTGCTTATAAGGCTTTGACAGTTTTCATGCGACCCTGATGACAGTGGGGGGACTCCAGCCAACACCAGGGTGTAGGGGGTGCAGTCAGGCGGTAGGTTACATAAATCTTGCGAACCTTTCCAACCTATGTCAATAGATGAGGGTGGTGGACAACTGGTGTATGCATGATGCAATCTCCCATTGGACTGCCCGGTCTGACCAGAAGTGCTACCCCCTTGGGACACCTCCCATGTTCTTCTGGATGAAACTGTTATCCAGGGGTGCTGATAAGACGGAAAAATAGACTTTTTGGGGCCAGCTACATTCGAAGTGGGGGAGTGTGTGATGGTTAAGAGGGCCCTTCTCTCAGCTGAGGTGGCATCCTGGTTATCAGTGTGGGTAGCTGCATCCCTAACCTGGCTATGTGATGATTTATTTTGAGAGTTTTTCACCACTAGACTGAGCTGGTCTTCTATATGACCCAGACGTTCTAAAATAGGTCTCAAGGCTTCTGCTATAATTTGATTTATTTTGGTGAGGTTGGAAATATCCAGTGTCTGGACTTCCACCATCACTCACTACAATCACACTAGCCCTATTCTCACTCTCCGTCGCCAAACATCCGCCATTCTCAAATCTCCTGATCCCTCCAGTAGTAACGAACTCACAACTAACAATCCCCCCAAGGCCAATCTCAACAGCTTGTTCTCTAACCTCAGCCCGCCTGCGACTGCTATCCCCACAGACACTCCCTTCTCCACCCCTGAGACTCTGAACCCTCCCCCTCTACCTTCCCCTACCACCTACACAGTCCCTGTTCCCACGACCCTTACTTCCCCCTGGTCTTACGTCATTTCCAATCCGGTAGTCTCTACCCTCCCTACTACAACTGCACCATCCCCCTCCGCTATCACACCCCCACATACACTACCCACCTCTATCCTCTCGGACACAACCCGGAACTCCAATAACCTTTCTTTAATTTCTCCTCCTCCTCACCTGGACTCTAGTCCCACCTCTCCTCCTCTGAACTCCTCGATTGGGAACATTACTAATCTGACACCCTGCGTCCAACCTCTCCCCTCTCTTAATCCCAACGACCTCACTGACCCTCCCCTCTCCACCTCTGATAATCGGAACCTTCCCCTTAAATCTTCCCCTATCACCTACACTGTTCCTGTTCCCCCGACCCTTACTTCCCCCTGTCAAACGGGAAGTCTGGATCGCCATAAGCAGAGTCTTGGAGCCTGGCAACCTGCACAAGCCTACCCAAGGCCCCCAAAGCACTTTCCTCAGTGGCAGGACCCAGAGACAACACCAGTCCAGTGTCTGGGGAGGTATCCAAACCACTGGCGTCCTGGAGGTCCTCATACAAGTATCCTCCTAATAGGCCTGGGCAAACTCACCCCCCCAGCATCATAGTCACCATCGCCCGAGTCCATACCAAACAATTTGTGCAGGACATGGGCCCTTGTAGGGAGAGGGGCAACAGCAGATTATCAAAGTCAGAAGGGTAACTAAACTGTTAAAACAGCTCATGGCTTCGGTAGAGGTAGAACAGCACAATGGGGTGGCCATCATCCTGAGATTATGGTGCCGGAATCAGCGTCAGTGGGTCATGTTCCGGGTTGGGTTGTGGCACCGGAGAGAGAACCAATACTGATGCCCGCCCAGAACTTCGAACGACCCAAAGGGCCAAGCTTGCACCAAGAGCAAACCCACTGGTGGAAGCGCAGTTGAAAACCTCTTGGCACCTTTGGGCCAGCAGGGGTTCCAGATGGAGCTGGCAACGTATCAAAAAGAGGCAGCATGGCTTCACAGAATTCATCAATTTGCTGCTGCGTCGCCTATGGCCCTGGACATTCTGGTTGCCTCAAGACATGGGTTGGAATCAGCTCTGAAGTGGGACAACTTTGGAGCGAGACATGCAGGCACGATAATACTATCAGGTCTTCTCAGGAGAGTGGGAGTGGCGGTACGGGGCTAAGTCCCGCTTGGATGTCGTATGTTTTTTCTTGGACTTACCCAAGGATTTGGACCATGATGATGATTTTTCGCTGGACCTGCCTTGGGAGTGGGACTGGGACTGGGACTAGGATTTTGACTGGTAACAACATAATCTTGCGGTGTTTTGCCACAAACAACTTTGTTTTCTGATCCCTAGAGCCCTTGGGGCGCATCAAGGCTTAGCCATTGCAGCCTTTGGAGTTGTGGTCCATTCCCATGCAAACAACAAAACAACACGCAGGTCAGTCACAGTAATGTCTCGCATTGTTTAAATCCTGTAGATTACAGAGGTCACATTGTACCTTGCACACTGAAGAAAGGTTGAAAATTCTAAAAGATAGATTTGCCTGACGCTGAAAGAAAGGAACTGATGTCAGCCTGCATGGGTGCTGCATATAAAGGCCCACGCATGTTACATCCGGCATAGAATGATGTTCCTGATTCAGTCGGATCCCTAGTGGAATATTCAAAAGGTGAGGAATCTGTGTTTAGAAGTCTCTGTCGGAAAGAGAGAACTTTTGCTAGAAGTCTCCTGGTGCTCTCTCTTCAGACACATAATATCTATTCTGTCTCTGATTCTACAAGGAAAACTTAATTTGCTTTTTATTTTATTTCCACTTTGGGTTGTTTCTTCTTTATCACTGCTTTATAACTGTCAACACCCTATTCATGGTCAAGCTCTTAGGGGCAGATGTATCATCATAGTATTTTACAAGTCCTTAATAGCGAATTTTACCGATTCGCTATTAAGGACTCGCTAAATGCAATGTATGTAGGATTCGCAATTTAAATAGCGATTCCTACGCATTCCTTATTTGTGACTCGCAAATTGATAGTCACAATTAAGGAATGGCTTCCCATTCATTTCTATGGGCCAAGAGGCCACTACGTGCCACTTAATGTTGGGTAGTTCATGGTCAAGAATAATGCTTTTGCAAAGGGCCATTCTACTCTTGAAGTTTGAGTCCCAATCCAAAAAATAAAATAAATAGATAAAGTGTCCAACTCTTATTTTAGTCCCTGGCTGCATTTTACATTAACACTTATCCAGTAGGCTTTTCCTACTTATCACTGTTTCTTCTGGCCTCGCAACTCACCTTCATGGATTGTAGCTTGTAGTTAAAGTGGCTCGGGGTTCACCTTGTTCTTAGGCAGGCTACAGAGCCACTTTCCATGTTGTTGCTGGAGGATGTGAGTTGCTGATTTTTGAGGCATGTGTCTCTCAAAATGTTTTTCCTTTAGGGAAGAAGTGAAGAAGTCATGAAATGGAGGTGGCATCAATTTGTGTATTTATGCAAATAAGTTGTGACAGATCCATCAAGAACCAACGTTTTTGAATGAGAACAAGAAACTAGCCATGTTGAAAGCAAAAAATGATGGAATACCTGAATTCATCTCTGACACTGGCAATTACTTGGGCCGCATCCCAGTTCATCATTTTGTTTTTGTCCAGCAAGGCACCTCAAACATGAACCAGCCACATGCAAATCAGTCATGGTCCTGCTCCAGTAGTAACAGTCTCTCCCGAACTACCTGGCCAGGTCTTCTCTGAATAGAACGACTGCCAACCCCGGATAGGTTTCATTCTAGTTAGACCTTATCTGTGAGATATAGCTTTATCCTGTGGCACAATGAGCACAGTCCCAAGGTCCCGCACACAACCATGGCACTGCAGCCGTTTGCCTGGTGGCAATTTCCCTTGCAAACCTGCTTATATGGGATAGTAATAGAAACAAGTGATGGGTGGACTGCCTCAATTATTCTCAGTAAATTATCCAATGACGCATCATAAATTTCACACTGATCCTCAGGAGTAAGATGAGTTGGTGCAAGAATTTGTTGCATGTCTATTGGAATTAGCAATAAAATGTCAATTTGGTGGTATTACTGATAAATTGATTAGAGGCCAGCTGGTTGTCCAATGCTACAATAAAAAATGCAGAAGAAACTTTTGTCAGCAAAAATATGACCTCGAAGAAGGCTATTAAGATCACAAAAATTGTTGAAGAATACTGCCTGTCTGATCGAAATGGAAAACGAGTGGAGAAGACATCACTGTGACTGAGGATCGTAATAGTGATATACATGGGATAAAAGATAAATCAATCAGTGGTAACTGGATTTGGAGCTAAAGGGGGTGGTGTATTTAGAAAGGGGTTGCTGTCAACAAACCCTGCATGAGCTGTGGTAGCAATTGCCACACTTTTGACTTGAATAATTGTTTACCACTGATAAGGAATGTAGCAGGTGCAGAAAAAAGTCCATTTTGTAGGGGTTTGTAAAGGCAAAGTTAAAGGAAGCATTGCATTTGTGAAAGGGAAGGTTAATAGACAGACAGAGTGTTGAGTATAGAGAAAGTGGGAGTGTGTCATGGGAGAAAGTCAATGCCTAAGGCCTCAAAATGCATCAATAAGAAGTCAACACTCCTTATGGTTGCCTTGGGTTACATGCTTATGATGGTGCCTGAATTCCTTTGAGTAAGAACCCAGGGAAGAGGTAAGTTGGAACTCATGGATATCAAAGCCACTGACATACAAAGGAGTGCCAATGAAGATACAACAATATTAAGTTGGATATATGAATACAACCTACACATCATTATTAATCCAAAGACTAAGGGCTTGATTACGAGTACGGCGGTCCTAAGACCATCGTACCCACGTTAGTGCTCCAACCACCGGCAACTCAGCGGTTCGCTTGCCCGATTGCAAGTTGTGCAGGGGGATCTCCGTCTCTGCCAAAAGCTGAGCTCCTGTGGCAGTTGTGGGGATAGCAGTAGCATTGCTGTCATGGGCACTGCTGTTGTAATTACGACCTGCCATTCCACCGACCTTTTCATGGCGGGATGCTGCCATAAAAAGGTTGGCAATAAGGCATGTTTTAGGGGTGAAAACATGTCTCCAGGGCTAGGTTGTCCTGGAAATATGTTCATGACGACACCTATGCGTGCCCCCATGCCATCTGCAAGGTTGCACGAACTGATGCTCCTGCCGACCGTGCTGCAGGAAAACAGTGCCCCCGACCACCCAGATGACCAGCATTGGCTGTGGCTGTTTCCAAGAGCCGCAGCAAGCCACCGCCAAGACTGCGCCGGAACAACAATGCCAGCTCCATGGTTCAGATGTAATGTGGCAGTCAGGATGCAGCTGGCTTGGCAGTGTTCTCCTGACCGCCACCTCTGCGGGCTGGCAGTCTTGCCGCCAGGGTCGTAACCTGGCCCTAAGGATCAAATCATGGTGGTTGCAAACATTATTGTTGAGGGAATCTTAAATTATGCCAATGGAGTTTGAGGGAAAGTCATGAGCACTGAAGGGTTATGTTCATAAGATTATGTTTAATGAGAGGGCCCAGCATGTGAGGCATAGAACAAGGAGAATACTGTTACTTTTCACACAGAAAGTTAAAGATATGTTGGACGAAATGGTTTAGGAAGGGTTGATAGTCTTTCCAGTCAGCTCAATAGATTTCACCAGTAGTCATTGCAAAGAAAGCCGATGGCAGGTAGAAATTTTGTGTCGACTTTCATACATTAAATTTGAATTTTGTGTTACACAGTTTCCTATTGCCCAACTTAACAAAAGATTTTTCCCAGCTATATCGTAGGAGCGCATATCATCAAATTAAATTGCACCCAGAAAAAAAACACTTACTGCCTTCATAACATCGAAAGGTGAGTTTTAATTTAATCACAGTCTCTTTGGCCTTTCTTATGCCGCCAGTGTATTGCAGCATATGTTGGCAAACATTTTGAAGGATCACGTTCAGGTTGTGCTCTTCCAAGATGATATTCTCGTCTTTGGGAATATAGTGGGAGAACACAATCTGACATTGAAACACGTGTTGGACAAGTTGGGTAAGGCTGGGCTGACATTGAGAAAGGACAAGTGTCTCTCTAAAAAAAAGTAGTATATTTGGGATATCACATCTGTGCTCAATCTGTGAAGCCAGTAAATGACTTGATGAAGGCCATAATAGATCTGCGTGAGACTGTGATAAACTAAGTTCCTTTATGGGATTAGTACAATATTAAACAAAATGTGTGAAGGTATTTGCAGACAAAACGGAACCACTAAGTGTATTGTTAAGGAAAGGCAAGTTATTTGTCTGGTTGTGTGAACCAGACGGAGCGTTTGAACCATTAAGGAAGACATTATTAATGCAAAAATATGGCCACTATTTGATGGTAAGTAAAGAACTAGTATAACTATAGCTGCATGTGCACTTGAAAGGGATCATTTTGGCCCATAAGCAAGGAGGAAATCAATTAAGAAAGGGACCCGACTACATACTAAGGAAGCAGGACAGGGGAAAGACTAAGAAAACAAGCAAAAATATGCCTCCCCTTTGCACAAAATCTAAATATCAAATCAACAGAATTATTCTTCTATATATTAATAAATTGTTATTTATTGAAACATAACACCGTAATCAAAACTCACAAAGTTAAAACATTTCCAATCATATTAATGTCATATCAAGTGTACAATTTTTTTTTTCATCTTATTGTTTCACACACTTTATACAGCACTCACTCCACTGAAATATCATCTAAAACCAGAAACACTTTATTGCATATATATAAATATATACACAGTGTTGGTACATTAATATGATGATAAATGTTACACAGTTGTGAATTTTGATTAAGATGTTATGTTTCAATAAATTACATTGCATTGACACATTGAAGACTAAAAAACAAGGTACATACATGTTCACTGTGGTTCTCCAATATTGATAGCTTTCATAGATTCCCATGGTTGAACCTTCCCCGTTGTCCTGGTGGGAGTCTCACAGTATCTTTAAATTACAGTATAGGACGAAGTGCATTGAAATCAATACAAAAGGAATAGAACTGAGTTGCAACTAAGCGTCATGAGATAAAAGTGGCCAACCTTAAACGGGGAGGCGGGCGAGCCACATGTGACTCTATGAAAGATGTCAATACTGGAGAACCATAGTGTACAGGTAAGTAACTTGTTTTTTCTCCAGTATTGAATCTTCCATAGATTCACATGCTTGAATCAGAATAGTAATCAGTACATAATCCTTTCAGAAAACGTTTGTAGGCTTGATCACTTTCCTTTCTTAAGATCAAAAAATTGTATCAACCCCTAAAATAGGAAGAAATATATAGTGTATATGCAACAATGTATATATATATAAATATATATACACCAGCAATCGTCACCACCTCCGAACAAACGGCGAAATGAAGACACGGACCCCAGGCTGTCGGCAAGGTAGATTTATTAGCAACCTCTCAAATTCTGTTGATGAGATGAGGTTCTGTCTCTTATAGGATAATAAAAAAAAATTCAGTTCCTCCTTAGCTTTTTTATAGGCCAGGCCATTAGATCTCACATAGCAATTGGTGTCATTTAATTGTCTCATGGCTTCTGTGACATAATCCTTCTTTGGCCACAGGACAATATTTCCGCCTTTATCAGACTTGTTGATTACCACTTCCTGATTTAGGCTGAGTTTCTTCATTAGCATATTATATTGATTAAGTTTGACATTGTACTTATAATCTTGTCCCTGAACCTTGCGGTGAAGTTTTTTTTAGATCTTCTACTACACATTCATGATAAATGTCTACAGCGTCTTTAGGCATAACAGGCAGAAAAGTGCTTACCGGCTTGAATGGACTTTCACCGGGTCCCCTTTGTCGAACATCTACATCCTGCAATTCACACTGGGTATTGGGAATTTCAGTAGTGGTTACATTTCTTGTGGGGTTTCCAGATTCCCCTAGGTCACAGAGTGTTAATAATAGTCTTGCATCCTGTGCAGCTGGAATGATGGTAGAACAGCTTTTAGATGGCTCAAGACTGCTGCTATGCTCAGTTGTTTTAGGTGGTGGCTTGGAAGAGAAATACTTCTTGAGTTTTAATTTACGAATAAAGCGAAATACGTCTGCTCTTGTAGTGGTATAGTTAAAAGTGCTCTCAGGGCAATAGTTTAACCCCAGAGCTAACAATTGCTCCTCCGCCACAGTCAGTGTAACGTCAGAAAAATTGATAATGGTGCAATCCTGCATTATTTTCTCTTGTTGAACCATTGTTTTTTTCCGTTTTTGCGTTTGCTGTTGCTGTGGCTTTGCGCTTTTTTCGTCTGGCATGGCGTTTTGCGTTACGCCTTTTGCGTTGTAATTTTTCCGTAATCTTGGGCGCAGAGTTTGCAGGCGATCTTCCACTAAAAAATCCATCTCTTCGCCGAGATCAAGTATCTTACCTCCCGATCTTCCCTCGGTGCTGCTTATTTCCGAAAAAGACGTGCTGGAGGCACTAGTTACTGAAACTGAGTCTGCATCTAAATCAGCATTGTTGACTGCTGACGGATCATTTCTTGCAGGTTCTCCCACTTTAGTTCTAGTGCGGATTAGTTTCGACTGTTTAGCTTTGTCGAATTTGCGAGAGAAAGTATAAATTTGACCCAGTTCGTAGTCTTTGAGGTCTCTCGCAAACTTATGTACTTTTCTAACTTTGATCCTTTCTTCGTGTTTGCGGAGTCGTTCACTGATCTCTTTTCGTGAGGCTGATATAAGCGATATAGCATCAGGATCAGTTATATTATTTAACTCCTCATTCAGTTTTTTTATTTCCTCCAACAGTATTTCACGATCAATAACAGCATACTTGATAAGCATCTTGACGAGATTCATTGAGGCCAAGAGATTGCACTCCCCCCATTCTTATAAATATATATATATACTAGCAGCCCGCCCCGGCGTTGCCCGGGGGCAGAAGGGGGCTGGGGGCTGCATTTTGAGCATTTGTTTGGTTCCCCCCCACCCGACCCGACCCGACATTGCCCGCCCGCCTGCCTCCCGCCCGCCTCTGCCTTACCTCAGCCGCGCTCTACCTCAGCCGCGCTCGGACTTAGCCCCCACTCCCGGTCCCCCGCCCGCCCCGACATTGCCCGGACCGCCTCCCGCCTCCCCTTACCTGAGCGGCCGCGCCACTCCTCGCCGCACGTCACTCCTCGCAGCATGTTGCCGCTCGTGACCGCTCCTCCCCGCCTGTCGTCATCACGCAGGTGTAGGTCGCGGTCAGCGCTACGTCGCGGCCGGCGCTTGTTTTAGGGCACTACTTTGTTTTTAAACTTTAATTTTTTAATTTACGTTTATTTTTTATTTTATGCAGCCTATGTCCATCTACACACCCTGAGGATTACATCAATGTATTGGGTGTGTGGATTGGCGCTGTGGTTCCCGAGTTTACCTTGCCAAAAGGTGCAAGTTCTCTCTTTATAATAGTAGTATAGATATATATTCACTGAAAAAACCATAGGTTTCACACACGTTATAGTATGTGACATCATCAGCAGTGCATTGCGGGCGCGCAAGTTATAGTTAGCTCAGCTAACTATAACGGAGGAATTTCAAAGGTTTTGTATGAGGTAAATGTTCCGCTAACTATAACATGTGTGAAACCTATGGTTTTTTCAATGAATTTGCATGTTTTTTTAAATGCTAATTCCTAACTATAACGTGTGTGAAACCGATGGTTTTTACAATGAATTTGCAAGGTTTTTCAAATGCTAATTCCTAACTATAACATGTGTGAAACCTATGAATTTCAAAGGTTTTGTAAATGATAATTTATAAATGTATTAATTATGATGTCTTTCTTTTTATACTAATTTTTTATATTTTTAATATAAATATTTATATTTATTTTATTTTTTAGATTATATTTCATATTCTTATTATAAAATATTACCAAAACTAAATTGCAAAGTAATTTTTGGATTAATTATTGCTTGACTTCAGTTACAAGTATAACACAGCTCCAGCAATGCTCTTGGGGCCCTATGCTCACAATGCTGTATCAATCCTTACATCTGCTTCAAGCATGTGCAAGGTTTTGACGCAGCATAAGCTCAAAAGCGACTGAATTAAATGTTCTACATTTCACTCAGTCACTTTTAGGAGACGTTGCTGCACTCCCTTCTGCACAGGAAAGCCTCTTCTGGCATAGGGCTTTACAATGTAATGCGCCCTCCAGATGCGTCACATTGTTAATAGCACACACCATGGCGCATCTTTTGCACCACCGCTGTGTCACAAAAGTGACGCAACGGCTGTGTAAAAGAGGCACAAGGGGATTGTAAATCTGCCCCTAACACATACAAATTCACACAGGCAGTTTCAACAGCAGCGCAAATTGAAGCATTGACTTGTAACATATTTATGTACATATGTTACATTCAAGGGCTTCGGACATACTACAGTATACTATAGGTAAACACCTTATAGATTTATGCTGTAGCTCTTCCTTATAGTTCTGCACTTTCACATTCTCCATACACTAGTAATATATTCATTCAATCATTTATGAACTACACATTCATTCTGACAAACTTTTACACACTTACATAGAAATATAGTTCTTTCTTTGACCAGTGAATGTAGTTCTAATTTTTTTTTGTTTTCTCAACAAATTCCAAGCGGAACAAAAGAATGAAAAGAAAAAAAAACTAATGTCGAGGACACCAATGATCCTGCATCCTGCGTTTTATCAGGTCCATAGACTGTTCCCCATAACACAAAAGTTTATCACAATAAATGCATACAATTTTAACTTTAGCAAAGTCAGAATCAATTTGCGTGTGTGGACTGCTTGCTGAAAATGCTGCTGCAGCAGTTGATGTGCTTGGTGTAGCAGCAGGTGGGTTCTCCTGCAACTTGCGCCTTGCAGCTCGAGCAAAGTTGTTGGGGTGCAAGTTCTTCACGTGTCGCACCATATTTGCTGTGCCAAAGGAGTATTTTTTACATGGATCACCCCTTGAAAGAGTTGTTTGGCACATTTTACAGGTTACCTTTGGAGCATTAACCTTTTTTTGCCCTTCTGGAAAAAGTAAAAAACTTCCAAATTAGAGCTTCTTTCCTCTTCTTTGGAGGTTCTTCAGGAATGTATTCTCCCTCTGAAGAACTGCTGGAAGATGAGTCCATTGCTCTTATTATGGTGATCTTCCTTCTATTTGAGAAGATTCTCAGAAGAAATACTTCTTCTTAGAAAGTCAAAGTCGAATAATTATAATGGGACGGAACTTTCAACAGTCTCAATAGGAAAAGTTACGAACCGATCAAATCTCTACTTTTAAAGTCACATGGCTTTGCGTACGCTTATCATGCACTTGCGCAGCTCTTTCGATACGAGTACACATAATGTTCTACCGCGGTTTGTGTAATTGTTTTTAAAAGTAATATATGATTGTTAAAAGTATAAAAAAGAAATCATAGTCATCCCAAATGTCTGCCCTTAGTATCTACATTAAATACATAAACAAATGTTTTAAACCAAGTAGAAACATTGCCGTCTTTCGCGTACAGAACGATGTACATGACGTCACACGTAAGCTTTAATGCGACGTGTAACGTCAAAGCAAATGCGTACCGTATGCGCGGGTACACGCTGAGTATGATTAGCAGTACAAAGTATGGTGCGATCAACCGCTCACTGACAAATCAGAGCTGAGGGCGCGCTAAGAAGAATGATTAGAAGTGGTCACTCATTGCAGATCCGATTCTGGGCCTGCCTCTGCGCACATTATAATACCATCCCCATCTCTCTCTGTTGTTAATTGTTAGTGCACACACTCACACTTGCACATGCGCGGTGCACGCCCGCCCACACTCCCCACATGCCACCACCTAGCATGCTTGCTATCACTAAGCCTGGAAACTAATACATTAGCCAATGAGATGTCTCCCAAGACCATCATTCTTATACACCGTGAAAACTCTACCAATAAAGGCCCTGGGCTTGGTTTAGTCAGCCCCCGCGGTTCCCATATAATGCGGGCACTGATGTGAGCACGCTCTCTTTTGCCTGCCTGTGCTGCAGTGACAAACAGAGTGTCGTCATCGATTTTACTAAGAACAGATTGCTCGAGCGGGGGAGGACTCCTGACACTCGACGTGATGTCACTGCTGCTGCCGCCCAGCCACAATACCATAGGCGTGGAGCCGGCGGCGCCCGCACCCAAAATCACCCCAGACTCAGCAAAACCGCAGCCTTTCAAGACACGACAAAACACGACAGAAGCAAAGGTAAGAGAAGCCGTCTAAACAACAGCCTCTGCTGTAAATTGTATATGCATGATGCTATTTTTTCTCCCATTATATGGCTTTCCTACCCCTCAATGGTTTTAAATTGTATGCATATAGTATAAATGTTTCTTTCTGCGTCACAATGTTGCATCCACTTTCAGCAAGGCCTAGTCATGCCGCTAAAACCGGTGAATCTTAAAATAGAAGTTGGCACGGAAATTGGAATAGAAAAGACAAAGTTTATTAAGACACCATGGGGTGGAACTACATTCAGACAATACCCTTCGGCAATGCATGAAGTAGCACACTGAACGTCTACCGTCTTGTTTTTGTCTGTCAGATTCCTTCTGACAGTGGTGAGTTTTTGGATACCGAGGCAGTAGCCTCATTACTCCACATTCATTTTGAATTTTTTAGTCGCTGTTTAGGCTGTCTTATTGATGTGTGAGGCTTTGTTACAGTTGAGCTTCAATTCTTTTTAGGGAACTAATGCCCTATCGTCCTAATGAAATGTTGCACATGATTGATAAATCCGTCATTTGTTTATACATTTGCAAATAGACATGAAATCGTGGAGACTGAAATGAGAACTGCAATAACTAATTCATTTGGAGATATGGTCATTTAATTCTTGGGGAGGTATGACTTGTTTACGATCCCCCAGGGATTGTTATTTACCGTATGTTTTAATGTGCTGAACACCTTATTGTTATTTCATACTGGGATATAATGTATCTATTATAAGGTACCAAACTGTAGCCTTATATTTGCCTTCAAGATTTGTAATCTTATGAATTTGTATTAAGAAGGCAGGAAATTTGAAATACAGATTGTGAAGTCACCAATTCACTATGCCACTTCACCTTTCACTTATGGGTGCTTTAGTTGAGGCTTTCTAATTTAACGCAACAGTTTTGAAGCATATTCGGGATCACCCCACACATTTCTCACGTGATCACGAAACTCATGGCTCTAATTTAGTTATGGACTAGTATGCCATCACGTTTTGAGTCTTACCAGGAGGCTTAGCTTTTTATTTCTACTCTGAACCCCCTTTTTTTATGAAACTTTACATTCTTAAATAGATGACTCCACTCAACTAGCGAATCACTCTTCGCTTTTCTGTGTATTACTAATACTAGCCACGTACCTGATATGTGGCCAATGGATCTTTATAGATCTATATTTCTATAAAATGTACCAAATATATACACTTAATGAGAGGCTTAACAAGAGCACCTCTGAATACTATTTGGACTTGATCTCCTTCCAAACGCACATTGTACTCTTAGTGATTATCACTATCGTTTTAACAGTGACTTGCATTGTGTGTTCCGCTGCTTGGGTGACTTACAACGAACCTTTTCACAACCAAGATGGCGGTCACTTTGTGACGTTTAAGCTGACCGGCTCTCTCTAGTTTACGAGACTATATCTTCCTATCCTGTTTCCGGTCACGTGTCCGTTTCTGGAACACGGCGACCGGGAACACACAGAGGAGGGATACCGCGCGGCAGGTAAGGGAAACACAACTCTCCCCTTTTACTTATGTTATTTTCGATATAGGTTTTAAGGCTGGTAGAACTAAACACTACCGCCCCCCTATTTGTGTTTCTTTATCTAGTACGTTTACCTACGGAGAATTGCACCCAATTTCTATCCGGAAAACACTACAAACAGTCGGATCCCCTCCCGGTATGGCTAAACACATACATGTGTTTAGGTATGTACACTTTGGCTTATTAATGCAATGTACTGCATCTGCATTTCCAAGACTTGATTTTTACTCGTTTACTTTTCGATGTGCTCATTGAGTTTGGGTATTATTTTGTTTTTTCTCGTGCAGTCTCATTTTGGAATAAACGAGCAGCATTTTAACAGAACAATACAGCGTTGTGATCACTTAACTTCCAACCCGATACCAGGGTTCTCTACGCTAAGCATATATTGACATACCCGTCAAGTATTTTTTCAGGGTAAGCGACAGCTAACACTGCTTTACTGCACCCTGTAGTCTTTTCCACTTGCCGCTTATTAATGTTCTCCCTGTCATTATTTTTTATCTACCTGTCACATCTTTAGATATATCGATCTACTTGCTCACAAATTTTTTTTCCATCAACGAAACAATACCTGGAACTTATACCAGGTAGGCTACTAGGTACTAGACTTTGGGGTTTATAGAGTCGCATGAATTTGTTCCTCGCACATGGACCTACCTTGGTATTGAGCATGACATACTCACTGCATGCTTAGTAGAATGGATCAAGCAACACTTTTCAGACCCTGAACCTTCACTAAACGCAGTTTCCTCGTGAGCGTGTGACGAGACACCATGTGATTGTGATTTTACACCAATAGTGAATGAACTGATGAAACACATGGGAATGGTGCTATTGCTACCCACGCACTTTACCACCATCAATATTTTGCGAGTGTGGATGTGCACGGCACATAATCACTAAACGGCCACTAGGCACGTAATGATCGGTCACTTTTCACTTCCGTGCACGTCTTTTTCACTGACAAGTGTACCAGATGTGCTACAGTGAAATGTATTATACATATCTTTATTTTATTTTATCAGCCCTGAAGAGTCGTGTTGACTCCACTTCAACACGATGAAACACGTGTCGGCTGATTGTGGCTGATTGTGGATCCAAATAAACATCCTATTGAAAATAGAACACGAACACAGAGATCTGCTGCTTTCTGTTACTTTTTGTCACCTTTGTATTAATTGTCACACTGTTTTGTGGTTGCGAGAGCATAGTTGTTTTAAGTCTATGATAATCCTCGATTGTCCTGAACGGTTTTAGGGTTATTCCGTTCGCTCTGAACGCACCACGTGTCTGAACTCCTCTCCTTACAGGTTGTAACGTTTACTTCAGGCAGAGCACCGTTATCTGAAATTTCTCTCAACCCTATTTAGCTGTTTTTCTGTATCACAGGGTCAGCTCAGTGATAGGCCATGGGTAGCGGTCAATTGAGTTTGCAGATTTGTCAGCATGTTTCCTCAAAGAGTCTCGTCTTTGTCTATCTAGTACCTTCTGATAGTGTTCAGTTTGGGTGCCTGCCGAGGCGATTATGCCGTCAGACAGTGAAAGGGTTTTGTTTGCCTGCAGAGGCGATTATACCGTCAGGCAGTGATGAGTTTTGCGTACCTGCCGGGTGTTTGCCTTCAGGCACTGATGAGTTTTTGGATGCTGCGTTGCTGTTTCAGTTTCACAAGGTTAGCGCTTCGATGGGCCACGGGTAGCGGTCAAATGGGTTTGTAGAGATGTCTGCGATTTTCCTGATCAGTGAGTTTTCTTTTTGAACCAATCCTTTGTAGAATGCCCTGTTGAGTTTGAGGAAATGGTGGTCCAACATCTCAATGCCTAGGTCTCTGTGGAGGTCTGCTGTTCGTGAGATCATAGGAGCACCTGCTGCAATCTGTAGGGCCTTGCTCTGTAGTCTCTGTAGGTCTTTCCGAAGCTGCGAGCGGCACTACTCCAAACTGGTGAAGCGTATGTCATAGTTGGTCGAATTATTGCGGTGATTGATCGCACCTTGCTCTGCATGGGCATCTACTTGGTCTTCAGGAGTGGGTATAATGCAGCCAGTTTGGCTGCTGCTTTCTGGAAGGTCTTCACTATGTGGTTTCTCCAGCTGAGTTTAGAATCCAGAGTCACCCCCAGGTAGGAAGGCAAATGGTCCTTTTATACCCACACAGGCGTTTCGGAAAATAGGGGGCACAAACAGAAGACAAATTCATGTACATATAAGGGGATTTTCGAAGCACATTCAAAAAGTGGAAGGAGCTGACGATTTAATCAGTTTGGAGTAAACACATCTCAACAATAGTTTATCAGAAACAGATGTGTCTCGATAGAGCATGCGCATATTTGAAAGAAAGCCAAAAAAAACTTGTTGCTAAGCAGAATATGTGAGCAAGTAATCAGAGAGGTAGGACAAAGCACATGGCGAGCACGAGGCAATGGAAGGCATACAAAATGGTGGATAGTAATACAAAATGGCCTCTGAAAACGGGCAACATAACATTGAAAGGTGCATTAGCTTCAGCGTATGCTAACCTAATCGTTGCCAATTTACGACAATGAGGTCCTCCAGACCTCTATTTTTAAAAATTCTCCGTGCATAAATTTTGCTTTCGTATTTTTGAACTGTCACGTGCTTTAGCCTGTATTCATATAAATTGTGCGTTCATAATAGTATTATTTTTTTTAATCCGTCACGAGGCCCTCCCAGCTCTGTTTTGCTTTAATTTTGTGGAATATATGCTTTCTAGTTCATCGTATTTGCCCCTCCTAATTCTCCCATTAGTTTTAATATTTATTACTGCGTCACGTGACACTCCCAAGCCTGTATTCTTTTAAATGATGCGGACATGGTTGTAATAGTTATTTCTGCATCTTATGGCCCTCTCAGACCTCTATTTGAATTAATGTTAAAGAGTAGAATCGAGTAACGTTTAAAAGACTATGACAAATGTAAGATGTTTTTAAAACTTTTTCAAGGGAAGATTGTTTATTTTGAAAATATATTCATTAATATTCACTTTTTCGAATACTTGTAAGTCTAAACGAATGTAATTGGGTTGTAATTTAAAGCTATTAATGATTGCATTTTAACTCTACCGGTACCTTTTGAGAAAATCGACATTCTTCTTAGTCCAACAAATACTGCCTGTCATTGGATACTTCTGGTAAGTGCAAGTTTTTTAACATTTATTAGTCCGTTTTCAAAGTTATTCTTGGAAAATATAACTGGTTGTAATAGTTTAAACTATCTAAATTTTTATATCAAATAATCTTTTAAAATAATTTTGTAATGTATCTAATGTAGACATCTGTACCGTAAAATGTAAACTCTCCATGCTAAAAATCATATTTCTATAATATTTTCTATACACTTCCAAACCTTTAACAAAGGCAATCGGTCATGATTCACGGAGTAACAAAATTCAGACCTATCAAGAGTTTTTATTAAATAGAAAACTTTTCCCTACAAAAAATGTTCCTTATCTCTTTATTATAGCCTTATAGCCCGCCGTAGAGGGCTATACCGGCTATTAGAACATTGAAATGCTGGGAGCTCCATTGAAAACAATGGAGTGCTCCGGGCTTATAATGGCTGGTATAAGCCTAGAGCTCCAACATTCCAATGTTTCTTTGTTCATAGCTCTGGCTGTGAACAAAGGTTTCAAGGACCGTGAGGGGATTCCAATCCCCTCACACTCCCATAAGGCTTTGTTCTTTTTTGTTAGAGCATTCTACCCTCTAGTGGCAGAATGTTCTAATAGCCTTATAACCCTTCGTAGCTGGGCTATACCGGCTATTAAAGTCCCTCTCCCTTGTTAAAGGGCCTCGCCTTCGGCTCGGGCCTTTAACGCTGGAGAGGGCCTTTAATTACCGGTATAGCCCTCTCCGGCGGGCTATAAGGCTGCATTAGGACTATGAAATACTGGTGTAAAAATATCATTCATTCTATTGTCAGATATCTACCTTGGTGACAGTGGAATTACCACTACTTTTTAGACTACCATTGAACAATATTGTGTAGTGGAGCGGTGTTGCTTCTTGACCTTCAAAGAGGAAGATTTAAATGTATATTTCAATAGGTAAACAAAATAATTCCTCAATTTCAAAAAGAAAATTAAGTAGGAATGTTAGAGGAACTCTGGTCCAACTCTAAAAGGATTGTGCAAATCGTAACAGGTGAAAAAAGTGTGTCTCAACATTACTTTTTAAGATAATTTGGACACAAGACTAGACTGCAGGAGTGTGCAAATATCTTATTAGATATCTTGCATGTAATCATATGTTACTTAAAAACATACTTATGCACTTTTTATGCTGGACAGTGTTGCTTCTAAACACCCTTTCACTGCTTTCCTCCATACCTTCAAAAACGATTTCATGGATTTACATGCATATTCTTTCAGGTCTGTTTATCTGTAATGTAAAACAATCATACTTTTTTTTCTTTTGTCACTGACATATATAAACTCATCAGTCACTCCTATGTCAAACTTTTACAATCCTGAATACTACGTTTTCTGTGAAAGGATGCCCATGCATAACAATGCTAAGTTTTCTTTAGCTGCATGCACACATGTAGTGTAACCTGTCAAACACTTTAAAATGCTACCCTCCCACTAGTTCTAAAGGCGGATGTAGAATTCAACCATTCTTCACAAAATAGAATTGGACGTCACTAAGTACAAAGTCTTTCTGTATTATGAAAGCTCTAATGTGTCCCTTAAAGATTCCAGCAAAGTCCAGACACATACTAACTGAAACACACCAACCATTAGTAACCTGTTAAATTTACCAAACAACTCTTTCAAGGTATGATCAATCGAAAAAATTCTCCTTTGGCACAGCAAATATAGTGAAACACTTAAACAACTTGCACCCCACAACTTTACTTCACTGCAACACAGAGATTGCAGAACAACCCACTTGCTGCTACATCAAGCACATCAACTACTGCAACAGCATTTTCAGCAAACAGTCTATACTCACATATTGATCTTCAATTTGGTAAACTTAAATTTCCATGCTTTTATTGCGAATAACTTTTATGTTACATGAAACAGTCTATCAACCTCATCAAAAAAAAAAAACCGAAGCGTCACTGTCCTTAACATTAGTTATTAGACATTTATCATACTTTTTTGTTGTAAAAACTACCCCGTCCAAAGGCAGTGGAAAATTTGCACACTTGCTGCCTTTCTTGACTGGAGTTATCAATTATTCTAAAATTAATTCAAATTCAAAATGCAGACCCTTTATTCAGCCTAATGTTATCGCCCAGGGTCGATAATATTGCCCAGAGTGCATAGTGTACAGCAGCTTCTCTGTAAAATCTACAATTACCTCCGAGCACTGACAACAGATAGGTTACAACAGTCTGACAAACAGATCCACAACCTTATTACGCCACTTTTGAGTCACTTTTCACATGGGTAAAGTGACGCAAGGAGCTTGTAAATCTACATCTGACTCTTCAAGAAAAAATCTCAACTCCAGACTCTGCGACACAGTTTTAATGTTGTTTTCTCTCTCTTTCTCTCTCACTCTCTGTGACATCGTTTCTCTTTCTCTCTTAAACTTATAGACACTGCTTTCTGCTTGGACGTGTAGAAGAATTGTTGAAAATAAGTTGTGTATTCAACTGCCTGAAGTGTTTGGCCGCAAGGTTTATACAACGGTAAGCACAGAGGCCTAGATCTACAAGGCCATCATAGCAATGCATTAGAAATAAGTCGGCATAACGGGCGTCAGTAACGCAGTAGGCACTTCCATATAGACACCACTTGAACGCGGCACTATAACAAGTGAAATGTACCAGGTACACTGCACTCATAAAACTGTAGTGTTACCTTTATTTGTGAAAGCGGAGAGGGCCATATTATCAAGCCTGGGCGATAAAATTATCGCCACTTTATTGGCAGGAAACTGCCGCTAAAGTGGCGATAATGGGCTTGATAATATGCTCTATGGAACGCCAATCGAAGCTCATGTTAGATGTGAAGGAAATCTAATATGAGCTGTGATTGGAATGCCATAGAGCATATTATAACGCCCATTATCGCCACTTTAGCGGCAGTTTCCTGCCGATAAAGTGGCGATAATTTTTTCGTCCAGGCTTGATAATATGGCCCAGAGTGCGTAGTGTACAGCAGCATCTCAGTAAAATCTATATTTACCTCCGAACAGTGACAACAGATAGGTTACAACAGTCTGACAAACAGATCCACAACCTTATTACGCCACTTTTGAGTCACTTTTAACATGGGTAAAGTGACGCAAGGAGCTTGTAAATCTACGTCTGACTTTTCAAGAAAAAATCTCAACTCCAGACTCTGCGACACAGTTTTAATGTTGTTTTCTCTCTCTCACTCTCTATGACATCATTTCTCTTTCTTTCTTAGACTTATAGACACTGCTGTCTGCTTGGACGTGTAGAAGAATTGTTGAAACTAAGTTGTGAATTCAACTGCCTGAAGTGTTTGGCCGCAAGGTTTATACAACGGTAAGCACAGAGGCCTAGATCTACAAAGCCTTCATAGCAATGCATTAGAAATAAGTCGGCATAACAGGCTTCAGTAACGCAGTAGGCACTTCCATATAGACACCACTTGAACGAGGCACTATAACAGAACTGAAATGTACGAGGCACATTGCACTCGTAAAACCGTAGAGTTACCAAAACTTGTAATGCTTCAGCTCATTTACTCACATCTACATAATTCTAAACTCTAATTTTCTTTTTTGTTTTGCAGATTACCAATCGGACATCTTTTGGAGTCCATTTAACAATTTGTTTATAATATTGTTTGTTATTAAAGTTATTTTTCTAGTTGCTTCTAATATAGTTATAATTGAGTTTCGTTTACATTTATTTTTTAATAAAAGTTAATTTAAAAAAACTACATACTTCTTTTATTTTGTGGGGGAGGGGTATGACGGTCCACAATAAAAATAATGTTGAAATACTATAGTAAGATATTCAAGACTAGGATTGAAAACTACTGAGTTCTAAGTAACTGATATAATAAAAATAACGGTGAAAAACTACTAAAATGGCGGTGGACGGAGTACGTAATCAACGTTTGGCACCTCAGCACTACCTTTCAAATAAATATAGAAAAAATATGATTATGAATATATTACAAAAGTACAGCACCGGATGACACACATGACCTGGGAAAAGAAAGCGACAAATTTACTACCTGAAATAAAGAAAGGTTTGCTTGTTGAACTTGAAGAAAAAGAAAAGAACGTGGGCTTCGAAACGAGGCTGCGCATGTGAAGTGAGTACAACTGTTACACAAAAGAAAAAGGAAAGTTTTACACATGCTATCATAGAAATGAAGGGACATATTATCAACAAAAGGTGATACATTATCGCCGCTTTTATCGGCAGGAAACTGCCGATAAAGCGTCGATAATGGGCTTAATAATAGGCCCTTGTAAATTCCCATAGCAGCCCAGGTTCTCATGTTAACCTGGGCTGCTATGGGAATTCACAAGGGCATATTATCAAGCCCATTATCTCCGCTTTATCGGCAGTTTCCTGCCGATAAAAGCGGCGATAATGTATCGCCTTTCGTTGATAATATGGCCCTTTGCTCTTTTTTTGACCAGTAAACTTAGGTGCATATTATCAAGGACCGGTGTTAAAATTATCGCAGTTTTATTGGCAGGAAACTGCCGATAAAAGAAAGAAAGAAAGAGCCCGTCTCACCACAGCCCCTCCTGCATAGCCCCACCCCCCTCCCCATTAACTGTAGTCTTGTGCAGGAGATGTACACCCTGTGCAGTATTTTAAGTTGGATAAGCCTAAGTCTGGCCGAAATCGCCACCTCCCTAGGGGAGGCCAGCGCATACATCCATTCCTCTTCGTCGATCTCCAACCCATCAGCAACCCATCTCTCTTTAAGTGGAAGGAGCGGGTCAGGGGGATTATTAATCAATTTTTTATATGTGAGGGAGATGGCGTGTTCTGGCATGTGCCCATCTAGCAGTCTGTCCTCGAGCGGGGAGGCTTGAGGTATTTTTGTCCCTGGCTGTATGTTTGACTGGAGGGAGTGTCTGATTTGCATGTACCTGAAGTATTCAGTTTGTGCTAATTCGTATGTTTCTTGCAAGTGGACGAAGGAATGAACCCCCTTGGGACCCCACAAGTCTTTAATCTGTGAGATACCAATGAGGTCCCAGTTGTGGAACCCCTTCGTGCGTCCCAAGTTACCCAGTTTTTCGGACGCCCATAGTGGAGTAGCCAGGTGCTGGGGAGCCTTAGGGGGTTGCCATGGAGGACGTAAAGGTGAGATTTGCTCCAGTTGATTCGGAATCCAGAATTCCTCCCGAAACTCGTGAAAATATCAAGTGCCGCCATGATGGACCTTCGTGGTTTGGAGAGGTATAGGAGGATATCATCGGCGTATAGGGAGATCTTGTCCTCCCATTTTATCCCTTTGAGGTAGACGTCTTGCCTGATCCATGCAGCAAGTGGTTCGAGGGAAAGTGCAAATAGAAAGGGGGAGAGTGGGCAGCCCTGTCTGGTCCCTCTCTCAAGCGTGAAAACCTCGGAGACCTTGTTGTTAACCAACACCTGAGCTAGTGGCTCCGTGTAGAGGAGACGGACCCATGCTGTAAAATTGGGGCCGAAGCCCAGTTTACGCAGTACCGCGATCATGTAAGGCCATTCTATGGTGTCGAATACCCCGTAATTGGCCCCCCCGGGACCTAATGAATAAAACGGACTTCTATTTTTTTTTCACCTTTTCCACTGCGTACAAGTACTGCACGACTACCCCGCCATTTTTTATTTAAAAAAAAATAAAATTGAGCCTAAAGATCCATGTACCAACCCCTGACCACGACTATAGGGTCAGAATGTTTCTACCCTGCCCCCTTTCCTTATTTCTCAACTTTGTTTTACTGTTTTCTTGTGACTCGGATCTCCCGACAAAAAAGATGGCTGCCAACACTGCCTGGTTTGGAGTATTGACAGCCAATCAGCATGCAGCTCCTGCTCGTGACTGTACGTATTTCCGTACGCCGCGATTTTTCTTTTAAAATTCTTCTTTTTAAAATAGAGCCTAAACATCCATGTACGACCCCCTGAGCAAGCCTAGAGGGTCAGAATGTTTCTAGTCTGCCCTCTTCCCTTATTTCTCAACTTTGTTTTACTGTTTTCTTGTGACTCGGTTCTAGCGACTAACAAGATGGCTGCCAACACTTCCTGGTTTCGAGTGTTGATAGACAGTTCACAGCCAATCAGCATGCAGCTCGCGCTTGTAATTTAACGGATCTCCGTCCGCGAGTAGAACTCCGTCTCTAGATATTGCGATGATTTTACTTGTAATTTTCTCAGGAACTACTAAACAGATTTACACCATTTAACAAAAAGCACAATCTACGAACCAAACTCTACCTCTCTGCCAAATTTGGTGTAATTCCGTTCAGCCGTTCGGGCTGTAGCCCTGGCTAAATGTCCCTATGGAAAATTGCATGGGGAAACACGTTTTGGGGGGACCTCCCTTTTTTCTCAGCCCCCACTTGACGAATCACCCCCAAACTTTCAGGGAAGGAGCGGTACCGAGCAGGCCATTTTCTTGGAGAAATTCACAAAGATTCGTCCACCGGCGCCAAAATTATTCCAAATAGAATGGTGTGGATTTCCTATGGAAACTGCTTACCCAACCTCCGAATCTCCTTTCCATGCTGTGTCTAAACAGTAGTGCTTGGTAAAAGTATGGGCTTTCGACCATGCTGCTGCTCTACAAGCGTCCGGGAGTGATACTCCTGCGAATAGCGCTGTGGAGGTAGCCATCTTCCTTGTTGAATAGCTGTCACTCTTGACACCAGCGTTTTTCCTGCCTTGTCGTGGCAAAATGCAATAGCTGAAGATATCCAACGGGATATGCTACTTCCAGATAAAGCATATCCTTTCCTGGGGGAGCAAAGGTGATGAGTAATTGGTTTGATTTTCGAAATGTTTGTGTCCTTTCAATGTAAAATCTTAAGCAGCATCTGACATCTAGTGTGTGGGGAAACCTCTCCGCCGGGGATGATGGCTTTCTGAAGTACATTGGCAATATGACAGGGTCATTAAGATGGAACTAATTTGGGACCTTCTGTATGGATTTCGGATTAGTCCTTAATATCACTTTGTTCTTTCTGAATTGGATAAAAGGTTCCAAGATTGAGAAAGCTTGTATTTCGCTTACTCTCCTTGCTGGTGTCAATTCCAGCAATAGTGCAGTTTTCCATGATGCAAATTTAATGTCTGCATTATGGATAGGTTCGAGCGGTGACCTCATCAGTTGAGCTAGAACTGTATTTAATTGCCAGGCTATCGCTGGACGCTTTATTGGAGGAAACACTCTGAAGAGCCCCTTCATGAATTCCTTCATCACTCTGGAAGACCAATGCGATATCTGTCCTGATTTCCTCGAAATTGACACTAGATGCACCTTTATTGAGGAATGGGCCAGTCCTGCTTTTGCTAATTGCAGCAAATAAGGTAGTAACTAATCCAGTGTAGACTGTAATGGATGTATCAAATGATCTATGCACCAATGGCAGAATCTCTTCCATTTCACGGCATAAGTTTAATTAGTGGTAGTTGCTGTAGAATTACTCAGGATGTCTCGACAGTCTTGTGGAATGTTCAGAATTCAAACTCCTTGTCATGAGTTTCCAGGCAGACAAATTCAGAGAGTCTATCTGCGGGTGTCCCACTGCCCCTCGTTCATGAATATCAGGTCGTGAACAGGTGGGAACCGGGTGTGAGGGGATACTGACATCCGCTGAAGTTCTGAGAACCTAAATTGTCTCTGCCATGCTGGAGCTTTAGGATCGGATGACACGGCTCCAACTTCATCTTTCATAGCCCTCTTGGTATGGGAGGGAAAGGTGAGAATGCGTAGGTAAACATTACCATCCAACGAAGCTAAAGAGCATTCTTCACAAACCCTTCTTTGGGAATCTGCTTGCAAACCTCTCGCATTTTTTGTTTTCCTGAGTTGCAAATAGGTCCAACTTTGGGGTACCCCTTTTTCGCTGATTCAACTCCCATTCATGGCATTGACTTGAGGACCTGCTGAGGGAGTCTGCCCATGTATTGTGAACTCCGAGAACATGCTCCACTTGAAAAGCGATGTTGTGCTTTATAAGCCACTGCCATATTTCTTGAGCCTAACAGGATAGTATTTGCGATCTCGTTCTACACTGCTTTAGCAGGTAAAACATCGTTGTAGTGTTGTCCGTTCTCACTAGAACAGGAGATTTGCGGATTCTGGGTAGAAAGGCTTGTAATCCTAGGAAGACCGCCTTCAGCTCTAAGGAATTGAAGTGCATTAGTGCCTCTTGCGCGTTCCATTGTCCCCAAATCGCCAGCTCTTGCAGATGTGCTCCCCATCCCTGTAGGGATGTGTCTGTGGTCCTTACGAAGCTGGGAGTTTGCGGCATGGAGATCAGACCTTTAGATATATTCTCTCTTATTTTCCACCATGACAGGGCTTTTCAAATTTCTTTAGTGATAGTACTGAGATCCTCGAATGAGCCCTGAACCTGGATCCATTGTATATCTAATTTTTCTTGAAGTGGTCTCGTGTAGCTGCAAGTTGGGTATCAATGGAATGCACAACGAGAGCATCCCCATCATGCATTTGTATAATCTCACTGAATCTGAGTTTTGTCCTTGTATTACATAGTTATCCTTAATATTTTATAGATGCGTTCCTCTAATGGGTAGACCTTAGTGATCCTTGAGTACAGTACTGCACCTTGAAATAACAGGGATCGCGATGGTATGACGGAGAATTTCTCCACATTTACTCATAACCCCGGTGTCTTGAAGAGCTCCCGACAAACCCTTAAAGAGTGGAATTTTGGTCGCTTTACTGACCAGTCATCGAGATATGGATAGACTTGGTGCCCTTGTTGTCTCAAGAATGCTATTATTGGCGCCGTACATTTTGTAAACACTCTTGGCGCTGATCGGAGATCAAAAGGCAGCACTTTGACTTGATAGTGGGACCCGCCACTGTGGTTCTGAAAATCTGGACCCTATTGTTATCCCCATATCGAGGTCCAATACCCGTGTCACAAAATATCAACGTACCATGACGAATTTAGTGTCCAAGAACCGATAATGATTAGGACATCATTCCTATGTATTTACGTGACAATCGAGGTTTGCCAACACCCCTAAATCGTAATTTCCATCCCAATCCCTTAGACTCCATTTTGTGAACAGCATCCATCTTACGTCTTGCCCTCATGTTAAGTCAATTAAAGGTCGAGCTTGATCCAAAAGGACACGTCCACCTTCCCCTGACTTCCTCCTGACCTGTCCAAACTGACTTCATTGCCTTAAGCCAAACCTGTTTGGGCGGCTCCCCGCCCAGTGGCCGAATACGATAACATCGACACATAACATTCCACAAACCATTTACCCCATACAGAACATGCTTTCTACAAACATGCACCTGTCCATACTTCTTCTTTATGGCCAGTTTTATGACTGGGTGGTACCTGCCTTTATTGGTGTTTCATCGATATCTGATGGGAGTCCCGGATCTTGCTGGGTAATCTGTCACGAACTGGACATCTAAAATGTGGGCTTGCCTACGTGACGCCGCACTTTGTATTATTGCAGAAATATGTTTACAGCCATATCATAAACTCAAGAATTCTTGCTTGAAGCCATTATTTCTGTATAAAAGGAGAAGACTGGTTCTGTAAAAACGAACACGTACAGTCTCCTGAGAATACATGACCCGTGTTTGTCATGCTTCTAGGACACGTGTTACTTGGTAGCTACCAATAAAACTTGATCTCTGACTGCGACTAGAAGACTCATTGTTTCTGTGGTCCGGAACAAGGGAGAACTCAGAGGTCATCGGGTGTTATCCCCTGGTACCACCGGGTTCCTAAAAACCCGGCACCTCACCACCTCGAACCTTAGAAATCGTCGACGTTTGACATGAATAGGGTTGTGAAAATAAGCATCCAAGAGATCTAGAGATGTCATAAAATCTCTTTTTTTGATCATTAAAAGGATTTCCCGCAACAATAGCATCCTGAAGGGTTGTTTTTTGATATATTTGTTCAAACCCCTGAGAGCCATTATCTGTCTATATTTGGTACTCTGTTTCTCTTTAATTGGAAAAAGGTTTGAGTAGAATCCCTGCCTGCGGTGTTGTTGTGGAACCTCGTCTATGGCACCGTTTAGAAACAGGTTCAAAATCTCTTGGTTTAAAAGGGCTAGATGTTGGTGTTTTCTAAACACGGGAGGGAGTGTCGGAGGCTTTTGGACAAACTCCAGGGTGTGTCCCTGATGAATAATGTCCAACACCCATTTGTCCATAGTTATCTTTAGCCATTGATGGTAATACGCAGACAGGTAGTGGCTCTGAGTACTTTGTGCCTGTACGAGGTGGGTGGTGCAATCAGACTGTCACTAACGTCTTGTGACTTTCCCCTAGAAGAAGCCCGCCTTTGGGCTGTCTGCTGCAGGTAGGGTAGATTAGACGTCCGAAACTGTTGCTGCCCTGCTTATGGGCGATATCCCTGTTGTTAGTAAGGTTTGTATCTGTAGGACTGAAAGGAAGGTTTTTGTTGGTATTTACCCCTTCCTCTACCTCCTCGGACAATCTGAAAACGTTGCTGTTGGAGGGTCCCAAGGGACCGTGCTATCTCTGTATTGGCCTTTTATACCCTGTAGGGCATCGTCAATATGCTTGCTGAAGAGATTTTCTGTGTCAAACGGCATGTCTACGATCTTTGCCAGAATCTCCGGGCGGAAAGTGGTAGCCTTTAGCCAACCCTGCCTGCGGAGGGCAATTGCTCCTGCCATTTGTCTGAATGCCACTGAAGATATATCCATTGCCATATCGATCATCTCTGATGCTGTTCTAGCACCCTCCTGCAGAATCTGAGTAGCCTCTTCTTTTTTATCATCACGGAGATATTCCAGAAAGGGTGCCAAGTCAGACCACATCTGGCGGTCATAACGTCGCCATCACTTCAGATCGTTTGCCTGTACCATCCATCCTTCTACCATCCCTATTGGGAGGAGCTGAGCACAGGGCTGCAGGGTTTCTGGAGCGCCTTTGGGCTGCTTGCATGACCTGGCCTTGGATGTCCAATAAGACATGCTGGAGAAGACTCTGGTACAAAAGGGGGTGGTGATGGACGGAGCATCTGAATCAATCAAACACTCACACCCAGTCAAAAGATCTGGGTTTAATCCATCACCGTTCTTTACCCCACTCTGCTACCCCAGTTCAGACATGGCTATATGCAAATCAGTCTGACCCTGTGCCTCATGGGAACAGTCCAGCCCGAACTGCCAAGCCATGTCTTTCCTGGACCGGAATCAAGCATCCAAGGACCGGTTTCTGGCTATCAGCCTTCATCAGCCTGGATAGCTTGACTCCAGTGGTGTGGAGAGCATGGGACTCACGTCTGAGCATACCCATCCCACTCGGGGTGACAAATGCAAAAACAACAATTGATGGATAGAATGCAGAACAATGTCATACATTCACCCCAGTACAGAGATCTGGGCCTAAATCCATCGTTTTTTTGCACTCCACACCACCCCAGGTCAGACATGGCCATATGCAAATCAGCCTTGACCCTGTGCCTCATTGGAACAGTCCAGCCCGAACTGCCAAGCCATGTCTTTTCTGGACCAGAATCAAGCATCCAAGGACCGGTTTCTGGCTATCAGCCTTCATCAGCCTGGATAGCTTGACTCCAGTGGTGTGGAGAGCATGGGACTCACGTCTGAGCATACCCATCCCACTCTGGGTGACAAATGCAAAAACAACAATTGATGGACAGAATGCAGAACAATGTCATACATTCACCCCAGTACAGAGATCTGGGCCTAAATCCATCGTTTTTTTGCACTCCACACCACCCCAGTGGCAAAGTGTGCAAGGGACTCACGTCTGAGCATACCCTGCCACACTTATGGCGGCCAAAAGCAGTACAAAAGGGGGTGGTGATGGATGGAGCATCTGAATCAATCAAGCACTCACACCCAGTCAAAAGATCTGGGTTTAATCCATCACCGTTCTTAAGCCCACTCTGCCACCCCAGTTCAGACATAGCTATATGCAAATCAGTCTGACCCTGTGCCTCATGGGAACAGTCCAGCCCGAACTGCCAAGCCATGTCTTCCCTGGACCGGAAACAAGCTTCCGAGGACCGGTTTCTGGCATTCCAGCCGTCTTCAGCTCGGCTTGCTTGAATCCAGTGGCAAAGTGAGCATGGGACTCACGTCTGAGCATACCCTGCCACACTTATGGCCGGTCCTTGGATGCTTGTTTCCAGTCCAGGGAGGACCTGGCTTGGCAGTTCGGGCTGGACTGTTCCCATGGGGCACAGGGTCAAGACTGATTTGCATATGGCTGGGTTCAAACTGGAATGGCATGGTGAGCAGAAAAACAATGGATTTAGGCCCAGATCTCTGTACTGGGGTGAATGTATGACATTGTTCTGCATTCTGTTCATCAACTGTTGTTTTTGGAGAAGACTCTGGGGCTTTATATTTTTTGTCCATCCTCTGGATCGCCGCAGGTACTGAAGCTGGAGTTTTCATAAGCTTTAGTCCCTCTTCCCCAAAATAATTTACCATTGGGATGGCCCTTATAGACTTCCCAGTGGAATCTTTAAAATCATAAAGAACACATTCTGCTTGCTTCCCTGGGAGAGGCAGGTCAAATCTCTTTGAGGCTTGTTCCAACAGTTTGTGGAAACCCCTGATGTAATCCGATGGAGAGTCAGCTGGGGAAGGTGATGGAGATGGTGAGTATGGTGCGACAAAATCATCCCATTCTGTGCCCGCAGGAATTATATCATGCACCAGCTCTCCTTCCTCTGGTTGGTTCTCCAAATCACTCTCAATATAATCATCCCTAATGGTTATTACCCTAGGGACTAGGACTCCCTGTTGTGCCGTGGGAGGCTCCAGAACTTCAGGATGAGGTGTTCTCTGTCGTCCTTCTTGTTCGGTTGGAGTGTGAGGTACAGGAGCATGAGCTTCTGGAAATCTTTTATAGTATTCTTCCAACATGTGTCTAAAATCTGTGACCAGTGACATTGGGACCGCTATGGTATCTTCACGTGACGACATCCGCTTATCGTCTTCTTCGAAATCATAATGTTCTTGGAAAGACTCATAACATTGAGCTCTTGGAGGTGGGCAATCCTTAAAGGAGAAATCAGCCTCCATATATTCTGACGTTTCACCCTGGTACTCATCCTCGTTATCAGTATCCTGGCTTTTATTTTATGCTGTGAGGGGCTATAAGTAGGTCCAAACGAACCCTCTTCCGCTGATTCTTCCATTTCCATTAGATGTGATCGAGGAAGTGGGGAGATTTTACTCAAGGATGCCAGTTTTGACGACATTCGCCTTGACTCAGTTGTCAGAGTGTCCTTTTTCTGGTCCGTCGACGAGGGGTTTGATGGCAGAATGCGTTTAATCAGTATTGTCGTCAACGATCCCTGCATTCTAAGAGACTTAAACACTGCTGTCGACTGAACTGTCGTTGCTGAGGCCATCAGTGTTGTTGGCGATGTTGTCGGGACCCCCGTCGACGATGTTGTTGTCTATGCGGCCATCGAAGATGACGTAGATGAAGTTTTAGTTGCCACTCCTCTCGTCGACGATGCCGTTGTCGTTACCTTCGTGGTGGACTCCGTCAGTGCAGAACTGACTGCCGTCATTGCCGGCAAGGAATATTCCGCTGCTCTTGTTGACGGGACTGTCGTCGACGGACCCGTCGGAGTCTTATTTTCCTGAGCAGGTTTTTGAGGAGTATGAGGCAATGATGAAGAAGTTCAAGCATTCTTATGAGAAGAGCTTGTAGAGGCACCCGCGTAGCTAAGGGGGTGCATGGGGGGCGGTCCGCCCCAGGCACCACAATTTTGGGGGCGGCGGCTGCGCAGCACTAAAGGCCTGTGGCGGGCCTTTATAATTTATTTAGGGACACTTGGTGACACTACAGTGTACCCAAATAAATTATAAAGTCTGCCGCCAGTGCCGCGCGGCCGCCGTATAAAATGAAATCACACCTGCTTCTTAAGCTCCCTGCAGCGCACGACGTACCTCGTTTGTGGGTCCAGTCCCAGGGCCGTCAATCTTGTAGCGCGCGATAGCGCTACCAATGACGGCCCTGGGACTGGTGCTGTCCTGCTCGCCCCCAAGAGTGTTTGAGCATATGTCGCCACCCTTGCCAATAACGAGTATGGCCCTAACTTTCGCTGGTCCATTGACGGTTGCGCAATTAATGTATGTGTGAAGCAGCACCGCACCTGGAGTTTGTAGGAGATCTCCGGTCGCAGCGGCCGCCAGGACAGTCTGTTACTAGACTGGAAATCACAGAAGTCAGGAAAGCTCAGGCGGGCAACACAACTATCACGGAAGGCGGGCTAGACTCCCAGGCGGCAAACTCGAATTGCCGCGGCCCGCTGTGACGGCCTGAGTTATGTTATATATGCTTGCAGCCAGCCTTGCACCTCTGCGGACCAGAGTCGATGCCTTCAATTATAGAGGGCTGAAACCGCAAGGCCAGAATGGGTGAGCGCTGGTGTTAACAGTTATGGGAGCCCGGTGCGTCTCCGATGGTCGCCTGCCTGTAATCAAAGTAAGTGCAAGATTAAACATCACTTAACCTCTGAACTCGGAAAACTATTGGTGCTCCTAATACTATTGATGTCCCTGTGCTCATTTGTATGTCCAGATTTATAGCGGTCGAGCAGTCAGAAAAGTGATTAGTAAAGCTTGTTATTTTCGGTTTGTCAGAGGCTGCAGAAGAAATTAAATCATAACACCTGCTAAAAATGTTGGTGGTAGAGTCTGCACCTCGTATACATTCAGTACCCCAACGAACAATGATGTGCGCTTGGAAGTGAAGACACCCAATCTTGAAAACTTGATTAGCTGAAATTTACAGAAACGTCCTTTTGTTTGTAGTGGCATGGTGCGCACTGTCAATGAGAGTGGTGCAGGTCTGAGTCCTCGTTTTGGTTAATAGTTCGATCAGCTTAGAAGGGCACTAGATGCTTCAGTTTCTGGTGCTTTCCAGAAGTTTTAACATCATTTTAGAGTGTCTTGTTGCTCAAATGGGTGTAATTTCTGATATTTATATATTTTCCAAGTCTTCATTGCTTGATTTTGGTTGCGAAAAAGTGTCACTGATAGTCGTCATAATTACACAGAAATTATGAAAATGTCACACTTGGCAATCTCAAACCTTGGCAGCTATGTCTCCCTTGCGCGGCAAAAAGCGGGAGTGCTTCAAGGCGTGGGCTGGGAGTGGTTAAACATCAACATTCAATGGGGATGAGAGAATCTTTGGCTGGGGCCACAGCTTCTCCTGCCTGCACTCGGGTTACCTGCCAAGCAGCACAACCTCCTCAGTGTGTGTGCAGTGCTCGCCTCTGGCCGGGTGTCCCAGCACCTGATGCTACAGATAAGTGTAATGTTACGGCGATGCCGTGTAGGTAAACTATGGGGCAGTTTTACTAAAATCTCGCGCAACACAGCACAGCAGGCAAGAAAGCAAAAGAAGAAGAGAACAGGAGAGCGCCATATTTAAAGAAATATAGCTCTCTCCTCCCCAGTGCCAATGCCCTTGGTCTGTGGGCTACGGCGTGCGCTGACTGTGCAGCAGGAGGAGTGGGTAATGCCATGTATCCTTGGAAGGTGGTAATAACGGGTAGTTCTGCTGTCAGGTGACAGGAGGTAAGGCCTGTGTGATTTTCTTACTTGCTTTGTGTAGTAATAGAATCCAGGTGGCAAGAGTAGAAGGATCTCAATAGTACTTTATTTGAGATACAGAGTAAGATAAGAGCGGCCACTTCGATGCAGTAGTAACCAGTCAACTGCCACTTGTAGAATACAGAACATAAGTGACACATAGAGAATACAGAATGCATGAAGGCAAGATTCTACAAAGACTAGAAAGATAACTAACAACCTACAATGTACTACACATCTTCTCCCTGTCTAAAAAACACATTAAAAAAAACAAATCAATGAATGAAATCTTGAAGGTAAATTGGGGGTCGGCGAGACCTAACAGGACGTACACACACCAAATCATTTTGAGAAGGAACATCGCCCAAAGAGGAAGGAGCATCCCCTCCACCAGAATTACGAGTAACATTCTGAAGTACAGGCTCCACAGGAATATGAGAGGCTAGTAAGTACCCACTAGTCACAGAAGGTAAAGAGTTACAAGGTACAGCAACATCATCATCACAAGAAGGGAAAGCAGAAACATTGTCAACAGCAACAGGCTTCAATCTTTGATAGAGAGCCACCCTCCTAAAGTTCCAACACTCCCCATTATTGAGAATGACACAGTGTTTGAGAACTTTTTTTACTTTAAACGGACCTTTGAATTTCGAGAGACCCCTTTGAACTCTCCCACTCTTCACTTTGACCAAGTCACCTACCAAGAAAGCAGCAGAGTGACCAGGATTAATATGTTGTGTCTGACATGAAGTGATACCACTTTGTTCATTATGCATTGTAACAACTTGCTTTATCCAGGCGGGAACCAACTTTGAACCAGGAACACGTCCCCTCATGAGTTGGAAAGGAGATTGACCATGGGATAGAGGTGTTGTACGATAGGCCCACAACATCTAATTTACCATTTTCCTAACAATACCCCCACCAGCAGAAGCCATCTGTATTATTCCTTTCACCACTCTATTGGCCCTTTCACACACCGCATTGCCTTGAGGATTGTAGAGTGAGGTACGGTGATGAAAAATACCACACTCTTTCAAGAACTATTGCATTGCTCTAGAAATGAGCTGGGTGCCATTATCAGAGATGATGACTGAAGGCAAGCCTTCATCCTTAAAAAGATTTCCCAAAAATCTGATTGTGCACTCCGAAGTGATATCATTGGTAAAGTTGACAACCAACCACTTAGAAAAGACATCTACAACAACCATAGCGAACCTATCCTTCTCATTCAGTTCACCCATCTGACCAATAAAATCAAGACAGATAGTGTGCCAAGGTATATCTGGACTGTGAACATGTACATCGGGAATGGATTTAGAGCCAGTCTTCAAGCGCTTTTCACCTTCTTTACACATGACGCACTGCTCAACCCAATCCACAACATGTGCGACCACGCCTGACCACCAGAAGTGTTTTTTAATACGGCGTTGAGTAAGAGTCTGTCCCATGTGGCCTTCATGTGCTAATGCCAAAAGTTTACTCCTAAGACCAAAAGGAGGTATGAACTGCTCACCTTTGAGTAAAATATCATTATTGATAACAGAAAGTTCCTCCAAAATCTTGACAAAAGGCCTAACCGAAATTGGAACAGTGCTCTCCCGCCTAGAACCTAACTTGATGATCCTAATGACCGCCTGAAGAGTGTGGTCAGATGTCATTTCTCTTTTCCAATCATCAGCTGAAAAACACCCTCACCTACAAAAACGGCATCGTCCACAGACGCAACTGCAATATCATCCAAACATAAAGAAGGCTCTGCTCCGAGCTATGGAAAGTACGCCAATCCAGAGACAATCTTGAGAGGCAGTCGGCCTGTACATTTCTCCATCCCTGAATGTACTCCACAGAAAACTGGAATTCTTGAAGTCTAGCAGCTAACTTCATGAGCCTGGCAGAGCCCTTGCCAGCACCCCCAGGAGAAAGAACCTTAATAAGGGGTTTGTGATCTGACCTAATGATGAATTTCATCCCCCAAAGATAAGTCCTAAAGTACTCTACAGCCCAAGAGGAAGCCAACGCCTCCCTTTCAATGACCGAATAATTTTTTTCCGAATCAGTAAGTGTCCTTGAGGCGAAAGCAATGGTAACCTCTAAACCAGCTTTAACTTGCGACAACATGGCTCCTAAGCCTGTAGCGCTGGCGTCAACAGTAACAATAGACTTATTGTGAACATCAAAGTGTGCCAAAACATCTACATTGCATATCTCTTGCTTAATCGAGTTTCGAAAAGAACCTAGCACCTTTGAGTGTAGTGACCAGTTCAGCAATGTTGGGTAAGGGAAAAGTGTCAGCTACTACACATTGGTTCAATGAGCGCAAATCTACACAGAAACGGAGTTTGCCGTCTGATTTTTTTCGTGACGACAATGGGAGAAACCCAAGGAGAATCTTCCACCGACTCAATCACATCAGAAGATAACATGTCATCAAGAAGATGTTTCACTTCATCCCTGATGACAATGGGAATCCTTCTTACCTTGTGCTGGACGGGAACAGAGTTTTAAAAAAAAATAATCTTATGTGAATAGCCGGTAGAGAATACAGAATGCATGAAGGCAAGATTCTACAAAGACTAGAAAGATAACTAACAACTTACAATGTACTACACTTTGCCTTGGCGCACATGTTTTGCCTGTGGCACGCATGCCAGTAGCCATCAGCCATCAGCCTGTCCTAAGAGTTAGTAAGAGGTGGCCAGAGAGTTCAAGATGCTCCGTGTTGGATGTTAGGTCACCTGCCCTAGTATTTTATTTTATTGGATTTCGTTCCTGCAATGGGAATCCAGTATAACTTACACACCCCTGATACTGCCCTACTTTACCCACACACCCAGGAGAGTCCAGTGCATGCACACAAGCACACACAGCAACGCATTATGGGAGATGTAGTCACATGCACCAACCAGTGGAACAGTGACAACCAACAAGGGTCAATCGGTATGTGCGTATCAGGAAAGGCAAAAAACAGACAGTTAGGACCCATGTAACTCCAAACAGTGTAATTTATTGCATGACAAAAGCAAGGCAGGACACCAAATTAATGTGTGCATTTATGTCCACAGCACACCCAGAAACACAGGGACCGATGGCAGGAGGGAGGACGAATCCCATAGGGCGGAAGCGTCAGGGCAAGAGGAGGACGAGGAAGGCAGCCCAGTGATCCCAGAGAAAACGCCCACGGCGCATCGCAGTAGCAACATTGCCACCACTGGAGTCAGAAACACTCGACACAGATGAGTATGGGGAGCAAGTCCAGGGCCAGTCTGACCCACAACACAGAGCACAGTCCCCTGCACGTCCCATTCCAGCTATTACAACCAGGCGCAGGGCACGTCTGTCCTCAAGCATTGCTGGCGCAGGAGGGGACACGGTCTTCAGAGAGCTTGAGGGCCACATGCTGGATGTACAGCACCTCAATCAATTCAGCAGCAAATGAGGGTGGGCTTCATGGGCCTGAAGGGTGCCCTGAAGGCACTGTGTGCTGAGCTGCGAGAAGACCATGTAGCCAGGCGCAGGGAGAGACAGCGCCTCTACACACGCCTGGACTTATATACAAGGGCTGTTAACCAGCTGTCCTCTGCCACCTCAGTGCTATCACGTCGCTGCATCAGCATGCAGCATGAGTTTGCACACTGCAGCAAGTACGTGGGCAGGGGCTTAGTACAAGTCACATGTGCGGTGGAGCAGCTGTGGGCAGCAGCCACTGCTGGCACAGGAGCCCTCAGCTCACTGGAGGAGGATGGGTAATCGAGCCACAGCAGCGTCAGGGTAGGGCTGGTGATGCTTAAGGAGAGGGCACTGTGCACTCTAAGCGAGGGGCTACAAGCTGTCAGCACCGACGTTGAGGTGCCCTGACTAACACTGGGACTTTTCCGGTCGACTTCAGAGCATAGCTGTGGGCACCGGGTTTCCCACTGCCTAGTGCAGGGAATAATTCGTCACACAATCTAGGGATTTGGTGTCCTGAGAATCTGAATTTCTCGACACAAGTTAATAAACTTGTCAGGACGTGCTTCGGCACCTTGAAGGCCCTGGGAAAATTCCTTCCCTTTCTCCCAGGACCTGCTAAGGAAACAGTGGTTCGCGCTTTAATTTTATCTCGCCTGGACTACGTGAATGCCCTGTATATGGGCATTCCTGGGTACCTTTTACGTAAATTGCAGGTTGTTCAAAACTCTGCCGCTAGACTCCTGCTTGGCCTATCTAAAAGGTGCAGTGTGCGTGCGCATTTGCGCTCGCTGCACTGGCTCCCGGGGGAGGCGCGTATTCAATTGAAAATGCTTTCCATTGCCCACAGGGCCCTTTATGGCAAGGGCCCGAGTTATTTCAGAAAAGATTTGTCTTCCACTCTTCAGCTAGACAGCTGAGATCCTCTTCTCAACTTCTGTTGCAGACCCCCAGATTCAAGCTCCACAGGCTGGGCGGTTGTTCACTTCTCAGGAAAGCTAGTGTGGCTTGGAATGCTCTTCCTTTGGCGCTCCGGAGCATTCAGGACCATGTGATGTTTTAAAAAAAAAAAACTAAAAACGTTCCTCTTTTAGAGGTTTCTCTGGTACCATCTGCCTTTACCTTTGCACGCGCCGGGACACTGTTGAGTAGCTGAACGTGATACAAATTTATGTAACATAACATAACATAACACATGGCAATGGGTGATTTAACCCATTGCACACAGACCCATGTTAAATATGATTATTTTGCACTGTGTTTTCCACATGTGCGGGTAATTTAAAACTATATAGTGCGCAACACAGGCTGTGTGATGTGAACTTCCCTGCACGTAAGGAAATTAAAACACAGTCTTGCAACAATCGATAGCATTGTGTCATCATTTCTCACCTAGAAATAGTTCTGTGTGATCTAATCTCACCTCTGGGGCCCGACAGCTGCACCAATGACACCAGCTGGCCTGCATCTTGGAACTGGCCCCTCCTCATCAGATGATTCAGAATCAGTGAGCTCCACTTGGGTGCCTTTCCTGGTGGTGATGTTGTGCAGCATGGCACACGCAACCACGATCTTGCAACAGGTCTCGGGGCTGTACTGTAGTGCTCCTCCACTCTTGTGTAGGCAGCGTAAACGGCCCTTGAGTATCCCAAAGGTCCTCTCAATGGTACAGCTGGTGGCTGTGTGGGCACTGTTGGACCTCCGCTCCCCAGCGGTGGCAGGATTTAGGTACGGGGTCAGTATGTAGTCACAGACAGCATACGCACTGTCACCTGTAGGGTGAGAAGAATCAGGTTAAACACTGTCCTGCCGCTACTGCGCTTCACTGGTGTGTCCTTGTTACCAATGTGTTTACCTAGCAAGTAGCCATGAACAAATTCACCGTTTGTGAGTCGTCGGTGAATCCCACTGTGGCGAAAGATGAATGAGTCGTGGGTGCTGCCAGGGTATTTTGTTACGATGTCAGTGATAATATGCTTGGCATTGCGCACTACCTGTATGTTCAGGGAATGGTAGGACTTGCGATTCCTGAACACATACTCGTTCTGAGAGGGGGGGATATAGCGACATGGGTCCCATCTATTCAGCCAATGTCGTGGGGGAATTGTGCAATCTGATAGAATTCCTGCTTGGTTTGGTCTAGTGCCTGTTGTGTGCTGGGGGAATGGATGTGGTGATGCAGCCTCTGTACCATTGCATCAAGGAATGGGCGGAAGAAGCGCAACAGCGCACTCTGGGAAACCCCTCCTGCTGTGGCTATCACCTTCTGGAAACTCCCTGATGCCAGTAGGTGCAGTAAGCACAGGACCTGTACATGGGTTGGGATGGTGTGTGTCCTGCGTGTGGGGTATTCAAGCATGGGTTTCAGCTCCGCTATTAAGTCCAGGATGCTGTCTTCATCCAGCCTGTAGTTCACATGGATCTCCTTCACAGTCCGCTGGAACAGGGTGATGCGCGGTCTGAAAATCCTTTCCTGGCGTCTCCTTCTCAGTGCAGCAGCTCTGATTCGCAGCCTCCTGGCTATCACATACAGCCCAGCCATTGTGGAAAAGGCATGTGGCATTGTGGGCTTCTTTAGATAGGTTGCACCTGGTTACCACCTGCTCTGACTTGGTGGTAATTGCGATGAGCATAATTGCGAATTTCCAGAAATCGCAAATTGCGAATTTTTGATGCATTTTGTTTTGCGCATTCGCAATTTTGGATTTCATTTTAGCGATTTTCGCTATTAGCGTGGCTGAGATTGCGATTTCGCAGATTTATTTGGAGAATCATTTTCTCGCAAAATTGCTAATCGCTAATTTTGCGAATCAGCAATTTTGCGATCACTATGGCTCTCATACATATGGTACCTCTGTTTTGCGATTGCAAACACTTTTTTTGAGATTCGCAATGTTTGCGATCGCGAAACAGCTTCATACAAATGGCCCAAAGTCCTTGAGGAGGTGAGAAGATTGTTAAAGAGAAGTGGGGTGAAAAAAAGTTGTGCGCGAGTTACAGCCAGATATTTCTATAATATTTTCGGTGAACTATCTTTTGAGGGTGATGGAGCGTTGATGCAAGGAGATGGGTGCATACCATATATTTCATTGCAGAAAAGTATGTGAGCTTGCACATGAAGGTCGTTTAATACAATCTTTAACTGTTAAATGTATTAAGAACATTTTTGTGGCCAAAGATGTATGAGGAGGTTATGCAATGGGTGTATTCTTGTGCGGTCTGTAAAGAGGGGTAAAAAGAGGTTGCAAGTTGGTGGTGGAAGCATGCAACTCATTCCAGACCCTACTGAGACCTGTATGAGACTGTGCCTAGATTTTATGGGGCCGTTGAATTGCTTACCATACAACTTGAGATTTGCAGTGATCATGGTGGATGTGCACACAAGATGGACAGAGGTTGAATCTGTCAGTGAAGTAACCTTAACCATGACCATTAGGTTACTAATAAAAGGTTCTGCAAAGGATGGTGTACCAACCTAGTTAGTGACTGATAACGGCTTACAGTTGGCCTTGGATGAAATGAAAGTTTTGATAATTCAAAAAGGAGTGAACATTGTAAAACATCTGTGTTAGACCTGTCAGCCCTTTGGGTGGCCCCTCTTATTTATTTATTTTTTGTCCCCTTTTTGCCTCCTAATCTTCTTTCATTTTTGTGTCCACTATTTTCTTTGTGGTGTCGTCCCTAGAGTTCTGGGTGCCTCCTTTCTCCTACGACATCCTGAGGCACAGGTACTTCTTTAAGATGGAGAAAAGGAAGGTGAACCTCTACAAAATGGTGGCTGCCCACTGTCAAAGAATTTTACCTCAGGGACTGGCCCATAGACTAATGTGAGGAATCTAGAACCTTCTGGCCTATTCTAGTGACTTGGGCCAAGGGGTATATAAGGCCAGAGCCTGGGCGGCCATTTTGTCACCTAAGAGCTGGCTGGAGTGCAGGCTGTGGCATCAGGGGGTTAGGGCGGTAGTAGGGCTGACTTCTCCTTAGAGTTGCTTCCCTGCTGCTATCTTTGCCCCCTACCTCGAGATCTGACCCTGCCAAGTTATCATCGTGAATGACTTTGTCCTGGTGATCATCGTTGCCAGAGAAGGATATATTACCCTCCTCAACCTTATCCAGAGAACTGTACAGCCGAAGCTACTTGACACGAACTGCACCGCTGCCCTGCGGGAGTGTGAGCTGTCCTGGGGGCCTGCTTAGAATCAAAACCCCCTTCATCTTCCTGTGTCCGCCCTAGCGGTAGTGCCCCTGAGGGGTAGTAGCCGAGAACCCTGCCGACTTACCGGTGGTGAGGTGGGACGCTTCCCGTGGTTTTTCCTCCCAGACAGACCTGCGGAGATTCTGTTGTGGCATTGGAGAGGAGGTGGTGTGACTTCCAGCATCAGACTGGGGCCCCGCGGGAGGAGTTTCTCTGTGAGGTGTGAAGTGGCTCTGTCCGGAGGTGAGGAGCGGAAGACGAGCGGAGAGCGGTTCAGCTGGCTGTCACCGCGGAGGCTTCTCTGAGGGGGCGGCGCTGTCAGTAGGTGTCCCCCCCCTTAGCGCAGGCCCAGAGGAGATCCTGGAGGCTTTCCTGAAGGGGCGGCGCCGAATCGGAGACGCGCCTCTCCTGCGCAGGCTCATTACTCCGCGGCTGCTCTGAGGAGAGAATCGACGCACCGGAGGCCTCAGCCGGGCCTTGCATCGCCTGTCATAGGAGGCGTCTCTCTCACAGCGCAGGCCCAGTAGGTATTTCGGCCTTGCCTGTGGAGGGGGAAGTGTGCGCTCCACTCGCAGCCTTCCGGCTGCACTCGAATCAAAAACATCTACAAGTAAGCCGGGCCTGGGGGCTGGTGTGGGATACAACTCTAGCGAGAACCCCCCCACGGGGCCTAACAGAGGGAGAGCTCTTCAGAATTACGGACACCGAGCTCGTGTAGGCCAGGGGAACCTGGATTGGTGTAACTATTGAGTTGGAGCTAGGGAATTGCTCATTATTAAACTGCTGTGGCCCAAGAGAAAGGTTAAACGGAAGCCAAGAATACCATAGGTTACCAGAGAGGAGGCAGGTGGTTGGAAATTAACATTTATTCCCAGTTGACAAGGAAGGAACCATTCTGGCACCGGCTTAAACGGCGCATAATCTAACTTTTATTTAAGAGAATGTGCAGAAGAATTTCTATGCAGTGAGGAGGCCTAATGTTGGGTTGCTGGTGATACCTAATGTGTTTCTCTTCCTTATAACCCTTATTTGAGCTATACGAAGTCGTCCAGTAAATCTGGAGCCAGGATTGAAATCTATGTAGTCATTTTCACTGAAGAACAAAAATTCCTAAACTAAATGTAATGCAAACATGTCAATGATGTAAGCAATCAATGGTGGTAGTGCTTGATGTAAAGAAATAATACACATCTAACATGTCTAACGGAATAAGCTAAACTATTGAATTTTTATAAAGCACTCCGTATTTTTCAAAACTGGTGTAGTGTCATTTATTTTTGTGGTTGAGCGCTGGGTTACTGTAAGTGAGTGATGTGAGCACAACACAATTGCCTTTGAGGTTAGCCATTCCTGCTCTGTGCCAGGCTACCCTATGTGGACTGGTAACCCCAGGTCCAACAATCTGTATATAATCCTCAGTCTAACGGCATTGTAGGAAATGGAAATCGGTTGCTCCAAGACATTATTATTTTGGATCTAAAGAAGTTCAATGTGGAAAGAGCTGGTTGGAAGTGGTATGGGTGCACCATACATATGTAAATGGTGGGACAGGTCCTACAACATTTTGTTTGATGCATTGAGAAGAATGCAAAAACAACAATTGATGGACAGAATGCAGAAAAATGTCATACATTCACCCCAGTACAGAGATCTGTGCCTAAATCCATCGTTTTTTTGCACTCCACACCACCCCAGGTCAGACATGGCCATATGCAAATCAGCCTTGACCCTGTGCCTCATGGGAACAGTCCAGCCCGAACTGCCAAGCCATGACTTTCCTGGACCGGAATCAAGCATCCAAGGACCGGTTTCTGGCTATCAGCCTTCATCAGCCTGTATAGCTTGACTCCAGTGGTGTGGAGAGCATGGTGTCAGGTTCTGGACCGTGATGCGCCTACCTAGAACTACATTTCCCATGAACCTAGGGAGTAGAACTACTGGTCCCATGATCCTTTGCGGCGCATGGATAAGGCGGGGCAGAACCCGGAAACAGTGCTCGTGATTTTGTGTTCGTTACTGGGAGCTTGTTGCTATTCCTGACGTTCGTTTTTGTGTGATGCCTTTGCCAAGACAGTCCTTGGAATCTGAGGGGAAGATTGCACAGCCGGGTAATGTGTTCGCGCAAATGCGCTAATGATTTGAAGTGCTCTGATTCCTTTTTCTTTGGCATTCGGATTAGACTGTGTACCTTTGCGGCTGCAAGGGGTTTTCTCCGGGTGTTCTGTTCTTTGCTGTACTGTCGTTAACTCACCTCTGGAGGGGGGCCATATCTTTATCGACTAGTGACGGATTGCAGAGGGGGGTGTGTCCTCCGCAATACCGGCACGAAGGAAAGTGTTCATGGCATAATCAAGGACGGAGTACAAATGCCTAAGCGGATGTTGGCAGTGCTTTGAACTACAACATACCGTGTTAGGTATACTGTTTATTGTTGATTCCAGAAGGATTACAAATGCCTAAGCGGATGTTGGTAGTGTCGTAAACTACAACATACCGTGTTAGGTCTAAAGTACATTGTTTGTATTTACAGAGGAATATAAATGCCTAAGCGGATGTTGGTAGTGTCGTAAACTACAACATGCCGTGTTAGGTCCTTTCTGGTGACTAAGTTACAAGAACTTGTTTGTCTTTCTTCATGCTGCAGTGACCTGCCTGTTGAGTGGGGTTTTCAGTACTTTTACATCAATCCCTACATCCCTACTGGTGAACTGCTTATTGAGGTCTCAGCTTTCTTAAAGACTAGGTTATTCTTAAAAGCGTTACTTACTACTGTGTGGGTAGGTATCTAGAGTAGTGTATTTAATTTAGAAGGATGGTGCTTGTACTGTATGTTGATGTTTATGCTTCTTGTGTCTGCAGGCAGGAGGGGCTTATGAATACAGCTGTGTGAAGAGGCACGATGGAGTTATTCACAGGTGAAATTAGGATATGTTTCCTTTAGCGAGAATTGAATGAGAGTAGCATTTAGAACTATATTAATGCTTGTGTGCTTTCTATTTACAGCTTCTGTTCCCCCGCTGACCCTTTCCCTTCTATCTTTTCTTTTGGGTTTTTCCCTCACCGTATCTCCTGAATACCCTGTGATATCTATTCGGGGTGTTTGGGGGGTCCGGAGGTGGAGCATTTCTTCTACATGCGGATCCTGCGGAGTGTGATCTTGACACATGGGACTCACGTCTGAGCATACCCATCCCACTCGAGGTGACAAATGCAAAAACAACAATTGATGGACAGAATGTAGAATAATGTCATACATTCACCCCAGTACAGAGATCTGGGCCTAAATCCATCATTTTATTTGCACTCCACACCACCCCAGGTCAGACATGGCCATATGCAAATCAGCCTTGACCCTGTGCCTCATGGGAACAGTCCAGCCCAAACTGCCAAGCCATGTCTTTTCTGGACCGGAATCCAGCATCCAAGGACCGGTTTCTGGCTATCAGCCTTCATCAGCCTGGATAGCTTGACTCCAGTGGTGTGGAGAGCATGGGACTCACGTCTGAGCATACCCATCCCACTTGGGGTGACAAATGCAAAAACAACAATTGATGGACAGAATGCAGAACAATGTCATACATTCACCCCAGTACAGAGATCTGGGCCTAAATCCATCGTTTTTTTGCACTCCACACCACCCCAGGTCAGACATGGCCATATGCAAATCAGCCTTGACCCTGTGCCTCATGGGAACAGTCCAGCCCGAACTGCCAAGCCATGTCTTTCCTGGACCGGAATCAAGCATCCAAGGACCGGTTTCTGGCTATCACTCTTCATCAGCCTGGATAGCTTGACTCCAGTGGTGGGGAGAGCATGGGACTCACGTCTGAGCATACCCATCCCACTCGGGGTGACAAATGCAAAAACAACAATTGATGGACAGAATGCAGAACAATGTCATACATTCACCCCAGTACAGAGATCTGGGCCTAAATCCATCGTTTTTTTGCACTCCAAACCACCCCAGGTCAGACATGGCCATATGCAAATCAGCCTTGACCCTGTGCCTCATTGGAACAGTCCAGCCCGAACTGCCAAGCCATGTCTTTTCTGGACCAGAATCAAGCATCCAAGGACCGGTTTCTGGCTATCAGCCTTCATCAGCCTGGATAGCTTGACTCCAGTGGTGTGGAGTGCATGGGACTCACGTCTGACCATACTCATCCCACTCGGGGTGACAAATGCAAAAACAACAATTGATGGACAGAATGCAGAACAATGTCATACATTCACCCCAGTACAGAGATCTGGGCCTAAATCCATCGTTTTTTTGCACTCCACACCACCCCAGGTCAGACATGGCCATATGCAAATCAGCCTTGACCCTGTGCCTCATGGGAACAGTCCAGCCCGAACTGCCAAGCCATGTCTTTCCTGGACCGGAATCAAGCATCCAAGGACCGGTTTCTGGCTATCAGCCTTCATCAGCCTGGATAGCTTGACTCCAGTGGTGTGGAGAGCATGGGACTCACGTCTGAGCATACCCATCCCACTCGGGGTGACAAATGCAAAAACAACAATTGATGGACAGAATGCAGAACAATGTCATACATTCACCCCAGTACAGAGATCTGGGCCTAAATCCATCGTTTTTTTGCACTCCACACCACCCCAGGTCAGACATGGCCATATGCAAATCAGCCTTGACCCTGTGCCTCATGGGAACAGTCCAGCCCGAACTGCCAAGCCATGTCTTTCCTGGTCCGGAATCAAGCATCCAAGGACCGGTTTCTGGCTATCAGCCTTCATCAGCCTGGATAGCTTGACTCCAGTGGTGTGGAGAGCATGGGACTCACGTCTGAGCATACCTATCCCACTCGGGGTGACAAATGCAAAAACAACAATTGATGGACAGAATGCAGAACAATGTCATACATTCACCCCAGTACAGAGATCTGGGCCTAAATCCATCGTTTTTTTGCACTCCACACCACCCCAGGTCAGACATGGCCATATGCAAATCAGCCTTGACCCTGTGCCTCATTGGAACAGTCCAGCCCGAACTGCCAAGCCATGTCTTTCCTGGACCGGAATCCAGCATCCAAGGACCGGTTTCTGGCTATCAGCCTTCATCAGCCTGGATAGCTTGACTCCAGTGGTGTGGAGAGCATGGGACTCACGTCTGAGCATACCCATCCCACTCGGGGTGACAAATGCAAAAACAACAATTGATGGACAGAATGCAGAACAATGTCATACATTCACCCCAGTACAGAGATCTGGGCCTAAATCCATCGTTTTTTTGCACTCCACACCACCCCAGGTCAGACATGGCAATATGCAAATCAGCCTTGACCATGTGCCTCATGGGAACAGTCCAGCCCGAACTGCCAAGCCATGTCTTTCCTGGACCAGAATCAAGCATCCAAGGACCGGTTTCTGGCTATCAGCCTTCATCAGCCTGGATAGCTTGACTCCAGTGATGTGGAGAGCATGGGACTCACATCTGAGCATACCCATCCCACTCGGGGTGACAAATGCAAAAACAACAATTGATGGACAGGATGCAGAACAATGTCATACATTCACCCCAGTACAGAGATCTGGGCCTAAATCCATCGTTTTTTTGCACTCCACACCACCCCAGGTCAGACATGGCCATATGCAAATCAGCCTTGACCCTGTGCCTCATGGGAACAGTCCAACCCGAACTGCCAAGCCATGTCTTTCCTGGACCGGAATCAAGCATCCAAGGACCGGTTTCTGGCTATCAGCCTTCATCAGCCTGGATAGCTTGACTCCAGTGGTGTGGAGAGCATGGGACTCACGTCTGAGCATACCCATCCCACTCGGGGTGACAAATGCAAAAACAACAATTGATGGACAGAATGCAGAACAATGTCATACATTCACCCCAGTACAGAGATCTGGGCCTAAATCCATCGTTTTTTTGCACTCCACACCACCCCAGGTCAGACATGGCCATATGCAAATCAGCCTTGACCCTGTGCCTCATGGGAACAGTCCAGCCCGAACTGCCAAGCCATGTCTTTCCTGGACCGGAATCAAGCATCCAAGGACCGGTTTCTGGCTATCACACTTCATCAGCCTGGATAGCTTGACTCCAGTGGTGGGGAGAGCATGGGACTCACGTCTGAGCATACCCATCCCACTCGGGGTGACAAATGCAAAAACAACAATTGATGGACAGAATGCAGAACAATGTCATACATTCACCCCAGTACAGAGATCTGGGCCTAAATCCATCGTTGACTGGGTGTGAGTGTTTGATTGATTCAGATGCTCCGTCCATCACCACCCCCTTTTGTACCGCATTGAGAAGAAGGCAAAACTAGATTGGTAACTGGATGGACAAAGGGTTTGTTTATGAATCCGTAAAATACGTGTTAGAGTAAAGAAGATAGGCGGGTAGAGGTAGGAGACCAGGTTAAAGTGAGGCCTGAACATGACGGACCTGTTGTTATTTATTTTTTAATTCAGAGGGTTATTCCGAGTCATTAATGTCAAAGGAAATGATGCCATACTCTCAAATAGTCAGAGGTGAATAGGAAGTTTTGCACAGTAGCAAAAGAAAAGTGAGTGTTTTGAGGACAAAGGGTGAACGAGGATAAAAAGGTGAATGAGGATAATGGATGTAGTGGGGAGATACTGATTAATAAAGCGGAACATTTAGAGGGTTCAAGAAGAGTAAGTGAGTCAGATGGAGCTAGTGATATGGGTGGTCTGCGTTGCGGTTCACATGGTGAAAGGCATGGAAAAACAGGTAAAGTTACTCCACTGAGTGTTAAAAAGATGTCTGTTCAGTTAACTGATTTCGTCTGGTGATAACCTTAGTTTGTAATCATCATAAAGGGTTAAACATTTAAGGTTTAGGTTTACGAGCTACGTTGGTGTTCATGTTTTTGAATCTTAAATCTAGGTTTTCCGTTTTTTATTTAAAACCGATAATACACTACAGAAGGGTATATTACCTTTTCATTAGAATCTGGATAACACCAGATGTTGCTGCACTTTTACTGCTTTAGTTCCCTCTGGTGCCAAAGCAAAATTGGTTTAGCCTCAAACTCTAAGCATTTTCTGTGATGGATGCTCCTGCAATAATACTCTCTGGCCTTGGTAAGCCAATTAATATGCCCTTTGACTCACCCCCAAGGTCCCTGGACCTTTTAGACTTTCTGGACCTACTTCCAGTCCCGTTTAGGGAAGTAGGATTGCTCACCTCATACATCTCACTCTTCACTGCACATTACTGTATAGGGCTAGCAGGTTTGCAGCTGAACTAGGAGCAGGGCCTCACTCTAGGGCAAGAAGCGCCACCTTCATATCATCCTCCTTCACTGAGAGCCGGATATAGTTATGCTTTCTGAAAGCTCAGGTATCATTATTGTGGCAGCAAAGGTATCATGATTTAAGTGCTGCTGATGGAGCAAGGATTCGCATATTACGCGACTTGCTTGAATTCATGAACCTCGAGTAATATGTAACAAAAGTAATCCAACCTGTTTTGTCTTACTAATTTCCTTTTATTTTGACATTGGGAACGCCCTAGAGACGCTTGCCAATGTGTTTACTAACTCAATAACGCTTGTTCCTAAAATGGCCGCTGCTTGGCGGGTTTTCCTCTGCGCATGCGTTAGTCACACTCACGTGACGTGACGTATTTGCAGTTCTGGTGGGAACCTTTGCGCCTGGGCAATTGCATTAAGATGGCCGCTTGGTGTCCTCACATGTTTTCGTGTTGTAGTTTATTTGCACTAAACCTTAATGCCAATAGTTTATATAAAGTAAGGGGTATAGAGTAGCTATTCATGGTATACAGTGTAATCATTTATTTCTGTGTTTTAATTTGTTTTTGCTTACTTTTCATGTACCGCGATTTTGAGGGTCTGAGAGACACTCGTGAATCCATATTGAGCTACCTTTCTGCGCATGACAGTCTTCTGCCGGTGGCATTGAATCCCTGCCAACCAAAGGTCCTAGCCAAGATGTGCCTGGGAAGATGCACCTTCACCCAGCAGAAGAAGCTAAAATGTCCTGCAAAAGTTACATTTGTATAGTTTTATTGTATTCTGTAGAGTATGTCATGGGAACCCCAACATCAATAGGCGGTCCCAGAATATGTTAATATAGGCTTGTAGAATTGAAATGTGATTGGTGTGTTGACCTATCCTACTTGGGGACCAATCGAAATTGGGGATTCTGACATTTGCAACATTTGGGGGTTGGTACACTGACCCAAAAACAGTATAACTAGCCTAGGTTTAGCTAGAGAAATTGTCCGACTTGTCTGAATAGCTGACCTGTCACTGACCCAACGCACTCAATAGGTGACTTGATACAGAGGGCTGCGGAGCACTCTGTCCGAAACTTTCCATAGACTCTAGAAGTTTTAAACCTTAAGTGCTGGCGGAGCACTTTGCTGGGGAAATCGATAACCCAATCGGGGTTTTGGCCGATAGCTGCAGAGAGGGTGGAGCGCAGGCGTTTCTTCCAAACTGCGGGTGCTAGTCTTGCCTTATCCTAATCTGGGTTTCCTGTCCTGTCCTGGGGTGTCCATTCTGCACCTGCTGTCCTACTGATGACGGGTTTCATTTGGGGTCCCTCCTGTTCTTAACTGACCTGTGGCCAGGGTTGGTCTTCACACCATTCTAGGTAAATATAGTGCTGAAACTCTATACTGCACCTTTCTATTTTTCTGTCTTTTGCTTTAATAAAGACATATCTTTGCATATATTGATTTTCCATGCTTTTTCGCAAACCACTGAATGAAAAACTCATACGTTATTGTTGTTATCTAGCATGTTCCTATTTTTCCTTTTTTTTCCTTAAGTACATTTTCTCGATACCATTCATGAAGTATAGATGTGTCTGATTTCTACTTTTAAGCTGACTCAATGATGGTTCTGAAATTCTAGTATGTTCCACTTTTTCCCCTCCCATAGGTATATATTATTTTAGAGTTCTAGTAATTCAAAATTCAAAGTTCTTTCCCATTTCCATTTATCCCAGGTATAGGTTTTCATTTGTAGTATTATCCCCGGTTAAGGACTAACGCTGAGATTTCTGATTAAACAGTTTCCTTGTTCTTAATTTTCCCTAGACTCATAAATGATCAGCTTGATATATTTCCTTTATGGATATGTACTTTTCATTATCTTGGTTATTGATTGTTTACTTGTTATAAATCTTATGCTTTCCGAACCTGAAATCTAGATAAAATCTTTAAAAACTTCCCCGGAGTCTGTGGTTTTTATGAAATACAGAAGGATATAAAGTTGGTATTTGTGTTGTTAGCCTTTTCTTCACAGCTAGCTCCCTGATTCATCGTGGTCATTAGGTACCCGTGACGGTGGATTGGTAAGTCGGGTACAATAGAAATATATAGGAAGGAACTGGGTTACTGGTAGTAGAGTGTATGGTCGCCCGATTAATAAATAATGGTGTATTGCAATATATGGGCCCGATACGTGTATGGTAAAATTGTTGGTTGGGTGACCTGCGCGCTCTATCACTGCACCCAGCACTCCTTTCTTTATTTTACATTGTGATAATCTTAAAAGCCTGAGCTGCATCCCCTCATACTGGAAAGGGACCTTATCCCGAACATATCCACAAACCACGTAGAGGCCCAGCAGAGGTCCATGCGCCGGTTTAGCTAAACTATGTTGCCTACAGTGCATATATTACCTCAGCAAATCTACAAGTTTGTTGAGAAGCTGCACGGCAGTGCAGCTCCGACACCACTAGGTTTCCTAGTATACCCTTCAGGCAGTCCAAATTGATAAAAAAATTTGCTTGGATCTTTTCTGAACCTACGTACAGGTGTAGAATATCTTCATACTAAAGCCCTAGGATTACTTAGATCAACTTTCAATCCTACTGTCTCCATGTCAACATGGAGTGTAGCACCTATGGTGTTAAAACAAGACTAGACACTTGACATAATCACCTGTACACGCCACAGGGTCCGTATTTAATGGGAACATACTGAGCTGTGCTTGTTCTTCCCCGAAGATGGAAAATGCTCTAGAAGGGTGTACAGTGAACACTGCACAGAACACAAAGGGAAAGTGCTTTAGTCAACTCTCACATATACCTGGCAAAAGCACCGCCCCAGCGCTGCTTTTAAATAAACAATGCCTCACATGCTTTGAATAAATCTATGCTTAGCAGTCCTCCTGCTGTCTTCAAATAAAACAACATTCTTTTCAAGGTACGGCACAGGCACACGGCCCAAGGCATCTTGCAGCTCACCAAGATCTTTATTACCTCAGCTGCTTCTTTAAGCAACGGTAGTGTTTGATGTCACTAAATACCCTACAGCTAATATTATGTATATTCATTTCTTAACAACATTCTCCCATATGACCAGGTAGATCAGGAACAGGCCAAGAACAGACTCTAATGCCACATTTATTAGACCAGTCATTTCTTAGAATCTCAAGAATAATGAGGTAGTGTGACGCAGTTAGAATAACAGAGCTCCCACGATACATATCTCATGTCCTAAGTAGAAAAACTTGATTCATTCAACCATTGTCATTTATCTGAAGAACAGAGCAGTAGGTAGGTGTGCCAAAAATCACCATGAACCTTTTTTATGTGTCAAAATCAAATCTTAATCCGGCACAAACACATCCCCGTCCATGAACATCTTGGAAGCTGGAAACAGGAACTTGCATGTTGGAGAATGAGATGGACAGGGAGGTGAGGGAGATAATGTAAAGCTATTCAAGGATAAGGTACAGAGGAAGAAATTAGACGTTGAAAATAGTACAGAAGAATGGACTAGTGAAGGATAGAAGGAATTTAAAGCCAAATTCTAGGATGAAATAATTATATACTTTCAAACACCAAAGTAGACTGTTGGTATGTAACAGGTAGTTGCCAAGTAAATACTGCCACAGGACCAAAAGAAAGGGCAGAGAATGCTATAAAAAACCTGAGAAACCCCTAAAGAGTAGGACAAGCCACTTGAGTAGTGAGACAAAGGAACTAGAGTGGGCCTAGTGGGTATGTTTAGCCATGGAAAGCGTATGCTTGACAGCTAATCTAAGTTTTACTACCTCACCTAAATAAGCGGAAATAAACAATGTATTCTAAAGCTTTTGAGGAACACAGTGAGTATTCTCTGGAAAGAGCAGCCGTTTCGCCTTGCGATCAGAATCACTGCCATGCCATTTGTGGTCTGGTCGGAAACTATGAAACCAGGAGACACAGCTTTCATTCTGGCCTCTAAATTTGCCACATTTTCTGCTCTTGGACCATCACTTTTTTAACATATATTCTTGCTCCCTTTTTGGCAAGATTGAGAGAACCTAGAGACAATGTAAAAGCTGCTAGAGTAAGTGGGTGGTTGAAAATAGATTGGATATTACCTGTGGGATTGGATCGGCGCCCAGTCCATGGTATAATCACTAAAGTACAGTATAGTGGTAATTGTCTAGCATTTGCATCGAGCAGGAGTGTGCTGCAGTCACAGGTCTACTGTTTTAACAAACTCTCCCTGTGCCTCTGTGTCCTGTTCTAACAATACCTCAGCACTATGAAACAGGCTTAATAGTAGAAATAGACTAGCAAAATAGGTCTCCCGTGTGGTTTTTATTCACACATGCAGGTCTGTTTATAGGCAGGTGGGTGTATCTGTATCTCTGTAGCTGAATGAATGCTAGTGCAGTGAGTATTCGGGAAAAAATGGCTGTCATTCATGTGGCGACCTAGTTATCAGATGGAAAGATGGAATAAAGCTTAGGCTTTCATTTTCCGTCTCATTCCTCACCTTATACCAAGGGTTAATGGGTGGCGGTTGGAGAGCTGACCAGGTGTGGGTCAATGTGTGACTCTCTGACAGCCGCGGTAAGAGCGCTGAGGCAGTGTATTTCAGCAGACGACCACGAGGAACATTAATTATTAATTTGATTTTCCCTTGTGGTCGTCTGTTGAAATACCCCCCCACCCCATCTGGCCCCCCTGCCTCACCGCTCTTACCTGCACGGGCCGCGTCTGCTCTCCGATTGGGGCTGTTTGACATTCAATATATTTATACAGCTTCACAGTGTACAGAAAAATCATTAAAGCGGCATGGGATGCATGAGGGATCATGCTCCACCTGAAAAATACACCCAGTAATCGCACATTAAATTATGCATGTCATAGATGCAATAAAAGTAATGCTGTTTTATTTTCTTCCACTGCAGCCGAATTGAAAACAAAAAAACATTTTACGACTCAAATTGCAAACCAGACCGCTTGGCTTGGTCAACACGTGTTATTTCCAAATATATTTTATATAATAGAGGAGTCAGTGGAGCCTTTCAAGTTAAGTTTGAGATGGAAACTACTTTTTTTATCATAAGGCTGTTGTACAGATCTCTAAAGGTTTACTAAAAATGGACAGATGCCTACCTGTTGAACAGTTAGCTCTTGAATGTGTACAAGGGTGATTCACTAAAATGAATGATGATTTTTGTTTTTGAGGTTGTTTCACGTTTGCCATTGATGGAGCAAGGTGGCAAAACAAAATGTTTTGTACCCCTTGTGAAGTCAATGTTCCATAACGTTAACATTTACTAATGGTGTGTTGTGGTGAATTTATCAACAATAGTATAAGATGCACATACATGAACACGTGGGAAAACTAATTTTGCTTGCATAAAGCAAAACAATTAATTAATTTGTATTGTTATTGTGTTGTGAACTAATGCACAGCTTAAATATAAATAAACGCAATATGAATGTGCTTATTGTACACGTTATTGTGCTAGAAAGTCGTCGGATATGTAAGTATGAAACGCATTTATGTGGCTTACCTGCTAGGTAATAACTAATAGGGAAACATTAGTATGGTGGGAGGTAAACAGAAGGGCTTTAGTTCCATATTTAACATGAATTTGTGTTTGTTTCTATGATAGTTCCAAAAGTGGCCTCTGAGGCCTACAAAAACATGGTTACTCTGGCTAACTGCGAGCAAGAGCTGGACTGCGCATGCGTGCCCAAAGCCTGCCAGCGAGAGTGAGCTGCCTGTACTCGGATGGGAATTTCAAGGCTACTTTGCCCTGGAAGTCAGGATGGTTGCCAAAATATGGACAGTCGAGTGTTCCAAATGTGGGAAAGTGATGCGACGTTGCGAGTCAAGGAAGTGACCAGGCCAAAGACTGTCCTAAACAATACCCCTTTATGATTTCGCTGATTCACCGTGAATATGATGTTGTAATGGTGAGGAGATGCTCACCCATCCCAAATTGTCCAATCAGAACCCGAATTGGTGATGTTAGATACTTTTTAGATAGATTAAGTTAGGAAATTAGTGTATAAAAACCCCTGATTTTGCTTAGAGGTCGTCGCTTTTTCGATTTCCTCTCGAAGTGCTGTCTGATTGCAGATCGATTCCTGGATGTAAGATACTTTGATTTATTTTCCGGTTCAGCGAGGGGTTATTCGTTTTCAGAAACTGGATGGCGCACAACGTGTGATGGTGAGGTAGTTGCGAAAAAGGTAGTATTGGTTGGTGCTGCTTGTGCAGAGAAAACCCTAAAACTCTGCGAACAAAGGGTGTAGGAACTAACCCTTATAATAAGTTAAACAGCCAGTCAAGCGCACACAACACTTTATCGTAGTATCGGGGGACTGTTTCCGGCTAATACCCTTGGCACTACTCTACGGCATACCGCCGCTCGTTTTCCTGACAACAGGCATTACCCGCTCTGTTCTAAGACGAGCTTGGTACCCTTCGACAAAATTTACTTTGTGCCGATTTGCACAATTTAGATAAAACTCCCGATCAGGACCGGGTTGTAATTATCACCGGTCCCCCGATACTACGTTACACCACACCTTCTCAGCCCTGAAGAGTCAATGGGTTAACTCCCTAACTGACGAAACACGTGTCGGCTGGTTTTTCTTTCTTGGTGGTGGCTCCTGTGAAAGGAGGACCACTCACATACCCATTAAAGCTAAACAGAAAGAACATCGTGTGTGATCTTATCCTTCAACGCCTCACTTTGAATACTCATAACTTTATAAAGTGTTGTGTGCGCTTGACTGGCTGATTTATTACTTGTTTTTTTTGCAGGACTGAAGGATAAGATGAGGGCGTTAGTTAGGGATGTTAGGAGAGAATGAATTTGGAACTATCTATTCTTTGCTAAACTTTTAACTGACTTCTAAATAAATGACTGTTTTTCTGAGCTCTAAATAAAAAATGATCATTTTGAAATAAAGTTTAAGATTTTTGCTAAATAAAGAATTAATCAATGCCTAATCGGAAGACATATTAAAATTATGCTTTTAATAAAATTGGGAAAATGGAATATTAAAGCTGGTCTTGTGATTTTCCTACGCCTGATTTTCTTTCTAGCAGATCCATTGTCACTATGGTGGTGTGTCTGAATAAAATTCATGTTTGTTAAAACCATGGTAAATCGTATAAAACTGTAGGTGTAAATAATAACTGGTTAAATAGGTTTAGACACTCCGCCAAATGTTACAGCATTACTTCTATGTGTTTCACCAATCCTTGAAGCCAAATTAAGTGAAACAGAGTAAATGTGCAGTGTTATGGGCCCCACTGAAGTATGAATAGGTGTTAGGAGGTTTCAGGGAAAAAGGTGATGCTGATTATTAATGATTTTTGGAGTTCTGCAGTCGCAGTTATTTCTTGGTAGCAGAGTAGTGGTTGCTAAGGAAATTACCTAGGGTTATGTATAAAATATTATATAGAATTTGAAGTACAGAATTATGACTAACATCTGTTGAGTTCGTATTACATTATATGTAGTTCTAAAAAGGCTTCCAAGTGTTGCGTGAAGCTAGTGCCTCTGTCTGCAGGCAGAGGAAGTGTGGCAAGTAAAGTCGCACAATGCATTGGTCTGTTTCAAAAAAGGAGTATCGTCGTATACTGTGGTGGTATTGTCGCATATCACTGTTTAGGGACATTAGGTGTGAAAGGATAAATGTATAGTGAGGACAGTCTATAAAATCTTAGCCTTCAAGTACAGGGATCATTGCGTATCCTGATTAAAACTTACTGCTGGGAGAGTAGTAGGACTTAACCCAAGCTTATTAGAAGGGTAAAGGAGTGGCGTCTACTTTACAAACGAAAGAGGAATTCTGTGGTGGGCTAGAGGTAAGCGCTGCCTACTGGAGATACAGAGTTCATGTGTATATGAATAGGGATTTCTCTATCAACGTGTGTAAATGAAATTGCAATACGCGTTCTGGTGAAACTCTGGGATTGTCTCTAAGGAGGTGAAAAAGATCTCTGTATGTGCTTTTCTGGAGAAACAAGTTAGTTATTGCCTGATAGAAGGGTAAGGTACAGGGTAGTGCTACTTTATCGCCGAGTCTAAAATTCTGTGGAGGTAAGCGTCGTCTACTCCAGTTACAGAAAAGTAAAAGAGAATATTTATCCTAATTTGTCAGAAATAAGGCGGAATATAAATGTAAATCCACCTGAATTGACTTTTAATCAAAGTTTGTCATGCAGATACCCGACAGGAGCAGAATCTGACTCTGCAACCCCAGAGAGAAGTGCAGATAAAATAGATTTAACGCAAACACCTGTAGGACCATCAGATAAAGAATTGTGATTGGATTAAAACCTTAAAATTAAAAGAGCAGGAATCAAAAGTACTGGATGTGGCAACATTAAAAGTAGACATGGAAGAATTAATTATTGGAACTATTGGAACAGACAGACTAAAAACATATCAGGATGATGAGCTCATGTTTTTGTGTAAAAGCATAACATGGAAGGCCAAAACGATGTATGATCAGTTGGAAGAATGTGGAATAACATTTTCAAAAATAAAATCATTGCAAAAACATATCGAGTAGATTTTGCAGAAAGAGACATTGAGAACATGAATACTGCTGGAAGGTTAGCACAAATAAAATATTTGATTGTGCTGTTACGAAAATGGGGAGAAATACGTAAATGGAGGGTTAAGTGGGCAAAGAAGAAAATAGTGCTAAATCCACATTAGCTTTTCCAATCAGGGAAAAAGAGACAGTGACAACTGAGTTTCCCATGAGAGAGATACCTGGAGGAGGATATGTACATGTTCCTTGGAGCAGACAAGATATATTGTCATTTACTAATGATTTTCCTAGGTTGAGAGAGAAACCATTGGAATGGTATCGACAAGTAGACAGATTTGTAAAAGTGTCAAAAGTTTTATGGATCGATTTGGATGGATTGTTTGACATAGTGGTGCAAGCAGACCTATGGACAGAATGTAAAATATCTGTAGATTGGCCAAGGGAAGAGTATCCCAGAGATAAGGTAACAGGAGCCCCATCACCAGACGTAATGCGAAATTACGAACAAGTGATAGTGTGGCTGAAAAATAAAATACCACCAAAGGAAACTGATTGGGTGAAAATAGACAGGACCACACAAGAGCCAAAAGAAACTGTACATTCATTGTACAGTGAAAGATTGTTGTTAGTTTTCAAACAGTATAGCGGTTATGAGGAGCTGAATGAAAAGGACATGAGTCATTTTATATATAGATTTGTATATGGTTTGAGACCAGAAATTACAGACATGATTAGACACAGCATGATAGGATGGCAGTCGAGCTCAGTAGACAAAGTACTGAAACAGGCAAAATATTGCAGTGAAGAAATTGATGCAAAACAGAAAAAGCTGAAAGAGAAAGCCATGTGGGCACAAGTGAAGGTAGCGGAACAACAAGTAGCGCACATGGAGAGTAAGAACACAGGGAATCAAGGTAGTTTTAAAAGTAAACCTAAATTAGTAGGGAATATTGATGAATTGAAAAAGAAATTTCCATGTTTCAATTGCGGCAAGTTAGGGCAGTGGAAGAAAGAGTGTAAATGTCTGCCTAGACTTAATGGAGAAAATACATCATTGAATCCGCAGGTGCAGTTTGAGGTAAATCAACAGCAACCGCAACAACAGCAGATAGCAAATCAGCAAAGTCAGGTGCCACAACCGCCACTGCCAAACAGTGTAAACCAGCAGAGATACAGTGCAGAGACAGGATTCAGCGGAGGTGAACGAGTAAAAAGACCGCAAAGAGTGAATGCGTGTCCTCAGTATTGGTTATAAGAGGAGGATGGCAGTGAGCCGGATGAAAGTTTCTGACGGTGCCTGAGAGAGGAAGAAGATTGTGTGCTTGGAGCCACTCTTGAGTTAGATCAGTCAGGTCCATTTGTAAGCGGAAAGGTGAATGATGTAGAAATAACTTTCCTAGTGGACACTGGTGCTACCCGTTCTACTGTTAGATCAGTGGAAGTTCAAAATCTTCCTCTCTAGGGAGAGACCATTCAAGTTGTAGGTGTAGCTAATAGACAGATAAAAACTCCATTGACAAAACCAGTTGAAGTAGAAATTGGAACCTACAAAGATATACATCGATTTGTGGTGTGCGATAGTAGTCCTGTTAATTTGTTAGGAAGGGATATATTGTGCAAGATGAACTGTGCCATATACTGTTCACCGGATGGCATAGACTTGCAAACTCCAGATGAGGATAGTCTGTATAAAATGACAATGCTCATGATTGAGGCAGAGCAGGATAAGCTATTTTCTGTTTTTGACAAAGAAAAGATTCCTGTTGAATTGAAAGAGGCAGTGAAAGAAGGAGTATGGGATTTCACTGGAAAAGATATAGGTTTAATGAAAGGTGTTGATCCTGTAAAAGTGACAGTAAAAGAAGGTGCGAGTTACCCAAATATACCTCAGTATAAGATGACTACAGAAGTAATTGAAGGAATAACTCCAGTTATTGACAAAATGATTGAGCAGGGAACATTTAGAATTGTGCAAGACCTTAGAAAGGTTAATAAAATTGTTGTCCCATGTTGTCCGATTGTTCCGAATCCAGCAGTGATTCTGTATCAAATTCCTCATGATGCAGAATGGTACAGTGTGATTGACCTGTGCAATGCGTTCTTTACTGTTCCATTGCATCCAGAAAGCCAACCAATTTTTGCGTTCCGATTCCAAAATTGTATCCTAGCATGGTGTAGAATTCCGCAAGGGTACACTGAGAGTCCATCGATTTTTAATCAGCTGCTAAAGAAATCATTAGAAATCTTGAGCATGCCTGGGGAGTCTGTGTTAGTACAGTACATTGATGATCTTTTGGTTGCATCGAAAACAAAGGATGCGTGTGTAACTGACACTGTAGCATTGTTGAATCATTTGGCAGAGGAGGGACGTAAAGTGTCTCCATCAAAATTGCAGTTTTGTCAAAATGAAGTACAATATCTAGGTCACAAGATTGCCAAAGGAATCAGACAAGTCACAATAGAAAGAATCAAAATGATACAAGGAATGCAGCCACCTAAAACTCAAAGACAGGTGAGAATGTTCTTGGGAATGGTAGGTTATTGTAGACAGTGGATTAGTGGATTTTCATTGATTGCAAAACCATTACAGAGACTGACAAAAGCAGATATCAGAGACCCCATTGTTATGACCAAAACAGAAATGGAAGCATTTGAACAGCTAAAAACGAAACTGTGCGAAGCACCAGCTTTAGGAATGCCTGATTATGAGAAAGAATTTGAACTGTACTGTAGTGAGCGAGAAGGATGTGCATTGTCAGTGTTGGTTCAGAGACATGGAAAATTGAGAAAACCAATTGCGTATTTCTCAGCTGTTTTGGATCCTGTAGCAAAAGCTTTGCCAGGATGTTTGAAAGCAGTAGCAGCTACTAGTGTAAGTTTGGAGCAAAGTGAAGGAATAGTTATGGGATTTCCTGTGAGGGTGTATGTACCTCATTCTGTGGAGATTCTCCTCACTAGAGCCAAAACACAGTATATGACCAACAGCAGAATGACCCGATATGAGAAAATAATTTTGGGAGCAGAGAATGTGACCGTTACCAGATGTGTAAATGTTAATCCTTCTACATTGTTACCTGACACCATTGAAGCAGAAGTAAAAGGTGAGCTTGATCATAAATGTTTGGATGTTCTGGAATATTGCACAAAACCCAGACCAGATATCAGAGATGAGCCTTTACCTGAATCAGATTTTGTGATGTTTGTGGATGGATCATGCCTGAGAACAGAGAGTGGTGTTCTAAGTACCGCATATGCTGTTTGTGCTGTGGCAGAGGTGCTGGAAGCATCTTGTCTGAAAATAACTCATTCTGCTCAAGTAGCGGAGTTAATTGCTTTGATACGAGTATGTGAATTGGGAAAAGAGGTGAAAGTAACCATAGTGACTGATAGTCAATACAGTTATGAAGTTGTTCATGATTATGGACAGCTTTGGTATCAAAGAGGTTATTTGACCTCTGCAGGAACACCTATTCGGAATGCTGAATTTGTGAAAACACTAATAGATGTGATCCATCTACCTGAGAAAATAGCCGTTGTAAAATGTTCAGCCCATAAAAAGAATGAGGATTACATTACATGTGGAAACAATTATGTAGATGCAATTGCAAAGCATTGTGCGAAAAATTCAAATTTCAATCAATCGAGAAAAGTTAAAAGAACATGTTCCGAGTCCTTTAATGCTAACCACTGTAGTGGAGACTTGACAGGAAGTGAAACCAGTGGTGGCTGGTGAAGTTTCAAAGTAGTGGGGCTCCAGATGAACCCATGCATATGCCTAAGAGAGTGAACGCAGTGCGAGGGCGCAATCTCCCCAAAGGGGGAGGGGAGTTATACCTGCATGGTCTACTTAAGTTAAAAGCATTCTTTCCTTGATATGATTTCTCCTCATGTTTGCACTGCTAAGTACACTGGATCCAGTTGAGCACTGTAAACCAAGCACTGCATGTAACATAATTATCTGATTGATTGTGTGTTGCGTAAAATATCATTTTTAATATATTTAAGTCATCAGCCTCCAAAGAACCCTGTGACAACAACCTGCATGTAGACGGGACACATGTTGAGGCTGAAGCCTTTATAGACAGAGAGCTGTTGCCTGGAGGAACGTGCTATTTGGTTAATTAGACAAGCAGCAAAAGTTAATAATGGCACAGATTGCAAACACTAATTGACAAAATGAACAAGTGTTCATTTTACTCAACTATTAAATTATAACTGATTGCAGGGCTTCACATTTGTAAGATAATTATTATAAAACTGCACTGTCAAAATAAGAAAAGGGAATCCAAATAAGGGAGTGCACTAACAGATGCTCCTACCACCAAAGAGGCTGCCCACATTCCTTTAAACATCACAAGGTCTGTAGAGAGCAGTTATGATTTAAGCTGGAGAAGGGCACGTTTTGGGGAAAAATGTTGCCACTTCGTTTATCCTACTCTTTATTTTGGACATCATTCACGCCTTTAAACTGAGTTTAATGTTGTTTCTTTTAAATGGCATGTTTTATGGGTGTCAGAACATAGTAAAGTGAGGAACAAGATAAAAACATATCTTATAAGAAGCCCCCATATAAAAGTCATACTAAACCGAACATCCGCAAGCAGATTCTTTTGCACGTTTTATCCTTTTCCTCCGCTTGTTTCTGCAGATTAACTTTCTGGCAGGCACATAAAACATGTCAATCACCACACGCCCACAACACGTAGTATTTAAACATTTTCATTTGCGATCAATCTTACACGAGAAAGGCCGACCCGGGCCTGCAGTTCAATCACTGCCTGTGTTGTGGTGAAGTGCGATTTATTGAACTCCGTTTAAAGTAAATGAATAAAAATACCTGCTGCCTTGTACTCCAGCTCTCCAGTGCACGCTACTCTCTCGTCTTGACTGAAACAGTGAGCGAATGTGGATTGCTATTGCGATTTATTTGAAGTACATCACAGAATCATACCATTTGAGCCTGCAGCATTTTATGAACACTCACGGAGCAAAACTGTTGCGCAGCCTTCCATGCAGCGTGTTTGGCCTCAGTCTCCATCTGAGCTTGCGCATGTCGTCATGGCAGAGGGGTGGGGCCAGAGAGGCTTGCTAACCCCACCACAACCTGTGACGATGCTGTGGAAGCTGAGGTGTCACAGCGTCAGCGTTTGATTGACACTTAACCCCTGGTTCTACGGGGCTTCAGACTGAAGCGCCCAGGGCGACGTTTACGTCCTTGTCAGTAGGGGGTGGGCCGTAGCGTTGCACACAATGGCTATGCCAGGCTGATGACCTCACAGACCTCAGGGCTGTGAAATCATCGGCCCCGCAGACGGTGATTAGGCGGAACCTGTCTGGACATGCAAATTTGTGCATTGAAGCCTGTAGCAAGATATATTCTGCCCTCAGCCACCGTTCAACTTCATTATTTTCAGCAAATCACCCACCACCTTTAAATTTTAATAACAAATTAATTAACTATTTTAAGGAAAAATTAAAGGGGGGCGGAGCCCTGATGCCCGTAACAAGGAGCCGCGCCTGAGTGAAACAGATACAGGAAGAGGCAGAAGCAGAGGAAAAAGATATTTGGCTAAAATCAGGAGGCAGAAAAAGAGAGGAAGATGAAATTTGGGTTTACAAAGATGAAAGACCAGTAATGCCCGATAGCATGATCTCAGACATGGCCCGAATGTACCATGTTCAGGCCCACATTGGTAGAGATGCTATTATTCGTCTCTTTAGACAGACTTGGTGTAATCCAAAGTTCAGAATGATTGCCGAAAGCCTGTGCCAAAGATGTTTGGTATGTCAGTAATTCAATCCAAACAGGAGAACTGTTGTAAGTTTGGGAACCATAGGACGGGAGGGTGGTCCATTTACAAGGGTACAGATGGAGTTTGTGGAGCTGCCTCCATGCAACAGGCTTAGGTACATTCTTGTAATATTCTGTTTGTTCTCCCGATGGGTGGAAGCTTTCCCCACGAGAAGGAACGATGGGTTGACTGTTGCTAAACTGTTTTTACGTCAGATAATACCGCATTTCGGGTTCCCGGTGACGATTGAGTCAGACCGAGGCCCTCATTTTCAAAATGAACTTATGCAGATGATCTGTGAAGCTCTGGACATTCGCCAGAAGCTGCATTGTGCTTACATACCTGAGGCTTCAGGAGTAGTGGAGCAGGTGAATGGAACAATTAAGAACAGAATTGCAAAAATGTGTCTGGCAACAGGACTTAAGTGGTCCGATGCCTTGCCGCTTGTCTTAATGACAATAAGAAGCATACCTGACAGGAAAACTGGACTAAGTCCACATGACATTTTGATGGGCAGGGTGATGAGGCAGGCCTATGTACCTGTTGATAAGTTGTTGAAATTAATGATGACATCATACTGGATTACTGCAAAAATCTGTCTGATGTGGTAACTTCTGTGCTCCAGCAGGTGGGAACTGTGTCAAATTCCAAAGAGAAAAATCCAGCTCATGATCTAGTCCCTGGAGGCTGGGTTCGAGTGAAAGTGCATCGCTGGAGAAATTGCTTGGTAACTCAGTGGCAGAAACCACGACAGGTTATTTTGGTCAGTACTACTGCAATCAAGTGTGCTGGGTTGAAGAGGTGGGTGTATGCAAGCCACACCATTCATGTGCCTGCACCTGAATACCCATACGACGGTGAAAGTACAACTGACTCTGATTCTGAAGCTGAACCAGAAAAAACTCCAGATACTGAAGATCGACAGGAACGTCGACATCTGGAAGTATCACAAGCCAGTTCTGCATCTGAAGGTGAAGGTGAAAGGGAGGTTGTGGAAATACCAGATTCAGAAGATCAATCTGAAGATCGAGAATTGGTAAAGACAGACACCAGTAAAGACGCAAAAGAAAGTGAAGACAAAGTTGTTGAAGAGGAGAAAACTGAAGAGCAATATGAAAACTCTGAAAGCAGGAACGGAAATCCTGAGACTGAGGAAGAGGAAGTAACTCACGATAAAGATGAGATTCCAAGTACCAGTTACGAAGGTTTTCCTAACAGAGTAACAGAAGAGAAAGATGAGTCTGATGAAGACAAAGACATTGTGAAAATCATAATCAATGATACAGTTGAAGATACTGAAAGTGAAACTGATGACAGTGCAGATGAAACTCCATTAAGAAAAAGCCCAAGAAAAAGAGCTTGCAGAGTGGAGCATAATTCAGTAGAGCCAAAGACTAAGAAAGTCTGTAAAGGAGACAATTGGCCTAAAGAAACTGGTGGATTGAGATTTAAACTAGTGAACAAAACAAAAGAGCCAGAAGAGCAAGTGAATGAGATCACTAGTCAGAAAGAAACCCTGGGTAAGAAAATAGAAATTGTTCAAAGACCAAAAAGAGTAAGACAACCAAACCAGAGGTATAAATCACCTGAGTGGACATATATTGTCCTACCACCCATTGTTGAAGTTAATAGCAGTCAAGAAAACCTGTACTACCCAAAGACGATTGGGAAAAGTGAGTAAAGAAGTCAACTAAGAGAAAAGAGATAGGTGCTCAAAGTATATGATATTAAGTAAAAATTCTGAAGTCCTGTGAGACGAATATTGTAAATATAGAAGAGGTCGGAGTTGACATAAGGTCGAAGAAAACTTGTTAGAAAAACGTAACTATAGTATAATTTAGAATAGGATTGACACAAGGTCGAAGAAAACTTGTTAGTAAATTGAGTGGTGTACAACTTGTAGGTGACATAAGGTCAAAGAAATTGTGTTAGAGAAATATGGCAATCAGTAACCACAAAACAAAATGTTCTATTTTTAGAAAATGGTGTAGATGTTGCTCAATATGTATGGGATTGTTAATATTATGGGTAATTTTAGCTATTGTTATTCCTTTTCAAGATAGTCTAACGAAATTGAAGCCAAATGTGAGTCTAAATAAGCCAAGTGAGAAAGAGAAAGTTCATGAGGTTCATGTATACAAACCAGAGTTGCATCAAGATAGGTCAATTAGTGACTACACAAAGAATACATTTTCAAAGTTATTACTTGAGTATATTAAAACTATGAATGTTGATGATTGTAATGTTTGTGTAAAATTGCCAGCATCAGTGTCAGAAAGGGTGACCTATCACCACCTTCCTCTCACATATGGAGTGACTTGTAGTGTAATTGCAAGCTTGTTTTATCAGACTGGGAAATTGGAATATCATTATTCCAATGTAGATGAAATATTTGCAAAATTAAAAATTGATAGTACATTGAACAAAAGGAAACCTGCAAAAGAGATGGGAGACTATTTCTTAGAATTAGATGAGCTGACACATGAGGATGCTTTTAACAATAATTTGACATGTAAAATGAGAATTGAAGCGAAAGCATTTCTGAATATGGTTGAGGAAAGAAGGGTTGCTTACAAACAAAATGAGAAAGTGAAACATGCGAAATCTAAATACTGGACATTTGATGATGAGAATCTTGAGGATAAAAATGTGAATGTAGTCATAAACATAGATACTCCAATGTTAGGGAAATTTTGTATTAGAAGAGATAATTCGATGTATGACAATTATTTTGTGGGTGCAAGTCAATGCAAAGACACCTATAGAATTATAGGGGGTTGGGGATTTAAAGGAGGAGATGATCCTGTTTTTCCGGGAATTTATTCTATTTGTGGGAATAGAGCTTACTATAGGTTGCCTAACCACTGGTATGGGCCCTGTTATGTGGGCTTGGTCTTTCCTAAATTTTTCATGTAGATAGAGGTACTAATGGAAAGCATGAGATAGGTAAAGTCTTAAGTCGAAAAAGAAGAGAGAGTGTATTAGAAATAATAGGTGATGTATTTGGAGCACTGATTCTAGCAGTGGGAATTTTGTTTAATGCAAATAGAATCAGAAAATTGTCCACAATAGTTGATCGATTTTCAACAGACACTGCAGGAGGATTCCTGATGGTTAATACTGAAATGGTTGCTATGAGAGCTATGGTAATGCAAAATCGACTTGCCCTTGATATAATTTTAGCAAAAGAGGGAGGAGTCTGTGGAATTTTAAAAGTGCAACATTGTTGTACTTACATTTCAGATAAAAGTCAGAATCTTGAAAAGTACATTATAAATATAACAGATTTACATAAAGAAATTGAATCACTGGAGGTTGAATGTGTCCGTGAAAAGTTAGGTAAAAGTTTCTCAGCAATTAAGCATTGGTTCCAAGAAATAGGTAGTTCAATTATAGGTAAAATACTAATTCCAATAACGATTTTAGTGATAGTGATTTTCCTGATAAGTTTATGTTGCATATGTAAGGGTAGGAGGGATTTTAGAAAAGCGATAAAGAGAACAAATCAAGAACGAAAAGTAAGGGAAAGAGAAAATAATGAAATAGAAATGGAAGAAATCAGAGAGAAGATTTTTAAGGATTCAAAGGAGAAAGATACTGGAGTGTAGATGGTACTAAAATGAAGAATTCGAAACATGTTCTGCTAAATTTTCCAAAATTTTGAGAGATATTTGGTGATAAAATCACCAGATGAGGGAATTGATGGAGCAAGGTAGCAAAACAAAATTTTGTGTACCCCTTGTGAAGTCAATGTTCCATAACGTTAACATTTACTAATGGTCAGTGGCGGCTGCTGACATTTGAAAAAGGTGGGGCGAAAAAGTTGGGTATGTGTGTTGTCACAAGCGTGCAAAGCGCACAAGCCCGGGGAACAGAAAAGGTATCTGAGAGGGTCTTCACCAGAGAAGATTTTGTAAAAAACAGTGGCAAATTGTACATTTCAATGTAAATTTGAGGAAGGGAGAAGGTTTATAAAGCAATTGCAATCGATTAGTGTTGAAATATTTCAACACATCAAAAACATAAGTACACAGAAACTATGGAAATGTCACAGGTAGGCAATCTGAAGACTTGACAGTTATAAATAACTGACGACTGTCAGATCACCACCATAGCACAAAACCTACCATTGGGAGGGAGTGAGGCGTGGTTTAGAGACCCTCTGTCCTGTGGCAAACAACTAAAACACACTAAGCTTGCCAGAATCAATCATCCACATTTAGGAGGGACAGATTAGATCTCGAAGAAAACACAAGGGTTAATATATAGTATTAAAAGTTGCCTCGAATGGAGCAAGGTTAATTCCCATGCAGGCTGCGGGCACTGAAGAAATACGATATCTCTGAAAAATGAAACACTGATTAGGTGAAAGAAAGCAGCATGTACACCAGGAACCGAGGAGCAGCATGTGACCGAAGCTCAGCAAGCTTTGCCTGTCATCATACCTGAGTGGGCATGACAGCACACGAGGAGAACATCACATTACGGAGGGACTCGGGAGAAAGCTATTCAAGTCTCGGCGCCGGCTCTATTTAGCTAGCTGGTTAGCTACCTGCAGCGTAACCTGAAGTCTTTGGCAATGGGGCCATTTCGGCGCCCTCAATAAATTAGTGCCAACACACAGTGCAGTGCTCCGGCCAATTGTAAACCAGGACTAGTGTACACATACAAGTAAAACACACACATGCCCACACTCACACACACACAAACACACACACACTTGACCACACCAAAGCATTTTTCACAGAGCACCATCACCGATCGTGGAAAATAAAGTCCTGGCCTGGGTACGACCCATTCCAGTTCTGTTTTATTTTGGCAATCCTCAAAGGAAATTGGAGAGAAGAGAACAATGTTCTGCATTTCTAGCGAATGATTGTAAGCAAACACTGGATGCAGCAAGACAGGCAAGGGTCTGGCGTCGCAAAACTATGTTGGTGTAAAAAAGTATGTTTAACTCCTGTTGGCGCCAAACGCTATTTTTGTCTTTCTAATGAAAATTGCAGACAAAAATTGAATACTTTTTTGTGCATATGCTGCCTGGAGATTAAACATTACATTTCCGTGGTTAGCTGTAGTCTTTAGCAATGGGGAATTCAATGAATATAGACGATAACGTGTGCTGAAGCTGAAAACATAGTATTATTTGCCACAAGGGTCACCAACACACTAATTTAATTTAACGTACCTTTTGCGGGAAACTGAAATCAGCACTTTTCAAATGTGTGCGATGACGGTAGCATTATCAACCAATGCCTGCGACCTCTCCCTCTTCATGCTGCGCCTGCAACTGCTGGAAAAGGCCTCTCGTGGCACAGGCACTAGCGCGCCAGGCGCAGTGACGTGCCAACAACAGTGTCGAGCAGTGAAATGGCCAATCCACTGTATGGCTTCGCATACGCATGGTGTGATTGGCCTTACAGTGGGGCACTGAGCAGCCACCACCACTCACCAGCGGCGGCACCATCTGTAGTCTGCACAGTGACTCTCAGCCAATCCTGGCGCAGCATTAGCAGAACTAATGCACCAGGATTGGCTAAGAGCAGGGTTATTGCCTGCCCATAATGAGACCCCGGGCCCGGGTCCCTGCCAGTCTCTGAGTCTCAAATTTACAGAGGACAGAAGTAGTACTGCGTGTGCGCATGCGCGGGCCATTACTAAAAATGAATTGGCCTAAAATTGACATGCGCACACTGCTGCAGCTGCTGGCTATTTCTGCATTCTGCTGCGCTGTCACTCACTGTCACAGCCCGCCCCCACGCCCTTCCGTGGCACGATGTCCGGTTCAGTCGGGCTTGTCCCGGCAGAGCTCTCTCTGAGAGGCGAGTCACGAGTGCGCTCTCAGAAATAATATTTAATTCTTAAAATCAAATGCGAGCGTGTCTGAGCAGCATGACGGTCGTCCACATGGCTAGTGGGGCAACGCCCCAACGCCCCCAATGGACGCACCGCCACTGCTAATGGTGTGTTGTGATGAATTAATCAACAATAGTATAAGATGCACATACATGAACACGTGGGAAAACTAATTTTGCTTTCATGAAGCAATATAATTAACAAATTTGTATTGTTATTGTGTTGTGAACTAATGCACAGTCTAAATATAAATAAACGCAATATGAATGTGCTTATTGTACACGTTATTGTGCTAGACAGTCGTCGGATATGTAAGTATGAAACGCATTTATGTGGCTTACCTGCTAGGTAATAACTAATAGGGAAACATTAGTATGGTGGGAGGTAAACAGAAGGGCTTTAGTTCCATATTTAACATGAATTTGTGTTTGTTTCTATGATAGTTCCAAAAGTGGCCTCTGAGGTCTACAAAAACATGGTTGCTAGGGCTAACTGCGAGCAAGTGCTGGACTGCGCATGCGTGCCCAAAGCCTGCCAGCGAGAGTGAGCTGCCTGTACTCAGATGGGAAGTTCAAGGCTACCTTGCCCTGGAAGTCAGGATGGTTGCCAAAATATGGACAGTCGAGTGTTCCAAACGTGGGAAAGTGATGCGACGTTGCGAGTCAAGGAAGTGACCAGGCCAAAGACTGTCCTAAGCAATACCCCTTTATGAATTCGCTGATTCTCCGTGAATATGATGTTGTAATGGTGAGGAGATGCTCACCCATCCCAAATTGTCCAATCAGAACCCGAATTGGTGATGTTAGATACTTTTTAGATAGATTTAATTAGGAAATGAGTGTATAAAAACCCCAGATTTTGCTTAGAGGTCGTCGCTTTTTCGATTTCCTCTCGAAGTGCTGTCGGATTGCAGATCGATTCCTGCATGTAAGATACTTTGATTTAGTACTTGTTTTCTTTGCAGGACTGAAGGATACGATGAGGGCGTTAGTTAGGAATGTTAGGAGAAAATGAATTTGGAACTATCTATTCTTTGCTAAACTTTTAACTGACTTTTAAATAAATGACTGTTTTTCTGAACTCTAAATAACAAATGATCATTTTGAAATAAAGTTTAAGATTTTTGCTAAATAAAGAATGAATCAATGCCTAATCGTCAGACATATTAAAATTTTGCTTTTAATAAAATTGGGAAAATGGAATATTAAAGCTGGTCTTGTGATTTTCCTACGCCTGATTTTCTTTCTAGCAGATCCATTGCCACTATGGTGGTGTGTCTGAATAAAATTCATGTTTGTTAAAACCATGGTAAATCGTTTAAAACTGTAGGTGTAAATAATAACTGGTTAAATTTGTTCAGATACTCCGCCAAATGTTACAGCATTACTCCTATGTGTTTCACCAATCCTTGAAGCCGAATTAAGTGAACAGAGGAAATGTGCAGTGTTGTGGGCCCCACTGAAGTATGAATAGGTTTTAGGAGGTTTCAGGGAAAAAGGTGATGCTGATTAGAAATGATTTTTGGAGTTCCGCTGTAGCACCATAAGGGGGACTTAATAGAAACTTATGAAGGCATGTTGCTTTTTTGGAGGGATTATATTGTTGACAATAAGGTGACACCCACCAAATTAGGGTGAGTTGCCAGGTCTGCCCCTGCAAAAAAGATTATTCTGAAAACCTTTGTGCAGATTAATCTGCGGTGGGGTGTAAGTGACAGGGAGGATCCAGAAAGTTCCACTTCATTTCAAAAGCACATTGCTACAGCAAAGTATGTGAATGGATTGACAACAAACACGGACCAGACATAGCACTTGGACTATCAAATGGTGTGAGGAAAATCAGTTCAGTATGTTTTGAGACATGTCAAAAATATATATATAGGTATCTGGGCAGAGCTTCATTTTTGCTTGTTGCCATTATGAGATTCCATGAGGAAAAAATCTGAATGGCGAAAAGAGACTATCATTTTAGGTTTAAGATCTTTTTATTCATTTAAAAAATGTTTTAAAAAAGACACAATAAAGTCCACCTACGCCCACTGGACGTTGGTGATCAATGCATTTATAATATCCATGGACCTATCATGAAAAAATAAATCTTACAGCGAGTAAGAAAAACATGGGAGAACAGGGAGGAGAGGAGGGACAACGTGTGGTACTATGCAACAATATGTGTCATGGCTGAGAAGTGCAAAAAGAAATGCGGAGGGATGATAAACTACGAGGTGGATCATTGAGGGCAGGAGTATCTGGAGAAGTCCAATGGAGAATCCATAAGTAAAGCGGAGAGGTGAGCTCCTGAAACTCCTCTGAGAGATAACAAATTCAGTGCCCGCACGTTTTATCAAAGAGAGGAAGAGTATGAGACGCCACTGCAGTAAGTGTCTCCATTCCCATTATTTCCCAGAGTTTATATAGCCAATCTAAATGATTCGGGATGGCATCAGTACCCCACTTAGATAAAAGGATCTGTTTAGCGGGTCCCAGGTCCAAGGTAATCGCTCGACTTCTACATGACTTCAGTGGGTATGTCAGTGAATTAGGAAGTCCCATAAGAATGTAGCTGGTCAATTTAGGAACGTCATTATCAAACATTCTGTTTACTGCCTCCAGCACCTTATCCCAAAAGAGAAGATTTTGGGGCATTGCATAGGATGTGCGTAATTGTACCTAGTTGACCAGACTACCGCCAAAAGGTTCTATTCCTATTCGGGGTCCATTGGGCAACCCTAGCTGGGGTGTAATACCAGTAATGGGCGATCTTTGGGAACATTTCCTTACTGGTAGTGTTGAGGGCAGATGCCTGGACACAATGAAGGATATCAAGGCACTCCTTATCTTTGAAGGTGTGTTAGTACTCTTTTTCCATCTGTATCGCACTTCAGATTTTAATAGTTTCCGGGGGGGTAAGAAGAAAATCAAAAATATCACTGAGAAGCTTCTTGTCAGAGGAACGGGTAAGAAGCCATCTTCCAAACGTAGTGAGTACCCGATCCGCATGTGGTCGAATTCAGGGTTGTGTCAACCAATGACAAGTAGCCATTTACTTTACTAGGCGTGGAAAATCCATGAGGCCCTTTAAGTCAAACATGCCACTTATACACTTACAATTTGCCTCCTGCCAAGCTACAAAGGACAAGCCACTCTGTGCCGGCAGGAAGTCCGGATTCCCTATTATCGGTATTAATGGAGAAAGAGGGGTAGATAAATTCTGCTGGACTTGCACCCTATCCGAGCCCCCAACAGTAGATCACAGCACTGGAGAGAGATACACTCCTGCAGGTCTATAAGGTTTTGGCAACTACGACACCTCCCATTTGGGTATGCCAGTGATTGCTTGATCAATAAAGCACCAGTGTTTTTCAGTGCTATTGTAGCTGTGCGATAATTACATTGCAAATTAGGGACTCCCAAGCCACCCTCTGACTGCGAAAGATATGCCCAGGATTTAGCCATGAGTGCATGCTTGTTTCCCCAAATAAAATCCCATATATAAGATTGTAGTTTATCTAGCATCCGTGGGGAGGGTGTGGGGGGCTGCAGTGGGAGCATTTGCACTATATAAATAATCTAGGGCAATAACGTCATTTTAACTGCGGCTAATCGACTGAACCAGGAAAGGCTGTGATGTTTCCATTTACAAAGGTCCGACCGCACAGTTGCCAGGAGGTTTCCATAGTGCTGTCAGATGTAGGGTGCAGTTGCAAGCCTAAATATGTTCAGCCTTCCACCGTCCACCGAAAGGGAAACCAAGAAGCAAGCTGGATCTAAGTTGCTTCACGGATAGTCAAATTAAGGATCAAGGTCTTCTGTAAGTTGGTCTTAAAGCCCAATGCTCCTCCAAATGCTTCTAATTCTGACCTTACTGCAGGCAAAGATGTACAAGTGTCAGTCAGGGTCAGGAAGACACCATCTACAAATAACATCATTTTATGTTCCCTTCCTTCAATTCATATGTCCGCAATCGGCAGATGACTGAGTACCCTCTCTGCAAAAGGCTCCATATAAAAAGCATGAAGTAAGGGGGACAGCCCTGCCTGGTCCCACGTGTATTTGGAAAAAGTGCAGATAGCACCCCATTGACTGGTACACCAGCTGTGGGTGCCTTATAACCATAGTGAACCCAGTGTCGAAAGCAGGGGCCTAAGCCCATATACGCAGGACTGTGTGAAGATATGGCCAGTGGACATGATCAAAGGCCTTTTCGGCATCAATAGCTAGAAGGAGGGCCGGTGTGCAAGAGCGTTGTACTTTAATCCAGAAGGTGACAGACCCTTTTCGTGGTATTTCTGCAATTACATTCTGGGACAAAATCAGACTGATCAGGGTCCACCAGTCCCTGTGCATATGGAACAAGTCTATGTGCCAGGATACTTGTGAAAAGTTTTGCATCAACATTTAAGAGTGAAATCAGGCGATACGAGGAGCATTGTGTAGGGTAATTACCAGCCTTGGGAATCACAGAAACCGTAGCAAAATGCATCGAATCCGAGGCACCCCACTGGTACTGAATGTATTAAAGAGATGTGTCAATATGGGCGCCAATACGGCACTGACTTGTAAAATTCAGCACTGTAAATGTCTAGCCCAGGGGCCTTGCCCAACTTCAAATGTTGTATGGCCATAAGAACCTCAATATCAGCAATGTCCTTATCAAGAGAGAGAGCATGAGTTTGTGGGATAGTGGGCAAGGAGGCCGAGGACAAATAATCCTCGATATCTACCTGCGGAAGGGCTTCAGCTGCATACAAGCCAGTGTAGAATTTCTCAAATTCATGGCCAATTACTTCATCTCAAGATTGCAGAGAGCCATCTGAGCCCACAAGTTTTGCCACTCTGCAGCCCACCGCTTGCAATCGTAAACGCTATGCCAGCATGCGTCCAGCTTTGTTGCCCCTTGCATAATGCAGTTGTTTCACCCGGAGTAGTGAAAATTACGTCCGCCCTATATCTAAGGCTTTCAGCTGTTTCCGACCTGCAGCCAGCTGACGACGGATCTACAGCAAGCCTGGTCGTTTATGGGTGCCCTCTAAATATTTGACCCAATCCTCCAACTGAATGCGTTTCTCGTGCCATTCCCTGTTGTAATTAGAAACAATGAAGTGGCCTCTATCAACCACTTTCAGAGTCTCCCACAAGGTCGAAATAGGGGTGTCAGGCGTATCGTCAGTCTCCAAGTCTGATATAATAGCAGTCAAAGCAGTCCAAATAATGAGTATGTGGTCAAAGGTTAGTAGTGTCACATTAAGTCACCAGATCCATGGGGCCGGTGGGTTAAAATAGGGAGTGTAGCGAAGGACCATGAGCAAGTGATGTGAGAGGGTTGCTGCATGAATGTCCATGGCTAGTATCACCTGTGTAATACATGGGGTGGTAAGAACAAAATCAATACATGCATATGTTTGGTATGCAGTAGAGAAAACAATATATTCTGTATCTGCCTCACTCACCACAATATCTATATCTGATGTGGACAATACCCGAATTAAAGCATCTTTGATCAAATTCTCATGATGGTCATTGGGATCATATATATTTTCTGAAGTAACCCCATACCCCTGTAAATCTAAACGGAGATTCAAAAATCTACCAGGTAAGTCAGAAAGAACATGTGTCACTCGCCCCGGAAAATGGGTTGCAAAGAGTATTGCAACTCCCGGCTTTTTATCCCCCCCCAGAAGAAAAGTATTGGCGGTCAAACCAGCAGCGTGCAAGCATCTCCAATCCATTTTAAGCAAATGAGTCTCCTGCAGTAGTCAGATATCACACTTTGCATCCTAAGAAAGTAGAGGAACGTCAGACGTTTCACTGGGGCGTTAAGGCCTCTGACATTCAGACTAAGGATGGATATTATTACTTAGGCATGTGTAGTGCAATTGGAAAGACACATGTGAGTGTAGAAACCGCCATCTATAATATAAGCAATTAAAGTAGGTAGCCAATAGAATTAGGAAAGAACAGGGGAAGGCAATGAATATGAGAAGAACAATATAGAACAATAAAACAACAAGGTTCCCCACTTCGGATCAACCGTAACCAGTTCACAAGGGTCTATGCCATTGGCGTAGCACAATTCAAACGTCGCCACAGGTGGTAAAGGAGCTCCACCAGCAAAGATTGGAAGCAATAGTTGGGATAAGTTAGCTGCAGACCAGAATAACAATATTCCACAAATTGACTCAGGAGGGCCATCCATTAAGATAGTATAGCAGTCATATGACAATTAGGAATGTCAGTGATCACTTTCCGCTTCAGCTGCACTATCAAGGTGGTTTCGCTTCCGGAGCAGGTCTGCTCATTCCTACGGGTCTCGGCCTCAGAGGGTTTAGTCACAGATCTTCTCCGAGCAGAGCGGCATGAGTTCGATACTGCAGCAGACCATTTCCGAGGCGGCAAGGAGGCCAGCTGGTCTGGTGGTGGTGGCATAGGCATGCCCAGGAGAGATCGAGCTTCATCAAGAAAACAACCGTTTTGTATCTCATCTTGCCAAACAAACTGGAGGCGGAAGGGGTGGCCCCATTTATATCAGATATTTTTCCCTCAGTAAAAGTCTGTTAAGGGGCGAAGCGCCCTCTGTCAATGCAGAGTTATCGTAGGGAGATCTTGATAGAGCCAGAGCCACAGACCTTCAAATTCAATCACTGTTTAGCTTGTGCCACATCCATAATGATCTCCTTTTGTCTATAATATTGGAGGCAAGTAAGAGTATCCTGATGCTGACTAGGCATATTCACCGGACGACCAACGTGATGAGTGTGGTCAAGAATGAATTCGTGGCCTGCAAGTTCCGGCGCCACATGACGAAAGGATCCTCAAGTTTACCATGGATTACGTTTAGAGGTACTCCTTTGATGTGTATATTTGAGCAACTGTATCTGTTTTCGAGGTCTTCCAGTTGGTGACACAGCTCCTGATTCTAGTCCCGTAGCCCCAAAACATCACAACGATGGCCATCTAACTCCTCCTCCCGGGAATCTTGGCTTTTGTTCAAGTGAATTTACTCATTGGCCCAGATCATCCACATCATGCAAATATCTTTAATCTCTGTAGCTATATCTGGTTTAAGGGCGGCAAAGTCATCACGGAGGATCCCAAATAACTGTTCCAAAGAGGACCTCGTTATGGGACTAGCCTCCTCCTTCATGGCACCTTCAGGTGATGGTACCTTCGTTGGCATTTCTGATGCCTGGTCTGTTTTCTTTGTGGAAGTCTTAGTAAAGAGGTCTTTCAAAATTGTCCCTTTTAAAATTACACTGCGAAGACATATCTGATCAACAACAGTCTGCCTCGAAGAAAACACAGCTGCCCCAATCTATTTTCAGTGGATCTGTATGTCAAAGCAGGCCTCTTTGTTTTAGTGATTGGTCCCAAGAGCAGGGTCTTAGCACTTCCATGCAGCATAAGGCTCGCGAGGCCACTAGGTAAGGTAGATAAAGGAGGCCACAACAGAGGCCCCAGCTAAGGGTGGTCCAGTAAAGGGCAACATAAACATCTTGCGTTGGGGCGGGATTGAGGTGCTGGGTCATGCAATGCGGTCATGCCACCAGCTCAAGAATATCTCTCAGTATAATTACACAAAGTCTCCTCCATAGGGTAAGGACTCCTGGCAGCCAATCACTGGTGGTATAGAGGACCATAAACTGGGAGAAGGGAGCTGTATACTATATGTCAAAAACAGTTATGCCAGCACCTCCTCATCTTCACAGGCCACCATTGTCTAGATGAATGATGAGATGTTGGAAGACCAAGTGTCGGGACGAGCCAGCTCCTACACCAAAGTTCTGCCTCCCCTGGCACACACCCTGTGTCCTAAGCAATGTCTATCAAGCAGCACCCTGCCAAAGCTGTCCCCGCGTCCAGCCAGATGCACCAATGGGGGTTAGAGCCAGGGAGACGCACCTCAGGGAAAGTCAACAGCAATCTTCGGGCTCTCCCCTGCACCCGATCCCCAGGCCGCAACAGGCCTCAGTCAAGGGTCGCTGACCGGTATGATGGCCGATATGGGAGGGCCTCAACTCCATAGCAGGTAAGCACTCTGATGAGGGGCGCTGGCAGGAAATTGCACGCCCAACTCTGGCACAATACCCGGAGTGGGCCTACCGTGTTGCAGCTCCGTCAGCGCTGGCGAAGGGAGGCAGTCGTCACCTTTGTCCTAGCCATGCTATCTCCCCCGAATCTGGTGGCGTTTCAGGGCATCTCACGCCATCCGCCGCTTCAACAGCAGAAGCCTCGTGTAGGAGACAGAGAGAAGGCCAGCCATGGCAACATGGTCCCCGGAGATGACAGCTATCTCCCCTGGCATGTTTCATGCAGCAGAGCTCCAATAAGTTCAACTTACTCAGCCGCCATCTTGGACATGCCCCCATACAATCATTTTAGAAATGTATTTATTGATGCATATTTATTTAGCGTGGATATTAGCCAAAGGAACTAGAGCGCCTTACAGGAGAAGCATTTTTTGCATGGAAGTTACAGATGCTTTAAGACAGACAATACAAATAACATGTAGATCATTATATAAAACAGAATGTACAATAGCCGTAAGAAGGTTGAGGTAGTATACAGAGTGTACAAAAGGTAAATATGCCTATAAAAAGGATGAGATAGTATACATCTTTAAAAATGTTGAGGTAGTATGGGGGTAGGTGGCAAGAGTTGGTGACCGTGTTTTTGCTAAAATACCATTGAAAATTTCTGGTTGCACTTCCTGAGAAGGATTGTGCCATCTGTCATGCCCTTTTAAAGGATGGGGATTCAAGGAGCATTGTTTCGGCATTTTGTGATGGTCTGGAGCTGCCGGATAGCTTGAGTTTGTCCGCCAGGTAACAGAGAGTGAATGTGTACAGCGCTTTATGGGTGATGCAGGTAATCTTGTAGATATCCCTTGCTTCAATTGGCTACCATCGGAAAGTGCTCAGCATGGGGGAAATGTGGTAATTTCTTTTGGCCCCGTAGAGAACTGTGCTGTCAAGTGTAGAATTGTTTTCAGGGAGTGAGATGGAGTTTGTTAAGACCATTCAGCAGAGAGAGTTATAATAGTCTATTCTGGAGAGCACCAGTGCATGAGCGAGAGATTTAAGAACTTGCTCTGGAATGTAACATCATATTCTCCGCAGAAGATGTAGTTTATGGCAAGCATTTTTGGCCATGGTGTTGATTTGAGAATGTAGGTTGAGTCTTTTGTCTAGGATGACTCCCGGACACTTGGCACTGTCAACAATGGTGGGTTTACTGTTGAGGATGTTGTGGGTGTCCGTCCAGGATGGCAGCAGAAGCATTGATTTAGATGAGGCTTTACGTTTTAGAAGAGATCAGTTTTAGAAGGGGAGATCAGTTTTAGAAGGGTTCAGCTGGAGGCTGTGAGGGGTCGTCCAGTAGTGAACCGAGTTTAGGGTAGTGGCAAGCAGCGAGATATCGTTTTATAAGAAGACCTTTACATATGGCTGTGTATCATCTGTGTATTGGTAAGACGGTTTCAGAGTGACCGGATGTACAGGTTGGATAAGGTTGGGGTATTTTCCAGTACTTTGAAAAGCTAGTTGTGAAACACAAAAACTGATGTCTAAAAACTGTGTGCAGGATGCCAAGCATAAGCACCGGACACGACCTATGTCTGAAGAACTCTTCTTGCAACTGTAGTGGACAGCGCTTGTGGCCATAGGTCAGGCTGTATACAGAACTCTGTAGATGTGGCCTGTAGCCACACCCGACATGTTCTAGGTGTAGGAAAAGTGGGCCCAGGACATAGCCAAAGGCTGTGCCAAACCTGCACAGAAGCAGATGCGCTTGGCACAGGGCATGACTAACGGTTAAGTATTTAACCAGAAGCAGAAGTTAGGTTATCAGCATTTTATAGTGAATTAGCAGAGCAGAGTTGGTAGACGGTATGAAGGTCGCACCTAATGTAAGTAATTTAATAATTTTGAAGTTTTTATAGTGAAACCACTATTACTGTACTAGTCAACAATAATTCCCTTCCAAATTTAGTTTTTTTAATGGGGTTTCATTTTTTGTGTTATTGTTTGCTTATGTGTCTTTGTGTATGATACTGAGTGTGCTGGTATACCATACTGGTTGTCTGGATGTCTTATGGTGGGTGTGTTGCATGTCATGTTGTTTGTGTGAATGTATGATGGTGCTTGTTGGTGGTTGATGGCGGTTGTATTTGCGTGCAATTTGGTTGTGTGGATGTATGACGCTGGGTGTGTTGGCATATGATTATGGTTATCTGGATGTATTTCTGTAGGTGCCCTGGGGCACATTGTTCACCCTCTCCCACAGCAACAGCAGCCACATGGCTCAGCCTCTCCTGCAGCCCTACCTCTGACATTGTGAGGGCCACACTGTGTATTGACGGCATCTCCCAACACCTATCAAGTACCCTACTTAGGCTTCACGTGTATTGCCTGTTGTGATATTGAATAGGAAATGAGCAAGCCTTGGTCCTATTCATTTTGTTTTCAATATCTCATCAGGACCTGGTGACGCTCTGTTAATATTTCTCATTTTGCCTGACATATTTACTAATGCTTATCATATATCCATATATAAAGTGTGATAACCATGTTAAGGTTGACCATAGTTAGTGATTTCCTGTTAAGTTAGCCATAGTTAATGTAGGCGTCAGTTTAAGTGACTCATGCTGATATCAAAAATGTACTCATGGCTGCTGTGTTCTCTCTCTCATTTCAGGAGTCAAGCTGCAGTAGTTTGAACTAATTAAATTGTATAACATGTTTAGATTTCTGAAAAGAACTGTTTATCTCTGTGACTTTTACTGAAAGTTGAATAATTAATCCACACAGCTGTGCTGGGGACAGGCTGAACGTGATGTATCATCCTTTGCGAGATATCTCCTCGAGGCCGTGCAGCTGTAAACTTCCATTGTGCAATGGCTTAAAAGATTGGCGAAGTCTCCTTATCGGAGAACATTCAATCTTGATTGGACCCTGCATCCTGGGATCCGTGGGGAGTGCTTCATGTGATGGAGAATTGTATGTTTTAATTGTGCTTTGCGGAGGTGCTTAGATTCAGGTGCACACTTCCATTCTCATGAGGTCACACCTTATTGTGCTCCTGCTGAAAGAGTTAGACTCCTGAGCAAATCCATTCTTCTACACCCGACGGAATCTTTATTCCATTCTTCCTTTGAGGACTTTACTTGCTGACACCTGCTTCCTAACTTCCCCTGGCCTCTTTTGAATCATTAGCTTTGCATTAGGGAATTTCTATCCAGGGGAAACTGAATCTTATTTGATTTGCATATGATAACTTTAAATTGCTTATCATCATTGTACTTGCTGTTTTTACTCGTTTTGAATTATACAGAAAAAAACGTTATAAGGTGATCATTGATTTATGACTCATTTCAATGATATGAATTGGGCATTTTGCTAATCAGCTAATAACATTGTGTGGTTTGCAAATCTAATGTGCTTCACTGTCATTGCTGAACTGTTAAATGTTTTATGTTGAGGCTCAGTCAATCTAGAACGGAAGTTCCATCCGGTGGAGTGCGTCGAGTACTTGAGTTTGCACCAATGCTTTGCACAGTGCAAAGCACATCCGCAATGCAAAAGGCCCGGCTCTCCTTTCTAAAATGACCATTGCAGTATTGCTTTCTTCCGCCAGTCGTTCCTCACGGCCTGTGGCCCAAAGAGAACACCTACGTGGAGGGCAGGGCGGTGCTGTATGTTAACATGCAGCACTCCCTAGTCTTCCTGTGACTGCTGTGGCCGAGCTGGCGCTGCTCATGGCTCCAGGCTGGACATGGACGATCCCCAGGAGGCTGCCCCAGTGAGTGTCAATGCTGGGCAAGGTACTTTATTCCCGATCCAGTCTGTGTGCTTCATTTGTGCTCCTCAGACTCCTGTCACCTCAAACCAGCTCTCCTCCACCTACACTCCCAGGTTACTACCACCCTACATGCAGTCTCTTAGTGCCACCCTGTGCCTTCCCTGCAGTCTGTGGGGCTCTTCCCACTGCTGCCCATGTCTGCCAAACTGCCTTGCCCTGCTGCCCATGTGCACCCCACTCCTAATGCTTCTCTGACTCCATTGAAACATTCTATGTGTCTTCCTGCCCCACCAGCCCTCCATGTGCCCCACCAGCCTTCAGGGCACTGCGAGCCATCCTACCCCACTGCCTCTCTATATGCCCCAGCCTGCAACATTGACAAAATCAATAGCTCTGCCTTATTGCACGTCAATTCTACTAATTTTGCTTTTTTTTAAAGAAAACATCTATCCCGAAGTTCACTAAGAATGGTAGAATTTTCTTTTTAGCAAAAATTTGAGATCCACAATTGGGAGGCGTCTCTTCTACACTTCTGAATCTCAGGCTCAATGTGTTCTATTTAATGTGGTCAAAATAGCTCTATACTGGGCTATTATGACTGAATATTTAAGAGTTAATACCTCATCTAATGATATAATAGTGACAAATGCTTTACGGATCTTTCTGGAGGGCTTGGTCTTCAGGCGAGAATGGTCTCAAATCATGTAGACATGATTGGTTATTTTTGATCATTAGCACAGCCAAGCGGCTATCAGTGGCTCTTATTATCAAGATCACCATTGCTGAAAAGTCCCGTAAAGTTGGAATTCAAATCTCTACCTTTAAGTCCCATCTAGCTGAAATTAACTCTGAGATTAATAAACAGAAGGACTTCCTGATGCAGCATAAAATCTCCAAACTTCAAAAAGATATTAAGAAGTTTGATTAGGAGAAAGTCTACCACTACATAACATAACATGTATTTGTAAGGCGTGGATTCGTCCGTAGGCATCTTGGCCCTGAATAACAGATGTTTATTGTTACCCAACTCAGTGGTTCTCATTTTATCGACCTCATATGGATGAAAGGCTGAGAGGTCCTGCTGGGATTGGAACCTGTGACCATGAGGTCAAACAGGCTCCTTTAAGTCGATCAGCAGCTCATCCAGCATCTGATAGCAGTGGCAATGACGAGGGACGGAGAGGCTCTCCTAATATCTACAGGTATCCAAGGGCCTCTTTCCAATTTTCCCAACCAAAGGTGGCCACAAAATTTCCAAATGTTCCTGCGAGGCCCACACACTCTCGTCCCTCAACCTTTCCCCCAACCTTTTTTAGGCAGAGTCTGTAGCGCAGGAAGAGTCAGAAGAAGAGGAGGGATCAATGGAACCAGACCCCCAATGCTCAGGAGGAGCAAGACAAAAGACCCAAATGAAATTAATTATCAGTATGACAGAGAGGGCACTGACAGACACTGAGAGTAGAGTCTTTCAAAAAGGGCTTGGGTTTGTACCCACCCCTAGTGAACATTACTTCAGGCTCAACTGTGAGTTACACCATTTTTTTTAGAAAGATACTATTACGTGCTCTCTTCTAAAACAGGTTGAGGAATCCTTCTAAATTTACTCCTAACGCCTGTTTGATCCCTAGCGAGATACTCAACTTCTAATTAGCTGTCCTTAATGATATCAAAGACTCAAGGACTAAAAAGCCATTTCACTGTGTGCATTATACGTATTGCGGCGGAATTGCCGCAGCAGCTGTGTACTCATACTATGTGGTCTCCCACATCCTGGTCATCAATGATTGGTGGTATAACTCACCTACAGACCCAGCGTTTGCTCTAGAGCACATTGCCATGGAAGGGATTCCCCTCCTTCGATTATTATATAGTGCACAGAATCTTGATTTTCTACCTCACGCCAGCAGAACGACAATTCGGCTGTGGCTATACACGGTCCGGCGAATGGGATGGCACGGGCATTTGACTCAGACTACGCCCTTGTGGCATGGTACCTACTTGCGCCAGGTGACGACATTGAAGGGGTTCCGTCAATGGGATCAGATCGGCATCTCCACACTGGGGGACGTCATGCGGGGTACCACTCTAATATCCTTCCTGCAATTACAGGAAGATTTTCAGCTCCATAAAACCCAGTTCTACAAGTATGTCCAACTGCGCCATGCTCTTACCCCATTGCTTCAAAGATTGGAGGACCTCCCTGAATTTCCTCCATTGGAGGGCCGCCTCCGTATGGGTGATTTGGGCATGCACACAATTCGGCAGATATATCAGACACTGACAACACACTCCACTACGACTCTTCATAAGACTAGGAAGGCATGTCAAGATAATATCCCAGAATTAACCGATGACGATTAGGTGGAGGCTATAGCTAGTGCCAGGGGTGCTGCTGTATCCTCCAGATACTGTCTCACTCAATTTAAATGTGTCCACCGCGTCTATTATACACGCCTTCGCCTCTGGAAGATAGGAGTCATCTTATCTACTTAATGCTTGCGCTGCGACAGGGAAGAGGGGTAATTCTTTCACACTGTATGGAGCTGCGCTGCAATACAATCCTTTTGGCGCAGTCTTGACCTGTGTGAGAAGTTGGCCTGATATATGATGCTCACTAATTCTAGTGATCACCTTGTATCAGTCCAAACAACCCTTATGGTGATTGGTTGTAAGTCAACCTGATAGACCAGCTATCCTAGTAGCGTGGACAAAAGCAGTCTTTAGGCTAAACTCTTTTGGCATGTGAAGCCAGCTGTTTTACCACAATATAACCCCTTGAATACCAGATGAAAGGACACCACACAGGTTGTTATGAAAATAAACGATATATTTATTAATAACAACACCTCTGAACTCTTTATGAGGTCAGAGGGCTAAGCACATGACAATACTACAAAAGAAATACGAGTTCGCACAATATCTATACAAGTGCCTTAGGGGCACGACAAACCATATACTCAAAACAATGGAATGCGAGGAAGGAAAGTGCTGTAAGGAGATCCAGAGGCTGGAGGATCGGTGGGACTAAGCTACAAACTAGGTAAGTAAGGAGCAGGAGGCCCACGGGACTCACGTGCAGAGTGGAAACTCTCACGCGGGATGCGTACCAACGTCTAGGGATGCTACAGTTTACAAAGTTACGGATTCCGGACGAACCCGGCTGGATGGAGGGAAAACAACAGTGGACCTGGACACTAGGATAGTGGACACAGACTTCAGCACCTAGAAGCTTTAGTTACCTAACCCACAGGCTGCGGGTGCATAGGGCTGAAGTTGCATCGGGTTTGCTGTGTGGATCCCAGTGATGCCTGAAACAAGAAGTTGCTGGCAGGCAGCCAGATGGAGGAGTCCGGTGGTTCAAAGGATGGAACTAGGAAGAAGGAAGTCCTGAAAAGGAAGGGGACAGAGTCTTGGTCACTAGCCAGTGACGGTGCTGGAACCAGGAGGGAACCAGGTGCTGTCGCCGCGTTCAGGTGAAGGAAGGGTCGCTTCTCTCTGTAGCTGCGCGGACCAGGAGCTGTTCTTCACGCCCAGGCTGGAGGCACGAGCTGTCCCACGTAGTCTGCTGCTGTTGGCGGTGTCGGATCGTCGATCTGGACAACAGGCCTTGGCTAATGCAAGCCACGCGGTGGAACAAAGATGGCGTCTGGTGTGGACCAGGAGGGTCCGGGGTGCTTCTCTTTCACAAGGAAGCAAGGGCCAGTCTGGGGGACCAGACTAGCAGAGTCGAATTCTTCGGGTCGTCGTCTCAGAGGGCACAAGCCAGCCGGCAAGTGACCAGACAACAGGAAGGGCAGCAGCCAGGCAAAAGGGCCCCACGCAGATCACGGGGATGCTGGGGGGCTGGTCTTTGGTGCAGGAGCTGCGTCGGTGTGGGGCTTCTCAGTCCCCAATGCACTCACTCGAGGAACCCTCAGGGGTCGTGCTGGAAGCGCTGTGCAGGTTTCTTCAAGATGGCCGTCTCCACGGTACTCGTCGCACCCACGGGTCCCAGCTGTGCTGTGGATGTGGGTAGAGGTCAGAGAGGTCTGGAGGTCCGGGTCTTGTCGAGCTGGGTCGTCGGATTCCGGGATGGAAGGACTTGCAGCAAACCGCACAGGAGCTTGATGGTGCCTGCGAAGCAGGATGGTCACTCCCTGACATAGGGGAGATTCTTCAGTCTTCTGGTGTCCAGGAGGTCGAAGGTCAAGAGTTCTTTGTGGAAGTTGTCAAGATTAATCTAATTTGGAATGGGACCAGCTCCTACCTTTATTCAGCTAACGGGGGCTGCACTACGACTAGGTCCCTCCCCTGGGTGGGACCAGGAAGGGGGGTGGTTACACCCCCTATCCTTTGTCCAGTTTCCCGCCAGAGCTGGGGCTGGAGTGCCCCAGCAACTGGTTGGAACCGGTGTATGCACAGGGCACCTTGTGTGCCCCAGGCATGTCTCATTCCTTTCAGCCTTGGCCTACCTAATACACAAAATCCTGTCTGGGGTGGTGCAAGCACCTCCCAAGGCAGGAAACCCTTTGTCTGAGCCTCCCTTGCTGGAAGGACTCCCAGCAGCAGGAGGTCAGACTTGTGTCTGTGGTGGCAGCATCCATTTTGTGATGCTGAGGCTCGAGTTAACTTTAACCGGGGTTTACAGTTACATACATGTCGTGTCCCTCTAGAAGGGTGGAATGCTAACCCCGTCGTCAGAATTGGCGAGGGGTTAGTATTCCAATTCGTATGACACCTTACTCGACATGTTTTGATAATGCTATGCCAAAGTTAGCATTTAACCGCAAGGATTATAATGCACTTAAGAGTATATGGTATAGCGTTATCATGGAACAGCTATAAAGACTTGGTTCCGCAAGCTGCAAACGGGCTCAGCTCATGCCAGAGCACCATCTCACATAATTCCAAGCACTCTGCCTTCAGGATTGATAAGGCCTGCCATAGGAGTGACTGATATGAATATATGTGTCCATTTTAAGGTTAGATATAGGAATACTATATCTAAAGCAAAGGGTGATTACACCACCTTGCCCCAGCTGTCGTGCAGCCAGTTGTGTCAGATTTGGGTGGCCAGCCAGGGGTGGCATAATACATGCTGCAGCCCCTGGTAGGCCCTGGGTACACCTATGCCCTGGATACCTAAGGTATACTGTACAGGGACTGATAAGGTGGCCCAGTACCAATTGGTAAATGCACCTAGGGTACATGGTTGTAATTTAGAGAGAGAACAGCTAGGTTGTGGGTCTGATTAGCAGGCCCACAGCCAGGGAAAGTCGTAAACCAGTGAAGCAAAAAGCAAAAATCTGGGGTGGCCATGGGATTGCAGACCCCACTCTCCTACAACCTGCCTCAAGCAGGTGTTGTCTTGGGACATTCCACTTGACCCTCGACTGTTTATCCTCCACGGTACGGAGGAGACTGGAGGGAATCGCTACAAGCAACACCTAATCTTCCTTGCTCTCACAATTTCCAAATGCGAATCGCTCAGTTATCGAAGTGGACTTCCCCACTGACAATAGGGAAATGGAGGAAAGGACTACACAACTGCATGGGTGCGGAAATAGCCGTCTTCCAAGCGCGGGGTTGCCCTCAAAAGCACAGAACGATTAGTCTTGATGGGCTACTTACAGGGGCATAGACCTTCCCCCTCTTCCTTTGCAAACCCCCTAAATATCAGCTTCCACGGGATGTTAGAGGCCATACTGTATAACATTGTGTTTTCTCTCACTGGACGTATTTGTTTCTTAAAATGCGCTCCAGTGTGGGTGGGGTGGATATATCTGCGCAAAGTTTGTTTTTTCACTTTTGTTATATATACAAAATGTACCCAATGATATTTCCATACTTGGTAATTTGTCAGTATCCTGTCTCAAAATGGTATATGTCGGCGATTGCCCATGTGGTGCTGTAAAAACTCAATAAAATATGTTTTAAAAAAGCCATTTCACAGCATGTCTATAGACAAGCTTCCAACTGTCAAGTCTGTTGCAAATGACCCTTCAATCACCATTAAACTGCCTAGTAATGGGTGAGCTATTGCCATCCTATCCACATCAGACTACAGAAATGAATGTCTTTGACAACTCGCTGCTCGCAGGTACTATAGACCTTTCAAACACGATCCCACTGACAAAATCACTGAGAAGATTCGCTCATTAGAACATGAGGCTGAGACATTGGGCTGGGTCACCAAGTACAAAGCTGGTTTTCTGATTAATGTACAGCCCAAGATACCATACTTCTAAGCACTTCCCAAGATACATAAGGGCATTCTTCCACCACCTGAGAGACCAAGAGTGTCAGGGATAGACTCCCTTTTGGAACCACTTTCTAAATTCTGTGATAACTTCTTTCAACCTTTATGAGAAAGGATTCCATTCTTTCTTAAAGACACCAAGGACATTTTGTACCCGCTCAAGGAAATTAACAGTGTCAGCAACACTGAATTATTGGTCACCCTAGATGAATGAATGAATGGATTCTTTATTTGTGTGGTTACTTAAAACCATTACAAGAATACAGTTTATATAAAAACAGTATAAAGTCTAAAAAATCTTTAAAAAACAAGTGTATATACGATACAGTGTAAGATTCTCTTTACTTAATTGGGTAAAAACAGCCAAGTGTTGATCAGTCTTTTATATTAAATCGGTCTATTGTATTAAATCAGTCTATTTTAAGGAGGGGGCCGAACGGCAGCCCCAGCAGTGCCTGCCTAGCAGCCTAGGGCGAAGTGCCCATCAGTTTTAGGCGAGTGAGGCGGACAAATTTGCCAAAGTTGGCCATGTGCTTCACTGTGTCCAACGTGTAAAGGTGAAGGACTGCCTCCTGTGGAGTGCGAGTGCCCAGTTGGAGCAGAATTGGTGTAAGGTAGAGGCTGCGGGTTAGACGCAGGGCCGGGCAGCAGAGTAGAATGTGGCCCAAAGACTCGCGTTTGTAGTTACAAAGGCGGCACTCCGTAATGGCTGACCTTACTTTCCCAGTTGGATATAGGTCTTTGAGAGGGAGGGGATGTAGTCTTGCAGCTAGAATTCTATTTAGGGCTTCTCTCCCCACAGCCTTAGCAGAGGCGAGACAAGAGGACCAAGGATTACCAGGTTGTTGAAAGATGTACTTTATGACGGCTTTCATTGAGTTCTCCGGGGCTGCCGTTGTTAAGTAGAAGTATTTACTCAGAGCCGCCATCTCTTCCAGTTTTTGTTGGTTGAGGTTAAACTCTAGACGGATTAAGTTGTTCCTGGTGCAAGCTGGTAGGCGAAATAGCTTTTTGTAGGCAGTACAGTGTATTTTTTCTAGGTCATGCCCAAATTTCCCTGGAAAGGCCTGCTGGGCATAATTGATAGATGGTAGTAGTTTTGCCCTCAGTACTCTTTGAATGGCGATTGTTGTTGGGCTATCTAGGGTGGCGTGTAATTTGCAGAGAGCGTAGGTAACCCTTTTCCCTTTCTCCTGTAGTTTGTTAAGATGAATCCGTGGGCGTCCCGTTTCGCTAAGCCATGCTCCTTGATAGTTATAATGTTGTACACGGTCCAAGGTCAACGGACCGAGCGTCCACATGGCCCCTTTTTTTTCGGGTAGTGGCCAAAAATCAATATTTTAGATTTGGTTGGATTGGCAACCAACTTGTTTTTGACATTATAGACTGCGAGGGCTGTAAGCGCTTTTTGTAATCCAATTTTGGTGTGATCCAAAAGAACCAGGTTGTCTGCGTATTGCATCAGTTGGATCTTTGTGTGCCCGATCCTGGGGGTGGCTAAAGTGGCTCCATGCAGAGCTTGACCCATGTCGGCTGTATATAAATTGAATAGCATCAGGGCCAGGACACAGCCCTGTTTTAGCCCCGATCTGTGGAGATTTTCTCTGTGGCAAACTCAGTCGAGAGTTTGACTCTAACCCAAGTTTGTGAATACAGTGATCTAATTGCTTGTAATAAAGGTGGGCTGATATTCCAACGTGCCAATTTCTGCCAGAGGATGGTACGATCTACCCCGTCGAAGGCTGCTGAATAGTCGATGAAGCAGGCAAAGCGTGGCAGGGTTCGATGGGTCACCGCTTGTTGGGCTAGATATGACAGGACAATGATGTTATCCACAGTGGAACCCCCAGGTCTGAACCCGGTCTGAAAAAAGGGCAGAAGACCTTCATTGCCAGCCCAGTCTGCTAGTTCCGCTAGGAGAGTGCTTGCATAAGCTTTGCCCTCAATGTCCATCAGGGCGATCGTGCGGTAGTTATTTGGATCGGTGTTGAGCCCTTTTTTAAATATTGGGTGGAGCAATGATCCCCTCCAGGAATCTGGAACATCCCCCAAGAGCCAGCATTCGGCATATAGCTGTGTGAAGTTTTCCGTCCAGAAGATTATGTCTCCGAAGAGGGAGCCGGACAGCCCATTCGGGCCAAGTGCTCCATTCTGTCGAATCTTCTTTAGAGTAGTGCAGACTAATCCTTTACTTGGGAGGGTTGGATCAGCTAGCGAAAGAGTGGATTCAGGGGTAAAGTTGCATGTTTCCTCCACTGGTGTTAATGGGCTAGTTGGAGGAGTTGGGTTGGAAACGTCCAAGTACAAGCTTTTCACATGGGCTACCCAAGTGCCCGCGTCAATTAGATTCTCTCTATTAGTGGCCCCGTGGGTAAGGTTGCTTAAGTAATTCCAAAATTCTTGGGATTTACTCGGCGCCAACAGGTCAAAGATCTTAAACCATTTTGTCTCAGTGCATTCTCGTCTTATTTTCCAGACCAGTTTAGAGCGGATTTTTGCAGCTGATTCAAATTTTGGCAGACTCTGATCCGGTTTTCTGGTAAGCTCTGCGTTTGGTATTTAATTGTTTAGCACTTTCCTTGATTGCTGGGATATGTTCTAGGGAGTGTGCTGGGTCTGTGGGAGTTCTGTGTGTGGTGCTCCCCCAAAGCAATGAGGCTAGTTTGTAGGTGAGACAGTCCCATTCGCTTATGATGTCCTCATTGATTGAGCTGGTTTGCCAGCCTACCCACATTTGTTTCCAAGAATCAAATTTATTTATTGGCATCGGCCCCCATTTAATTCTTTTAAGAAGTTTATGCTGTTCTTCCCCTTTGGATGCCCCAATGCAACGCAGAAAGTGGCGAATGTCTGCTGTGATGTTAAACTGGACAGTTAAGGCGGCATTGTCGCTTTCCGTCCGTGGGTGCACACTATAGATTGTCATGAGTTTTTGTATTCTCTCACTTAAAAAGATATAATCTTTTGTGGTTTGATTGTTATAAGTTGGTGCAAAGAATGCCCCAGGGTTATGTTTTGTGAATAGAGAGTGCGCTGTTGCCAGATTGTACGTCCGTATAAGGGCGTTGAAGATCCTGGTGCTCCCTGAGCTGTGATTTTGTGGTGCATGGTGCCCTATGTTGTGAGTATTAAAACCTCCTAGAATAATGGATTCCATGGATGCAAACTGTATGAGCAAAGCTTCTATCTGAGTTATCAACTGGTTGAGCTTGTCCTTGGGGCCAGGCCAATGGGGGTTGTAATAGACGTTAATCAGAAGAATCGATAGTGGGCCGTCGACCGTATTAAGGCCTTTAAGGGTACCCGCCAGAAACATGTCTGAGGAGTTCTTTACCTCTGTGAAGTTTACTTTCAGTGAGTGCCTAATGTTTATGGAGATCTCCCCTAGAGGGTCTCCCAAATATGTTATTTTTGATGGCCGGTTTGGTACATACTGCATAGCCTCTTATTGGTATGGGTATAGTTGCCCATGTTTCTTGGGTGCAGATAAGGTCAGCTCCTTCGAGAAATGTGGGTGCCAGTGGGTTCTGCAAAACCTTAATGATCCCTGCGACATTCCAGGTCATGATTTATAGTGTTGTGGCACCTGTGCTGATCAAAACTGACTCTTAGGGGTTGCCGGGCCTCAGATGTCACAATCTCTTTGTTAACGAAGGACTTGGTGTTAGGGGCAGGGATTTAGGGCCCGTGGGAGCCAAGACCAGTCTTTGTTAGTGTTCTCCGTAGTGGAACAGGAGCGGATGCCCCCTTCTGCGTGTGTTGTTATTTTGATTGAGCTGTCGCTGGTCAAACTTGTTTTTGATCCACCTTTGGTACCATGGAGAATAGAACCAGTGGTATTTGCTGGACTATTTGAATCCTTTGTAGGCCTCCAATCCCCATTGTTCAGTTCCTGATTTTCCTGGCTGGTCCTTTGGGTCGCTTTATTTTGTCAGAACAGGGGTCATAATTTTTATGCCCCAGTTTTCCAGTTGATTATAGTTCCCTCTCAGGGTCTCGGCCATGGCCCAATTGGCGAAGATTATCTCTGTTGTCTCGTTTGTTTCGCTTGATCCGGGGGCGAGGAAGGACACACTGTCAATATCAGTTGTTTTTATTTTTTCTAACCCCCGAATGTTTGCGCACTACCTCAGCAGATTGCCTCTATTGAGGTTGTCCCATTTCCCCTGCGAGATGTACTCGGGATACAACAATAATTTTAATTTTTCTTGATCTTTTCTTTCATCGGTGACTGAGAGAGTTTGATGCGGAGTTTCCTCTAGCATGTCAGGGGCCTCTGTGGAGTTACACTATTCTAGAGCCTGAGAATCCAGGTCGTCCCTGGGCAGAAATGAAGTTCCTACCGTTCCTTGAACATTACTCCAGAGCTTGTGTTGGTGGTCAGTACATGTTTAAGTAGTTTTCATTTCCCTGTGATTAATGAATGTGGTTGTTAAGTGGAGCTTTTTATGGTCTATTGTGGGAGCACTTTTATTTATTTTGCATAAATCAGGTTTTCCTTGATTGATGCTATTCGTGCTTGGATAGTCCGCGGTGGTTGCTGCGTGCTGTTTTAAGTTAGGTTGCAGGTTTTTCTTTTGTTCAAGGTTGTTTCTTCAGCTTGTGGCCTTTGTGTGTTGTTAAAGTTCCACTTGGATTCTTGGTCAGTCGTGTCCCGGGTTTTGGGTGGGTGCGCCATAGATTGTCCTAAGGAGCCAAGAGGAGTAGTTTCACTGTTGGTTGTCCCATGTGTTTGTATGCTTGTAGTTTTGGTTTTCTTTGCGGTCGTTTTTTGAGGAGAGGTATTAACATCACATTGGTCTTTATGGTAGTCCTCATTCTCCTTAGTTTCCAGTCTGAGTCAATATAAAATAGACCCTTCATTGTGGTTTTTAATTTTTCTTGATTTATTTAGCTTTTTCAATTTTTTCTTGTTTTTTCTGGATAAGTATTGACTGTCTGTAATTATGGACTTTGGCTTGATGATAGTTGCTGGGGCTTTATCCAAAATGCAGCCGATTTTTATTTCCGGTTCTTCCACCCTGTTTATTTGGTCATCTGCGGCCCCTGATATTTCGCGTGGGGTAGACTTGTTGTTGGTTAGTGGGTTCTTCTTGCTTGTGGTCGGGTTTGTATTCTGTTGGGGAAGGGTGTATGGGGTATTTGGCCGCCTGTTAACTTCGTTCTTAAGGTTCTTAACTAGAGTGCTCATGATCTCTGGGAGCTTTTCTAGATTCTGAAGTATTGGACTGCATCAGCAGTCTTCTTGTTTGACCATTAAGGCTGTAGTAGGCTGGGCTCTGTGGATCAATTAATTTAAAGTCTCCAGTTTAGAATCTAGCCCAGCAATCAATCCTGCAACTGTTTGCAGTATGTTTATTTGGATATCCAGTTTGTCTGCATGCAATATGGCAGCATTTGCCATTGAAATCAAGGCGTTGTCGATCAATGCTAGATGGTTCTCAATATTTTTTTGGGGCTGCAAGCCGATTTCCGTGCCCGTTTTCGGAGAGGCTAAGGCCCAATGCTCATGTGCATGTGGAAAAGAGCTGGAGTTTGAAGGATTAGGGCTCTGTTTAGATGAGACTTGATGGCTTGTGTTCTCGTCAGGGGGCAGAAGAAGAATCAAGCAGCCCCATTTGGAGCCTTAAAGAGTTTCTATATGTGCTTGTGTTATTTCATGGATCTGAAGAAGAGCCCTTAATTGCTTCTGGGATGGAGAGACCAAGTGATGAATTTGGTTGGTTAAAATGTTCTCCGCTGTTGACTGTGTGATTATTAGCGCTATAGGCTATTTGGGAAGTGGAGGAATTTAAAGGTATAATAGGAGGTGGTCTCAAGGTTAACTGTTGTTCGTTTGCAATGAGAAAACTAGCTTCCTCATTTGTGTGGTCTATTTTTGCAGTCCCTAAAATTTGAAGTGCTAAATTATTCAAACTAGGTGATCCTGGATCCGCTATGGTTTCCGGGGCTCCTTTTCCCGTGATAATAGTTATTTTTGGAGAAAGTGGCCCTGCTGGTCGAGGTCCTGGGATCTGGTCTGTGTTTTTGCAACTGCCTCCCAACGGTCTGACAGTATTTTCTGCATGAGGTGTGTGGAGTGCTTTTTCAAATTCCCCGAATTTGTCTTCTAGAGTTGTATAGTAGAGATATGCTCTTATGTCGCTGTTACCGTTGGTTTTGATCATGGTCTTTCTGATGTTGTTGTCATTGCCATTTGTCGTAATGTGGCTTGTGTGTGGTCTTTTCCGATGGGGTTGCAGTTGTTGTTGTTAATGTGGTTGCTGTTATTGATTCGTCCGTCGGTGGCCCCTCCCTTGGAGGTAATCCGGGTTTGGAGCATCCTCTACCTAGGGGATACAGTATCTTGGACTTTTGCCGCCTTGCAGTCTTATGAGGACGGTGGTGTCCTGGTGCTGGACCAGGTTTGAGTTTCTGGTCCGCATGATTGATCCTTACACTGGGCTCTGTGGTGGGGGGCTGATTTAGTTCAACCTATGAGGAGCCGCCCTGCAGCCTCACACAGCCTCAGTAACTGCCTCAGGAGCCCTGATGAGGCCCTGTTAAAATGATCTAGTCACAGTATGCAAAGCTGTCAAGCTGTCTGTTGTCCGATAGTAAATGCAGTAGCAATCACCTACTGCTCTGAGGGTTGCCTGAAGGTGCTCTAGTGGGTCTAGTGGGTCCTCTGACCTTCCCACTAGGCCACGCTGCACGCTGCACTCGGCCGCTTCTGGACCCAAGTACTGAGTCCTGGCCCACGTCACCCACGTCTCCCACGGCTGGGGTGCCTTGCTTCCTGCTCCCTGCTCCGAGCTCCGACTGGGGACGGAGGGTGAGCAGGGATGTGCCGAAGGGAGCTGGGCGGGTGGATGGTGCTCCTCGTGCCTCCTGTGTCGTGCTGCCTGCTTGCTCCGTGCTGCGGTCAGAGCAAAATGCGGAGAGGATCAGTCCGTTGTGCCTCTGCGGTTCCGCCTTGGGCCACTCACACTCACACTCCTGCCGACAGTGAAAGCAGAGGTGCTTGCGCTCCCTCAAGGAGGGTCGGCGATCTTAATGTACCTCTTAAAGTTCCTCTACCTCAACCTCTGAACATGACCCAGTTCGCCCATTCAGATGCTTGGTAGTCTGGGTACTGTTAAATTCATTCACAGTCTCTGTCTCTAAACAAAAGGGGCTTGATTCAGGATTCGGGCTCCCTCACCTCAAGGTTGTGTGGGATGTAGTGTGGTTGTGGTGTGGCTCCCTCTGAACCACGGCGTCGCCACTCCAAGGCTCTGCTGGCACGTGCCACCTCCTCTCAGTGCCTCTCAGTGTCCGCCAAACACCGCCGCTGCAACCGTGGTAACAAACTGCCGGTCCGCGAGGAGCTCCCCTGGGCGGCTTTAGGTCACCTCTACTGGCCTCTAACGGTCCCCCGGCGGGAGGGTTCAACCTCACGGGTAGTGGGACAGTTGTGCGGCCGAAATTCACGGCCGTAATTCACGGTCGCCAGCAGTATGAAATGCCTCGCTGCTCCCCGCTCGTGAGTGAATGCAGTGTTTTCGGCGGCCGGTGGCAAATGCACCCTAGATGTAGAGGTGGTCTATACCAATATTCCTCAGGACGTGACCGTAGTGGTTATTGAGGAAACTATGTGATCCGAGTGATGATCCTGCCCTCAACTGGTGCACATCATAAATGAATGTGCTACCGTAGGCCTCAAAGAGAATTTTTTCCAGTTTGAGGACACCCTCTACCTCCAAACTCAAGGGACTTCCATGGGTAGCACATATGCGCCTAGCCTAGCATGCCTTTAAATGCTAAATCAATGTATATATGCTGTTATATAAGTACTGGGTTTAGTGTACTCTTACTATGCTTTCTCTATCCTAGTTGTCCATGGTGAGTGTTCTGCCAAGAATCCCATATTGGATGATCCAACCCCCATTACCTGAAGGCAAGGTATGCAGGTCCCCGTCTTGGTTACAGACTGAACATCCCTCCTCGCAGAGGGTAAATAGGAACCAGCTGAGCTGAAACACCAACAAAGCGATGACCTCACAAATGACAGCAGGGTGCTCCTCTCCTTTGAGCACAAAAATACGCGTGTATTATTAACAACAGTGTTCATGCTTCTGTGTCAATGCTCCAGCTGAACTTGACATTGTTTATTGTCTCTTTGAAAGAAAATCGCCTCATAGACAAAAACAACAAACACCATCATTGTCACAATGTGTAACGAGGCCTTGTACGAAATGTTCAAGGGATTGCAAGGGGTCGCGATAGCGTACTTACAAAGTGGTTTTGTAAGCAATGGGGTGTCAGAGAACCTAATTCTGCACTGTCACTCAAGCTAATGTCTGTCACAAGTCTTGGTGTTGAAGAGAAGGCAACTTAAGAAAAGTGTACATGTAAAAATGGCAGTGTTTCCTCCCGGGCCTAACCTAGCCACATGACGATAGCAAATCCCAGGATTATGCGATCTGCTCTCACCAGATGAGCGTCTAAGTCATCATCCGTGAGGTATATGTCATCAACACAGGACAATGCTTCATTGTCCAATCTTTTTAACAGTTCTGCTGCATGGGCTGAGAACAAACATGGGCTGTTCTCATACCCCTGTGCCAAATGACAGAATTGTTTTTGTGGCCCTAGGCAGTAAATGCTGTCAAATACCTGTTTTCAGGTGCTATGTTTTGGCAGAAAAAGGCATTTGATTTGTCTAATGTTGTTTTATATTTTTAGAACACTGTGTTATTCATTAGTGCTGCGCTGGGCACATTTTGTACTGCAAATGTGTGAGTGTGTCTGTTTAATTGTCTATAGTCTAAGACTAATCTGTATGAGTGATTTGGTTTTGTTACCGGAAACAAAGGTTTGCTCATTGGTGAGTAACAAGGCTCGATGATGCCTTGATATTCAAGTTGTGTTAATATTCTTCTTACTGTTTTTTAGCCTGATGCTTAATGGTGTACTGAGGTTGCACTTGTGGGCTGGGCCTTGTGGGTATTATGTGGTATGGTGAATCCTCATCCCATGATTGCAATATAATGCTGGGGCTTGTGCAAGAGCCCACTCCTTGGCATACGCATGTTTAACTGATTTTGGAACAAAGCAGGAAAAAGCTGATGTATCACCGTTTCTCCTCTTGAGGCTTCTCTTACAAACTCAGGTGGTCAATCTTTTTCAGCCAAGAGAATGTCATAGCCCAGTGTTGGGTTCTCCCAAAAGAGAACCTTAATTGTGCGTTCTTTATCACCCTCAATTTGGATATGCAAATCATATAATCTGCTTGGAGAGCTGAGTTTCTGATCCGGTGTTTCCACCTGAACAAAGTCATCAGTTGCTCTTGCCACCAGAAACTTTTGAAGATTCTGGAGAACTATCAACACCTCTGCCACACTGTCTAGTAGAGTCAGAGCCCACTCCTTGTTCGGAAACCGAGTCCACAGTATTCAGCACATGTCTAGCCAAAATACTTAAATAAGTACTCAAACTAAAATGTTGATAGTGCCATGTCGTATGGTTCTTACTTTCTCAGTAAGACTGTGCTTTTGGGCAACATAAGGGTCAAAACTATGTGGGACTGAGTACACACATACCATCAAAATATGTTGACCTGGTTCCTGATTAACTCACAGTGCGCCATCTGGGCCCCTAAATTGACAAGGCACCGTATGGGGTCTGCAACCTCAGAGCATGACAACCCTAATTCCCCTAAGGAAATTGTGGAAACAAATCTTAGTCTTTCGTTTGTAACTCAGGCATGCCTAAAGAGGTATACAAAAAATATTTGTTTCAAATATTTATTGACTTGTAAATACAAAGAACAATGCATTGGGACAAATACCAGAAGAATAATTAAATGGATAGGAAAATATCAATTAGTCCTCCCACTGAGGCAAATTGTCTACGTTATTTAAAATGAAAGAAGTCACCAATACAAATTGCAGATCTCAAAAAAGATTTTTATATATATCTGGATATGTTATATCAAAAGTATTTTCTAAATGAGATACATATAATCATACACATCAATTACACTACATATATATACAAAATATACAACAAACAAATAATAATGAATGTCTATATACCTTACTATCTAATATAGTGGGTAAGGAATATCCTATGCACTTATTTATCCTTTGTTACCCTATTTATTAACACAGATGCTAAACCTGTGTATTGAAAGCATTCTGTTCATTAGAGAGCGCCCTCTATAAATAAAGGAAAGTACATCGTGAGGAAGAATACGTAAGTCCTCTTTTGATTAATGGTACTCTCTCTATTCTTTAATCTGTTTCAATTTGTCTAGGGCATCTCCAATTCAAAGAAGTTGACGCGTTTCAGCCCAACATATCTTGGGCCTCATCAGGACGGGGTAAATCAGGACACCTATATAACATAAATACAATCTATTATTATACACACTACTATACATATTGGAATACTGAATAGACCAATTACACCGATTCTATTTACACAACCAGGATATTTACACTGGACATATAGCCATTATCTTGGAGGAGCAGTGCGTAATTTATATATACATGCAAAATAGTTCATAATCACTCAAAAGATAGGATTGTGCAAAGAAAATTGATAATGGAAATCTTTTTTAGAATAGAATAGAATATAAAGCCTTTAGAAATACAGTAAAGGTCGGGAGTTGTATAACAATCGTCCCTTGGGATTATACTCAAGAATATTTAGAGTAAATTCTAGACGTTAAACCTACTAGACAACTCAGAAACTGAAAAACTAAAAAACTAAATAACTTTATTTCTAACTAATGCAAGTCAATTAAATTAATTCTCTATTTTAAACCAACCTTTCAGATGGTCCTTAGTGTTCCAGGAGCCATGTACTATTTGACAGTCTTTGTTGAAGTGTTTGCCACTGTTTCTGGAGAAATATATTTATACTCAGAGTCAACTTCCTGGTGTATAACTCACACCTCACCACAACTTCACCAACAAAAGTAACATCAGTATAGAAACCTGAATATGTTAATTCTTCTATCCACCTTTATCCGTCATATTATGTCTACCTATAGAGATGGGGTCACGATAACATATTATCTCTCTCTGAGCCCTAATTCTTACTTAGAGCAAAGTTTCACAGATGCTGTATGTACGGTAATCCACTGCATGCCCATAGTATCTCAAATGAACTAAGGAACGACTAACCAAGCATACAGGTTAAATGTGTGTGTTCCTTTCCAAGGAGAAAACCCCAATACTTTCCCACATATATCTTCTTTGCCCACAAATAGCTCTATAAGTAAAGCAGTTCTAAAATATGCAACCAAATGTTATTAAACTGAGTGTCTGTATGTCCCAATTATAAATAAATCACGTTAGCTCTCTACCCCGAATCCTTTATAGCACAAAGTTGGGTAATTACTTTCTTACCGCTCGTGCGTGCTTGAAACACTAATGTCTGCACCGCAGTAAGTATTTATCTCTTCCTCACTCTTCTTATTTCTGTAAATGAGGCATAAATACATTATAGCCCTCCATCCAGACTTAAATATATTCTTGATTCTAACAACCTCTCTAATAGAGATTTACCTTAATCCAAAGGAATTCTAACGGCTGAGAGTATATCCGGCACGGCGTACGGAAACCACAATTCCTTCCAGTTCCGGCTCCTTCACTCAAACTACATGACCGAGACTGGGCGACCTTACATATTTTAACATGTTGTCAAAGACACTAAAAAGGGACTATCACGGGAGTAGAAAAATATTATCCCTTAATCTTTTACGACCTATGTTATCAATGTGATATGGGAGACCATAAACAACGGTTATCGTATTAGCAGGCGGATTATTTCAAATAACCCTTATGGCTGCCATTATGTCACGTAAGGTGATTTATTTTGAAACAGTAAGATAAAAGAGAATTTATTAAGACAAACTGAAGAAAAAATAATTAAATAATTAAAATTGTGAAACAATAAACACAAAAGAAATATTATATATACCTGTATCCATAAGAATAACACCACGTGATACATTACTTTCTGCCGCTCCTCACATTCTATTAGTTTTGCAACATGAAATACTGGATAGACATCACACCTGTGTAAGAAAAGTAACCTACATAGGCATTATATCATATGGTGTATATTACAATCCAGCAGATGTTTTGCAGTTACAGATACATTCATAGTGTTTCAAATAGTTATTGAGGCAACTGGAATCTTGTGTAAAATATATGCACTGCAATGATTAATAGAATGAAGCAAACCAATGCCATCACCATGGCAAGAATGGTAAACAGGATGAATATTCATATTAATACAAATAATGGTACTCCTACCTAGTTTGGCCTATCTTAATGAGCATAGGTTTGTGTTATGTTCCAGTCCAAATGAATACAGGATACAAAAGGTAAGTTCACTTATTTATTGAATAAGTGAGGAGTCGTAGATGAAGCTGTAATCAGGCCTGAGCAAACTGTCCCTCTGTGGAATCTGGATCACACACGGCTTGTTCCAGATTCCACATAAGAACACAAAACACCACAGTTTGCTAATCTGCCACATCCCTCAGAGTGGTCAAACTCCCCATTGACCTGTGTGTGTGTATTATCCGACAGCCAGGTCTAGTGTAGCACAGGCAGCCGTCCTTCTCAGGATAGGGATGGAATCCAGGTGGGAAAGAATTCAGGCACACATTGATATCAACAATCCTTTCAAAATGCTCCTCTGCCTAAGGGCCCATGCAGTTTATGAACTGAACCCATCCATTCAATGCCTGAACTCTGGCTGGCTGCATCATGTCTATTCTACCCAAGCAGGGCTGTCACCTAACAGATAACAATCCATATCATAGTTTGTGCAGAGTACTAGGGACCTTGTAGAGAGTGTTCCAAGAGACAATAATGTGCCTACGAAGAAATGTACATGTAAGCAATTATTTTCTGAGTACGCTGATGTGCAAGCAAAAGGTGTTACAAAGGTCACTGTTTAAAAATATGTCAACTTTAAAAGTTAATATTTAAAATGGAAGTGTTTGTGCCCAGAGCCTATGCCACTACACAACATCTCTGCACTATTGTGCCACTATCATATGTACATGTCTGCATGCTTTTAGGATGAATAATGGGCTACTGTGTATTATGTTTCTGTATAGTGGTGTGCAAAGTTGCAGTGCTTCACACTTAGTATTTTGTTTTTAATCTTTAATTGTAAGATTACATACATTTAAAAAAGACATAAAGGGTGTGTGTGCACCAGTGCCAATGTTTTTGTGACCGCCTAGGGTCAAAAGCACGCTGTGTGGCAGCTATTTTATACGAGAATCGACTAGCAATATAAGTTCTTCATATGCTGATAGTTGCAGGATTTTTGTCAGTAGGGAAGGGCAACTGCGCATCTTGTTGGGCGGTGGCTATTGTGTGTCCCTGCTGTGAATCAGCTTCCTGCAGTCGGATATGCAGTGGGATAACACCTAAGTAAAGTTTATAATTTACCGAACAACGAAAACAAGGAGAATAAAACCCACTTTCCTGCAGCCTTCCACATTCCTGTTTTCTGCTCTTCTGATGACTCTACTGCAGGCAACGGCTGCAGACTTCCCTGCAGACAATCATGAAGCTGCTCTCATACTTGACAGCAGATTCAGCATTTGCCTCAGCGCCAATGATTTGCAGTCCTGGGGAGACTGGGAGCCTGTGCTTTGCTGTTCCAACCCAGCGACACAGCTTAGTTGAAGAGAGCTTCAGTACGTATGATCGTTTGGCCGGCCTGAAATGGCCGGCCAGACCGACATGTGCACTGATAACAGTGCATACCACTCCCCGTGGGTGCCTTTTATCCCCCTAACCCTACCCCCCAAGACTCTCCGCCCCCAAGACTCTGGGAAACAAAATAAAATTGACAATAAACCTTGGTTTAGTATCATTTTTTTTTTACCCTGCTGGCAGGGGGGCAATGCTCCCCTGCCAGAGCAGAGGAGCAGGCCCTGCTTTAAAGTAAGTGACTGTGGGCAACACATGCATCAAACTTTGTAATTGCGACTTTTAAAGAATCACAATTGCTCATGCTTGTAGGAATCAAAACAAAATTGCGATTCCTACACATTCCTTAATTGTGACTTGCAAATTGCGAATCTTAATTAAGGAATTGCTTCCCATTCATTCATATGGGCCTAGAGGCCCATAGAAAGGAATGGGAATTGCATACGGAATTTGCGAGTACCAAATGCATGCAATTTCAAGGGTGCAAGTGTGCCAAAAGGACACCTTGATGCACCCCTGAAATTGCCATGTTATCTCATGTTGCATACACACATGCCCCAAGGGCATGTATGTGTGAAACATGGAACATTGAAAAATTCACTTTTGTGCTTTTTTCAAAGTTCTCGCAAATTACCATCAACTTTGAATTGATAGTAATTTGCTTTTCTTAATTGCTGGGTTAATAGATTAGACCCAGTAGTTAATGTATAAATGGGAATTGCATGCGCAATTTGCGAGTACCAAATAGGAACTCGCGAATTGTGTATGCAAGTTCAAGGATACAAGTGTGCCACAAGGACATCTTGATGCACCCCTGAAATTGCCATGTTACCACATGTTGCATAAGAAACATGTCCCAAGGGCATGTATGTGTGCAACAGGAACTTTGAAAAATGCACTTTTGGGCATTTTTCAAAGTTCTCGCAAATTACCATAAACTTTTAATTGATAGTATTTGCATTTCTTAATTGCTGGGTAAATACATTAGACCCAGCAGTTAATGTATTAATGGGAATTGCATACGCAATTTGCGAGTACCAAATAGTAACTCACAAATTGTGCATGCATTTTCAAGGGTGCAAGTGTGCCACAAGGACACCTTGATGCACCCCTGAAATTGCCATGTTACCACATGTTGCACACACACATACCCCAAAGGCATGTATGTGTGCAACATGGACCTTTGAAAAGTGCACTTTTGTGCATTTTTCAAAGTTCACGCAAATTACCATCAACTTTGAATTAATTGTAATTTGCATTTCTTAATTGCTGAGTTAATGTATTTGACCCAGCAGTTAATGTATTGAATTTAGGGAATCACAATTTTCGATTCCCTAAATGCAATCGCAATTTAAGTAATCTCAAATTTAGCGATTTATTAAATTGTGATTTTTGCATTTGGGATTCATCATCCAAAGTGTAAAAATACCGGTCGCGAATCTGCCCCTTTGCCTCCGGTACTTTGAATGATGCATGTGGCCCTATAAGCTGTGGATGGACACTACAAAGATGCTATGTTCATGCTGGTGAGTTGGAGCATGTTTCTTTGAACCTTGCTGGGCCCCGCTGTACTTCGGCATTTTCTTAAAATATTTACAGCGCGAGTTAGCCTTACAGTTGTGTTGACTGTTGTGTGCATTCTTCTTCGACATTTATGATGCATCACACACAGCGTCGTTCTCCTATCTTCTGGTCATGTGCTTAACAGGGAGTGGTGGACTCACCAACGCCCAGGATTGGTTGACTGTGGGGATTCTATAGCCAAGTTGGATTGACTGTGTCCCTTTTCAGCTGTGACCAACATGGGTTGGATTCATACTGCGAGTTTGCTGTGCTTTTTTACAAAGGTAATCCTGCATAGAAGGATATCTTTTTGTACCGTATCTTCTTTATCCTGCTACCACCATACGGAACAGTCTTCAAGCACTTATTTTGAGGATTTTGTGTCCGTCTGAGGTTTTATAATTACACTTTTGGAGGTTTCCGAGTTCATAGTGTAGTCCATCTAAGGAAATAAATTGAATTGTAATATGCACTGTAATTATAATTATTTATTTTCTAGGATGTCTGCTTGGAACCTACATTAGCTATATATGTTTAAAAAACATCTGTTGTTAAGTGGGGGAGATGTGTTGTGTTTTCTTGAATACATTGCTAGTTCCATACTTGGGGTTCCTGCTGTCGGGTTGTCAGTGGCAAGGCTGGACTAGAATGTGGAGCATGACGCTGTATCCCGGTCCTGAGTTTCTACCATTAATCTTCTGGAATTCAACTTTGCATGGAGTTGGAGCCTTATTGTACTGAGGACACAACATGTTATACCATGATACCATTTAGCCTTATTGTTAAATGAAATCTGTAATTATGTTAATGTAAAAAGATTTACAGAGTACACAGCTACTCAACAGAGTGTCCAGGCGCTATATGGTAAAGTCGGAGAGAAGAGAGGTATAGATCCGCTACTGCTCAAAGAGCCATGCTAGAAAAAGAAAAATATAGGAGACCGATACTGCATAAAAAAACAAGTTGTGAACTTTTCCTTAAACAATGCTTCATCATTAATCTGTTGCAAATCCAACGGGGGATTACTCCAACCCACCAGGCCCAAGTAAGACAATGAATGTGAAATTTGTCCAGATGAACTCTAGGGATCCAGGCCAGATGGTTAATGGAAGACCATAGCACTCTTATTCCGTTGTAGTGGGCAATCCTGGCAGATAGGTAGTTAGATCCTGGATAATGGGATTCTCTGTGTATTAACAGAGATGACTTAAAAAGAATCAGCTTTCCCCTGGGAAGTCAATGCAAATTACGAAGATGCAACGTAACGTTCTCTCGTCTGGGGAGGCGAATGGCAATCCTTGCCGCTGCATTTTGAACCATCCGGAGCTTTCTCCACAGAAATTTTGGTAGGCCGGCATATAATTCATTGGAATATTCCAACCTGGACATAAGTAAAGCCAGTACCACTGTAATCCTAGACAGAACAGAGAGGAAATGTAGACATTTCTTTACCATACAAAAAAATCCCAAGCAGAAACCTACCACTGAGATGATTTGGTTGTGAAAAGCCATTTTATTTTAAAACTTGATCCTCAAGTTCTTTACCAAATCTACCTGGGTATTTGGTATAGACAGCCCTACCGACTAATGGATATCCAAATTAAGGGCGAATTGTGTATGAAACTGAGCACCTTAGTCTTTTTGGTGTTGCACTTAAGATGATTTTAGGTCAACCACCGAAAGACTGCTAAGAGACAGGGTTGAATGGCATCCTATTCAATAGGCATCCCTTTACCGAAGGCAAAGAAGATCTGGGTGTCATCCGTCTAAGAAATACTCTTAGCCTTAAGTGATGCCATCACCGTAGCCAGGTGGGACATATAGATATTAAACAATGTGAGGCTAACTGCTTAACACTAGGGAGCTCCAACTGAGATCCTTCAACTATCCGAGGAGTAAGGAGGAAGCTGGACTTCATGACTTTTATCCTCAAAAAAAGACTTCAGCCATTTCCAGGCTTTAGCCATAATATCAATCTCCTGAAAGTGTGATAGCAGCCTGGAATGTGGAACTGTGTCAAAAGCAGCCAACAGGTCCAGCAGTATCAGGACTGCCCTACCACCCACATCGATAGTACATTTATTCAGTTCAGAGACCTTCAACAAGGCAATCTCAGGACTGTGCCCAGGCATAAAGCCCGATTGGCTAGAATTAAGTAACCTGTTGGCCTCTAAATAGTTGGAAAGCTGACGGTTCACACAATGTTCCAATATCTTAGAAGGAGCCGCCTACACTAATCCCATTACACAACATGTTTCAAGCCACCAACCTATCACATGCGGTAGCATGATTATACCGAAGCACCCTCACTGCGCAGGTTGAGACCAATGACCGTTCGAGGAAGGGCTGGGATACAATGTTAGGTTTCCCACTCGAGGACACACAGTGGACATAGTGCTGCCAGCAGACTGAAAAGATAACAGCAAGCTGCAGACTGTGGATTGTTCATTTTAAGTACCTGCACAGGATGTACTATTCCCTAGCACGGTTACATCGATATAATCTGAACCCCACTGACCACTGTGAAAGATGTGGGGCAGAGGGGGTAGATTTCCTCCACCGAGCCTTGGCATGCAGATTAATTTCAAAATACTAGGAGGAGGTCGGGCAGGCCTTATTCCAAATGGTGAGGACACAGATTTGCCTTCCCACACTCACTGCATTGCTTGGGTACACGGACGACGCAGTAGTATCTGTTAGACGATTTGTGGCACCTTGGGTTGCTGCTGGCCAGTGGCCAAGCAAAGAGTGGTGTGTAGATGGGGTCAAGGAAGGGCTCTTAAGTTCAAGGAATGGCTTCAGGATCTGGTCTACTGCAAGGAACAATTAACCCCATATTCAGAATTATTACCAATAGGATCAAGACCAAGATATATGGGGACCCCTAAAGACAAACTTATTGCTTACCCCACAAGCAGCAGACACTGGACAGGACTATATCATGATAATGCTGTCTAACTATCACCCATGAGGCACCTCGATGTGGGAATCAAGAAGTCCTCACCTAGTTGTTACAAAATGCTAGTTTATACTGTGATTGTTATGAAGGTGAAAGGCTGATCTCTTTACTGCTCTAGCGATATGAATAAGTTGCATTTTTACTGATTTGAAAGTGCTGTTTAATTAATGGGTCGTTAATGATAAAAATTCTAATAAAAAGAATTTTGAAAAAAAGTCTACATCACCATTTATTCTTTTCAGTTTCAAAAAGTCTATTATTCTTAAGGGAAATGATCTAACATGGGGTGAGAGGAACTACATGAACTTAATACTAAAGTCAGCACATCTCTAAGATGACATCAATGTTAGGCTGTTGCACAGAACACTTTCCTATGAGCAAAGGTCGAAAAGGAAGCCTCTGGCTTAGTCGCTGCACAAGCTAAAGTATATTTGCTTTGTGCAAAATTTTTAAATGCATGCAATTGCAATAACGCATTTCTAATAGCATCTTTCACGTCTACATTTATCACTCTACAATATGTTTTGGTTTTATTTATTTGTTCTATCAAATGGTATTCACACATTTTCTAAGTCATATCTAAAATATGCATTATACTTGAATTACAATTGCATTTAGAATGTGCTAAAATATGTAGATTTCTAAATATGCAACCATTTCTCTCAGGAGCTTCTATGTGGCCCACAGCTGCAGGCCTGGAGTAGGCATGAAACATTTATGAAATGGGAGTCTCACACCAGGAACCAGGAATGCCTGAGACCTGAATCAGTATGTCTCACAACATCAATGTAATTTAGAACTGTTATTTTTTTTTTTATTATAAGGTTTTAACTGGAAAACGTGCAGGTCGGGGGGAGGGATTGAAGTTATCTGGCCGGCACAGAGAAGCACACATAGATCCATAAATACTAGGGTCAGAAAGAATCACACAGGATAGTGAGCAGTACGCATGCTGGAGGGTTAAGGGGGAGCAAAAACAGAAGGCGAACAGTAAAGTTGAGCCCTCGAGTGCAGAGAAGCATATGGTGCTTCAGCGTGACACATATAAGGCAATGATTTGGGGGTAGGAGTGTGACAACGGAGGATGCATACTCTTCCAGGAGGAGTGAGATCTGAAGGAATCAGGGCTCTCAAGTTACCCAATTCCTTGTATGCATCGCGCATCTAGGCCAGTGTTTTTCCGTGGCATGCTGGAATTTGTGGTCCAGTTTAACCTATTACAAAACCGGGACAACATGTCCCACAATCAAAATAATATTTCTGGACTACATGACCAACCCTTGCATGGGATTGATAAACATGAATGCTCTGAAGTATATACATTGTTTAAAAAAAGGCAAAGCATACATGATTCTGAAAACCTCTTTACAATAAAATCTGTAAACCTCTCAAGAGCCGGTACAAACTTTGCAATGGAACATCAGAGTTGTCCTCGCACCTGAAAACAAGGATGCAACGGAGGATCTCCATTGACCCCTCTGCTCCTCTACCTGAACCCAAAAAGGACTATTTTCAGCTGATCAATGTCCATCTTGCAACTAACAAAGATGATGGACGAATCTGACCTGTGAAGCAAGAAGCCTACAGTGTGTGTCCCAGTCTGCAGGCTTTGAAGGGCAGCTACGGAAAGTTAATCATCTCACACAGTGAAAGAGAGAACATTATGTGCAGAACCACTAACACAGAGCAAGAGTTAACAAAGAAATGCAAAAACCCAAAGTTAATTAAGAGGTTGTTAAACGTTAAACTTAATTGTTTATTTGCTCAAAGGTAGAAACTCGCAGCATTTATTTGAAATGCATCGGGCTTCTATTTTTCAAGCAAATAAACAAAAACGATTTCCAAAGCGACACACGCACAAGTGCATGTTGGCAAAGTTTAAACAAACTTTAATTTTTATTATTGTCAAGAGTGTGTGTGCGCTTTGAAAACTTAATTGTTTATTTGCTCAAAAGGTAAGAATCACGCTGCATTTGCTTGACATGCATCGCACTTCTGCCTTTCAAACAAATAAACAAAAATGCTTTCCAAAGCGCACACATGCTTTCTAACGATAAAAAACAAAGTGCCAACACACATTCACTTTTCCACATAAGTAAAAAACAATTGGAAACAAGGAGGTTCATGAAGCCTCTACTGTACCCCAAAATCTCGAGCAACATAAAATGAATAAAAGCTTCACCAACACCACCCAGGACGAAAAGAACATTTACCTGAAACACAGACAGAAACACACAAAAGAAAATGCACACAAACAGATGTAAATGCAGTCAAGTGAAAGGCTATATGTAAGACAGGTGTGCTCCGTGGGTGGTACCAACATGCAGAAAGGAGGGACATATGAGTAAGAATACCCACATACAAGCAAGCCTTTGCAAAGGGCACTTATAGTTACCAGTTACAAGCAATGCGCGTGCTGTAAGCCCACAGAATGAAAACAGCATGTCTCGAGAGATAGCTCATGCGCTGCCTAGGTGAGACCTAAAAATGGCTGTATTTTTCAGTTAGAAATATGAAACTGTATCTACCAGCCACTGGGAGCAAGATGCCTGCTATGTGTAAATGCAACACTTTGAAATGAAAGAAAATTAAACTAAGAGTTAAGTTTATGTTTATATGGATTCCATAAAACTCATCATTTAAATATTCTCCCATTTTAAAGTGTTGCATTTACAAACAACAGGCATTTTGCAGCCAATGGCATATAGACACGGTGCCATATTTAATACAGCCATTTGTTTAAATAGGACGAATTTATAGTCAAGAAATATGCTGAATAAAATATTAAGACAGAATTGGATTAATTGAAAGTGGAGAAAAATAATAACTCAGTGTTTCATAGAAATATTTTTAAACACTATTTGAAATAAATGACAGTATCTTTCAGTTATACATATGGCACAGTGTCTATTGAGCCTGCTGTTTGTAAATGCAACACTTTAAAATGGGATAAAATTAAAAGGAAGAGTTAACTTAATCATTAAGTTAACTCTTCATTTTAATGTTCTTGAATGTACAGAATTCAGAAACTTCATGTTGTTCTCATGCTCCAATATTGAATTAAGGATTATTATTTAATATTTAAATCCCTCAGTGCTTTGTTATTCGCCTCTTTGCCCTTGGCCATAAATCTGACTCAGCACTGCTCAATATCAGTCCCTGCTATCTGCAGCCTTAAGAAAATGTAAAATAAACACAGCCTTCTATTAATTTTACAGGGAACATGTGACCCTGCGCTTATTTAAAAAATAACTCAAGGCTGTGAGCTTCTCTGAAGGTATCTGTGAGCTACTGGTAGCTTGCAATCGACTGGATCGAGACACCTGGTCTAGATTGTGCATTTATTGCCGTAAATGTTACCCATAAATAGAATAAATCTGTTGTATATGCTTCGTGAGCCCCTACCACTAAAGTAACATCTCCACCTGTAGCTTGGAGCCCATGATGTAGTAACATTTATGTTACTGCATGTCTACTATTTACTAGTATGTTTATTGGTTGTGCATTAGCAATGTTGATTTATGAAATTCAGAGAATGGAACTGTAGTGGGGTGATCCTTTTAATGGTTCAAGCTTGAACAACCCACAGGCAAAAATAGGGGTTCCCTATTCAGCTGATGAGGATGTATCCCTGACACCATGGATGTCTCATGTTAATTAGTGATTAGAGGGTCTTCAGGCACGCTTAAGAAGACCCATTAAATAAGTAATCAAACTAAAATGTTGATAGCGCCATGTCGTATGGTTCTTACTTTCTCAGTAAGACTGTGCTTTTGGGCAACATAAGGGTCAAAACTATGTGGGACTGAGTACACACATGCCATCAGAATATGTTGACCTGGTTCCTGATTAGCGCCATCTGGGCCCCTAAATTGACAAGGCACCGGATGGGGTCTGCAACCTCAGAGTATGACAACCCTAAATCCCCTAAGGAAATTGTGGAAACAAATCTTAGTCTTTTGTTTGTAACTCAGGCATGCCCAAAGAGGTATACAAAAAAATATACAAGTGGCGTTTCAAATAATTATTGACTTGTAAATACAAAGAACAATGCGTTGGAACAAATACTAAAAGAATAATTAATTTGATAGGAAAATATCAATTAGTCCTCCCACTGAGACACATTCTCTATGTTATTTAATATGAATGAAGTCACCAACACAAATTGCAGATCTCAAAAAAGATTTATATATATATATATATATATATATATGGATATGTTATATGAAAAGTATTTTCTAAATGACATACATATAATCATACACATCAATTACACTAAATATATACAGAAAATATACAACAAACAATTAATAATGAATGTCTATATACCTCACTATATAATATGGTGGGTAAGGAATATTCTATGCACTTAATTATCCTTTATTACCCTACTTATTCATACAGATGCTAAACCTATGTATTGAAAGAATTCTGTTCATTAGAGAGCGCCCTCTTTAATTAAAGGAAAGTACATCGCGAGGAAGAATAAGTTAGTCCTCTTTTGAATAATGGTACTCTCTCTATACTTTAATCTGTTTCAATTTGTCTAGGGCATCTCCAATTCAAAAAAGTTGATGCGTTTCAGCCCGGCATATCTTGGGCCTCATCAGGACGGGGGTAAATCAGGACACATATAATATATAACTACAATCTATTATATACACACTACTATACATATTGGAATACTGAATAGTATAATTACACCTATTCTGTATACACAAGCAGGATATTTACACTAGACATATAGCCATTATCTTTGAGGAGCTGTCCGTAATTTATATATACATGCAAAATAGTTCAGAATCACCCAAAAGATTAGATTTGTGCAAAGAAAATTGATAATAGAAATCTTTTTTAGAATAGAATAGAATATAAAGCCAATAATTCCCCTTTAGAAATACAGTCAAGGTTGCGAGTTATATAACAATCGTCCCTTGGAATTTTACTCAAGAATATTTAGAGTAAATTCTAGACGGCGAACCTACTAGACAACTCACTAACTGAAAAACAAACAAACTACACAACTTTACTTCTAACTAATGCAAGTCAATTAAATGCATTCTCTATTTTACACCAACCTTTCAAATGGTCCTTAGTGTTCCAGGAGCCAAGTACAATTTGACAGTCTTTGTTAAGGGATTTGCCACTATTTCTGGAGAAATAAATATATACTCAGAGTCAACCTCCTGGTGTACAGCTCAAACCTCACCACAAATTCACCAACAAAAGTAACATCAGTATAGAAACCTGAATATGTTAATTCTTCTATCCACCTTTATCCGTCATATTATGTCTACCTATAGAGATGGGGTCACGATTACATGTTATTCGCCTCTGAATCCTAAATCTTACTTAGAGCAAAGTTTCATAGATGCTGTATGTACGGTAATCCACCGCATGCCCATAGTATCTCAAATAAACTAAGGAAGGACTAACCAAGCATACAGGTTAAATGTGTTCGTTCCTTTCCAAGGAGGAAATCCCAATACTCTCCCACTTATATCCTCTTTGCCCACAAATAGCTCTACATGTAAATAAGTTCTAAAATATCCGACCAAATGTTATTAAACTGAGTGTCTGTATGTCCCAATTGTAAATAAATCACGTTAGCTCTCTACCCCGAATCCTCTATAGCACAAAGCTGGGTAATTACGTTCTTACCGGTCATGTGTGCTTGAAACACTAGTGTCTGCACTGAGGTAAGTATTTCTCTCTTCCTCACTCTTCTTATTTCTGTAAATGAGGGATAAACACATTATACCCCTCCATCCAGACTTAAATATATTCTTGATTCTAACAGCCTCTCTAATAGAGATTTACCTTATCCAAAGGAATTCTAACGGCTGACAGTCTATGCGACACAGCGTACGGAAACCACAATTCCTTCCGGGTTCCGGCTCCTTCACTCAAACCACATGACCGGGACTGGGCGTCCTTGCGTATTTTAACGTATTGTCAAAGACACTAAAAAGGTACTATCGCAGGAGTAGAAAAACATTATCCCTTAATCTTTTACAACCTATGTTATCATCGTGATATGGGAGAACATAAACAATGGTTATCGTATTGGCAGACGGATTATTTCAAATAACCCTAATGGCTGCCATAATGTCACTATCTATACGTAAGGTTATATATTTTTAAACAGTAAGATAAAAGAGAATTTATTAAGACAAAATGAAGAAAAACCAAAAATGAAATAATTGAAATTGTAAAACAATGAACACAAAATAAATATTATATATTCCCATATCCAAAAGAATAACACCAAGTGATACATTACTTTCTGCCGCTCCTCACATTCATTAGTTTTGCGACATGAAATACTGGATAGACATCACACCTGTGTAAGAAAAATAACATACACAGTCATTATATCATATGGTATATATTACAATCCAGCAGATGTTTTGCAGTTTCAGATACATTCATACTGTTTCAAATATTTATTTGAGGCAACTGGAATCTTGTGCAAAATATATGCACTGTAATGATTAATAGAATGAAGCAAATCAAGAATGGTAAACAGGATGAATAACTCAACCAATGTATAATTGCATTGCATTACATCATATTAATTCAAATAATGGTACTCCTACCTAGCCTTGCCTATTTTAATGAGCATAGGTTTGCTAATCTACCCGATCCTTCAGAGTGGTCTAACTCCCCATTTACCTGTGTGTGTGTATCATCCGACAGCCAGGTCTAGGTTAGAGCAGGCAGCTGTCCTTCTCAGGATAGAGCTGGAATCCAGGTGGGATAGAATTCAGGCACACATTGATATGAACAATCCTATCGAAATGCTCCTCTGCCTAAGGGCTCAAGCAGTTTATAAACTAAGCCCATCCATTCAATGCCTGAACTCTGGCCAGCTGCATCATGTTTATTCTACCCAAGCAGGGCTGTCACCTAACAGACAACAATTCATAACATAGTTTGCGCAGAGTACAAGGGACCTTGTAGAGAGTGTTCCAAGAAACAATAATGTGCCTACGATGAAATGTACATGTAAGCAATTATTTTCTGAGTACTCTGATGTGCAAGCAAAATGTGTTACAAAGGTCACTGTTTAAAAATATGTCAACTTTAAATGTGAATATTTAAAATGGAAGTGTTTGTACCCAGTGCCTATGCCACTAGACAACATCTCTGCACTATTGTGCCACTATCATATGTACATGTCTACATGCATTTAGGATGAATAATGGGCTACTGTGTATTATGTTTCTGTATAGTGGTGTGCATCTGTGGATTTAATGATATATTTTTAAAATAATTTCTGGGCGGATTCTTGCACTCACGCTTCCAGTGTCCAATTTCGCCACAATTAAAACATGGGAGTGTCTGTTTTAACTCTTCTATATTTCCCATCAATTTTGGTTTGTTATAATTACCTTTAAATTTCCCTTGATTCTGATCAACATTTTTATTTCCTAAATTTGCTATTTGTTGTTCAGCCACTTTTACCTGTGCCCACATAGCCTTTTCTTTTAACTTCTTTTGTGTAGCATCTATTTCATCACTACAGTATTTTGCTTTTCTCAAGATATCATCTACTGTGTGTGATTGCCAACCAACTATTCCAGTTCTTACCATTTCACTAATTTCAGGTCTCAAGCCATATACAAATCTGTATATAAAATGGCTCATGTCTTTTTCACTTAAATGTTCATAAACACTGTATTATTTGAATACCAGCAGCAATCTTTCATAAAATGAATGTACTGATTCTTTTGGCTCTTGGGTTGTTCTATCTATTTTAACCCAATCTATCTCTTTTGGGGGAATCTTGTTTTTCAAAAACACAATTACCAGTTCGTACTTTCTCATTACCTCTGGTGAAGGAGCACCTGTTACTTTATGTCGAGGGTATTCTTCTCTAGGCCAATTTATAGTAATTTTACATTCTGCCCAAAGATCTGATGGGACAACTATGTCAAAGAATTCATCAAGATCAATCCACAAAACCTTTGAAACTTTCACAAATCTGTCTACCTGTCTATACCATTCTACAGGTTTTTCTCTCAATCGAGGAAAATCATTTGTAAACATTAAAATGTCCTGTCTTGTCCATGGGACATGCACATACCCTCCCCCTGGTATTTCTCTAATTGGAAATTCATTTACTACTTCTTCCTTCTTTTCTCTGATAGGAAAAGCTAAACTTGTTCTGTCTTCATCTCTTTTCTTTGTCCATTTCACTCTCCATTTACTTAATTCGCCCCATTTTCTCAAAATCACAATTAAGTCTTTTATATGAATGATTCTTCCTGTGGTATTCATATTTTCAATATCTTTTTCAGAAAAGTCCACCCTATAAGTTTTCTGCAAATTCTTCTGCTTACTTAAATCTACATCTAATTCAAAAGCCAATTCCTCTAATTGATCATATTTGTTTTTCCTTTTCAATGTAATGCTTTTACAAATAAATAATAATTCATCATCCTGATATGCCTTCAAACTGTCAGTTCCAATTGTTCCAATTATTAATTCCTCTAAATTTGCTTTCAATTTTGCAACATCAAGTAATTTACATTCTGGGGTTTGTGTTAAATCTATTTTACTCGGACTCTTTTCTGGAGTTCCAGAATCAGATTCTGCACCAGATGGAGTTTTACTTGTCAAACTTTGATTAAAAGTTAATTCAGGTATCATTAATTTTTCTCGATGTATTTCAGACAAATCTGAATAAAAATGTTCAGTCACTTTTTGTATTTCTGAATTTAATGGAACAGTTAAAGCTGATTGCCTAATTTCTTTTTGATCAAATACTGGAAGAACAGGTCCAATTGTTACAGGTACTGTTACTGCTTCCATGCTTTTAGTTAACTGCTGTATTAATTCATTGGTAGAACAATTATATTCTGAGGTATTTGGTAATTCCTCATACCTTTCTGTTCTTTTTCCATTTCTTGGGTTTCATTTATTTGAACTGGGTATTCAGTATAATTTCTATTTTCTCCTGATATATTTGAATTACATCTGGTTTCTACTCTTTAAGGTGTCTTTCTATTATTCTGATTTGTTTTAGGAGATGTCTCATCAATAACTTCTCTTGGAGGGGCACTTGGAGAAGTCCATGAACATACTGGTTGATAAGGTGGCATTTTTCTAGTATAAATTTCTTCAAATACCGCATCTTCTGAATCACTTTCTTCACTAATATTATTTTTCTTTTGTGCACTCTTTTGTCCAGTTACCTCATCAATTAGTCTCACTGGGTACAAGACATCACTCATGTCTCCACTTCTCCATCGTCGCATTCTATCCTCATGTGTTTCTCTATTAAGACCTAATCCGGTTCTCCTTGATATTCCTCTACTCTCTCGTTGTAATTCAAACATTTCGTCTTCCCATTCAACTAGAGCTTCAACTTGAGTAGGTCTAGGCTTTGGTACAAGTTTCATCATTTTTTCTCTTAAGTTTTTCAAAACTGCCATGTTAAATGATCCATCTTCTGGCCATGTTAATACACCATCATTTTCGGTATATTTCATCCAATTCTCACTCTAAAGACAAGTATGATAACCATATTCACCCAACATATACGCTGCGGGTGTTTTGTACTTATGAATTAATCTTCCACCTCGCGTTGCAATTTTCTTGTCAGGTTTAAATTTGTTTTTCAATTTCTGAAACCATGAAAGCTTCTTTTTCTCCTTCATGTAATAATAATCCATGTTTTTAAACAATTTCCCTTCGGTAAAGATCGTAACAACTTCCTTGTTATTCCGCAACACCAAACAATCCGTGCGCAAAACTCACCAACTAACCTATCAAGTTAAGCTTCGTCACTATTTTGCTCAACCAATCGAATTACTGTTTTTCAGGATGAGCCAATCAGCTGTACGCTTGCCTTAGTCACATGAACCAATCTGTGCGCGAACACTGTGACGTATGTTAGCCAATCACAGCGCGACACTTGTGACGCATGCTACTGCTGCAGCTGCTCTGTCCCTCGCTCCTTAAACTAACACCTCCTTTACAAAAATTTTTCAAAGCGCCATATTTACAAATCTTTCAATTGAATTCAGTTAATAACTCCACAAAAAACAAACCATTTGTCTGTTTCACTAAAATAAAGTGATAGCTTTCCCAAACATTCAAGTATTTTTTTTACGTGAAATAGACAACGCTATTTTCACAGAATATTTAAATTCGTTGATAAAGTAAGGCTACTTTACCCTTCTAGCAGGTAATAACGAACTCGTTTCTCTCTAAACGCACATACAGAGAAATTTTACACCTCCTTAGAGACAATTCAGAGTTTAACTGGATCGTACATTACAAATTCATTTACGCATATTCATACAGAAAAATCCCTAACCATACATATATAAATCTTTAGTAGGACTTTAACCCACTAATAGAAATCCTCACTCGCCAGTAAGATAGATGACGCTTCCTTACCCTTCACTCAAGCTTAGATAAATTCCACTACTCTTTTCACAGTGAGTTTTAAAACAGAACATACTTCCCTATACTCGAAAGCTACAATTTCATAGACAATCCTCACTATGCATTTTACCTTACACACCTAAAATCCCTAAACTTGTGCTGTACGACCACAACACTTGTGATATACGGCGATACCACTATTTTGAAACAGAACAAATGCACTGTGTAACTTCACCTATCACACTTTTCATGCCGGCACAAACCAGGAATTTTCACACTGCTGGAAAAAACCTTTCGACTACATGTAACAACTGAACAAACTTAACATGTTTTAGACATTAATCCTATGTATTACCATGTAACATACTAGTTACCATAGAAACCGTAACTCTGCTACCAAGAAATTGATCCAGCGCTCCTATTGAAAAACTGTCTCATAAACACTACCTATCACCTCAATACTCACCATTAAACATGAAACACAAATAAAGGCCCATACTACCAATGAGACAAATTCTGAGCATCTGAATCAGGTGGTATGATTAACTAAACTACTCTCATATTATTTACAAATTATATACAACTGCAGTTTATCTATTTTTACCATGGTTTAAACTTTTATTATTTTAACAATCAAACCACCAAGGCGATTGGATCAACTGATGGTAACTAGATCATGAATAAACAAGACCAGCTTGTCATTTCAAATCTAATTTTATTAACTTTATTTTTCATAAAGAAGCAACTTTTACGTTTTAAAATCTTTATTTTATAAGCAATTAAGAAAGCAGCATTTTAATAAGGAAATTAATTAATAAACTGACATTTTCAAAGCAAGCTCAGAAACATGAAATATGAGCAGAATAACAGTTTCCATTCCCTAAATCTATTTCCCTGTCTAATTCTCACTTCACCTAGGAAGGAAAAAATCAATTAAAGTCTGCTGTCCTTACGTGCGCCAAAAGTCCAACAGCATGTCACGTCATTCAGGAATCGGAAAGAAGAGAGTTTTTTCTCTGCTCCAAGTGTCAGGTTTTATACCTTTCCTTCTAGCTAAACTTTCTACATTTTACATTCTTTAAAACGAATCCGAGCTTTTCATTGGCTGTCCTGTGTCAGTCCACAATTAGGTCATCTCCGATTCTTGACCAAGTCCAGGCTTCACATAAGCCCTGTTGTCTCTCACTTCCACATCTTTCAGCTTCCTCAAGAAAGTTACTTTTCCTCGAGTTTCAAACATTTACTTCCTAGCCTTGGCAGACACTTTAAGTTTCTGTCCTTGAGCCTTTTCTTCATGAGCACATTCAATACAGCCAGAGAACTGCTTTTCAATTTATGATGATAATGCAGTAAAAATCTTCACAGCTACGCATGTGCGAAGGCTTCACTCTGGACAAGCTTTTGCGTCTGCAGCTCTGTCAGCCATGTATTCTGAACCACCTTTAGGCCTCACTTTGGAAACTATTATTAAACAAACACAAGACATCAATTAATTAAAGAATTGAGACCCATTCTGTTACCCACCCCCCTTTACTAATTAATCCTGTTAATTATGTTACCTAGCAGAAGCACAGTCAAGCAGCATTATATTTACTTCTCCTTTAGGAACTGCACAAACTCTTTGAGCTTTTGTCACAGAAAAGACATAACATAAGCACACAAAATAAGCATATGCCATTAGTTAAACAGCCGCATTTAATACTGACAAAGACAATAGACAAGATTAGTTTATTATTTTTTTCTTTGCGTTTGCAACATAAAGCACATTAGTTTATCCCGTGTGTATTGATGAATGTATTCTTAAACTAAGTTGATTAGTAATGTCACCACAAGCTTATTAATTTCATTATAGTTATGGGAGATTAACTTCACAAGTTTGAACAAAATTTTGTTCTTTACCTTGCTTCATCAGGCACAAATTCTAATGTTCCACTAAATGGTAGTAATAGTACTCCAGTAAATAATCCCCTAATGCCCTGTGTCACAGCTCCCCAAACTCCCCAAATTAACTTAGCAGGGGTTATTCAAACAGCCCAGATAGATAGGGATAAAAATGCGGAGGTTACTAAACCTGTAGTGCAAACTCGACCCCTGTCTAAACCCCCTCCAGCTCATACAGTAGCTAGCCTGCCAACCATAGAACTCTCCCCCGAATCAGCCCCTTATGTGGTAATATTAGCGGGGGTCCCATCAATAGAACAGGGAAAGAGGGAGACATATATGGACTTAAAGAACAAGTGCACTTTTTGGCTTAATGCTAACCGGCCCCTGCCAATTTATATATGTGCAGAAATTCTGTTCGCTAGAAGAGTTAACTGGGTGGGTAGGCGGACTAAGTCTGTTGGGGGTGATTGTATTATTATTAATTTCAGGGACAGGAGATGTGTTGAGCACATTTGTAACTGGCCACAAAAAGAATTCAAGTCCCTAATTCAACCACTTCCCCTAATTTATTTTTATGCACCAGTACAGGCTTCACAAAGGGAAATCCTTCCAGGGAATGAGGCACCAAACCATTCCATTTTATGGAATATAAGGTTACAGAATAGGTTTGAGGCCCTATCTGGGCTGGAGGACTGTGATTGAGAACAAACAAAGGAAGGCGGCAATAGTGAGAGTATAATACAATTGCCCGATAAATATGTAGACAGGAGGGAAGGCCAATTGACCGAATATGAAAGTCTACAGGCAGGTGTCATGGGATCTAAGTTAAATAATGGAATTGTGGCTATCACACAGAAGGTTGGCAAACTTCCATTCCAGTATGCATTGAGTAGGGTAAATCCCTCACCTTCCATGGTCCCAAGTATACTGTGGCGGCATAATTCCGCTGTAGTTGGGGACGACATAGCTGGTAGGCATTTGAGTACAGGTCGCTTGACATCACTAATATCCTGGAATCTGGCGGGTATGGGGCCCAAGCTAGCGTTGCCATGCTGGCTGAGTTTTATAGACACATTTGATATTTGTCTCTTTCAAGAGACCTGGTCTGTTGAACCAGTGTTTAGATTGGGTTACCTGAACTTCTATGTTCCTGCTGTGAGAAGGCAAAAAGTACGTCCAGTAGGTGGAATGGTAATCTGGGTCAAGCAGAATCTAAGCTGCAGCATTCAATTACTTCCAGTCTTACACTGTGATATTCTTGCAGTAAGACTTAGCTTCCTGTGTAACCTAAAAATTGACATCATTAATGTCTATGCAAGAGGTGTACCCGGAGGGAAAAAATCGGAGGTAGTACTGGCTCTAGAAGCTCTGACTGAAACAATGCCAGCCAATGTATTGCCACTAATTGCGGGTGACTTTAACACAACTTTTGAGCCTTTAGGGCTCGAAGATCTGAATCTGTCAGAAGAAGATGATTCTAGATGGGGTGTCCCCCAACTTGAGACTAGACCTATAAGTAAGTGTACTGAGACCACATTGCAACTGAATGGGTTCTGTTTAGGGAATCAGCTAAGGGCTGCTAACGGCCGAACACCGTCTGACAGGATGGGGAACAAAACCTATGATAACGGTATAAGGTCAAGTAATATTGATTATTTGCTTGTTCACCTAAAGCTCTGGCATTCTCTTGTGGACATGGAAGTGAAGACTTGCATAGAGAGTGACCATAACCCCCTGACCTCATTATTTAGATTGGGTCTAGAGGGAACGGTAGGCGTGACCCAAGAATTAAAAGCCCCAGAAACTGTCTTAACAAATGACGAGCGCCACCTTAAGTGGTGTAAAGTCGCTGACCACCCTGAAACACTGATTGCTATTAAAGCTAGTGTAGACAAGGTATTAGCTACTTTGGGACCAGGTGTAATCAATGGGACAGAGTATAGTCCTTTTGTGGAAGACCATGCTGATCTTTTTGCCAACCTCAAAACCTTTTTCTGCAAACCAAGCTCGGCTAGGAGTAAATTAAAGAAAAAAACAGAGAGCTGGTATAATAAGTCTTGCAGGAAAGCCCGGGCTGAGTTGGGCCTGGCATTAAAATCTAGGAACCCAATTATAGTAAAAGTGGCTCGAGGTAATTATAGGAAAACACAGTGTGGGGCAAGAAGAGAATGGGAAGATAACAAGTGGCAGGAACTCAAGGTGGCATGTTTGTCTAAAAACCCGAAGTTATTTTGGGATACTTTTAAATGGGATGGAGGTGGGTGTGCTGATAGCCCGCAGAACAACGTCCCCCAAAATATATGGATTGAGTATTTTAAGCCCCAATACGCTAACATAGAAGATAACCAAAGTAAGGTGGATTTTATTTCTACATTCTATGAAGATGTCGGTTTTAGCTTAGGGGATGTTGACAGAGCCCTAGACTCAGTTACTGAGGGGCGTGCCCCAGGGATGGATTGTGTACCTGCGGACCTATTTTTAAATGATAAAGAAAGATGGCGATTATATATTGTTCACCTATCAAATGCCATAGCCCAAGGGATGGCTGTCCCCCACTCATGGAAGGGAGCAGAAATTGTGCCTGTTTATAAAAAATGGGATAAGTCGCTAGCAGGCAATTACAGGCCTATCAGCCTGATTGATTCTATTAAAAAAATAATGGGTTGCTTAGTTCTGGGGAAGATACAGACCTGGATGGACGAAGAGAACATCCTGAGTCCATTCCAGGCCGGCTTCCGCCCCAGGACTAGCACGATAGATCAAGTTTTCCGGTTTATTATTCTTTATTGGCGAACAGTGGTCCTAGAGAAAGGGGTACTTTATGTGGTATTCGTCGACTTGAGGGCGGCTTTTGACCTAGTTCCACCTTGCAAGTTTTGGCGTGTCTTGGAAGAACTAGGAATGGCCCCGGAGTTGTTGACCTTGGTCGTCTGCTTGCATGAGGACAACTTTGCTAGGGTCAGGTGCGGAAAGCAGGGTGAGGTTACGGATGCCTTTCCTTTTGAGCGGGGAATGAGGCACGGTTGCGTCATGGCGCCTACCCTGTTCTCGCTCTTCATGAATGGGGCGGCAGACTACCTCTCCCTGGTCCCTACTGACGCCCCTGTGATGGCTGGCAATCGCGTCCCGATCCTCATGTTTGCGGACGACACCTTGATAATCTCAAAAACTCCAAGTGGTCTTCAACTGGCCCTCCGACGTTTTACAGACTTTTGCCGGCTGCGCGGACTTGAAATAAACACCGCCAAAACAAAGTTTATGTTTCTTAGTGAACACAAACCTTCCAAGTCATTTAAACCTTTTAGAGGAAGCATGTATATGAATAACTGCCTGTTAGAGCAGGTTGACGCTTTCACGCACTTGGGGATCACCCTGCAGAGAGATATGCGCTGAAATAGTCCATAAGATCTAACCATATTAAGACACCAGCAACAGGCAGGTCTTCTTCTTAAAAGGTTCAAAACTTCACTTACGAAACCTATTAGCCCCCTCCTTGAGATCTACGGGATGAAGGTGTTAAGTTTGGCTCTCTACGGTGCCGAACTATGGGGGTTCGAAAACCTGAAACATCTGACATTAGTAGAAAATGAATTTTTGCGTAAAGCTACTAGTGTTCCGCAAAGCACCCCCTTAACACCTCTGTTTTGGGATCTTGGTAAAAGAGCAGTACAAGATCTGGCCATTCTGCGACCATTATTGTATTGGCGCAGAATATGGACAACTGAGGAACTACACCATTATGCCTGGGGCCTCAAGGAAATTATTGAAAAGGATCACTTTCATAAAATAAGCTGGTTGAAGTCAATTAGATCCCTGTTAGTGAGTCTGGGTATGAGTGAACTGTGGGATGACCCAACAAATGCAGTATTTCCATCTAAGAAAGATATGAAGGCCATATATTGGAAGATGGTTATCTCAATAATATGTGCAAAAGTCCTCTCATCTCACCTTACAGGGCGATTCCTTGAATTTAAGGCTTACCCAGCACTAGAACTGTACTGGGACCCCATAGAGAAACCGTTTAACCGTAAGCTCTGTTTCCAACTTAGGGTAGGCACCCTCCCCACAAGGTTATTTACAGCAAGCTGGGCTGGGGCTATTGATCATAAATGCCCTATATGCAGGGAGAAACAAGAAACTATAAGCCATCTTTTGTTTTTTTGTCCCTTGTATGCTGCTCCATGGGAAAAATGGGTAAAACCAGTATGCCGACTAATTGGTACCCGCAGACATGAAGAGGCACTAAGAATATTATGTACAGACCCCAGCCTTCCAATTGCTATAGCTATGGCAAAGTTCCTAAAATGGGCGTGGGTAATTTGATCGAAAAAAATTGGACAATAATCTGGGAAGACCAAAACAATGGGAGGGCTGTCCTAATTATGATTAACTGAGTCAAGAGCAGTGACATCTAGTTTATACATACTGTATTTTTATATCCCTTTTTGAAAAGAAAAAAAAAAAGATTGATTTTATGAGGCCCTTTTATTCTAATCATATATTCGACACTAGTCTTGTGGAGTTTAATCCTTTCTTAAATATTTATATAAATGTATTTTTATGTGGTCTTATTCTGTGATAAATGTATGTTTTTATGTGATACTTTTATGACTTAATTGTCGAATAAAGTTTATGAAGATGAAAGAAAACAGCATGTCGAGAGAGAGAGCGCATGAGCTGCCAAGGTGAGACCTCAAAATGTCTGTATTTGTCAGTTAGAAATGCGAAACAGTCTACCAGCCACTGGGAGCAAGATGCCTGCTATGTGTAAATGCAACACTTTGAAATGAGAGAAAATTTAACTGAAGAGTTAATTTTATGTTTATATGGATTCCATAAAACGCATCATTTAAATGTTCTCCCGTTTCAAAGTGTTGCATTTACAAACATCAGGCATTTTGCAGCCAATGGCATATTGACAGTGCCATATTTATAACAGAAAAATACAGCTATTTGTTTAAATAGGAGGAATATACAAAGTGAGGAAATATGCTTCATAAAATATTAAGACAGATTTGGCTTGATTGAAAGTGGAGAAAAATATGAACTCTGTTTCATAGAAATATTTTTAAACAGTTATAAATGCTCCTATTTGAAAAAAATGTCTGTATCTTTCAGTTATAAATATGGCACAGTGTCTATTGGGCACTGGGAGTAAGAGGCCTGCTGTTTGTAAATGCAACACTTTAAAATGGGATAACATTAAAATGAAGAGTTAACTTAATCATTAAGTTAACTCTTCATTTTAATGTTCTTGAATTTAGAAGAATTCAGAAACTTCATTTCGTTCTCATGCTCCAATATTGAGTAAAGGACTATTATTTAATATTTAAATACCTCAGTGCTTTGTTTTTCTCCCCTTTGCCCTTGGCCATAAATCTGACTCCAGCACTGCTCAATGTCAGTCCCTGCAATCTGCAGCCTGAAGATAATTTAAAATAAACACAGCCTTCCATTAACTTTAAAGGAAAAATGTGACCCTGCGCTTATTTAAAAAAGAACTCAAGGCTGTGAGCTTCTCTGACGGTATCTGTGAGCTACTGGTAGCTCACGAACGACTGGTTGGAGACACCTGGTCTAGATTGTGCATTTATTGCCGGAAATGTTACCCATAAATATATCTGTTAAATATGCTTCCTGAGCCCATACCACGAAGGTAACATCTCCACCTGTAGCTTGGAGCCCATGATATAGTCACATTTGTGTTACTGCTGGTCTACTATTTACTAGTATGTTTATTTGTTGTTCGTTAGCAATGTTGATTTATGAAATTCATAGAAGGGAACTGTAGTGGGGTGATCCTTTTAATGGTTCAAGCTTGAACAACCCACAGGCAAAAATAGGGGTTCCCTATTCAGCTGATGAGGATGTATCCCTGACACCATGGATGACTCAGGTTAATTGGTGAGTAGAGGGTCTTCGGGCACACTTAAGAAGACCCATTAAGGGGTGTGGCTTGGCGCCCGATGAGTATGGCGGCGTCCTGGTGAGGCTCTATGGACCGGCGCGGATGTTTTGCGCATAACTGCTATCCACCACGAAACCACACGACGTAATACTTTTCGGGAGACCTACTGACCATGATGTGACCCAGCTGGTATTATTTCAACTTTCCCAAATGCTGAAATATCCAAGTAAGCTTCTCCACAGGACGCGGAGATATTGCAGCTGCCATTTTGTTTCCCGGAGCAAGCCCCGTAATGCTTTATACTTGTGCGGCGAAAACGGTTCTTTTTTCCAACGATCTCAAGCTGTGCCCATAAATTGTGATTATGGTTCTTCCTCCTCATTTACATGAATAGCGGTCCTCTAATCCAGTTTAATTTGATCAATTCGAGATTTTTTTGGAGGTGATGTGATTACTAACGCCATTTTGAAAAACGCGATATGCTAAAACTGGTGAGCATTTGAATTTCCTCACTAAATAAACCTATATTTCTTGTTTTGCACACATCTGTTCAATGCTCAATGCCCTGTTATGGACCTTTTTCTTTGTCTTCGACTCCCATTATCTTTCATTGTGTAAAATCTCAATAAACATATTAAAAAAGAAAAAAAATAATAATGTTCATCTTCTCCAATCTCAAGTGTTGGTACTTCAAAAGCAGGTTGAAGACCTCGAAAATCGAAATAGAAGAAACAAATACATATTTATGGCTTGGTGGAAGAGGCTGAAGGTACGGACTCACTCAGTTTCTTTAAATCCTTTCTTCCCAAAATTCTGCATATGCCAGAAGACACTGTGCTTAACATACAACAGGCACATAGTCTGGGGCGCCTCCCTTCCAATATCTCACCTTCGCAGCGACCAAGTGGAGTCATCCTTTATTTTCTAGAATATACTGTTCTGTTAAAGTATTGGCAGCAGTCAAAGCTATTTAAAAGATTTAGTGGTCAGGTTCAACATTGTTTTTCGCACAAGATTATGCCAAGGCCAGTTTTCTTCAACATCATGAAGGAACTATCCAACCCCAGCTCCAACACCAACGACATCCTGCCGTCGCAAGCCCTGTGCGACTACCCTCGCCACCTTCATCCACCGCAAGATAGCAGACATCCACGACAGTTCCAACACCCAGACATCCCCAACAGACAGCAACATAACAGTCTCTCCGCACACCATCGACCATGTCCCCTTGCTAGGCTGTACCAGCGTGAGCGTCGATGACACCATAAAGACCATGAGTACAATCCACTTCGGCTATCCGTCAGACCCATTCCCGCACCACGTCTTCAACAAAGCAAGCAGCTCCATCGCACCACACCTCTGCAACATCATCAATCTCTCCCTTGAGACCGCGACCTTCCCAGAGAGCTGGAAACACGCCGAGATCAACGCCCTACTCAAAAAACCCAAGGCAGACCCAAGAGACCTCAAGAACTTCCGACCCATCTCTCTGCTCCCCTTCCCGGCCAAGGTCATTGAGAAAATCGTTAACAGACAGCTAACTCGATACCTCGAAGAGAACAGAATCCTGGACCCTTCCCAGTCAGGGTTCCGCAGCAACCACAGCACCGAGACCGCCCTCATCGCCGTCACCGACGACATCAGGACCCTGCTAGACAACGGGGAGACTGCAGCACTCATCCTCCTAGACCTCTCCGCCACATTCAACACCGTCTGCCTCCGCACACTATGCGCATGCCTCCACGCCGCAGGGATCCGAGACAAGGCTCTGGAATGGACCACCTCCTTCCTCTCCGGCAGAACCCAGAGAGTTTGCCTCCCCCATTCCATTCCAAAGCCTCCGAGATCATCCGCGGCGTACCCTAAGGATCCTCCCTCAGCCCGACACTGTTCAACATTTACATGGCCCCGCTTGCACATGCCACCCGACAGCACAACCTCAACATAATCTCCTATGCCGACGACCCTCAACTGATCCTCTCCCTCACCAAGGACATCATCACCGCCAAAGCCAACCTCCATGAAGGAATGAAGGCCGTCGCTGACTGGATGAAGATCAGCTGTCTGAAGCTGAACACGGACAAGACGGAGGTCCTCATCCTCGGCTCCAAACCATCAGCCTGGGATGAATCCTGGTGGCAACGGCACTGGGGGCAGCCCCGACCCCCACCGACCAAGCACGCAATCTGGGAATCATACTCGACTCAACGCTCTCAATGACCAAGCAAGTCAACACCGTCTCCTCCTCCTGCTTCAACACCCTCCGCATGCTCCGCAAGATCTACAGATGGATCCCGACAGATACAAGAAAGACAGTCACCCAGGCCTTCGTCAGCAGCAGACTCGACTATGGAAACACCCTCTATGCTGGAGCCCCGACCAAGTTCATCAATCGACTACAACCCATCCAAAACGCCTCGGACCAACTGATCCTCGATGTACCACGACACGGCCACATCACCCCCGTCAACATGAGGATATCCTTCAAGCTCCTCATCCACGCACACAAAGTACTCCACAAGACCGGCCCAGCCTACCTCAACAGACGGCTCTCCTTCTACACCCCTAACCACCAGCTACGCTCCGCCGACCTCTCACTCGCCACCGTCCCACGCATCCGAAGAACAACCACCAGCGAGAGATCCTTCTCCCACCTCACCGCTAAGACATGGAACACCCTCACACTGAGCCTACGACAGACCCAAGACCTGCTGACCTTCAGGAGGACACTAAAGACCTGGCTGTTCAATCAGTAGCGGACCCCACCTCCCCCCTAGCACCTTGAGACCCTCGCGGGTATAAAGTGCGCTTAACAAATGACTGATTGATTGATTGATTGCAGCCAGATGTAAAGCCTTCCTAAATATGAGACCGGTTCTCCGCTCAATGGGAGCTAGATATTGTCTCTTCCACCCGTGTTCATTCAAAGTCACATACAATAATAGAACAACAACTTACAAGGATCCAATAGGACTACAAAGTTTCATTAACGCGCATAAGACAGATCTTATGGACTCTTCGGGATCTTCTTTCACATCTGTTACTTGACTTTCACAAATTCTTTATATGAATTTTCATTAACTTCTTTATTGCAGGTTACATGATGTTATTCTCACTCATATGATGGCTTTTGATCTTTTGCAGGTCTAGAGTTTAATGTTGTTTTTGTAAGTTCCTGTTTGTTTTACGTTATTTGAATTTTCTCTTGTGCATCATTTAATTTATTATTTAACGTTAAACATGTTATTCTTCGCCTCCACAGCTAATTCTACGTTGTGGCGTAACCCTCCCCCGGTATCTGTCTAGTCACTCTTGGAAGTTTTGTCTGCTCTATGTGGCTCCATCCCGCCCCACATCTATGTTCCTTCTATGTAGGTATGTTTTTTGTATTGTTTTTTTTCTGTTTCTCCTGACTTTTTCTTACTTTTTCCTCTCTTGGTGTCTCTAATATTTCCATGTTTTCCTATTAGTTTATCTTTATATATGACCTTCCTTATTCCTCTTTTCATTCACATTTTTTCTAATACGTTATCTCCTCTAAATATATTCCTGCTTTGTCCTTTTTCCTGGTCTAGAGTAATTGCTTCCTTTCTTCTTCTTTATCTCATGTTTGACTTGGTCACTTATTTGTTATTACTGCTTACTCATGTGGTTATTTAAATTAATTGGATTTTTGTTTAATATTGTTATTCTTCCTTACTCTCTTTGATATTTTATTGAAACTAGTCTCCTGGAACGTTAGGGGTTTAAATTCTCCTGTCAAAAGACAGAGAGTTTTAACTCATCTAGCAAATTGGATGCTGATATTATATTTCTTCAAGAAACCCATCTTACTGATGTTGAGTCATTAAAATTGAAAAGGGGCTGGGTGGGAGAAGTATACTTTTCTCAGGGTGATGGTAAACGTAATGGTGTAATGATACGCTGCCGTAAATCGCTTCCAGTTAAATTTATATCACAGGATTCGGATGCAGATGGGTGATGGCTTAATGTTAAACTATTATTGAGAAGAGGCTCCAGTCTCTATGCTAATGTCTATGCTCCCACTGGTGGTGATTCTTCTTTTTGGCCCGCATTTGCTAAACAAATTACCCTTTGTATCGAAGATAATTTTATACTAGCGGGTGATTGTAATCAGATCTTAGACCTGTTTATAGATAGAAATTCCAAGGTTTCTTTTGTCCCTAATAATCCCCACAAGTCTTTGTCCATTACTCTCACTCAACATAAACTTTTAGATGCATGGAGATTAGGTAATCCCACGACCAGGGAATACACTTTTTATTCCCCAGTTTACCACACTCAATCATGTGTAGGTTATTGTTTTGGGTCTCATAATATTTCGCAGGCCCTTACAACAGCAGAAATTGTTCCTATTCTGCTGTCTGATCATGCCCCTATTTCCATTGACCTTGATATGATACCCAAGGCGGAGGCTCCTAGAAGATGGCGTGTTAATAACAATCTTCTTTTAGATCCGGTATTTACCTCTTCCTTCACCACCTTTTTTAATGATTATTTTATGTTAAACCAAAATGAGTCCTTGTCTTTTTCAACTGTGTGGGATGCTTTCAAGGCCTCAGCAAGGAATTTAATTATTGGATTTGTGGCCAAAAAACATAAATATGCACATAAACACATCAACAATCTCTTCCAAGACATAAAGAGATGGGAGCACTCATATTATACCTCTCACTTGAAAGATTGTCTTACAGCTCTCATAGATACTAAACTTTAATTTAGCAAAAAGTCAACAGATAATGCTCCACTTTATTTATTAAAATCTAGTGCGAAATTTTATGGATGCAAAAATAAAGCAGGGAATATTTTGGCTAACTACTTAAAAATACGGCACAACAACTAAATATTGAATCTATCTATGATGATCATTCTGTTATAAAATTCAAAGACGCTGAGATATTGAATGAATTTTCTCTTTTTTACAAATCGTTGTATACTTCCGAAACACAGTCTTCAGATCATTCCTTGTCACAATTTTTCTCTAATATCCAAAAACCCCAACACGGCCCTCCTGATTTGTCTTCCTTAGAATCGATTTTAACACAGCAGGAACTCCTATGTGCTCTCCAATGTCTTAAAAAAGATAAAGCACCAGGTCCAGATGGTTTCACCGTTGAATTCTTTCTTAATTTATCCAAACTTTTATTACCCAAATTAAATTCCCTGTTATATTCTTTTTGCTCCACAAATGGATCTACTGGATCTTTTTCAGAAGCGCATATCTGCCTCATTCCCAAGGATGGTAAAAACTCAAATTACTGTAAAAACTACAGACCCATTTCCCTTGTTAATATAGATTATAAAATCTTTTCCAAAGCACTCGCCCTTCGTTTGGATTCTTATCTACCAAATTTATTAGGTAAAGAGCAATCTGGCTTTGTTAAGAGGCGACTTATAACAGATAAAACACAACCTTTTTTAATGTTTTATCAAAATCTTCCCATTTAAAACAACCCCTTGCAGCAATAGCACTAGGCGCGGAAAAAGCGTTTGATAGAGTGGAGTGGCCTTACCTATTTTATACCCTTATATGGTTTGGATTTGGCCGTAAATGTATCTCTTTAATCTCTCTCCTTTATTCCAAGCCTCACGCTGCTGTTTACACTAATGGATTCATTTCCACATTCTTTGATTTGGGAAGAGGTGTACGTCAGGGTTGTGCTTTGTCACCCTTCCTTTTTAATCTGAATTTAGAATCATTTCTCTCCAAATTACGTCAAGATTCAAATATACACGGTTTCCAAACAACAACTTCTCACATTAAACTTGCAGCTTATGCTGACGACATTTTGCTTTTTATGTCAAGACCAGACGATTTAATTCCCGCTTTTTTAGCAGAAGTGCAGTCGTTTTCCCTTATCTCTGGTTACAAATTAAATAATGATAAATGCGAGATTTTTCCCTTAAACAAATTCACTATTATATCGGACTTTACTCAATCCAATTTCAAGTGGAGCCCTAATCATATTAGATATTTAGGATTACACTTTACTTCTTCAATTTCGTACACTGTAACATTATGTATGAACACTTTTATCCAAAAGATTTCAGAATTAGCAACCAAATGGCATCCTCTTTATTTATCCTGGTGGGGCCGTTTAGACACTATAAAGATGATGCTTTCCCCTATAGTATTATATAGCATTTCCAATATTCCAGTCCATATTCCTGCTAAATTATTTAAAAAGACCAATTCTATTTTCTCTTCCTTTTTGTTGAATAATAAAAAAAAAGAATTTCTATATCACCATTATCCCGCCCTAAAAATGAAGGAGTCAACTTCCTAACTTCCAGGCATATCAAAAATCATTCCTTCTACGTCAAGCTTCATTTTGGCTGCTTGATTCCACAGAAGACTACCCCTTAGGGACCTCTATTGAACATTCATACGTATCGCCCATTTCCTTTCATGAATATCTCTCCTTTTCACGTAAACTACAATCACTTTCCACTCCCATAATCAAATTTACCGCCAAACTCTTGGAGTCTAATTCTTCTTCAGCACAGGATAATTTGGATTCCCTCCTTAATTCAACAATCTGGCACAACAAAAATCTGCTTATTCGTTATAAACATTTCTACTGGATGTCCTGAAGACGAAAGGGACTAATTTGGGTTCATCAACTATTCTCCAATTCGGATTTTTTTTATCATTTTCTTTACTTAGTCAGTCATTTGGTTTGCCTGCCTCTTTTATTTATAAATATAACCTCCTTAAAAAAGCTGTGTTAGACGCGTATACTCACACCAATATTGTACATGTTAGTATTAATATTCCTGACGCTTCTCCACTTCTCCACATTTTGTTACGTACCAAGCCCAAAGCATCTATCATTTATAGTTATTTACAAGGTTCTGACATCATTAGACAGAAGTCTAAAATTGAGGAAGCTTGGGAACATGATCTCATGATCTCTTGGCCACTAACACTCTGGAATGACATTTGGACTAAAATCTGAAAGTCTTCCAGGGCAGCTAACATAACGCAAACACTGTTTTCTGTTTATATTAGACTTCTATTAACCCCGAACACCTTAAGCAAAAGGTTTTTGGATGTATTGGATATTTGCTGGACTCATTCATCCCCAAATGCCGATTTATTTCATATGCTCTTCTCTTGTTCACATGTACATAATTTCTGGAAACAAGTATGGACCAAATTAATCTGATTTACGGAATTACATTTCCTTTCTCCTCCACTTCACTAAAATTTCCTACAAGGAATAGTGGTACGCTGTTTGCCATAATCATAGGTTAGATACTTCCTTTGTTTATCCTCTACATATGGCAATGAGACGCTTAGAATTATGGTTACCTGTTACACTGTATATTGATGCAAGTGCCCACAAAGTTTTTCAGTTACAACCGTCCCAACAAGAAGTTTCTAAACCACCTTGAACCCCCCAAATGTTCCTAAAGTTTGATTCCTCAATGAGCACTATGTATTCTTTATATTGCTTTGCTTTCTGTATCTTTATTAATTAATCCAATTCATATAAAAGTGTTATAGTAAAATTTGCAATGTAATGACGTGAACTAAGTATCTTGCACTGTACAACGACACCTCTTTTCTCTTCAATAAAATTTTTTCTTAAACTGAAAAAAGAAGACTCATTAAGTTAGTACTAAAATGTTGATAGCACCATGTCGTATGGTTCTTACTTTCTCAGTAAGACTGTGCTTTTGTGCAACATAAGGGTCAAAACTATGGGGGACTGAGTACACACATACCATCAGTATATGTTGACCTGGTTCCTGATTAGCTCACAGTGCGCCATCTGGGCCCCTAAATTGACAAGGCACTGGATGGGGTCTGCAACCTCAGAGCATGACGACCCTAATTTCCCTAAGGAAATTGTTGAAACAAATCTTAGTCTTTCGTTTGTAACTCAGGCATGCGTAAAGAGGTATACAAGAAATACACAAGTGGCGTTTCAAATATTTATTAACTTGTAAATACAAAGAACATTGCGTTGGAACAAATACTGAAAGAATAAGTAAATGGAGAGGAAAATATCAATTAGTCCTCCCACTGAGACAAATTCTCTACGTTATTTGATATGAATGAAGTCACCAACACAAATTGCAGTTATCAAAAAAGATTTTTATATATATATATATGGATATGTTATATCAAAAGTATTTTCTAAATGACATCCATATAATCATAGAAATCATTTTCACTAAATACATACAAAAAATATACAAAAACAAACAATAATGAATGTCTATATACCTCACTATATAATATAGTGGGTAACGAATATCCTATGCACTTATTTATCCTTTGTTACCCTATTTATTAATACAGATGCTAAACCTATGTATTGTAAGCATTCTGTTCATTAGAGATCGCCACTATCATTAAAGGAAAGTACATCAGGAGGAAGAATATGAAAGTCCTCTTTTGATTAATGGTACTCTCTCTATTCTTTAATCTGTTTCTATTTGTCTTGGGTTTCTCCAATTCAAAGAAGCCAACGTGTTTCAGCCCAACATATCTTGGGCCTCATCAGGATGGGGGTAAATCAGGTCACCTATAATACATAAATACAATCTATTATATACACATTACAATACATATTTGAATACTGAATAGTCTAATTACACCGATTCTAGATACACAACCAGGATATTTACACTGGACATAAAGCCATTATCTTGGAGGGGTAGTCCTTAGCTTATATATACATGCAAAGTAGTTCATGATCACCCAAAAGATAAGATTTGTGCAAAGAACATTGATAATAGAAATCTTTTTTAGAATAGAATTGAATATAAAGCCAATAATTCCCGTTTAGAAATACAGTCAAGGTCGCAAGTTATATAACAATTGTCTCTCGGAATTATACTCAACAATATTTAAAGTAAATTCTAGACTTCGAACCTACTAGACAACTCACAAACTGAAAAACTAAAAACCTAAGAACTTTACTCCTAACTAATGCAAGTCAAATATATGCATTCTCTATTTTACACCAACCTTTCAAACGGTCCTTAGTGTTCCAGGAGCCACGTACTATTTGTCAGTCTTTATTGAGGTATTTGCCACTGTTTCTGGAGAAATATATATATATATATATATATATATATATATATATATATATATATATATATATATATATATATACATTTATATATACATTTATATATACATATATAGAGTCAACTTCCTGGTGTGCAGCTCAAACCTCACCACAAATTCACCAACAAAAGTAACATCAGCATAGGAACCAGAATATGTTAATTCTTCTATTCACCTTTATCCGTCATAGTATGTCTACCTATAGAGATGGGATCACGATAACATATTATAACCCCTCTGAGTCCTAAATCTTACTTAGAGCAAAGTTTCCTAGATGCGGTATGTACGGTAATCCACCGCATTCCCATAGTATCGCAAATAAACTAAGAAACAACTAATCAAGCATACAGGTTAAATGTGTGGGTTCCTTTCCAAGGAGGAAACCCCAATACTCTCCCACTTATATCGTCTTTGCCCGCAAGTAGCTCTATAAGTAAAACAGTTCTAAAATATCCAACCAAATGTTATTAAACTGAGTGTCCGTATGTCCCAATTGTAAATAAATCATGTTAGGCCTCTCCCCCGAATCCTCTATAGCACAAGCTGGGTAATTACGTTATTACCACTCATGCATGCTAGAAACACTAGTGTCTGCGCCACAGTAAGTATTTATCTCTTCCTCACTCTTCTTATTTCTGTAATGAGGGATAAACACATTATACCCCTCCATCCAGACTTAAATATATTCTTGATTCTAACAGCCTCTCTAATAGAGAATAACCTTATCCAAAGGAATTCCAACAGCTGACAGTCTATCCGGCACGGCGTATGGAAACCACAATTCCTTCTGGTTCCGGCTCCTTCACTCAAACCACATGACCGGGACTGGGCGTCCTTACGTATTTTAACGTGTTGTCAAAGACACTAAAAAGGGACTATCGCAGGAGTAGAAAAACATTATCTCTTAATCTTTTACAACCTATGTTATCAACGTATCATGGGAGACCATAAACAACGGTTATCGTATTGGCAGGCGGAATATTTCAAATAACCCTAATGGCTGCCATTATGTCACTATCTATACGTAAGGTGATATATTTTGAAACAGTAACATAAAAGAGAATTTATTAAGGCGAAATGAAAAAAAATAAAAATTAAATAATTAAAATTGTGAAACAATAAACACAAAAGAAATATTATATATACCCGTATCCATAAGAATAACACCACGTGATAAATTACTTTCTGTCGCGCCTCACATTCTATTAGTTTGTGACATGAAATACTGGATAGACATCACACCTGTGTAAGAAAAATAACATACACAGTCAACATAAGGGTCAAAACTATGTCCACACATACCATCAGAATATGTTGACCTGGTTCCTAATTAGCTCACGGTGCACCATCTGGGCCCCTAAATTGCCAAGGCACCGGATGGGGTCTGCAACTTCAGAGCATGACAACGCTAATTCCCCTAAGGAAATCGTGGAAACAAATCTTAGTCTTTCATTTGTAACTCAGGCATGCCCAAAGAGGTATGCAAGTGGAGTTTCAAATATTTATTGAGGCAACTGGAATCTTGTATAAAATATATGCACTACAATGATTAACAGAATGAAGCAAACCAATGCCATCAACATGGCAAGAATGGTAAACAGGATGAATAACTCAACCATTGTTCAATTGCATTACATCATATGAATACAAATAATGGTACTCCTACCTAGCTTTGCCTATCCTAATGAACATAGGTTTGCTATTCTGCCAGATCCCTCAGAGTGGTCTAACTACTCATTTAACTGTGTGCGTGTATCATCCGACAGCCAGGTCTAGTGTAGCACATGAAGCCTTCCTTCTCAGGATAGGGATGGAATCCAGGTGGGATAGGATTCAGGCACACATTGATATCAACAATCCTATCGAAATTCTCCTCTGCCTAAAGGCTCATGCAGTTTATAAACTAAACCCATCCATTCAATGCCTGATCTCTGGCTAGCTGCATCTTGTTTATTCTACCCAAGCAGGGCTGTCACCTAACAGACAACAATCCATAACATAGTTTGTGCAGAGTACCATGGACCTTGTAGAGAGTGTTCTAAGAGACAATAATGTGCAGACAGAATTGTACATGTAAGCAGTTATTTTCTGAGCACCCTGATGTGCAAGCAAAATGTGTTACAAAGGTCACTGTTTAAAAAGATGTCCATGGATCTTAGTCTCAAATTGCAAAAGAAATGACTTTATTAGTTCGTTTTTCTCGGTCTCAAATTATACCGTTGCTTCCCAGGTATTGCGTGATCTGGGAACACAAAGTGAGGCTCTGTAATGTTCACTCGCTTGGATGGTGGCACAGCCTTGTGCAAAATGTTTTCGTTTTCTTGTTCAGAGTCAGTTCCTTTCACATGTGAATCATTAAAAGGGACGGTATTTGGCACGGCATCAAGTTCTTTACTCTGGTCATAGGGTAGAGGTAAGGGTACCCTTTTACAGTGGACCCCGTGGATCCAGGCCTTCTTCCCTTCCACTCGAACTGCCGATCTGGTAGAGAGAAGGACGAGGTATGGTCCCGTCCACCTGGGCTGGTCGTTCTTAGTCCTTTGGAAATTCCGCACCAGCACCCAGGATCCAGGGTCAATGCTGTGTCCCGGAGTCTCAGAGACCGGAGGCAGGGAGTCATGTACCTGTTGATGCAAAACACGCAATTTAGCCGTCAATTCATACAGATAGTCAAGCAAAACAGGGTGTTCTAGCTCGCTGAACTTCGTGGGCCTAGGCACTCCCCATATGTTGGCTGGCCGGCCAAAGACAATTTCATAAGGGCTGAGTTTCACTCGCGAATGCACAGTCATTCTGGTGGATAGGAGTGCTAAGGGTAGAGCATCAGGCTATTTAAGACCTGTGCTCGCTTGGATTTTGGCCAATTTAAGTTTAAGCGTGCCATTGTAACATTCTACTAATCCAGCTGATTGGGGGTGATTTGCAGTGTGGAACTTCTGCCGTATACCTAGCCCTTCACACACTCTTTTCATCACACGACCCACAAATTCACTTCCGTTATCAGACCAGACTATTCTAGGCATTCCAAACCTGGGGAAGTACTCTTTCACAAGGGCTTTTGCTGTGGACAAGGCAGTATTGTCTTTTAGGGGATATGCTTCTACCCATTTTGAGAAAGCACAAACAACAACGAGCACGTATTTTAAGTTGTTGCACTTCTCCATGTGTATGAAATCTAGCTGCAAAACCTCGAACGGATACGTAGGAGGTGCGAAATGACCAGCTGGAGTTGGGGTTCCCCTACGAGGATTGTGTTGCAGACACACCATGCAATTCTTGACAACATTCTCTGCACACTTGGGAATCCCTGAATTCTTCCACACTGGGGCCAGCAACTCGCAAATCCCTTTCACGCTGATATGAGCCATTCCATGAGCCATTGTAACTACTGCAAGCACATATGCATCGGGTAACAACCATCTCTGATGTTCTGTCGATTCAATCCAACAACCATTTGCATCCATTCTACCTGTACTCTCTCTCCACGTGCTCAACTCTTTCTCTGTGGCCTCAGCTTGGATGGACTTCACGCTTTCTATCGTGTCCTCACATATTCCAACATCACCAGTCCATCTTTCAGGGCCTGCAACATACATTCGGCTCATCACATTCTTTGCCGTTTCTTTAGCGATCTCATCAGCAAATGCATTCCCACGACCAACGTCATCAGTCACCTTCTTGTGTGCACTACATTTCACAATCGCCATTTGCAGGGGCAAGGTCAGTGATTCAAGAAGCTCATTCACCAACTGACCATGCTGAATCTTAGCTCCATGCAAAGTCAGGAACCCACGTTCTCTCCACAATCGTCCAAAACTGTGAGCCACTCCAAACGCGTACTGGCTGTCGGTGTAGACAGTTACTTTCATTCCCTTCGACAATACACACGCTCTTGTGAGTGCAACTAATTCTGCAGCTTGAGCTGAACCATGTGGTACTCGTGCAGTTTCAACAACTGTGTGCAAAGTCGTGACAGCATATGCTGCAGTCACGTTACCATTTGGGAGCTTGAAGCATGAACCATCCACCCATAATGTACCATCACATTCAGCAAGAGGAGTGTCAAATAAATCTACTCTCCTTTTTGTCTCTTCTTCTGTTGCGAGAAAACAATCGTGCTGTTCTAAAGCATCTGATTCCTCTGCAATTGGTAACAACGTAGCTAGATTCAAGGTACTGCACCTTTTTATGTGCACATGACTCGCTAGCAGTATCAATTCGTAACTGGACAGTCGAGCACTAGTTAAGTGCTGTGTCTTGGTTCTATTTAACAATGTGTCTACTGCATGTGGGACCATCACGATTAGTGTATTATTCATTACTAGACCAGCAGACTGTCGAATAGAAACAGCTGCTGCTGCTGTGGCTCTTAAACAACTTGGCAATGCTTTAGCTACCAAATCCAAAGTGGACGAAAAATAGGCGCATGGGCGCTGCCTACCTCCAAATAACTGAGTCAACACAGACAATGCACAGCCCTCCTTCTCGTGGACATACAATGTGAAAGGCTTACTGTAGTTGGGGGTACCTAACACAGGAGCCGAACATAATGCTGTGCGTAATTCAAGAAAACTTTTCTGACACTCTTCAGACCAAGGAATGGGATTGGGTGTATTTTTACATGTTTATGCCACCAAGGGTTTGGCCAGTAACGAAAAATTTGGAATCCACTGTCTACAGTACCATGTAATGCCCAAGAAAGCACGCACTTCTCTCTGTGTTCTTGGCACATTCAATTTCGCTATTGCCTGAATTCTTTCTGGGGTCAGTTTCCTTCCCTCCTTCGATAAGAGGTGACCTAGGTAGGTCACTTCTTGTCGGCAATTTTAGTAGTTTGGAAAGTGACACCTTGTGATGCAGATCACACAGATGACGCAATAATGTCAACGTGGCCTTTTTGCAAATTTTCTTAGTATCTGCAGCAATGAGCAAATCATCCACATACTGTACAAGAGTAGCACCTTTAGGTAAAACAATCGTGTCAAGCTGTGTTTTCAGAGCTTGACTGTATATTGATGGACTTTCACAGTAGCCCTGAGGAGCGCGTTTAAAGCGGAAACTTTGACCTCCTAAACTGAAGGAAAAAATATCCCTGCTCTCCTCAGCAATCGGGATACTGAAGAAAGCATTCTTCAGGTCAATCACCGAAAACCAAGAGGCAGAGGCTGGAATCATAGTCAATAATGTGGTAATGTCGGGGACAACTGGAAATTGTGGCACAACAATTTTATTCACCTCTCTAAGGTCAATCACGAATCTGTACACAGGTGGCTTAGAAGGGTCAGTTCATTTTAAGACAGGCAGAACAGGACTATTGCAAACATTTCCTCGTGTTTCTTCAATCACATCCTTTTCAATCAATTCGTAAACGATCGCTAGCAAAGCTTTTTCACCCTCACTAGAAATTTTGTATTGGGGAATTCGTGGCATTTTAACGTTGGCTTTTAATGTTACAACATATGGTGGAATTTCTAAAAGACCTACATCATTAGGACCAGTGGCCCAAAGAATATCTGGGAGAAACGACAACTCTGTTGGAAGTTTGTCTCTCTGCAAATGCATGGGAGAAACTACTTTCTTACCTAAAGTAAGTTGTACTCCTGACGGAGAACAGTACAAAGTTGCATACAATCTTTTTAACAAATCCAATCCTAGCAAGTTTTCACCACAACCTGTTGTCAGAATGAGGGGTGCTTCGAATTCACAAGGACCAACAGAAATGGACAAAGGGTCAGAAATCGGATTCCTAACTGGGGCGCCAGAAAAACCTACAGAAACGTTCATTTCGCCAGACAAAGGTGCGCCAGGGAGTTTGGAGTGCATAATAGAACTCTTTGTAGCACCAGTATCCAACAGAAAAGGTTCTGACACACCTGAAGTAATCACCTCAACGTATGGTCCACTCTGATCTACTGGAACTGAAACCACTCCCTCTCTTTGTCTATGGCTGTCTTAGCAATCATTATTCTCCAAATACTCATCTTCTGTATAGTAATCATCAACGTAGTATTGAGCTGTTCTGTCAGATACGTTATTTTGCTGATCAAACCTGTTCATAGAGTTTTGCGGTGGAAGAGGACGTGCGTTCTGAGGGGCGTTTCCACGCTCTCTACCTCTAGGTGCTTGCTGACTGCCACGACCTCTAACACCAGAAACTCCATTTGCACGTTGTAATAGAATAGGACAATTATACTTGAAATGACCCTCTTGTCTGCAATATGAACACTGGTTGGGGCCTACAGGTACACGTGGTTGAGTATACTCGACTCTTTGCGAGTTTCTCTGATATTGTTGAGGCTGCTGAAAATTGTTTTGGTAGTGATTCTGACCAATATTGTTTTGATTACCACCACCACGTGGCGGATAGGCTTGCTGTAGCAAAACCTTCGTTTTTAGTTCTTTAGTTTTCTTTTCTACTCTATCTTTCTCATCTTTGTCTCTATTTTCGTAATATTGTGCAGTAGCCAATATCTGTGCCGAAGACGAGACTGCCCAAGAACTTTCCGAATCCTTTAACTTTTTGCACAATTCAGGAAGCAAATTGTGCACGAATTTATCGACAAACAATCTCTGACCACCTTCTGTGGTCATATCTTGACCGCTGTGGTCGACAAATGTTTCTTCAAATCTGGTGAAGAAATCTGAAACAGTTTCTTCTTTCTTATGCTTGCATGCAGATAACTTATCCCAATTTACACGTATTGCAGGCATTATCGTTTTCATATAATCAATTATTTTACCAGGTAGTTCTGCTATCAAAGGTTCAGGCTTAGCGCCACCTACTTGTAGGGCATCTGTCGCAGTAATGTTAGCCCATGAGTCACCTAATTCCTGATCATGATCTATGTGACGAATTTTACCCCATAAAGGCTGTGGAACAACATTCCCAAATAGCATATCGATATCGGCCAAATTCATTATACATGACCCAGCAGTTTGCGACAACTCTTTGTAATACCCTGCAGGATTTTTACGCGGATCAGGTAATGTTTGTTTAAGGGCTAAAACTTCAGCTCGCTTCCATGGGACATGTACCCATACACGCTGAAAGTGTGGCAGGATAGGTGGGACAGCAGTCGTGTCACCCTCTCTCCATTGTGGGGGAACTTCTCTCATAGGGTATTGTCGCGCCTTTTTCCTACTAGATGTACTAGATTCAGATGGTGACCCAGAACTGCTTCCCTTACTCCGATATGATAACAACATTTCAACTGCTTTTTCCACATCTGGACCTACAATCATACCCTCTCCGAACTTAAACCGTACACGACACATCTCTTGCGGGATGTATTCCAGATCATTGTCTTCTAAATCCTCGCAAAGAAAAACACACATCTGTTCGAAAACATATCTCTGTGTCGCTGCTTCCCATTGATGAAAAACTTCCATGACAGACTGTACATCATATTTTACAGTGTCCAAGACCCATTTCCGTGCTAAACTATTCAGTGAATCTCTCTCTTGATAATCAGGCAGTCGACTTCGCAACTGTCTTCTTCCCATGTTAGGGGTCGTAGTAGGCGACCCGAAAAGAGGTAAAAGAAGGTTAGTAACAGTGCTGGCCATTTTCTGCCGAATGGAAGGTGAAACTGAAGGAAGAATGGATGGAAAAACGTGGTGAGATAAAGCAGGGGCAGAGATAGCAGAAGAGGTATCAGGGGAAATAGAAGGAGCACTAGGCAAAATCGTAGAGGGAGCATTAGGAGACGTAAAAGGTACATTAGACGGAATCGTAGAAAACACAGGTGAAGCAAGTGTGGTTGGTGGGCCTGGAGGAGGCTGCACCATAGGGACAGGAGTCAGCTGGAGAACAGCTGGAGAGTGCTGTGGAAGAACAGGAGGCGTAGTTTGCGCAACTAAAGGTTGCGGGGGTGCCGTGGCATTTTGCGCATAGGGGGGTGGCGAATTTAGTAAATGCGACATTAAGGGGTCTTTTTCACGTTCTTTTGCTGCCTCTTGCTGAAGAGACGGCAAAACTGGATAACATTTATCTATTGCCATTTTACGTTGCCTGTGCAACTGCTCACTCATCTGCTCTTCTTCATTATCTTTAAACTTCATAGCAGCTTGCATTACTGAAATTCCCTCTTCTTTCTTATTTTTCTTAGCTAATTTGATTTCTTTTTGTTTGGCCTCTTTACGCCATAAGCGAAAAGAGTCAAACATTGCCGGCCGGGCTTTCTTTTTAAAGAGTTTAACTTCAAGGTTGTCTAAGATTTCGGAATCAAAACTACCATATTGGGGCCATTTTAAAACACCATCTTTCCTGGTGTATTTAATCCATACTTCGTTGTAGGTGATGGGGCCTACCCCATGTTTCACATATAGCTCGTAAGTTGGAGTTCCAACTGGAGGAACCGGACATGAGTCCTCCAATCGGGAGTCCCTATTATTATAACCAAGACAAAACAAATTTCCAAGTCTAAGACTAGGCATCTTCGCTCTCTAGTCTAGTTCCAAACTTCAAAGGATTATCGATTACGATATTTCTCGTGAATACACGAGTCCTTCGGTTTTGGTGCTTGCAAGTACCAACACAAAACTTTTTATCCCAAGGATACCAAAACTAAGGTCAACTAAGGACTGGGAGACGCTCCACTTATACTTAACTGAAATATCGATGACGTCACCAGAAGACTCGTCTTAGTGTTTCGCTCTACCAAACTTCAAGGGTCCAAATCAGGGCGATAGCCAGGGCAGCAGTCCTTGTAGCCGTCGGGAAGCGGGGAACCTCGCAGCAAAGACCTTCGGACCACGTCGACATGCAGGGGTCGATGAGGTGGTTGGCCGTCCTCCGGAATTTTCACACGAAGCTCCTCACGATCCTCTGGCTGACTGGTACCACTGGAATCGCCCCAAACGTTGGACGCCAGCTGAGGTACTGGGTTTTTCAGAACCGGCACAGACACCGGTAACCCAGCGGTGTCAGGGTACACCCAGAGACCTCGGGTTCTTCCTGATCCAGACCACAGAAACTCAGAGTCTTCTAGGTGAAGTCAAAGATTAGTTTATTGGCTGCAACCAAGGTAACAAGTGTCCTAAAAGTACAACACGGGGAAGTATATTCTCAGGAGACTGCTCGAATTTACAAAGTCAGGCTTCTCTCTTTATTCAGAATATTCAGCTTCAGGCAAACATTCTTCGAATTCGTAGTTTGTCATTTACAGTTATTGGTTTACAAAAGAAAAGCAGAGTCAAGATGACATGTACATATTTCACGTCGTGCTGCCCATAACAAATCACCCGGCAAGGCCCAACATTTCATCAGATATCAGCGGACCCCCAATAAAACAGGCATCTCCCCAACATAAAGTAAGTGAAGCAAAAGAGTAGAGACAGATGTGAGCAAGATACAGCAGGTGTGCGCACTGAAATGGTTTTATGGCTTGTTGAGCCTAGATGCTATCTTGCTCGGCTACTGGGAGGGGAGCTGACCTAACGAGTTCGGCCTGGGGCAATGGTTCCAACTTGCACAGGTCATGGAAAAGTCGATTAAGGAGTATGTGTCCTTGTGGAATTGAATTCAACTGGATTAAGGCCTATGTAAAGGGCAACACATAAATGGAAGCCAAGGGTTCAGAACGCAAATGACGATTTCGAGGTGAAATCGTCACTCGAATATGCTGAAAATATATGTACATGATGTACTCGTCATTCTCGGTCTTTTGATACCAAATTCGTCCATTTACGATGAAGTTTTATTCTTGAGTGCAGACACATTACACAAGTCCAGAATTTTCAGTACTACAGTGTTTCGACAGAAGTTGGCGCAGTTGCCTAAAGGTAAGGAAGGGTGGTGGTCTGTGTGGTGACAAGGGGAGAGTCTCCCCGTTAAACGTACTCGTTCGATTGGTGTTGGGGATGGGGATGTTGGTGAGCAAGTTGCTCTTACGAAGCTGTCTGAGCGGCATGCTGCTGTGAATGCTAAGTCACGAGGGGATGATACCGCCGCTTCAGCGGGGCGGACAGGGGATGATGCTCATACAATGACTTGAAGTGAAGGGGACCAGTCTGTTCACAAAAAGTTGCCTTACTCTGGCATTGGTATGCCGTTAGGTTCCCACTTATCGGAGAAAACTAAGTCTAGGTTTTGGAGTAACGAGTTTGTTGATGTTTTTAAGTTGCTCCATCGGGATATTCAGGCAAAGGAGGGGTCTAAGGAGGAGGAGTTGGAGTTGGCTCGGCGGCCACGGGTCCCCAAGTCCATTGAGAACTGGGCGTCTGCCTTTTTGATATATGCTAGTGTTTACTGCCAGCGTCATCCGGATAAGGCTGTGGCCATGTTGAAATATGTAGCCGTCATCAGGAAAGCTTACAGCTATTTTGGCGTTTTGCCTGGCTGTCGTATGATGAGGAATTCCGTGCTAGGATGAGTTTGTTTCCTGAGCGGTCCTGGGGGGAGGTCGATACTGAACTATGGTTACAGTGGATGTCTTCGGCCCATCCGCCCGCAACAACTCACACAGCAAGCGGGTTACCGGTGACATATCGGTCCTTTCAATCTCGCCCTGCTCAGTCTGGGGTGGGGGCCATGGGCAGGGGACAGACAGCTTTCTCGGGGACTTGTTGGCATTACAACAGAGGCTTGTGTACTAGACCGTTGTGTAGATATAAGCATGAATGTGCGCAGTGTGGTTGTAGGCACGCCCTCACCCAATGTTTCCCAGGACACCGTGGCGGAGATACAGGAAGGGGTCCTTGGGGCAGAGACCAGTCTTCTCATTTTGGCGTGAAGGGCTCCTACTTCTATTAATGTGGAGTTGTTGGATCGCTGGTTGCAGGATTACCCGGATGTTGACGCGGTGAAACGTTTGTCCTGGGGTTTCAAGGTGGGTTTTCGGATTGGGTACCATGGCCCCCGGAGCGGGAGGTGGTCGGATAATTTGAAATCTGCTAAAGAAGTCCCCCATGTTGTCCAGACGAAGTTAAATGCTGAAGTGGCTGCGGGCAGAGTGGCTGGCCCCTTTTCGCACTGTCCTTTGCCTGACTTGATTGTGTCCCCTTTGGGGGTTGTCCCCAAGAAAGCGGTTGGTGAATTCCGGCTTATTCATCATTTGTCTTGGCCTGAGGGTTCTTCCATAAATGACTTCATTGCTCCAGAAGATTCTAGTGTTTCTTACGCTTCTGTGGACGATGCCCTGGGGTTGGTGAGAACTGCGGGCTGGGGTGCATTGCTTGCCGAATGCGACATACAGTCGGCTTTTCGCCTTTTACCAATCCATCCAACTGATTTTGGCCTGTTGGGGATGCACTTCCAAGGGAAGTACTACATGGATAAGGTTTTGCCTATGGGGTGTGCGGTGTTCTGCGCATGGTTTGAGTCATTTAGTACCTTCTTGCAGTGGCGCTTTTCCTTCATCAGTGGCCATGGGCTGGTCTGCCATTACCTGGACGATTTCCTGTTCATTGGGGCGCGGGATTCCGGTCAGTGTCAGCTGGTGTTGCAGACTTTTCAGGCAATGGCTGGGGAGTTGGGCGTGCCGTTGGCTTCTGACAAGATGGAAGGTCCCAGCACCACTTTGACTTTTCTGGGAATCGAGATCAATACCTTGGCAATGGTGTGGAGATTGCCCGCTGCAAAAGTGCAAGAAATTTCTGCCTTTTTGTCTTCGGTGGTGGAGGAGCGAACGTTGGAGCTCCGGAAAGTGCAGAAACTATTGGGGTACTTGACTTTTGCGTGCCGTGTGGTTCGAGCGGGCAGGTCATTTTGTAGGAGGTTGGGCATGTCCTTGTCTGGGGCCTATCTTCCTCACCATAGGGTGCGCATTACAGCGGCCATCAGGGCGGATCTGAGTCTCTGGTTGTCTTTCCTGCTGGACTTCAATGGCGTGTCCTTATTTTTTACAGACGAGGACATGGTTTGGCAAGTACAAATCTACACGGATGCTTCTGGTGCCCATGGATTTGGTATCTTCTGGGAAGGGCGATGGTGCGCTGCGAGCTGGCCGGCTCATTGGCGAAGTCAGGGCCGCAGTATCGCCTTCTTGGAATCGTTTCCCCTGCTAGTGGCACTTTGCATCTGGGGTACTGAATTCAAGGACAGGTCTGTTTTATTCCACCTGGATAATCTGGCTGTGGTTCAGCTGATTAATAGACATAAGGCGAGGGATCTGCGTGTTCTTAAGTTGCTGCGTGTTTTCATGTTGCAGTGTTTGCAGTTGAATATTGTTTTCAAAGCACGGCATATCCCAGGGGCCACTAATTGTATAGCGGACGCTTTATTTCGATTTCAGTGGTCGGAATTCCGCAGATTGGCTCCTGGGGCAGATCCCAAGCAGACACCGACAGTACGTATGGGCCTGGGGGGAGTGAGAATCGCTCAGTTGGTAGAGCATTCAATAGCTGCTTCTACTCGTCGGAGTTACTTACAAGCATGGCGAGAGTTTTTGGAATTTGGTGAGGGTTTTGCTGTGCCGAATGGGGGGCTGTCTGAGGAACAGTTTCTGTTACGTTTCGTGTTGCATCTTGTTGACAAAGGTCTGTCCCACACGACCATCTCCGGCAAATTGGCGGGGGTTTCTTTATAATGATGGGTGACTTTAATCATAAATTAAATCCAAAGAAGGTAGATCCTTGGTATATGGAAATTCTGGAGGCTTATGACATAAGATTGGCTACGTTCCCAGACTGTGTTTCCTTAAGTCACGATACAATCTTGGGAAACTACATGTGGACAAAAGGACTATTTTGCCTGAATGGCAGATTATAAACAGATTACCCAGCTAAGAAAACATTTTAAATAGGCACACAAAGTTGCCCAATACACTACGTGTTTACGTTTGCCTGTAACTTTGCCTTAATAAAGGGGTTTCGGGCCTGTCAAAAGGATGGTAGTGATCATAACCCCCTGCAGTTTGAGGTCTCAGGTGGAAATCCGAGCACACGAGATAAAGTAATTTTACAACAAGTGGAGTAGCCCAGGCGGGTGACAACTAGACCAAGGGATGAATATATAGCAAAGCTGGCAAAACTTCAATAGAAGCTAGATTTGGGAAGTGTCAGAGGGCAGAACCTGGGGGCATATTATCAAGGACGGAGCTAAAAGTATAGCCGGTTTAGCGGCAGAAAACTGCAGCTAAAGCGGCGATAACGAGCTTGATAATATGCCCTAAAGAATTCCAATAGAAGCCCATGTTCACATCAGGACATGGACTTCTATTGGAATTCTCAAGGGCCTATTATCAAGCCCATTATCGCCGCTTTGGCGGCAGTTTTCTGTCGCTAAACCGGCGATACTTTTTAACGCCGTTCTTGATAATATGCCCCCTGGAATGGTATAAGGAAAAAATAGAACAGGTTGTGCAATTCCTTCGAGTTGAATTAAAAAATGAGAAAATAAGTGCAAGATGGCGGATTGGTAACGCCAATGAGAGGTCGCTCCTGATTGAGCTCCGTACTCCGTGATGAATTGGCGTTTCTTTCGCCAAATCAAGTATACTATCTAAGCACTGTGAAAGTAAAGAGAAAGTGTTTGAGTTACCTGGGATTGATGGATTGATGGTTGTGCTCGCAGCAGCCTCGTGGAGATGTGGAGGTAGGAGGCAGAACGGGCTGACCAGGCTACTGCAGGCTGAGCGCACCTCCGCTCTGGAGTCGAGGAGACAGAACGGGCTGACCAGGGCTATTGCAGGCTGAGCGCACCGCCGCTCGTGAAACGAGGAGACAGAACCTCATAAACGGTGCTCACGAATAGATCTGGCGTGGGCTTCGGATGAAATTATTGATACAGGACATATGGAGATTTTTCCAAGGATCTCATCCGATCATAGCCCCATACTTCTTATATTTAATATCACTCAAAGGTTGCCTGAATGTAGACTTTTTACATTCCCTAGATATTTGCTAATAGACGCAGTATTTGTAGCTAAGTTAAAGGAACATATTAAGGAATTCATTGAAATTAATATCAATACTGCTAATCGTCTAACAGTTTGGGACGCTTGCAAAGCTTTTATTAGGGGAGTTGCGCAGCAATATGTATTTAAACAAAACTTTATACGTAAGAAAGAGACTAAGGTTATCTTAGCTAATATTTTATCACTTGAGAAACAACTAGAAGACAGACTTAGAGCTGATGAGATGGACACGCAAAGTATAACTCAATTAGAAACTAAACTTGTAATTCAACGCTCAACTCTTAAAAGCTCTTTCAGGGAGAAGAACACTCAGAAAATTATCAAATATAAATTATCTCAATATGAATGTGGAGATAGAGTCGGGAAGCTTTTGGCCTATAAAGTTGCAGATGATCGGGCAACAACCCTAATAAAAGCTATTAAGGATCCCCAAAATGTTTTATATACTCAACCAGCACAAATTCTGGGACAATTTGCTTCATATTACGAAAATCTATATACCCCTGAGAGTAGAGGCACTGATGCCCAGCTACAATCTTATATTAGGAAGAACTTACCTGAATCAGTATACTTGGAACAAACATGTATTGACCAATTAGAACAAGAGGTCACATTAACAGAGCTTCGTCTTGCTGTCACCTCTCTTCCATCTAATAAGGCGGCTGGTGAGGATACACTACCCATTGAGGTATACAAAATTTGTGCAGATGAAATTTTACCACTGTTCTGTTTGGTCATTAATGCAATTGGTGCCACTGGGAACGCACCAGATTCTTGGAAGACAGCTAAAATTATGTTTTTCTTAAAAAAAAATAAACCTCCTGTGGAGTGTGGGTCTTACAGACCTATATCTCTGATAAACACCGATGCTAAAGTTTATTCTAAACTTCTAGCTATGCGACTAGCCCCTTTTATGCCCCAGATGGTAAATGACCAGCAGCACGGTTTTGTTATTGGAAGGGACACCACCTTGCATGTTAACATGGCTATCACTGCTTTCGACGTGGCTACGACTAGTCTCACCCCACTCGGTATGATACTTTTAGACGCAGAGAAGGCGTTCGACCGAGTGGGGTGGGACTATTTGTGGGAAGTTCTAAGACAGTTTGGCTTTAGAGGGCGTTTTTTAAGAAGCATTCAGGCACTATATAAGGATCCTAACGCTAAAATCAGTTATGCTGGGGTACTCTCCTCTATTTTCCCAATTCGGCGGGGGACGCGGCAGGGATGTCCGCTATCACCCCTGCTTTTTGCTCTCTCCATGGAGCCATTCATAAACGCTCTGGAAGCTCAAATCAAGATCGTCCCTATTTTGCATGAAGGTAAAACTTTAAAAATCACCGCATATGCAGATGATTTAGCCATCTATACTACCAATGTAACGGATGCACTAATAGGGATAACGATAGAAGCTAATAACTTCGGGATCATTTCAGGTTACAAATTAAATATAAATAAAACACAGGTTATCATGAATTATCAGGCCAATTTACCTGTGCAAGGATTATGTCAATCTGCAGTATATCTAGGGGTAAGGATATCATCTAAAACTGATCATATAAATTCACTAAATTACGATCCTTTACTAAAAGAAGTTACCAATCTTTTGAAAAAATGGCACAAGATCCCATTAAATCTCATAGGCCGTATGAATCTGATTAAGATGAACATTTTGCCGAAGTTCTTATATTTATTTCGCTCCATACCTTGCCGCGTTAATAACTTATTTTTAAAAAAATTAGATGGCATTTTAAGTAGTTTCGTTTGGGGCTATAAGAAGGCTAGAAGGTCTATGACAATATTAAAACTCTCATCTGAAAAGGGAGGTTTAAACTTCCCAGATTTCAGAGCTTATTTTCTTGCCTCCTTTTTAGGCCGGCTGCGTAGCCTTTTTGCCCCTAACAATCAATATTTTTTTCACCAATTTATGCTTGGTGACCATTCAAAACAGTTCCTGGCAAAAGTACAAGACCCAAACTACTTTAAACGCGTTAAATTCAAGACTGCGAGGGACGCCGTATTCATATGGAAACAGATGTTGACCAAGTGTAACACCTCTTTTTTTCACAATGAGCTGCCAATATGGGACAATCCTGGACTTCCAGATATTTTTAGAGATAAAACTGGTCGAGAATGGGCTAACTACGGTTTTCAGACTTTAGGAGATGTGTATAGTACTGATGGTCTCTTACAATTTGAAACATTGAAACTTCTGTATAAACTGCCTGAAAAAATGAGATACAAATACATTCAAATTCGGGACTACCTAGTACGGAAAATGAATTTGATAGAAATTACAAGGTCAGATATTTGGGCTTGTTTCTATTCTGTGCATAGAAAGCCATTAATTAGTTTGGGATACAAGTGTCTCAGTCAGAATAGCTTTGACGAAGCTCCTAGACTGGCATCAAAATGGACTCTTAGCCTAGGATATAATGTGACAACTCAGAATGTCTCTGCTGCCTTGGTCAATATCACTAAAGCCGTCCAGTCTTCTAGCTTGAAACTCCAAGCCTATAGAACGGTCAGCCAACTTTACTACACTCCACTAAAAATCTCTAAATGGGCACAAAGTAACTTTAATACCGATCGTACTAAATGTCCTAAATGTGGTCTGGTGGCAGCAGACCTCATACATATGATATATTCATGCCCAACACTAACTAAATATTGGGTGGACATAGAAAATATTTTAACGCAAAATCAACTAATTAACTTCTCACTCAACGAGCCGCGGTACTATTGTCGATATACCCGGTTAGCCCTATCCATAAAGAACTGCTAAATATCACACTGGCTTGTGCCAGACTCGTGATCACTAGGGCCTGGATTTCTCAGAATCCTCCTCATATAACCGAATGGTGGACATTGGTTTGGGAAATTTACACTATGGAAGATGCTATTGCTAGGAATAGAGGTATTAAAGCAAAAAGAAAGTTTGTCAAGATATGGGGGAATTTTTTGCAAGGCCTGCAATGATTTGGATCATGGATGTTCTTTTTGTTTAGGGCTTATTAAATATTAATGATGTGTTCTGACTAGGATCTATTTTCTCTTAACATTTGTTTGTGTTTCGTACAATAGGAACCTACACCGAATTGAATTAGATTCACCTTATTTTTCTGATTATGTATTTGGATATGTTAATTTCTATGACTTGCTTGTCAAATAAAATTCTTTAAAAAAAAAAAAAAAGAAAATAAGTGCAACAAAACAACATAAAATTCCAGTAAGACAACCAAAATAGTTTTCCGTAGAATGTTTAAAGAAGAAGAGGGAGATAAGGAGAGAAGCACGTAGTCTTATAGTTAATTACGACCGGAGAAGATTGATAAAACTCCAGAAATCGAGAAGAGAATATAAAATGTTAATTAGTAGCTCAAAAAGAGTATATAAAGAAAAATGTTGGGAAAACCTGTTGGAATTTATTGAAACAAAGAATATATGCCAGTTTTGGAAGCTGATACAGGCAGCTGCAGATCATCCTGTGGGGGCTTTGAAATCCCTGAAAAAATATAAACTAATTAACTTGCTGGACATTAGGGAAAGTCTTTGCAAAAATAATACTGGGTAGACTCAAGGACTGGGTGGAGCGGTTCTGGGTTGTGCCAGTAGAACAGGGAGGCTTCAAGGAAGGCCACTCCACTGTCGATCATTGCTTCGTCCTATGGGCAGTGGCGCAAAAGACAATAGAGCAAAAAGGTAAGCTATACTGTTGCTTTGTTGACTTCCGGGCCGCGTTTCATTCTATGGACGTAAATGCCTTTGGGAGTCTTTGGAAAATTATAATATACCGGAAGGCCTGCTGGCCATGGTAAAAGAGTTACATAGAGGGAATTGGGCACAAGTCATTAGGTATACAGGGGGGTTCCTGACGCCGAAAATAGCAATTGAGAATGGCCTTATACAGGGCTGCATTTTGGCCCCCTTGTTTTTTGCCATATTCCTAGCAGACTTACCCGCAACCCTAGAGGTTGATAGAAGTGCCAGTCCGAGAATAGATGGTAATAAATTGTCATGCTTATTATACGCAGACGACTTGGTAATTCTCGACCAGACTGAGCTTGGCCTTCAAAGGAAGCTAAACGCTTTTAGAGAGTATTGTGAGGTAAAGTTCTTAACTGTAAATATGGAATGAACAAAAATGTTATGTTTTGGGGAAAAAGACACCAGATTTTGTTGGTTTTTAGGTCCTGTGAAACTAGAAATTGTGAGTGAGTATAGATATCTTGGGATCTGGTTTGATAGTGCATTAAAGTGGCATACACACTTAGAAGCTCAGAAAGTAAAAGCCCTTACATCGGTTTATGGCTTGAAAAAATTCAATTGAGATTACGGAGACATGTCCCACTGACCGTTGTTAAAGGCATATAGCACAATGATACTCCCGCAAGTACTGTACGGAGCTGAAGTCCATGAAGTCTGTGATTGGGACTTCAAGGAAGGGAAGTGTTTAAAAACCTTACTGTCACTACCAGGCTCAGCAATGATCTAGGCCATTAGAATTGAGCTAGGAACAACATCCTGGAGCATTGAAACTCAAGCGGCTCTAGTGAGGTTCTGGAAACGCCGGGACCCTGGTACAGCACAGAAGGTATCACAAGGGTGTAGAAAGGAGATTCAGTCTATTAGCTTAAAATGGGCTAGGGAGACTAGGAAGAACCTGCTTATGGCTGGTGATAACCTAAAGGTGAGAATTTGTCAACAATCCCAGCATGCAGAATTTACTAAGAGTGCACTCAGATCCCAAGGACAGGAATTGTCCAGACGGGTAGACATGGAGTATCTGAGAATGAAAAAATCAGTACAATTTATGGGAGAACCGTGGTTGAATGAATCCTGGCACCCTTACCTGGACACATTACCTAACTATTGGCTTAGATGTGCAATTATAAGATTAAGAATTGGCATTAATCCGTGGTTGGCAAATGAGAAAATAAAAGCAGAAATGATTCAACCTGATGGAACCTGCAAATGATTGTTGGGCACAAAAAGGGATATTTTGCACATATTGGTAGACTGTGTTTCAGTTTTAGCACAGCGCAAATTATTCCTACGCCAAACCTTTTTAAAATATGATACAAAGTCACGGGATGAGGCAGTAGCCTTACTTACAGAGATGCCTAATCTTGAGATTGCAATTGCAATCGGAAATTATACAAAAGCCAATAAAAGTCTCTTCAGAGAGAAATTGAAGGTGTTTTAGCGATTTTAAAAGCTGAACCTCATTCATACGTGTATTTTGATCAATATCAATTTGAAAATATTATGAACTTTTATTAGTTTTAGGGGGTTGTATTGAATTGTATGTATTAATTAATTATGTTATTGTGTCACTATGTGTAGGATATACGTTGTTACCTTTTTGCATATAGGTCAACAATTTTATTTAATTGATGAAGAAACTGCATTGTTTCATTATTTATAACGGGCTTTAACGTTTTTAAAGACTATGGTCTAAATAAACATTGCTTTTGACTTGACTTGAACTAAAACAAGCAGAAAAAAAGAACTTTCCTGCAGCAAGCCGTATTGCTGTCTTCTGCTCTTCTTGTGGCTCCACTGCAGGCAGAGGCTCCAGACTCCCCTGCGGACAATCGTGAAGTTGCTCTCATACTTGACAGCCACTTCAGCATTTGCCTGAGTGCCAATGATTTGCAGTCCCGGGGAGACTGGGAGCCTGTGCTTTGCTGTTCCAACCCAGCAACAGAGCTGAGTTGAAGAGAGCTAAAGTACGCATGATGGTTTGGCCGACCTGAAACAGCCGGCCAGACCGACATGTGCACTGATAACAGTGCATAACACTCCCATGGGTGCCTTTTATCCCCCTAACCCACCCATAAGATTCTCTGCCCTAAAGACTCTGGGAAACAAAATAAACTTGATAATAAACATGGGTTTAGTAGTATATTTAGGGGGGTCAATGCTCCTCTGGCATAGCAGAGGAGCCGCCCATGCATCAAACTTTGTAATTACGATTCCTACATTGCGATTTGTTTTAGGAATCTCAATTGCTTATGCACGTAGGAATGGCAAGAAAAATGCAATTCCTACACATTCCTTAATTGCGACTCACAAATTGCAAATCGCAATTAAGGAATGGTTTCCCATTCATGCCTATGGGCCTCTTGCGAGTACCAAATAGGTACTCGCAAATTGTTCATGCAATTTCAAGGGTGCAAGGATGCCAAAAGGACACCCTGATACACCCCTGAAATTGCCATGTTACCACATGTTGCATGATGCATCCCAAAAATACCGATCGCAAATCTGCCCCTTTTGCAACCGGTACTTTGAATGATGCATGTGGCCCTATAAGCTGTGGGCGGACGCTACAAAGATGCTATGTTCATGCTGGTGAATTGGAGCATGTTTCTTTGTACCTTGCTGGGCCCCGTTGTACTTCGGCATTTTCTTTAAATATTTACAGCGCGAGCTAGCCTTACAGTTGTGTTGCACTTTTGTGTGCATTCTTCTTCGACTCGCAGTACCTATGTCTCACGTTTCTGATAGATCACATACAGCGTCGTTCTCCCATCTTCCGGTCGCGTGCTTAACAGGGAGTGGCGGACTCACCAATGCCCAGGGTTGGTTGACTGTGGGGATTCTATAACCCAGTTGGATTGACTGTGTCCCCTGTCAGCTGTGGCCAACTTGAGTTGGATTCATACAGAGAGTTTGAGGTGCTTCTTTACAAAGGTAATCCTTCATAGAAGGATATCTTTTTCTATTCTTTCTTCTTTACCCAGCGACCACCATATGGAACAGTCTTCAAGCACTTATTTTGAGGATTTTGTGTCCATCTTTGGTTTTATCTACACTTTTGGAGGTTTCCAATTCCATAGTGTAGTCTATCTAAGGAAAATAAATTGATTTGTAATCTGCACTGTAATTATAATTATTATTTTCTAGGATGTCTGCTTGGAACCTACATTAGCTATCTATGGAAAATATGTTGTTATCCCGCATACAATCATCCTGCATACCATCACCCCGCATTTTTCACAACGCAAATGCAATTACTACGCAATACCATTACCCCACAAACTTTCACTCCGCATATGAGTTTACCACGCATGCCTTAACAACGCAAAGGCATGCGCGGTGAAGGCATAAACTGTGTAAAAGTGCTTTACCTTAATATTCTCTCTCTATACATATATATATATATATATGCAAAAAAGAAGGAGAGAACTCTGGGTAGGTCTCAGTTTACGTGGAAAGCAGCTCCTGTTAGAGCACTCTCAACACCAGCGACACTCTAGATCTGCTCACCTCAAATGTCTGTTTTTCTATCAAAGTTTTTAAGCATAGGATTAGACAGAAAAACAGACATTTGAGGTGAGCAGATCTAGAGTGTCGCTGGTGTTGAGAGTGCTCTAACAGGAGCTGCTTTCCACCTAAACTGAGACCTACCCAGAGTTCTCTCCTTCTTTTTTGCATAATTTATGCGTCACTCTATGCCTGAAAGGGTTTTGTTTTGACTTAATACTGGGTGCTCCCTTGTGTCTGGACAAAGCTATACCTCTCTGAAGAGCTCTAATTAGAGCGAAACACTGTGTCAGGGGTTGCTTTTATTCATTTCAGGTTGGCTTGAGTTGGCATTTTACCAATTCAAAGCTGTAATATTGTGCCTGGAGTGATAAATGGCTTTTGTTATTTGACAGCTCGGCAAGGACTGCACTGTACTAGTCCTATGCTTAAAGACTTTGCTGTTTAAATGGCGAAAGACTTTGTCATTTTCTATCTCGGCATGGATAGCACTGTCTAATCCTATGCTTAAAAACTTTGATAGAAAACCAGACATTTGAGGTGAGCAGATCTAGAGTGTCGCTGGTGTTGAGAGTGCTCTAACGGGAGCTGCTTTCCACCTAAACTGAGACCTACCCAGAGTTCTCTCCTTCTTTTTTGCATAATTTATGCGTCACTCTATGCCTAAAAGGGTTTTGTTTTGACTTAATACTGGGTGCTCCCTTGTGTCTGGACAAAGCTATACCTCTCTGAAGAGCTCTAATTAGAGCGAAACACTGTGTCAGGGGTTGCTTTTATTCATTTCAGGTTGGCTTGAGTTGGTATTTTACCAATTCAAAGCTGTAATATTGTGCCTGGAGTGATAAATGGCTTTTGTTATTTGACAGCTCGGCAAGGACTGCACTGTACTAGTCCTATGCTTAAAGACTTTGCTGTTTAAATGGCGAAAGACTTTGTCATTTTCTATCTCGGCATGGATAGCACTGTCTAATCCTATGCTTAAAAACTTTGATAGAAAAGCAGACATTTGAGGTGAGCAGATCTAGAGTGTCGCTGGTGTTGAGAGTGCTCTAACAGGAGCTGCATTCCACCTAAACTGAGACCTACCCAGAGTTCTCTCCTTCTTTTTTGCATAATTTATGCGTCACTCTATGCCTGAAAGGGTTTTGTTTTGACTTAATACTGGGTGCTCCCTTGTGTCTGGACAAAGCTATACCTCTCTGAAGAGCTCTAATTAGAGCGAAACACTGTGTCAGGGGTTGCTTTTATTCATTTCAGGTTGGCTTGAGTTGGTATTTTACCAATTCAAAGCTGTAATATTGTGCCTGGAGTGATAAATGGCTTTTGTTATTTGACAGCTCGGCAAGGACTGCACTGTACTAGTCCTATGCTTAAAGACTTTGCTGTTTAAATGGCGAAAGACTTTCTCATTTTCTATCTCGGCATGGATAGCACTGTCTAATCCTCTGCTTAAAAACTTTGATAGAAAAACAGACATTTGAGGTGAGCAGATCTAGAGTGTCGCTGGTGTTGAGAGTGCTCTAACAGGAGCTGCTTTCCACCTAAACTGAGACCTACCCAGAGTTCTCTCCTTCTTTTTTGCATAATTTATGCGTCACTTTATGCCTGAAAGGGTTTTGTTTTGACTTAATACTGGGTGCTCCCTTGTGTCTGGACAAAGCTATACCTCTCGGAAGAGCTCTAATTAGAGCGAAACACTGTGTCAGGGGTTGCTTTTATTAATTTCAGGTTGGCTTGAGTTGGTATTTTACCTATTCAAAGCTGTAATATTGTGCCTGGAGTGATAAATGGCTTTTGTTATTTGACAGCTCGGCAAGGACTGCACTGTACTAGTCCTATACTTAAAGACTTTGCTGTTTAAATGGCGAAAGACTTTGTCATTTTCTATCTCGGCATGGATAGCACTGTCTAATCCTATGCTTAAAAACTTTGATAGAAAAACAGACATTTGAGGTGAGCAGATCTAGAGTGTCGCTTGTGTTGAGAGTGCTCTAACAGGAGCTGCTTTCCACCTAAACTGAGACCTACCCAGAGTTCTCTCCTTCTTTTTTGCATACTTCATGCGTCACTCTATGCCTGAAAGGGTTTTGATATATATATATATATATATATATATTCACTGAAAAAACCATAGGTTATAGACCATATATAGTTAGGAATTAGCATTTACAAAACCTTGAAAATTCACTGAAAAAACCATAGGTTATAGACCATATATCGTTACGAATTAGCATTTACAAAACCTTATTTTACTCACACAAAACCATTGAAATTCCATATATAGTTAGTTGCACTAACTATATATCGCGCACCCGCAATCCACTGCTGATGATGTCACATATTACATCATTCATGACATGGTCAGTGACATCACTGATGACATCACTGATGACATCTCAAATGACATCACTGATGACATCACTGATGACATCATCCAGTGACTGTGTGTTTCTGTAAAGTTTAAATATGTTTTACATATTGAAGAATGAGTAGATGTATAAGTGTCTGGATGAAGCATTTAGTAGGTGGGTGACTGACTGTATGAGTGAGTGATTAAATGTGTCTCACTGAGTGCATGGGTTAGTGACTAAACTGTCTTAATTTGTGCATTATTATGTCTGTTGTTCTGTAAACTGCTGCATGTGTTGATCAGTAGCTATATGAGTAACTATATGGGTTATTAATTGATTGTCCAAGTATTTGTATGGGAGACTGAGTGTATGTGTGGCTGGCTGGGAGATGTGTGACTCTGTGCAGATCAATGTGTACTTGTATCAATGATTGTATAAGAGAGTAAGTATGTGTTAGTATATGTTTGAAAATGTAAGGTACTCTATGTTTAACTGTATAGATTAGAAAATGGAAGTGTGATTGATTCTTTACAGGACTGACTAGGTGTGTGAGTAACTCCATGGATGAGTGGCAGAGTGTGAGTGTCTGTATAGGTGTATGAGTGCATATGATAGTGTTGTAAAGATGAGTGATTGTATGTATGAATGATTGTATGGGTGAATGAGTGAATGTGTGTGTAGACGTAGGAATCAGTCAGTGCGTATGTAGTAACTAGTATTGGTGTGTCAATGGTTTCAAAAATTATACTCTGTATTTAACACTGGGTGTAACAGAGGTTATATCAAAGTGTGAGGAGATGCATTGTATTGTCACATTAATGATATCATCATTGATGTGACCATTGATGTCAAATGAGATATCATCAGTGATGTCATCAGTGATGTCATTTGAGATGTCATCAGTGATGTCATCAGTGATGTCACTGACCATGTCATGAATGATGTAATATGTGACATCATCAGCAGTGGATTGCGGGTGCGCGATATATAGTTAGTGCAACTAACTATATATGGAATTTCAATGGTTTTGTGTGAGTAAAATAAGGTTTTGTAAATGCTAATTCCTAACGATATATGGTCTATAACCTATGGTTTTTTCAGTGAATTTTCAAGGTTTTGTAAATGCTAATTCCTAACTATATATGGTCTATAACCTATGGTTTTTTCAGTGAATTTCAATGGTTTTTTAATAGCAAATATCATAAGCTGTCGAATGTCAAGTACGTGGTAAGTAAAAACATTTTCATGTTTATGCACACTGATCTGCTTTGAATGCTGCCCCCCACCCCTCATTTCTATTAGGAGTACTCTCTCTTTGCAGATAGTGAAGGGTAGTTAACGCAGGCCTTTGCCCCCGTTGTAATCCGTCATGCCTGCTTCTCTCTCCATTTGATTGATTGTTCTCTTTGGTTCATTCTCTATTTACAAACAAGCACAGAGTCGCAATACTCTGTTTAGTCTTTGCAGATAGCGAAAAATCGTGTAAAAAAACAAAAGGAATCGAGCAAAATCAGTAGGCCACTAATGGGATCTCTTTTTGACCTCGCTAAAATAGAAACATTAAGAACAACCTGTTGAAAATAGCAATGTGTATGTACATAAGCGGCGTCCATTTGTGTTCACAGTACCCCTTGTTGATTGTTTGAATCGAGCATTGAATTGTTCGAAGTTGGTTCTCTTAAGGATCTTCTCTGCCTGCAAACGAGGAAGAATAGGAATATTCTCTCTCACTTTGCAGATAGTGAAGGGTAGGTAACGCAAACCTTTAACACGTCGTGCCTATTTCGTTCCTCATTGATTGATTGTTTGCCCAAACATTGACTGTTTGGGAATTGGTTCTTTTTGGAGGTATTCCCTGTTTGCAAATATACGTAGGAAAATCTTTGCAAGTAGTGAAAGGGTAGGTAATGCGGACCTTTCTCCCCCGTTGTAATCTGTCATGCCTATCTACTCCCCACTGATTGATGCACCTGTTTCACCCGGACCATTTACTAGAGATACGTCATCTGGCCCGACCAGAGAGCACCCCTAGTGGAAAGGACATATGCAATAATAACAAAGTGATCACTGTATCTTGTTAACAGAAACTTTAGCATGAAACAACCTGGAAAGAAAAGAATAGGAAAACGAAAATCAGTAGGCCACTGATGAACTTTTTATTAAATAACAAACAAAGAAACGATAACAATACGTAATGATAAAACCTATTATTGTCCTAGAAACAAGAAACGTTAGAAGTAAGCCTGTAATAAGAAACCTGAAAACATCGCCCCTCACTGCCCCAAAACGTGTCTGTCCCACCGCCTGCCACGGCCAAATAACGGCAAACTGGGAAAGATAGAAGTCAGCAGACATCCGCCCCATTCTAGAAACTTCCAAAGGGCAACAGGTTTTCGGCTACGCCCAGCCGGAAGCAACACATATAAGACGGGTCCTGCTGCCACGCCTCGGCCAGGAGATCATCACGTAGGGTGTAGCCGGAGGAGAGGCCGAGGCCAGCGGGACCCGGCCAGGGGGATTGACAACGCTGGAGAGTTGCAGGGGGGGGGAATGTCCGTGTCCTCGACCCTCCCCTCTCTCTCCCAGTCCGGCCGCGGTGGCCCTTGACAGTTGCAGGTAGTCCCGCCACATTCTCTACCGGTCCGGCCACCAACGGCCGGGGCCGATGGGATCCGGCTGCAGCCGATAAACCAAGGAACCCGTTCATGGGGCCAGAGCAAGGGGCGTCCGGCCGACATCCACCGGAAGCCCGGCCCGAAGACGGACGGGACATTTCTTCTTTCTTCAATAATGGCTTTGACAACACTGGGGGGGATGTGTTGCACATGCCTCCGACCCCCCCCCCCTCGTCCTCATCGCCTGGTCCGGCCATAAGAAATCTCAAGCGAGACGCCGTGGGGTGCACTGGGAGGGAGACACGGTGCGAACAGGCCTCTCCCGCCTCCCCAGTGGAGGCTTCCCACCTGCACCCTCAGCGCTCCAGGCGCCCGGAAAAGGGTTCTTCCACTGTGGCGATGCTGCAACGTCTCGCCCGGCAGGGTGGAGCCCGTCCGCTCATTTGAACCCGCGATCGCCAGTAGCTACCGAACTCTCAAAATGGCGGTCGACCTGGCAAGAGCGGGCCCAGCATAAAGAAATGGCCCGGTCACTGGTTGACTCCACCACCGTAGTCCTTCACGACCTTGAAGATTCTAGAGGAGCCGCGGGAGTCTCCGACCCCCGCAGACACCCCCGATGGGGAATGACTGCCATGATCGCCCGTGGAGTGACGAAACTGTATCCGCGGGACGTCGGCGCTCCCATGCTGGCGCCAGCCTCACTTTGAATGACTAGAATCCTGCAGACCTCAGTTCCGGTGAAAGCACACTGTGACCCGGTAGGAAAAATTGTTGCACCCCCTCCCCTTTTTGACTGATAGTTCAAACCACCGATCCTTTCCTTTGCCCTTTTACCAGAACTTTGGACTGCCTCCCCCTCTTTTACATTTTCTAGAGAAAACAAAACATTAACCACTACATTAGCATAGCAGTTGACACCAGAACTGTTTTCAAATTGAAAACCAACAACATCTTCAACAGAATCCTTTTTGTTTCTGCTGTGACCCTGCTACAGCACAGGCATTGTCCCCAGCAGTAATTCTGCAATGCCGGTAAGTATAGCTGTGGTGCCTACTGGACTTACTCACCCCCGCGGCGCCCCACGCCGTTATTTGCTGGGCGGCAACTTACTAGACATCACCTTCGTGACATCCAGATTTCAGCGCTTTCTGCTGCCTTGGAACTATTCGCACAACAGACCGCTACTGACAATCCACCCCCCGGGACGCCCCACGCCGGATACCCAAATCAGTGCGGCACCCAGGCAACATCTTCTGAATTTTCATAATTTGAAAGAACTAGTAACATGTCCTCATCAGGAATTTCCTCATGAAAAGTCTGCAATGATGATTCTTGTAACTCTATGGTCTCCAAACATTCGATAAATTCGCCATCAAGAGATTGATCAAAAAAATCATTCAAGTCATCTCCTCCTTGTGAGAATATTTCATTATTGGTGCTGTCAATTTCAATAAATGTATTGGATAATTCAAAAGAAATTGCCACGGTCTCTTCGTTGTTTAAATGTTTTTACTGTTTTTGTTTTGTTGTATATATTTATAAGTTATTAAAGTTTTATAATCCTACTACTTTGTTGGAGTGCTATATATTTTTAATGTGACACATAAATGTAAAAACTTTGATGTACAAAGAGTCATCCCTGGAATCTTCCGCTTCAGGCTCGGTCCCCTCCCCAATCACAATACAGGATGGTTTTCAGATAGTAGGAACACGTGTGGTGTGACGGATCTCATCGGGTGTGGGCCTTGATCTACTATAACTCCTTTGAAGAGGGGTGATTCTTTACAGCTGGGGCCATAAACTACATCTGCAGGGCTAGCTGATAGCCTGGACAATCGGACACAGAGGAAGAGGAGTGTCAGAGGGTGCGGTAGTGAATAGGGCGAAAGGGAGGTGTCGGGCGGGCACAGAGTGTGATTCTCAGGGAAGAGCAGCGCAGATGGGGGGAGGTTTATTGCCCATGCATAAGACAGAGAGCGGGGGTGACCAGTGCCTGGGGAAGATGCTTGCGAGGGTGGGGAGCCATGCTACGAATCGACAGCGTGCAGAGAGTGGGTCTGGTCAAGGCATCTAAAATGGCTGCCGTGCACGACAAAAGTGTGGCATTTCAAAAAAGGCAAGATGGCGCAAACAATGTTTTTCAACACTTCCTCATTTCCTTCTAATCGAACGTTAACAGACGTTGGTGCATATTACCAAAGTTAAGCGATATTTATCGCTAACGATGCTTACCAACGAATTTTTTACCGCTAAGCATCGTCAGAAATTATCGAAGATAAACCTTGCTATTATCAAGGTTTATCGCAAATGCGATAAAAAACGGCCGCAATGCATGAATATCGCTAAAAAGTCAGCGATATTCATGCATTACCGAGCTAATGCTCTTAGCCATGTTATCCACCTCCCATTGGATAACATGGCTAAGAACTGCTCAGGGCAGGTGTTAGTTTTGGAGATATTCGCGCTTAGCGCGAATATCTCCAAAAGTTGGTAATAGGAGATAGATATCTTGCATGTTGTAATGCAAGTTATTGTGGTATATGGAACTCATACCATAATCTCTCAGGAAAGCAGAAACTGATCCTTTTGGGACCGCCTGAGAAGGCCTAGGGGGTGAGGGGTACTCTACTTTGCCCCCTTTTCACGTTCCGAACTATTTTATTTTACTCTCTTCTGTAATTACACAAAATAGCAGCGATAAGATGCATCAGAGACACACAGTGAGAGAAAGGAGGCCGGAGATGAAGAAGAGATGTCAAATACACATTGGAGATAATATAGTGGGAGAAGGGAAGTAAATATGAGTAAACTTACCATGTAACATAAAAATGTTGCACTCTATACTATAAGTCTCATTTTATACTACAATCACTTCGCTACAACCTCATAAATTAAAAATAAAAATGAATAATGTCTCAAACAATTTTTGATTTCTAAATATAAATTTATTCTTCTGAATTTTCTAAATTTGAAAGAACTAGTAACATGTCCTCATCAGGAATTTCCTCTTCAATCATCTCATCTGGAATCTCCTCATTAAAAGTCTGCAATGATGATTCTTGTAACTCTATGGTCTCCAAACATTCGATAAATTCGCCCTCAACAGATTGATCAAAAAAATCATTCAAGTCATCTCCTCCTTGTGACAATATTTCATTATTGGTGCTGTCAATTTCAATCAATGTAGTGGATAATTCAAAAGAAATTGCCACGGTCTCTTCATTGTGAGCCATTTTATTTTGAAATTGCTTGCTGTAAATTGCAGAAAAAAATAATCACTTTCATTTATCGTTTTTAGTAATACATAATATAAAACTAACTTTATCAAGTATTTAGTATAACAGAAGGACTGCAAATAAATAACAGAAAACATTTTTCAAATTATCTTCAAGTGTACAACATAGTTCCCCTTACAAATTAACAACTCACCTTTTTAAAAGTAGGAGAAGTGTTAGTACTGTGTAAATCAAACACCAGAAATTGACCACCAAAAATTCCTCACAAATGTACCTCAGACAGTAGTATCACAAAATGGCTGTGGTTTCCTCTCATTTGAGATATATACATAACCAATTAACTTTCATCACACACAAATACAAAACCAAAGTAACATTTTAATTGGTTCTAAATTTCAACACTTTCAAATGTGTTTTCCCCATGCAATTTTCCATAGGACATTTACATACGTCTACAGCCTGAATGGCTGAACGGAATTACACCAAACTTGGCAAAATGGTACATCAAACCTAAGAGGTCAGGGAGGATCTACTATGCCCCCTTATGGTCATTTGCCCCTTCGCTTTGGCCTCCTCTTGTCTCTCGATCCTACCGAGAGACAAGATGGCGGCCGCTACGGACTGTTTGGAATGTTTACAGACGCCGGAGAACCAATCAGCTTCGCTTCACAAAGCTCCGTACCGCGAAAAGTCCGCGAACCGGAGCGCTGCCCGGTCCGCTGTTACAGATATATATCTTTTTTTGAACGTTAATTTCTCAAAATCCACTGAAGCACATATATTGAGACCTAGCAAAGGCACATCGGGCTACCAGTCCCTACAATTTTGCCAAGTTTTGTGGAAATCCATTCAGCCGTTCGGGCTAAAAGTGAGGCCAACCGCCCTATGGAAAACTCAATGTTAAAAACACGTTTTAGGACCCCCCTTTTTTCTCGGCCCCCCCTTGACGACCCCCCCCCAAATTTCCAGGGGCTGCTCAGAAACAAAATGTTCCATTTTCCAGAAAATTTCAGCCAATTCCGTCCACAAACGCCAAAGTTATTAGACATAGAATTTTCAAAAATCCTAACTATATATACCTACTGGCGACCGCCAGTAGGTAATATATATATATATATATATATATATATATATATATATATGTATATATATATATATATATATATATATATATATATATATATATATATACATATATATATATGTATATATATATCTTTTTTTAATAATATATTTATAATTATGTATTATAATTCATATGTATATATATATATATATATATATATATATATATATATATATATATATATATATATATATATATATGTATATATATATCCCTTAACCCACCTTATACCCTAAAGTACCCCTGCACCCAAAACTTAACCCCCCCTGAAACCTAATATTACCCCAAAATCAAAATGCACCCTGAACCCCAAAAATAACCTAGCACCCCAAAACCTGAACCCTAAAAATGCCCCCTGCACTCCAAAACCCAATCCCACCCTGAACCCTAAAAATGCTTTCTGCACCCCAAAACCTAATCTCGCCCTAAACCCTTAAAGTACCCCAGCACCCCAAAACCCAAACATACACTTAACCCTAAAATTACCCCTGAACCCCATAACATATACCCCTATACCCCAAACTCAAAACCATATACTTACCTTATACTTACATATAAAAAACATATGCTTTTACCATTCATGCATTTACAACAAGCGCACATGGTAAAAGCATATAAAATGGAATGCCATGCGTTGTAATGTGTTGTGGAGTAATGGTATTTGCGTTGTCATGGTATGCGGGGTGATGGTGCAGGGTAAAAGATTCTTTGTAATGGTTGTTTACCTTAAAAAACATCTGTTGTTAAGTGGGGGTAATTTGTTGTGTTTTCTTGAATACACTGCAAGTTCCATACTTGGGGTTCCTGCTGTCGGGTTGTCAGTTGCAATTTCTGGACTAGAATGTGGAGAATGACGCTGTATCCAGGTCTTCATTTTCTACCAATAAACCTCTGGATTTCAACTTTGTATGGAGTTGAAGCCTTATTGTTCTGAGGACACAACATGTTATACCATGACACCATTTAGCCTTACTGTTAAATGAAATCTGTAATTATGTTAATGTAAAAAGATTTACAGAGCACACATCTACTCAACAGAGTGTCCCGGCGCGATACGGTACAGTTGGAGAGATGAGAAGTATAGATCCGCTACTGCACAAAGAGCCATGATAGAAAAAGAAAAACATATAAGACCGATACTGCGTAAAAAAGACAAGGGGCCTATTACCAAGGACATACGATGATTATCGCAAATAGCGCTTAGCGCGATTTACATTATTGCCGTCTATCGCCGGATTCCTGCGCCAGGCTAGTGGCGTATTATCAACGCCTTTCACCGAGGCGATGTGAAATCCAGCAATAGAGGGTGTGAACCTGCATTAACGTGTGAAAAGCAGCAATAATTATCCTGCAATCACAAAATCCTTGATAATAGGCAGGTCTGGAATTAGCCTTGCAATCCACCTCCCATGTCACAGATAGCAGGAGTACAAATCCAGCGTTAAGGGGCAATGCGCAACTTTTGTCGTCGCTTTGCTGCTCTGGGGCATCCTTGTAAATATTGCGATGCTGTGTTAGCGATGTTTTACAAGGATATTATGTGAGGACGCCTACTTTGCATCTAATTAGCGATGCGAGGCGTTCGTAAAACGACAGCTAACAAGCGCTAATGCATGTTAGCACCGCCTTGATGATTGTGCGATTATGCGATATTAAAATCGCCGCTTTTTCGGTGCTTTGTGCCGAAAAAGCGGCGATATGTGTCTTGATAATATGAACCCAAGTTGTGAGCTTTTCCTTAAACAATGCTCCATCATTAGTCTGTTGCAAATCCAACAGGAGATAACACCAACCCACCAGGCCCAAGTAAGAAAATGAATGCGAAATTTGGCCAGACATACCCTAGGGTTCCTGGCCAGATGGTTAAAGGAGGACTGTAGCACTCTTATGTGGTTGTAGTAGGCAATCCTGGCAGATAGGTAGTTAGATCCTGGATAATGGAGTGCTCTGTGTATTAACAGAGAGGGCTTAAAAAGAATCAGCTTTTCCCTGGGGAGTCAATGCAAATTACGAAGATGCAACGTAACGTGCTCTCGTCTGGGAAGGCGAAGGGCAATCCTTGCCGCTGCATTTAGAACCATCTGGAGTATTCTCAACAGAAATGTTGGCAGGCCGGCATATAATTCATTGGCATATTCCAACCTGGACATAAGCAAAGCCAGTACCACTGTAATCCTAGACGGAAGAGAGAGGAAATGTAGACATTTCTTTACCATACAAAAATTCCCAAGCAGAAACCTACCACTGAAATGATTTGGTTGTGAAAAGCCATTTTATTGTCAAACTTGATCCTCAAGTTCTTTACCGAATCTACATGGGTATTTGGTACAGACAGCCCTACCGGCTAGTGGAAATCCAAATTAAGTACAAAATTGTGTATGAAACTGAGCACTTCAGTCTTTTTAGTGTTGCACTTAAGATGATTATGGGTCATCCACCGACAGACTGCTGAGAGACAGGGTTGAATGGCGTGCTTTTCAAACGGCATCCCTGTACCTAGGGCAAAGAAGATCTGTGTGTCATCCGTGTAAGCAATAATCTTAGCCCTAAGTGATTCCATCAAGTTAGGCAGCGGGGCATATAGATATTAAACATTGTGGGGCTAAGTGCTTAACCCTAGGGAGTTCCAACTGAGACCCTTCAACCATCCGAGGAGTAAGGAGGAAGCCAGACTTCATGACTTCTATCCTCAAGAAAAGACTTCAGCCATTTCCAAGCATTATTCATAATACCAATCTCCTGAAAGTGTGATAGCCGCCTGGAATGTGGAACTGTGTCAAAAGCAGCTGACAGGACTGCCCTACCACCCACATCGATAGTGCATTTAATCAGTTCAGAGACCTTCAACAAGGCAGTCTCAGTACTGTGCCTAGGCATAAAGCCTGATTGGCTGGAATGAAGTAACCTGTTGGCCTCTAAATAGTTGGAAAGCTGACGGTTCACACAAGTTTCCAATATCTTAGAAGGCGCGGGTTGAAGACAAATGGGCCTGTAGTTGCCTGGGACATCAGGATCAGCATTTGGGTTTTATATAAGAGGGACGATTTTAGCCCTCTTCCAGCAAGAAGGCACCGTAGTGGTTATTAAAGATTTAAAACTTTCTCTAGCTTTGATGGCTGATATCATTCAGCCCGGGTGTGATCTTTCTACAAGAGACTCACTTGAAAAGTAATAACCCAAAAATGTATATTTCAAAGCAGTACTCCCAAGCATTATTTGCATCTTCGGGTCTGATGATGAGAAGGGTCGCAATATATTTGAGTAACAGAGCTGACTGCAACATAAAATATGTGATGAGAGATCCCAAAGGTAGATGGCTCTGGGTAAAGGTTTTAGCTTAGGGCGTTTATGCGAATTTGGTAAACTATTCCGGACCCATTAGTGATGGGATTGATTCACTAAAATAACAGCATAACATTGCTATGCACAGTAGAGTTATTCGCTCTAAGAGACTTTAATTGTATCCAGAACCTATCTCTGGATAAATAAAATTGAGAAGAAAAAAAAACTTAAACCAAAAAGCAAGAAAATCTTTAGTACTATAGAATTAGACTTTCAATTAATTGATCCTTGGCAAGATGATCACTCTGGGGTAGCTCAATCCACCTGTTATTCCCAGCACTTTAAAACAGCATCCCATTTGGATTTCTACTTGGTGTTTCGAGCACTAAAAAGGGATGGTTTTGATATCTGGGCAAATACTTTTTCAGAGGTCCAGATGGCAGCCTGACGGGTCTCTGCTTACTAATCAGGAGTGGGTATTAGACATGAAGGAATTCATATAAGAATGTTTTCAGGTGTGCTCTAAAACTGCATCAGGTTTCTCAGTATGGGAGGCTTTTAAAGTAACGGCACAAGGGTATACCATCTCATATAAGGGTAATCAGAACAAACAGCGGGAGGCATGAATAAAGGAATTACAATCGGCAGTGAATGTAGCCACAGAGTCCTGCATTAAAGTAGTGGCTCTTGATATAGCTAAACAAGAGTTAGAAAGGGTTAAGCAAAATCTCATGGACTTTTTTCATGCTATAAGAAATAAATATCTCAAGCACATATCAACAACAATTGCATGAAGAAAATCAACAAATTGGAAAACACCTTGCCTGGGCCACTCAAATTACAGACGACAAACAAGTAATTAGGCAAATAGAGGATATTGAGACCAATCCGCTCGTCTCTCAGGAAGAGGCGATGGTGCAGGTATTTTGCAGCATTACAGTAGAATATATGAGGATAATTATCCATCTGCAGCTTCTAATATTGAGCAATATTATTGTTCGATGCGTCTACCTAGTCTGTCAAGAACCAATTGTGGCTAAGATAACTTCTCTGAGGTAGAAACTCTCTAAAAATGGCAAATGCAAAGGCCTGCGGGAATGATGGTTTCCTGTCAGAGTTTTATATGACTTTTGTAAAGGATTTAGTACCTTTTTTATTGGAGTTCTTTAATTGAATATTGTAAGGAGAAGAGGTTCCCTTGACTTTAAATGAATCCACAATAGTTTGTTTAAAAAAAAGGATAAACGTGCGACAAAAGCCAGATCATATCGGCGAATAAGTCTGTTAAATTCAGATTATAAATTATTGACTAAGGACTGGGCAGCTAGGATTATCCCTGCTGCTCAGCTATTAGTATCCAAGGACCAGAGTGGATTTGTAGCCAATAGATCCATGAATTTGAAAACTATTTTTTTCATTCGGGCATTTGATTTTATTTCTCGTGTAATCAAAACACTGCAGCAATAATTATGCTGGGCACAGAGAAGGCTTTTGATTTAGTGAATTGGGATATTCTGTTGTATGGTCTGCACCAATTTGGATTCCCATTGCTGTTTAGAATTATGATTAGGGAACCTTACCAAGGGGCATAGGCCAGAATAGTGATTAATGCTAGAGTTAGCGGCTCTCTTACAGTAGGAGAGGGACTCTTCAAGGATGCTCCTTTCTTCTATTTTATTTGCTTTTTTTATTGATCCTCTGGCTGTAAAGATTCATAGTACAATGGAAATGCTTCCACTCATAGTGGATATGCCCAAAATAAAGCTATTTGCCGATGATATTATTCTGTATTTCAAACCAGATGAGGTCAATATACAAAGAGTGTTTGACATGATCAAAGCATTTACCAATATTTGGGTGTATAAGATCAATGAGAGCAAGACAGAAATGCTTTTATTTAACACTTCAGTGGAGAATCTGCCTGTTATTTCACAGTAGCAGGCTAGTTCACAGTGACCAATTCAATATTTGGGTATATTTGTGGAGAAAAACAATGATCAGCTTTTCTAATTAAATTATATACTGATGTGTAAAAAGGCACAAGCACTTTTAGAAAGATTGTCGGTTCTTCCATTAACATCGATAGAGAGGGTCTCATTTATCAAGATTTCCATAATACCACTATTTCCTTTTTTATTCAATAATGTACACAGTTAGAGTGAATGGCTCTATTTTTAGGAACTGAACTCTCTGGTGAGAAGCTCTATGTGGAGGAAAAAAAAACGCAGGTTGAAATACTCAATCTTACAACTCGATAAAACTCAAGGAGGGGTAGCGCTTCCAGTTTTCAAATATATTATCAGGCAGCACTGCTAGATATTTTAGAACGACTGGTTGATGGCAAAGAGGTGCTGGAAACTGTTTTATTAAATATAATGATCCAAGAGTCTGCGATAAATCTCCCTGCTTTTATAAAAACATCTAAATAGCCTAGAAAACTCAATATAAGTTAATTCATAAGTTAAACTATAGGATGGAGCTTCTTTTCACAACTCATCTGATGTCAGCTGGTTATGGCTTCCTTAAATTTCATGAGTTTAATTGTTTTAGGGTAAACCTATCTAGGGCAGTGATAGGACTATGGAATACCAAAGGTTTTAGGGAGCTGAGCGATTTTGTAGTGAGGGGTACCTATATGACATTAGAAGAGATCTTATTATGGTTTGAGGGGCAGTGTAGTAGGCTTTTCTGGAGTGTTTGACAGATTATTCATTTTAGACTGCTGAATTTCTATGGTTTGTGTGTGTGAATCTGAATTAAACTATAACGTCCCTGTAATCTTTGTTTTTTACGGTGAATTTCTAATTTTGTTTTCCATTCTGTTTCCTAACCTTAACATCCCTTTAACCTTTGTTTTTTTGTGTGAATTTCACTGTTTGTTTTAAATGTAAATGGTTCTACAATTTGACCCATAAGTTCAATTTACTTATACACATTTTCACAAGTTTATAAATATATTTTATTCACATATTCATTCTTTTATCTAGTTAAAAGCTAAAAATGAATAATACCAGTATTTTTTGTAACGCGTGAACAATTACCTGAGGGTGTCAGGGCACTGGGGGCTGGCGAGAAGGTTTAGCAAGCTGTTACCCAGACTCAAATGGTGCTGGGCTAACCTGCCACAGGTGCCGGGGATCGAACCGTGAGCTTCCATGTTCTGGAGTCAGCCGCCCTTATACAGTCAGTCACACACCCCCTCAGTCATCCATACAGTTACTCATACACCCACATATTCACTAATACACCTTGGTATATATATTTAACACTCAACATTTTTAAAAACACTCACAGTCACTCAGTGATGGCATCAGTGATGTCACTGACCATGTCATGAGTGATGTAATATGTGAGGTCATAAGCAGTGCATTGCGAGAGTGTGAGTTATAGTTAACTCAGGTAACTATAACAGCTGAATTTTTCTGGTTTTGTATGAGTAAAATCTGGCCCTAACTATAGCGTCCCTGTAACCTTAGTTTTTCAGTGAATTTCTAAGGTTTTTTAAATGCTAATTCCTAGCTCTAATGTCCCTGAAACCTTTGTTTTTTTTGTGAATTTCTAACCAGCAGTCACAATTGCAGAGTGGTGTAGAAATGGGGGCTGGGCCTCCGACCAGCTCTGAGCAGGATATACAGGAGGTACCAGGAGGGATTCTTGGCCCCCAAGGTCCCTCTGGAGCCAAGGGGACTTTATCCCCCAACTAGTAGTGCAAAGGGAGTCACATTTGCAGAGTGGTGGAGAATGGGAGCGTGGCCTCTGACAAATTCTCAGCAATTGTGCTGTGTAGGACTTACTGGAAGTAACTGGAGGGGTTGTCAGAGCCACCCCAGTACCTGAAATATTGTTAATTTTCTTTATAAAGATCCTTTTTTTTCAGTTTTGGGGAATCTTCATGACTACGTCGCGATTGCTGTGAATACAATGCGGAATCGCAAATCAAAAGCAGACATTCATCCGCCACCAGCACTTACAAAAATATTAACTACAAAAATCCATTTTAAACATTGTGCTAGACATTTTACTATATACATGCTTCTTTAAAAACATGTTTAAACTCATGTTTTTGTACTAAGTTTCTTTGAAATCCATCTTTAAGACCTATTTTGTTTTGTTTTCGCAGTTATTCAGGGAGTTGCGACAACGCCTTCTCCATAAAGTGTAACACAGATATATGCACACATATTACAGTATTGTACACACTAGGGATTTATAACTGTACACTTCAAACTCATGATTTTCAACTGTATTTCTACAACAACTATCTCTAAAACCTATTTTCCGTTTTCGCGGTGAGGCCGGAGATTGCAATGACGTAGGTAATCGTGATCCCCGTGGATACGTGCAAAACCTGGAATTCAATAGTCAACACCACCACCTAAATAAATTATAACTATACAACTATATAATTAATTCTAACCATCACACTAGATAAATCACTATTTAAATACCTCTAAAACATATCAGAATCTCAATATAATACAAAGCGTATTAATGATTCACTGATATTTTTTTTTATATTTCCTTTTTTTTTCCCTCATTTGCCACATTGGTTTTGTTTCCGTGATGAAGTCAAGTGGTATACGAGCGAGATGCTGTCTCAGCTAATGAATAGCTAGTAGGGCTCAACTTGACCCTCAATATTTAGCCCTCAGCTCCTCCGTCTCGACCAACTATAATTCACCAGACAAAAAAACAATCAAGAAAGGCGTGGATATTTCCACAATGATATCAGGCCCTGGGTTAGGTCTAAGAGGCTTAATCATTGGACCCGGAAAAAAAAAAAAACCCTGGACACTCAGTGCACCCAATTTAATAGTTGCCAGAACGCCTTTTTGTTTGAATTACCAGACCTACCCAGGTCTAATCTGGAGATCGTTAATATTTTTTTTTATATTTCCACCAATATTTGCGGTGTTGTCATGATATGCGTGACGTCCCTACGACGGTACATGAGAACTGCGCTGCTGATCACGTCGTCGTCACAAATATCGTGCACGATTAAAAGAATTAATTTGGGACATATAACTTGTGTCACTAACACTTACATTTCTTAAACATGGGGTCAGAGTACCTCGGCCCTGACCGCTTATATTTGCTTTCACAAAATTGTTTAGCCCTGGGAACCATTCCCGATATATAAAACGGCGGCCGCAACTTCCGGTTCAGGTTTCATCCAGCCAATCACAGTATTCTTGTTGGCGCAAGCATTCGCGATTAACTGCAAAATCACCGTGAAATATCCACTGCCAGAGATGTCACTATAATTTCAGCGTAATATCTCAAAACCTACTCAACAGATTTGCCAAATAATAAAAAGCACAATCTCCGTAACAACATCTCCCTTTCTGCCAAATTTGGTGTAATTCTGTCCAGCGGTGCGGGTTTGAGGTTTGACAACGGTTTCCTATGGGAATTAATTATATATATATGTATTCATCCAAAGCAGTAAAAATAAGAACAGCAAAGACGCACTTGCGGGTCAATCTCTAAAATATTCTTTATTGTGCGGTCCCCCCCTCGCACTGACAGACGCGTTTCGGCGTGGAACGTCTTTTTCAATGTTGGTGAAACAAAGTAGAATTCGGACTTAAATACAACCTCATAGGTGCATGTGATCGAACATTTCAGATGAAATAGTAAACAATAAAGAAGGTGACATGGGCCTGTATATATTGCGGCCATCTTTAGAGGTGCAAAAAGGAATAAATAAACAGTGATTAATAACCAAAGTATTTACCTTCCTCATTACGGGAAACGGGCCATTGAACCCATAATGATCACAACATGGTCTAATATTCACTGACAGTGTATCACATTTAGGAAGCGATGTATGAAGACCATGTGAGTCAACAATATTGGCCCCTAAATACCCGTCACAATTGTGCCCTCAATGGACAATGATCCAGCTTAGTCATACGGTGTGACAGAATTCATATCTCATGTCACTAGTCACTACAGAGTGCTTCATCGCTTTGTAGATTGGAATATCTACAGAAAATAGTAATTCATACAATCATTAAAGCTACACTGTATCTATACAGAAATGTAAAAGTAGTGTGTATCTATAATACAACTATATTCGTGTAATATACAAGATAGTGACTATAGTGAATTAATAATTTCTTGGGAAAAGCAGCAGCAGTTACTTTACATATTCACCATTGGTCCGGGAATAAATAGGAGAGAAATGAAAATAGAGAAAGAAAAAGAAGAGAGAAAGAAGAAATATATTAATTATCCCATCGCCCGGCATTTTGAAGAATTCCACCAAAGCAATTGGGGCTTATTAAGCTTTTTTTGCTTGGATCAGGTACCAATAATCGAGAGGGGAGGAGACAGAGTGAGAGACAATTGCGAGTACTAGAGTCAAAGTATATTATCACGCTCCAAACCATGACCCCGGGAGTGGGTACACTTGGATTAGATTTCTTCTTTCTCTCTTCTTTATTCTTTCTGTTTTTTCATTTCACTCCTATTTATTCCCGGACCAATGGTGAATATATATATATATATATATATATATATATATATATATATATATATATTCACTGAAAAAATCAAAGGCTACAGCGATGTTATGGTTAGGAATCGGTATCTAAAAAAACCTCAAAACTTCACTGAACCAAAGGTTACAGGGATGTTATAGTTAGGAATTAGCACATAAAAAACCTTAGAAATTCACTGAAAAAAACGAAGGTTATTGAGATGTTGTAATTAGGCTCAGGTTCACTCCTACAAAAACAGTGAAACTCAGCAGTAACTTGCGTCCCGCGATGCACTGCTTATGACCTCACATATTACATCACTCATGACATAGTCAGTGACATCACTGATTAACATCCCTTGTAACGTTTTTTTTTCTGTGAATGTCTACTTTTTTTCTATTTATTGCACGTGTGTCCCTGGCTATTCATTCTAAGTATGTTGTTCAGGAGCAGCTCCTTATGGGAGTCAACAGGCTGTCAGAGAGGAGTATAAATTTTACATGCTAGTGATGATTAGAAGGAGGCCTTAATCGGCTTCCTTGGATCTGCTGCTGCTGTTGGTCATACAGTGTAGTGCTTACAGCTGTGCAAGACTACTAGGGCCCGATTCACAGAACTAACTTAAGACAAAATCCTAAACTTACTACCACTTTGGTATTAACAGAAGGCACTTACTCATTTTAGTATTGACAGAGGCACTTACTCATTTTGGTATTCACAGAAGTTAGGAGTCCTAACTTTAGGACTCCTAAATGCCTTCTGTGAATACCGAAAGTCTTAAAGTTAAGATTTTTCTCAGTTTAGGAGTCCTAAAGTTAGGAGTCCTAACTTTACTACTCCTAAACTGAGAAAAATCCTATCTTTAAGACTTTCGGTATTCACAGAAGGCATTTAGGAGTCCTAACATTACTACTCCTAAACTGAGAAAAATCCTAACTTTAAGACTCTCAGTATTCACAGAAGGCATTTAGGAGTCCTAAAGTTAGGAGTCCTAACTTTACTACTACTAAACAGAGAAAAATCCTAATTTTAAGACTTTCGGTATTCACAGAAGGCGACCGAGCCACCATACGAGAGGATACCTTTTGTGGAAAGGTGTGTGACAGCACATGCCCCTTCCTTGAAGTTAACTGGCGTTGCATCATACTGTTTTTAGAGATATTCAAGGGACAGTGAGGGTATGTGACAGTATGCACTTTTTTAAAAAACACATAAAAATGACACATTGATATTTGTGCACGATAAAAACAGCTAAATGGGCAATTGTGCCATGTACAGCCGTTCAATTATCTTAATTTGCCATTACAATATTTCATCTTATCACAGAATTAGTCGTCCAGTGTTATAATGCATTGCATAAAACATCACAGGTATTACATGCAGTAATGGTGTTTACATTTTCAGGATGTGTAAACACTCGGGTATATGCAGAAAAACTGCCCGACCAATGTATCAGGGTGTACGTTAGACTGAGCCAGGGAAAGTTCAGGGGTAGATGTATGGGGAATCCAGGTGATTAAAGTTGCCCCATTTGTTTGGCCGTCTCCTCCCTCACATTCAGCCCCTCATGTACCGCATTAAGAGAGTGTATCCATCTACACTCTTTGTAGTTGAGTGACTTAGATATGGATCCACCCTTTAGACTGGGTATTATTTTCTCCAAAACCCTCCATTTGATGTCTTCTGATATGTGCTTATGAGTATTGAAGTGTTCCACAAATGGTGCACCCACCGTGTTACACCTAATTCTACTCATATGTTGTAAAATCCTGGTTTTCACCTTTTGCTTTGTATGTCCAATGTAAGTCAATGCACATGGGCAAGTGATGGCATAGATAACCTGTGTGCTGTTGCAATTCGTGAACTGTGTCAATTTGCACGTTCTGATGTTGTGGGTAAAACATGAGCCCTCTAGGCAGTAGTCACAAGCCTTGCAATTACCACATTTGTGGTGCCCAGTTAATGGTGGGAGGTTCAGCATATTTCTCAAATCCGGTTGTTTGGGGGGTTCCAAAAACGCTTTCACCACCGTGTCTTTTATGTTCCTGCCCCTTTTGAAGGCAAACAAGGGTTGTTGCGCCATCTGTAGTTCCCCTTCCACCAGGTCCCAGTACTTTTTGATGATCTTTTTGATGTTATTGCTCCTTGTATTGTATGTGGTGACACACAATGCCACTAGGTTCCTTGGATTTTTCTTTGGTCTCCAGTAGCTCGTCTCTCGGTTGGTACCAGGCACGTTTCTTGGCACGTTTCAATAGACCAGAGGGGTATCCACGGTTCTTCAATCTTGTGGTCAGATCGTCAGCTTCCTGAAAGAAGTCTTTTCTCTTAGAGCAGTTCCTCCTTAGTCTTAGGTACTGCCCATAAGGCAAGTTGTCCCTCAGGTTTCTTGGGTGATGAGAGCCGTACATCAGTAATGTGTTCCTCTCCATGGGTTTTCGATATAGGTCACTGTATAATAATCCATTTTCAGCTTGGAAAGTCAGGTCCGGAAAGTCAATTGACTCCCTACTTTGGGCCATTGTGAACTGTATGTCCCTGCTCCTGATATTCAGCCAAACCTGGAACTCATTCAGCTCCTTTTCATCCCCTGACCAAATCATTAAAACATCATCGATATAACGTTTCCATACATCAATCTTATCCAGAAAAGGATTGGCCAGGTCATACAAGTGTTCTTCCTCGTATTTGTCCATGAATATATTTGCCAGACTCGGCGCATATGTTGCGCCCATGGCCACTCCTTTGCATTGATAATAAAATTGCCTTCTGAAGACAACGTAATTCCTCTTCATCGCTATTTCTAGTAGTTTGATCAGAAATTCAGTCGGGATCCAGTGCGGTCTACTTCTTCTGTTGAGTGTGGTTCTAATGACTTCTATTGCACTGTCTTGAGGGATGGAAGTGTATAGAGATGATACATCCAATGTGACCAGTATTTGTTTGTTACCATCAAAGGCCAAGCAGCTGGATAATGTGCATACTGTCTCGCACGTAGGACTTTGTGGTTGGCACCCAGGGTTGCAAGAAATGATCAATAAATTGATTCAAAGGTTCAAGGATTGATCCGCAGCCAGAAACTATGGGTCTGCCCAGCGGGTTCTCCAGTCTCTTGTGTACTTTCGGAAGGGTATATATAGTGGGTATCCTGGGTTCTTGTTGGTTAAGGAAATCGCACTCATGCTGGCTCAGGAACCCCTCCTCGACTCCAGCCTTGGTTGTTACGTCTATAAGTGCTTTGATCTCCATTGTGGGGTCTTTTGGAACCTTGTAGTAACTATCCTGTACCTGTAGCTGCTGTTCAATCTCGCTAATATAGTCCTGTGTATTTTGGACCACTATTGCCCCTCCTTTGTCCGCCGCCTTTATCACTATGGTATCGTTCTTTGCAAGTTCATTGAGTGCCACTTTCTCCTCTTTACTTGTATTGTATTTTATGTATTTTCTTTCTTCCAATAAATGCATGGTGTCTTCCAAGACAATCTTCTCAAAGGCCAATATTCTATCGCTCATCATAAACGATGCAGGCGTGAAAGTGGAAGGTGGCCTAAAACTGATTGCTGCCTGTGTTGGTGTGAAGACATTTTTGGTAAAGAAGTATTTTAATATAATCTTGCGAAAAAACCTTTGCAATTCCAGTCTGATTTGGAAAGAATCCGGTGTGGCTGTTGGTACATAAGATAGTCCTTTGGCCAAAATGCCCATTTCAGCGTCAGTAATGGTGTAGTTGGATAGATTAATAACTGGATCAAAGCGCAACCCAGCCGTTCTCGCTTGTGTTGTATTAGGCATCTCGCCCTCTACTACGACGGGCGTAGCCTCAATAGTGATGCAGTTATCTTGTGCTTGCCTAGTAGCCACGTCCATGGCAGGTGTTTGGCCATCTGTGTTGGGAGGGAGAGTGATCTGTGGTCTGATAGTTAGCATGTCAGTAGTGCCTTCTTCTATATGGACGACTACCATCTGTAGATTTGTTTCCTTGTGGAGATCTCTCCGTGTGTCTCTGGCTGGTAGAATCTGACTCGGGGGGGGTTCCCTGTGTGTGTATTCCCCTCCCCCATTGCCTGGGTCATTCCCAATTCTGTTGCCTCTCCCCGCCTCTGTTCCCCCTGAGGTGGCCGTCCCCTAAAAAATGATGGGGACCTTGGTGATCTGCACTACTTGTAGAGGGTCTATCGGTCTCTGAGTCTGAGCTGCTTCCTACAGATGAGTCTGAGAAGGTATTGAACCTTCGTGGACCCTGTCTGCCCCTATTCGTGTATAATCCCTGGTTATCTTGCTGATAGTAGTCGTCTGCGAGATAGGGGTATGTCAGTTTCTTGTCGTAATTCTTTACGTCCTTGCTGAGTTTGTCTAGCTTCCTACCAAGTGTAATCGTGTTAAACTCAGATAGGGTCTTTTCTGCACGCTCCAATGCCTCCTTGGCATTCATGAGTGCTGAATCCCCCAATATCTTGCTCTTAAGTTCTGCAATCTCTTGCGTCAATTTCTTCACGTATTCAATAGCTGTCTCTACTCCAAGCACCATTCAGTGCCTGGAGCAGTTGTTTGCCACGTAACTAAAGCCCTCTCGAAATGTGGGTACGTCTATAAAGATAGCTGGTTCGTTACGCACCTGGAGCCCTTTTGGTATTATATTTGCTTCCAAGTACTTTGTCAACACATGCCCATGCAGGCGTGATCTAATTAGTTTTTTCTCCAATCTCTCTAGTTTAGCTAGTTTGGCACTTAGACCAGCATCTGATGGTGTTCTCTCGTTCCCCAAGAGAAAACTAGACGCACCCTGATCCTGAATTAATCTGGCTATATACTCATCACTGTAAGACAAGGTTTCCTTGTTGGACATATTCAAATATACATTAAGGTTTTAACAAAATAAAACACTACAATGGATCATTCAGAAAAAAAAAACAATTAATGAGAGTAAAACACCCTCGCAGGTATTCACCTGCACTTTGTAATGTAAATCGCTATGGGGTAACCCAGTATCCCTCAGAACCTGGGCAATACAGTTTGGTATAACAATGGTTCTGTCAGGTATGCAACCTGATTACTTCAAAATGTGAATAAATCATTCCAAATTTTGATTAGTCCTATGGTTATTTAAGACAAAACTCCACTAAGAGCGTGTTCAAAATGCAAATCCAAACCAAAGAAAGTTCAGGGTAACAGTCTGTTTTTAATCTATGAATTGTTTTCATTCATAAACACCCCGATTTTTACATATGAAGATTAATCATTCAAAAATATTCAAAACTTATATATACTTTATACATAACGGCGCTTTTAAATAGAGTGAGTATATCGTGACATATAGTGCACTGGTGACATATAAAAGTGATTTATATACAAGTGAGTGAAGGAGGGGAAGGGGAGGAAAGCAAACAGTCTTTTTGGCCAGTTTCAGTGTTCAATTTTTTTTGGGGGAAAAACCTTTATTGGTACTTCAAACGATTACAAGTATGGGCCTACAACCCCCAGGGCCGGCCGCTAATCAGTTTCCATCACAGCAAGTCAGTTACGATACGAGTCGGCAGTCCGTGAATCGGGGGTACCATAGAGTCGGTTAGAACTTGTTATTGAGCACATCAACTAAATTACAGGATTCAAAAGGCTCCATTTTATAATATAAAAATTAATGAAAGGATCAGGTGCCATACAATAACTCAGAGTCACACAAAGGGCGGGCAAAATAGTAAAACATCCACTGTGAGAACGATCGCAGTTAGAGCAATGGCACTAAAACATATGATTTAGGATAAACAAGCATACAAGCACAGTTCGCACCAGTTAGGCGCCCGCCCATTGATACCGATAACACTGTTGAAGTATAGGCACAGATAAGGAAAGATAGATAATAGGCACAAAAATGGACCTGCTGCTGACCCGAGAAATGAAGAAACAAAGAAAAGGCGAAAAAAAGAAACGAAAGAAAAAAGGCCATAGAAACAAAGAAAGGCAAAAACAAAAAAGTCCCCACCCGCATCCCCCCACCCTGCACCCCTGCAGAAGACTACGGCCCACCCCCCCTAGCAGCGTGCCTGTCGCCCCAAAGAACTGAGACCCGAAAAATAGAGAGAACGAAGACATATAAAGAGTAACTAGTAGAAATGGAGGAGGGCATTGTCATACACGGTCCCGGTCTCTCGCCCCCCCGTCTTAAGAAAAAAATCCCCCACAAAGCAAACGCAATCGCGCAAAACACAATAGAAGAATACCCTGGAGGAAACTATATACCCCGCCCGGTGTCCGTTAACCTAATAAAGCAAATCCCGTTACCGATGGAACCACAATAGTAAACCCAAAACAACTGTCTCAGCCTAAACCCAGTCGATCAAACATGTTGACTCCCTTTGGTGAGTAGAACTCCATCCACAAATTGTCAAAATATACATAGAAGTTGCCAAAATATAGTCTGCTAGATGGAGAAAAGATGGCAAACCCCGAAGTACATGGCCGGTACCGACGATACATCTCCCCAACTCCGAGGCCCGACACTGTTCCCTCCGCCATCTTGATGAACCAGCTGGGAAGGGGGTGCGACACAATCCAACGCAGTTCACAGTCTCGACCAAAACGTAACAGAACGGGAACAGCAGTTAAATGTTCCACTGGTAGTGAAACCAAGGATTCCAACAATACAGTCGATACACAAGCCGTAGCACGTTCGATCAGTACCACTTCTGTAGGGGCAGGCACATCTCCATGCATAGGGTCTGAATGCACCGCCGGGGTGTCTATCGGGAGTAGAGTTGGCCGTCGAGTCCTGTGCGATGTATCAGGGTCCGATCCTGATTGACTAATTCCGTCTGCTGCCGACATCATTTTACAGACCCGGGCCTCCATAGTCACCCGAAGTGCCTCGAGGGCTGCCAGCACAGACCGCAGTGATGGGCCCCAATCAGCCCGCTCCGCCGGTTCTCGCACGACATCAGGCATAGTGATCCCCTTGGAGAGCCCGCTCACCCCGGGGGAAGATGTGGTGGAGCCGGGATGAGCCGTGAGGGACAGATCATCAACATGCGGCCATGCGCGCCAAGCCCCCAACCCAAGGGCGCTGGCGAGGCGAACACCAGGCTTCCGGGTCAGGGACCCCCGCGACACCGCCCCGGGCGTCACACGTCTCCTCACCGTCGATACGAGACCAGGCAGCAGATCGGCAGCAAAGCAGGCCAAAAGATGTTGAAAGTTACACGGACCGGACCTTGCCGCCCTCCCAGTCCGCTGTTGTTCAACTGGGACCCCGGCAGGACCAGCAATCAAGACCCCGGCTTCCAGACTGGGTTAGGCCTCAAGTCAAACCTCGACATTACTCCACTCCACAATGTCGGAAAAGTCTCGGGATTGCTTCATCGGACTGCAGATCAGTTCACAGACACGGACGTGTGGCGGAAAATCAGGATAGACGACAGGATATGCGAGCGAAAGACGGAGGTCAGCGGACCCGGGACACTAAGCGGCCATCTCGTTCGCTGTCGTAGCTCCTCCTCAGTGTTCAATTTTGATTAGTACAGTATGCCACTTCAGTTGGCCTTGGTTCACTGGATATTCTGAGCTGGTCCAATAGTTTTAATATCGTCGACGTTTCGACCCTATGGACGCCTAAGTTGTGGGTCTGGAGCGGGTCTTCTTCAGGACATGGGGAAGAATGTGGTAGTGATATGGCGTCTGTGGGTTGAATGGGTAAGCCATCAGAAAAGGATTTGCGCTTAGAGATAAGTTATTGCTATAAATGGTCTTGCTCAAAAAGTACTTGCCTAACAGTCCTTTTTGAAAGTTTTTCTTAAATTGTATTCAGTTGAAGTTTATGCAGTCCCAGCATTAACAGTTAGCGATAATGTTTATTGGCACACACTTATGACCACTTCCACTACAGATTCCCTTTAGTTACTATCATATTTTCTGAGTGCCCCTCAAGTCTCCATAACCACTTTCTCACAGATGAATGTAATACTTATATAGTGCCACTCGTACCAGTGTAGGGCGTCAGAGCGCCTTGCATTATACACATTAAACAAAGACAATCAATCAAATGTGTGTAAATAAGTGTATAGGAAATCTTACATGAGCTAGAGGACTACTAGGTGAAGGAGTGATATGCAATTCTTACTGGTGGGCAGTGTAGTTTAAGAGTGCTTTGTCAGAAGAATCGCAAACTGAGAATTCAAAATGGAACACCATAGTTGGGGTTCTATTTAAGAATAAGAATCAATGTCTACGCAAATGAACACTTTTTGCAACATAAATCTATTGTTTAATCTATAATTCGCAGTGTGCATGCAGTTTTTTCATAACAGTTAGTAGCTCACTTCTGTATTTTAGGATTTTACCTTGTAAACTTAAAGTAAAACAAGGATGTCTGTCACAAAAGCAGAGGCCAACTAATGTATGTATAGCATATACACTTTGTGATCTGATTGGTTCATGTTGTTTGCAGGAGGCAGGAGACATATTAATTCTCTGCATTACTTTATTACTGAGTCCAAACCTCAACTAGATAAAAGTGTGATCTCCCTATAGAAAAAAAATTAATTATGTTCACAATGCTATTATTGTTTGCAAGTTGCTGGTGTAACTTCAAACATAGCGACCCTTGGGGAAGTGGCGTTCCCAGCCCTGCCAAGTACCACGAATCAAGGGTAAGAGAAATGCATTTTAGTAGCGGTGTCTGCTTTCCCTCACTAAAGTGCATTGGTCACACAATTATAAACCTTTTCTGGGATCATACAGTACTGTGCTTAATGAAAGCAGCCCATGTGTGGCATTTGCTGTGCACTGCTGTAGTGGTTAGTCTATGCAGGCATATTAATAGTTAATATCCTCCTAAGACTCAGTGACCGTCATTGCTGTGCTGACCTGGCAATTTTAAAAAGGAGTTTGATACATTTGTTTCTGCGATGTGTGCAAGGAACTTCCACAAATACAGAAACTGAAGTCACAGTATGAACCACGTGCATACGGTGTCTTAAGCCGTTTTCAAGGCCCAGTTTGTATTCCATCTCATTGGTCCTGCCAAGTAGCGGTGTGCACCAGTGGTATAGTTTTATCTATTTTTTTTTATAGCTAAGCTCCGAGACAAGTGGCACGTTTTAACTTGAGGACCATCAGTGGTGGGTATTTGCAGGTCTGAGTGATAGTACGGTGGCCAGGGCACTGGTGAGTTCGTAGGATGTTGCTTATTGTGTAACCGAGGAAAACCATGTGCCTCCACTTTCCTCTCGTAGTCCACCCTAAACCCAGAATTGAGTGACTGGATTTTTTATTTTAAATAAACACCATATTTTTTCCTGGATGTGAGTATCAGTCGGAGGGGGTGTATTATTAGCGCTTGCTTGGCTTGCTCCAGTGAAAGGTCCAGTGCTGCTAATCTGTCAGACAGACTGTCTCAAGTCAGGAGTGGAAGCGTGTAACTGATCGTCTGGTCGTGATACTCTTGAAGTGCCTACTGCTACAGCGTGTAACCATCGTAAATACCCGGCGTGCATCACCGTGTGCCTGAAGTAATTATTTCTCACTTTCCTTAATGCTGTACCTAAGATTGTCTCCTACTTCTAGAATCAATCGTTTTTATTGTGCAGTATAACAACTCATAACGGATCACTGTCTAAATATCGAGGGACAAAATATAGACTACCCAAAATATAGATTCCAAAATATCGACAGACAAAATATCGAATTCCTATCTACAAACAGGTAAGTACCAAAATATCGACCCCAAAATATTGTTTATATATATATACATTATAAAAATATCGAATTTCTTAAAATTAATTTAAAATTAAAAAAATATTAAAAATAAATAGCTAAAATATACTTAAAAATACAATCATATCTGTTAAAACATATATATATATTAACATAATATTAATTAAAAATACACAATATTATTACCGTAGGATAGCGGAGGTGTAAAAATTACTATTCCTACTCCTGGAAGTGCAACAGTAGGGAAAGCGTTGGATAGTGTAGGGGTAAAAATTACTATTCCCACTCCAGAGAGTGCAACAGTAGGGAAAACATTGGATAGCGTAGGGGTAAAAATTACTATTCCCACTCCAGAGAGTGCAACAGTAGGGAAAGCGTTGGATAGCGTAGGGGTAAAAATTACTATTCCCACTCCAGAGAGTGCAACAGTAGGGAAAGCGTTGGATAGCGCAGGGGTAAAAATTACTATTCCCACTCCAGAGAGTGCAACAGTAGGGAAAACGTTGGATAGCGTAGGGGTAAAAATTACTGTTCCTACTCCACAGAGTGCAACAGTGGGGAAAGCGTTGGATAGCGTAGGGGTAAAAATTACTATTCCCACTCCAGAGAGTGCAACAGTAGGGAAAGCATTAGATAGCGTAGGGGTAAAAATTGCTATTCCCACTCCAGAGAGTGCAACAGTAGGGAAAGCGTTGGATAGCGTAGGGGTACAATTTACTATTCCCACTCCAGAGAGTGCAACAGTAGGGAAAGCGTTGGATAGCGTAGAGGTAAAAATTACTATTCCCACAACAGAGAGTGCAACAGTAGGGAAAGCGTTGGATAGCGTAGGGGTAACAATTACTATTCCCACTCCAGAGAGTGCAACAGTAGGGAAAGCGTTGGATAGCGTAGGGGTAAAATTGACTATTCCCACTCCAGAGAGTGCAACAGTAGGGAAAGCGTTGGATAGCGTAGGGATAAAAATTACTATTCCTACTCCAGAAAGTGCAACAGTAGGGAAAGCGTTGGATAGCATAGGGGTCAATTTTACTATTCCCACTCTAGTGAAAATAAATTAATATCATTCACATAATTATCAATTAATCAATTCATAAAAATTAATTATCAATTAAGAAGTAATTATTTATCAATTAAAAATTAATTAATTTGTTCAAAATAAATACTAATAAATTAATTAACATATTTAATTATTTATAATTAAATTCCTTCCCACCCTATTCCCCTATAAACCTACAACCCGCTACAGAAAATAAATTAATATTATTCACATAATTATCAATTAATCAATTAATAAAAAATAATCATTTAAGAATTAATTAATTACCAATTAAAAATAAATTAACAATTTAATCAAAATAAATACCAACTAATTAATTAACATATTTAATTAATTATAATTAAATTACTTCCCACCCTATTTCCCTATAAACCCACAACCCGCTACAGAAAATAAATTAATTTAATTCACATAATTATCAATTAATTAATAAAAAATAATTATCAATTAAGAATTAATTAATTACCAATTAAAAATGAATTAACAATTTATTCTAAATAAATACCAATTAATGAATTAACATATTTAATTAATTATAATTAAATTACTTCCCACCCTATTCCCCTATAAACCCACAACCCGCTACAGAATTAAATTACGCAATAATTAAATAACATACAATTAATTACTTAAAATAAATTACAAAAATATATACACTTTTCACACATATACTAACATAAAAAACACTTTAGAAAATTCGATATTATTAAAAATTCGATATTTTTAATAAACTATATTATGTACTTCGATATTTTGACTGTCTATATTTTTAAAATCGATATTACATTACTTACCTTCAAAATGATATTTTTGATGTCTATATTCTGTCCATTCGATATTTTGTCCATTCTATATTTTGGACTCGATATTTTGGTTTGTCTATATTTTGGAATCGATATTTTGACCATTTACCCTCATAACACAGCTCAGCTGCCTACATCCGCTGGCCGGCAGAGCAAGATCCAAAACCATTAGACACAGCGTTTGGGCCTACACCCCGGAGGGTGACCCCGCGAGGGAGAATGTAATGCCGTGATGAGCAGCCCGTGCAAACACCTACCGCTTTTAAGTATAGGAACGAGAACAACAAAGACAAAAGAAACCCCCCTAACCCCACCCCCAAACCTCCCCCGCTGCCCACCACCCACCTCCGCATCAGTCTCATCTACCCCCTTGTACTCCCCGCCGCCCCTACGCCCCCCCTTAGCACCACTCAAACCACCTTGGCAGGGCCCCAAGGCTCCAAAGGAATAAGTTGAAGAATCTGCAAATACTTTGGACAAGTGACCTCCCGCAAGTCCCTAGATAGAAGATGCAAGAATGGGCCCCACAATTCCGCGTATTCCGCCCCTTTTCCATCCATACACAGCGATAGTCACTCCATAGTCAAAAGATGCCAAAGCCTTCAAACCCAGTCCCTCGGGTCAGGTGAGTCTGGGGACCCCCACTGAGAAAGAATGACTAGGCGCGCTGCCAGCAAGGCCAGCGCAATTTGTCTACCCCCTCAGCGAGCGCAAGGGATATGATTTCACATGTGGAAGCCCTAATAGCGCATGCTCAGGTGCTGGAGGGAACGTGATGTGAAAAGCATCATCTAGGTCGTCAAGGACCACCTTCCAATACCGCTCTATCTTGTGTCAAGGTGCCCGGGGAACCACACCCCCTCCAACATAGGCCCGAGTGTTTCTGATCCCAAGCTTTAATACGAGCTGGGGTATAATACCTATAAGTAACCGCCTTGTAGGCGGACTCTGTACCTGCTACATTGGCAGTGGTGTGGTGCGCGCGGTAGAAAACCTGCTCCCACTCTTTACGCGACAGCGGGCGCCCTAGCTGTCTCCCAGCGAACCTGCGCTTTTGTACGTGAAGGTTTGAGGCGCGCCATGATCTTAGCATACAAGTCAGATATAAGTTTGCGATCATCTTTCTTGCAGACTACCCATCTTCGAAAGCCATCAAAGGACGGGACATAGACACAATGTTAGGGGGTTGAGTAACCCAATGCGCTACTTGCGCATAAGGAAATGCATCAGACACTAAGACTCTAAGAGAGAGAAATAGTCCCGGTGAAGCAGGGGGATTGGAATTAGGCCATCAACATCAAAGAGGGAACCCACTCTCTTACAACCTTCCTCCCTCCAGCGTTGGAAGATCGGGGACGCACAACCCGGCGGGAAGTTCGGATTATCTACAATGGGCGTCATAGGGAACGGGAAAGTAGTCCAGCCTTTATGCTGCGCCAAAAGGTCCCACGCCTTCAACGTCGGTGACGTCACCGGGGAAGAGTAAAGACCCCAAGCTCTGTGTTTTCGAGGGAGCCACAACTCATGCCAAATGTTGCACCCCGCTACCGTCTGATCCATGAAATTCCAGTGCTTACAGGACCATGGCCTATTCCATTCAAGGATGAACCGCAGGCAGGCCACCTGAAAGTACGCCTTCAGCAAAGGGAAACCCATCCCACCACTGGACTTAGGAGCTGTAATCAGTGATAAAGCAAGCCGTGGTCGTTTATGGTTCCTTAAAAACTTATTATTAAGCTTTTGTAGCTTCTGGAGGGAACCTGCCGGAGGGCTCAAAGGGTGCATTTGAAAGAGGTATAAGATACGCGGGAGCACCGTTATTTTAACTGCCGCCAGCCTACCGAAACAGGCCAGGTTGAGATGGAACCAGTCTGACAGCTATTTGGCTGTCTGGTCCACTAACAGCTTGCAATTAAGGGAAGCCGTCTTTGCTATAGATGGGGCAAGACGAATTCCCAGGTACGGAATGTCGGAGTGAACCCACTGGAAGGCAAAGTCCTGCTGCAGATAAGTATATGCTATTTGGAGAAGTTAACTTTTTTTTTTTTTTTTAGTTCAAACTGTTTTATTGAATCATTCCTACAGTACACAGCTGTGCGCCTACAACCCTGGGGCCGGCAGCATGTTAGGTTAGATGCTAGTGGAACACGTGACAATTTAACACAGCCCTTTGACCGGCAACCTGCGTGTCCGGTTGCGTTCAACATGAATATGTGTTACGCGCTATGTATCCATAACAAATACATCTGATATAGCATCGTATTAGAACTCATTTTAGTTTCTGAACAGTAATCATATTTAACCTTCTTTTAACTATACAGTGATCACTGCATCACAACATTCTCCCTCCTTTTGTTTTCATTAATTTATTTTGGTTATTCCTAGACATGTCGTATCCATGTATAAACATGTATGTCTGACACTTGTCAGTTTACTCCATAGCTGTCAGTGGTTTCTCTTTGAGATACTCAACTAAGTACGCCCAGTAGTCTTTGGGTCTGGAGCCCGCAGGCAGCTCCTCCTCATAGGTGAGTAGCGTGTCTCTACAGTACGTGAGGTCTTCCAACCATTTCCTCTGAGTGGGGCACCCGGTGCTGTTCCAGTGGAGCGAGATTCTGCGCTTAGCTATCAGCAGTGCTATCACGCAGTACTTACGTTTGCTCGCTCTCATATTAGGGACAAGGCCTAGCAGGCACCTTCTTATTGAACATTCTATGGGTGTGTCTAACATTACACTGAGCGTTTCCGTCACATCTCTCCAATAGTCAGCAATCTTGGTGCAATGCCAAGCTAAATGTATGACATCAGCCCCTTCCCTTTTGCACCTTTTGCATCTGGAGTCTGCACTTAAACCATATCTATGCAGCCTGTGTGGTGTGTAGTACATTTGATGCAGTTACTTATACTGAATTATTCTTAAATTTCCATTCAGGGTGAGCATTTCGGTTAGCATACGTGTCATGGACCAATCTTCCTCGGTTAATGGCTCAGGCATTACTTCACTCCACCTATTCCTCATTCTGTCCGTGTTACTTGCAATGTCCTCTTGTAATCTAGCATATAGTCTGGAGACTATGTGTGCAGCTGTGGGTGCCGTTAACAGGAACTGCAGCGAGAGCATTTGTGGAGGTTCCTCAGGGTACATAGTGTATAGTTCTTTCATTGCCCTTTGTAACCGGTAGTATGTGAAATTGAACAATAGTGTTGGGTTACTAATATAACTTAAGGATACCACCATCTTAAACTTTCCCTCTTCATATAGGTCGCCCATTTTATCTATCCCTGCTCTTTGCAGCAATTCCATGCCTACTGCCTCTTGTGTGACTGAGAGCTCCGGATGGTGCGCCAATGGCATGGCAGGTGCATATAATGGGAGCTTGCCCGCCTTTATTCCCATCAGGTACCAGGCTGTGTTGGTGGTGTCTATTGTGTTTATGTCCCGGGAGTGTAATGGTGGACGTTTATGTGGTAGTATGGCCGATAAGGGAATGGGGTGGGCATCTCCAGTCTCAACTGCAATATGTGATAAGAACGGTATTTCATGATACCAGTGATGCGCAAACTGCGCCTGTGCGCACAGATAGTAGAGATAGAGATCCGGTACCTTGAATCCTCCCTTTGCATAAGGCAACGTTAACGTTTGTAATTCCAACCTAGCTTGTTTACCCGCCCATATAAGATTCAGTACCAATTTGTTTATATTTCGAAAGACTTCTGCAGGTGGCTTGATGGGAATGTTGTTGAATAAATAGAGGAATTTGGGCAGAAGTACCATTTTTACTATGGCAGTTCTATCCGCTACGGAAAGTGGCAATTTGCACCATCTGTTAATTTTCTCTTCCAGTTCCGAAATGACCCTCCCATAATTTGTGCGGATGACCAGTTCAGGATCTCTGTGATACCAGATGCCCAAATACCTCGTGGGTTCTTCCCGCCATTCCAGTGGGTATTCTAATGCGAATGGAGTGGTACTGTCTGATAACGCCAGTATTTGAGACTTGGCCCAGTTAATTTGCAGACCAGAGTGCTGACCAAATGTAATGTATTCTCGCATCAAGGGGTTGAGGTTCTGAGCGGGATCTTTTACATATAGCACCATATCGTCCGCATATAGCGATATGTGTAGGGGCCGCGTTGGGAACTAGAGTGCTGAATAATGGTGCTGTTGTCTGATTTTGCACGCTAAGGGTTCTAGCACCAATGCGAACAGCAGTGGGGACAGGGGGCATCCCTGTCTTGTCCCTCTGCCGATCACTATGGGATCTGAGATATAGCCGTTTACCTTTATGCGGGCTGAGAGGCCCGTGTACAACATTGATGTCCATTGTAAAAACATTATTGGAAAACCCATAGTCTTAATACTGCATGCAAATACTCCCATTCAATGGTGTCGAAAGCCTTTGTGGCGTCTAGCAGGATCGCCGCAGCTTTGGTCTCTGGTGCTAAGTAATGAGATAGCGCCAAAAAGTGTTCTCGTATTGTGCGTCGTGGATCTCTCAGGTATAAAACCTGCCTGATCTGGTCTTACGAGTGACGGCATCAATGGCTTAAGCCGCGCGGCCAGCAAACTTGCAATAATCTTTGTGTCTACGTTAATAAGCGACAATGGCCTATATGAGTCGCATAGTCCTGGATCTTTTCCTGGCTTCAGCAGTGCTATCAGCATTGCTTCGCGGAGAGATTCCGGGAGGATTTGCTGTTCATGCGCAGCTCCATACATTTCTACCATGGGGGGGGCCAGCAGGTCTGCAAACGCCTTGTAAAACTCACCGGGAAGCCATCTGGTCCTGGTGCTTTGCCATTAGGGAGGGCCTTAATGATGTCAGTCACTTCCTCAATTGTAACAGGTCTGGCTAAGTATTCTCTGTGGCCGTCTGTTAGCTATGCAATTTCTACATCAGCCATATAATCTTGCATGGTATCTGCCAATCCATGTAGGCGCGATTCATACAGTTGACCATAGGTCAGTCTGAATTCTTCCAATATTCCATTCATGTCATACTTATTAGTTCCCTCTGAGTCTCTCACTGTGTGAATGTGTTGCGGGGTATGCCCTGAACATATCTTTTTAGCTAGTGCCCTTCCAGGTCTGCCACCCTCCCCGTATGCTCTTGCCTTCCCCCTTTTCGAAACGTATGCAAGTTCAGCAGTGGCATAATCTTGGTGTTCTATCAAGATCGTTTTTATCTCTCCCAGTACTGCGGCGTCCTGTGTGTGTTCATAGCGGAGTTCCAATTCACGCAATTTAGATTCCATAACACGCAGCTGCTGTCTAATGTCCTTCAGGATTCCCGTTGTGGTGCTTATACACTTCCCTCTTATCGTTGCTTTAAATGCCTCCCACACTAACCCTTTGTCCTCAGTCGTTGGAGCGTTGAGTTCGAAATACTCCACTATAGCTTTGTGTATGGTGTCTGTGTATGCGGAGTCTAAGAGTGCTGAGGCATTAAATCTCCATGAGTAGGGAGGTGGTACGTAATTTGGCAGCTGTAGTGACAGCATCACCGGGTTGTGGTCTGAGAGCGTGCGTGGTAGCTGCTTAATAGCTGTCGTCCATAGGGACACCTCAATCGACCCCAGCCAGTAGTCGAGTCGCGACCAGCTATTATGTGCAGCAGTGATGTGTGTAGCTTCTGTGTTAGACGGGTTGCGTGTCCTTCAAATGTCGCTAAGTTGTAACTCTGCTATAGCATCCTGTAGTTCTGTTCTTGCTCGCTTATGTGGTTCTACAGTGTTAGGCGATCTGTCTAATCCATCTTGCAGGGCAATATTAAAGTCTCCCCCCCCCATACCATGTGTGTCATATTTAGCTCAGAAATAGTTTGCCATATTTTAGTGAAGAACCCAGGGTCATCCGTGTTCGGTCCATACGTGTTTATGAGAGCTACATGTTGGTTCCTAAGAAGGCCCAGTACTACAACATATCTACCTTCCGCGTCTTTTAGTACCTTCGACACCCTGAAGTTAACCCCCTTACGAATGAGAATGCTTACACCGCGTGCATATGAGGAATAGTTGGAGCTGCACACTACTTCTGCCCATCTGCTACCTATGTTTGTCGTTACGTTTGCTGCAATGTGTGTTTCTTGTAGAAACGCTACATCCACTTGGAGTCTGGTGAAGTATGCAAATATTTGACGAATTTTCTTGGGGTTATTCATGCCCCTCACGTTCCAGGTGAGAAAGTTCAGCCTGGTTTCTTTTTTTTGTTGAAAATTTGTTTATTTGCATATCAAGTAGAGCATAAATGTGGTACAGTCTATGTAAAACGACAATCACATAAGGGCATGCTCCTCGCTGTACAGTAAGAACAATCGTGATGTAAATTTTCCATTTTGTTGCATTGTGATTAACTCAACAGAACTCCCATAAATCTTCCACCCACCACCCCTAGTATACCCACCCTTGGCATTCTTACTCGTAATTGCAGTTATCAAGTGGCAATCGGCTGCTCCCATACATAGCTCCTCCCTATGACATTGTCCCTTATAATCAGCCAGAGGTACAAACAACAAAAAGTATGGGTTCCTGGTTAACATGTTTCAAAGTGCACCCGTTAGTATCGAGGCAAGTCATGATGTAGTGAGGGTAGTTCACAGTTCAAGCAGTAGGGAGCGAGACATCAGATCCCTCCTCCCCGTCCATTTCAAAGGCTCCTAGTATGGTGAACCAGTCTAGCGATATCAGTGTCTTCCTATGGCCCCTGCGTTCCTCTCGCTGCAGTGCCTTCCCCTCCGCTTTGCCCCACCGTATAACTTCCGCCTTCCATATGTCAGGTTCTGGCGGTTTGGGTGATTTCCACCGCATGGTTATCGTGCGTTTCGCAAGTAGCATGGCCATATCAGTGAAGCGTGTCGACACACCTCGTTTACGCGCGCCCGGCCCTAGCCCTAGTATTGCGTGTTCTAGGGTGCGGGGTAATAAGGAAGTCCCTGCTTTGGCAAGTGAGTCATGTACGTTCGTCCAATAATAGCCCAATTTCGGGCAGTCCCATAGCATGTGTATTAACGTGGCATCATCAGCTCTGCATCTGGGGCAGGCATCAGCAGCGTCAGGGAACATAGCATGTATACGGCTTGGCGTGAGGTAAGCCCGGTGCAGGACCATTTGAATGAACTTGAACTTCGGGCTTCTGGCCACTCTTTTGGGAAATTGCAGAATTCGCTCCCATTCCTTCTCCTCAAGTGGTCGTCCTATGTCGCCTTCCCACTTGGCCTTAAGGGGTGTTAAGGGGATCGCTCTCCCTGTTCTGATACCTGCAGTAAGCCATCTGGTTAGGTGGCTTCCCGCTCCCATGAGGTATTGCATCGACAGTAATGGGTTTGTGGGTGACTCTTCGCCCTCTCCCGCCCATTTCTCCGTCACATAGTGACGTATACTAGCATGTAGGAGGAATGAGCCTCCCGGGACGTTATGTGAGGCCCTGAAGTCCTCAAAGGATAATATGCGTCCGTCTGCGAATAGGTCTCCAATGTGCATGATCCCTGCGTCATGCCATGGGGCTAGTTTGTGGGTTGTGAGCGGACCGGACTCCAGTGGGATACCAAGTAGTGGGGTCGTAGGGGCGTAGGAAGTCGTGGGGGACGTACACTTCACTGCTTTCCGCCAATATTGAATGGCAAGGCGGAGAAGAGGGGGAGCATCTCTAGGTAGTTCTGAGTGGGGCAGGAGTAAGGTGTGGAGTCTCCCTTTGGACCGGTCTTCCTCCGTCATGTCAATCTCATGTAGGTTTCTGCCCGCCAGCCAGTAAGCCGGCCATTGCAACTGACAGGTGTAGTTGTAGGCCCTAAAGTCCGGTGCTCCCATGCCCCCCGCCCCGGAGGCAAGTTGCAATTTAGCTAGGCCGATGCGTCTCCGCCCCGACCCCCATATGAGCTCCGTCAGTAATGTGTCTAGTGTCTTGAAAGTAGAGGCTGGAATCAGGAATGGCAAGTTAGTGAAATAGTAAATGAGTCGGGGAAGCACCACCTTCTTGGAGATTGCTATTCTACCTGCGACTGACAACGGTAGTGACAGCCAGAATTGCACCTGTGATTTAAGCGATCTTATTGCCCTGTCCAAGTTGCCGCTTAACATTTCCTCCGCTCCTCTGTAGATTTGGATCCCGAGGTAGCGGAAAGTGGTGTCCGCCATCTGGAAGGCGTATGGCGGAAATGGTAGTGGCGGAGATGGATCAGGGTCATGAAAGCAGTAACCAAATGATTTGGATTCGCTTATCGTGAGGCCCGATAGCAACCTGTAGTGCTCAAAGAGAGTGGGTATAGGGTGTAAGTCACCCCTCAAATCATGAAGGTAGAGGATGATGTCATCAGCATAGGCAGACACCACATGTGACATCCCACCCCTCCGAATGCCAAGGTGACGAGCTTCCTTACGGAGCTTACAAAGCAACGGCTCGAGTGCCAGAATAAATAAGAGTGGGGAGAGTGGGCACCCTTGTCTGGTGCCCTTCGCAATGGTAAGTGGTTCAGAGATGCATCTGGACGTCCGAAACCGCGCCGTGGGGTGGGAGTAGAGCAGTCTGACCCATGCAACATATTCCAGGGGCAACCCGAATCTCTCAAATGCGGCAAACATGAAATCCCACCTGAGGGAGTCGAAAGCCTGTTTTAAATCTAGCGTGATACAGCCCTCAGTGTTTCCGGTTGCCCGGTCTTGTAACATCAGCTGGGCTAACCTACGGAGGTTCAAGGCCGTGCTCCTACCAGGAACAAACCCGCACTGGTCGGGGTGAATCAGTTGGGGAATGTATTGTGTCAGTCTAGTTGCCAGCACTTTGCTCAGTATTTTGTAATCAGTATTAAGGAGGGACATGGGTCTGTAGTTAGCTAAGTGCATTCCGTCTCTGCCCGGCTTCAACAGGGAAGTTATCAAAGCCTGCAGGGAGGATGGCGGTAGGGAATTAGTCTGTAGCGCGTCGTGATAGATGGTTTGTAACCGTGGGGCGAGAAGGTCAATAAACGTCTCGTAAAATTCTACAGGCAAGCCGTCCGTCCCAGGAGTTTTATTCTTCGGTAGGGCGTGTATCGCCTGCTTAATCTCCGACGTGGTGATAGTTCGTTTCAGATCATCTCGCTGTCTATCAGTAAGCCGCGGTAGAACCAGGCCCTCCATGAATTTCTCGAGTGCCGCATGCGAGAGGGGTTGGTGTGGGCCGTACAGTGTAGTGTAGTATTCTTTGAACGCCTTGTTGACTCCTAATTGAGTCGAGGCTATGGAGCCGTCCTGATCTGTAACTTCAAGGATTGGGAGGTGCGTCGGGGCGTCCCGTATTATGCGGGCTAACAGTGGGCCTGACCGGTCAGCTTGAGTGTGTTGTCTGTAAGTGTATTCTCGGTAGTCCAGTAACCTCAATTCTTCGAGGAGCTCAGCATGCCTTATGTGCGCTTCCTGTAGTGGTGTAAAGTGTAGGTGCGTGCCTACTGCTTCTTTTTCTAGCATTGCCAGTTTACCTTCTACTTCCTTAAGGCCATCCAGTACCACCCTCTTCATGCCCACCCGGGTGGCCATTGCCTCCCCCCTGATGTAGACTTTGAATGTGTCCCACTCCAACCGTCTGGACCTGGTGGTGCCAGTGTTCGTGTTAAAGTAAGCCTCAATGGTGTCCGCCATAGACTATTTGAAGGCAATGTCTTCCAACAGGTCCGTGGGCAGTCTCCATGTCGGTATCGGCGTCAGGAGCCTACCCCATTGTATTGCCAGTTCAACAGGGTTATGGTCCGAGAGTGTCTTACCCATATGTTGTGCTGTGAGAATCGCTCCCAGTAAAGAGCGGGAGCAGAACACTCGGTCTATTCTGGTGTGCAGTTGGTGAGGTGGGGAGAAAAAGGTGTATTCTTTGTCTAGCAAGTGTTTGCTGCGCCATGCATCTGCTAAGTCCCACCCGTCCGCCCATTGAGTTAGCGCGGCCGCCTGTTTCCTGCTGTCGGTGGCGTGTAATGGTGGGTGTGACCTGTCCAACGTGACATCCAGCACAGCATTAAAATCCCCTCCAATAATCCATTGATAACCCGCCCAGTCCGCCAAAACACCATTAAGGCCAGTTAAAAAGACCGATTGGCCCGAATTCGGGGCATACACACAGCCAAGCACAACAGTAGCACCATCCAGTTTGCCCCTCACAAATACATATCGTCCCTCTTTGTCAATCCTCTGCTCGACTGGTTTGAAGGGCACAGAGTTACGAACCCATATAGCTGCCCCCCTTGAGAAGGCAGAGTAGGACGTAGCGAAGAGCTGACCTCTCCATTTCTTTGACAGTTTCAAGTTCTCGGCACTGCTTAGATGTGTCTCCTGGAGGCAGGCTATCACGACCCCTCTGCGGTTAAGTTGGGCCAGTATTCTGTGCCGTTTGTGGATTGAACCCATGCCTCGTACGTTCCAGGTGCACGTTATATAAATTAAGTGACCCCATGACTGTGCACATTATGAGGAAGCGTTGCGCTCGTAGGTGAGCAAGCCAAGTTTACTCTACGTTGGTGATAGAATGCCATGTGAAATGTCAATCCCTGAACTTTAAGGTCCCCAAGGAAACGGACTCGGGGTCCAAACCATGATACCCAACTTGGGTAACTTTCAAACTCAACCATGTTCATACGATGGGGGGTGCAGTCTATTCGGTCCTGTTGTGTGCTGACCTGCGGTGACCTAGCAAGCCCTTAGCACCTACAACCCCCATGCCACCCACCTGCGTGTGGCGAATTGTGCTGTTCATACATTACCACTCATGCATCGTTCAAGGCGCCGTAGTCAAAATTCTGCAGCCATTTGCGCCGTGATCTTGGGGAAGAGCTGTAAACTATCCGCCGACCCCGATACCTCTGTGCGTGTGTCCGAGTTGCTGGCCACTTCCCTTGCTGCGTCCGCATCGTGCGCGGCTAGTGCTGCCTCTGTCAGCTGTGTCACCTTTGCCCGGTCCACTGAGCGGTTTGTCGCGTCTTGTCCTTTCGGTGGGGTTCGTGTCGAGGGACCTTGGCCAGTATCAGAGGTAGGGCTTCGTCGGTCCGACTGGTTCCGGTGGCCGTTGCTGGTGCCTTCGGCAAATGGGTCTTGTGAAGTCGGTGGGGTGAGTGTTACTTCCATCCATTCCTCTGCTTCTTCCGGGGAATCGAAAAAGTGTGATCTGTTGCCATGTGGGATCTTGAGGTGGGCTGGGAAGAGGAGGGCATATTTCAGTTCTCGTTCGCGCAATTTGCGTTTAACCCCCAGGAAGGTGGACCTGGCTCGTTGTACTGCTGGCGTAAAGTCCGGGTACACAGATATAGTCTTGTCTTCGTACCGGATGGGCGCCTTCTCCCTCGCTGCGCGCAGCACTGTGTCGCGATCTTTATAATGAAGGAGGCGTGCGATCAGAGGGCGCGGCGGGGCTCCTGGCTGAGGCGGTTTCGAGGGCATCCTGTGTGCTCTCTCCACGCTGTATAGGGCAGTAAGATCCTCCGGGCCTACCATCTGTTTGAGCCAGTCTTCTACGAATTGAGTGGGATTCCTCCCTTCGCTTCGCTCTGGAATGCCCAAAATTCGGACGTTGTTGCGGCGGTCCCGCCCTTCCGCGTTGTCCACCTTGTCCCATAGCTGTCGGAGTTGTTTTTCCATGCCTTCCAGTTTCGTGGAGTGTTCCGTCTGTTGGGGGATCAAATCATTGAGTGCGATTTTCTGCTCCGACACTCACTCAGCCAGTTTGTTGTGATCTGCCCGGAGCAATGAGAGGCCCGTCGCCATATTATCCATACGTGATTCGAGTGCTTCTCTTGTCGCCCTGATTTCATTCAGGATGAGGTCCAGTTTGGCATCTTGAGTCCCCTTCCCGGTCGGCGGGATAACATCCGCGTTGGAGGAGGCCAGAGGGTCTTCTGAGCCGGTAGACTGCATGTCCGTTGTTGCGCCTTGGTCCTGGGTTCTGCCCCGGTGTCTCCCCATGGATCTAGTGTGCAGGGCGACGCTGCGTTGATCACGCGCCCCCCTCGCAGGCTCCACTTTGTAGTGGTGCGTAACGTCCCGTGTCCTGGTAAGCGTCGAGAGATGTAGTCCGGGAGAAGAGAGGGTGTCTATGGCATAGGGATCCACGAGGGGCCAGGAGACTCAGCCAGTACAACGTCTGTCTTAGGGCCTGTGAGGGTTGCTGCGGCGCTATGGGCAACGTTCTCAGCGGGGCAGATTCGGGCACAGGCAGTGGTGGTTGGGGTCGACTGCTGAGTGGCACAAGAGGTTTCGCAGTGGGGGGTTAAAGCACTGCGTTGTGGCCCCGAGTAGGAGTAGCCTCAAGTATGGCGTCCCTGGTCTCGTATCTCTGCCCACGTGAGCGTCGGGGTCCGTCTCTCGCAAGGATGTGAGTGGGGCCTTCACCAGTGTCACGACGCGCCTCCTGTGTCCTGTGATCGTGGTCCCGGTGCAGGGCTCCGGTGGGTGTAATTCACCGTGCGGTGAGCTTGGCGTATCCTGTAGACCAGGAGGGAGGCAAAATGGCGTCCGCCGATATTGTCACTGCAGCTGACCACTTCGTGTAGCCAATGCCTGTCCCTGTCTGGGGAAACGATCCGCTGTTTACCTCCCCCGTGGTCAGGGAATCGCAGTCCGTGCTCGGCGCTCAGACGCTCTGGTGCACGCGGGCCGCAGCAATGGAGCTTCAAGCGCGAGTCCTTCCCGTGCGCGTTGCCGGTCCCGACCGCGGCCGGGAGGGTAGGGCCGGGTTCACAGGGCGTCCCAGGGGAGGTGCATCCAGGCTGGAGAGGCAGGGTAGAGGGTATGTGCGCGGTCGCGCTCAGGGTTCAGGCGTACCTCTTGTGCCCCCGCAGAGCTCCGCCGCCAGTAGGTAGCCCACCGGGCCGTCTGCCAAATCCAGGCCGCGGCTTCACACGAGGTTGTAGGCCTCAGCAGGCGCCGTGACTCTTCCTCGGCTCCAGACCGTGTCGGGGGACGGCAGGTCCTCGTCGCCGCTTCTCCGTTCCACACCGATGCTCCAGAAGGCAGTTTCAGGTGGGTGGCGTACTTGGGGAGCAGGATATGCAGCAAGTATTGTGGGCTAAGGACGGAGCTCAGATACTACGCGTCCGCCATTGTCGGCTCGTAGCCACGCCCCCCAGCCTGGTTTCTTTTAACACTTCAGTAAGGAACCCAGTTGCATTTCATCCTCACAACGCTTTTCATCCTAAACATTTTGCAATGTGGCCTTATGTCATCAACAAGGAAATACATCATGTCATCCATGCAATATGATTCGGAGTTTGCAATGCTTCTCAGATACAGTGATTTGTAATAAACATCCCCAACTGCCCCATTCCTCCCCCCACCCACTTCAGCAACTCAATCCTGCCAAACCCATAACCCTGAACGAAATGAAATATAGTACCAACATGTGTTGGGGGACACCCACGTAGGGGGTCTGCCAGGTGTGCACGTCTCCACCCACATTGTGGATGTGGACGGGTAATCTGTTTCAATTAACAAATGTGAACATAGTGCTACTAGTTTGCGTACTTTCTACATTTTCGTCATCCTGTGTCACACGCCAAGGCCTCATAGTCTGTTAGTCGAAACTAGTCTTGCTTGATCACCTGAAGTACTCTTGTCCTTCTCAGAACCAGCCCATTTGATCGCACCAACAAGTCACAGTTCGGCTATCATACGGAACCAGGGCATTATATAACTCGTCAAACCCATACCTTTTGTGTAGCGTTTGAGTGAAATATTCGTGGGTTTGGGCCGTATAGTCCATCCCGTGTGCCTGTGCACTCGAGCCCTCTGACACAATGACGGAACCTTCTTACCCGCTATCTATTATAGTGTCTTCAACTCTTTCGCCACTGATCAACAGGGCCAAGGACCCCACAGTCTTATAGTGGTGCAGTCTGAACTGGTGACAGCATCTAGAGACCACCATCCCCTCATAGTCTATGGTGGAGCCGCTTTCGTATCAAGCACATTTTGTCCGTCTATTAGCCCACTACAGTTCCCACAGATGCATCACACCCTTCTCATTACTGTTTTTAGGTAGGCTGCCTCAGGCCCGTGTATCGTGGCCCACTTATTGTGCGAGTCATCCCACCTTCTCCCACAATTTAGTTCGCCCGATCATAATCCATGTGTACAGTATGCAATGAAGGCGTTATAGCACCTGCAGTGAGGTCCATACGGAAGAAGGCGTTAAAGTCCATGCCCCTGCCGATCTAATACCGGAACATTATTACCTGATTAGGGCCGCTCAGCTCTCGTCGTCTGGTTGATCTTCTCGTTCTGACATTCGTCTCCACCTGCCCAGCTTTTTGATATATTCATGAGCAGCCTGTGGTGTGGGGAGAACAGTGGATCTTCCCGCATGAGTTACTTTGAATTTTGCAGGGTAGAGCATGTAAAGTACTCCACTCCTAGGTCCCGTAACTTCTTCTTTACTGACTGGTATTCTTTGCGGGCCAGTTGGACAGCCATGGTGTGATCCGGGTAGAAATCAAGTGTGTTTCCCTGGTGAGTGATATCTCCTGTTTCCCTCGCTCGTCTGAGAACTGTGTCTCTGTCCCTGTAATTCAGTAGACGGGCTATGATGATACGCGGGGGGCTCCCGGTTTCGGGCGTGGCGCCAGGGAGCGGTGAGCCCGTTCCACCAGGAACACCGACGAGAATTCCTCCGCCCCGAAAAGTTCTTTAAGGAGATTCTCTACATATAGTTCCATCTTTCCCGTGTTTGTTGATTCCGGAAGACCTGCTATGCGGACATTGTTGCGGCGGGACCTCGCTTCCAAATCCTCCGTCTTATTACGTAGTGTTTCCAGCGTTTTCTCCATGACGGCGCTGTTCTTAGTGTTGGTATTTGAGACATCTTCCACTGTCGATATTCTCGTTTCTGCTTCTACTAGTCTTTCCCCATGCTTGTCCATCTTAGCGGCCATGTGGTCAACTCTTTGTGTAAGTGTATTCAATTTCCCATTCATTTCTTGCAAGCTCCGCTGTATGGCTCTCAGTACACCCTCCATACCAGTTCCCTCTTCGTTGTCATGATCCACCTCCACCTCCGCCTCCGTCCCGCCAGCAGCTTCCTTGGTCTGTTTTTTGCTTCAAATTGTAGCTTCGTTTGCTGCTTTTCCGGTTTGCCCATCTTGCTTGTTGTAATGGGTAGGCCGTGGCCTACGCGCGGCACGCTGCGAACTGCGTGCACCCTTCTGGTCGTCGTGGTCATCCGGTGCCAGCTGGGCTTTAAGAAAGCGAACCGCGGTTATAGTGGCATCAGTGGTATGAATACTAGTAGGCCAGGTAATCCTCTACTGTTTCACATCCCTCGATGACAGGTCAGATAAATAAAAAAAAATTTAAAAAAAGAACTATAAGGTGGGGGAGTGTGAGAAGTTGGCCTGATAGGTGATGTTTCCAATTCTGGAACCACCTATTATCAGACCAAACAATCCCTTATGGTGTCAGGTTGTAAGTCAACCTTGTTAGACAAGCTATCCTAGGGGTAGCATGGACTAAGCAGCCTAAAGGCTTAACTTAAGAGGTCGTGTTAAGCGAGCTGTTTTACCACATACAATCCTGTAATATCAAATGAAAGGACACCACACAAGTATATATTATAAAAATATATGTGTTTATTACTAAAAACAATCCCCAGTATTCTTTATGAATAAAGGGGCACAAGCGTTAAATCAAAAGCACAGTTTAAACATACAAGTTGCACAATTATGGATGAGGGCGGGTGGCCACTCAAACCATATACTAAACAAGTGGTATAAGAGATACCAATCGAACAGTGGTTAGGCCTAGGGCCTAGGGAATCGCTGGGAGCAGTCAGGACAAGCAGTGCTGAAGTCGGGAGAGGCCCACGGGATTCGGGAGCAGTGCGGAAAGCGCACGCATGCACCAATGTTAACCAATGGTGCGTAAAAATGACAAAGTTAGAGTTTAAGGACACTTCCGCTGAACCTAGAGGAACAAAACTTAAGACACAGACCCTAGAGGTGTGCACCAGTGTGGGAACACCGGCGGAGCAAAGTTACCTCACCCACAGGAAGCGGGTGCACAGGGTCGAAGTTGAGTCGGGTTTCGTCACGCAGGCTCTTGGTGCTTGAAGCTGAAAGGGCTGCAGGCGGGGTGAAAGAGAAGTGTCCGGTGGAGTCCAAGGGTGGACTCGAGTCGAAAAGTACCTGAAAGCAGAGGGGACAGAGTCTGGGTCACTCAGCAGTGACCAGGGTGGAACCAGGACGGAACCAGGCAATGTCGGGCGCAATCAGGTCGCTGTCGCGGTGCTTCTCTCCGCTGTCACGTGGGCTCTGGGGCATCTACGACGTCCAGGAGCAGGTCACGATCTGTCCCACGCAGGCTCTCACCGTCGGCGCTGTCGGCTTCAAGATTGGAGCAAACAACACTTGGCAAAAGCAATCCACGCGGAACCGGGAGATTGCTTCTCACTCGAACCAGGAAGGTCAGAGTGGGGGCTCCTTTTCAGGGGAGCTGGTGCAGATCTGGAGCAACCAGATTCATAAGTCGGTTTCAAGTTTTCGTCGGCACAGGGGCCACTAGCCGGCTGGCAAGTGACCGGGCCAACGCGTTGAGCCAAAAGTAGCAGAAGGGCCCCACGCAGCACTCGATGAGTGTAGAGGGGTGAGCTTCGGTGCAAGAGTGGCTCAGGGTTGGGGCTTCTCAAACCCCGGTGCACAGCTTCGAGGGTCACTCGTGGGCTGCACGGTCAGCGTCTCGTGGTCAATTCAAGATGGCGTGCCCCACGCTTCCGATCGCCTCCACGGGTCTCAGCTCTGCAGGGACTGTGGATCGGGCTGTTGGAAGGCAGGCAAGCTTGATCTCGTCGATCTCAGTCGCTCGAGTTCCGGCGGGAACTGCAACCAAGTAGACGTCGAGGGCTGGATGGTGCCTGCTGCTGCAGGGTGGTCACTCCTTGACCACAAGGGAGATTCTTCGGGCTTCCACGTTGAGATGGAGGTCCAAGTGTCCAGAGTTTCGTTTCTAATGTTTCTTCCAGGAAATCTGAAGTGCATTGGCACTGCTCCCAGTCTTATACTAATTTTGGGGGCTGGATTACCTGCTAGGTCCCCTCCTATGGGTGGGACCCAGGAAGTGGGTGGATACACCCCCTTCCTTTGATCCAGGCCGCCCTGGCACGAGGGCTGGAGTGCCCCAGAACCGGTTTGGCCGGATTATGCAAGGGGCAGCCTTGTGCTCCCCATGCAGTGTCTGGTTTCTTTCAAACCTCCCTGCTACAATCCACTATCTCCTGTCTGAGGGGGTGTAACACCTCCCTGCAACAGGAAACCCTTTGTCCAGGCCCCATTTGGCTGAGTTTCGGTCAGCTTCAGGGGGTCAGACTCTTGTCTGTGGCAGAGGCATCCATTTTGTGGATCTAAGGTCCTTTTAGAAATTAACCGCATTTAAGTAAAGTAACATGTCTTACCCCTCTAGAGGGGTGGAATGCTATCCCCGTCGCCAGAACTGGCGAGGGGATAGTATTCCAAATCGTATGACACCTTACACGACATGTTTTGATAAAGCCAAACCAGAGTTGCTATATAACCGCGAGGATTATAAGGCACTTAAGAGTATATGGTATGGCGTTATCCTGAAACAGCTTAGGGAGTTGTTCCCGACAGCTGCAGACAGGCTCAGCTCATGCTAGAGCTCCATCTCACATGAAACCACGCACTCTGCCTCCAGGATTGATGAGGCCTTCCATAGGAGTGGCTCACAGGTTAATATGTGTCCAGATATAGGTTTAGATATAGGTATACTATATCTAAGCAAGGGGTGATTACACCACCTTACCCCAGCTGAGTGATCAGCCAGTTGTGTCAATTTAAGAACCAGCCAGTGGTGGCAAAAGATATGCTGCAGCCCCTGGTAGGCCTTGGTGGCCCCTATGCCCTGGGCACCTATAGTGCATTATACAGGGGCTGACAAGGAGTCCATTTCCAATTGTGGTATGTACCTAGGGTACATGGAATCCATTTTACAGAGAGAGCAGATGGCCTGGGGCCCTGATTAGCAGGGAACCAGGTCAACTAAGTTAAAAAGCCAGCTAAACACAGGCAAAAAATCTGGGGTAACCATAGTCAGGTAGCCACCTTCCTACAGGGAGGGCCTAAGGGAGTTTAAAGACCATGCTGGGACACATTCCCTCAATGACATATAGCAAACAAAAGTGTCACAGGGTCTAAATTAAAGCCTAGCTGTGGTGCAACTACCTGAAGACGTGAGTGTTAAGCCCTACATGAAAGAAAAAAAGGGAAAGAGGTGCTCTGTGGTTACTCACAAGATACCCATCAGTCACCACTCGGAACCGCCCTTCATCATTTGGGATTCCTGTTAGCCATATCCAGGGTACACCTCTGGTATCTGATGGAAGGTCAAATGTAATTAACCTTTGTCTACCTAGAGGCGACCTATATGGTTTGGAGTGTCACAGGCCACTCACTGGTTAAAGCAAGGAGCGTGACTGATATGCAGTGCATATGAAGAAAAAGTGTACAGTGAATCTAAAATTGGGTGAGAGAGCAGGGAACATTTATTTATTCTGGTTTATGCTCGCTCCTCCAAAATTAAAAAGCAGCATTGGTAAATTTAACAAATATTTACCAGGATGTAGGAATGGTCAACATGTTTCAGCAAATTCGTGGACTAACGAGTCCATTGCTTTCATCAGGACCGCGATATAAAAAAGATGCTACTGCAAAATTATAATGTGAAGAGTGAAAATAAAAAGTGACTACATATAAAACATTCTGCAATATTAATAAGGATCACCTGAGTCTCTAGGTGTCGTCTTTCTTTGCAGTTGATGTATGTCACTAGTAGGGAAAAAAACAAACACAGACACACAACAGGAACAGTGACCACAGAGACAAGAATAAAGTTAATGTGTAATAAATCCACATTTGACTCCAAAACATTTTGGTGCAGTAACATATTGGTCACATTTATTAACATATGCACACCTAGCTGTAATTTTAACATGAGGTGTTTCTATACTTCATCTTACCCTTGTGAATGAAGTAGAGGGCTCCACCTCGCCTGGCAACGGCTCAGGTCATGAGGGAAGCACCGCTCTGTTGGAAAGGAAGCAAAAACAAGAGAATGTCATCGCCTCCTTTTTTTTAGTTAAAACAGAGACACACAAGAGGCACCTATAAGAATATTAAGGAAACATGTTCTTTGAGTTTGGCAAGAAATGGAGCTCGCATTTTTATGGATATGGCAGGCATTTTGAGATAGGATCGAAAATGCTATAAGACTATATACTCCCAAACATTTTACAACGACGTGCACAGTTTAGAAGTATTCGGTTATTGCTTCTCGTTCGTGTGCTGACTTTTGTGATGTAGCACAAGGTAATGGGTCAAGACTGGAAACTGACTTATTAGTATTTACACATGGCTGAGCGGTGGATACGAGTTGTAACTAGAGAGTGCTACGAAAAAACTAAGTCAGGCTGGAGTTATTGGCACAAAAGTGGGGGCTGTGAACAACCCCATGGTTAAAAAATCAGCAAAGAGATCGTTCAGCGCTCAATTCGAAAGTGACTACGCTACGTTCTAAATACCCTCACCTCTCCGTCGGTACTTCGTTGCCTCCTTCCGAGCCGGTTGGGGAGGTACCTGAATGGTGTAAGGTCTATGTTTAAGAACCTGTCGATGATTGGTCCACGCCCGGTCACATGATCGGGTGGGCCAATAGGCTTGCTGGACACAGCTCGGCTCTTGATGACGTGTGAGGCAAACAGTGAATGGTTCTGCGTGGTCATGTGTGCAGAACCTACGATGTAACCCACATGCTTATTGGTCAACGGATGGTTGCCTAGAAACGTTGTTTATTTTGGAGAAAATAGTGTGTACAGCGAGTCACATAAGACTCCGAGAGTGGCACAATAAAGTTTTGTTTTTAGTCGATATACTATCTTAAGGTTTTCCGCCTCTCTCACCCCTGTCTGGATGTGAATTTGGACATTAACGCTTTTAAAATCTCATATAGCCTACTGTTCGTTGTCAACTGGCAGTTGCTCCAGATCGGAGTCTTATGTGACTCGCTGTACACACTATTTTCTCCAAAATAAACAACGTTTTTAGGCAACCATCCGTTGACCAATAAGCATGTGGGTTACATCGTAGGTTCTGCACACATGACCACGCAGAACCATTCACTGTTTGCCTCACACGTCATCAAGAGCCGAGCTGTGTCCAGCAAGCCTATTGGCCCACCCGATCATGTGACCGGGCGTGGACCAATCAGCGACAGGTTCTTAAACATAGACCTTACACCATTCAGGTACCTCCCCAACCGGCTCGGAAGGAGGCAACGAAGTACCGACGGAGAGGTGAGGGTATTTAGAACGTAGCGTAGTCACTTTCTAATTGAGCGCTGAACGATCTCTTTGCTGATTTTTTAACCATGGGGTTGTTCACAGCCCCCACTTTTGTGCCAATAACTCCAGCCTGACTTAGTTTTTTCGTAGCACTCTCTAGTTACAACTAGTATCCACCGCTCAGCCATGTGTGAATACTAATAAGTCAGTTTCCAGTCTTGACCCATTACCTTGTGCTACATCACAAAAGTCAGCACACGAACGAGAAGCAATAACCGAATACTTCTAAACTGTGCACGTCGTTGTAAAATGTTTGGGAGTATATAGTCTTATAGCATTTTCGATCCTATCTCAAAATGCCTGCCATATCCATAAAAATGCGAGCTCCATTTCTTGCCAAACTCAAAGAACATGTTTCCTTAATATTCTTATAGGTGCCTCTTGTGTGTCTCTGTTTTAACTAAAAAAAAGGAGGCAATGACATTCTCTTGTTTTTGCTTCCTTTCCAACAGAGCGGTGCTTCCCTCATGACCTGAGCCGTTGCCAGGCGAGGTGGAGCCCTCTACTTCATTCACAAGGGTAAGATGAAGTATAGAAACACCTCATGTTAAAATTACAGCTAGGTGTGCATATGTTAATAAATGTGACCAATATGTTACTGCACCAAAATGTTTTGGAGTCAAATGTGGATTTATTACACATTAACTTTATTCTTGTCTCTGTGGTCACTGTTCCTGTTGTGTGTCTGTGTTTGTTTTTTTCCCTACTAGTGACATACATCAACTGCAAAGAAAGACGACACCTAGAGACTCAGGTGATCCTTATTAATATTGCAGAATGTTTTATATGTAGTCACTTTTTATTTTCACTCTTCACATTATAATTTTGCAGTAGCATCTTTTTTATATCGAGGTCCTGATGAAAGCAATGGACTCGTTAGTCCACGAATTTGCTGAAACATGTTGACCATTCCTACATCCTGGTAAATATTTGTTAAATTTACCAATGCTGCTTTTTAATATTGGAGGAGCGAGCATAAACCAGAATAAATACATTTCCCTGCTCTCTCACCCAATTTTAGATTCACTGTACACTTTTTCTTCACATGCACTGCATATCAGTCACGCTCCTTGCTTTAACCAGTGAGTGGCCTGTGACACTCCAAACCATATAGGTCGCCTCTAGGTAGACAAAGGTTAATTACATCTGACCTTCCATCAGATACCAGAGGTGTACCCTGGAAATGGCTAACAGGAATCCCAAATGATGAAGGGCGGTTCCGAGTGGTGACTGATGGGTATCTTGTGAGTAACCACAGAGCACCTCTTTCCCTTTTTTTCATTCATGTAGGGCTTAACACTCACGTCTTCAGGTAGTTGCACCACAGCTAGGCTTTAATTTAGACCCTGTGACACCCTTGTTTGCTATAGGTCAGATAAATAGCCTCAAGCGCTTATGCAGTCACGTCTGCAGGGTCGGTCGGCCTCATTTGCAGTTTAGCCACACATCACGCACCAAGCCGCGCTTTCTCTATGTTCCCCCTCCCGCGGGTATTGCATCTCTCCGGTGCACAGCGGTATGTTGCAGGGCATAAGCAAGCGAGCAGGTTAACACAGAGAAATGTAGGCGATATTTAAACATCGGCTGGGGCGACTTCTCCCGCGTTGCATATTGTATGCAGCATCACCATGACTACAAGCCCATCTCCGCGTCTCTGCATCTCTTCAGACCCCTCACATCCACCGCTGCTGCTCTGCGCGCATGTATGCGGCAATTGCTGCCTTATGGGCATCGATCCGGCAAAATAACAAGAGCTCTATGAGGACCTTTGTCCCGCGAGTCTTCCGCCCCCGCCCTTCAGATTTGCAGCGTAGCGCACAGGAATAAAGAGACCAGCCCTCTGTGTGCTTATCTTGTTCGGCCGCCCCAATCGGCACAGTTAGGGTCCAGGTGTTGGCGTGTGACTCATATAGTGTTAGGGGCTAACATTCACCGCCAGCGGAGACAGCAAAACTGAGTTCTGGATCCCGTTTTATGCAGAACGCGCGCTTAGAGATTTTGCGTGTCATTGAGGCCGCCATTTTGCATCCCGACAGCGTCCCGTGGAACGCACATCATAAAGTACTCACAGTCTCCAGTGCAGACCAACGGGAGGCAATCGCCCGGCTCCGCAGGCTCTCCGACCACTTTAGAGTCCCGATTTAGTATTCACGGGCATATTCCGATGTCTCTAGAGGCTCATCTGTGTTCTCGCCTCACCTCGCGGGCGCCGCCATTTTGTAGATCCGGTCTCGGGACACACTGCTCTGCCTCATAAGTTCTAATTTAGGCAGTTCCAGGCATTAGTGGCAGTTTCTGGTCAGTCCTTAGCCATTCCGACACTTTAATCAGCAGAGTGCGTGCGTTTTCTCGCCAGCAGCACTGAGGTATTTACAGCAGCATTTTCCCGTCCGGCGGAGCTGTCTCAGGAGCCAGCCATCCCGCAGTGCGCCCTCTAGCGCCCCCAGAAGTTAACTTTAAATCCAGCTACCTTACCAAATTCGTGAAGTTGTGCCGACAGGTGCCGCAAGGAGGAATGGGGCTGCGTAAGCGAGAGAATCACGTCATCAGCATTCAAACTGATTTTGTGCATATCCGCACCAAACCGAGTCCCCGCTATACCTCCATTGGACCGTACCCGCTGAGTAAAGGGCTCCATATAGAGCGCCAAAAACAGCGGGGACAAGTTGCACCCCTGCCGCGTCCCTCTAGTGATAGGAAAAAGGGTAGATCTGCTTCCATTCACCAGTACCGCCGCCTTCGGGGGAGCATATTGACAGCCGACCCATCGCACAAAGTTATCCCCCAAATCGACGACCTTCAATACAGCAAACAAATATTTCCAATCAACACAGTCGAAGGCCTTCTCCGCATCTATAGATAAGAAAAGGGCCTGCGCGCGAGAACGATGGACTAAATCCGTGAGGTGCAAAAGTCTTTTAGTATTATCTCCCCCCTGTCGCGTTGGGATAAATCCCGCCTGGTCCGGGTCTATGATGCAGTACATCAACGGGCTGAGTCGCGCAGCCAAGATGCTGGTGAAGAGCTTGGCGTCAATGTTAAGGAGCGAGATCGGGCGATACGATCCACACTCCGCAGGATCCTTCCCAGGCTTGGGGATAACTGTGATAGCAGCCTCCGAGGGGGTCACCCTCCCCACCTCCAGAAAGGAATTAAAAAGGCGCGTTAAAAAGGATCCAGCACCACACAAAACGTCTTATAAAAGATGGCCGAGAAGCCATCTGAGCCCGGGGATTTGGCCAGCTTCAGACGGGCAATCGCAGATATGACCTCCTCAATACATATCTCAGCACCCAGAGCCTCTGCCGAGACCTTAAGAAGAGGCGTAACGCCGCAAGATGCCAGGTAAGCAGCTACCCGCTCGGAGTCCGAAGGCTCCCCCTGATATAAGTTTTGATAAAACTGCCGAAAGGAGTCTACAATGAGGGAATCGGTAGTATGTATCACTGCGTGAGAATCCCTAATGGATTGGATGGCTGACTGCTGCACTCGCTGATAGCGTCCCTAATGCGAGTGACTGCAGACTCCGAGTGGAGGAGAGAATCTTGGAGACGCCAGCCAGACGACGGTGGCCACTGCCCACTACAGGTAAGCTGAACTGAGATAAGTGCATGGTCTGACAAAGAGCGCGGGGTGATAGTTGCTGGGGACAAATGGGGCAAGAGAGAGGTCGTAGCCAAAAAGTGATCTAAATGCGCATAAGTTGTATGAGCTGAAGAGTAATACGTATAATCCCGATCAAGGGGATGTTGGGCACGCCACACATCATGCAGCCCACCGTCTTGCAACCATTGCCTCCCCCCTGCGACAGGGCCCCTGCCTGGTGGGAGCGCGCAGCGGACTTATCCAGCCCCGAGTCCATTACTATATTCAGACCCCCCCCCACCAGCACAAATGTGTCTGGGGAAGCTAGCACTTCGGAGAGAGCCGCCTTCTGGAAGGACTCTTGGCGTTCGTTTGGCGCATACAGTGACCCCACTGTCAAGTGTTTGTCCCCCCATTGAACCCGGACAGCCAGAAACCGCCCTTTAATATCAACAACTTGAGATAGGATCTTACAATGCGCCCGAGCACTAAAGAGAATAGCCACCCCATGTTTCTTTGCTGGACCCGAGGACCATAGCTGCACAGGAAACCGCCTGTCTTTCATCCTCCTAGTATCTTTGGGGAGGAGATGGGTCTCTTGCAACAGACACACATCACCGTCCTCATTCTCCAACAGAGAAAGGATGGCTGTGCGTTTAACAGGGTTATTTAGGCCCCGAACATTCAGGCTTACAATTTTCAGATCTCTACCCATAATCCCTAAGGGGGAGGGAAGCGCTGGCCCAACTATCTAGGACCGGAGCACTGGGGGAAGCGCCAGAAGCAAACAGTGGACCCAACCTACGCCTAGCCACCCGGAGAACTGATGCGGAGCCCCAAAAACAACCCCCTTCCCAAAACCCAACCCCAACATCGCCACAAAAGGACTGAACCACAGAAAAGAAGAAAGGTAGGAAAAGTCTTGTGAAGTGACCAATGTTCGTCAGAAGAATCAATCTGTCAGGAAAACATGGCACCATTCTGGAACCTTGCCCAACCCCGATACAGGGCACCACCACCCTCACAGTCTTACCCTCCCATATCCCTCCTCCTCACCTCCGGGATTGATCAGTCTCCGTCCGGGGTGCTCGACCGCCGCCACCGCAGCGGGAGCTCGCTCACCACACCAGCCTCCCCGGGGCAGACCTCAGCGCCCGCAGAGAGGTGCTGCACCGGACCCAGCAGTGGCTGCTCCACTCTCCGCTCAACTCGCAAACCCCGTTTCCAGGAGTAGCCGCCCACAGCATGCGATGTGCCGCACCGCGTCGTACAGGCCGCCGCTCCGCAGACCACGAGGCCTGTCGGGCCCAGGGGACGTCCAGGCCGCGCCGCTCCAACGGGCAAAATGCCCTCACCCCGTCCAAAAAGAAGGGCACCGCCGGGACCAGGACAGCGAGAGGACACAGATGCACACAGTCAGCAGCGTGGATGGGCACCAGGTAGGGCACTACACAACGCTAGAAGGCAGGCGGCACTGGAGGGACTGGGAATCACGTCCTATTCCTCCGCCATCTTAGCCACACCCCCTTGTCTCCTACTTCTAAGATATGTTTTGTTCTGTGTAGTATTTTAAACGTGTTTAGTGACTGCATAGTTTGTACTATTCACCTCCAGATATTTACAGCGAGAATCAAGCATGACTTCTATAGTTAAAGATGATGGCAGTGTGAGTTCCGTGACTGAGCCTGTCAGCGGGTTAAAAAGTGGTTGTCTAATTCTTGGCCTATTTGCAGTGTGGAGAGAGACACATACTCTTGTATTTAATTTCAACGATGATTCTAGTTTACTATTACGCGGCGCAGCTTCTCCCTGCCGCAAAATGGTTCGCTGCGGGTGAGAATTGGGAGCTGAACTTGCTGGCTGGTGCCGCGACTGATACGACACTGCAGGTGGCACTGATGCAGGGGCGCGGAGCCGACGTCGCTTTACCTTTTGTGGTGCGGCACACGGCTAATATTTGGCAGCGCTTTGTTGAACGGGTGTTGCTGCGAGCGCCGTTCCACAGGGAGCTTTCAGTTTGGTCCCTGGCCCCGGTGCGCCATTTGGAGGAGTCCATGTCCTTTCGGGAGTGGCGGACTGGGGGTTGTACGACTCTTGCAGACCTCTACCCGAACGACTCCTTTGTGACCTTTGAGAGTGCCAGGGAGTCGTTTGGACTGACGGAGGGCCAATATCTTCATTACGCTAGCCTACAGGAAGTGGCCAGGATCACGTGGCCCCAATTCCCGGAGGCACCTCCGCTTACCGATACCCTTGACGTCATCGTGTCCTGTGGGAGAGGTACACGCCTTATCTCCCTCCTTTATTCCGCTATGCGTCGAGACTCGATTCCCCCGTTAGCCCCAGCGTGGGGGGCGTGGGAGACAGACCTGGGAGTGGAGTTGGAGCCCGCACAGAGGACGCGGATTGGTCTCTTGACCCATAAGGTCTCCTGTAATGCTCGATTTAAACTTATCCACTTTAATTTCGTTCATCGCACGTACATGACGCCAGTCTCCCTCCACCGCATCTCGGCGGATAGGAGTCACAACTGTCCTAGATGTGGAATGGGGAGGGCGGGCTTCCTGCATTTGGCATGGGAGTGTCCTCTTGTTCAGGATTTTTGGCGACAGGTGGTGCGGTACGTTGTTCGGGCTACACACCTTAGGCTCCGGCTGGACCTGCTCCAATGCCTCCTGGCGCTGGTGCCCAGACCTAAAAAAAAGAAACTATCGTATAAGTTACTGCAACTCCTCGTGGTCTTGGCGAGGAGACGGGTGGCTATCACTTGGATGGGTCAAAGAGCCCCTGATGTTCTTATGTGGTTGAGGGACGCGAGGGAGTGGGCACTGGCGGAGGAGACTCACATGCAGCGCACCCGCAAAGATGACAAATTGCATGATGATTTACTTGCCTGGAGAACACTGTGCATGGAGGGGTTGGCGGAGGATGATTCGGATGCCACCAGTGCTGAGCTGTTTTCCTCTGATTCCTCGGGGTCTGAAAGCGGAGGGGAGGGGACTGGTGGGGAGGGCTGTGGGATGGTGTAGGTGTCCCATGATGCCATGTCACGTACCCTTGCTATGTATGTAAACCTTTTGATCTGATCCCCGTGGGAGGATGCTGTCGTCCATTACATGGACCAACCCTGGCCCCTACACACAAATTTCCTCAATATTGAGTCAGTACTGTCGATGCCAATCGTGGGGTTACTAGTTGTTCTTGAGTTGTTTGTTATTACGATGGAGTGTGATGGTGATAATTGCGAAGCCGCTGCTGTGTATTTTATCTTAGGAGCATGACCGCTATATCCTCTACTTATGACCATGTTTTGATCTGACGCCGCCCAGCCTCCGGGATGTGGGCCATCTATGGCCGTGTAGTACTGCTGGTATTGCATATTCTTTTGATCGTCTAATACGGGTATCAATGCCTTTATGCTCTGTATCCTACTTTCTGTGCCTTTGCTTTAATAAAAAGATGTTTAAAAAAAAAAAAACGATGATTCTAGTTGGAAATGGGACACAGTTGTCAAAATATTGACAAACAAAAGTAAAAGAAACTGCAGTACTTAGAGGTAAGTGGCTCTGTTGTGCTTTGAAGGTACTGGCATGACGAAGTCATCTAATGGCTCTAAGTGTGCGGAGTCTAATTTAAGTAGTCCAGGTATATTTAATTAATCAAATCATCCCATCGGAGTAGAAAACTTCCTTCAGCCCCTTGGTTCTCTGAATCACTCAGACTCCAGCGCCAGCACTGCAGAAACCTCGAACGGCAGTGGCGCCGTAACTTTAATACGGCTGATAAGATCACCTACAAAAGCGCTCTCTCTAACTATAAAAAAATCATTAAAACAGAGAAAACCACGTATTACACAAACCAAATTAATCAGGCTAAAAACTCCTCAGGAAAACTATTCCAAGTAGTAACTTACCTGTCTAGCCCACCTGCCCCCCAGTCAGAGGGATCCCAAGCCCTCTCTGATTCATTGGCAAAATTCTTTGAGGACAAGGTCAGAGCCATTTTTAATACGTTTACACCTGACGTAGTGCACACTCCCCCTCAATCGATCGCCGATACTGGCCCCACATTCGCAGCTTTTGAACCTACCACCTGCGAAAACACTCTTCCTCTGATCGCTCGAACCAAATCTGGTTCACCTCTGGACCCTTGCCCTCCAAGTATCCTTAACCTCATCCCTGAAGTCATTGCCCCACCACTAACCATCATATGCAATGCAATGTTTGCATCAGGTGTCTACCCTTCAGTATGGAAAAAAGCAATAATCAAGCCCCTACTCAAAAAGCCCAGCCTAGACCCTCTCCTACCTGCCAGCTACAGGCCCATTGCCTGCCTCCCATTCCCTGCAAAAATCTTTGAAAAGATTATGAATACCCAGCTGTCACACTATATTCATCATAACAATCTACTAGATGACACCCAATTTGGGTTTCGACAAGGCCACGGAACGGAGACGGCTTTACTAAAAGCTGCAGATGAGATTAGGGCTACGATGGATAGCGGAGGAGCCGCAGTACTGATACTCCTCGATCTATCCGCGGCCTTTGACACGGTCGACCATGCCACCTTGATCGACCGTGTCGAGGCCATAGGAATCACAGACAAAGCCAAAAACCTCCTGGCTTCATTTCTGGCAAACCGTCCGCAAACTGTAAGGCTAGGCAATTTTACATCCCAGACTTTCTCCCTGCCATGTGGAGTACCGCAGGGATCCTCGCTAAGTCCGACACTATTCAACATCTATGTGTCGGACCTGGCGAGGGTCATAAAATCCTGCGGGATCTCACTGACTACTTATGCTGACGACACCCAATTGGTGCTGTCAATACACAATGACGGAATCTCGGTGGCAGCCAACTTCCAAATGGGAATGATGGCAATAAGCTCCTGGATGTCATCCAACTGTCTTAAACTCAATTCTGATAAGACAGAAGTGATGAAATTCAGGAGGCTTCAACCTACCTGGTCCCCACAATGGTGGCCCCACCAGATGGGACAACCCCCAGAACCTGTAACGAAGGTACGCAACCTGGGCGTTATCTTCGATAACAAGCTGTCATTTCAACAACATGCTAATGCAGTGGTTTCCTCTTCCTTCCACACACTAAAAAGGATAAAAAAACTAATCCCATACCTTCCTCCTCATGCAGGCAAAACCCTGGTCAGTACTTTGGTATTCTCCAAAACTGACTACTGCAACGCACTGTTTCTCAATGCACAACAAAAGGTCCTCAATAAACTGCAAACAGTGCAGAATGCAGCAGCTAGGACACTGCTATCCATCCCTAGGTTTGCATCGGTCTCCCCCTACATCCGACAGCTGCACTGGCTACCGGTGAGGAGCCGTATCAAATTTAAAGCACTATGCATAGCATACAAGGCTATCCATGATCATGGACCCCTATTTTTAAGAAGAGCCTTCCGACCGCTTGAACACACAAGAACCTTGCGGTCATCCTCAGCACATTTACTCATGGTCCCCCGTACAAGAAGGGCCAACTGGGGTGACAAACGCTTCTCAGTGGCAACAGCCATTTTGTGGAACACACTCCCTCTACACATCAAGTGTGCTCCGACCCTTCTGAATTTCAGAAAGAAACTAAAGACCTGGTTGTTCCCTGCCTAAACCTCCATACCCCTCCCCCCCCATGAGAGTTCTGCATCTACAGCGCCGAGACACCCAAGGGTATTTGCGCGCTTTAAAAATTGCCAAATAATAATAATAATAATAAAGAGGCTTTTGAAGCTAAAACAGACAATCTAAATTACCTCTTGCATGTTTTTATTTTGTATATGCATGAATATATCATGGGGAGAGGAGGGTAGGATCAGGATACAGTGTGCGTTCCTGGAGCAGTTGTACTTTCAGATTTAATCTGCCCTGGTCTGATCTTTCTATAAAATTCTACAGACGTAGGGTGAAATGCTCTTACTTGGTACTATATACTGGTGCAGATGGTTTACATGCCTTCACCAAACAACATGTACTCTGCTATTACTGACCTGAATTGTATGTAGATACTTCTATCAGCATAGGTGCTAAGGTTTCAGATTGCTTATGTGCGATATTTTCATAATTTGTGGGTAATTACGAATGACATCCAATAACTATGAGTGACACTTCCTTGTAAGCAAAATGAAGCAATGAAGTTGAGGGACACATGTAAACACCAGAAATGATATCCGGTTCAGCAATGAGTAACTCTTAGAAGATCTTCAAACTGCTGCAAAGCAACATAAATGGAAGAGCAGTCTGAGACCTCATTGTACTGAATAGGATGTGGGCATGGCTGCAAGCTTTTCAGATTGCTTATGTGTGATATTTCCATGGTTTCAGTATATTTTTTTTATTTATTGCGTGATTTAAAAAAAAACATTGCAAATACAAAACTTTTAAAAAAGAATTTCAAAATTTCATTTAAAATGTCATGTTCATAAAAACCAGTAAGGGTAGCAGTAACAGGTGAGGCTTAACAAACATTATGCCGATGGAGAGTCGTAAACTGTGTGCACCTCACTTAGTTTTTTTACAGTGCGCTCCATAAATCTTACTAGGGCACAGTTTAATTTAGTGTTCCTAGGATCAAAGCAGGCCAGAACTGCTGCTCTACAGCTTCTGATCATTTTTCTATTCCAGTGATGCTTGAGTAGGCCCCGTCTCTCAGTGAGCAGTTTTGGGCACAGACAGATGATGTGTATAATGTCTTCTTTGTGATTCCCACAAAGTCGGCATAGATCTCGTCCGTGCTCTCGTTTCCATTTTGGCCAATGCATCAACAGGTTGATAACTCCCAGTCTCAATTTTAAGAAACTTAGTTTCGTTCGTGCACTGAAAGATATGGTAAGGTACGGCTGTGGAATTAACGAGGCATAGGAATGAAGGATCATCCACCCATGACTTCTTTTAGCTAGGGTGGCTTTATCTTCCACTATTGATAGTTGTTTGGTGCTAATTTTCGCTAGCCTTTTGAATTCCTTCTGACTAGCGTGCAAATTCCAGAGGTCATTTAGGCACAGGGTTGTTAGACCTTTTGACCAGTAGTCATGACCAGCTCGCCATGAGTTGTTGTCAATACTTTCCCACAGATGGTGCGCTAGACTTCCCTCCTTTGATAGCCTCAGTTTGTGACAGCACACAAGAAAATACATGACTTTGGCCAGTGGTTGTTTGCAGATGCCTAGTTCCAACCTAATTTGAGCCGGTGATGTATGGGAGGGTAATTTGAACACTGATCTGTAGATCTTAATAATGATTGTGTCCGATTGGCCACTGTCCAATCCTTTTAGAGCTTCACTACCGTACGTTAGGGTAGGAATGATTTTAGCCTGAGCGACCTGTAGTGTAGGTGTGAGAGTTGGGCCTTGTAGCTTCTTTTGAGTTAATCCAATTGCAAAAGCGAGTGCCACACCCTTCCTTTTCTGTTCTTCTAGGTGGGATTTGTATTTTTCATTGTTGTTAAAAATAACTCCAAGATACCTCTGGCAATTTGATTCGACGATGCTTTCATTGTTCAAAGTCCAAGAAAGTTTCTTAACTTTACTTAGATGAACTGCTAGGATGTTCGTCTTCCTGTTGTTAATGCAAAGCTCGTTGTTATTTGAGTATTCAGAGGTAGCATCCAGGAGCCTTTGCATTCCGATCTTTGTTTTGCTTAACAAAGCCACATCATCAGCATATAATAGGTTTGTCAATGACAGACCAGATAGTTTGGGGGCGTGGGAGTTGACCTTATTGAGGGCTTCAGGAAGGTCGGCTAGAAATAGATTAAAGAGTGTCGGAGCCAAGACACAACCCTGTTTGAGGCCTTTTTTCGTCGGAATTGGGCGGGACAATCTTGAGCCATCCCCGATCTTAATCCTGACCCATGTGTCCTGGTGTAGACGTTGTATGGCTCTTAGGAGGTCCGCTGGAATGTTAAGTCTGGACAACTTCTGCCAGAGTTTGCTTCTGTTAACATTGTCGAAGGCCGCTTGGAAGTCAATGAATCCGAAATAGAGTGGGCAAGAACAGTACTTCGCTTGGTCAATCAGGCAGGAGAGGGTCATAAGATTGACTGAGGTGCCGGTGTTTGTTGTGAAGCCTGTTTGGTTCAAAGGAATTATAGAGTTATCATCCGCCCATGCCCTGAGTGAGTTGAGCAACACTCCCGCAAAGTACTTTGCTTCATTGTCAATGAGTGCGATAAGGCGATAGTTCCCTGGGGATTTTTTATCCCCTCCTTTGAAGATCGGTGCGAGAATGGATCCACGCCAGCAGGGCGGTATGATGTTGTTTTGCAGGCTTGAATTAAAAAGGGTGCTTAAAATCGCAGCCCAAAAGGTTGCGTCTTCCTTGAACAGAGCTTGAGGAATTCCATCTGGACCAGGAGCACCGTCCTTCCGTCCCTTTTTTATAATTTTTTCTATTTCCGCCTTCTGGACTGTTGTGGGATTGACGTTGCTTTGAGACGAAAAACACTCAGTTGTTGGTACCGTTTTATGATCAGCAAAGGGCCATTCCTTCGTTAGGGAGTTTGAAGTGTTCAAAACAGGTGCCCGGACACTCTCTTTTTGTGTCACTTTGTCCAAGGAGGGGAGACTTAAGTGGGTGATGTACGCTTCCCGATCGTTAAAGTGAGAGTAGAGAAAATCAACCCACTCTGTTTCCAGTATGCTCGAGGAGGCAACTTTAGATGCGCGCCCGGATACACTATTGATTGTACGCCAAAACCTGGCAGAGTTGTTTGTTTTAATGTCATGCTGCAGTTTGGCCCAGAACGAATTCTATTGGCTTATGCGTAGCTCACGTTTCGCTTTCTTAAGGTGACTGCGGGCCTCTCTCAATTTTATTATTTTGGTGGGATCCGTTGGATCTGTTTTTAAGGCCCGCCATAACCGATTCATGGATCTTGTTGCTGATAGTATCTCAGGATTCGAGCGGGCGTGTGCTTTTGGCCGGTTTGGATTGTGAATTTTATTGGTTTCGCGTATCTGTCAATAAGTTCAGTTGCAAATGATGACCAGTTGGCAATTATATTATCCGGGCACCTACTTTGGCGCTCGATTATTTGTTTGGCCTCTGTTGATCTTGTTTGGCCTCTGTTCAGTACATCTATCAGTAACATTCTGCTGCCAAATACGTTGCAATCAGAGTGACAATTCTTGGAAATAAAACTGAGGAATTAAGTTCTTAGAATGAGAAAACGATTAGAAATGTTCTCGTTTTAAATAATGAGAAGTGGTAAAAAGATCTTAAAACTGGTGCAAACCCTTGGTCACTAAAACACTCTCCTTTTTTAAAATGATCATAATTTCACTTCATAGAAGACATGTCAAATTGTTTTTGCAGTTCTATATAGTGTAAGCTCAACCTGAAGGTATTTCAGTGCTTCACATGAGCACCAGTTATATTACACAAAGGGATATTCATTTTTTGCCCAGAATCATAGGATGTCGATCCTACGCTGGGGCTCAAAGTTGGTTATGAAATCCAGAAGCACTGTCTCTAACCTCACATCTATTTGACCTATTTGCTTCAAAGCATGTGAGACCACACGCGCTGAGGTTTGTTTTCCAGTGGGGTTCGCGCATCCAGCGCGATTTCCGGCGAAAATGTTGTTTTTGTATATATGGTTATTATTTAATAATAATCATTTTTGAGGTTTGTTTTGTACATTTTTATCAACTTTAATATGTTGTACTGGGTACGCGGATCTAGTACATTTCAAATTTTGCTGATAGATATACAACGTTATTTTTACATTTTTATTTATAGAAGAGGAATACCTAACTAATAAATTAATAATGCTTCAAGGAGTGAAATTTATATTTTTTGATAATGTTTCTACTATTTGAATGAACTGTGACACCACCGCGCAACATTGCTGTATGTGTTTGTAGCTGTTTGGCTCTGTGAATCTATATGTAAAAGGTGGTATTGATTGTCTCTTGGGTGTGCCAGTCACTAATTAGTTGTTTAAATAACAGTGTCACTGCCTACATTAGCCCTTGCTACATCCGATTTGTGTCTCTGCATGTCAGTGAAGCTATAGATGCTTGTAACAGTGTCTAAGAGGATGTATTAGTAGCTCTTCCATTTCATTTGTAATTACATGACATTCAACTGAATGAAGTACACTGGATGTATAAGTCAGCATATGTGCCTAAAAGTGTAGATGTAACTGTGAAAAACCTCTAACGGCATGTCATTGCTTTTATGCACATACACTTTATGCTCTGGCCTACCTACAAGCTACCTTAGGGCTGACTTTTAAGTACTAATACAGCAGGTTTAGACTCATAAAGAGCTTTGAAACACCTAGTCGTCCTACCTCTAGAACTGCATACACAAGCTCAAGTGTACTAAGCATGAGATATGTTGAAAGACCTACTTGTTTGGATGTTTAACTTGGTAATGTCGGATCTTTACTACATATCAAGATAATTGTCTCAGTTTCCATCTGAGTGTCTGAGAGGATTTATTAGCAGCTCAATTGTATCATAATTACTTTATTGACATTGAACTAAATGGAGAACACTGTACGTATGTCATGCTATACACCTAAAACTGTGCATGTACCTGTTAAATCGTTTGTATTGTATTTCTTTGTTTTTACGTTCATAAAATGTACCATCTGGTCTACTTACAAGCTACCTTACACGCCACTTTTAATAAGTAGAATAGCAGGTAAAGGCTCGTAAAGGGTTTTGAAACACCAAGCTGGTATAGCTGCAGAACTGCATGTAATAAGCCTGAGATATCTTGAGAGGCCTACCTATCTGGATGGTTCAGTTGGTAATGTCAGATCTTTACTACATTTTAGCATGAGTCTCTCAGTTCCTATATGAGTGTTTTTTTCTATTTCTAATAACGTCTCTTACTACATTTCTGTCTGTCATTTTCGATTTTTATCATTGTGTAAATATGTTCGGTATTTATGTACATATAGCGATATAGTTATCTGTTAAATAGAAGGAATATCAGTATTACAACAATCTCAGAACAAGTGAAAAATGCCATTTGTAATACATAAATATGTGTTTTTCAATATACGCAGTAGAGAAAATGTTATAACTATGAGATGTCCGTACATGTTGAAGGTTTGCCCAGTAGATGAGTGACATATTGCTAAGGGGTGTAGACTTCATCACCAACATTAGGTCCTGTGTTCTAAACTTCCAAGTATTTTCGATAGATCATCTAGTAAAGGGATTCTTGGAATAATATTTTCCTAAATCTTACTGTTTTCAAAGTAGTTTATGGTGTTGAATGGTAACTGCTATTAAAAACAAAAAGAAAACAAATATACTAGTACCTTATCTTAAACAATCTTCAATATTACCTTTTTCATAATAACATTATATTATAATTAGATACAACTATCAGTTTTCTTTTTTTACTGTTCTCAGCTTTCATACTACTTCACCATACATGGTGATCTGTATGTAGCATCATCTTTCAACAGTGGGGAAAAAAACAATCAAATGGATTGTAGGAAAAAAAGTGCATAGTACATTATAAATATGTGTAATTATGCTTTACACTCACTACAATTTCTTAATTAGTTGTTTCATCTTTATTAACTCCACTATTACTGAGAGGCGATTTGCGGTCGGATGCTGGGGCGACTACCTACTGGGAACTGAGCAAAGTCTGGAAAAGTACTATACAGTTTGACGCCATGAGGATATCTGGAGGTGCCTTGAATTACGAAATTTATTGTTAAATACACCAAAGTAGGAAGTGTGTCCATAGGTGTGTCGCTTCTCACAACCACCATTAGAAGAGTGAGCCTCTCTTGCACGAGGAATGGATCATGTCTTGTTTCTCTTGTTCTATGGACATATCAGCAAGTAATAAATCCCCCAGGATCTTGACAAGAGGATTTTGCATAAACCTTCTCACAGCATTAAGCATACTTAGTGGACGGTGAATTTTTAGATTGAGGACTGGATAAAGCGCAACCCAGCACGACAAGAGAATCTCTCTGTGTTCCCTTGAAGAGTGAGATAGTTTCGATATTGTGAAAGATAGAGTTTGAAAAAGAGATTCTATATCCAGGTCTAGAGATCCATTGTTGAATTGTTTCTGGCGGGTCCTGATGATGGTGGTCTCCATTGCTGTTCTTCCACCGAAACGCGTTGGCCATTTTCTCCATATTTAGATTAAACAACTATGGTTGTATATTGGACAACAGATATAATGCGACAGGATGTTTAGTGTCTGCTTTGAAGTGATGATTGTTTAGAATGTATGTGTGAGTGTGTGTGGTCTTGGGTTCTCTACCTGGTATAGTAAAATGGGCTTTTGTTTTTAGAATATATGAATTTGTGTAATCAATGTATGAAATGTATATTTATGGTCTGAATTTGAATTTTTTTGTATAATGCATATGAAATGATTATTTGAATTTAGAAAAATGATATAAAGAAATATGACAGAAAAAAAGATTTTCTAAAAAATGAGTAAATCCCAAAAAAAGTTATGTTTTGTGTATGCCAGTGCTATTAGAGGCATCTCCTATGGTAAAAGTATATATAGGTCATGAGGGAGTTTCTTTTCTGCTATGGTTTATTTTTTCCCCTCTACTCCTTGACCTGAAGTGAATTTGAGAGGGGGTCCCTACTCTTATCTATTCAACTCCACTATTTAACATAATTAGATAAAAAAAACTATATTACCATTATACCTGGTACACTAGTACAAAAAGTATATACCCTACCGGTTTTTTGAAGATGTTTTATAGAATATTATCTCCAGTAGGCCAGATAATAAGCAAATTAGTGATTATCAGGACATCATCCCAAATAGGCTGAATGATGTCTTTAGAACTTAGGCTGTAAAAACAACATGTAAGAATTTTCTAGTTTAGAAGGCAATCAAGCTTTGAATTTAAGGTTAGTATCATTGCCATGTGTCCACCCACTGTTACACTTTAAAAACACAGAATAATGGGCAGATGTTATATTAGCTCTTTCGTGAAAAATACATTCTTCCTGAAATAGATATTTGATCTGCTTTGAAGTTTGTAATCTCTGTATGTAATTTTGATCCATCTACTCAACATCATTGTAACTAGGGTGTGTGGCAAACTCCGCTTGGGCAGCAGAGTTTGCAGAGCTCTGCCAACTCCGCACCCAGCTGGGAGTGAGAAGTTGGCAAAATATCTCTGATTCCGCCATGTGGCGGAATTTGTCTCTGCCACCCACCCCTAAAAGCCCTGCCCAAGTCCTCCTTACCTGGACCACGGAGGTGTTCTCCTAGCCCAGGCTGCCTCCTTCGGTGCAGGAGGATTCTTTTTTGCCTCCAGTCCAGACTCCTGGTTATGCAAATGTGCGCACATGCAGAGTGAAGACAGGGTGAAGGTCTCCACTCGACATGCGAGTGCATACGCAGTCCTCACGAGTCCTCCAGCGAAGGGGTTTCCGTTTCACAGCCCAGGTCTGGAAGAAGAATCCTGCACCAAGGAGACAGCCCGGAGTCAAGAAGTAGTAAAGGAAACTGAAACACCAAGCTCACAGCCACGGGTGACGGGCTGCCAGCTGAGATTTGCCTGTAGGGCTGAGCGGAATTCCACTGAGTTTTTAAACAACTTCGTGGAATTCTGCATAGAGCCACGCCACCAACTCCATCCACCCTTGGTTGTAACATTAAAATGAGATATTTTCCAGATCTTTGTATTTGTAATGTAGACATCATGTGTGATGTACAATTTGAGCAGGTCATATTTTGATTTGCTGAGTTACTCAATTTGTCAAAAGACACTGTTTTGCAATCAGATAGTGTTAAGCATAGAAATCGTAAAGTGTGAATTTCAGCGGTAGAGGTAAATTAACAATCTTCACAATCTTGGTTCCATCTGTACCATTAGTCCAAATAAGTCCTCAATATTTATTTATTTTTTGCACTTAATTTAAATGTTTATTCTGGCAGTAAGCGTAGTGAAACAAGCAGCCCACAACCGGTCACTCTGGCGCTCTCGTCGTAACTGGCCAAGTAAACAGTTACAGCAGGTTAGACGAGAACGCCAGAATGCCGAGGGAACATTTAATGAATACATCGCCCGAGGCAGGCACACGAGAATAACAAGTTGCACTTCAAGTGACAAGAGCAACTTGTTGTTACAACACCCACTAGGTGAGAGATTGCTGCCCCAATCTTGCCAATTCAGTATTCTTACAAGTCATCTATGCGGGCTTCACTCTGGGTTCCCATGGAGTAGCAGTCATGATCTGTTCTACTATTCCCTTCCAGGAAATATGTGTTTTTCTATTTAGTTTTTTTATTTTATTTAATCATTTTCAAATTAGCACACCAGTACATTTCACAAGTGAACAGCGTGATACTTCAATACGGCGAATAAGGACAAAGAACAAACATCCCCCCACCCCCCAAGCCTGCAGTATATGACATGTATAGCAGATGGTTGAATCTAGTACATAAAGGCCCACAATGTAACAAGTGCTCACATGGATTCGAATCATCACTCAGATTGTTCACTGCGTGCCAGCAAATATTCTCGTAGAGGAGCCCAGATGTCTTTAGGTCGAGAAGTGGACGGCAGCTCCTCCTGAAACAGTTCCAGCTGTTCTTGGCAATACACCATGTCTTTTAACCATTGAGAACTACGGGGGCGTTGACGACCATCCCAAGTGAACAGTACAAGCCGTTTGGCCAGCAGCAGCGCCACTCTCACAAAGCGGCCCATAACGCCTTTCGTACCCGCACATATCCCAGCAAGCACACTAAAGGCGTACACTCCAGTGTGCACCCCACCATGGTATAGATCATGGGTACTCACAAACTTTCTCTTGGGGGCCAAATTTACAGTTTGGTTTGTGTCCGAGGGCCGCACCAGTGGGGGCGGGGTCAGTGGGAGGGGCTAGAGCAATAAAAAAACTGACCATGAGGTTGATCACAGGTCCCTGCAGCGGACGCCTTTGTCCATTGAGCCACCAGACCTGGCATACACACATCTCTCTCTCTCTTTCTCTCTCTCTCTCTCTGTCTCCCTCTCTCTCTCTCTCTAGCTCCCTCTCTCCCTGTCTCCCTCTGTCTCACTCCCTCTCTCTCACTCCCTCTCTCTCACTCTCTATCACTCACTCCCTATCACTCCCTCTCACTCCTTCTCTACCTCTGTCTCACTCACTCTGTCTGTCTCACTCCCTCTCCCTCCCTCCCTCTCTCCCTCCCTCTCTCTCCCTCTCCCTCCCTTTCCCTCCCTCCCTCTCCCTCCCTTTCTTTCCCTTTCCCTCCCTCTCTGTCTCCCTCCCTTTCGCTCACTTTCCCTCCCTCTCTGTCTCCCTCCCTTTCCCCCACTCCCTCTTCATCTCCCTCTCTTTCCCTCCCTCTCACTCCCTCTCTGTCACACTCACTTTCCCTCCCTCTCACTCCCTTTCCCTCCCTCTCACTCCCTTTCCCTCCCTCTCACTCCCTTTCCCTCCCTCTCTCTCCCTCTCCCTCCCTTTCCCTCCCTCTCACTCCCTTTCCCTCCCTCTCACTCCCTTTCCCTCCCTCTCACTCCCTCTCTGTCTCACTCCCTTTCCCTCCCTCTCACTCCCTTTCCCTCCCTCTCACTCCCTTTCCCTCCCTCTCACTCCCTTTACCTCCCTCTCACTCCCTCTCACTCCCTTTCCCTCCCTCTCACTCCCTCTCACTCCCTTTCCCTCCCTCTCACTCCCTTTTGCTACCTCTCACTCCCTTTCGCTCCCTCTCACTCCCTCTCCGACTCCCTCCCTTTCCCTCTCACTCTTTTTCCCTCACTCTCACTCCCTTTTGCTCCCTCTCACTCCCTCTCCGACTCCCTCCCTTTCCCTCGCTCTCACTCTCACTCCCTCTCTTTCCCTCCCTCTCACTCCCTTTCCCTCCCTCTCACTCCCTTTCCCTCCCTCTCACTCCCATTCCCTCCCTCTCACTCCCTCTCCGTATCCCTCCCTTTCCCTCTCACTCCCTCTCCCTCCCTCTCACTCCCTCTGTCTCCCTCCCTTTCCCTCCATCTCACTCCCTTTCCCTCACTCTCACTCCCTTTCCCTCCCTCTCACTCCCTCTCCGTCTCCCACCCTTTCCCTCTCACTCCCTTTCCCTCCCACTCACTCCCTTTCCCTCCCTCTCACTCCCTCTCCGTATCCCTCCCTTTCCCTCTCTTTCCCTCCCTCTCCCTCCGTCTCCATCTCTTTCCCTCCCTTTCACTCCCTCTCAATCTCACTCCCTTTCCCTCCCTCTCACTCCCTTTTCCTCCCTCTCACTCCCTCTCCGTCTCCCTCCCTCTCACTCCATTTCCCTCCCTCTCACTCCCTTTCCCTGCCTCTCACTCCCTTTCCCTCCCATTTCCTCCCTCTCACTCCCTCTCCTTCTCCCTCCCTTTCCCTCCCTCTCACTCCCTCTCTGTCTCCCTCCCTTTCCCTCCCTCTTACTCCCTCTCACTCCCTTTCCCGCCCTCTCACTCCCTTTCCCTCCCTCTCACTCCCTCTCCGTCTACCTCCCTTTCCCTCCCTCTCCGTCTCCCTCCCTTTCCCTTTCCCTCCCTCTCACTCCCTCGCACTCTCCCTCCCTCTCACTCCCTCTCCGTCCCCCTCCCTCTCACTCCCATCTCATCTCACCCTGCCTGTGTGTCAGCCCAGGCGCACACACGCTCACAGCCGCACCCGAGCACTTAACAGGTCTTAAAAAGACCATTTGCATGTAAATGATTCTTGATGTATTTCACCTCTTCTTAGGCCCCTGCAGCTTTACTCTGGCTATCGCTAGGATCGCCCAGCCCCCACAGAGCAGCGAGTCTCTCGCGCTGCTCAGACACACTTTTAATAATAAATAAAAAAACGGGTACGATGTCTCAAGGTCCGCGGGCCGCCACGGAAGGTATGCCGGGCCGCCAGCGGCCCGCGGGGCTTACTATGAGTACCCGTGGTATAGATCAACTCCAACACATCCACCCAGAACAATTGTACAGCCCTGCACTGCCAGGCTAGATGAAGGAAGTCTGCCTCCCCCTGCCCACACCGTCGGCAGCAATCAGTGTCCCTGAGCCCCATTCTGTGGAGTTTCTTTGGAGTGTGATATGCTTGATGTAGGAATTTCAGGTGGATAATGCGAAGATGACAGTCTACCGGTCACCATGCAAATCTGTTCCCACTCGCTCGTTGTGACTTGCGGATCTAGAATCTTATTCCACCTCTCTAGGCTTTTATCCTCCGGATGTACTGTCTCCTCCTGCACCGCCCTATAGAGTCTGGTGAGCAGATGCTTCCGGGAAGCAACCACCATGATCATCTGTAAAGCCTTAGACACGGCTGGCTCCCCCGAGAAGCAAGCGTAGTGGTCCCGGACAGCCCTTCGTAATCTGTAACACGTATACTGAAACAATGGGGTAGGATTCGAGATATACTCCAAGTCTGAACCTGTGATATACGTCCCCTCGTTATATAAGTCGCCCATGGTGGATATTCCCGCCTCTCGAAGGGAGGACACCGGACCCCGCTCACCCGCCACCGAGAAAGCAGCGTGACCCTCAATGCACATAGCCGAGGCATATAAGGGCAATCTATTCGTCCGTTTACCTATTTCCTGCCAAGCGGAGATCGTAACATCTATTGTGTTGATTTCAGATCTGGGTGTTTGCCTGTGGACATGTGTAATGATGCTCTTCAGCGGTGTCGGATCAGCATCGCCCTCCTCTACCACCACATGGGGTATAAATCCATGTGGGCGGAACCCAAAATATGCGAACTGCGCCTTCCCACAGAGATAGTACGCGTAGAAGTCCGGAGCATTGTACCCGCCTCTCTCGAAGGGTAAAGTCAATGTGGCCCAACTAATCCATGGTGGTTTCGCCCCCCACACCAGCCGAAGCAGTTGAGTCTGTACTGTTTTAAAAAAATGTTTAGTCAGTCGAATGGGTACATTACAGAATAAGTACAGAAACTGGGGAAGGATCACCATTTTTATCACGGCAATGCGGTCCGCCAGCGAGAGAGGCAACCCGATCCACCGATCAACACGCTCCACCAACGCAGTATAAGCTCTTCCGTAGTTTTCACAGACCACTACAGATAGGATCCAAATACCCAAATACTTGACTGGCTCTTCTGACCAGACCAGAGGGTACTACACCTGTGTTGCAGTCGTGGCAGGCGTGAGGGAAACCAGCACCAACTTTTCCCAGTTGATGCGAAGCCCCGAATAGAGGCCGAACCGGATGTATTCACGGACGACTTGCGAAAATATCTCCGAGGCTCACGGACGTACAGGACCATGTCGTCCACGTATGCAGAGATCCCCACCGGCCGGTTATTAAAATTCAGGGCCGCTGCTCTATGTGACTGGTGGATCCTGCATGCGAGGGGCTCCAGAACAATGGCAAAAAGAAAGGGCGACAACGGGCACCCCTGTCTAGTGCCACGTTGAATAATCAGCGGTTCAGAGGTGAGCCCGCCCATAAAACCTGAATCCAGCAGATGAACACCGGAGGGAAGCCCATCCTGTGCAAAATGGAGATCAAGTATTTCCATTCGATCTAATCGAACGCCTTGGCTGCGTCCAGCAGGACGGTCACGGCAGGTAACTCAGGCTTTAGGACATGGAACATGGCAAAGATCGTGCAGAGGTTCCAGGAAGTAGACCTATCAGGGATGAAGCCCGATTGGTCCGGTAGGACTAGCATGGGCATCAAGGGGCTCAACTTGGTGGCCAACACCTTAGCGAGAATCTTCGCATCGATATTGAGGAGAGAAAGAGGGCGATATGATTCACAGCATGTAGGCGACTTATCTTTTTTCAGCAAAGTGACGATCAATGCCTGCCACAAGGAGGGCGGGAGATAGCCCACCTTGTGCGCCTCCGAATACATTGCCAGAAGGTGTGGCGCCAAAAGATCTACATAGTGCTTATAAAATTCTGCCGTCAGCCCATCAGGGCCTGGGGCTTTGTTATTTGGGAGGGACAGGATGGCTTCTTTAATATCCGTCTCGTCCATCGGGAGGCTAAGGTATTTACGATGCACATCGGAGAGCCAGGCGCAGGCCGTGTCAGCCAAATAGTCCTGCAATGCAGTTTTGTTCATGTCTCCCTGTGAGGTGTATAGAGTCTCATAAAAGGTTCGAAACTGAGCTAGGATATCATCACTTGCGAAGTGATCCACGCCCTCGTCATCCACAATATGGTCAATTTGGGGGACCTGTGCCCTATCACGTAGATGTCTAGCTAACACCCTGCCAGGCCAGCCCCCCTCTCCATAAGCCCTCGCCACATATCTCTTCCATAAATATTTGATCTCCATGGCTGCCAGAGTGTTATACTCCTCCAACTACTCCCTGATGTGTGTTAGCACCTCGGAAGATGGTGCAACATCGTATTGAGCCTCTAGGTCACGCAACCGATCCTCCGCGCGCTGTAACTGCCCCCTCAAATCCGGCAGAATGCCCGCCGATGTTCTAATGCACTCTCCCCATATTGTAGCCTTGAAGGCTTCCCATAGAGTTGCCGCGCTGTCCACTGTGCCCGCATTGAGCTCAAAATACTGTATTATTGCCTTGCTGATAGTGTCCGCATAGACAGGGTACAGCAGGGAGGCTGCGCAAAAACGCCATGTGAAGGGATGACGTGTATTGAGTGGGACAGCTATTTGGAGCAGAACGGGATTGTGGTCCGACAAAGTCCGCAGTAGGATGTGAACCGACTCAACCCACCCATTAGCTTCCCCATCTAAGAGCCAGTAGTGCAGGCGCAACCATGAATTGTGAGCAGGAGTGATATGTGTGCCCGGTAGAATCCCTACATTCCTCAAGCGCCATGCATCAAGCAGACCCGACTCTTCCATAAAATCACGGACACACTGCGCAACCTTGATCATACGTACACTGGTGGAGTTAAGAGCGGATCAAGACAAGTGTTGAGATCCCCCCCGAACAAAATCGCTGTGTCAGGCCAGGAGCGCAAGACCTGAAACATCTTTAGAAATGCTGCTGGCTCATCAACCACTGGTCCATAAACCTTAGCTATCGTCACCAACGCTCTCCCCAGTTTACCACGTACCAGCGCCCACCGTCCATCATCCGCAACACACGTGTCAATGGGCTGAAAGGGAGTCCCTCGTTTAATTAGAATAAGCACCCCACGTGCATAACTAGAATAGAAGGAAGCGAGGCCGAATGTCGCCCATCGCCGGGCCATTGCACCCTCCGAATGCCTGTTCAGGTGGGTCTCCTGCAGGAGAGCAATCTGCACCCCATGACGATCCAGGTGCGCCAGCACTTGCCGACATTTTCTGGGCGTATTCAAGCCGCAAACATTCCAGGTGACACAATTATACTTCTCACCCATCATCAGGCACACAATAACACCATAATGAGCTGACAAGGAGCCGCCAAGCTACGCATACCAGTATATGTGAGACACACTGCAAGGCTATACACAAGTCAAGAAGAAAAACAAATCTGAAGAGCGGCTTGGCCCCCCCTCTCCCTCCCGCCCCTCCCAACAACCCCCAACCATCAAAATCAAGGTGCATCTGACCAATGCCAAACAGTAGGGCCCATGCAGTACAGTAGGAACAAAACCCCCCACCTCTCCCACCCACTTCAGCAACCCCAAATTGCCAAAGGCCCATCGCGCCCACCCCACCTCCCTCACTCTCCCATACAGCGTGCAACAAACTTTGTGGGTCATACCCAATGGTGGCGTGAAGTGGCCCAATCCACCCCCAACACTAGACGGGGGCCACCGGACAATGTAGGAAGACCTGCACCCCCACCTCAGCCTCCAGTTCACAGTGCATTGTCTAGTAGGTGAGCGTTCGGGTACCTACAGGTGCGCCACGCCGCACAAAGTCATATAGGAAACCAACCCATGCAACGTACTTTCCAACATGTCTAAGACACTTCGCGGCTGCTGCAAAGGAAGTGAATCCAGCCTGGGCACCAAGCCCGGACACCCGAAGGGTCCAGCGATGTTAGTAACATAAAGTGTAGAGAAAAAGATATAATCACAGCATAGCACCTGAGATGCAGTAGTCAGTCCCCAACGCAGGTACTCATCTGTAACAGGGATCACTTGTCGACATCTGAAGTGTGGTCTGTTGTCTTGCGTCGGTGCCGTAGAGATCTGGCATATTCCATGGCCTGTTTGGGGGACTTGAACATCTTGCCCCCGGCGTGTTCACTAATGCGCAGACGCGCTGGGTAGAGCATGGCTAGGGTATTTGATCTTTGACCAACAGCTTCTTCACGTTCTGAAACTCCTTACGAGCAGCTTGCACCTGCGCTGTGAAGTCCGGGTAAAAGACGAGTACATTATTTTGAAAAGTAACGTGCCCTTCTGCCTGGTAATGCGCAAACCAGTGTCCCGGTCTCTAAAGTTTAGCAGACGGGCGATGACAGGCCGCGGCGCAGCGCCAGGAGGGGGCCGAGCCGTCAGAGATCTATGGGCCCGTTCGATCGCAAACATGGGAGATAGCTTGTCCGCGCCGCACACCTCACGAAGCATCGTTTCCATATAATCTTCTAGGCGCCCCACATTTGTAGACTCCGGCAGACCGAGGACGCGGATGTTGTTGCGCCTCGATCTCGCCTCGATGTCCTTGTTCTTGGCCTGTATTACCTCAAGAAGTTTGGTCATATCCGAGGTTTTAGCCGCTACTTGCTGCAGGCCGTCCTCCGTCTCCGATATTCGCTGCTCAGCCTCCCCGATGCGCGCCGCCTGCTTATCCAATTTAGCAGAGAAGTGGACCATCCGACCATTTAATGCTTCTATCTTGCCATCTATGGCTTGGAGGCTAGCCTGAATGGCAGCGAGCGATTTCTCCAAGGTCGTAGGTCCCTGAGAGGCCTCCTCCAGCTAATAGTCGGAGACAGCATTCTGTGAGGACTTGCCACCCTTTCAGAGCTCCAAATGGCTGTGATTTGTCTGGTTTACCCATCAGGAGGCCGGTACGTTGCACCACTCACTGCCAAAAGACCCAGGGACTGTCGGTGCGCTCGTGGCCGCTAGTGTATATATATCCACCTCTTAGTAGGCAACGCGCCACTATGTATATCGCCTCCGCACCACGTGTATATGCCAGCAACCCCAACAGCTCATCCGCTGCAGGGGGGCACCCCAGGAATCACTCAATATCAGCAGCTGGTCAGCCTGTGCAAGCTCTAGAATAGTTCCGTGGGCTTACTAGCGACAGGGTAGATAGGTCTAATCAGCGGCGTCTGCAGGAATGCCCAGCACCGGCACTCACCATGCCCGGTCAGGATGAGGGGGGGATGGGGGGACCCCACTTGGCCAGCAGATAAGGCAGCGGCTATATCGTCGTCTAGGGGCGTGATCACCACACCCCTCCGCAACTCCTGGGCAACACCGGTCAGGGCCCGCCGAGAAGCCACCGCCGCGACAAAGCTGGTTATAGCCGCAATGGCCACGCAATTCACACAATAGCAGGAAGAGCACCTCTAGTGTCCGTGCAGGGGGGGGCACATGAGAGTGAAGCAGGCAGCAATAGTCCCAGCAGCAGTCCCGTGCGCAGCACTGGCGTGATCGCACAGCACCACAGTCTGACAGAGCAAGGCATACACGGGGCCCAGTTTGTCTGTTCCCGCCGGCCGCTTGCATACTTCCACGGCCCGGCGCACTACAGCACCTTCTCGAGCTCAGGCAGCAGCTCCTACAATCCACACAGCGGGTCACTTATCTGGAGGCCCTACGGGGCTGCCGGTCCCAACACCTCCGCCGCCCTCAGTAGCAGCGCCGATAACTCAACATCCGCCGCTCCTCCAGAGTCAGCTCGCGCCGAGTGACCGGCTCAGGGTGCCGCCGCCATTACATCATGCGGCCGATCGTCACCCGCAGCAGCAGCCACCATGCGCAGCCCCCGCGGCCGCCAGGAAAGCAGGGATCGCAGGCACAGGACCGGGGCCCCCACAGAAGCACTTCCCCAGGCCAAGTTCGCCGAATCCGGGCGGGGACAGGTAGGATATTTCAGGATTTTCGCGGTGGCCGGAAGAGCAGCACTACAGCGCTGCCAACTTGCCAGACGCCAAGCCACGCCCCCCAATTCCTCAATATTTATTTCTTCTGCTTCTAAGACTGATTGATTGACCATTATAAATTTGTGAGCATCTTGTTGTTGGATGTTGAGACTAAATATTTCTAATCTGCTACAAATATCCAAAAGATGTCGAATTACAGAACCATATTCCCTTGGTGTAGAGTGTAAGGGAGTGTGACACCATCTATCATGATCTGGGTGAATAACATCATACCAATCCCCACCAATCAATGCAAGGACATCAGGTAGCAATTCCCAAATGTCAAGAATACATTCAATGAATGTTTGGCTAAGAGGTGTGGGGGTGTATATGCTACCCAAGACGATTTGTTCTCCACTTATTGTGCCTTGAACAAACAGATACCTGTCCAGTGTATCAGCCTAGGTGCAAGTATTATGAAGGATATTCTACGATGGATCAATATTGCGACTCGACTGGAACCTCTGTTAAAGCCAGAATGAAAGACATGCGCAAAACCAAAGCGGACCAGACATGGGGCCTTAGCCCCCACTAGGTGGTTTCTTGTAAGAGCAGGACATCAGCCCCTGTACTTTTCATTTGTTTGAAGATAGCACCTCCTGGTCAGAGTCACTACTGTCCCCTCACGCTGCTTTGCAGTTAAGGCACTGCCCTTAGAGCCTTCTTGACATCCAGGTAGGTGTTCGAGGCCCTCCTCCACCCGCAGGCTTCTGCCTGCCCCTCATCCCCTCATCCCTGGTGGTCTAGTGGAAGAACCTGCTCTTCTGCTAGTCTGCTCTGTTTGTGTCATCCTTTTTCTGTTTTTGCCTCTTTCCGTCTTTTTTCTGTCTTTTCATCTTTCTGTCTTTTTCCAGTTTTTTCTTTTTTCTTTCTTATTTTCTGTATTCCCTTTCCTTGTCTGCCCTTTCCTGGTTTCCTTTTCCCCGCCGCTGCCTCCGCCCCCCCAGAGTGTTCTAGCTCCTGCCTCCCACCTGCTCACCATCCCTCTGACCCCTACTTAAAGGCAGTCTGTCTGCGCCTGTCCACTACCTGACCGCGACCAGCGCCAGGGACCCTGGTCCCCTGACACCCAGCCGCAACGACCCCAGCACTCTCCACGAACTCAACCCTGGACAACTGCCAGCTCTCGACTCCGAGCCACACGCCACCATACACAAGCCCCTGAGCTGCATCTTTCTCAATGTACGCTCCCTGCACAGACACGCCGTAAAATCTGGGACCTCCTCAACTCTCATTTCATTTCATTTCAAAAAGCTTTATTCGATTTTTTGTATAAAATCATAAAAGCATACAATTTTAAAATACATTCATAATTAAAAATAAGGTACATACATATGAAACACAGATATCTCCAAGATAAAAGGATAAACAAACATTTGCTCATCCTGTGAATATAACTTCCTACCAATAGCATACTTTACAATGTTCATGATATCAGTTCTTCCTTTTCATCAAAAGGGAATGTGCAAGGGGTAACAGTGATTAAGAAATGCTAAACGGTATTTCAGATCTATTTGGGGCGGAAATACTACAAACAAGCGGTAAACAAGGTCCTCTACCCAGGCTGGTACAATCCCCAGTCATTGGCCTAGCGGCGCGAGTATACAATGTGCTAGGATAGAAGTCATGTAGGTCCCAGATGGATATGGGACCATCCCCTTCATTAGGTTGCCAAGTTCGAAGAAGTGGGGCAATGTTTCTGCTTCTAAATCTTATTAGTATCAGGTCGCCAATAATGTTTTTCGGAAGGGGGCCCAGCCAACCTACTCTCCTCACGCTCACAATCCCACCGTCACAGTCACTGGGCAGGGGTCTATTTTTTGATAACCAAAACTGGACCTTATTTAACAGGTCATCCTGTCTCTCTATTTTACCCTTTTTTAGTTGCGGAACTCCCAAGAGGATGCATACAAATGGAGCTGCCTCTGGAGGTAGATGCATTCTGAGAACCCCGTTTCGCTCTACCCTGGGGACAGAATTTTTCGGTGTAGTGGAATTAAAAAAGGCTTTAAAAATGTTTAGGGGGAGATTAGTGGGTACTGATACTCGAATTTGGGCAACTTTATTTTGGGTAACTTTATTTTGAATGGCAGGTATGGGCTTATTTAAGGTAACAGTTGTCAAAGGATGGGGGGTATAGAAGCATGGGTAGAGGTTAGCAGATTAGAGTTTATTTTTTCCTCAATCCCTGTCAATCTATCCCCCAGGATGTTTATTTTTTCGATTAGGGGGTCTATGGTGGATTTGATCAGTTGTTCTATCATTGACAATAGGGCAGTCTGGGAGGAGGGAGCAAGGTCGTCTAATTTATCTACCACCTCTCCAGTTTGGGGAAGAATGATGGAGGGTGGACTCGAGGTTGGGGATTCAAATTGTATTAATTGTACTTTCGATTGGATCTCGTTGTATTTATCCCCGTCCTCCTTACTTTTGTTAGGTGTGGCCCGGGCGAATACTCGACATTGCATATTTGTTTTGGAAAATATAGGGAAAGGTTCCAGCATTCTCTCATTTGTAGTTAATAAATTAATATTATTTGGAGGGGCTGGTGATCCTGCAGGGGCATAGCTGGTCTTACACAAACTGTTTAATTCCTCCAACAGTGAGAGTCTACACATTGTATTGTTTGGTTGAGGAGGAGAGTGATTACAAGATAGACTGGCTACAGGCTGGTGGCAGTTATTTTTATCCGCCTCTATAGGTAAGGGTAGCATTATGTTATTTATGTACTTATCTTGCGACCTCAGACAGGTGGTCGGCCGAGGCGCTAGTTTTGTGGCAACCCCTTTCTGGTTCATGATATAGCTTAGATGTGGACAAGGTAATAGAGTTTGTTAGGGTAATACTATTGACCAGAACAGTATGTAAAATGGGCTTTACCTCCTCCGGGAAAACCAAGTGGCGGAGCCCGTCCCGTCCTCCTCGGGCCTCTGACGGCCACAGAGGGCCCGCCCTTTGCCCGGGCTTAGCCCCGGGCTCGATCCCGCGCCTCCCGCGTCGCGGGAATAGATTCAAGTTTAAATCTCTGAAGGCGGGGGGGGCGGGAACACCGAGGGAAGAGGCAGCAGCTGGGAGGCAGAGAGCCTGCTGGTCCTCGCAGTCCCTCGGCGTCAGGTGCAGTTTTGGTCCTTTCCCCACAACACGACCCTCACAAGCTGGCAAGCGCTAACAGAGCGCAGGAAATCCCTCGTCGTCCTTCCCACAGAGAGAACACCGTGAGCGGCACCCGCGGAGCGGGGGCCGCGATAGGTCCTTGTAGTGTCCAGGCGGGGGGGGGCGGGAACGCCGAGGGAAGAGGCAGCAGCTGGAAGGCAGAGAGCCTGCTGGTCCTCGCAGTCCCTCGGCGTCAGGTGCAGTTTTGGTCCTTTCCCCACAACACGACCCTCACAAGCTGGCAAGCGCTAACAGAGCGCAGGAAATCCCTCGTTGTCCTTCCCACAGAGAGAACACCGTGAGCGGCTCCCGCGGAGCGGGGGCCGCGATAGGTCCTTGTAGTGTCCAGGCGGGGGGCGGGAACGCCGAGGGAAAAGGCAGCAGCTGGGAGGCAGAGAGCCTGCTGGTCCTCGCAGTCCCTCGGCGTCAGGTGCAGTTTTGGTCCTTTCCCCACAACACGACCCTCACAAGCTGGCAAGCGCTAACAGAGCGCAGGAAATCCCTCGTCGTCCTTCCCACAGAGAGAACACCGTGAGTGGCACCCCTACAACTCTCACTTGCCCAACGTCGCCTTCCTCACAGAGACCTGGACCAATGCCAGCTCCGCTCCTGACATCGCAACCGCCATCCCCGATGGATAAAGTATCCTGAGGAAGGACCACCCCAACCGCCCAGGAGGAGGCCTCACCATTGTCCACAAAGCTTCCTCCGATAACAACCACCTACTCGGACGACGCCTTGCCCCTCATGGAACTCATCCACTTCCAGATCCAGACCAACCCTATAAATAAGGTGTGTGTGAGGAGTCTACCTTTTAATTCCGCTACCCTGGGGCCCATTAAGCCCCTGAAGTACCTGGCAATCAACAAAGCCACTCCCGCTTTTCTTAGTAGATGCAGAAGAAAAAAAACTGATGAGGGAAAGCCCGAGAGTGGAGACAATGCCAGTCCCCGCTCAAAAGGCCGATTTCCTGGAGTAAGCATATGTCTAGAAATGACACTATTGCTCGGCTCTTGCTTGGGTTATTGAGGCCCTTCACGTTCAGCGAAAGGACCTTAACTTGTTGAGAGGGCATACCTAATATTTAGTAGGACAGTACTTTGGGAGTCCGTCGCTGGAGCCCATGTTCCCTCCCTGCATCTCCCCACCCCGACACCTGTATGAATGTATCAAAGTTGAGTATTCATGTCAAACAAAACCAAAAATAATTAAATACACAAACATAAAAGTACCCAGATCAAGTCCAGGACTGGCAGAACAAGTCCACAAGTACCCAGGTGATAGAAGTAAAGGGTGCATGTTATGACCCTCTGTCACCGACCAGGCCGGCCTCTCAGTGAACAGCAGCTGTCATGCCCAGCGAGATCATGCGTTATCTTTATTCTGTTGGTTTCCGGCCAGTGACTTGAGGGCCGCTTGGAGCTCTAGCACAATTATGGCTCGGTCAGGTTTCACAGTCCCAGGGGAGGAACAACGCCTTTGCCATCGTGGGCATCTGCAGGAAGAGGGCCCAGCCAGATCCTGTTTGTGGGCCCCGGCTGAGGAGCATTCTATTTTCAGTATCCCGCAAGCCTCTTCCATAGAGCGTAGCTGATAGAATGCCCTCGAGGTGGATAATGAGGCAGAGCGGTGACCCATGAGTAGGGGATCCCTAGATTCCGCAGATGGGAGGTCGCAGGGTGGAAGGTCTGTCTCTTCTGTAGGGTTATCATAGCCAAGTCTTGGTAGAGCGTCTGCGTGTTCCCTTGGAAAGTTAGTGGATGCTTCTCTTGGGCCTTTCTCAAAATCTTTTCTTTTAGTTGGAAGTCTTGGAGCCAATCCAGAATGTACGCAGGTGGGGCTGATACTGACCTCGGCAGTCCGACCCTGTGCACTCGATCAATTTTTATTTCTAGGTCTGGCGAGGCTTCCAGGATGAAGAGAAACAGGTCCCTCATGTAGATAACCATATCAGTACTCTCCGCGGAGGATGGCACACACTTGATCTGAATGTTGTTGCACCTCGAGCGATTTTTCAGGTCTTCTGCATATGCCTGTAAGTCGATCTGTTGTTCCTGCAAGCGTAACACCTCCTGCTGCTGATGCTCCACTTCCTCATCGTGAGTATGCTCCTGGTAATCTCTCTAGTGGAGTCCTTATCATGCCTAATCTCCTTGATGTTGCTGGAGAGCTCTCCTCTGAGGGCCTGTAGGTTTTCACGCACAGAGGAGAACAGTGCCTCCAGGAAGGAGTGGGTGACAAGTTTCTCACTCCCCTCCACACCCTGCAACAAGCTTACACTAGGCGTTGTCTGCCGATCCCCGGCAGAGGCGCCGGTGGGGCTTGGTCAGCATGTCCTTGAGGGACCGGTCCTTCTTCTCTGACGCCATGGCCCATAAAGACCGCTCTGCTACCTCGTTCACCCAGTATGAGAGTTGCTGTCCATCCCCCAGAAGTGGATATCCCGGACTGTTAGCCCGGGGGCCGTTCTTATACTTCAAATGGGCAAGACTCCTAAGCACCCCAGCCTATGTTTAATGACCCAAAGGCCTCAACCCGGTCTCAGGTCCAGGGTTTCAAAGAAATGCGGGCCCTCCGGTATATCTACTGATGCAGAGGCATCCCTGGCCCTGGCCGGCCAGGCGCCGTAGTCTCGGGGGCCAATCCCATGGCAACTTGGAGGCAGGGCCACATGTTAGGATCGGGCACCGAAGCAAGGAGGAAGCCCCTCATCCAGCTCGCTGCCGGGCCATAGCTGTCAGGCCGCCCAGTGAATCTACCTCACTCCCCAAGCGGATGCCTCCTCACTGCCCCAAGCAATACCCACAGGAGGAGGGAGGTTCACCGCCCCAGGCACCGGGCCAAAGTTACTCTCCTTTGCATGTGGCCCCATCCACTCTCATAGGGAACACCCACGGCTTACCTCTGGGGGGCAGGGGTAGCAAATAAGCCTGTCTGGCCCCCAAGTGTCTCACTGTGTCTTCCTTCAAGCTCCACGAACCACAGGACCCTCCGATTGCTCAGTTGTTCAGGCCCCAGGCACTCCTCACAAGTTCTTCGATGCGGCTCCACCACTCCCGGCAGAGACCTACCGCAGCTCAGGTTTCTCTGTTTTCTGGGTCTCATGACCCTCAGCATCTCTCTGTTTGTGAGGCCCAGTCAGGGGCCCCCATCTTATTCGCTCCCCGTCACCTACTTCCGCCGCTGCAGTCGCTGTCGCAGACCAGCCCCAAACTGCAGTCTCGGCCGCCCCGCCCCTCAAGCTCCTTTGGTCAGCTCTCACAGTGCAGGCCTGTGCAGCTGACCCAAGCCAAGCCCCGGTGAAACCAAGAGACACCCGCATGGCAGGCTTGCTCCAAGCCTAGCACTGCCCACCTCTGTTCAGCCACTCCCCTGGCTTAGAAAGCCACCCAGCAGTATGCAGTCTCTGCCGGGAGCTCCGTGCCGCGGGCTGCCATTCTAGGCCACAACCGCCATCTTGATGCGCCGGCCTCTGTCATTCTCTCCTCTACTGATTGCAGCCAGCGGGCTCGGATGGGAGGAATCGTCCCCCCACTCTGAATGTTTCTGTTGGGACACTCCTCGATGCTGCTCGGCAATCTCGCTGGGCCCTTACGGCGCAGGAAATGGCCATGGTCGGCAGTAGGTACGAGGAGACGAGTCCTACTTACCCGCCATCTTGCCCATGCCCCCCCACATGCACACTTTAAACAGTGCACAGGAAGCCCTCTGCCCATAACTCCTCCTTGCTGCCACTCAGCAGGCCCCACCCTGTCCTTACACTTGGTTCAGGACAGGATGATGACAAAAAATTGTTATAAATTAACATTTTATTTATGATGTCTAGGGCTTTGGGGGCATTTAAGTGGGGCGACGCTCTTCCGCTCTAACATAGGAACCAGGGGAAAAATGGGGTGTTCCATTAAACGAGGAGTCAATGGTAACTGCCTCTGTCATAAATATATGAGCAAGACCGTCCTCACCTCTGTAGTTAAGGATAAGCCATGAGTTCCAATGAAAAGGCACTTTATTATCACTTAGAACTTTAATTCCTCTTGACCAGCCTGCACCAAACTTTTGCACAAATATTTAGTCCTTTACAAATGCATGTGCCAAATTTAAAATAGAGCCTTGACGAAAAGGAAAATGTATAGGGGGCTTCCCAAAACTTCACTTCTTCATTCAAACCTATTTGTGAATTCACTTTGGAACAACTCAAAAATGGATAAATGGAATGAATGAAAGTACATCAGGCTTTAAATGCTTAGCTTCATTTGGTACATTTTACAAGCTGTGTGAATTTTTTGTCAAGCTGTTTGGAAACTGAAGGAAAACTGTTGCTGCCCAAATTGCACATATTTTATGAATTTTTCCATTGAATGTTTACTAACAGTTAGAAAATAAAAAAGTTCACATGGCACCCTTCAGTCCTCAATCACAACCTGCACGCAAGGAACTGTTGAATGAGCAGTTCCTCTGTCTTATGGTCCGTCAGGGACCGGGTGCTGCCATATTAGCTGCGGCCTGACACGAACCAGGGCAGCAGTCTCCTTGTGGTGTTGGCTATTGGGGGTGTCCGGCCATGTGGTGACAGGCTTAAGGCTGGCGGACACACACACAAGGCACACGCTTAGTTACAGTAGTGGTCAGTGAACTAACCACGTCCAGGATCTGGGCTCTTTATTAACTTGCCTTACGCTGGACTGGCGTACACCAGTCCAGACCGTTATGCTTACGCATGGGGGGGAAACAAAGGTAATACAAACAGCAGTCACCCCTGTTGGGTCTGGTGGCATGGCCTCACCCGGCCATCTACGACAATACATTCCTTTATAACAAATGCAAACAGATCAAACAAAAGAGGCATTAGCCCAAACTTGTGCTTACAGTCTGCACGTTAGAGTCCTGGTCAATACAGTAAATATGGAGCACTCTTACTTGGTCGCTGGAGACAGGAGCGCTTCTGCAGCGTGCTAACAGCAGTACTTGCCCTCGGAATACTGGCACTTCAGTCATATCAGGTTACTCGGGCACAAAGTCTCTGTATCGTTGTGACGGCTTGGGGCAGGGTCTCAGTTCATATCGGCTCTGGTTGCATCGCAGCGACGGTATTGGTGACAGCATCAGTGGACTGCTGCCTGTGCTTGATTCTGCGATCTCCTGTCCTCCCGTCTAACTTTTGGGACTCACATAAGGACTGGCGGCAGTGGGCGGCAACAGGTTGGATTCTTCGGCTGTGGCACTCGGCTGTTCCCCGTTTGCGGTGGGAGGGAGCACCAGGGTGTGGTCTCCCGGCGGTACACTCTCTTGGAAGTCTTCTACGCTGACAGTGGGAACCTTCTTGAATTGTGACACATTGCATGTTACAGTCTCCTGGCCCTATTCAATCAATCAATCAATCAAACAATTTGTATATTGAGCCGTCACCGGGGTGCCTCTGACGTTCACTACAACCCATGGATCTAACTCAAAAGGCATTCGGAACCTCCCAGCGGGATGGCGATGCTGCACCAGTACACGGTCTCCCACTCAGAGCGAGGGTTCTCGGGCGCATCTTCTCTGAGAAGCTTTGTCATTCATGCATGCTCTTCTTGAGTCATATAGGTTTGGTGGGTTTGGAGCATATTCCCACGTTGGGTGATGTGGAATATCATCTGCCATGGTTCGACCTAGGCACAGTTTACTTGGAGCGATGCCAGTGGTGCTGTGTGGGGTGAGTCGATACTCCCAGAAGAATTGGTAGAGGGCTTGTTCCAGGTTGTGGCTGTATTGTCTTGTTGAGGGTCTTCATCAGGCGCTCCACTACGCCGTTTGCTTGAGGCCATATTGGGGTTATTATGCGGTGCTTTATGTTGTGGGAAGCCAGGTAGTTGGTCAGTTCGGCGCTGGTAAATGGGAATCCATTGACGGTGTGAATTTCTTTGAAGAGTCCATGCGTTGCCATGATTTTCTCTAGTTTGGGGATCACTGCGGCGGTGGATGTTGTAGGAATGATCTCCACTTCTGTGTACCTGGAGAAGTTGTCCACCACTACCAGCATGTGTAGGTCACCTGGAAGGCTGCCAAAGTCTGCGCTCACCCTTTCACACGGGGTGCCAGGAGCTGCCTCTGTGATGATCGGCACTGGCCGGTCTGGCAGGCTGGTCGCCAGGCAGATGAGGCACTGCCTTACCACCGCTTCCACTTTCTGATCAAGGCCGAAGAACCTGAATTTACTCCGTAGTCGGCTTTTCAATTTGACGATTCCTTGGTGCACCCCGTGTGCAAGGAGGGCAGCTTTGTGGGTCAGGTTTTCCGGTAGGACTAGGCAGGGGCCTCTCAAGAGACAGCCATCTGAGGTAACAGATAGTTCATGGCGAACCGCGTAGAGGGCCTTCAGCACTGATTGGGCAGTCTCCGTGCGGCGTGGTGTTGGGTGCTGCAGGAGGCTCCAGTTACCAGATGCTACCACTTGGATGGCAATTTGGAGGCAGTCGTCATCCTTGGTGGCTGCCACAACATCTCTGAGAGAGATTGAGAGGTCTGGCTCGATCAACAATCAGCTGCACATAGTCCTCCGTTGCAGCCGCTTCATCCACTTCTGGTGCCGTGGCGGGTCGAGTGTGTCTGGATAGAAAATCCAGCACAAAATAGTGCTCCCGCTTAGTCGTAGGTCGTAGCACGCCCCACAGAGGGACGGGAAGACCCCTATGATGAAGGATTTCACTATGGGACTCATAGTGTGTGAGGGGTATTTTAAAAACACATAGTGCTTCTCTCTAACATCTCCATAGAAAAGCCCCTTTCACCTATCACAAAAGCTATTAAGATTAAAAAATATATATAAAAAATAAGATACACAGGATAGAATCCCATTGTTTATATAAAGTCTAATAGGAGGTAGGTTCTATTCATTAGAAACCTCTATCCTCCCCCTTTTGTTGTTTTGATATTATTGACAGCGCACAGCTGTGGGAGTGTTCCTTTGGACACATATCCTAAATAGAAAATAGTTTGTAAGACACACACAACACTTTTTGCACAAACATGGCCGAGAACATGGGACTGACTTTCAGCGAGGAAGAAATTGCAAACATAATGTCATCTCTTGGAACCTTTGAAGGGCTTAACACAGCAGAACCCCAAATGGGTAATAGTGATTGGGATGAAATTGATGAGTTGAGACGTACCCAGATAAAAACTGCACTACATGGGTTATTGATGTCTGAATACTTAAAGGTCAATGCGGCACCCCAAGGATTGATTGTACGGAACGAACCCTATATCTTTCAGCATGATATGAGTTTTAAGAAAGACTGGTCACAAATATCGTGGCATTGTACACGAGACTGGATCGTGCTTATTATCAAAACTGCTAGTAGACTGGCGCAACATTTAAAAATCGCAATCCAGGCGATTGAAGTACGCGTCAAGAGTCATGAAACTCCAAGCAGCCTCAAAAACCATCTAGAGGAACTAAATAAAACATTAAATGATTTCGAGGCCACCTTAAAGCAGAATAAATACACCAAACTACAGTAGGAAAAAAGCAAGTTCAGTCATGAGAAAGTGTATCCGTATATCAGGGACGATTATAGACCAAATCGTGATGAAACCACAGATGAGGACCCATCTGATACAGGATCAAATAGCTCAGTATCAAGCCAGGGAAGAAATCCCAGGTACCAAGGCGCACGCAACACCTACAGACGTCCCTACCATCAGGGGCCTCGAGGATGGGGTAATTTCCAAGGGCAACCTATGTATGCTCCCCAGCATTTTGGACCACCTCATTTTCCACATCCCCAAGGAGCGTATCCAGCATGGGGATATCACCAACAAGAATACCCCTATTATATACAGGCTCCTTTTATAGGCTCACGTCAAGGGAGGAACAAGAGCCGAAATCGAAGAGGAAACAACGTCCACTGGACACCCAGAGAGGAGGACCAGACCAGGGTATCCACAAGAAGTATGACCAGAGTGTCAACAAGCAGAAAGTAGATCTGGTTGTGAACCTGACGAATGAACATCTGACAACTGCTCAAACCTCTGTATTAGAGAAAGGTCTGGGGTACGTCCCAACGAACAACCTGTACAAATTTCTTTAGTGTAAAGAGACACAGGACTATGTAAGAAGATTGAAATGACAAATCTTCTTCCAAAATAAAGATGACAATGGAACAAATCATGGTGATACAGGTTTGAAACCTAAATCAAATTTCACCCCTCCAGACCACACGTTACCAGTACAACTATTGGCTTTTGAGAAGGCAATCATGAAAGATCTTGATAACCTTGAACCCAAACAATAAACATACCTTTCAAAACATCTCCGCTGAAGAACGGAAGGCCCTAAAGGAACTCAGCAATAACCAACAATTGGTAATAAAACCAGCGGACAAAGGAGGGGCCATAGTTATACAATCCGCAGACCAGTAGGATCAAGAATGCAGGCGTCTCCTCCAGGACCGAAGAAATTACCAAGTCCTGGCTGATGACCCTACAGAAAGTATACGAATACGGATTACCATCATGGTGGAAGAATCTTTAGCCCATGGATGGATAACAAAAAAGAAAGGTGAATTTTTAATACAAAAATCACTCGTCATACCTTACCTACACACAATCCCCAAAATCCACAAAAGCCTGGTGAACCCGCCAGGACGTCCAATTGTGTCGGTGATAGGATCAATATTGGAACCAGTTTCCAATTTTGCCGATGCCTTTCTGAGACCATTAGTGCAGAAGACCTCTACCTATTTGAGGGATACTAAAGACGTTCTGGTACTTTTGGAAGATCTAAGATTTGACCCACAACATCAACTGCTAATAAGTTGTGATGTTGAAAGTTTATACACCAGCCTTCCACATGGAGAAACCTTAAACATCATCGAGGAAGTCCTCTTTAGCATCGACTGGGAGTATCAAACACAGAGAAATGTGGTTATGGAATGTTGCGATCTGGCTTTGAAAGAGAACGTCTTTGAGTACGAGAATACACTGTACCTCCAGAAACATGGGACCAGCATGGAGAGCACATTTGCTCCCAGCATAGCTGGTCTCTATGTCCACCACTTGGAAAGGACGAAAATACTAAATTCCAACAACCCATTTTATAACCACATCCATACCTGGAAAAGGTATATTGACGACATTTTGATTATCTGGGATAGAGATGAAATGACAGCCAATAGTTTCATCACTTGGCTGAATTATCAAAACGAATTCCTGAAATTCACTAGCACCATCTCCAAAGATAATCTAGTGTTTTTGGATCTCAACATAATGCCAAAATATGGAAGACTGGTAATGACCACGCATTTCAAAACCACATCAAAGAATTGCCTCCTCATGTACCAGGGCTTCCACCAGAAACATCTAAGGGACAATCTTCCCTATGGCCAATTTTTGCGCCTCCAAAGAAACTGCACAGAAATAGCGGATTTCAAAACACAGTCCCATCAACTGAAAGAAAAACTTCAGATGCGTCAGTACCCCACAAAGATAGTTGAAAAGGCATACAAGAGAGCACGTAACAACTGCAGAGAAAGTCTGCTGGAACCGACTATCCCAAAACAGAAAGAAAAGCGTCCTTTTTGCATCACAACTTACAACACTGAATCAAACAAAGTAATCAAATTGTCAATAAACATTGGAAAATTCTGAACAGTGGTGGATTACAACTGCCAAAACCTATATTTTCCCACAGAAAAGGAAAAAGCATTAGGGATATGGTAGGGCACACAAGGCCAAAAAAGACCATAGCACACAATATATCCACTGCAATGGACAATATACATGGTCATCATCCTTGCGGGAAATGCAAGGTCTGCCACTTGACATCCAAGAGCAAAGAAATCAAGTTCCAAAATAGGAGTTCCTGGGAGCAGAGAAAGTTTACCACATGTAATTCCACAAGTGTGGTATACTTGATCAGATGCCCATGCCTCCTAGAGTATGTTGGCATGACGACTCGAGCTGTAAAAATTAGGATAGGTGAGCACAAAAGCAACATAAAATTCAAAAGAAGCACAACCAAAATGCCGGCACACTTCCTGGAGAAAGGACATAACCCCAGTGACATCCACTGGACAGTGATAGAGCAAGTGGCTAATGAAAACAATAGATTTGAAAAAGAACAGCGATGAGTGCACCGCCTCAGGACCAATGAGAGAGGTCTCAATGACTAGATCCCTTGGAGCCAACTGTGAAAATACTAGAATATGTCGATGGAAAGCACAAATGTTTCTGAAAATTCAGAAACACTGTTACTCTATCCAACATCCGTTTTTGACGCCCTTCACATAACCTAGTGATAAGGATGTCCAAACATATACATAAACTACACTAAAGATGCTGAGCAACTGGAAACAATAAAGTCAATCAAGACACCAATAGTATTGATGCCTAACGCATGGTATCATGCGCCAACAGAAAACGAGCACAGCACAAAGAAACTTTGCAAAACATCCAAGGTTGTGCGTCCACTTACCGAATGAGTACAGCGTTCAGCGAACTTTGCAAGTGTATCGCACAATTGACAATAATAAAGTTCACCGTAACACCATTAACAAGGATGCCTAACGCTGGGTCTCATACGCCAACAGATAATAATCATGGATTTGCCAAAGATCTAAGTTTATGCGCCCTCCTACCTAACAACAATTTGTAACTATTTGAGCAAAAGGAAGTAAGCGTTCAAGCTCACCCATTTGTTAAAAGGTACTAAACAATATTCAATGGCAATTGACTTGGAATAATAAATGCCCGAACGTTCCTTTAAAATAAACTTGGTAAAAATCAAAGGAAATATATAAAGTCAATCGACTATGAGCACACGATGAACAAGTGTCCTTTGTGCAATGAGGCAGGAAATAAGCAGACTTTTATATAAACAATAGTTCCAACATAGGGCGGCCATATTTGTTTACATTCTAGTTTAAAAGGCTCGATACTGTATACTTCCAGGTAGGACTCATGCGCCAAAAGATAATAATCACGACTTTGCCGAAAATCCAGATTTGTGCGCTCTCATACCCAACAACAAACTTGGCAAATATTTTGAGCAAATCGAAGCTCACACGTTTGTTAAAAGCAACTAAACAATATTTAATGACAATTGAATTAGAGTAAAAAATGCCCGTGTGCTATTTTATATATATAAAAGAAACTTGGTAAATCTCAAAGATCAAAGAAAAAGGACAATCCATTTTAAAGTACAAAATGCACAAGTGTTCTTTGTGCAATGATGCAGGAAGTGAGCTGATTTTTGTATAAACAATAGTTTCAGCATGAGGCGGCCATTTTTGTTTGCAGTCTAGTACACTCCCTGATAGGACCAAGAGAATCGACCAATCAACGTTCAAGAAACTTTCTTTTTTGACTATTCATTCGGAGTGGGTACGCTTCCGGGTGAATCCGAGCACACAGGTATGTGGCATTTCCAGCAACTAATGAGGCGGGAAATGTAATGAGTGATGGGTTAAATAGCAGTTACCCAGTATGCCGCAAACAAACCACGGAGCAGCACGGAGGTATGATGCAGGCAAGAGCCTTCCTGCTTTCACTTAAGTTAGACTTTGGCCGAGTCTTTAAACCCCCGGCTCAATGCCCACAGCAAATAAGTCCTAATTTTTTAATAACATCACCCAACCCGATATGCTATGTTACTTTATTTTGTTCTAGAATGAAAAACATTAATTCCTAATAGGAAGCCTTCTTCCCCGATGCTTGCTCATGTGGCGTATCATACAGAGACAAAGTGTATGTATCCATTTTTGATCATAACGCAAACCTATGCCATCAAAATTACTCTATATGACATAGAACATGTATCATAACTTCGAGAATGTATGTGTGAATGAATGTCAGCCTGTGCAAATCGTGAATGTTGTGTGAGGTTCAGTCTGTTTTCACTAAGGGAAGTGCTCTTTCATACAGTGAAACGGCAGTATTTACGGCCAAGAGAATGAACTGAAAAATATATCACGAAATAATGTGACAAATTCTTTTTATTTAAAATACTATGGAACATATCCACACTATGATGATGTGTTATGGAGCAGACAATCAGTTGGTTGTATATTTATGTGTTTTTTGTTTCCTTTCTTCTTCCTTTACAGATACCAATTTGGTAATTTTTTGGGGCTATTCAAACCCTTTTGGATAATACTGGCCAGTCTATTTTTGCGGTCAGTCTTCGTGCGATAATAGGCATACTATATATCCACTAAATTCGTGTAGAGTGTAGTAGGGATCGTATTTAGGTTCTGATGAGAAACGCAGCGGGGACTGCGTTCGAAACATGTCGACCAAGTAGGAAATACATTTTGCCCCCCACTTATTTGATTCCCCTTTTTAAGGTTTCCAGCTAGGGAACAGAATAAAGTGTAGTTTTTCCACTAGCCAGGAAATTTTTAATCTTATACAATCCTCACTTTCCCTATTAATCTCACAAAATCCACCACACACATAGTCCTTTCACAAAAAAGTGTTCCCGCGTAGTCGTAGGTCGTAGCATTCCCCGCCCCGTAGAGGGATGGGAAGACCCCTATGATGAAGCATGACACTATGGGACGCATTGTGTGTGAGGGGTATTTTAAAAGCACATAGTGCTTCTCTCTAACATCTCCAGAGAAATGCCCCTTTCACCTATCACAAAAGCAATTAAGATTAACAAATATATATAAAAAATAAGATACACAGGATAGAATCCCATTGTTTATATGAAGTCTAATAGGAGGTAGATTCTATTAATTAGAAACCTCTATCCTCCCCCTTTTGTTGTTTTTATGGATAGAAAATCTGCCGGGTTTCTGGTGCCAGGTTGGTACACCACTGTGAACTAGAATTCTTGTAGCTGTTGGACCCACTTTTCAATCCTCTGGGGAGGGGACGAGCTGATTACCCTTGAAAGAGCAGAATCAGGGGCTTATGGTCAGTGATGACCGTGAATGGATGGCCGGACAGGTAGATGTGGAGGTGTTGGCAGCCCCACAAGATGGCGATCACTTCTTTATCGATTTGTGAGTATCGCTGTTCTTTGGGTGTGAGTGTGCAGCTGGCATACCCCACTCGACCCCATTCTTGACATTCTTGACACTGGGCCAACACCGTGCTGAGGCCTGTGGGGTTTACATCCATGACGAGCTGTGACTCTCGCTTGGGGTTTAAGTACACAAGGGTGGTAGTTTCGGGGAGAGGGCCGTTTTTGTCTGCTTGAACGCTTCTCCTTGCTCCGACTCCCACGTCCACGGGTTGGTGGCTTTTGTCAGGTCTCGGAGTGGGCCTGTGAGGTCTGCTAGGTTCTTGATGAAACGGCCACAGTATGTCACCATACCCAGAAAACTGTGGACCCCAAAGACAGATGTTGGAGCTGGCGCTTTTTGGATGTGCTTCACTTTTTCTGGGTCTGGGCCTATGCCTTTGTCTGAAAACTTGTAACCAAAGAAGCTGATGTCCCGTCGCAGGAAGTCACATTTTTCGCGGTACAGCGCGAGCACACGGTCTTGGAGGCACGAGAAGACGGCTTGGAGGCGGACGAGGTGCTCTTCCAGTGTGGGGGCGTGTACTGAGATATCATCACTCATGTTGAGTACCTCTTCTAGGCCGTGGAGGACATTCTTGATGATGTTCTGGAACACTTCAGCTGCGCTGGAGATGCCAAAGTTGAGCCTAGTGTACCTCCAGAGCTCAGTGTACCTCCAGAGCTCAATGTGGGTCGGGAACGTGGTGATGGGGCGATGCAGTGGTATCTGGTAGTAGCCAGATCGGAGGTCCATCTTTGACAACCACTTTGACTCGCTAGTCTGCCGATTATGTCATCCACCCTGTATGAGAGATGGCATTCCCGCTTGATAGCCAGGTTGGGAATCCTCATGTCTACGCAGATGCGCACTGCGCCGGGTTGCTTTGGCTTTTTGGCTACTACGATGGATGACAACCATGGCGTAGGTCCGCTCACCCATTCAATGATGCCTGCTTTCTCCAGGAGCCGAAGCTCGACCTCCACTTTCAGCTGTAGATGAAATGCCACTCTTCTGTGCCTGAGGGTGACTGGGGCTATTGACTTGAAGATTTGCAATTTGATGGCAGGTCTTTTTAAGCGCCCAATGCCTTCGAACAGTAGTGAGAAGACATGGAGCAGATGACTGAGGCCTTGGGCATGCACATCGAATGAAAAGTGGATCAAGTTGAGGTCTTGAGCCATTTAGCAGCTGAGGAGGAACCCTGACCCTTCTCGTGACACATAGATTTTCACGCGTTGCCTGGTACTGTCGTGAGAGAGTTCCGCTTGGAAGACGCAACACAGCTTGAGCGGGGAACAGTTGCCAAAAGCATACACTTGAACGCTGGTGTTGTGTAGCCTCGGGGGATTTGGCAGGCCACGGTAGACGTGTTCGGCCATGAGGTTGATGGTGGCCCCAATGTCGATAAGCACGGCTATGGCGTGTTCTTCCACTGCTATGTTGCAGATTGGTGCAGACAGATGGGCAGCTGCGTGGGTATTCAGCATCTGTACCACGTGAACTGTGGCAGCTTTGTCCTCATCCATGTCGCTGTCAGTGTCCGCTCCACCGCACTCACCTGCTTATGCGAGCCTCTGGGCCAGCGCCTTTGTGATGAGCGGCAGACAGTGGAAAAATGATTCAGTTTCCCGCATGCGCTGCAGGTCTTGCCGTTAGTGGGCCAAACTCCAGTGTGTGGGTACGGGCCGCAGCACCATCCACATGGATGACCTTGCGGGGGGTGCTTGGTTGGAGGAGGCGCTGACTTGGGGGGCTTCGGTCGGGTGTCACTCGTGTCCGAGCGCAGTGCGTCACCGCTCTTCCTTGACTGTCGTCGATGAAATAGGGTCCATATGGGCAGCTTGTGCCTTGGATAGTTCTTTGGAGCACCCCAGAGTCAGGATGTCTTTCATGGGCATGTTGTGCTCCTGCAGGATGCGCTCGCGAAGCTTGGAGGAGGCCCAACCCTGAATGAACTGTGCCCGGACCTCGATGTCCTCGTCTGGGAGGGTACATGTGCTTGCCAGTTCTTTGAGGCGCCCATAGAAGATGAAGACCTGTTCTCTGGCACTGTGACTTCTCAGTTTTTGTATTTCGGGATTGTCCGCATCATTGTATTTGTGTTTAACATGCCCTGTAATTGATGTAAAGCGCTCCGATACCCACCGGTCAGGTCAGCGCTATATAAAACTCCGCAAATAAATTTGGCCGGTTGCTGACAGGCTTGGCGAGGGAGGAACCGCTCATAGTCAGGGTTAGCATAAGGTTCAAAGTGAGCTGTGATGGCATCACGTATGGAGGCGTAGTTTCTTGAGGGCCCAGCTTCATGCACCCTTTTGGAGATTTTGTGTATGTCTGCTCCTCCCTGATGAAGGAGCATGGGCCTTCTTCGTGGTGCCGGGATGTCTGCTGCATCGAAGTAGGTTTCTAGGCGCTCCACCCACGCTTTCCAGTGTGCAGCTTGGGGCGGGGGAGGGCCAGTGACTGTGAAAGGTTCCAGCTGCCAGGTGCAGGAGGTGAATGGAGGGCTGAGTGGTATGTAGTGATGACTCTGCACGCAAAGCACTTGAGGCAGGGAACTGATGCACCTTTCAGGGTGTGCAGCCGCAGATGGGGGTCCTTGCCGGGAGCAGAGATGGTATATGCCGTGGGTTCCTTGAGTTCACTGTCGGCAGCATTGGGCAGACGGTGGCCCTGCAGGGTTGGCAGACCACGAGCAAAGCCTGTGTAACAGTGTGGTGACGGAGCCAGAAGGTGGGGCAGCAAGAGTCCGCCTTGGGCCCAGCATGGGGCAGATAACATTGGGCCTGGGAGGCTGCTGGGGCCTTGGGTGTGTGGTGTAGGCTGCAAGGGCTGCACGTGGAGGCCCCAGGAGGGAGTCGCTGACCTTGGCATGCGGCACTTGCTGGTTCCAGCAGGAGGCGTAGCGGAGGAACGCCAGTTGGGCATCAGCTCCAGCGGGGGCGGGATGCCAGCAGCGCGCGGGCCGAGGACAGGCCATGCATACACCGCGCAGAGGCGGTACTCACCGCTTTGTTGGTGGTAGCAGTTGTTGTCGGTTGTATCGAGCCAGCTACAGATCGGTCGGCAGGCGAGCAGGAGGATGCGGCTCGCGCCAGGCCCAGCGGCGGCCGCGTGGCTGAGAAGGGGCGCCACTCTAGGCGATCGTGCAATCAATGCAGGTGAGGGGTGTGCAGAGGTGGGCGCAGGGCATAGCCACCTCATCGCCAGTGTGGTGTTGGCCGTTGGGGGTGTCCGGCCACGTGGTAACAGGTCCAAGGCTGGAGGACACACACACAAGGCACACGCTTAGTTACAGTAGTGGTCAGAGAACTAACCACGCCTGGGCTCCGGGCTCTTTATTAACTTGCCTTACGCTGGACTGGCGTACGCCAGTCCAACCCATTATTCTTATGCATAGGGGGGAGAAACAAAGGTAATACAAACAGCAGTCAACCCTGCTAGGTCAGGTGGTACGGCCTCGCCCGGCCGTCTACATTACACTCCTCAGCTTCGGTGTCTGCATCTCCCAAATCATGTCAAAGACGAGGGCTCAGGGCAGCAAGCCCCTTGCAAGCCTTCCAGGATGTTGAACTGCCCCGACGGCTCAGATGAGCGTTGATGGTCGGGCCAGCTTGCAGGGCAGGCCTGTCCGCCATCTTGGCAGGCTCGGCCACGCCCCTCAGACTTCCAGTCTTAATTTAATAACCCAAGAACTTATTAAACAAGCATTTGCAATGCATAAGGTCTCGCATTAGGAAAGTTTGAGCTATTGGTATTGTAAATGACAAACTTTTTATTTATGTGTTGGGTTTGAAAATAGGAAAAATAATAGTTTTGTCATTTACTTGTGACACCTATAGCATGTGACACCTATAGCATGTATAATGCAATATGTGTTGTATTCACGTGACTTAAATGTATTGATATTACAAATAACAATGGCTTTTAATTTTTTTAATAATTAATACTTAAATAAAAGTTATTGTAATTTATAATGGCAATAGCTTAAGCTTTTGTAAATAACTTTTGTGAAGAATATGTTCAGTGTATTTTATTGTGACGAAAATCCAAGAACAGAAGTGAAATACTAACCTCTTTTTGTGACATTTGTAATAAAGCTTGAAACATTGAGAGAACATATTTGACCCAGTTGTTGTTGAATGGTTGCACAGATTGATGCTGTGGTGGTGCTGAGTGATGTTGTGGTGGCGACTAGTGATGCTGTGGCATTCAATGATCCTGTGGTAGCGCATAGTGATGTTGTTGTGCCCCTTAGTGATGCTGTGGTGGTGCTGAGTGATGCTGTGGTGATGCGATAGATAGAGTGAGTGGGATAGATAGATAGAGTGAGGGCGATAGATAGATAGAGGGAGGGCGATAGATAGAGTGAGGGAGGGCGATAGAGAGATTGAGTGAGCGAGATAGATAGATAGATAGAGTGAGGGCGATAGATAGCTAGACAGCTAGATAGAGTGATGGCGATCAGTATCTAGATAAATAGATAGATAGTATGAGGGCGATAGATAGATAGATAGATAGATAGATAGATAGATAGATAGATAGATAGAGTGAGGGCGATAGGTAGATAGAGTGAGGGCGATAGGTAGATAGCGTGAGGGCGATAGATAGATAGAGTGAGGGCAATAGATAGATAGATAGATAGAAAGAGAGATAGAGTGAGGGCGACAAATAGATAGATAGAGCGAGGGCGATAGATAGAGTGAGGGCGATAGAGTGAGGGCGATAGATAGATAGATAGATAGATAAATAGATAGAGTGAGGGAGATAGATAGATAGATAGATATATAGATAGATAGATAGATAGATAGATAGATAGATAGATAGATAGATAGATAGATAGATAGATAGATAGATAGATAGATGGAGTGAGGGCGATAGATAGAGTGAGGGCGATAGGTTGAGTGAGGGCGATAGGTTGAGTGAGGGCGATAGATAGATAGATAGATAGATAGATAGATAGAGGGAGGGAGATAGATAGATAGTGAGGGCAATAGATAGATAGATAGAGTGAGGGCGATAGATAGAGTGAGGGCAATAGATAGATTGATAGATAGAGTGAGGGCGATAGATAGAGTGAGGGCGATAGATAGATTGATAGAGTGAGGCCGATAGATAGATAGATACATTGATAGATAGAGTGAGGGCGATAGATAGATAGATAGAGTGAGATCGATAGATAGAGTGAGGGCGATAGGTTGAGTGAGGGCGATAGGTTGAGTGAGGGCGATAGATAGATAGATAGATAGATAGATAGATAGATAGATAGATAGATAGATAGATAGATAAAGGGAGGGAGGGAGATAGATAGATAGTGAGGGCAATAGATAGATAGATAGAGTGAGGGCGATAGATAGAGTGAGGGCGATAGATAGATTGATAGAGTGAGGCCGATAGATAGATAGATAGATACATTGATAGATAGAGTGAGGGCGATAGATAGATAGAGTGAGGGCGATAGATAGAGTGAAGGCGAAAGATAGAGTGAAGGCGATCGATAGATAGAGTTAGGGCGATAGATAGAGTGAGGGCGATAGATAGAGTGAAGGCGATAGATAGATAGATAGATAGATAGATAGATAGATAGATAGATAGATAGATAGAGTGATGGCGATAGATAGACAGAGAGTAAGGGCGATAGATAGATAGACAGATCGAGTGTATTTATGTTGCATTGAGCAGTGTAAGTATGAGGTGAGTAATTATATGGCACTGAGTGGTATTATGTGGAGTGTATTTACGTTGCATTGAGAAGCATGGAATTATATGGCGTTTAATTATGTGGCACTGAGTGGTATTGTGTGGAGTGTATGTTGTATTCAGTAGAGTGTAATTGTGTGGCGTGTAATTATGTGGCACTGAGTGGTATTGTTTGGAGTGTATGTTGCATTGAGTGCAGTGTAATTATGTAGCATATAATTAAGTGGCACCGAGTGGTATTGTGTAGAGTGTGTGTTGCATTCAGTAGAGTGTAATTATGTGGCGTGTAATTATGTGGCACTGAGCGGTATTTGGAGTACATGTTCCATTGAGTGCAGTGTAATTATGTGGCGTGTAATCATGTGGCACTGAGTGGTATTTGGAGAGTGTGTTGCATTGAGTGCAGTGTAATTATGTTGCATATAACTATGTGGCACTGAGTAGTATTTGGAGTGTATGTTGCATTGAGTGCAGTGTAATTATGTGGCGTGTAAGTATGTGGCACTGAGTGGTATTTGGAGCGTATGTTGCATTGAGTGCAGTGTAATAATGTGGCGTGTAACTATGTGGAACTGAGTGGTATTTGGAGTGTATGTTGGATTGAGTAGAGTGTAATTATGATGCGTGTAATTATGTGGCACTGAGTGGTATTATGAGGAGTGTATGTTGTATTCAGTAGAGTTTAATTGTGTGGCTTGTAATTATATGGCACTGAGTGGTATTTTGTGGAGTGTGTTGCATTCAGTCAAGTGTAATTATGTGGTGTGTAATTATGTGGCACTGAGTGGTATTTGGAGTGTATGTTGCATTGAGTGCAGTGTAATTATGTGGCGTGTAATTATGTGGCACTGAGTGGTATTTAGAGTGTATGTTGCATTGAGTGCAGTGTAATAATGTGGAGTGTAACTATGTGGAACTGAGTGGTATTTGGAGTGTATGTTGCATTGAGTAGAGTGTAATTATGTTGCATGTAATTATGTGGCACTGAGTGTTATTATGAGGAGTGTATGTTGTATTCAGTAGAGTTTAATTGTGTGGCTTGTAATTATGTGGTACTGAGTGGTACTGTGTGGAGTGTGTTGCATTCAGTCGAGTGTAATTATGTGGTGTGTAATTATGGGGCACTGAGTGGTATTTGGAGTGTATGTTGCATTGAGTGCAGTGTAATTATGTGGCATATAACTATGTGGCACTGAGTGGTATTTGGAGTGTATGTTGCATTGAGTGCAGTGTAATTATGTGGCACTGAGTGGTATTTGGAGTGTATGTTGCATTGAGTGCAGTGTAATTATGTGGCATATAACTATGTGGCACTGAGTGGTATTTGGATTGTATGTTGCATTGAGTGCAGTGTAATTATGTGGCATGTAAATATGTGGCGTGTAATTATGTAGCACAGAGTGGTATTTGGAGTGCATGTTGCAATGAGTGCACTGTAATTATGTGGCGTGTAATTACGTGGCACTGAGTGGTATTGTTTGGAGTGTATGTTGCATTGAGTGTAGTGTAATTATGTAACATAATTATGTGGCACTGAGTGGTATTGTGTGGACTGTGTCTTGCATTCAGTAGAGTGTAATTATGTGGCACTGAGTGGTATTAGGAGTTTATGTTGCCTTCAGTGCAGTGTAATTATGTGGCATGTAATTATATGGCACTGAGTGGTATTGTGTGGAGTGTGTTGCATTCAGTAGAGTGTAATTATGTGGTGTGTAATTATGTGGCACTGAGTGGTATTTGGAGAGTATGTTGCATTGAGTGCAGTGTAATTATGTAGCATATAATTATGTGGCACTGAGTGGTATTGTGTTTTGCTATGCTATGCTTTGTTATGCTATGTTTTGTTATGCTATGCAAAGTTTTGTTGTGTTTTATTATGCTATGCTTTGTTTTGCTATGCTATGTTTTCTTATGCTATGTTTTGTTATTGTCACGAGGACATGGACCCTGTCATGGACGGACGGGGTGTGCCTACTAACAGTTGTCCGTTTCCGCCCCGTCCGCAGGAACCCTTGGACGTGTCCTGGAGTTTCTCTACGCTGCCTTCGATGACGCAGCCTCTGGCCCTGCCTTCCGTGACGTCAGGGAGGAGTTCCCTGGCGCTCCCGACATTCGACCAATCGTGACGGAGGACGTCATTGGACCCGAGCCAATCGTTGGAACCTGGGGCGTTTAAGGAAGCCCTGTGTTTGTCTGCGGGCGCGGAACCTCCAGGAGAGCAGCTGTGCCGAGAGGAGCACGCCAACACCGAAGAAGACGGAAGTACTGAAGAGCCTCGTCACAGGTTGCCGGAGCCGAGACTCGACAAGCCAGGAGGCCCACGGAACCACGAGCCGCCCTGCCACACTTCCAGGGGAGAAGTGTGGCTCCACAAGGTACGAGGGCGTTTCCAAGGGTTGTTTGGAACACGGGGCGGGACGGGGTAGTGTGAGGGTGGTCACAGCTTGTATCACGTCCCCGGCGTCATTTTACAGGACTGACCCTACTCCACGAAGGTGGCGGAACCCTGGTGATCCCTCACTCCCCTGCCCCCCTCCCACTCCTTGACCTCATTTCAGCTATTAACACGGCTGTTTGTTTTCCTTTCTTTCTGAGCAAACATCCGGACCCGAGAAGAGCGAGAGGGAGAGCCCATACGAAGACCCAAGAGAAGGAAGCCCAAATCCGGAAGGAAAGCCCCCTTACAGGACTCATTGCCGACCTATACGCTTCTTTACCATCTTGACCACTTACAACAACTGTTAATAAAAAGGTTATCTGAACCCTCAGTCCGTAGCGTCCATCCTTCCCCGGCCCAACTGTCACAATTGGCGAGCCAGATAGGAGTCTAGGGAGAACCACGCCATCCGATACAGAATGGAAAACATATTATCCCAAATGGAAGCAGACCGGTCTGCGTTCACCCAAGCCATCCAAAGCCAGTCGGATAATATACTGAAACTGGCAGAGGGACAGACCCAGCTGATGACTGTTCTGGGTCAAGGACGGACTGCGGCCCCACCCCCAGGCACGGTAGTTCCGCTGCAGAAGTTCACCCCGGGGAAGACCCCCTTGCCTTCTTTCTGAATTTTGAAAGGGCCGCGAGAGCTAGTTCATGACCTGGGGATAGGTGGCCTTTTTACCTGGCGCCCCTGTTGATAGGGGAAGCCCAGGCAGCATACCAGACGGTGAATCGGGATGGCACCACGGCCTACGCCGTAGTCAAACAATACATCCTCGACAGGTTGGGGGTTGATGAAGAAACACATCGACTACGGTTCCGTCAAGAAAGAGGGACTCCCGGGGATCTACCAAAGACTTTGTTCTTCAAGTTGAAGGAAGCAGCTGATCTGTGGCTAAAACCCCAGGAAGGTAATATCCATGCCATCATGAACAAAGTATACCTGGAACAGTTCATAGAATCACTCCCATACGGCACTCAGAGATGGCTTAAACAACATGCGGGACTGACGTTGGATCACGCCATAGAAATGGCCACATGTTATGCAAGGGCTCAAGGCAAGCCGTATATGAGGGAGCCCGATAAACCAATCAAGATTATTCCTCCTGTTAAACCTGAAAAAAAAAAAAAAACCCTAGCCGGAACCACCTCGGTTGCGGTTCCAGCGACCTGACCTACCAAACTCTGGACCTTGTGGAAAAGTAAATTTTGTCATGTTCTGTGTCCCTACGTGTCATCCATCATATGTTATGTGTGCATGACCAATATGCATATGTTATTCCCCATGTCTGATTAATGACGCAATTACAGTTGTGTCCACCTCTAGTATGCCAGTTTCCAGGCCTCGTGAATACTACGGATATCAGGCCTATGTAAAATAATGTTGCCACGTTTCTCAGTGTGCACGTTATTTCATTATAAGTCCCCGTTTCCAGGCCTCAAAAGGGCCCGGACATCAGATTCAGCTCCTGTCTCCTGAAGCCTCGCTGAGGAGCGATACAGCCCCCACCTGTATCCTCGACCTTTCACTTACTTCCTGCCTCGCAGTGCCCGGTGCAGCTTGGCTCTGCCTCTGAGTCTGCCAAAAGTATGTTATAGTTCCAGTTATCAGTTCAGTCCTCCTTCTCTGCATTCCTAAGCTACTGAACTGCATCAATAGTTTCCGTCATTGTCTAGCCTTCTCGTCTCCACTTTAGAGAAATACTGCATTTAATGGTCATTTAATATTCTTCATCACGCACTACATGTAGAATAATGCATGCTCCAGTCTTGGAGTCAATTAGCTTTTCCCCTCATGACTTCTAGTTTATATCAACATGTTCCCTAAACATCAGATACTAGATAGGGTTTAGGTACATGTCGCTCCGACCCTCCAGACTTTAGTCTCTGCTCCTAGCACAGAGTTCATAGCCCCCAGCTTCTCCTCGTAATACGTCATTGCCAGTTTGCGCGCACCACCAGGTTAAAGGTCCCGGCTCCTTAGGTAGCCCCCTCCAATGTTTCCGCCCCATTCATGACATATTCTGTTACGTCTGCACCACATGTCTATGTATACGCCCAGTTACACCTACTTTTACTCTTATCTTTCGCGACTGCTACGCGTCACGCCTTCTGCTCCACCCACTGCTACGCCTACTGCAATGTAATGCTATGTGTTTGCGTTTTGTATATAAGCTCATGTATTGTTATTAAAAGTTAGCGCGCTCATCCCAGACCCAGCCCCAGCAGCTGCTGGGCCCTGTCGCCCTGCTGGGCCCCTGTTCCTATGCAGGTTGTCCTGTTCCTGTCCTTATGCTGTATTAAACCTGCAAAACTCCTACTACCTCGAATCTTGACTCTTATTTATTGAGCTATCTGTTATGATATATGTCTAGTCAAAAATAGGGTATTATTTATTTATTTACCACATAATGGCGCCCGAATAGGAACTTGCCCTTTCCCCACGCGTCGGTGAAGCCACGCCGACCCCCTGACCCTCTGCAGTCGTGACGGAACTCTTCTGCGCAGTGGCAGATATTTCTGCTCAAGTATCCCTCAGGCCCACGGAGGAGACGGAGGAGGCGGTCCAGCATCCAAACGAGACGGTGGAGGAACGCGGCGAGTCCCGACCAGAGCCCAAGCCAAGAGTCCAAGGTCCGAGGTATCCGGAGGCCCACCCGTAACTAAAGTCCGAAGTTCGTCGTCCGTCCAGTCCAAGGCCTTTCCGTTCTTGCTGCCCGGTGAGTACCATTGCTGGGGTAGTATCTAGACAGGGTCAATCTAAATTGACTCTGGTCCGTGGGTTGGTGGTACCCAGGCCCACTAACGAAGTGTTCACCTAGGTGGATACGGGTCTTGATGCGTCCCTTTATGGGACCGGTATGTTCCGTACTGTTTCAGCAGTGCATCCAGTAACTCTAGTCTGTTCCGTTCTCGAGAAATTCTTGTGTTTCTGTTCTTAGTATTCCAGGTATTCCGTCCGAACTGTTATGTTATGATGTTGTTCAATGTATTTCCAATATCGTGGTATGCCTGAATTGTTTTCCCAATTGTTATTGTTTCTCGTCTATTGTATTGTGTTCCGATTCAAGTTTACAATGTCTCTCTTTTCGAGACTACGTCAGTTAAAAACTAGAAAGGGTTTGTTAGAAGAAGCAGTTCCTGTCCCGCCCAGGGACAGTCCAGGTCATTTTATGTATCAGAAACATGGCATAAGCGCCATATTGTATCTAGATTTATGGGTAGATTATACCAAACAGTTAGAAGAAAAGTATAGATGGCCCGTATCGGGTACATGGGATGCCGAATGCATCATGCGAGTAGAAGAAGCATTATGGAAAAAGAAAGCCAGACAGTCACAGAAAGATGCCATCGAGTTATGGCGCAAAGAAGCTCATAAAAGAACCGAAAAAGAAATCAGAAAGTCAGAACTAAGTAGAGAATCCCAAGAACGAGCCCAAGAAAGAGAATTAATCGAGATAGGTGAACGAGTTAGAACTGAGCAATCAGACAGACAGAGGCATGCCCTCATTAAGGGTATGTATCCTCTTCTTGCTGAGGGCTTGCCAAAAGCGACCCCAGAGGCATCCAGTAATTTCCCGCCACCATTAGTTCCGACCAAGCTACGTCACAAACCGACCGCAGCTGATATTTTTATTTCGTCCTATCTGGACGACATAGTCCCCGAATATGCAAATCCTGTTCACGCTCCGCCAGTCCCTGTAAATCAGGTAATTCCTGCTCCTCCAGACACCGGGGTGCCCTTAACAGCCCCCCCGGGTCAGCCCGCCATACAAGTCCAGCCCACGTTACAATTACCGACCCTGCCAGGACGAAAAGCATCAGTTGATGATTCCAGTTTAGGGGCCGCAGGGGGAGGTCTTCCTCAAACCCCGCCGCCATACAAGCGTTTATCAGCACTCGAATTACATGCTCAAGCATCACAGCGTACTCCTAAGAGTAATAAGTCTGTTGCAGAAATCAGGCAAACCCTTGGCGAATGTGTCTATGACCCAGTTCCAGGCGAGTTTAATATGGTTTTATATTCCGTACGCATAAGGAGGGTGACCGAGTATCTAGTCACCTTGCCGAATATGAAAGAAGATCTAGACAGGATATATCGTTTCATCCGTACAGGGGATGACCCACAAAGTATTAGTGATGCCATGTCTCAAAGGAAAGCCGAGATTCAGCGTATGATATTAAAGTTCTTAATTAACTGTCTAATAAGAGAACAAGATTACCCGTCTAAAGATCCGGAAGAAATGAAAACTCTAACAAAGTGGAGTGATAATATAGCCGAAGGAAAGCACAATACCATTAGTGCCATGGAAAGTATGTACAAGAAAATTCGTAGAGAAATAATAAAGATACACGAACAGCGTAAAGCAGCACAAGTAAGCGAGAAAGAAAGTACCTCTGATCCTGAAGAGGAAGACGACGAGAATACTGCCAGAATAGCGTATGTAGGAAAATCTAGATTTCCAGATCGCCATTTACGTCTAGAACACAAGTCAACTTTCCATCATCCAGCACCAGAACAAGGTTCCCTAGAACAAGTATTTCAAGCTACCGATCACATTCTGAGATCACGAATCGGTTATAGTGAGTTAAGTACTATGCATGAACAGGAATTAGTGCGATCAGCAGTCCGATGGATTACTGATTCTACCACTTTTCCAGACGAAATAGTGGCACAAATGTTTCTGAAAATGCCCCCAGCCGAGCAGCGACTGGTGGGTATGTATATGATTCAGCACCTCATTACTCTGTATGAGGGTCAGCACTCTGATCCAGGTCCGTTACATGATATCCTGAACGAGTTACTCCAGTATAAATGGAGAGGTCTAGGTACCGATTTAATTAGTGTCATTCTAGAACAGCGTCACAAATATAGAACATTCTTGAACCCGCATTTTGTTCATGTCTCACCCCCAGAAAGTAAATCATTCTACATAGACAGACAGAATCCGTTACGAGAAGTCCACCCAGTTAGAGGAACGGGTGGCGAAATGCAGCGAGTGTTTGTATACACTCCAATCACAAAGATGGAACTCCTTGAAATGAAGAAATTAATTCCCTGTCATGACAAAGATCCAGCAGGGTTCCATCGAGAATTAAAGGACATGCTCCGTATGGGAGAATACACTTACCCAGATATCATTAAAATGTTAAAGGTCCTGTTGCCCGCAGGGGTGTATGAAAAGCTCAAGGAAAAAGAATGGGAGGTGGGAGAGAAAAAAATCGATTGGGCAGTTCTAGAAGCTGAAGACAAGGCACGAGTACCAGGTACCGGTCTTGGAGATAAATGTAAAGAATTACCAGAATTATTGATTCAAGTTTTACCCAGATTATTGACAACTAGAAAAGAAGACTGGGATGCAATCTCAGCCTGTAAACAGAAGCAAGATGAAGATATTAGTGATTTTTATTCTAGATTTGAAAAATGTTTCAGTATCAACAGTGGTCTCAAGACAAGTAGTGAGTCATACCCTCACCTTTTTGTTACTAAATTAGTCGAGAATTCAAGTCCACCAATTAAAAACCGAGTTTTGAAAGTCGAAAGCACCTGGCAAGCTAATACTCCGTCCCAGATGCTCCAGATGCTCCAGTACCACCAGAATAGAATCAGGGAAGAGCAAGAACACGAAAGAAAACGTATGAAAGACACGAAAATGAAAGTGCTAGTTGCACAATCTGTTCCTCAAGACAGTCAGAAGAGGGGTCCGAATCAAGCCAGTCATCCTGCAGCTCCCGTTAAAGGGAACTGCAATTATTGTAAACAGCCAGGTCATTTTATAAATGAGTGTGCAGTTCTGAAACACAACATAGCTACTGGTAAGACTAAAGAAAGACCACGTCCGCCTAGACAAGAACAAGTTTCACAGACTCCTCAGTCACAGAATGCACCACAGACAGTTACAGTACCGCAGCCTATTGCTGCAACACAGCATGTTACATCGCAGATGTACCAGTATGCACAGTCTGAGTATCCAGAGTACCAGTCATATTCATGAAACAGCCTAGAGAGGGAGGTAGGCTTGCCTCTCATCGAGATACCTGTAGATCAAGAAGGTCCCTATGTTCACAGTCAAGTATTAGGGAAAGACAGAAAGTTTTTGATCGATACAGGGGCAAGTAGGACCACAATTAGTCACGCCGAAGTTCCAGGGGCTCCGCTCTCAGGCTCAAGAAATGTTTCCCTTGGATTTTCAGGAAAGCCTATCGTAAATGAGATTTCAAAGCCAGTTACTCTAGAAGTAGGTCCATTGTCCCGTACTACTGATCTGTTACTTACTAAGTCATGTCCAGAAAACCTATTAGGCATTAAAACACTGAAAGAATTAGGTGCAGTTATATGTTGTTCCCCGGAGGGAATACGTCTGTTCCTACGTGACTTTAAGGGTCACTATGTATTACGAGATTTTGATTCAAGACTGTCTCAAGTTCCGCAGCACTTATGGGCGCAAGGTCCAACTGATGTAGGTTACATGCAAATCACACCCTATCGTGTGACTCTCAAACCAGGTGTAGTGTTACCACGAATCAAGCAGTATAGATTGCCACCCGAGGCTGTAGCAGCCTTATCCAAAATTATAGACGAGCTCATCGCTCAAGGAGTAGTTGTAGAAACTGACTCCAATGTATGTAACTCTCCGATCATTCCAGTCATGAAACGTACTGATCCAAATGCACCCCCAGTATATCGATTAGTGATTGATTTACGAGAACTTAACAAATGTATTATTCCTCAGTACCCAGTTGTCCCAGATATCTCTTCCCTATTGACAGCCATTGATTCCGAAGCCACGTTCTTCACTGTCATAGACCTCAAGAATGCATTTTTTAGTGTTCCTATTCATCCAGACAGCCAGTTTCTTTTCGGATTTTGTTTAAATGGGAGGAGCTATATGTTTACACGCGCTCCTCAAGGTTTCACAGAAAGCCCTAGTATTTACAGTCAAGCACTTAAGAGACAACTAGATAATATTCATATGCCAACTGACACTGCCCTGCTCCAGTATGTCGATGATCTACTGATCACAGCCCGTTCTGAACGTGATTGCGAGCGAGCGTCACTGGCGGTTTTGTATTTCCTTGCCGAGATGGGGCACAAGGTGTCCCCTTCGAAGCTTCAATTCTGTGTCCAGCAAGTGGTATACTTAGGACACTTGCTGTCCAAGAGGGGTAGGCAGTTGACACCAGACCGTATCCAGTTGATAGCGAGTCTTCCCCAGCCCAGAACCCAGAAGGAGGTACGTGCCTTTATCGGCCTTACTTCTTATTGCAGACAATGGATTCCTCAGTATGCATTTCTAGCCAAGCCACTGATACAGTTAACGACACAGGAGGCAGCCGTATCGACTGTTCTCCCTTGGACATCTGAACATACACTTAGTTTCAACGAGTTAAAGAAAGCCTTATGTCAAGCTCCAGTTCTAGCAACACCGAACTACAGTAAGCCTTTTACACTTTTCGTTACTGAACGTGAAGGTACAGCATTATCTGTTCTCACACAAGATCAAGCAGGACAATACAAGCCCTGTGCTTATTTTTCGAGCACACTAGATCCAGTCGCCCAGGCGTTGCCTGCGTGCCTCAAGTCAGTTGCAGCCACAGCACTAGCTATCAGACAAAGTGATTCCATAGTTTTAGGACACTCCTTGACAGTACAAGTCCCACATTCAGTAGAAGTTCTTTTAAACCGAACACAAACACAGCACTTGACAATTGCACGTTTAACAGGTTATGAATTGACACTGTTCCAGCCACACATAGAAATTAGACGCTGCAACATTCTGAATCCTGCTACACTGTTACCATCAGTTAGTTCAAATTCTGCCACACACGACTGTGTGGAAGTAGTCAACATTACGACAAAGCCAAGACAAGACCTGACAGACATTCCGTTACCAGATCCTGACCTGACACTTTATGTGGATGGTTCATGTATGAGAACTAGTACAGGAGAACTAGTCGCCGCGTATGCAGTGACTACTGACACCGAAGTTATTGAAACACACCGTATTGATACTCTGTCCGCTCAAGCAGCAGAGCTAGTCGCTCTGACACAAGCCTGTATACACGCCAAGAACCTGAAAGTTAATGTTTACACAGATTCACGCTACGCATTTGGAGTTGTACACGACTTCGGAGTGCTCTGGCAGGAGAGAGGTTTTATGACTTCTCATGGAACCAAGATTCAGCATGGTCTCCTTATTCAAGCTCTGTTAGATGCCATACACTTACCGACATCTATTGCTATCATGAAGTGCAAAGCACATACGAAAGTCACTGACATTATTTCCCAAGGTAATGATCTAGCAGATCGCACAGCCAAGCTTACAGCACAGACTCCAGACATTCAAGTTAATCCGACACAGACACATACTCCAGATCCGACTACATGTATGACAGTTAAGGACCCTACTCAAGATGTCATAGATATCCAGTTACATGCTACTCCCGATGAAATCAAGAAATGGTCCGAACAAGGAGGGGTCCAGACAGATCAGGGATGGTTAACAAAGGGTAGGACCGCATGGTTTCTCCCCGACTCTATGGTTCAAGTCATCATTAATACCGCACATAGTCCAGCACATTTAGGAGAAAAAGCTATGTTAGACAGTATCCAGAACCTTTGGTTCAACAAGCATTTACGAGCTGCAGCCAAGCAGAAAGTCCGTACCTGTATGATATGTTGTCAGTTTAATCCAGGTAAAAGTGTCCCGGTGGAACAAGGTGGTTTCCAACCTCCTGACCACCCTTTTGAGGTCCTCCAGATGGATTATATTCAGATGGAGCGATGTCGAGGTTTCAAGTACGTCCTTGTAGTTGTATGCGCTTTGTCCAGATGGACAGAAGCATATCCAGTCCCAGATTACACAGCCGCGACCACTGCCAAACAGTTGGTTCGTGAGTTTTTCCCTCGATATGGACTCCCTAGAGTCGTATATTCTGATAACGGTCAGCCATTCTCATCTGAACTCATGAAGCACGTTTCCCTGTTGTTAGGGTACCAGTGGAAGTTTCATTGTGTACGCCATCCTGAAGCAGCCGGTCTAGTCGAGAGACATAATCAGACTCTGAAAATTCGAATTGCAAAGATATGTAAAGATAAGGGTGTGGACTGGCTAGTAGCTCTGCCAGTTGCTTTATTTTATATGCGCATGGTCGCACATTCCAGATCAGGTCTGTCCCCGTATGAGGTCGTATTCGGCCGCCCCCCTAACATGTGGGGTACTCCTAGACCCCGAAGTATTACTGATGTTTCATGTAATATGCTGACAGATTACCTAGCTTCCTTGATGTCTGCCCTCAACTCATGTCGTTCACAGGTTGCTGCCGCATTTCCAGACAATACCGAGGTGGCACCGCATGAAATCGTTCCAGGTTCCATGGTGATGGTCCGTAACTTTGACAGATCAAGTCCGCTGGAGCCTCGATGGAAAGAGCCCCGTCAGGTCCTCCTCACCACCCGTACAGCCGTGAAGTTGGAAGGCCGAAAAGGATGGATACACCTTTCTCACGTTAAACTTTTAAAAGGACTGAAACCCGTCTTTAAGAACATTTCCCAGGATTTTAAGGACTGCCAAAATATTGCTCTTAAGGACTGTCCCGCAAAAGACATTGATACAACCCCTCCCTTGGTAGAGAAAACTCCGCAGCAGGAGTATAAGCAAAAACTCCGGTCTAGTAAAATAAGTCAGTCAGTTTGATTGTATAAGTCCTCCCCTAGGTGAAACGGTTAGACTGTTTCTGACATGTATAAAATAGACCCCCATAGTGAGAGAGTTAGTAAAAACTCAATTCAATGTATCATTTTTCTAAGTTTCATATTATTCATCAGCATTATGATTTCCTGCACCAGTTATGCCTTTTTCCTATATTTCCCAGTTCTTCATGTAAATAAGCCTGCTAATGCTACAGCAGAGCACACGTTTAGTGATCTGCCTCCTCACGAATATTCATACCGCCTCGCTATGCGTAATAACTCATTTATCCGCATGTTACATTACTCACACCAGACCAGCAATGCCACTAATTGTTGGGTGTGTGGTCGACTCCCCCCTTTTCAGACACCGAAAGGAGTTCTGCCACTCTTTCCTTATCCGTTTTCACATAATGGTTCGTGTGGAGCATGGTCCACGTTAACGTCATCCTCAACAGATATGTCTTTTCTTAACAGTACATGTTTCCCAGACAAGCAAGGTCTCCCCCACAGAACAGGTTTAGATCTAGAAAATGAAGTGTATAATTTAGGTAACTATTCTTCGAATTTCATGGTCCTGAATGTTCAGTCTGATACTACTCCAGATTCACCTGCTATTTCAGTACTACCAGTCAAAGGCGAATTATGTGTCCGAAATAAGGGTTCCGTACACGTAGGACATAGTGATTGTACTACTATTATCAAGTATAGTGACAGTGGGAAATCTATTTTTAAAGCTTCACGTCATTCTTATTTTGTTTGTGGTCAGACCGCATATATTCGTCTGCCCCTCGATTGGGAGGGAACCTGTTACATTGCTTTCCTACTGCCACCTGTTTTCCTAGCCCCACCTGACTACCATAGGAATTCCTTCCTAGTACATACTAGACACAAGAGAAATCTCCCGATTGTCGATTATACTGAAACTGCTGCAGAACAATTCATTGATATTGATAAAGGTGTGTTCCCTTATTTAGGTACAGTTGTAAACAGTAAGCTAATCCGTAGGTTAACAAGAACCCTTGAAGCAGTAGTAGATGAGACTGCCTCCGCTCTAGGTAACTTAACCGAAGAGCAATCCTTTATGAGAATTGTTGTGCTCCAGAATCGTCTCGTCCTTGACGTCATACTGGCCGATAGGGGCGGGGCCTGTAGAGTCCTCGGATCTAGTTGCTGCATTTTCATTCCAAATAACGCGCCGTCTGTTTATTCAGCTATAACCAGACTCCATAAAATTGCCCATCTATTACACCAAGATCCAGGCACCTGGACATGGTCCGGTTGGTTCTGGAATATAATTTCTGCCTGGGGATGGAAAATCCTGTCCTTTCTAAGTATTGCAGTAGCGATCATATTCAGCTGCTGCCTCTGTATACAATGTGGCCCTGCGATTTGCGGCATGTGTGCTACCTCTTGTATTCCTAGTCCCAAGCCCCGTTCTAAATCCCGTTCCAAGACAATTCGAGATGAACAAATGGTACTGTATGAGATGATAGATGGTATCATGAATATTGATGTTTCCTGATGGAAACGTAGTGACAAGGAGGGAATGTGGAAAAGTAAATTTTGTCATGTTCTGTGTCCCTACGTGTCATCCATCATATGTTATGTGTGCATGACCAATATGCATATGTTATTCCCCATGTCTGATTAATGACGCAATTACAGTTGTGTCCACCTCTAGTATGCCAGTTTCCAGGCCTCGTGAATACTACGGATATCAGGCCTATGTAAAATAATGTTGCCACGTTTCTCAGTGTGCACGTTATTTCATTATAAGTCCCCGTTTCCAGGCCTCAAAAGGGCCCGGACATCAGATTCAGCTCCTGTCTCCTGAAGCCTCGCTGAGGAGCGATACAGCCCCCACCTGTATCCTCGACCTTTCACTTACTTCCTGCCTCGCAGTGCCCGGTGCAGCTTGGCTCTGCCTCTGAGTCTGCCAAAAGTATGTTATAGTTCCAGTTATCAGTTCAGTCCTCCTTCTCTGCATTCCTAAGCTACTGAACTGCATCAATAGTTTCCGTCATTGTCTAGCCTTCTCGTCTCCACTTTAGAGAAATACTGCATTTAATGGTCATTTAATATTCTTCATCACGCACTACATGTAGAATAATGCATGCTCCAGTCTTGGAGTCAATTAGCTTTTCCCCTCATGACTTCTAGTTTATATCAACATGTTCCCTAAACATCAGATACTAGATAGGGTTTAGGTACATGTCGCTCCGACCCTCCAGACTTTAGTCTCTGCTCCTAGCACAGAGTTCATAGCCCCCAGCTTCTCCTCGTAATACGTCATTGCCAGTTTGCGCGCACCACCAGGTTAAAGGTCCCGGCTCCTTAGGTAGCCCCCTTCAATGTTTCCGCCCCATTCATGACATATTCTGTTACGTCTGCACCACATGTCTATGTATACGCCCAGTTACACCTACTTTTACTCTTATCTTTCGCGACTGCTACGCGTCACGCCTTCTGCTCCACCCACTGCTACGCCTACTGCAATGTAATGCTATGTGTTTGCGTTTTGTATATAAGCTCATGTATTGTTATTAAAAGTTAGCGCGCTCATCCCAGACCCAGCCCCAGCAGCTGCTGGGCCCTGTCGCCCTGCTGGGCCCCTGTTCCTATGCAGGTTGTCCTGTTCCTGTCCTTATGCTGTATTAAACCTGCAAAACTCCTACTACCTCGAATCTTGACTCTTATTTATTGAGCTATCTGTTATGATATATGTCTAGTCAAAAATAGGGTATTATTTATTTATTTACCACAACCTCAGTGTTATGATTGTGGAGAGTGGGGTCACATAGCGCGGTATTGTCGAAAAAAAAAAAAGGATAAAGAAGATGAACCCATGGACGTGAGCTATGCCCCCAGGTCCATACTTTACGCTCAGGAAACAGGCACCACTTTCTATGTAAGAGTTTTTTCTTAATGGTATCTATATAAGGGCATTGTTGGATTCCGGCTGCAAACACTCAGTTATTCGCGAGGATCTAGTAAGACACTCTTCTCTCATCCCAGGGGAATATGTCAACATACGTTGTGTCCATGGGGACGTGAAAGAATACCCTGTAGCCAGAGTCACATTGCACGCCCCCTCAGGGAAGGAAATGGAAGTAACCGTAGGGGTTATGTCCAGATTACCAGAGGCTATTATCATAGGGACAGATAATCCCTCCTTCAATGCACTATTGCTAGACACCCTACAACACCTGTCTCTTCCCCACGATACCTTACTAGCCTCAGAACCTTGGGCCAGGGACACTCATTTCCGAATAGCCCAGTTGAATGACGCGAGTCTTACAAACGCATGGCAGGTTGCACGAGACAGACAGGATCCCTCCTCTAGACGATACCCTACTTTTCTTGAGAAAAATGGTCTACTCTATAGGCTCGCGAAAGCAGACGCAGAGCCTCAACTGTTGGTCCCGAACGACTTTCGTGACCAGATATTGTTTTTTGGTCATGCCCATCTTTTGGCCGGTCACTCAGGGGCTGAAAAAACGGGTCAAGCCATATTGCGTCATTTTTTCTGGCCAGGTATCTACGCTCAAGTCCAAAAATACTGTCAGGAGTGTAGGATCTGTCAAAAGCGGAACCCCTACACTCCCCCTCCGGTGCCTCTGGTTCCTATGCCCATTATAGGGGTCCCCTTCGATCGCATAGGAATGGACTTGATCGGCCCATTGCCTAAGTCATCTGGAGGCCATCAGTATGCCCTTGTCTTGGTTGACTACGCTACACGATATCCAGAGGCTTTTCCTCTTAAAGCAGCTACTTCAGCAGCCATCGCCCAGAGGTTAGTGGAGGTTTTTTCTCGTATGGGTTTTCCCAGGGAAATAATTACCGATCAGGGTACCCCTTTTGTTTCCCGTATGATGCAACAAGTATGTGTGCAGTTAAACATCAAACACATTAAAACATCTGTGTACCACCCCCAGACAGATGGGTTGGTCGAGCGATATAACGGCTCCTTGAAACTAACACTCAAAAAACCTCTGTCTGGGGACGGGAAGAATTGGGACCAGTTGCTACCTCTTGCCCTCTTTGTGCTTCGTAGTCAAAAACAGGCCAGCCTAGGGACCTCCCCTTTCGAGTTGTTGTTCGGAAGAGCGCCAAGAACGCTTCTCGAAATAACGAAAGATAGTTGGGAAGCTGAGGGAGCACAGGAGGCTGAGGCCCTATTAGATTATACCCGCCAGTTACAGACCAGGCTACACAAACTCAGAACACTTGCCCACGATCATTTGGCCATAGCTCAAGCCAAACAGAAAGCCTTCTATGATAGAGGCAAGAAATGGAGGGTGCTTGATGTCGGGAACTGGGTTCTAATTTTGTTGCCCTCCTCGACGCATAAAATGAAAAAAGAGTGGCAAGGGCCCTTCAGAATCATTCGGAAGATAGGGCGTACTACATATCTCGTGCAACTAGGAAGGGGCAAATCTCAAATGTACCACAATAATCTTTTGAAAAAATGGCTAGGTAAACCGCCACAGACAGTCAAAGTGGCTTCTCCGGTAACCGACACTACCCATACAGTCGGGGATACTCCTATAAACAAGGATCTTTCTCCTGGACAACAAGAGGAAATCAAGGCTCTTATGTTGTCATATTCTGAAGTGTTCTCTGACCAACCGGGGTGTACTCATTTGGCAGAACATTTCATACCTACTCCCCTAACACAGTTGTGAAACAGAGACCCTACCGGATCCCAGAGGCAAGACGTCTAGCATTCCAGACGGAGGTACAAAACATGCTGAAATCCGGGATCATAGTACCCTCCCACAGCAACTGGTGCTCACCGGTGGTGTTAGTGCCAAAACCGGATGGGAGCATCCGTTTTTGTATAGATTTCAGGGCCGTTAACAGGGTGTCTAAACAAGATGCGTACCCCTTACCTCGGGTTGATGAACTCCTGGAACGCCTTGGTGAGGCCCGTTATATAACCACCATTGACCTCACCAAGGGATATTGGCAGATACCCCTTGCCCCTAAGGATAGAGAAAAAACGGCCTTCTCCACCCCTTCTGGGCATTTCCACTTTACAGTAATGCCCTTTGGGTTACATGGGGCACCAGCAACGTTTCAGAGGGTGATGGATACACTACTGGCACCTCACTTGTCCTATGCCTCGGCTTATTTAGACGATATTGTCGTGTTCAGTAAGACCTGGGACGACCACCTGGTACATCTGGGAAACATATTGTCAATTAACGAAGTGAAAGGATAGCACACCTTTTAGTGTTTCATCTGTTTTTTGTCCATTCTTTTAAACCACAGTTTTATTCGGCGTGCTCACTGCTTGACATGCCAAGCCCACATTGCATGTGACGAACATAGTATATCAAAATTGCGGGGCTACTTCTTAACCCCACTCCAGTGGCGACAGCCTATTTACTCTGCATTTGCATCAATTTCTTCTTTTGCTTATATTAATCTTCATTTTTAACCCATCCGCTTTACGCAATATTTTGTTAAATAAACATCCTTCTTAATCCATCCTCAAGCAAGAAGCTGCAAATTTACAAAGTTTCTCATGTTTTGGTGGGCCAAACTAACCTCTCTCACCAAAACACGCACTGAAGCATGGTTCTTTTTTCAGCAGTTTATTTCTATCCAATGCATTTCGAACCCTTACATGGGTTCTTCGTCAGGGAAAACTGCTAAAACTGCTGTCTCCCTTTGCTCTCGTGAGACTGGAAACATTTCTTTCGACTCGTGCCCTTCTTATAAGAAGGGCACGAGTCGCCACTGGAGTGGGGTTAAGACGTAGCCCCGCAATTTTGATAAACATATTGTCAAGTCTGAAAGAGGCCAATTTACATATCAACGCAAAAAAATCTAGAGTTGCTTTTCAGCAAGTCAAGTATCTGGGTTATCTTCTAGGGGATGGCCAGATAATGCCTCAGACTGAGAAACTCGAAGCTATTAAGGCGTTACCATACCCGTCCACAAAAAAAGAGCTCCGGGCTTTCTTGGGATTGGTGGGCTATTATCGCCGGTTTATTTCCCAATTTGCAAACCTGGCCGAACCTCTCACTGATCTCTTGGGCAAAGCTGTTAAATCTTCTTCTCTACCGACCCCTTCTGTCATACACACCTCTGCTTTCCAGGCTTTGAAAGACGCTCTCACTTCTTCCGCTGTTCTCATTTCCCCTGATTTCACGAAACCATTCATCCTGCAGACTGATGCTTCTGGGGTTGGCATCGGGGCGGTTCTTTCCCAGGAAGTTGAACATGGGGCTGAGAGACCTGTGCTATTTATCAGCCGCAAGCTGTTTCCCAGAGAACAGGCTTATTCGACGATCGAGAAGGAGTGCCTGGCTGTTCGATGGGGGGTGGAAAAGCTGAGGTACTATCTCGAGGGGAGGCCCTTTATCTTATTTACCGATCATGCCCCCTTGACCTGGCTCCAACGTAACAGGGGTCACAATGATCGGATCCTGCGTTGGTTCCTGGCTCTGCAGCCTTTCCAGATTGACGTTCGACATAGGAAGGGGTCTCTGCAAGGGAATGTTGACTTTCTCTCCCGCTTTCCTCTTTCCCCCAATCGGGTCAATCGTGGGGGTGGGATGTGTCACGAGGACATGGACCCTGTCATGGACGGACGGGGTGTGCCTACTAACAGTTGTCCGTTTCCGCCCCGTCCGCAGGAACCCTTGGACGTGTCCTGGAGTTTCTCTACACTGCCTTCGATGACGCAGCCTCTGGCCCTGCCTTCCGTGAAGTCAGGGAGGAGTTCCCTGGCGCTCCCGACATTCGACCAATCAGGACGGAGGACGTCATTGGACCCGAGCCAATCGTTGGAACCTGGGGCGTTTAAGGAAGCCCCGTGTCTGTCTGCGGGCGCGGAACCTCCAGGAGAGCAGCTGAGCCGAGAAGAGCACGCCAACACCGAAGAAGACGGAAGTACCGAAGAGCCTCGTCACAGGTTGCCGGAGCCGAGACTCGACAAGCCAGGAGGCCCACGGAACCACGAGCCGCCCTGCCACACTTCCAGGGGAGAAGTGTGGCTCCACAAGGTACGAGGGCGTTTCCAAGGGTTGTTTGGAACACGGGGCGGGACGGGGTAGTGTGAGGGTGGTCACAGCTTGTATCACGTCCCCGGTGTCACTTTACAGGACTGACCCTACTCCACGAAGGTGGCGGAACCCTGGTGATCCCTCACTCCCCTGCCCCCCTCCCACTCCTTGACCTCATTTCAGCCATTAACACGGCTGTTTGTTTTCCTTTCTTTCTGAGCAAACATCCGGACCTGAGAAGAGCGAGAGGGAGAGCCCATACGAAGACCCAAGAGAAGGAAGCCCAAATCCGGAAGGAAAGCCCCCTTACAGGACTCATTGCCGACCTATACGCTTCTTTACCATCTTGACCACTTACAACAACTGTTAATAAAAAAAGGTTATCTGAACCCTCAGTCCGTAGCGTCCATCCTTCCCCGGCCCAACTGTCACAATTGGCGAGCCAGATAGGAGTCTAGGGAGAACCACGCCATCTGATACAGAATGGAAAACATATTATCCCAAATGGAAGCAGACCGGTCTGCGTTCACCCAAGCCATCCAAAGCCAGTCGGATAATATACTGAAACTGGCAGAGGGACAGACCCAGCTGATGACTGTTCTGGGTCAAGGACGGACTGCGGCCCCACCCCCAGGCACGGTACTTCCGCTGCTTAAGTTCACCCCCGGGGAAGACCCCCTTGCCTTCTTTCTGAATTTTGAAAGGGCCGCGAGAGCTAGTTCATGGCCTGGGGATAGGTGGCCTTTTTACCTGGCGCCCCTGTTGATAGGGGAAGCCCAGGCAGCATACCAGACGGTGAATCGGGATGGCACCACGGCCTACACCGTAGTCAAACAATACATCCTCGACAGGTTGGGGGTTGATGAAGAAACACATCGACTACGGTTCCGTCAAGAAAGAGGGACTCCCGGGGATCTACCAAAGACTTTGTTCTTCAAGTTGAAGGAAGCAGCTGATCTGTGGCTAAAACCCCAGGAAGGTAATATCGATGCCATCATGAACAAAGTATACCTGGAACAGTTCATAGAATCACTCCCATACGGCACTCAGAGATGGCTTAAACAACATGCGGGACTGACGTTGGATCACGCCATAGAAATGGCCACATGTTATGCACGGGCTCAAGGCAAGCCGTATATGAGGGAGCCCGATAAACCAATCAAGATTATTCCTCCTGTTAAACCTGAAAAAAAAAAAAACCCTTGCCGGAACCACCTCGGTTGCGGTTCCAACGACCTGACCTACCAAACTCTGGACCTCAGTGTTATGATTGTGGAGAGTGGGGTCACATAGCGCGGTATTGTCGAAAAAAAAAAAGGATAAAGAAGATGAACCCATGGACGTGAGCTATGCCCTCAGGTCCATACTTTACGCTCAGGAAACAGGCACCACTTTCTATGTAAGAGTTTCTCTTAATGGTATCTTTATAAGGGCATTGTTGGATTCCGGCTGCAAACACTCAGTTATTCGCGAGGATCTAGTAAGACACTCTTCTCTCATCCCAGGGGAATATGTCAACATACGTTGTGTCCATGGGGACGTGAAAGAATACCCTGTAGCCAGAGTCACATTGCACGCCCCCTCAGGGAAGGAGATGGAAGTAACCGTAGGGGTTATGTCCAGATTACCAGAGGCTATTATCATAGGGACAGATAATCCCCCCTTCAATGCACTATTGCTAGACACCCTACAACACCTGTCTCTTCCCCACGATACCTTACTAGCCTCAGAACCTTGGGCCAGGGACACTCATTTCTGAATAGCCCAGTTGAATGACGCGAGTCTTACAAACGCATGGCAGGTTGCACGAGACAGACAGGATCCCTCCTCTAGACGATACCCTACTTTTCTTGAGAAAAATGGTCTACTCTATAGGCTCGCGAAAGCAGACGCAGAGCCTCAACTGTTGGTCCCGAACGACTTTCGTGACCAGATATTGTTTTTTGGTCATGCCCATCTTTTGGCCGGTCACTCAGGGGCTGAAAAAACGGGTCAAGCCATATTGCGTAATTTTTTCTGGCCAGGTATCTACGCTCAAGTCCAAAAATACTGTCAGGAGTGTAGGATCTGTCAAAAGCGGAACCCCTACACTCCCCCTCCGGTGCCTCTGGTTCCTATGCCCATTATAGGGGTCCCCTTCGATCGCATAGGAATGGACTTGATCGGCCCATTGCCTAAGTCATCTGGAGGCCATCAGTATGCCCTTGTCTTAGTTGACTACGCTACACGATATCCAGAGGCTTTTCCTCTTAAAGCAGCTACTTCAGCAGCCATCGCCCAGAGGTTAGTGGAGGTTTTTTCTCGTATGGGTTTTCCCAGGGAAATAATTACCGATCAGGGTACCCCTTTTGTTTCCCATATGATGCAACAAGTATGTGTGCAGTTAAACATCAAACACATTAAAACATCTGTGTACCACCCCCAGACAGATGGGTTGGTCGAGCGATATAACGGCTCCTTGAAACTAACACTCAAAAAACTTCTGTCTGGGACGGGAAGAATTGGGACCAGTTGCTACCTCTTGCCCTCTTTGTGCTTCGTAGTCAAAAACAGGCCAGCCTAGGGACCTCCCCTTTCGAGTTGTTGTTCGGAAGAGCGCCAAGAACGCTTCTCGAAATAACGAAAGATAGTTGGGAAGCTGAGGGAGCACAGGAGGCTGAGGCCCTATTAGATTATACCCGCCAGTTACAGACCAGGCTACACAAACTCAGAACACTTGCCCACGATCATTTGGCCATAGCTCAAGCCAAACAGAAAGCCTTCTATGATAGAGGCAAGAAATGGAGGGTGCTTGATGTCGGGGACTGGGTTCTAATTTTGTTGCCCTCCTCGACGCATAAAATGAAAAAAGAGTGGCAAGGGCCCTTCAGAATCATTCGGAAGATAGGGCGTACTACATATCTCGTGCAACTAGGAATGGGCAAATCTCAAATGTACCACATTAATCTTTTGAAAAAATGGCTAGGTAAACCGCCACAAACAGTCAAAGTGGCTTCTCCGGTAACCGACACTACCCATACAGTCGGGGATACTCCTATAAACAAGGATCTTTCTCCTGGACAACAAGAGGAAATCAAGGCTCTTATGTTGTCATATTCGGAAGTGTTCTCTGACCAACCGGGGTGTACTCATTTGGCAGAACATTTCATACCTACTCCCCTAACACAGTTGTGAAACAGAGACCCTACCGGATCCCAGAGGCAAGACGTCTAGCATTCCAGACGGAGGTACAAAACATGCTGAAATCCGGGATCATAGTACCCTCCCACAGCAACTGGTGCTCACCGGTGGTGTTAGTGCCAAAACCGGATGGGAGCATCCGTTTTTGTATAGATTTCAGGGCCATTAACAGGGTGTCTAAACAAGATGCGTACCCCTTACCTCGGGTTGATGAACTCCTGGAACGCCTTGGTGAGGCCCGTTATATAACCACCATTGACCTCACCAAGGGATATTGGCAGATACCCCTTGCCCCTAAGGATAGAGAAAAAACGGCCTTCTCCACCCCTTCTGGGCATTTCCACTTTACAGTAATGCCCTTTGGGTTACATGGGGCTCCAGCAACGTTTCAGAGGGTGATGGATACACTACTGGCACCTCACTTGTCCTATGCCTCGGCTTATTTAGACGATATTGTCGTGTTCAGTAAGACCTGGGACGACCACCTGGTACATCTAGGAAACATATTGTCAAGTCTGAAAGAGGCCAATTTACATATCAACGCAAAAAAATCTAGAGTTGCTTTTCAGCAAGTCAAGTATCTGGGTTATCTTCTAGGGGATGGCCAGATAATGCCTCAGACTGAGAAACTCGAAGCTATTAAGGCGTTACCATACCCGTCCACAAAAAAAGAGCTCCGGGCTTTCTTGGGATTGGTGGGCTATTATCGCCGGTTTATTTCCCAATTTGCAAACCTGGCCGAACCTCTCACTGATCTCTTGGGCAAAGCTGTTAAATCTTCTTCTCTACCGAACCCTTCTGTCATATACACCTCTGCTTTCCAGGTTTTGAAAGACGCTCTCACTTCTTCCCCTGTTCTCATTTCCCCTGATTTCACGAAACCATTCATCCTGCAGACTGATGCTTCTGGGGTTGGCATCGGGGCGGTTCTTTCCCAGGAAGATGAACATGGGGCTGAGAGACCTGTGCTATTTATCAGCCGCAAGCTGTTTCCCAGAGAACAGGCTTATTCGACGATCGAGAAGGCATGCCTGGCTGTTCGATGGGGGGTGGAAAAGCTGAGGTACTATCTCGAGGGGAGGCCCTTTATCTTATTTACCGATCATGCCCCCTTGACCTGGCTCCAACGTAACAGGGGTCACAATGATCGGATACTGCGTTGGTTCCTGGCTCTGCAGCCTTTCCAGATTGACGTTCGACATAGGAAGGGGTCTCTGCAAGGGAATGTCGACTTTCTCTCCCGCTTTCCTCTTTCCCCCGATCGGGTCAATCGTGGGGGTGGGATGTGTCACGAGGACATGGACCCTGTCATGGACGGACGGGGTGTGCCTACTAACAGTTGTCCGTTTCCGCCCTGTCCGCAGGAACCCTTGGACGTGTCCTGGAGTTTCTCTACGCTGCCTTCGATGACGCAGCCTCTGGCCCTGCATTCCGTGACGTCAGGGAGGAGTTCCCTGGCGCTCCCGACATTCGACCAATCAGGACGGAGGACGTCATTGGACCCGAGCCAATCGTTGGAACCTGGGGCGTTTAAGGAAGCCCCGTGTCTGTCTGCGGGCGCGGAACCTCCAGGAGAGCAGCTGAGCCGAGAGGAGCACGCCAACACCGAAGAAGACGGAAGTACCGAAGAGCCTCGTCACAGGTTGCCGGAGCCGAGACTCGACAAGCCAGGAGGCCCACGGAACCACGAGCCGCCCTGCCACACTTCCAGGGGAGAAGTGTGGCTCCACAAGGTACGAGGGCGTTTCCAAGGGTTGTTTGGAACACGGGGCGGGACGGGGTAGTGTGAGGGTGGTCACAGCTTGTATCACGTCCCCGGTGTCACTTTACAGGACTGACCCTACTCCACGAAGGTGGCGGAACCCTGGTGATCCCTCACTCCCCTGCCCCCCTCCCACTCCTTGACCTCATTTCAGCCATTAACACGGCTGTTTGTTTTCCTTTCTTTCTGAGCAAACATCCGGACCCGAGAAGAGCGAGAGGGAGAGCCCATACGAAGACCCAAGAGAAGGAAGCCCAAATCCGGAAGGAAAGCCCCCTTACAGGACTCATTGCCAACCTATACGCTTCTTTACCATCTTGACCACTTACAACAACTGTTAATAAAAAGGTTATCTGAACCCTCAGTCCGTAGCGTCCATCCTTCCCCGGCCCAACTGTCACAGTTATGCTATGCTATGTTATGCTATGTTTTGTTATGCTATGCTAAGCTTTGTTTTGTTATGCTATGCTGTGTTTTGTTAAGCTATGCTATGTTTTGTTGTGTTTTGCTATATTTTGTTATGCTATGTGTTGTTGTGTTATGTTATGTTATGCTATGGTTTGTGTTGCTATCCTGTGCTTTTTTTGTAATGCTATGCTATGTTTAGTTTTGCTATCCTATGCTTTGTTTTGTAATGCTATGCTATGTTTTGTTATGCTATGTTTTGTTGTGTTTTGCTATGCTATGCTTTGTTATGCTATGCCATGTTTTGTTATGCTATGCAATGTTTTGTTGTGTTTTATTATGCTATGCTTTCTTTTGCTATGCTATGTTTTGTTATGCTAAGTTTTGTTATGCTATGCTATGCTAAGCTTTGTTTTGTTATGCTATACTATGTTGTGTTTTGTTATGCTATGTTTTGTTGTGTTTTGTTATGCTAAGTTATGTTATGTTTTGATATGCTTTGTTATGCTATGTTTTGTTATGTATGCTGTGTTTTGTTATACTATGCTTTGTGTTTTGCTATGTTATTGTTATGCACTGCTTTGTTTTGTTATGCTATGTTTTATCTTATGATATGTTTTGTTGTGTATTGTTATGCTATGTTTTGTTTTGCTATGCTTTGTTATGTTTTGTTATGCTATATTTTGTTATGTTTTGTTATGCTATGCTATGCTTTGTTGTGTTTGTTATGCTAGGTTTGGTTTTGCTATCCTATGCTTTGTTTTGTTATGCTATGCTATGTTTTGCTATGCTATGCTAGGTTTTGTTATGCTATGCTGGTGAGGGTGTGTGAGGGTGAGTGAGGGTGTGTGAGGGTTAGGGGGTGTGAGGGTGAGGTTGTGTGAGGGTGAGAGGGTTGTGAGGGTGAGTGAGGGAGGGTGAGGGTGTGAGGGTAAGGGTGTGAGGGTGAGGGGGTGTGAGGGTGAGGGGTGTGAGGGTGAGGGGTGTGAGGGTGAGGGGGGTGAGGGGGTGTGAGTGTGAGGGTGTGTGAGGGTGAGTGGGTGTGTGAGGGGGTGTGAAGGTGTGTGAGGGTGGGTGAGGGTGAGTGAGGGGGTATGAAGGGGTATGAGGGTGAGTGAGGGTGAGGGGATGTGAGGGTGAGGGTGTGTGAGGGTGAGAGGGTCGTGAGGGTGAGTGAGGGTGGGTGAGGGTGTGAGGGTGAGGGGGTGTGAGGTTGAGGGGTGTGAGGGTGAGTGAGGGTGAGGGGGTGTGAGGGTGTGAGGGTGAGGGGGTGTGAGGGTGAGGGGGTGTGAGGGTGGGTGAGGGTGTGAGGGTGGGTGAGGGTGAGTGAGGGTGTGTGAGGGTGAGAGGATGTGAGGGTATGTGATGGTGAGGAGGTGTGAGGGTGAGGGTGGGTGAGGGTGAGGGGGTGTGAGGGTGAGGGGTGTGAGGGATGTGAGGGTGAGGGGGGTGAGGGGGTGTGAGGGTGAGTGAGGGTGAGCGAGTTGTGAGGGGGGTAAGGGTGTGAGGGTGAGTGAGGGTGTGTGAGGATGAGGGGGTGAGGGTGAGTGAGGGTGAGGGTGTGTGAGGGTGAGGGGGTGTGAGGGTGTGTGATGGTGAGGAGGGGTGACCAGAGACAGACAGAGGCCACTGGAGACAGTCAGAGAGCAGCCTAGACAGGGGAGAGAGAGGGGAGAGAGGGAAGAGAGAGCGGAGAGTGAGAGGGAAGAGAGAGTGGAGAGTGAGAGGGGAGAGAGAGTGGAGAGTGAGAGGGGAGAGAGAGGGGAGAGTGAGAGGGGAGAGTGAGAGGGGAGAGTGAGAGGGGAGAGAGAGCGGAGAGTGAGAGGGGAGAGAGAGCGGAGAGTGGGAGGGGAGGAGAGAGTGAGAGGGGAGAGAGAGTGGAGAGTGAGAGGGGAGAGAGAGCGGAGAGAGGGAAGAGAGAGGGGAGAGTGAGAGGGAAGAGAGAGTGGAGAGTGAGAGGGGAGACAGAGCGGAGAGTGAGAGGGAAGAGAGAGCGGAGAGTGAGAGGGGAGAGAGGTCTGACACTGAGATGAGAGCGGAGAGTAAGGGGGGAGGTCTGACACACACTGAGACGAGAGTGAGAGAGGTCTGACACTGAGACGAGAGTGCAGAGACGGTGACAGCAGAGTGCGCTCTGACACAGAGGTGACAGGCGGGTGAGTGCGCCGGAGGTCGAGTCTCCGGCGATGGTCGGGGTCCGAGATGAGACAGAGGCCGGGACTCAACAGTGCTGCGCTCTACCTGTTGCCATCTTCACATGAAAATGCCAATAAAGCGATTTAAACTGTAACATCAAATCCAAAGTATTACAAAGAAAGGCTGAGGATGATCACATTTTTTTACCAAATAAAGGCAGCAAGAATCATTACCAGTCTTATCAGTCTGATTATATAGTTGTGGCAAGAAGACATTGGGCTCATGTAGTTATTATGATGCCATGATTAATTACAAAAACACTGACTTTCACTAGCGGTTGATGTGGGGGAGAGAGATCAAAGCAAGCCTCAATCTCGTTTTTTTTCTGGGAGGGAGCATGAGCAGTATGGCTGCTTCATATGAAATGGACTATACAGGAACACGTGACTACTGCTATTATGACTGAGATGAACCTGTATGGCATCTTCTGTCAATGGCCACATTCCTTAACAGTTTAATAGTCCTGAAGGCAAGCCACTGAATCAAAGAACATAATTAGAACAAGATACAAGCAAACAGAGTGATATAGCCAGAAGCACACTGAAAAGAGTAAGACAGAGCAGGCACAGAACAGGCAGGGAGGGCTCGGGCACCCCTAGCAAGTAAGATACGGGAAAATAAAGGAGGCAAGGACAGCAGGCAGGGATCCAACGTAGATAACACAGAAGACAAGCGAGTTACAGGCACATCGACACATGAAAGGCATACAGAGCAGGTATAGTGTCATATGAACATAGAGCAGGCGGGTAGGGTGCGATTGGCATTGTATGGTTTAACTCACCGGCAGTCACCTCACTCAGCAGCAGCAGCATCGGTAGGAACGCCGTGGGGACGGCCATGCCCGGGATCCTTGCTCCAGTTTACAGTGCCTCCGCTGTGTCCTCCTCTCACCAGCAGACTCTGCTCCTTGGACGGCGGAAACAGACCCGCAGCGGCCTCGGTTTACAATCCTGGGAGCAGAAACGGAGCCGACTGGAACCAGCCAGCGCGCATGCGCGGACAGACGCCGAGGCCGTTCGAGCGCCGCTTGGTGGACACTGACCACACTGAACTCAAATGCCTGGGCAGGAGCAGGGCTCGCGTTACAGTACAATACAGTAATGCTTCATTACCATGACATATGTAAACAACCTTAAACAAGGGTGAAATACAGCCTAACTGACGTCGCTCTGGAGCCTGCAGTGGGGCCCGTCGGCCTGGAGCGCGCCTCGGAAGAGACGCCGGAGGGCAGGAGCGTGACGCCGTGAGCGTCCACGTTGGCGTTCACAGACCTGAGTCGGCTCGTGCCCAGGTCTGGAGCGCCTCGTGCACAGCTATGACTCCCTTGGGACCTAGCAAGGTGACTATAAGTCTCGTTGGCGGCAGCGCTTCGCTACGCAACGCCAGAGAGACCTAAAAAGGCCTTAAGCCTTGATGAAATCATTGGGTTATTCATGGATGATGAAAGACTTTTTGGCGGCTTGAGATGGTTGAAAATTCTGGAATAAAGGACTAAATGGAGTGCCCTAAGTTCATGTTTATTTTCTTCAAACTAACTTTCCACCTTGGGGAACATAGGAGTGGCTGCCCTTCATTGCTGAGCACCCTATTTTATATCAATTTACACTGTACTACATATGATTATTATTGAACTGGTTTATGGCGTGCCAACAATAACTCTCTACACTCCAATTGTAATTAGTATCTTGTGCCTGCTGGGTGCATTTAAAGTTACTAATCTGCCTCCAAATTGTTCCTACATTTCGTGTTCTAGATGCTATACCCTGACAACTTTAGGGTTGGCATAGTGACGTCCTCCAACACCTACCAACAAACCTTAACAGAACTTTTTCAGTAGTATAGACAATGCCCTAAGCTTTTGTAACACAATAAACCTTTGTGCACTAGTATGTTCACAAGCAATTAGCAGAGTCTCTTAATATGATTTATTCTTCTGTGTACTGGCGGTCAAGTAACAAATCTGTTCCGACAAACTAACCAGTATCTTTGCCCTCTAAGCTGAATTCTGTTCATATCAGCTGAATCCCTTTGGGCCCAATGCTGTGGCTGTGGAAAGCTGTGCAGTTGTATCAATGTTGGCCCGCCTTTTGTTAGTGTCTTGATGCGAGGTCCTCAAAGACTGCTAGGTAGGTGTGGTGTTGCGGTCTAGTGGCGCGTGCCCCGGTAGTGACATGGGGCGGATATCCGGCGGCGGCCATGTTTACCATTGGCGCGCGGATCTCGAGAGCACAACACGCCCAATCCGAGCTCCTGATAAATTATAAGTAAAACGTAATTGTATGTGGAATAAACCCACTTAAACCCCACAATAAAGTGTCCTGGCATTATTCCAATTGATTTTTCCAGTTACCCCTGACGAAGGGCCCATGGCAGCCCTAAATGCATTGGGTTTTAAATAAACTGCTTCTGATGAAATTTGCTTCAGTACGTATTCTTGATTGGAGAGGCACGGATGGCCCATTGGGAGTATGAGAAACATAGGAAATTGGCATTTCCTTGCATGTGGAGGAAAAATGATAAGAAAATGGGAAAATGATGAAATTTGGAAAAAAAGAAAAAAAGATATAACAAGGATTAATGAAGTGGAATAATGATTTCGGCTAACAGCAGCAGCTACAGTGCCGTGGTCTGGGGCACTATCCTGTGCCCCAATGTTGTGATGCATTGCTTTTACGTGCCATAGGGGCTGGGCACGTCACCATTGAGCACGCTTGGTTCAGTGAAGATTAACAGATATATTCGGAGTGATTATGGTGTGCAACCTATCTATATACAATGTTTACTATTTACTGGCCCCACCAGGTTGGCACCCACATTTAAGTGGAACATGAATGACTTACGTAGAAGGAGCTATGATCCACGTGTAAGGCGGAAAAACTAATTTCACACTGCAAGTTTATTTCTGGAAGTGTCAGTAGCGAGCTGGAGATCAGTTATTAAACACGGGACTATGTTCACGTTTTTGTCATACCAAATGTATTGATAACGTTCAAAATACAGTCCGGACTCTAAAGCGGGTGATTTTTGTCATGATAATTAAGCATTCTGGGAGTTGTAGGCGGGAGGTAGATTAAAGCACAAACGGCAGGTGTGAGCCTTGTTGCGCTAATGGGAGGCACAGATCAGGAAGGAGGGGCGGGCGACGGGTTTAAATATCAGGGGTTGGTAGTATGTTGAAAGATTTCTCTGTTGGAACGAGGGGAGAAGGTCAGAGCCAGTGTAGCAGGTACGTGAGGGTTATAGCAGGACGCTAAGCACGGTGGATATGGAGGGAGTGGGGGGTTTCAATCATTTCGTTGTTATTGTCATAAGCAGCAGGAACGAGATAGCGTAGGAAATCGGAAATGGAGTCTATGAAAAACGAAGCATTTGCTGAATGCAATGTTGTGCATGACAGGGAAAATACAGCGTAATGGCGGGAAGCCTGTACCTTTAGTTGGGACCCGTAATGGGTTATCAGGGATGAGTGTTTGTAGCAGAGGGTCGCAGGGAAATGTAAGTGGGAATTAGGAGTTTGAGGGAAGGGGTGAGGAGGTGGGATGGGTTTATTGATGTGAGTAGAGGACACGTCGCTAGCACACATGTAAATGAATGAGATCTGAGCCTACATAGGCAATTTAAACACAAGGTGATCAGCACGAGGCGTTTAATTAGATCAGTATGGGGTCCAGCACTGTTGGATTATTGTTCAACATGAGAAAAATACGTGACATAGCATATTTATTAATTTTTTTTTTAAATATATTTTCCACACGACCTGAAGTAATGTATATTAATTATTGTTTAATTGATTTTTCCAGTTACCCCTGACGAAGGGCCCATGGCGGCCCGAAATGCATTGGGTTTTAAATAAACTGCTTCTGATGAAATTTGCTTCAGTACGTATTCTTGATTGAAGAGGCACGGATGGCCAATTGGGAGTATGAGAAACATAGGAAATTGGCATTTCCTTGCATGTGGAGGTAAAATGATAAGAAAATGGGAAAATGATGAAATTTGGAAAAAAAGAAAAAAAGATATAACAAGGATTAATGAAGTGGAATAATGATTTCGGCTAACAGCAGCAGCTACAGTGCCGTGGTCTGGGGCACTATCCTGTGCCCCAATGTTGTGATGCATTGCTTTTACGTGCCATAGGGGCTTGGCACGTCACCATTGAGCACGCTTGGTTCAGTGAAGATTAACAGATATATTCGGAGTGATTATGGTGTGCAACCTATCTATATACAATATTTACTATTTACTGGCCCCACCAGGTTAGCACCCACATTTAAGTGGAACATGAGTGACTTACGTAGAAGGAGCTACGAACCACGTGTAAGGCGGAACAACTAATTTCACACAGCAAGTTTATTTCTGGAAGTGTCAGTAGCGAGCTGGAGATCAGTTATTAAACACGGGACTATGTTCACGTTTTTGTCATACCAAATGTATTGATAACGTTCAAAATACAGTCTGGACTCTAAAGCGGGTGATTTTTGTCATGATAATTAAGCATTCTGGGAGTTGTAGGCGGGAGGTAGATTAAAGCACAAACGGCAGGTGTGAGCCTTGTTGCGCTAATGGGAGGCACAGATCAGGAAGGAGGGGCGGGCGACGGGTTTAAATATCAGGGGTTGGTAGTATGTTGAAAGATTTCTCTGTTGGAACGAGGGGAGAAGGTCAGAGCCAGTGTAGCAGGTACGTGAGGGTTATAGCAGGACGCTAAGCACGGTGGATATGGAGGGAGTGGGGGGTTTCAATCATTTCGTTGTTATTGTCATAAGCAGCAGGAACGAGATAGCGTAGGAAATAGGAAATGGAGTCTATGAAAAACGAAGCATTTGCTGAATGCAATGTTGTGCATGACAGGGAAAATACAGCGTAATGGCGGGAAGCCTGTAACTTTAGTTGGGACCCGTAATGGGTTATCAGGGATGAGTGTTTGTAGCAGAGGGTCGCAGGGAAATGTTAGTGGGAATTAGGAGTTTGAGGGGAGGGGTGAGGAGGTGGAATGGGTTTATTGATGTGAGTAGAGGACACGTCGCTAGCGCACATGTAAATGAATGAGATCTGAGCCTACATAGGCAATTTAAACACAAGGTGATCAGCACGAGGCGTTTAATTAGATCAGTATGGGGTCCAGCACTGTTGGATTATTGTTCAACATGAGAAAAATGCTTGACATAGTATATTTATTATTTTTTATTTTTTTTAAAAATATATTTTCCACACGACCTGAAGTAATGTATATTAATTATTGTTTAAATGATTTTTCCAGTTACCCCTGACGAAGGGCCCATTGCGGCCCGAAATGCATTGGGTTTTAAATAAACTGCTTCTGATGAAATTTGCTTCAGTACGTATTCTTGATTGAAGAGGCACGGATGGCCCATTGGGAGTATGAGAAACATAGGAAATTGGCATTTCCTTGCATGTGGAGGAAAAATGATAAGAAAATGGGAAAATGATGAAATTTGAAAAAAAAAAAAAAAGATATAACAAGGATTAATGAAGTGGAATAATGATTTCGGCTAACAGCAGCAGCTACAGTGCCGTGGTCTGGGGCACTATCCTGTGCCCCAATGTTGTGATGCATTGCTTTTACGTGCCATAGGGGCTGGGCACGTCACCATTGAGCACGCTTGGTTCAGTGAAGATTAACAGATATATTCGGAGTGATTATGGTGTGCAACCTATCTATATACAATGTTTACTATTTACTGGCCCCACCAGGTTAGCACCCACATTTAAGTGGAACATGAGTGACTTACGTAGAAGGAGCTACGATCCACGTGTAAGGCGGAACAACTAATTTCACACAGCAAGTTTATTTCTGGAAGTGTCAGTAGCGAGCTGGAGATCAGTTATTAAACACGGGACTATGTTCACGTTTTTGTCATACCAAATGTATTGATAACGTTCAAAATACAGTCCGGACTCTAAAGCGGGTGATTTTTGTCATGATAATTAAGCATTCTGGGAGTTGTAGGCGGGAGGTAGATTAAAGCACAAACGGCAGGTGTGAGCCTTGTTGCGCTAATGGGAGGCACAGATCAGGAAGGAGGGGCGGGCGACGGGTTTAAATATCAGGGGTTGGTAGTATGTTGAAAGATTTCTCTGTTGGAACGAGGGGAGAAGGTCAGAGCCAGTGTAGCAGGTACGTGAGGGTTATAGCAGGACGCTAAGCACGGTGGATATGGAGGGAGTGGGGGGTTTCAATCATTTCGTTGTTATTGTCATAAGCAGCAGGAACGAGATAGCGTAGGAAATCGGAAATGGAGTCTATGAAAATCGAAGCATTTGCTGAATGCAATGTTGTGCATGACAGGGAAAATACAGCGTAATGGCGGGAAGCCTGTACCTTTAGTTGGGACCCGTAATGGGTTATCAGGGATGAGTGTTGGTAGCAGAGGGTCGCAGGGAAATGTAAGTGGGAATTAGGAGTTTGAGGGGAGGGGTGAGGAGGTGGGATGGGTTTATTGATGTGAGTAGAGGACACGTCGCTAGCGCACATGTAAATGAATGAGATCTGAGCCTACATAGGCAATTTAAACACAAGGTGATCAGCACGAGGCGTTTAATTAGATCAGTATGGGGTCCAGCACTGTTGGATTATTGTTCAACATGAGAAAAATACGTGACATAGCATATTTATTATTTTTTTTTAAATATATTTTCCACACGACCTGAAGTAATGTATATTAATTATTGTTTAAATGATTTTTTCAGTTACCCCTGACGAAGGGCCCATGGCGGCCCGAAATGCATTGGGTTTTAAATAAACTGCTTCTGATGAAATTTGCTTCAGTACGTATTCTTGATTGAAGAGGCACGGATGGCCCATTGGGAGTATGAGAAACATAGGAAATTTTTTACAAAAAAGGGGGGAGAAAAGGGCCAAGGAGCTAATCAAGGTCCAGTGTCCATGCTCCTAATATCTACATAATATCAAAAGGGGGGGACCACTGTTCCTATAAAGCGGGGTGCAAACAGTCACTCACGCCTTAGGGTGCTAATAGTCACCCGTGCACACAAGATAGAAAAGTGAGATAGAAAGAAGAATGTCCCAGGTAAGTGTGACCCACTAGTAAGGTGGGACAAGCATTTATTGTCCTGTGTTGCCCTCACACACCCCGAAAGGTGTCATGCTTCATCATCGGGCAGTTGCTCCTCGTAGGGCCGGCGCTGCAATCCCCTACGGGTCCCCCAAAGGGTCTCTTTATCGGAGATCTTTTCAGGACTGCCGGATGGTGCATGAGGGTGTGTGGGGCGTGGGTCCAGTGAGGGTACTGAAAGGTGCGTGCAAGTGTAGTGATGAAATTTAATAAAGGGTAAATATGCAGCGAATATCTATATTGTATAAACCCTTTGCAAATAATTGCTAAATAAAATATTGCCCCAAAGGCATACTATGCTTGGGTGTCTTGAAGTTATAGGTCAACATGTTTCGCGCCTGCGTCGCCATAAGGGTCATTGGCGCTTCGTCAGGACCGGAGCTATAATTAAAAAAAGGTGCACGTGAAAAATAAAATTGGACCCTCTAAACCAAACAGGGCGGAACGGTAACCACTATACCTATAATGAGGTTACAGCTGCATGGTGAAACAATGCTCCTGATAGGAACCTGGGAACCAAAAACAAAATAAACAACATTAAAAAACATCAGTGACAACTTGATGCCTTTATGATGTGTCCCATCCGGGTATACATCTATTCACTCAATCGATGTGAATACGAGAAATAAATAAATAAAGGGAGCAGGGCTCAGGAGACATAAAAATGTATTCAATTAGGTCCTGACCCGTTAAGTTCATGTCCACGCACCACCTCGCTAAGTCACATCCCCACTGGCACTCATGACTCTCAATGTAATCTAATGAGGGAGTATGTTCCAGATTCTGCCGGTAACCTGATCAAAATATATATGTGAATCTATGTGTTCCTGCAGCCTCCGTTGGACCCCAATAGCAAACGAGGTATAGAAAGTGCTTACCTCGCCACAGTTTCGAAAAGCCTCTCCAGCGAGACCACATGGAACACTGGCACATTACCGGGCTACACAGGGCGATAAGTAGGGAAGTATTATTGGGAACGGTGCATGGCATAGACGGTGGCAAGCATATCGCTCGTCGCTACACAAACAATGCCGAGAACCGTGACTTACGTTTTCGCCGGGATGATGCCTGCTTGACACCTACCCCTTCCTCGCGTCTGCTGGTAATCAAACGTAATGGCAAGACCCGTGTATTAAAAGAGGAAGTGGGGTCAGGTGTGGTCGGTAACCATTTCCGGGTTATCCTCACGGAAAACAAAGCGGCATGCAAATGTGGTAATGGGAGAAGACAGCGCATGCGTGATACGGTGAAAGCAAACTGCCCCGTTCGTGCGCTATGTTGGAAGAGTTCACGGCTTGCTCAAGTGGGTAATTTTATTATGATATTCTTAGTCTTCATAGAAGAGTGGAAATACCACAAGAAACACATTTTTAGCCATCCCTCGTGAAGTTTGCTCCCGCTAGATGTCCACCGCCATGAATACAGACTCCCACTAAATAGTTCTACATGCCAGAGTGCTCAGGGGGAGGGTACTAGGACTAGGTACACACCAATTAAGGGACCTCAATCAAATCAAAATGTCTCGTGAGCCCATGCAAAAACCAAAAAGGAGGAAAGTGATAGTAATGGCCCTCGGCAAACTGCCGTGCATAATTTTTTACAAAAAAGGGGGGGAGAAAAGGGCCAAGGAGCTAATCAAGGTCCAGTGTCCATGCTCCTAATATCTACATAATATCAAAAGGGGGGGACCACTGTTCCTATAAAGCGGGGTGCAAACAGTCACTCACGCCTTAGGGTGCTAATAGTCACCCGTGCACACAAGATAGAAAAGTGAGATAGAAAGAAGAATGTCCCAGGTAAGTGTGACCCACTAGTAAGGTGGGACAAGCATTTATTGTCCTGTGTTGCCCTCACACACCCTGAAAGGTGTCATGCTTCATCATCGGGCAGTTGCTCCTCGTAGGGCCGGCGCTGCAATCCCCTACGGGTCCCCCAAAGGGTCTCTTTATCGGAGATCTTTTCAGGACTGCCGGATGGTGCATGAGGGTGTGTGGGGCGTGGGTCCAGTGAGGGTACTGAAAGGTGCGTGCAAGTGTAGTGATGAAATTTAATAAAGGGTAAATATGCAGCGAATATCTATATTGTATAAACCCTTTGCAAATAATTGCTAAATAAAATATTGCCCCAAAGGCATACTATGCTTGGGTGTCTTGAAGTTATAGGTCAACATGTTTCGCGCCTGCGTCGCCATAAGGGTCATTGGCGCTTCGTCAGGACCGGAGCTATAATTAAAAAAAGGTGCACGTGAAAAATAAAATAAAATGAGGTTACAGCTGCATGGTGAAACAATGCTCCTGATAGGAACCTGGGAATGCGTGGACATGAACTTAACGGGTCAGGACCTAATTGAATACATTTTTATGTCTCCTGAGCCCTGCTCCCTTTATTTATTTATTTCTCGTATTCACATCGATTGAGTGAATAGATGTATACCCGGATGGGACACATCATAAAGGCATCAAGTTGTCACTGATGTTTTTTAATGTTGTTTATTTTGTTTTTGGTTCCCAGGTTCCTATCAGGAGCATTGTTTCACCATGCAGCTGTAACCTCATTATAGGTATAGTGGTTACCGTTCCGCCCTGTTTGGTTTAGAGGGTCCAATTTTATTTTTCACGTGCACCTTTTTTTAATTATAGCACCGGTCCTGACGAAGCGCCAATGACCCTTATGGCGACGCAGGCGCGAAACATGTTGACCTATAACTTCAAGACACCCAAGCATAGTATGCCTTTGGGGCAATATTTTATTTAGCAATTATTTGCAAAGGGTTTATACAATATAGATATTCGCTGCATATTTACCCTTTATTAAATTTCATCACTACACTTGCACGCACCTTTCAGTACCCTCACTGGACCCACGCCCCACACACCCTCATGCACCATCCGGCAGTCCTGAAAAGATCTCCGATAAAGAGACCCTTTGGGGGACCCGTAGGGGATTGCAGCGCCGGCCCTACGAGGAGCAACTGCCCGATGATGAAGCATGACACCTTTCGGGGTTTGTGAGGGCAACACAGGACAATAAATGCTTGTCCCACCTTACTAGTGGGTCACACTTACCTGGGACATTCTTCTTTCTATCTCACTTTTCTATCTTGTGTGCACGGGTGACTATTAGCACCCTAAGGCGTGAGTGACTGTTTGCACCCCGCTTTATAGGAACAGTGGTCCCCCCCTTTTGATATTATGTAGATATTAGGAGCATGGACACTGGACCTTGATTAGCTCCTTGGCCCTTTTCTCCCCCCTTTTTTGTAAAAAATTATGCACGGCAGTTTGCCGAGGGCCATTACTATCACTTTCCTCCTTTTTGGTTTTTGCATGGGCTCACGAGACATTTTGATTTGATTGAGGTCCCTTAATTGGTGTGTACCTAGTCCTAGTACCCTCCCCCTGAGCACTCTGGCATGTAGAACTATTTAGTGGGAGTCTGTATTCATGGCGGTGGACATCTAGCGGGAGCAAACTTCACGAGGGATGGCTAAAAATTTGTTTCTTGTGGTATTTCCACTCTTCTATGAAGACTAAGAATATCATAATAAAATTACCCACTTGAGCAAGCCGTGAACTCTTCCAACATAGCGCACGAACGGGGCAGTTTGCTTTCACCGTATCACGCATGCGCTGTCTTCTCCCATTACCACATTTGCATGCCGCTTTGTTTTCCGTGAGGATAACCCGGAAATGGTTACCGCCCACACCTGACCCCACTTCCTCTTTTAAAACACGGGTCTTGCCATTACGTTTGATTACCAGCAGACGCGAGGAAGGGGTAGGTGTCAAGCAGGCATCATCCCGGCGAAAACGTAAGTCACGGTTCTCGGCATTGTTTGTGTAGCGACGAGCGATATGCTTGCCACCGTCTATGCCATGCACCGTTCCCAATAATACTTCCCTACTTATCGCCCTGTGTAGCCCGGTAATGTGCCAGTGTTCCATGCGGTCTCGCTGGAGAGGCTTTTCGAAACTGTGGCGAGGTAAGCACTTTCTATACCTCGTTTGCTATTGGGGTCCAACGGAGGCTGCAGGAACACATAGATTCACATATATATTTTGATCAGGTTACCGGCAGAATCTGGAACATACTCCCTCATTAGATTACATTGAGAGTCATGAGTGCCAGTGGGGATGTGACTTAGCGAGGTGGTGCGTGGACATGAACTTAACGGGTCAGGACCTAATTGAATACATTTTTATGTCTCCTGAGCCCTGCTCCCTTTATTTATTTATTTCTCGTATTCACATCGATTGAGTGAATAGATGTATACCCGGATGGGACACATCATAAAGGCATCAAGTTGTCACTGATGTTTTTTAATGTTGTTTATTTTGTTTTTGGTTCCCAGGTTCCTATCAGGAGCATTGTTTCACCATGCAGCTGTAACCTCATTATAGGTATAGTGGTTACCGTTCCGCCCTGTTTGGTTTAGAGGGTCCAATTTTATTTTTCACGTGCACCTTTTTTTAATTATAGCTCCGGTCCTGACGAAGCGCCAATGACCCTTATGGCGACGCAGGCGCGAAACATGTTGACCTATAACTTCAAGACACCCAAGCATAGTATGCCTTTGGGGCAATATTTTATTTAGCAATTATTTGCAAAGGGTTTATACAATATAGATATTCGCTGCATATTTACCCTTTATTAAATTTCATCACTACACTTGCACGCACCTTTCAGTACCCTCACTGGACCCACGCCCCACACACCCTCATGCACCATCCGGCAGTCCTGAAAAGATCTCCGATAAAGAGACCCTTTGGGGGACCCGTAGGGGATTGCAGCGCCGGCCCTACGAGGAGCAACTGCCCGATGATGAAGCATGACACCTTTCGGGGTGTGTGAGGGCAACACAGGACAATAAATGCTTGTCCCACCTTACTAGTGGGTCACACTTACCTGGGACATTCTTCTTTCTATCTCACTTTTCTATCTTGTGTGCACGGGTGACTATTAGCACCCTAAGGCGTGAGTGACTGTTTGCACCCCGCTTTATAGGAACAGTGGTCCCCCCCTTTTGATATTATGTAAACATAGGAAATTGGCATTTCCTTGCATGTGGAGGAAAAATGATAAGAAAATGGGAAAATGATGAAATTTGGAAAAAAAAGATATAACAAGGATTAATGAAGTGGAATAATGATTTCGGCTAACAGCAGCAGCTACAGTGCCGTGGTCTGGGGCACTATCCTGTGCCCCAATGTTGTGATGCCTTGCTTTTACGTGCCATAGGGGCTGGGCACGTCACCATTGAGCACGCTTGGTTCAGTGAAGATTAACAGATATATTCGGAGTGATTATGGTGTGCAACCTATCTATATACAATGTTTACTATTTACTGGCCCCACCAGGTTAGCACCCACATTTAAGTGGAACATGAGTGACTTACGTAGAAGGAGCTACGATCCACGTGTAAGGCGGAACAACTAATTTCACACAGCAAGTTTATTTCTGGAAGTGTCAGTAGCGAGTTGGAGATCAGTTATTAAACACGGGACTATGTTCACGTTTTTGTCATACCAAATGTATTGATAACGTTCAAAATACAGTCCGGACTCTAAAGCGGGTGATTTTTGTCATGATAATTAAGCATTCTGGGAGTTGTAGGCGGGAGGTAGATGAAAGCACAAACGGCAGGTATGAGCCTTGTTGCGCTAATGGGAGGCACAGATCAGGAAGGAGGGGCGGGCGACGGGTTTAAATATCAGGGGTTGGTAATATGTTGAAAGATTTCTCTGTTGGAACGAGGGGAGAAGGTCAGAGCCAGTGTAGCAGGTACGTGAGGGTTATAGCAGGACACTAAGCACGGTGGATATGGAGGGAGTGGGGGGTTTCAATCATTTCGTTGTTATTGTCATAAGCAGCAGGAACGAGATAGCGTAGGAAATCGGAAATGGAGTCTATGAAAAACGAAGCATTTGCTGAATGCAATGTTGTGCATGACAAGGAAAATACAGCGTAAAGGCGGGAAGCCTGTACCTTTAGTTGGGACCCCGTAATGGGTTATCAGGGATGAGTGTTTGTAGCAGAGGGTCGCAGGGAAATGTAAGTGGGAATTACGAGTTTGAGGGGAGGGGTGAGGAGGTGGGATGGGTTTATTGATGTGAGTAGAGGACACGTCGCTAGCGCACATGTAAATGAATGAGATCTGAGCCTACATAGGCAATTTAAACACAAGGTGATCAGCACGAGGCGTTTAATTAGATCAGTATGGGGTCCAGCACTGTTGGATTATTGTTCAACATGAGAAAAATACGTGACATAGCATATTTATTAAAAAATGTTTTTATTTTTTTTAAAATATATTTTCCACACGACCTGAAGTATTGTATATTAATTATTGTTTAATTGATTTTTCCAGTTACCCCTGACGAAGGGCCCATGGCGGCCCGAAATGCATTGGGTTTTAAATAAACTGCTTCTGATGAAATTTGCTTCAGTACGTATTCTTGATTGAAGAGGCACGGATGGCCCATTGGGAGTATGAGAAACATAGGAAATTGGCATTTCCTTGCATGTGGAGGAAAAATGATAAGAAAATGGGAAAATGATGAAATTTGGAAAAAAAGATATAACAAAGATTAATGAAGTGGAATAATGATTTCGGCTAACAGCAGCAGCTACAGTGCCGTGGTCTGGGGCACTATCCTGTGCCCCAATGTTGTGATGCATTGCTTTTACGTGCCATAGGGGCTGGGCACGTCACCATTGAGCACGCTTGGTTCAGTGAAGATTAACAGATATATTCGGAGTGATTATGGTGTGCAACCTATCTATATACAATGTTTACTATTTACTGGCCCCACCAGGTTAGCACCCACATTTAAGTGGAACATGAGTGACTTACGTAGAAGGAGCTACGATCCACGTGTAAGGCGGAACAACTAATTTCACGCAGCAAGTTTATTTCTGGAAGTGTCAGTAGCGAGCTGGAGATCAGTTATTAAACACGGGACTATGTTCACGTTTTTGTCATACCAAAGGTATTGATAACGTTCAAAATACAGTCTGGACTCTAAAGCGGGTGATTTTTGTCTTGATAATTAAGCATTCTGGGAGTTGTAGGCGGGAGGTAGATTAAAGCACAAACGGCAGGTGTGAGCCTTGTTGCGCTAGTGGGAGGCATAGATCAGGAAGGAGGGGCGGGTGACGGGTTTAAATATCAGGGGTTGGTAGTATGTTGAAAGATTTCTCTGTTGGAACGAGTGGTGAAGGTCAGAGCCAGTGTAGTAGGTACGTGAGGGTTATAGCAGGACGCTAAGCACGGTGGATATGGAGGGAGTGGGGGGTTTCAATCATTTCGTTGTTATTGTCATAAGCAGCAGGAACGAGATAGCGTAGGAAATCGGAAATGGAGTCTATGAAAAACGAAACATTTGCTGAATGCAATGTTGTGCATGACAGGGAAAATACAGCGTAATGGCGGGAAGCCTGTACCTTTAGCTGGGACCCGTAATGGGTTATCAGGGATGAGTGTTTGTAGCAGAGGGTCGCAGGGAAATGTAAGTGGGAATTAGGAGTTTGAGGGGAAGGGTGAGGAGGTGGGATGGGTTTATTGATGTGAGTAGAGGACACGTCGCTAGCGCACATGTAAATGAATGAGATCTGAGCCTACATAGGCAATTTAAACACAAGGTGATCAGCACGAGGCATTTAATTAGATCAGTATGGGGTCCAGCACTGTTGGATTATTGTTCAACATGAGAAAAATACGTGACATAGCATATTTATTATTATTATTCTTTTTTAATATATTTTCCACACGACCTGAAGTAATGTATATTAATTATTGTTTAATTGATTTTTCCAGTTACCCCTGACGAAGGGCCCATGGCGGCCCGAAATGCATTGGGTTTTAAATAACTGCTTCTGATGAAATTTGCTTCAGTACGTATTCTTGGCTGAAGAGGCACGGATGGCGCATTGGGAGTATGAGAAACATAGGAAATGGGCATTTCCTTGCATGTGGAGGAAAAATGATAAGAAAATGGGAAAATTATGAAATTTGGAAAAAAAGAAAAAAATATATAACAAGGATTAATGAAATGGAATAATGATTTCGGCTAACAGCAGCAGCTACAGTGCCGTGGTCTGGGGCACTATCCTGTGCCCCAATGTTGTGATGCATTGCTTTTACGTGCCATAGGGGCTGGGCACGTCACCATTGAGCACGCTTGGTTCAGTGAAGATTAACAGATATATTCGGAGTGATTATGGTGTGCAACCTATCTATATACAATGTTTACTATTTACTGGCCCCACCAGGTTAGCACCCACATTTAAGTGGAACATGAGTGACTTACGTCGAAGGAGCTATGATCCACGTGTAAGGCGGAACAACTAATTTCACACAGCAAGTTTATTTCTGGAAGTGTCAGTAGCGAGCTGGAGATCAGTTGTTAAACACGGGACTATGTTCACGTTTTTGTCATACCAAATGTATTGATAACGTTCAAAATACAGTCCGGACTCTAAAGCGGGTGATTTTTGTCATGATAATTAAGCATTCTGGGAGTTGTAGGCGGGAGGTAGATTAAATCACAAACGGCAGGTGTGAGCCTTGTTGCGCTAATGGGAGGCACAGATCAGGAAGGAGGGGCGGGCGACGGGTTTAAATATCAGGGGTTGGTAGTATGTTGAAAGATTTCTCTGTTGGAACGAGGGGAGAAGGTCAGAGCCAGTGTAGCAGGTACGTGAGGGTTATAGCAGGACGCTAAGCACGGTGGATATGGAGGGAGTGGGGGGGTTTCAATCATTTCGTTGTTATTGTCATAAGCAGCAGGAACGAGATAGCGTAGGAAATCGGAAATGGAGTCTATGAAAAACGAAGCATTTGCTGAATGCAATGTTGTTCATGACAGGGAAAATACAGCGTAATGGCGGGAAGCCTGTACCTTTAGTTGGGACCCGTAATGGGTTATCAGGGATGAGTGTTTGTAGCAGAGGGTCGCAGGGAAATGTAAGTGGGAATTAGGAGTTTGAGGGGAGGGGTGAGGAGGTGGGATGGGTTTATTGATGTGAGTAGAGGACACGTCGCTAGCGCACATGTAAATGAATGAGATCTGAGCCTACATAGGCAATTTAAACACAAGGTGATCAGCACGAGGCGTTTAATTAGATCAGTATGGGGTCCAGCACTGTTGGATTATTGTTCAACATGAGAAAAATACGTGACATAGCATATTTATTATTTTTTTTAAAATATATTTTCCACACGACCTGAAGTAATGTATATTAATTATTGTTTAAATGATTTTTTCAGTTACCCCTGACGAAGGGCCCATGGCGGCCCGAAATGCATTGGGTTTTAAATAAACTGCTTCTGATGAAATTTGCTTCAGTACGTATTCTTGATTGAAAAGGCACGGATGGCCCATTGGGAGTATGAGAAACATAGGAAATTGGCATTTCCTTGCATGTGGAGGAAAAATGATAAGAAAATGGGAAAATGATGAAATTTGGAAAAAAAGATATAACAAAGATTAATGAAGTGGAATAATGATTTCGGCTAACAGCAGCAGCTACAGTGCCGTGGTCTGGGGCACTATCCTGTGCCCCAATGTTGTGATGCATTGCTTTTACGTGCCATAGGGGCTGGGCACGTCACCATTGAGCACGCTTGGTTCAGTGAAGATTAACAGATATATTCGGAGTGATTATGGTGTGCAACCTATCTATATACAATGTTTACTATTTACTGGCCCCACCAGGTTAGCACCCACATTTAAGTGGAACATGAGTGACTTACGTAGAAGGAGCTACGATCCACGTGTAAGGCGGAACAACTAATTTCACGCAGCAAGTTTATTTCTGGAAGTGTCAGTAGCGAGCTGGAGATCAGTTATTAAACACGGGACTATGTTCACGTTTTTGTCATACCAAAGGTATTGATAACGTTCAAAATACAGTCTGGACTCTAAAGCGGGTGATTTTTGTCTTGATAATTAAGCATTCTGGGAGTTGTAGGCGGGAGGTAGATTAAAGCACAAACGGCAGGTGTGAGCCTTGTTGCGCTAGTGGGAGGCATAGATCAGGAAGGAGGGGCGGGTGACGGGTTTAAATATCAGGGGTTGGTAGTATGTTGAAAGATTTCTCTGTTGGAACGAGTGGTGAAGGTCAGAGCCAGTGTAGTAGGTACGTGAGGGTTATAGCAGGACGCTAAGCACGGTGGATATGGAGGGAGTGGGGGGTTTCAATCATTTCGTTGTTATTGTCATAAGCAGCAGGAACGAGATAGCGTAGGAAATCGGAAATGGAGTCTATGAAAAACGAAACATTTGCTGAATGCAATGTTGTGCATGACAGGGAAAATACAGCGTAATGGCGGGAAGCCTGTACCTTTAGCTGGGACCCGTAATGGGTTATCAGGGATGAGTGTTTGTAGCAGAGGGTCGCAGGGAAATGTAAGTGGGAATTAGGAGTTTGAGGGGAAGGGTGAGGAGGTGGGATGGGTTTATTGATGTGAGTAGAGGACACGTCGCTAGCGCACATGTAAATGAATGAGATCTGAGCCTACATAGGCAATTTAAACACAAGGTGATCAGCACGAGGCATTTAATTAGATCAGTATGGGGTCCAGCACTGTTGGATTATTGTTCAACATGAGAAAAATACGTGACATAGCATATTTATTATTATTATTCTTTTTTAATATATTTTCCACACGACCTGAAGTAATGTATATTAATTATTGTTTAATTGATTTTTCCAGTTACCCCTGACGAAGGGCCCATGGCGGCCCGAAATGCATTGGGTTTTAAATAACTGCTTCTGATGAAATTTGCTTCAGTACGTATTCTTGGCTGAAGAGGCACGGATGGCGCATTGGGAGTATGAGAAACATAGGAAATTGGCATTTCCTTGCATGTGGAGGAAAAATGATAAGAAAATGGGAAAATTATGAAATTTGGAAAAAAAGAAAAAAATATATAACAAGGATTAATGAAATGGAATAATGATTTCGGCTAACAGCAGCAGCTACAGTGCCGTGGTCTGGGGCACTATCCTGTGCCCCAATGTTGTGATGCATTGCTTTTACGTGCCATAGGGGCTGGGCACGTCACCATTGAGCACGCTTGGTTCAGTGAAGATTAACAGATATATTCGGAGTGATTATGGTGTGCAACCTATCTATATACAATGTTTACTATTTACTGGCCCCACCAGGTTAGCACCCACATTTAAGTGGAACATGAGTGACTTACGTCGAAGGAGCTATGATCCACGTGTAAGGCGGAACAACTAATTTCACACAGCAAGTTTATTTCTGGAAGTGTCAGTAGCGAGCTGGAGATCAGTTGTTAAACACGGGACTATGTTCACGTTTTTGTCATACCAAATGTATTGATAACGTTCAAAATACAGTCCGGACTCTAAAGCGGGTGATTTTTGTCATGATAATTAAGCATTCTGGGAGTTGTAGGCGGGAGGTAGATTAAATCACAAACGGCAGGTGTGAGCCTTGTTGCGCTAATGGGAGGCACAGATCAGGAAGGAGGGGCGGGCGACGGGTTTAAATATCAGGGGTTGGTAGTATGTTGAAAGATTTCTCTGTTGGAACGAGGGGAGAAGGTCAGAGCCAGTGTAGCAGGTACGTGAGGGTTATAGCAGGACGCTAAGCACGGTGGATATGGAGGGAGTGGGGGGGTTTCAATCATTTCGTTGTTATTGTCATAAGCAGCAGGAACGAGATAGCGTAGGAAATCGGAAATGGAGTCTATGAAAAACGAAGCATTTGCTGAATGCAATGTTGTTCATGACAGGGAAAATACAGCGTAATGGCGGGAAGCCTGTACCTTTAGTTGGGACCCGTAATGGGTTATCAGGGATGAGTGTTTGTAGCAGAGGGTCGCAGGGAAATGTAAGTGGGAATTAGGAGTTTGAGGGGAGGGGTGAGGAGGTGGGATGGGTTTATTGATGTGAGTAGAGGACACGTCGCTAGCGCACATGTAAATGAATGAGATCTGAGCCTACATAGGCAATTTAAACACAAGGTGATCAGCACGAGGCGTTTAATTAGATCAGTATGGGGTCCAGCACTGTTGGATTATTGTTCAACATGAGAAAAATACGTGACATAGCATATTTATTATTTTTTTTAAAATATATTTTCCACACGACCTGAAGTAATGTATATTAATTATTGTTTAAATGATTTTTTCAGTTACCCCTGACGAAGGGCCCATGGCGGCCCGAAATGCATTGGGTTTTAAATAAACTGCTTCTGATGAAATTTGCTTCAGTACGTATTCTTGATTGAAAAGGCACGGATGGCCCATTGGGAGTATGAGAAACATAGGAAATTGGCATTTCCTTGCATGTGGAGGAAAAATGATAAGAAAATGGGAAAATGATGAAATTTGGAAAAAAAAGATATAACAAGGATTAATGAAGTGGAATAATGATTTCGGCTAACAGCAGCAGCTACAGTGCCGTGGTCTGGGGCACTATCCTGTGCCCCAATGTTGTGATGCCTTGCTTTTACGTGCCATAGGGGCTGGGCACATCACCATTGAGCACGCTTGGTTCAGTGAAGATTAACAGATATATTCGGAGTGATTATGGTGTGCAACCTATCTATATACAATGTTTACTATTTACTGGCCCCACCAGGTTAGCACCCACATTTAAGTGGAACATGAGTGACTTACGTAGAAGGAGCTACGATCCACGTGTAAGGCGGAACAACTAATTTCACACAGCAAGTTTATTTCTGGAAGTGTCAGTAGCGAGTTGGAGATCAGTTATTAAACACGGGACTATGTTCACGTTTTTGTCATACCAAATGTATTGATAACGTTCAAAATACAGTCCGGACTCTAAAGCGGGTGATTTTTGTCATGATAATTAAGCATTCTGGGAGTTGTAGGCGGGAGGTAGATGAAAGTACAAACGGCAGGTGTGAGCCTTGTTGCGCTAATGGGAGGCACAGATCAGGAAGGAGGGGCGGGCGACGGGTTTAAATATCAGGGGTTGGTAATATGTTGAAAGATTTCTCTGTTGGAACGAGGGGAGAAGGTCAGAGCCAGTGTAGCAGGTACGTGAGGGTTATAGCAGGACGCTAAGCACGGTGGATATGGAGGGAGTGGGGGGTTTCAATCATTTCGTTGTTATTGTCATAAGCAGCAGGAACGAGATAGCGTAGGAAATCGGAAATGGAGTCTATGAAAAACGAAACATTTGCTGAATGCAATGTTGTGCATGACAGGGAAAATACAGCGTAATGGCGGGAAGCCTGTACCTTTAGCTGGGACCCGTAATGGGTTATCAGGGATGAGTGTTTGTAGCAGAGGGTCGCAGGGAAATGTAAGTGGGAATTAGGAGTTTGAGGGGAGGGGTGAGGAGGTGGGATGGGTTTATTGATGTGAGTAGAGGACACGTCGCTAGCGCACATGTAAATGAATGAGATCTGAGCCTACATAGGCAATTTAAACACAAGGTGATCAGCACGAGGCATTTAATTAGATCAGTATGGGGTCCAGCACTGTTGGATTATTGTTCAACATGAGAAAAATACGTGACATAGCATATTTATTATTATTATTTTTTTTTAATATATTTTCCACACGACCTGAAGTAATGTATATTAATTATTGTTTAATTGATTTTTCCAGTTACCCCTGACGAAGGGCCCATGGCGGCCCGAAATGCATTGGGTTTTAAATAACTGCTTCTGATGAAATTTGCTTCAGTACGTATTCTTGGCTGAAGAGGCACGGATGGCGCATTGGGAGTATGAGAAACATAGGAAATTGGCATTTCCTTGCATGTGGAGGAAAAATGATAAGAAAATGGGAAAATTATGAAATTTGGAAAAAAAGAAAAAAATATATAACAAGGATTAATGAAATGGAATAATGATTTCGGCTAACAGCAGCAGCTACAGTGCCGTGGTCTGGGGCACTATCCTGTGCCCCAATGTTGTGATGCATTGCTTTTACGTGCCATAGGGGCTGGGCACGTCACCATTGAGCACGCTTGGTTCAGTGAAGATTAACAGATATATTCGGAGTGATTATGGTGTGCAACCTATCTATATACAATGTTTACTATTTACTGGCCCCACCAGGTTAGCACCCACATTTAAGTGGAACATGAGTGACTTACGTCGAAGGAGCTATGATCCACGTGTAAGGCGGAACAACTAATTTCACACAGCAAGTTTATTTCTGGAAGTGTCAGTAGCGAGCTGGAGATCAGTTGTTAAACACGGGACTATGTTCACGTTTTTGTCATACCAAATGTATTGATAACGTTCAAAATACAGTCCGGACTCTAAAGCGGGTGATTTTTGTCATGATAATTAAGCATTCTGGGAGTTGTAGGCGGGAGGTAGATTAAATCACAAACGGCAGGTGTGAGCCTTGTTGCGCTAATGGGAGGCACAGATCAGGAAGGAGGGGCGGGCGACGGGTTTAAATATCAGGGGTTGGTAGTATGTTGAAAGATTTCTCTGTTGGAACGAGGGGAGAAGGTCAGAGCCAGTGTAGCAGGTACGTGAGGGTTATAGCAGGACGCTAAGCACGGTGGATATGGAGGGAGTGGGGGGGTTTCAATCATTTCGTTGTTATTGTCATAAGCAGCAGGAACGAGATAGCGTAGGAAATCGGAAATGGAGTCTATGAAAAACGAAGCATTTGCTGAATGCAATGTTGTGCATGACAGGGAAAATACAGCGTAATGGCGGGAAGCCTGTACCTTTAGTTGGGACCCGTAATGGGTTATCAGGGATGAGTGTTTGTAGCAGAGGGTCGCAGGGAAATGTAAGTGGGAATTAGGAGTTTGAGGGGAGGGGTGAGGAGGTGGGATGGGTTTATTGATGTGAGTAGAGGACACGTCGCTAGCGCACATGTAAATGAATGAGATCTGAGCCTACATAGGCAATTTAAACACAAGGTGATCAGCACGAGGCGTTTAATTAGATCAGTATGGGGTCCAGCACTGTTGGATTATTGTTCAACATGAGAAAAATACGTGACATAGCATATTTATTATTTTTTTTAAAATATATTTTCCACACGACCTGAAGTAATGTATATTAATTATTGTTTAAATGATTTTTTCAGTTACCCCTGACGAAGGGCCCATGGCGGCCCGAAATGCATTGGGTTTTAAATAAACTGCTTCTGATGAAATTTGCTTCAGTACGTATTCTTGATTGAAAAGGCACGGATGGCCCATTGGGAGTATGAGAAACATAGGAAATTGGCATTTCCTTGCATGTGGAGGAAAAATGATAAGAAAATGGGAAAATGATGAAATTTGGAAAAAAAAGATATAACAAGGATTAATGAAGTGGAATAATGATTTCGGCTAACAGCAGCAGCTACAGTGCCGTGGTCTGGGGCACTATCCTGTGCCCCAATGTTGTGATGCCTTGCTTTTACGTGCCATAGGGGCTGGGCACATCACCATTGAGCACGCTTGGTTCAGTGAAGATTAACAGATATATTCGGAGTGATTATGGTGTGCAACCTATCTATATACAATGTTTACTATTTACTGGCCCCACCAGGTTAGCACCCACATTTAAGTGGAACATGAGTGACTTACGTAGAAGGAGCTACGATCCACGTGTAAGGCGGAACAACTAATTTCACACAGCAAGTTTATTTCTGGAAGTGTCAGTAGCGAGTTGGAGATCAGTTATTAAACACGGGACTATGTTCACGTTTTTGTCATACCAAATGTATTGATAACGTTCAAAATACAGTCCGGACTCTAAAGCGGGTGATTTTTGTCATGATAATTAAGCATTCTGGGAGTTGTAGGCGGGAGGTAGATGAAAGTACAAACGGCAGGTGTGAGCCTTGTTGCGCTAATGGGAGGCACAGATCAGGAAGGAGGGGCGGGCGACGGGTTTAAATATCAGGGGTTGGTAATATGTTGAAAGATTTCTCTGTTGGAACGAGGGGAGAAGGTCAGAGCCAGTGTAGCAGGTACGTGAGGGTTATAGCAGGACGCTAAGCACGGTGGATATGGAGGGAGTGGGGGTTTCAATCATTTCGTTGTTATTGTCATAAGCAGCAGGAACGAGATAGCGTAGGAAATCGGAAATGGAGTCTATGAAAAACGAAGCATTTGCTGAATGCAATGTTGTGCATGACAAGGAAAATACAGCGTAAAGGCGGGAAGCCTGTACCTTTAGTTGGGACCCCGTAATGGGTTATCAGGGATGAGTGTTTGTAGCAGAGGGTCGCAGGGAAATGTAAGTGGGAATTACGAGTTTGAGGGGAGGGGTGAGGAGGTGGGATGGGTTTATTGATGTGAGTAGAGGACACGTCGCTAGCGCACATGTAAATGAATGAGATCTGAGCCTACATAGGCAATTTAAACACAAGGTGATCAGCACGAGGCGTTTAATTAGATCAGTATGGGGTCCAGCACTGTTGGATTATTGTTCAACATGAGAAAAATACGTGACATAGCATATTTATTAAAAAATGTTTTTATTTTTTTTTAAATATATTTTCCACACGACCTGAAGTATTGTATATTAATTATTGTTTAATTGATTTTTCCAGTTACCCCTGACGAAGGGCCCATGGCGGCCCGAAATGCATTGGGTTTTAAATAAACTGCTTCTGATGAAATTTGCTTCAGTACGTATTCTTGATTGAAGAGGCACGGATGGCCCATTGGGAGTATGAGAAACATAGGAAATTGGCATTTCCTTGCATGTGGAGGAAAAATGATAAGAAAATGGGAAAATGATGAAATTTGGAAAAAAAGATATAACAAAGATTAATGAAGTGGAATAATGATTTCGGCTAACAGCAGCAGCTACAGTGCCGTGGTCTGGGGCACTATCCTGTGCCCCAATGTTGTGATGCATTGCTTTTACGTGCCATAGGGGCTGGGCACGTCACCATTGAGCACGCTTGGTTCAGTGAAGATTAACAGATATATTCGGAGTGATTATGGTGTGCAACCTATCTATATACAATGTTTACTATTTACTGGCCCCACCAGGTTAGCACCCACATTTAAGTGGAACATGAGTGACTTACGTAGAAGGAGCTACGATCCACGTGTAAGGCGGAACAACTAATTTCACGCAGCAAGTTTATTTCTGGAAGTGTCAGTAGCGAGCTGGAGATCAGTTATTAAACACGGGACTATGTTCACGTTTTTGTCATACCAAAGGTATTGATAACGTTCAAAATACAGTCTGGACTCTAAAGCGGGTGATTTTTGTCTTGATAATTAAGCATTCTGGGAGTTGTAGGCGGGAGGTAGATTAAAGCACAAACGGCAGGTGTGAGCCTTGTTGCGCTAGTGGGAGGCATAGATCAGGAAGGAGGGGCGGGTGACGGGTTTAAATATCAGGGGTTGGTAGTATGTTGAAAGATTTCTCTGTTGGAACGAGTGGAGAAGGTCAGAGCCAGTGTAGTAGGTACGTGAGGGTTATAGCAGGACGCTAAGCACGGTGGATATGGAGGGAGTGGGGGGTTTCAATCATTTCGTTGTTATTGTCATAAGCAGCAGGAACGAGATAGCGTAGGAAATCGGAAATGGAGTCTATGAAAAACGAAACATTTGCTGAATGCAATGTTGTGCATGACAGGGAAAATACAGCGTAATGGCGGGAAGCCTGTACCTTTAGCTGGGACCCGTAATGGGTTATCAGGGATGAGTGTTTGTAGCAGAGGGTCGCAGGGAAATGTAAGTGGGAATTAGGAGTTTGAGGGGAGGGGTGAGGAGGTGGGATGGGTTTATTGATGTGAGTAGAGGACACGTCGCTAGCGCACATGTAAATGAATGAGATCTGAGCCTACATAGGCAATTTAAACACAAGGTGATCAGCACGAGGCATTTAATTAGATCAGTATGGGGTCCAGCACTGTTGGATTATTGTTCAACATGAGAAAAATACGTGACATAGCATATTTATTATTATTATTTTTTTTTAATATATTTTCCACACGACCTGAAGTAATGTATATTAATTATTGTTTAATTGATTTTTCCAGTTACCCCTGACGAAGGGCCCATGGCGGCCCGAAATGCATTGGGTTTTAAATAACTGCTTCTGATGAAATTTGCTTCAGTACGTATTCTTGGCTGAAGAGGCACGGATGGCGCATTGGGAGTATGAGAAACATAGGAAATTGGCATTTCCTTGCATGTGGAGGAAAAATGATAAGAAAATGGGAAAATTATGAAATTTGGAAAAAAAGAAAAAAATATATAACAAGGATTAATGAAATGGAATAATGATTTCGGCTAACAGCAGCAGCTACAGTGCCGTGGTCTGGGGCACTATCCTGTGCCCCAATGTTGTGATGCATTGCTTTTACGTGCCATAGGGGCTGGGCACGTCACCATTGAGCACGCTTGGTTCAGTGAAGATTAACAGATATATTCGGAGTGATTATGGTGTGCAACCTATCTATATACAATGTTTACTATTTACTGGCCCCACCAGGTTAGCACCCACATTTAAGTGGAACATGAGTGACTTACGTCGAAGGAGCTATGATCCACGTGTAAGGCGGAACAACTAATTTCACACAGCAAGTTTATTTCTGGAAGTGTCAGTAGCGAGCTGGAGATCAGTTGTTAAACACGGGACTATGTTCACGTTTTTGTCATACCAAATGTATTGATAACGTTCAAAATACAGTCCGGACTCTAAAGCGGGTGATTTTTGTCATGATAATTAAGCATTCTGGGAGTTGTAGGCGGGAGGTAGATTAAATCACAAACGGCAGGTGTGAGCCTTGTTGCGCTAATGGGAGGCACAGATCAGGAAGGAGGGGCGGGCGACGGGTTTAAATATCAGGGGTTGGTAGTATGTTGAAAGATTTCTCTGTTGGAACGAGGGGAGAAGGTCAGAGCCAGTGTAGCAGGTACGTGAGGGTTATAGCAGGACGCTAAGCACGGTGGATATGGAGGGAGTGGGGGGGTTTCAATCATTTCGTTGTTATTGTCATAAGCAGCAGGAACGAGATAGCGTAGGAAATCGGAAATGGAGTCTATGAAAAACGAAGCATTTGCTGAATGCAATGTTGTGCATGACAGGGAAAATACAGCGTAATGGCGGGAAGCCTGTACCTTTAGTTGGGACCCGTAATGGGTTATCAGGGATGAGTGTTTGTAGCAGAGGGTCGCAGGGAAATGTAAGTGGGAATTAGGAGTTTGAGGGGAGGGGTGAGGAGGTGGGATGGGTTTATTGATGTGAGTAGAGGACACGTCGCTAGCGCACATGTAAATGAATGAGATCTGAGCCTACATAGGCAATTTAAACACAAGGTGATCAGCACGAGGCGTTTAATTAGATCAGTATGGGGTCCAGCACTGTTGGATTATTGTTCAACATGAGAAAAATACGTGACATAGCATATTTATTATTTTTTTTAAAATATATTTTCCACACGACCTGAAGTAATGTATATTAATTATTGTTTAAATGATTTTTTCAGTTACCCCTGACGAAGGGCCCATGGCGGCCCGAAATGCATTGGGTTTTAAATAAACTGCTTCTGATGAAATTTGCTTCAGTACGTATTCTTGATTGAAAAGGCACGGATGGCCCATTGGGAGTATGAGAAACATAGGAAATTGGCATTTCCTTGCATGTGGAGGAAAAATGATAAGAAAATGGGAAAATGATGAAATTTGGAAAAAAAAGATATAACAAGGATTAATGAAGTGGAATAATGATTTCGGCTAACAGCAGCAGCTACAGTGCCGTGGTCTGGGGCACTATCCTGTGCCCCAATGTTGTGATGCCTTGCTTTTACGTGCCATAGGGGCTGGGCACATCACCATTGAGCACGCTTGGTTCAGTGAAGATTAACAGATATATTCGGAGTGATTATGGTGTGCAACCTATCTATATACAATGTTTACTATTTACTGGCCCCACCAGGTTAGCACCCACATTTAAGTGGAACATGAGTGACTTACGTAGAAGGAGCTACGATCCACGTGTAAGGCGGAACAACTAATTTCACACAGCAAGTTTATTTCTGGAAGTGTCAGTAGCGAGTTGGAGATCAGTTATTAAACACGGGACTATGTTCACGTTTTTGTCATACCAAATGTATTGATAACGTTCAAAATACAGTCCGGACTCTAAAGCGGGTGATTTTTGTCATGATAATTAAGCATTCTGGGAGTTGTAGGCGGGAGGTAGATGAAAGTACAAACGGCAGGTGTGAGCCTTGTTGCGCTAATGGGAGGCACAGATCAGGAAGGAGGGGCGGGCGACGGGTTTAAATATCAGGGGTTGGTAATATGTTGAAAGATTTCTCTGTTGGAACGAGGGGAGAAGGTCAGAGCCAGTGTAGCAGGTACGTGAGGGTTATAGCAGGACGCTAAGCACGGTGGATATGGAGGGAGTGGGGGGTTTCAATCATTTCGTTGTTATTGTCATAAGCAGCAGGAACGAGATAGCGTAGGAAATCGGAAATGGAGTCTATGAAAAACGAAGCATTTGCTGAATGCAATGTTGTGCATGACAAGGAAAATACAGCGTAAAGGCGGGAAGCCTGTACCTTTAGTTGGGACCCCGTAATGGGTTATCAGGGATGAGTGTTTGTAGCAGAGGGTCGCAGGGAAATGTAAGTGGGAATTACGAGTTTGAGGGGAGGGGTGAGGAGGTGGGATGGGTTTATTGATGTGAGTAGAGGACACGTCGCTAGCGCACATGTAAATGAATGAGATCTGAGCCTACATAGGCAATTTAAACACAAGGTGATCAGCACGAGGCGTTTAATTAGATCAGTATGGGGTCCAGCACTGTTGGATTATTGTTCAACATGAGAAAAATACGTGACATAGCATATTTATTAAAAAACGTTTTTATTTTTTTTAAAATATATTTTCCACACGACCTGAAGTATTGTATATTAATTATTGTTTAATTGATTTTTCCAGTTACCCCTGACGAAGGGCCCATGGCGGCCCGAAATGCATTGGGTTTTAAATAAACTGCTTCTGATGAAATTTGCTTCAGTACGTATTCTTGATTGAAGAGGCACGGATGGCCCATTGGGAGTATGAGAAACATAGGAAATTGGCATTTCCTTGCATGTGGAGGAAAAATGATAAGAAAATGGGAAAATGATGAAATTTGGAAAAAAAGATATAACAAAGATTAATGAAGTGGAATAATGATTTCGGCTAACAGCAGCAGCTACAGTGCCGTGGTCTGGGGCACTATCCTGTGCCCCAATGTTGTGATGCATTGCTTTTACGTGCCATAGGGGCTGGGCACGTCACCATTGAGCACGCTTGGTTCAGTGAAGATTAACAGATATATTCGGAGTGATTATGGTGTGCAACCTATCTATATACAATGTTTACTATTTACTGGCCCCACCAGGTTAGCACCCACATTTAAGTGGAACATGAGTGACTTACGTAGAAGGAGCTACGATCCACGTGTAAGGCGGAACAACTAATTTCACGCAGCAAGTTTATTTCTGGAAGTGTCAGTAGCGAGCTGGAGATCAGTTATTAAACACGGGACTATGTTCACGTTTTTGTCATACCAAAGGTATTGATAACGTTCAAAATACAGTCTGGACTCTAAAGCGGGTGATTTTTGTCTTGATAATTAAGCATTCTGGGAGTTGTAGGCGGGAGGTAGATTAAAGCACAAACGGCAGGTGTGAGCCTTGTTGCGCTAGTGGGAGGCATAGATCAGGAAGGAGGGGCGGGTGACGGGTTTAAATATCAGGGGTTGGTAGTATGTTGAAAGATTTCTCTGTTGGAACGAGTGGAGAAGGTCAGAGCCAGTGTAGTAGGTACGTGAGGGTTATAGCAGGACGCTAAGCACGGTGGATATGGAGGGAGTGGGGGGTTTCAATCATTTCGTTGTTATTGTCATAAGCAGCAGGAACGAGATAGCGTAGGAAATCGGAAATGGAGTCTATGAAAAACGAAACATTTGCTGAATGCAATGTTGTGCATGACAGGGAAAATACAGCGTAATGGCGGGAAGCCTGTACCTTTAGCTGGGACCCGTAATGGGTTATCAGGGATGAGTGTTTGTAGCAGAGGGTCGCAGGGAAATGTAAGTGGGAATTAGGAGTTTGAGGGGAGGGGTGAGGAGGTGGGATGGGTTTATTGATGTGAGTAGAGGACACGTCGCTAGCGCACATGTAAATGAATGAGATCTGAGCCTACATAGGCAATTTAAACACAAGGTGATCAGCACGAGGCATTTAATTAGATCAGTATGGGGTCCAGCACTGTTGGATTATTGTTCAACATGAGAAAAATACGTGACATAGCATATTTATTATTATTATTTTTTTTAATATATTTTCCACACGACCTGAAGTAATGTATATTAATTATTGTTTAATTGATTTTTCCAGTTACCCCTGACGAAGGGCCCATGGCGGCCCGAAATGCATTGGGTTTTAAATAACTGCTTCTGATGAAATTTGCTTCAGTACGTATTCTTGGCTGAAGAGGCACGGATGGCGCATTGGGAGTATGAGAAACATAGGAAATTGGCATTTCCTTGCATGTGGAGGAAAAATGATAAGAAAATGGGAAAATTATGAAATTTGGAAAAAAAGAAAAAAATATATAACAAGGATTAATGAAATGGAATAATGATTTCGGCTAACAGCAGCAGCTACAGTGCCGTGGTCTGGGGCACTATCCTGTGCCCCAATGTTGTGATGCATTGCTTTTACGTGCCATAGGGGCTGGGCACGTCACCATTGAGCACGCTTGGTTCAGTGAAGATTAACAGATATATTCGGAGTGATTATGGTGTGCAACCTACCTATATACAATGTTTACTATTTACTGGCCCCACCAGGTTAGCACCCACATTTAAGTGGAACATGAGTGACTTACGTCGAAGGAGCTATGATCCACGTGTAAGGCGGAACAACTAATTTCACACAGCAAGTTTATTTCTGGAAGTGTCAGTAGCGAGCTGGAGATCAGTTGTTAAACACGGGACTATGTTCACGTTTTTGTCATACCAAATGTATTGATAACGTTCAAAATACAGTCCGGACTCTAAAGCGGGTGATTTTTGTCATGATAATTAAGCATTCTGGGAGTTGTAGGCGGGAGGTAGATTAAATCACAAACGGCAGGTGTGAGCCTTGTTGCGCTAATGGGAGGCACAGATCAGGAAGGAGGGGCGGGCGACGGGTTTAAATATCAGGGGTTGGTAGTATGTTGAAAGATTTCTCTGTTGGAACGAGGGGAGAAGGTCAGAGCCAGTGTAGCAGGTACGTGAGGGTTATAGCAGGACGCTAAGCACGGTGGATATGGAGGGAGTGGGGGGGTTTCAATCATTTCGTTGTTATTGTCATAAGCAGCAGGAACGAGATAGCGTAGGAAATCGGAAATGGAGTCTATGAAAAACGAAGCATTTGCTGAATGCAATGTTGTGCATGACAGGGAAAATACAGCGTAATGGCGGGAAGCCTGTACCTTTAGTTGGGACCCGTAATGGGTTATCAGGGATGAGTGTTTGTAGCAGAGGGTCGCAGGGAAATGTAAGTGGGAATTAGGAGTTTGAGGGCAGGGGTGAGGAGGTGGGATGGGTTTATTGATGTGAGTAGAGGACACGTCGCTAGCGCACATGTAAATGAATGAGATCTGAGCCTACATAGGCAATTTAAACACAAGGTGATCAGCACGAGGCGTTTAATTAGATCAGTATGGGGTCCAGCACTGTTGGATTATTGTTCAACATGAGAAAAATACGTGACATAGCATATTTATTATTTTTTTTTAAATATATTTTCCACATGACCTGAAGTAATGTATATTAATTATTGTTTAAATGATTTTTTCAGTTACCCCTGACGAAGGGCCCATGGCGGCCCGAAATGCATTGGGTTTTAAATAAACTGCTTCTGATGAAATTTGCTTCAGTACGTATTCTTGATTGAAGAGGCACGGATGGCCCATTGGGAGTATGAGAAACATAGGAAATTGGCATTTCCTTGCATGTGGAGGAAAAATGATAAGAAAATGGGAAAATGATGAAATTTGGAAAAAAAAGATATAACAAGGATTAATGAAGTGGAATAATGATTTCGGCTAACAGCAGCAGCTACAGTGCCGTGGTCTGGGGCACTATCCTGTGCCCCAATGTTGTGATGCCTTGCTTTTACGTGCCATAGGGGCTGGGCACGTCACCATTGAGCACGCTTGGTTCAGTGAAGATTAACAGATATATTCGGAGTGATTATGGTGTGCAACCTATCTATATACAATGTTTACTATTTACTGGCCCCACCAGGTTAGCACCCACATTTAAGTGGAACATGAGTGACTTACGTAGAAGGAGCTACGATCCACGTGTAAGGCGGAACAACTAATTTCACACAGCAAGTTTATTTCTGGAAGTGTCAGTAGCGAGTTGGAGATCAGTTATTAAACACGGGACTATGTTCACGTTTTTGTCATACCAAATGTATTGATAACGTTCAAAATACAGTCCGGACTCTAAAGCGGGTGATTTTTGTCATGATAATTAAGCATTCTGGGAGTTGTAGGCGGGAGGTAGATGAAAGTACAAACGGCAGGTGTGAGCCTTGTTGCGCTAATGGGAGGCACAGATCAGGAAGGAGGGGCGGGCGACGGGTTTAAATATCAGGGGTTGGTAATATGTTGAAAGATTTCTCTGTTGGAACGAGGGGAGAAGGTCAGAGCCAGTGTAGCAGGTACGTGAGGGTTATAGCAGGACGCTAAGAACGGTGGATATGGAGGGAGTGGGGGGTTTCAATCATTTCGTTGTTATTGTCATAAGCAGCAGGAACGAGATAGCGTAGGAAATCGGAAATGGAGTCTATGAAAAACGAAGCATTTGCTGAATGCAATGTTGTGCATGACAGGGAAAATACAGCGTAAAGGCGGGAAGCCTGTACCTTTAGTTGGGACCCCGTAATGGGTTATCAGGGATGAGTGTTTGTAGCAGAGGGTCGCAGGGAAATGTAAGTGGGAATTACGAGTTTGAGGGGAGGGGTGAGGAGGTGGGATGGGTTTATTGATGTGAGTAGAGGACACGTCGCTAGCGCACATGTAAATGAATGAGATCTGAGCCTACATAGGCAATTTAAACACAAGGTGATCAGCACGAGGCGTTTAATTAGATCAGTATGGGGTCCAGCACTGTTGGATTATTGTTCAACATGAGAAAAATACGTGACATAGCATATTTATTAAAAAATGTTTTTATTTTTTTTTAAATATATTTTCCACACGACCTGAAGTATTGTATATTAATTATTGTTTAATTGATTTTTCCAGTTACCCCTGACGAAGGGCCCATGGCGGCCCGAAATGCATTGGGTTTTAAATAAACTGCTTCTGATGAAATTTGCTTCAGTACGTATTCTTGATTGAAGAGGCACGGATGGCCCATTGGGAGTATGAGAAACATAGGAAATTGGCATTTCCTTGCATGTGGAGGAAAAATGATAAGAAAATGGGAAAATGATGAAATTTGGAAAAAAAGATATAACAAGGATTAATGAAGTGGAATAATGATTTCGGCTAACAGCAGCAGCTACAGTGCCGTGGTCTGGGGCACTATCCTGTGCCCCAATGTTGTGATGCATTGCTTTTACGTGCCATAGGGGCTGGGCACGTCACCATTGAGCACGCTTGGTTCAGTGAAGATTAACAGATATATTCGGAGTGATTATGGTGTGCAACCTATCTATATACAATGTTTACTATTTACTGGCCCCACCAGGTTAGCACCCACATTTAAGTGGAACATGAGTGACTTACGTAGAAGGAGCTACGATCCACGTGTAAGGCGGAACAACTAATTTCACACAGCAAGTTTATTTCTGGAAGTGTCAGTAGCGAGCTGGAGATCAGTTATTAAACACGGGACTATGTTCACGTTTTTGTCATACCAAAGGTATTGATAACGTTCAAAATACAGTCTGGACTCTAAAGCGGGTGATTTTTGTCTTGATAATTAAGCATTCTGGGAGTTGTAGGCGGGAGGTAGATTAAAGCACAAACGGCAGGTGTGAGCCTTGTTGCGCTAATGGGAGGCATAGATCAGGAAGGAGGGGCGGGTGACGGGTTTAAATATCAGGGGTTGGTAGTATGTTGAAAGATTTCTCTGTTGGAACGAGTGGAGAAGGTCAGAGCCAGTGTAGTAGGTACGTGAGGGTTATAGCAGGACGCTAAGCACGGTGGATATGGAGGGAGTGGGGGGTTTCAATCATTTCGTTGTTATTGTCATAAGCAGCAGGAACGAGATAGCGTAGGAAATCGGAAATGGAGTCTTTGAAAAACGAAGCATTTGCTGAATGCAATGTTGTGCATGACAGGGAAAATACAGCGTAATGGCGGGAAGCCTGTACCTTTAGCTGGGACCCGTAATGGGTTATCAGGGATGAGTGTTTGTAGCAGAGGGTCGCAGGGAAATGTAAGTGGGAATTAGGAGTTTGAGGGGAGGGGTGAGGAGGTGGGATGGGTTTATTGATGTGAGTAGAGGACACGTCGCTAGCGCACATGTAAATGAATGAGATCTGAGCCTACATAGGCAATTTAAACACAAGGTGATCAGCACGAGGCATTTAATTAGATCAGTATGGGGTCCAGCACTGTTGGATTATTGTTCAACATGAGAAAAATACGTGACATAGCATATTTATTATTATTATTTTTTTTTAATATATTTTCCACACGACCTGAAGTAATGTATATTAATTATTGTTTAATTGATTTTTCCAGTTACCCCTGACGAAGGGCCCATGGCGGCCCGAAATGCATTGGGTTTTAAATAACTGCTTCTGATGAAATTTGCTTCAGTACGTATTCTTGGCTTAAGAGGCACGGATGGCGCATTGGGAGTATGAGAAACATAGGAAATTGGCATTTCCTTGCATGTGGAGGAAAAATGATAAGAAAATGGGAAAATGATGAAATTTGGAAAAAAAGAAAAAAAGATATAACAAGGATTAATGAAGTGGAATAATGATTTCGGCTAACAGCAGCAGCTACAGTGCCGTGGTCTGGGGCACTATCCTGTGCCCCAATGTTGTGATGCATTGCTTTTACGTGCCATAGGGGCTGGGCACGTCACCATTGAGCACGCTTGGTTCAGTGAAGATTAACAGATATATTCGGAGTGATTATGGTGTGCAACCTATCTATATACAATGTTTACTATTTACTGGCCCCACCAGGTTAGCACCCACATTTAAGTGGAACATGAGTGACTTACGTCGAAGGAGCTATGATCCACGTGTAAGGCGGAACAACTAATTTCACACAGCAAGTTTATTTCTGGAAGTGTCAGTAGCGAGCTGGAGATCAGTTGTTAAACACGGGACTATGTTCACGTTTTTGTCATACCAAATGTATTGATAACGTTCAAAATACAGTCCAGACTCTAAAGCGGGTGATTTTTGTCATGATAATTAAGCATTCTGGGAGTTGTAGGCGGGAGGTAGATTAAATCACAAACGGCAGGTGTGAGCCTTGTTGCGCTAATGGGAGGCACAGATCAGGAAGGAGGGGCGGGCGACGGGTTTAAATATCAGGGGTTGGTAGTATGTTGAAAGATTTCTCTGTTGGAACGAGGGGAGAAGGTCAGAGCCAGTGTAGCAGGTACGTGAGGGTTATAGCAGGACGCTAAGCACGGTGGATATGGAGGGAGTGGGGGGTTTCAATCATTTCGTTGTTATTGTCATAAGCAGCAGGAACGAGATAGCGTAGGAAATTGGAAATGGAGTCTATGAAAAACGAAGCATTTGCTGAATGCAATGTTGTGCATGACAGGGAAAATACAGTGTAATGGCGGGAAGCCTGTACCTTTAGTTGGGACCCGTAATGGGTTATCAGGGATGAGTGTTTGTAGCAGAGGGTCGCAGGGAAATGTAAGTGGGAATTAGGAGTTTGAGGGGAGGGGTGAGGAGGTGGGATGGGTTTATTGATGTGAGTAGAGGACACGTCGCTAGCGCACATGTAAATGAATGAGATCTGAGCCTACATAGGCAATTTAAACACAAGGTGATCAGCACGAGGCGTTTAATTAGATCAGTATGGGGTCCAGCACTGTTGGATTATTGTTCAACATGAGAAAAATACGTGACATAGCATATTTATTAATTTAAATTTTTTTTAAATTTATTTTCCACACGACCTGAAGTAATGTATATTAATTATTGTTTAATTGATTTTTCCAGTTACCCCTGACGAAGGGCCCATGGCGTCCCGAAATGCATTGGGTTTTAAATAAACTGCTTCTGATGAAATTTGCTTCAGTACGTATTCTTGATTGAAGAGGCACGGATGGCCCATTGGGAGTATGAGAAACATAGGAAATTGGCATTTCTTTGCATGTGGAGGAAAAATGATAAGAAAATGGGAAAATGATGAAATTTGGAAAAAAAGAAAAAAAGATATAACAAGGATTAATGAAGTGGAATAATGATATTGGCTAACAGCAGCAGCTACAGTGCCGTGGTCTGGGGCACTATCCTGTGCCCCAATGTTGTGATGCATTGCTTTTACGTGCCATAGGGGCTGGGCATGTCACCATTGAGCACGCTTGGTTCAGTGAAGATTAACAGATATATTCGGAGTGATTATGGTGTGCAACCTATCTATATACAATGTATATTACAAGAAAGGGCACAGAGCAGCAACATTATAATGGCGACGAGGTGACGGGATTTGCCCACAGCCCGAACCCACGAGAGCAGCACCTACCGAGAACATCACCAGGCACCTACAGTGGCACTCAGGAGCGTGGCAGAGATAAGGGGCAGTAAAAGGAGGTACGGACAACCACTCAGCAGGCGCAGGGGAGCAGTGACATGCAGTGGGCGTGAGTACAAGCACCGCAAGTACACGTGGGCACGGAGCCGAACCCGGGGAGGCTGCGCTGGAGCCCCAAAGCGGAAGCCAGACGCAGGGGGGAGAGCAGGCTCAACCAGGGGACACAGAACCAAACGAAGTGGTACCAGGCACTCCCACCCCAGAAGTGAGTGACGGTGAAGAAGTCAGCAGCGCCAAAGGTCCGACCGTGTGCGCCCAAGCATCGGCGTTAACGAACCCTGTGCCATTCTTAGCGAAGATGGGAGAACCAGAGATGCCCTGGGAAGACTGGAAGCAGTACTTCCTAAACTACCTTTCAGCATTGGAGGAGGAGGGCGAAAACGAATATACGGAAGCACGGCGCAAGAAGATATTGCTGCACAACTTAGGCCCGGCGGGCCAGAGAGTATATATGAACTTAGTCAAACCAGAGCGGCAGACCACCGATACGAATGTGTTCCAGCACGCGTTGGAGGACCTGGATGCCCATTACAGGCCCGTGGTCTGCACAGACATCGATAGGTACAATTTCTTTCAAAGAAAACAAGCCAGAGGAGAGACGGTGGACGATTACGTGGCGGCGTTACAGAAATTAGCTATCACATGTAAATTCGGAGTGCTGCAAAAAGAATTGATCCACAACCAAATAATCATGCACACCGTCATCACGTCAATCCAAGAGAAACTATGGGTAAACGGCGACACACCCCTGAAAGAAGTAGTAGCCTTAGTGAAGAAAGCGGAGATGTCCAAAAGGTGTGCTGAAGCGGCTAAACTAGAAAACAGTCAAAATGCGGCAGTGTGCAGAGTAGTAGACAGGAGAGGCACAGAAGCCAAGCAGCAATTAGGACACCAAGGAGCACGCACGTACAGAAGAAGGAACCAGAAAGTGTACAAGAACCAAGGACAAAGGAATGGGGGCAAGAACTCATGTTACAGGTGTGGGAGTACTACGCACGCAGCATATGACAGAGGATGCCCGGCGTTTGGAGCAAAGTGCTCGTTCTGCGGTCTCATAGGGCACTACGAGAAAGTGTGCAGGAGAAAACAGTCCAGAAACGAAGTCAAGTACCTGGTGTAAGAGGCAAACCAGGAGAACGAAGATGCGGACGAAAGCGAAGGTAACGAGATTCTGATGATAGATGATCAGATATTAGGTATCGATAGCGCCACGGACAAGAAACCAAAATGCAAGATGGAAATAGGCGGAGTGCAAACGACTATGATAGCAGACTCAGGATGTCCGTATACGATCATCCAGAGGAGCGTATGGGAGAGAGATTTCGCTCCCAGAATCGGACGTCAGCTCTTGCCGCCAGATATTCACCCCGTAACGTACACCGGGGACCCCATTCCCATGGTGGGGTATTGTCCATTAACATTTACCTTCAAGGACAGATCGACAGGAGGAAAATTATATGTTGCTGAGAAGGGGCCATCCGTGTTGGGGCGGAAGGATCAAGGAGCCCTCGGAATAAAGCTACACCCAGGGGGGAGCACGCAAGTACTTGTCACGGAAGGCATGAAGCGGAAAGCTGGAAAGAGGAATTCCCAGGAGTGTTCAAAAGCACCATTGGTCGCCTGACGAAGTTCACGCACAAGATTTGCCTGAAAGAAGGAGCACAACCCAAAAGCCATAAAGTGCGCAACATTCCATTCAGGATCAGGACAGCCGTACAAGAGGAACTGCAGAGGTTGGAACAGAACGGTGTGATACAAGCAATTGACAGCGCGGAGTGGTTGGCGCCATTGGTGGTAGCGCAGAAGCCGAACGGGAAGGTGAGGTTATGTGTAGACCTCTGCGAGCTCAACAAATGCATAGTGGTGGACAAATTCCCCCTCCCAAAAATAAACGAGATGCTGGCTAAGACCAAGGGAGTGAAATGGTTCTCCACAATTGACCTCTCTTCGGCCTACCACCAGATCGAGCTACACCGATCTTGCAACCACTTGACATCATTTATCACGCCCTTCGGGTGTTACAAATTCTTGAGAATGCCGTTCGGCCTGGCCTCCGCAGCGGCAGTGTTTCAAAAATTGATGTATCGACTTTTCCACAAGAAGGATGGCATCCAGTATTTCCAAGACGACATCTTGGTAATGGGAACATTGCAAGAGGACCATGATAAGAAGTTAAGGGACGTGCTCACCACCCTGATGCAAAATGGCCTCACTGCCCAATGGGAGAAATGTAAATTCGGCGTGAACAAAGTCGCATATTTGGGGCACGAGATAAGCGATAGGGGCATTGAACCCAAGGCAGCGAATGTGAGTGCCATCAAGGACGCCCCCACCCCGGAATGTCAAGAGGACATAAGAACCTTCCTAGGCATGGCAGAGTTCTACGGAACGTTCGTACCACACTTCACGTCTAATACACACCACATGCGACAGATACTGAAGGACAAGACTGCATTCCGGTGGGCTGAAGACGAACAGAGGGAGTTTGAGGAGATGAAACGGAGCATCTGTGAAGTAGTACCCATACACGGATTCGACCAGGAGGCAACCACCATACTGACCACAGATGCCAGTGACCGTGGGTTGGGTGCCGTGCTCACGCAACTGTCTAAAGAAGGCAGGACCACGACGATTAGTTTCGCGTCGAGAGCGTTGGCTCCCAACGAACAAAAGTTCAGTGTAGTCGAGAAGGAGATGCTGGCGGCCGTATGGGCAATGGAGAGATTTCGGCAGTTCCTGTGGGGAGGAAGATTCACGTTGCGTACGGACCACAAACCACTGATAAAAGTACTTACGTCTTTGACAAAAAAAAAAGTACTTACGTCGAGCGGCCACGAGCGCGCAACCCCAATGATTGCGAAGATGACTTTAAGAATACTTGACTATGTATATGATGTGGAGTACCTGCCTGGGCACAAAAATAAAGTGGCTGACTTTTTGAGTCGTGCAGCGGCAAAGGAAAGCGCAGAAGCTCAAGGCAGAAATGAGTGGGAAGATTTCGTAATAGCGACAACCACCGACCCAGAAAAGGCCATAAGCATCCAAGAGTGGGAAGCGGAGTATACCAAGGACGAAAAGCTCGACGCCGTGAAGTCATATGTGGCAGCGGGGTGGCCAGACAAAAGGATATTAGACGAAGAATTGAAGCAGCATTGGGAAGTTTGGGAAGAATTGTCGATTGGGGACAACCCCTGCTTCCTCTTGAGAGGTGACAAAGTGATACCACCTACATCCCTGACTGAACGACTCCTGGACATAGGACATGAAGGGCACCAAGGCATTGTCAAAACAAAATGGAGATTGAAGGAAGACTATTGGTGGCCGGGCATGGACAAACAGATTGAGAGATATGTCAGGGCATGCGAACATTGCAGCAGTGCTGACAAGACACAGAGGCTATTACGCCCTCCCCTTGGCAAGCATGAATACCCGGAGAATCCGTGGGAGGAGTTAGCCATTAGCCATTGACATTCTAGGGCCCGTCCTGGACTTCCAAGGGACACAGAAGTACATCACGGTGCTAATAGACCGATACTCGAAATGGCCCGAAATAAACATAACGGAAGACACTGAAACGGAGACGGTGCTAACGTTCCTCACGGACGTCTTCATAAGGGAAGGAATCCCCAAAGGGATTCTAAGCGACAATGGACCCCAATTTACATCAACCAGATAGGCTATCTTCATGGAACGAAATGGCATTGTAGTAAGACACACTCCTGTTTATCACCCGGCCTGCAATGGACTGGCGGAGAGATTTAACCGGGTGATCATGGGCTCCATCCAAGCAGCCATCAGTCAAGGGAAAGACTGGGAGAGGGAGCTGAAGAGATTGATATAGGCATACCGCATAACACCGACAGCCACGGGATACAGCCCGTTCAGAATACTGAGAGGGCGTGAACCATTCACTAAGGACAATGTCGCATGGAAGCGCCTCACCGTACAGAGTCACTGGTCACCGGCGGTGGTCCGCAAGAACATGGAGAAAGCCCAGCAAATATATACTGAACAGTACAATAAAAGACGTAACACCCAAGAGGCCAGCCTGGAAAAGGGAGAATGGGTGAGAGTAAAGCAACCTATCCAAAGGAAGAAAGGGGACAGCAAATTCACACACCCCCTCCAAGTCGTAGAACCATACTCCAGGTCTACGTTACTCAGCGACGGAAAAGTCTGGTCGCAAGACCGCATGGCGAAATGTAATCGAGTGGAGAACTGGGACGTGGTGCAGGAGAAAAGGGGAAGTACACCACGACCAGAAGGTCCAACCCGGAGCCCGGTGGGCAGTGGGGAAATAACCACCCAAAGAGAATCACCGCGGATGAGAGAGAACGAAGAAGTACCAGGAACCTGGACACCTGTGAGACGGGAGAAGGAAGAGGATCGAGAAGGAAAGGGTGAAAGTAGTGAAGCTGGGCCCAGCCCAGTAGAGTCGAGACTGTCGCCCACAAATACCCAGCAAGACGTGGCGACTCGAAGGGGTAGAAGGATTATGCTACCCAAAAGGTTTGAAGAGTTCAACATGGAGAGCAAGTAAGACTGTTGTGTTATAAAGTGTAAAAGGGGGAGATGTGGTGTTGCGGTCTAGTGGCGTATGCCCCGGTAGTGACGTGGGTCGGATATCCGGCGGCGGCCATGTTTACCATTGGCACGCGGGTCTCGAGAGCACAACACGCCTTATCCGGCGCTTCTGATAAATTATAAGTAAAACATAATTGTATGTGGAATAAACCCACTTAAACCCCACAATAAAGTGTCCTGGCATTATTACAAGAAAGGGCACAGAGCAGCAACGTTATAGTAGGGCAGCACAAATCAAATCGAAATACACACCCCAACATTTAATGGCTAATGCCAGAACTTCCTTCAACCCATCATGCACTTTTAAAAACATTTTCTCAGTTGAAGAATTGCTTCAGTTCAGACATGTCTGAAACCCAAATATGTCATATCAGCAAAGCAGGTTTAACGACAGGTTAGAACATTTTCAGAATCTCCGGGTTAAAGGCAGCAGATGGGATTTAGACCAATTCCACCCATAGGTGATAGGTAATTCTTGTTCTATACAGAATACCGTTAGGTGTCAGCTTTATTCTATGTGATACCCTAACCAGGGCACCTTACTATGTAGAAGCATCCAAACATATTTTGTAATACCTAATATAGGTCATCAACTGTTCATTTTATTTAAAATTATATCTGGCAGACATGAATGAGGCAGACGGAGACGTTTTGAAATTAGCCAATGCAGCATTCCAGTTTAATGACAGTAAAGCACTGACAACATTAATTTCACCTCTGCGTATACCTGCCATTTGCTCCCTAAAAACAAAAACATTACATGTAATTCATTATTTCAACCTCTTTTTTGTAGAAATTCTTAATATTCAGTTGGAGTTGACCTAATACATCTGAAAGTATCCTTCACAAATGTAGTGTTGCGGTTAAATTAGAGATTAAACTAGACAAACACTTTCTATAAATTAACTTTGGACAGTGCAACATGAAAATAAACTATTACTTTTTATTCAGTCAATATTTCTATATTTTGAGATATTTTCCGTGAGGATTAAAATTATGCAATCATATTTCTGTGATGGAGGCAGGTTATATATCCCTTTTGTAAACCCACAGAACAAAATTGTAAGTGTTTCCCCAATCAGCACACTGAAAACAGATCAGCTTAAAGGCACCAATTAAAACAACTAGAAGTTCTAGCAAGGCGTCACGAAATGCTACTAGTGTATTTTGTTTTGATCAAAATACCTAAGGAAGTACCTAGGTGCTGTATCGTATTTATAACAATAGTTAGATGGCCGACAATGAATGAAGTAACCAGGGATCCCGTTGTACAGACTTCAATAGAGACATTTTTTCAATTCACGTCTGAAGTATGGACTTGGTCCTGCATGCTCCATGCGCAATACTCGAAACCTCTAGGTGCTCTTCGGTGTTGTTTGGAGTGAAACATATGGGGCTCCCAGGAGTGCACCACATATAGTGATGCTTTATTCAGCTACAGCTGCTAGACTGCAGTAAGCAGTTTCAGTCAACAGAGTGATTTGTACTTTCATAACTTTTGTTAAAACATTTTGGCTAAAGTACTATGAATAGTTTTTGGGGCAATCGGCCTCTCTCAGCAGTCTCCAGGTCCATACCAATACACAGTATTTGCAGCCTTCAGCTGTAGGACGAGGTGTCTTACAGACCAAGGTTCAGGGTATCACTCCGCTGCTTCCAGGTTGAGGCAGCACTTTAACCACAAATTAAGAAAAGTAAGGCCCCATGCTGATTATGACTTTGGCTGCCTTGGAGCACGCCGTGACACCAGCGCCCTGCTCCAAGGCCCCCAAAGTAATAAACTTCCCACCGGATTGCGAGTTAAAATCCGGTGGGCGATCCTACGGCAGTGTTCCCACTACAGTGCCATTGTAAGGCTCATAGCAGAGCCTCAGAAAGGCACCACCGGGGGACTGCACACATGGACTGTGAAGTCCATACTGTGCAGGAACAGAGGGTGCAGAAAGATAGGGAGGAACCCCATGTGCCCCTCTGCATGCCCCCGTGCACAAAGGCACCTGGCGGGCCCTAGCCCACTTAGATTTCTCACCACCACACTTTTCATGGTGGGCTCACCTCCATGAAAACTCTGGCAGTGAGGAAACTCTTAATATGCTTGGCAGTGCCACAACGGCACAGCCCGCATATTGCGGGCCTCAGACCACTGCAAGACCACCAGGAATCGTGGATCCCTGGCAGTAGCAGCAGACCTATGGCTGTCCGACCACCCAACTCGTAATACGACGGGCCAGCCACCAGTACGGCAGTAGCCACACCGCCACCGCGGTTAACTCGGAATCGGCTCCTAAATATTCAGTCATCATAGAGAAAATACTCACCCAGACAGCAACATGAGCCTAACAGCCCTCACTGGGCCAAGAGATAGCGTGTGTTAATTTTCATATCATGGACACTGCCTGTATTGTGAATGAGCTCCCAAATTCATACAGATCATGAGTCACTCTAAAAATGTTCATAGCAACTGATCATTCAAAATTAATGATTGTGTAAATGTAAGCAATATGTAAAACTGATTTGGTAATTGACACTGACAGTAGTACAAAATGAAAGTCTGAGCATGAGTATCCTAGGCTAAACATCGGCTCCAGCTGAATGTGACTGTCCTTCAGATGCCTGGTCTTCTCATAGCTTGCCTCGTAGGGGCTTGAGGTACTTGGAGAAAGAATCATGAACCTTTGGAGGCAAAGGAGGGAAAATAAACAGAAACATGCATTAAATACATACAGCAAAATAGTGACATTTAATACTTTTTCCTCGAAATTGTCAAGTTATGATTGATGAACAGTAAAAACTACTTTAGATTATCAATTTCTCAAATGGCGCATCACTTTTTATATGACTGCCATCGATCAGTGTGATTAGTACATCTTGTCCCAGTGATCGTCCACCAATCTAAGTTATACTTCCACATACAGATTTACTCTATTCTTTGACACAGATCGTGCTTTTAAGGGGATTGCAAGTCTTCACTGTTGAGTTCCACACCCTGCATAAAATCTAAATAAGCAGATTTAATACCAAGGGATGGCTGTTACTCCTTTGCCAATTCATGCACCATAAGTCCAGCTATGTTGTTGTTCATGAGAGCCTTGCAACCATTCAAACGAATCGTCACGTTCAACCCTCAATTATTACTTGGGAAGTGATTGCTTACATAAGATTTGAACCTATTAAATAGTTTATTCAATTCAGTACATCAAAGAGGCCTGAGACCTCCGTACTATCGCACTATTTTTGACAGAATCCCATCCATATCTGGTTCTGCTGTTTTCATCCGGTTCGGTGAAAGTCTATGAAACTGCCCACCCAGATGATCTTTAACCGTAAAGAACAAGTTACTTACCTTTCGTGACACTCTTTGTGGTACATACTTTATCTAATTGCAGATTCCTCACCTTCAGAATATCTCCAGGCGTCATACTGGATCTGAAAGACTTTAAACAGCACTCCGTCAGCGGCCTCTGATGTGGAACACAACAATAAATAATTAGGGGTACCACTGGGAAAATTCCTAAATTGAGACTTTTTAGATTGAGCAAAAGGCCATTACACAGAATGGGGAGGTGTGACAAATCTGCTCTTAGATAGAGTATCCATCAGAAATAGTCTCACCGAAAGTCATTCAATCAATCAATCAATGGATTTGTAAACCGCGAATAATCACGCAAGAGGGTATCCAGGCTCTGAGGAGCAGAAGTTGCAGTAGAGTTCAGTTGAACAGTCAGATCTTGAGTGCCTTCCTCCACTGTTGCTTCGGCGGATGAGAGGGATGTGAGCGAGGGACAGGGATGGGGATCGCAGGTGTCTGGAGGGCTGGTGGAAGTTCAGGCATTGGTTGATGTAGGCATTCCCTTGGTAGTGCAGGGCATTGTAGGAGTGGATCAACAGCTTGAATTGCATCTCTTCTGTATGTGGAGCTAGTGGAGTTTCCTAAGGTGTGGGGTGATATTGGTCTATTTAGGGAGGTCGAAGAAGAGTCTGGCCATGGGGTATGTTTGTTCTTCTGATGGATACTTTTAACCCCAGATTTCTCACCTTTAGAAAAAACACCAAAGCAGTACCTCTCAAGGTGGTGGGTGTGTAGAATGGCTCAGATCAAAAAATCACGGTGGAACGACCATGCAAACTGCTCTTCCCATTAGACCTGGATTGTAAGGTGGTAGTGCTTTGTGAACATGAGTACTGAAGCCCATATCACAGCCTGACAGATGTTGAGGACAGGCACTACACATACCAGCATAGTTGTAGCAGGGTTGGCCCAGGTGGAAGGGGCCCTCAGTCCTTTTGGAGGTTGCTTCGTAACCAGTGCATAGCAGAACTTAATGCTGGGAACTATCCATCCTGCCAGTGCCTGTTTAGGCACAGCCTTCATTTTCTATGCCTCCGAGAACCCCACAAAGAACTGATAGTCCACGAGAAGGTCGGTGAAGTGATCAATATGAAAGCTTAAAGCTCTTTTGGGATCCAGACCATGAATTCTCTCCACTTATGAGGGATGAGGTGGAGCAAGGAACGTTGGGAGAGTGATGGATTGCAAAAAGAGTGACTACTTTCAGTAATAAGGCCATCTGGTCCTCAACACCACATTATCTGAAAAAAAGGTGGTTTAAGGTGGCTGCACAGACAGCTCGAAATTCACTCATGCAGTGAGCTGAAGTTACAATGACAACACAGCGCGAACCAGGGCACGGGGCACGGACCACAGCCCAGGCACCATTGCAACTTTCTGCCTCACTCTTGGTGCTTGGAGGCGCATAAAGTCAGATGCGTGACCCCACTGCACGGGACCTCTTATGATGCAAACTGGGGCACGGACCACAGCCCCCAGTCCCCCTTGCAACTTCCTCTCTCAATCTTGTTGAACGCGAGGGCCCGCTACGCGGGACATCTCACAACACCAACCCAGGCTGCCGACCACTGCCCCCAGGCACCCTTGCAACTTCTTGCATCACTTTTGGAGCCCGGAGGTGCATAAAGTCAGATGCGAGGCCCCTCTGTGCAAGACCTCTCACAACGTGAACAGGAGCATGGACCAGAGCCCCAGGCACCCTTGCAACTTCCTGCCTTATTCTTGGCGCCTGGAGGCGAATTAAGTCAGAGAACTGTAAGTACTGCAGGAATAGGCTATAAATACGTTCAAATACCTAATTTAATCTTATTTAATTGGTCACCCTATTTTATTTAATGGGGAAGAGAAAAGCATCAGATAAAAACATGGGAGTTGGCAGCCTAAGGAAAATTTCACGTCATGCTGGAGAAAACTGTACTCTTGACGAGACTGGCGAGATTATTGAGGAGGTTGAGTGCTTGTTAGCCCCTAGGACAAGGAATAATGGAACACATCGCCAGGGGGAGGAGAAAGGTCAGGCGGGGAATAGTCCCAAACCATTGAAAAGTATAGCTTCTTATTTTAAGTTTTCACCTGGGCCCATTGTTGTAACACCCCCTGAAAACCAGACCGCATATAATACATCAAATCCTCTACAGCAACTTGCCGATCCAGCCAGTATTAACGAGGAACATTTAATTATTAATGTGGGATGCTCTAACCAATTCATGGTGTTGATAACAACACATCACTTTCAAACAGGGGACTGGACAAAACAAGGTCACACACAGCCCAGAGTTCTGCAGGTCTGGATGAACAATTGAATGGCTTAAGGGATGAAATTAAAGCTTTAAGGGAGAATATGGATAGGATGGCAAAGCTGTTAACCGATAAGCTGGACATTTTAACTGCTTTGATTATGGGACCAACAAAACTTTGGGGAAAAAACTGTGCGAACTGTGCACCACTTGGACACATAACTCTCATGTAGAGCAGATATGTCTCTCAGGCTCTGGGGGCAAAACTCACCTTTATTTTTCATGATCCCTGCTACTGCTGCCGGTCTCCCCCTGCCGCCGCAAGCCTCCTGACTACTCGGCGCGGCTGCAGTTAGGGGGGGACTACACGTCCCAGGAGACTTAGCGTCAGGAAGCTGCTCCCGTCCATTCCGCACCCGGAGGCGCTTAAGATCGGAGGAGAGCCGCGCGCTGGCGTCGCCGGGCTAAGCCCGGGCAAAGGGCGGGCCGTCTGTGGTCGGAAGAGGCTGGGCTGGGTCCACCCCTAAGTACTTGGGTAAGGTGAGTGGAAAACAAGCACTATGGGGAAACTCACGGCTACTATAGCCACCACGTAGCCCAAAGAGTTCTACCACCATCACCTTTTGAAAGCATGCTTGAAAACGCCGTTAACATGGTCACCTCGGAAATTGAGATTACTGAGAGGAGACTTTCCATGGGCCAACTATTATCCCATTCGCACACGTTAGATGGGTTAGAGAGGGATGATTTAACGGTGCCTCTCCCGTTGTCACCTACCGTATTAATTAACAATTCTATCCATCACGAAAAGCTACCTGCGGGCTCTGTGACTGTTAAAAATGCAGTACTAATATCAGACTGCCAACAGGGGCTCCAAGTTAACAATAGTGCTATCAATCCAGTCTTAACTACAAAAACTGTGGGGGAGAAAAGGATGAGAGGACCATCAAAAAAGACTGACAGTAAGAGGAAACAACCATCCCGTCAAAAATCTCAACCGACCCCTTTGAGTATGTGGTCACGCGGAGCGATTGGAACAAGTGGGGCACCAGCTAGTCCTACTGTACAAATAAATGACAGCACCGTAGATTTGACCACAACAGAAGTTGTATCCAACTCTATTTGCACTCAAACCGAGGTAATATCTGAAAACGGCGCACAAGGAAAATCAAATGGAAATTTAATTGACACTACAGTGGACTCTACTTTTAACCGTTTGAAAAATCTAATGGATAAACAATTTAATGTTATTTTTAAACGTCTTGATAGATTAGAAAGTTTGGTAAAGAAAGAGGATGCCAAAAGAAAGGGGGTCACTATCATCGACCAAATTAGGGGTGAACGGCTTTTAAAAAATATGGAAGCAATTAACAAGGGCACTACGGGGGAAAATGGCAATGGTATACCGTCCGGCACTAACAATGCATGTGAAAAGTGTGGTAATAATAAGAATAGCCTGTCACCTAATTCTACGTCTGGTCCTATGGCTAGTATGTTGCCCTTGCCAAATGCATCTGTTGAGAATAGGCCTTCTAGTAATAACCCTTCACACAACCCCACACTAGCCACCCCTGTATTGCCTGCCCCAGTTCCCACGAAATTGGCTATTGGTTCAAATGGTAACCCCATTTCTGACACTCAGGTTAAAAAACCTGCTGAGGTTGTTCTTCAATTACCCCTTGAAGCATGTCCCTATGTCGTAGTTTTAGCTGGTGTACCCCCACTGAAGAAAGACCAAATTGAGTCCTGGGGCCAACTTAAAAACAAGTGTATTGATTGGTTGTCTAAGTATAAGGGGGTAGAGTTGTGGAAAAGTAAATTTTGCCTTGCCATATGTGCCTACGTGTTCCCCATCCTATGTTATATGTGCATGATCGATATGCATATATCCCCCTATGATCGATTAAAGACGCAATTATAGTTGTGTCCAATTCTAGTATGCCAGTCTCCAGTTCTCGTGAAAGCAACGAGTATTAGGCCTATGTTGCCACGTTTTACAGTGTGCACGTTATTCATTGAATTGTCCCCGTTTCTAGGCCTCAAAAGGGCCCGGACACCAGATTCAAGCTCCAGTCTCCTGAACCCATTCCGAGGAGCGATGCAGCCCCCACCTGCATCCCTGACCCTTCACTTACTTCCGCCGCGCAGCGCGGGGCCCGGCCTGGCTCTGCCTGCCTGTCTGCCAAGAGTATGTTATGCTTCTAGTTATCAGTCCAGCCTCTCGTCTTCACATTCCTAAGCTACTGAACCGCATAAACAGTTCAGCTATAGTCTAGTCTTTCTGTCTCCATGTAAGAGAAATACTGTATTAATATTCATAGAATATTCCTAGTACACGCAATACATGAAGAATAATGCATGCTCCAGTCTTAGTATCAAGTAGCTTCTGCCCTGATAACTTTCGGATTCTATCAACATGTACTCTAAACACCAGATACCAGATATGCCATAGGTACATGTCGTCCTGACCTCTCAGACTTTCGTCTCCTCTTCTAGTGCAGAAGTCATAGCCCCAGTTCTCCCTAGTAACACGTCATTGCCCGTTTGCGCGCACCACTAGGTTAAAGGTTCCAGCTGCTCAGGTAGCCCCCTCCATGTTTCCGCCCATTTCATGACACCTCTGTGACGTTCTCATCACATGCCTAAGTGCACGCCCTGTGCACGCCTTCTTTCCACACCCATGTCTCCATATCTCACGTTTGTCACAAGTTACGCCTACTGTATGTAATGTAATGTAATATTGTACTATATATATGCTGCACTGTCGATGAAATGGTGCAGCTGCCATCCCGTGCCTTCGATGTCACTTTATTTCAGGCTGTCCTGATCCTGTCCCTTCCCTTATGCCTGATTAAAGCCTGATAACCTCAGATTCCTCGGATCTTGCCTCTTATTTATTGAGCTATCTGTTATTCTTAATGTATTCAATAATAGTACCGGTAATTAATGATTTATTTACCACATAAATGGCGCCCGAATAGGGACTTACCTCTTCCCCACGCGCCGGCGATCCAACGCAGGCCCCCTGACCCTTCTACAGCCGTGACGGAACCCTATGCGCAAGTGCAGATATTTCTGCTTCAAGTCTCCCTCAGGCCTACGGAGGAGACGGAAACTGCGGTCCGGTATCCAGACGAGGCGGTGTGGAAGGCGGTTTGTCCCGACCAGAGCCCAAGCCGAGAGAACAAGGTCCGAGGTATCCGGAGGCCCACCTGTAACCGAAGTTTCCGAAGTTCGTAGTCCGACGTCGTAGCAGTCCAGTCTAGTCCGAGGCCTTCCAGTTTCTGCTTCCTGGTGAGTACCGTCGTGGGGGAAGTATCTAGACAGGGTCATTAGTTTGATCCTGGTCCGATGGGTTTGGGTACACAGATCCAGTCCGAAGTATTCACCTAGGTGGATACGGGTCCGACGTGTCTCTTTATGGGACCGGTATGTTCTGTACTGTTTTAGCAGTGCATCCAGTAATTCCAGTAAGTTTCGTTCTCGAGAAATTCATGTGCTCTGTTTTCAGTGTATCAGTGTATCAGGTAGTATTTCTGTTCGAACTGTTATTAATGTATTTTCATGTCGTAGTATGAGTGTTTTGTTCGCTATTTTATTACTGTGATTATTGTGTATTGTGTTGCAAGCATATAACCGAAATGCCTCTGTTCCCGAAATTACGTCAGTTAAAGACCAGAAAAGGGTTACTCGAAGAAGCAGTTCCTGTCCCTCCTAGGGACAGTCCAGGACATTTTATGTATCACAAGCATGGCTTAGATGCCATAATATATCTAGACTTATGGGCGGATTATACTAAGGAACTAGAAGAGAAATATAGATGGCCCGTATCAGGTACATGGGATGCCGAGTGAAGCATTATGGAAAAAGAAAGCCAGACAGTCCCAGAAAGATGCCATCGAGTTATGGCGCAAAGAATCTCATAAAAGAACCGAAAAAGAATTCAGAAAAACCGAATTAAGTAGGGAATCCTCAGAGAAAGCCCGAGAAAGGGAATTAATCGAAGAAGGTGAACGAGTTAGAGCAGAACAGTCAGATAGACAGAGAAATGCCCTTATTAAAGGCATGTATCCTCTTCTTGCCGAGGGCTTGCCAAAAGCAACCCCGGAAGCACCCTGTAATGTACCACCGCCATTGGTCCCGACTAAGCTATGTCATAAACCGACTGCAGCTGATATTTTTCTTTCGTCCTATTTGGACGACACAGTACCAGCATATGCAAATCCTGTTCCGCCTGCTCCTGTTAATAATGTAATCCCTGTTCCTCCAGCCGCTGGTCCCGTGGGTCCAGTCAATGTTACAGTACCTGTTACAGCACCCCCGGCCCAGCCTACAGTACATGCACCCGTTATGCCAGTCACTCTACCAGCCCGTACAGTATTCACCGACGATTCTAGTTTAGGAGCCGCGGGGGGAGGTTCTCCTCGTACCCCGCCTCAACCGAAGCGTCTGACGCTACATGAGCTAGCGTTACAGCGCACGCCAAAAGTGGCGACATACACAGATCTCAAGCGACTTCTTACTGATTGTATATATGATCCAGTTCCAGGCGAAGATCACATGATCTTATATTCAGTACGTCTAAGACGGGTGGCCAGCTTTTTGACCACCCTGCCCGATATGAAAGAACATCTAGACAGAATATATCGTTTTATCCGTACAGGAGTGAATCCAGGAAGTATTCACGAAGCTATGGTTCAAAGAAAAGTCGAGACTCAGCTCATGATTTTAAAGTTCCTGATTAACTGTTTAATAAGAGAGCAAGATTGTCCAGAAAAAGATCAAGAAGAACTGAAAGTCCTGACTAGGTGGAGTGACAATATAGCCGATGGAAAACACAAGACACAAGGTTGTATAGAGAGTATGTACAAGAAAATTTGTAAAGAAATAATACGTATACACAAGAAAGAGGAAGAAAAACGAGCAACCGAGAAAGAGAATGACTCTTCTAGTGAAGAGGTAGACAACGAGAATCCCGACAGAATAGCGTATGTAGGTAGAACTAGACTTTCCGACCGACATTCACGCCTAGATTACAAGAAAGCTTTTCCTCCTCCAGCACCAGAACAGTGTTCTCTTGAGCAAGTATTCCAAGCTACCGATCACATTCTAAAATCACGAATAGGGTATAGCGAGCTTAGTACAATGCATGAACAAGAACTAGCCCGATCAGCAGTCCGATGGACTACTGATTCTACCACTTTTCCAGATGAAATAGTGGCTCAAATTTTTCTGAAACTCCCCCCAGCCGAGCAACGTCTGGTGGGTATGTATATGATCCAGCACCTCATTACGCTGTATGAGGAACAACATTCTGATCCAGGTCCGCTACATGATGTATTGAACGAGTTACTCCAGTATAGATGGAAAGGTCTAGGTACCGATTTAATTAGTGTCATTCTAGAACAGCGCCACAAATACCGAACGTTTCTGAATCCACATTTTGTTCACGTCTCACCCCCAGAAAGTAAACCATTCTACATAGACAGACAGAATCCGTTACGAGAAGTACATCCAGTCAAGAAAGAGGGTGGTGGTCTAGAACGAGTATTTGTTTACACCCCTATTACAAAGATGGAACTCTTAGAAATGAAGAAGTTAATTCCCTGTCATGATAAAGACCCAGCAGGGTTCCACCGTGAATTAAAAGACATGCTCCGTATGGGAGAATACACGTACCCTGATATCATTAAAATGTTAAAAGTCCTGTTGCCTGCGGGCATATATGAAAAACTCAAAGAAAAAGAATGGGAGGTGGGAGAGAAAAAGATAGATTGGACAGCATTAGAAGCTGAAGATAATTCACGAGTTCCAGGTACCGGTCTTGGGGACAAAGCTAAAGCTTTGCCCGAATTGTTAATCCAAGTTTTGCCAAGATTACTAGCCACGAAAAAGGAAGATTGGGATGCCATCTCAGCCTGTAAACAGAAACAAGACGAAGATACTAGTGATTTTTATTCTAGATTTGAGAAATGTTTTATTATTAATAGCGGTCTGAAAACAAGTAGTGAGTCATACCCTCATCTTTTTGTTACCAAACTAGTCGAGAATTCCAGTCCACAAGTTAAAAATCGAGTCCTGAAAGTCGAAAGTACCTGGCAAGCTAATTCTCCGTCACAGATGTTACAAATGCTCCAGTACCACCAGAACAGAATCAGGGAAGAGCAGGAACACGAAAGGAGACGTATGAAAGACACGAAAATGAAAGTATTAGTTGCACAATCTGTTCCGCAAGACAGCCAGAAGAGGGGTCCGAATCAAGCCAGTCATCCTGCAGTTCCCGTTAAAGGGACATGCAATTACTGTAAACAGCCAGGTCATTTTATAAACGAATGTGCAGTTCTGAAACACAACATAGCTACTGGTAAGACTAAAGAAAGACCACGTCCGCCTAGACAAGAACAAGTTTCACAGACTTCCCAGCCACCACAGAATGTACAACAGACAGTTACAGTACCGCAGCCTATCGCTGCAACACAGCACGTTACACAGCAGATGTACCAATACGCACAGTCAGAGTATCCAGATTATCAGCCATACTCATGAAACAGCCTAGAGAGGGAGGTAGGCTTGCCTTTCATCGAGATTCCTGTAGATCAAGAGGGTCCCTATGTACATAGTCAAGTATTAGGGAAAGACAGAAAGTTTCTGATTGATACAGGGGCAAGTAGGACTACCATCAGTCATGACGAGGTTCCAGGGGCTCCACTCTCAGGCTCTAGAAATGTTTCCCTTGGATTTTCAGGAAAGCCTATTGTAAATGAAATATCGAAACCAGTTACTCTAGAAGTTGGTCCATTGTCCCGAACTACAGATTTGTTACTCACGAAGTCTTGTCCAGAAAATTTGTTAGGCATTAAAACATTGAAAGAATTAGGGGCAGGCATATGCTGCTCCCCAGAAGGGGTCCGCCTGTTCCTGCGTGATTTTAAAGGTCATTATGTATTACGTGATTTTGATCCAAGATTATTGAATGTACCACAGCATTTATGGGCGCAAGGTCCAACTGATGTAGGTTGTATGCATATCACACCCCATCGTGTGACTCTGAAGCAAGGTGTTGTTTTACCACGAATCAGACAGTACAAATTGCCACCTGAGGCTGTAGCAGCCTTATCCAAAATTATTGACGAACTTATTGCCCAAGGAGTGGTTGTAGAAACTGACTCCAATGTATGTAATTCTCCTATCATTCCAGTCCTGAAACGTACTGATCCCAATGCACCTCCAGTTTATCGATTAGTGATTGACCTTCGAGAACTTAATAAGTGTATCATACCCCAGTACCCAGTAGTCCCTGATATTTCCTCACTCTTGACAGCCATTGATTCTGAAGCCACATTCTTTACAGTTATCGATCTCAAGAACGCATTCTTTAGTGTCCCTATTCATCCAGACAGCCAGTTCCTTTTCGGTTTCTGTTTAAATGGAAGAAGCTATAAATTCACACGAGCTCCTCAAGGTTTCACAGAAAGTCCTAGTATTTACAGTCAAGCACTTAAGAGACAACTAGACAATATTCACATGCCAACTGACACTGCCCTGCTCCAGTATGTCGATGATCTACTGATCACAGCCCGTTCTGAACGTGACTGCGAGCGTGCGTCACTTACAGTTTTGTATTTTCTGGCCGAGATGGGGCACAAGGTGTCCCCTTCCAAATTGCAATTCTGTGTCCAGCAAGTGGTCTACTTGGGACACTTACTGTCCAAGAGGGGTAGGCAGTTGACACCTGACCGTATCCAGTTAATAGCATGTCTTCCACAGCCCAAGACACAGAAGGAGGTACGAGCTTTTATCGGCCTCACTTCTTACTGCAGACAATGGATTCCTCAGTACGCATATCTAGCCAAGCCACTGATACAGTTAACGACACAGGAGGCAGCCGTATCGACTGTCCTCCCTTGGACCCAAGAACATACACTTGTTTTCAATGAGTTAAAGAAAGCTTTATGTAATGCACCTGTTCTAGCAACACCGAACTACAGTAAGCCTTTTACACTTTTCGTTACAGAACGTGACGGTACTGCATTATCTGTTCTCACACAAGATCAAGCAGGACAATACAAGCCCTGTGCTTATTTTTCTAGCACATTAGATCCAGTGGCCCAGGCTCTGCCTGCGTGCCTCAAGTCAGTTGCAGCCACGGCTCTAGCTATCAGACAAAGTGATTCCGTAGTGTTAGGACACTCCCTGACAGTACAAGTTCCACACTCCGTGGAAGTTCTTTTAAACCGAACACAGACTCAGCACTTGACAATTGCACGTTTAACAGGTTATGAACTGACACTGTTCCAGCCACACATAGAAATCAGACGCTGCAACATTTTAAATCCAGCTACACTGTTACCGTCAGTTACTTCAAATCCTGCCACACATGACTGTGTGGAAGTTGTTAACACCGTGACAAAGCCAAGACAAGACTTGACAGACATTGCATTACCTGATCCCGACCTGACACTTTATGTGGATGGTTCATGTATGAGAACAAGTACAGGAGAACTAGTAGCCGCGTATGCAGTGACTACTGAAACCGAAGTTATAGAAACACATCGTATAGACACCCTGTCTGCTCAAGCAGCAGAGCTTGTCGCTCTGACCCAAGCCTGCATACGTGCCAAGACCCTGAAAGTTAACATATACACAGATTCACGTTATGCATTCGGAGTCGTACACGACTTTGGAGTGCTCTGGCAGGAGAGAGGTTTCATGACTTCTCATGGAACCAAGATTCAGCATGGTCTCCTCATTCAAGCTCTGTTAGATGCCATACATTTACCGACAGCTATAGCCATCATGAAGTGCAAGGCACATACGAAAGTCACTGATATCATTTCCCAAGGTAACGATCTAGCAGATCGAACAGCCAAGCTCACAGCTCAGACTCCAGACATTCCAGTTAACACGACACAGACAGACATTCCAGAACAGACTACTTGTATGACAGTTAAGGACCCTACACAAGATGTCATAGACATACAGTTACATGCTACTCCCGATGAAATCAAGAAATGGTCCGAACAAGGAGGGGTCCAGACAGATCAAGGATGGTTGACGAAGGGAAAAGCCACATGGTTTCTCCCCGACTCTATGGTTCAAATCATTATTAACACTGCACATAGTCCAGCACATTTAGGAGAAAAAGCCATGTTAGACAGCATCCAGAACCTTTGGTTCAACAAGCATTTACGAGCAGCAGCCAAACAGAAAGTCCGTACCTGCATGATCTGTTGTCAGTTCAATCCAGGAAAAGGTGTCCCGGTGGAACAAGGTGGATTCCATCCTCCTGACCACCCTTTTGAAGTCCTCCAGATGGATTATATTCAGATGGAGCGATGTCGAGGTTTCAAGTATGTCCTCGTAGTTGTATGCGCTTTGTCCAGATGGACAGAAGCATATCCAGTTCCAGATTACACAGCTGCGACCACTGCCAGGCAGTTGGTTCGTGAGTATTTTCCCCGCTATGGATTACCTAGGGTCGTGTATTCAGATAACGGCCAGCCATTCTCGTCCGATCTCATGAAACAAGTTTCTCTTCTGTTAGGGTACCAGTGGAAGTTCCATTGTGTACGCCATCCTGAAGCAGCCGGTCTCGTAGAGAGACATAACCAGACTCTGAAAATCCGAATCGCAAAAGTGTGTGCAGAGAAAGGTGTAGATTGGATAGTAGCACTGCCAGTTGCCCTATTCTATATGAGAATGGTCGCTCATTCCCGTTCAGGTCTATCTCCCTACGAGATAGTGTTCGGTCGCCCCCCTAACATGTGGGGTACACCTAGACCCCGTACAATAACTGATGTTGACAGTAATATGCTGACAGATTACCTTGCTTCCTTGATGTCTGCACTACAATCTTGTCGTTCACAGGTTGCCGCTACATTTCCAGACAACACCGAGGTGAAACCGCATGAGGTCGTTCCGGGTGATATGGTCCTTTTTTTTTTTTTTTTTAAATTTGTTTTTATTGTTGCAGTAAAGTATCTCAGTACAGCATAAACAGTCCGCCGACGTGGCCTCAACATTCAGCCACGAACAGCTATGTACGCAACATTTTCTTGCTATATAGAACTGGTACACATAAACATGACTTCGATGAGTCAGTGCATTATAATCACGTAAAGGCTCCTGCAGGCTGAGCGGTGATGGGACGGTATCGCCATAGGGGCGATGAAGAAGATCAAATGGGCACTCTCATGCCATAACAGCACTGGATCTGGATCTGTACTGTGCACATAACAGTGTTACCAGTGAACAGGGGGGTAACAGAACTGTGGGAGGGAAGCATGTAGGCGCTAGCAGGGTCTAAGTAGGGGGAGGATGGCAGCGGGTGTCGAGGCGGGGGGGGGGGGGAGAAGCCCACGGATGGCCGGACATGCAAGAGGTTGCCCAGGACGTAGGGGGTTATCGGGGTCCGACTCTGGGGTGACTCACTTCAGGTGAAGGCTACTGGTCTCCTTGGGTGGGGGGAGGGGAAGGGTCAGGCGGGTCACCAGCCTGCGTGGACTGGCGGAAGCTGTGAAGGAGCATGGCCCATTCCATGGAGATGGGAAGTTTGCGCGCGCCCTTGGCTTCTTCCTCCCTTAAAGCGTCTTCCTCCGCTGCCGCCCATTTGCTAACCGCCCCCTTCCATTGTGCTATGGGGGGACCCTCTGGGGATCGCCAGCGCATGGTTATACATCTATTGGCTAGTAGGAGCGCTAAGGACACGAAGCGCCGTCGCACCGGTTCACGCTTAGAGATGTGGAGGATGCCTAATGCACTGGTCTCCCAGGTGGCTAGTGTAGTGAGACCCGTGAGTTCCCGTAGTGTGTTGTGTACCCCCTGCCAGAAAGGCTGAAGATTGGGACAGTCCCAGAACATGTGACGGAAGTTCGCAGCTGGGATACAGCATCTGGGGCACAGGAAAGGCGTGGAGGGGTAGAACTTCTGTAATCGCGCTGGGGTGAGATATGCCCTGTGTAATATATAATATTGAATATTTTTGAAGCGGGCGTTCCTAGAGACGCGTTTAGGGGCCTCGAGAGCTTTAGTCCACTCCGAGTCGTGCAAAATACGGCCTATGTCCTCTTCCCAAGTGGCTCGTAGGGTCGCCAGGGGGGTGTATGAGAGTTCCCGGATGGATTTGTAGAGCCATGTGACCAGGTGGCGACCCACCCCCATATGTAGAATAGTATGTATTACTGGATGCGTGTCTGGCTCGCCATTTTGAAGATTGAAATGGGGTCGGTATCCGTCGAGTAATTGTCTATACCTAAGGAATTGGCCTGGGGAGAGCCCGTACTCTGCGATCAGGCGGTCCAGCGGTTTCAGTTGACCCTCCTCGAAGAGTGATTCCAGGTCTGTGATACCACAGCGGGACCAGTCGGCGAGTAGTGGGGCCGCAAAGTAGGACTCCTGCTTGGGGCCGCCTATTAGCGGCAGCAGCGGGGAGTATGGGGGCCTAGCGGAGGACAGCCGGTGTATCCGCAGCATACATCGGCGCGCGATCGTCACCTGAAGGGGGTAAGTGCGCCGTGGCTTGGTGCCCGGAAGGAGCAGACGGGTGAGTTCCATGGTTGTGATTCTACCAGTAGGAGTAACCGTTTCCTGAGGGTAACGGTCCGCTGTCCAGTAGGACAGCCACTGGAGCTGTGCTGCGAGGAAATATGCCTCGAAGGATGGAGCTCCGAGTCCCCCCTGTGTTGTGGGGAGTTGAAGAGTTTTCAGGGCGACTCTGTGGCGGCCGGCTCCCCAGATGAGAGTTCCCAAGAGGGAATCAACGTCGCGAAAGAAGGACCTGGGTGGTATCACCGGCAGGTTTGTGAAATGGTAGAGGAGCCGGGGGAGCATTGTGGAAAAGTAAATTTTGTCATGTTCTGTGTCCCTACGTGTCATCCATCATATGTTATGTGTGCATGATTAAATATGCATATGCATTCCCCATGTCTGATTAATGACGCAATTACAGTTGTGTCCCCCTCTAGTATGCTAGTTTCCAGTCCTCGTGAATACTACGAATATCAGGCCTATGTAAAGCTACGTTGCCACGTTTCTCAGTGTGCACGTTATTCCATTATAAAGTCCCCGTTTCTAGGCCTCAAAAGGGCCCGGACACCAGATTCAGCTCCTGTCTCCTGAAGCCTCGCTGAGGAGGGATACAGCCCCCACCTGTATCCTCGACCCTTCACTTACTTCCTGCCTCGCAGTGCCCGGCCCAGCCTGGCTCAGTCTCTGAGTCTGCCAAGAATATGTTATGATTCCAGTTATCAGTTCAGTCCTCCTTCTCTGCATTCCTAAGCTACTGAACTGCATCAATAGTTTCCGTCATTGTCTAGCCTTCACGTCTCCACGCTAGAGAAATACTGCATTTAATGGTCATTTCATATTCTTCATATTCTTCATCACGCACTACATGTAGAATAATGCATGGTCCAGTCCTAGAATCAAGTTAGCCTTTCCCCTCCTAACTTCTAGTTCATATCAACATGTTCCCTAAACATCAGATACTAGATAGGGTTTAGGTACATGTCGCTCCGACCCTCCAGACTTCAGTCTCTGCTCCTAGCACAGAGTTCATAGCCCCCAGCTTCTCCTAGTGATACGTCATTGCCAGTTTGCGCGCACCATCAGGTTAGAGGTTCCGGCTCCTTAGGTAGCCCCCTCCATGGTTTCCGCCCCATTCATGACATATCCTGTTACGTCTACACCACATGTCTATGTATACGCCCAGTTACACCTACTTTCGCCCTTATCTTTCGCGACTGCTACGCGTCACACCTTCTGCTCCACCCACTGCTACGCCTACTACAATGTAATGCTATGTGTTTGCGTTATGTATATATGCTCATGTATTGTTATTGAAAGTCAGCGCGCTCATCCCAGATCCAGCCCCAGCAACTGCTGGGCCCTGTCACCCTGTCATCCTATTCCTATGCAGGTTGTCCTGTTCCTGTCCTTATGCTGTAATAAACCTGCAAAACTCCTACTACCTCGAATCTTGACTCTTATTTATTGAGCTATCTGTTATGATATATGTCTAGTCAAAAATAGGGTATTATTTATTTATTTACCACATAATGGCGCCCGAATAGGGACTTGCCCTTTCCCCACGCGTCGGTGAAGCCACGCCGACCCCCTGACCCTCTGCAGTCGTGACGGAACTCTTCTGCGCAGTGGCAGATATTTCTGCTCAAGTATCCCTCAGGCCCACGGAGGAGACGGAGGAGGCGGTCCAGCATCCAGACGAGACGGTGGAGGAACGCGGCGAGTCCCGACCAGAGCCCAAGCCAAGAGTCCAAGGTCCGAGGTATCCGGAGGTCCACCCGTAACTGAAGTCCGAAGTCCGAAGTTCGTCGTCCGTCGTCGTAGCAGTCCAGTCCAGTCCGAGGCCTTCCGTTCTTGCCGCCCGGTGAGTACCGTTACTGGGGTGGTATCTAGACAGGGTCAATTTCATTGACTCTGGTCTGTGGGTTGGTGGTACACAGTCCCACAAACGAAGTGTCCACTTCGGTGGATGCGGGTCCTGACATGTCTCTTTATGAGACCGGTAAGTTTCGTACTGTTTCAGCAGTGCATCTAGTTTCTGTTCTAGTCAGTTTCTGTTCCCGAGAAAATTTATGTGTTCTGTTCTCAGTATTCCAGGTAGTATTCTGTTCGAACTGATTATTTTAAATGTTTTTCATGTATTTTAATGTCGTGGTATGAATGGGGAATAAGTATCGTGTTCATTGTGCATTGTATTGTGTCTAGATTACAGTTCAGTCATGCCCATATTTTCCAAGTTACGTCAGTTAAAAACTAGAAAGGGTCTGCTGGAAGCAGCAGTTCCCGTCCCGCCCAGGGACAGTCCAGGTCACTTTATGTATCAGAAACATGGCATAAGTGCCATATTGTATCTAGATTTATGGGTAGAGTATACCAAACAGTTAGAAGAAAAGTATAGATGGCCCGTATCGGGTACATGGGATGCCGAATGCATCATGCGAGTAGAAGAAGCATTATGGAAAAAGAAAGCCAGACAATCACAGAAAGATGCCATTGAGTTATGGCGCAAAGAAGCTCATAAAAGAACCGAAAAAGAAATCAGAAAGTCAGAATTAAGTAGAGAATCCTTAGAGCGAGCCCAAGAAAAAGAATTAATCGAGATAGGTGAACAAGTCAAAACTGAACAGAGAGACAGACAGAGGAATGCCCTTATAAAGGGTATGTACCCTCTTCTTGCCGAGGGCTTGCCAAAAGCGACCCCGGAGGCATCCAGTAATTTCCCGCCACCACTAGTTCCGACCAAACTACGTCACAAACCGACCGCAGCTGATATTTTTATTTCGTCCTATCTGGACGACACAGTCCCTGAATATGCAGATCCTGTTCGCGCTCCGCCAGTCCCTGTAAATCAGGCACATCCTGCTCCTCCAGACACCGGGGCACCCCATGCAGTACCTGCTACGGTACCCCCGGTCCAGCCAGCATTTCAATCTCCCGCTCCGCCACGAAGAATATCAGTCGACGATTCTAGTCTAGGGGCCGCAGGAGGAGGTCCTCCTCAAACCCCGCCGCCACGCAAGCGTTTATCAGCACTCGAATTACATGCTCAAGCATCACAGCGTACTCCCAAGAGTAATAAGTCTGTTGCAGAAATCAGGCAAGCCCTTGGCGAATGTGCCTATGACCCAGTCCCAGGCGAGAATAATATGGTTTTATATTCAGTACGCGTAAGGAGGGTGACCGAGTATCTAGTCACCCTACCCAATATGAAAGAAGATCTAGACAGAATATATCGTTTCATCCGTACAGGGGATGATCCAGAAAGTATTAGTGATGCCATGTCTCAAAGGAAAGCTGAGATCCAGCGTATGATATTAAAGTTTTTAATTAACTGTCTAATAAGAGAACAAGATTACCCGTCTAAAGATCAGGCCGAAATGAAAATCCTGACAAAGTGGAGTGATAATATAGCCGAGGGTAAGCACAATACCATTAGTGCCATGGAGAGTATGTACAAGAAAATCCGTAGAGAAATAATAAAGATACACGAACAACGTAAAGCAGCACAAGTAAGCGAGAAAGAAAGTAACTCTGATCCTGAAGAGGAAGACGACGAGAATACCGCCAGAATAGCGTATGTAGGAAAATCTAGATTTCCAGATCGCCATTTACGCCTAGAACACAAGTCAATTTTCCATCATTCAGCACCAGAACAAGGTTCCCTAGAACAAGTATTCCAAGCTACCGATCACATTCTGAAATCACGAATCGGTTACAGTGAGTTAAGTACCATGCATGAACAGGAACTAGCCCGATCAGCAGTCCGATGGATTACTGATTCTACCACTTTTCCAGACGAAATAGTGGCACAGATGTTTCTAAAATTGCCCCCAGCCGAGCAGCGACTGGTGGGTATGTATATGATCCAGCACCTCATTACTTTGTATGAGGGTCAGCACTCTGATCCAGGTCCGTTACACGATGTCCTGAACGAGTTACTCCAGTATAGATGGAGAGGTCTAGGTACCGATTTAATTAGTGTCATTCTAGAACAGCGCCACAAATATAGAACGTTTCTGAACCCGCATTTTGTTCATGTCTCACCCCCAGAAAGTAAACCATTTTACATGGAAAGACAGAACCCGTTACGAGAAGTGCATCCAGTTAAGACAGAGGACGGTGAAATGCAACGAGTGTTTGTTTACACTCCAATTACAAAGATGGAACTCCTCGAAATGAAGAAATTAATTCCCTGTCATGACAAAGATCCAGCAGGGTTCCATAGAGAATTAAAAGACATGCTCCGTATGGGAGAATACACTTACCCAGATATCATTAAAATGTTAAAGGTCCTGTTGCCCGCAGGGGTGTATGAAAAGCTAAAGGAAAAAGAATGGGAGGTGGGAGAGAAAAAGATAGATTGGGCAGTTCTAGAAGCTGAAGACAAGGCACGAGTACCAGGTACCGGTCTAGGAGAGAAATGTAAAGAATTACCAGAATTATTGATTCAAGTTTTACCCAGATTATTGACAACTAGAAAAGAAGACTGGGATGCAATCTCAGCCTGTAAACAGAAACAAGAGGAAGATATTAGTGATTTTTATTCTAGATTCGAAAAATGTTTTAGCATCAATAGTGGCCTCAAGACAAGTAGCGAGTCATACCCTCACCTTTTTGTTACTAAATTAGTCGAGAATTCAAGTCCACAAGTTAAAAATCGAGTTTTGAAAGTCGAAAGCACCTGGCAAGCTAATACTCCGTCCCAGATGCTCCAGATGCTCCAGTACCACCAGAATAGAATCAGGGAAGAGCAAGAACACGAGAGAAAACGTATGAAAGACACGAAAATGAAAGTACTAGTTGCACAATCTGTTCCTCAAGACAGTCAGAAGAGGGGTCCGAATCAAGTCAGTCATCCTGCAGCTCCCGTAAAAGGGAATTGCAATTATTGTAAACAGCCAGGTCATTTTATAAATGAGTGTGCAGTTCTGAAACACAACATAGCTACTGGTAAGACTAAAGAAAGACCACGTCCGCCTAGACAAGAACAAGTTTCACAGATTCCTCAGCCACAGAATGCACCACAGACAGTTACCGCACCGCAGCCTATTGCTGCAACACAGCATGTTACATCGCAGATGTACCAGTATGCACAGTCCGAGTATCCAGAGTATCAGCAGTATTCATGAAACAGCCTAGAGAGGGAGGTAGGCTTGCCTCTCATCGAGATACCTGTAGATCAAGAAGGTCCCTATGTTCACAGTCAAGTATTAGGGAAAGACAGAAAGTTTTTGATTGATACAGGGGCAAGTAGGACCACAATTAGTCATGCCGAAGTTCCAGGGGCTCCGCTCTCAGGCTCAAGAAATGTTTCCCTTGGATTTTCAGGAAAACCCATTATAAATGAGATTTCAAAGCCAGTTACTCTAGAAGTAGGTCCATTGTCCCGTACTACTGATCTGTTACTTACTAAGTCATGTCCAGAAAATCTATTAGGCATTAAGACACTGAAAGAGTTAGGTGCAGTTATATGTTGTTCCCCAGAGGGAATACGTCTGTTCCTACGTGACTTTAAGGGTCACTATGTATTACGAGATTTTGATCCAAGATTGTCTAATGTTCCGCAGCATTTATGGGCGCAAGGTCCAACCGATGTAGGTTACATGCAAATCACACCCTATCGTGTGACTCTCAAACCAGGTGTAGTGTTACCACGAATCAGACAGTACAGATTGCCACCCGAGGCTGTAGCAGCCTTATCCACAATTATTGACGAGCTCATCGCTCAAGGAGTGGTTGTAGAAACTGACTCCAATGTATGTAATTCTCCGATCATTCCAGTTATGAAACGTACTGATCCAAATGCACCCCCAGTATATCGATTAGTGATTGACCTACGAGAGCTTAATAAATGTATTATTCCGCAGTACCCAGTTGTCCCAGATATCTCTTCCCTATTGACAGCCATTGATTCCGAAGCCACGTTCTTCACTGTCATAGACCTCAAGAACGCATTTTTTAGTGTTCCAATTCATCCAGACAGCCAGTTTCTTTTCAGATTCTGTTTAAATGGAAGGAGCTATATGTTCACACGCGCTCCTCAAGGTTTCACAGAAAGTCCTAGTATTTACAGTCAAGCACTTAAGAGACAACTAGACAACATTCACATGCCAACTGACACTGCCCTGCTCCAGTATGTCGATGATCTACTGATCACAGCCCGTTCTGAACGTGCTTGCGAGCAAGCATCCCTTACAGTCTTGTATTTCCTAGCCGAGATGGGGCACAAGGTGTCCCCTTCTAAGCTTCAATTCTGTGTCCAGCAAGTGGTCTACTTAGGACACTTGCTGTCCAAGAGGGGTAGGCAGTTGACACCAGACCGTATCCAGTTTATAGCGAGTCTTCCTCAGCCCAAGACCCAGAAGGAGGTACGTGCCTTTATCGGCCTTACTTCTTATTGTAGACAATGGATTCCTCAGTATGCATTTCTAGCCAAGCCACTGATACAGTTAACGACACAGGAGGTAGCCGCATCGACTGTTCTCCCTTGGACATCTGAACATACACTTAGTTTCAACGAGTTAAAGAAAGCTTTATGCCAAGCTCCAGTTCTAGCCACACCGAACTACAGTAAGCCTTTTATACTTTTCGTTACTGAACGCGAAGGTACAGCATTATCTGTTCTCACACAAGATCAAGCAGGACAATACAAGCCCTGTGCTTATTTTTCGAGCACATTAGATCCTGTAGCCCAGGCGCTGCCTGCGTGCCTCAAGTCAGTTGCAGCCACAGCACTAGCTATCAGACAAAGTGATTCCATAGTCTTAGGACATACCTTGACAGTACAAGTCCCACACTCCGTGGAAGTTCTTTTAAACCGAACGCAAACTCAGCACTTGACAATTGCACGTTTAACAGGTTATGAATTGACACTGTTCCAGCCACACATAGAAATCAGACGCTGCAACGTTTTAAATCCTGCTACACTGTTACCATCAGTTACTTCGAATCCTGACACACATGATTGTGTGGAAGTAGTTAACATTACGACAAAGCCAAGGCAAGATCTGACAGATATTCCGTTACCAGACCCCGACCTGACACTTTATGTGGATGGTTCATGTATGAGAACTAGTACAGGAGAACTAGTAGCCGCGTATGCAGTGACTACTGACACCGAAGTTATTGAGACACACCGTATTGACACCCTGTCCGCTCAAGCAGCAGAGCTAGTTGCTCTGACACAAGCCTGCATACACGCCAAGAACCTGAAAGTTAATGTTTACACAGATTCACGCTACGCATTCGGAGTTGTACACGACTTCGGAGTGCTCTGGCAGGAGAGAGGTTTCATGACTTCTCATGGAACCAAGATTCAGCATGGTCTCCTTATTCAAGCTCTGTTAGATGCCATACATTTACCGACATCTATCGCTATCATGAAGTGCAAAGCACATACGAAGGTCACTGACATTATTTCCCAGGGTAACGATCTAGCAGATCGCACAGCCAAGCTTACAGCACAGACTCCAGACATTCAAGTTAATCAGACACATACTCCAGATCCGACTACATGCATGACAGTTAAGGACCCTACTCAAGATGTCATAGATATCCAGTTACATGCTACTCCCGATGAAATCAAGAAATGGTCCGAACAAGGAGGGGTCCAGACAGATCAAGGATGGTTAACGAAGGGTAGAGCCACATGGTTTCTCCCCGACTCTATGGTTCAAGTCATTATTAATACCGCACATGGTCCAGCACATTTAGGGGAAAAAGCTATGTTAGACAGTATCCAGAACATTTGGTACAACAAGCATTTACGAGCTGCAGCTAAGCAGAAAGTCCGTACCTGTATGATATGTTGTCAGTTTAATCCAGGTAAAAGTGTCCCGGTGGAACAAGGTGGTTTCCAGCCCCCTGACCACCCTTTTGAAGTCCTCCAGATGGATTATATTCAGATGGAGCGATGTCGAGGTTTCAAGTATGTCCTTGTAGTTGTATGCGCTTTGTCCAGGTGGACAGAAGCATATCCAGTCCCAGATTACACCGCCGCGACCACTGCCAAGCAGTTGGTTCGTGAGTTCTTCCCTCGTTATGGACTCCCTAGAGTCGTATATTCTGACAACGGCCAGCCATTCTCCTCAGAATTAATGAAGCACGTTTCCCTTTTGCTAGGGTACCAGTGGAAGTTCCATTGTGTACGCCATCCTGAAGCAGCCGGTCTCGTTGAGAGACATAACCAGACTCTGAAAATCCGTATTGCAAAAGTGTGTAAAGAGAAAGGTGTGGACTGGCTAGTAGCTCTGCCAGTCGCTTTATTTTATATGCGCATGGTCGCACATTCCAGATCAGGTCTGTCCCCGTATGAGGTCGTTTTCGGCCGCCCCCCTAACATGTGGGGTACTCCTAGACCCCGAAGTATTACCGATGTTTCAAGTAATATGCTGACAGATTACCTAGCTTCCTTGATGTCTGCCCTCAACTCATGTCGTTCACAGGTTGCCGCCGCATTTCCAGACAATACCGAGGTGGCACCGCATGAAATCGTTCCAGGATCCATGGTGATGGTCCGCAACTTTGACAGATCAAGTCCGCTGGAGCCTCGATGGAAAGAGCCCCGACAGGTCCTCCTCACCACCCGTACAGCCGTGAAGTTGGAAGGACGCAAGGGCTGGGTGCACCTTTCTCATGTCAAACTTTTTAATGGACTGAAACCCGCCTTAAAGAACATTTCCCAGGATTCAAAGGATTGCCAGAATATTGTTCTCAAGGACTGTCCCGCAAATGACATTGTTACAACCCCTCCCCTGTTAGAGAAAACTCCGCAGCAGGAGTATAAACAAAAACTACGGTCTAGTAAATTAAGTCAGCCAGTTTGATTGTCTAAGTCCTCCCCTAGGTGAAACGGTTAGACTGTTTCTGACATGTATAAAACAGACCCCCATAGTGAGAGAGTTAGTCAAAACTCAATCCGATGTATCGTTTTTCTATGTTTTATATTATTTTTCAGCCTTATGATTTCCTGCACCAGTTATGCATTTTACCTATGTTTCCCAGTTTCACATGTAAATAAGTCTGCTAATACTACAGTAGAGCACACGTTTAGTGATCTGCCCCCTCATGAACTCTCTTACCGCCTCGCTATGCGAAATAACTCATTTATCCGCATGTTACATTACTCACACCAGACCAGCAATACCACTAATTGTTGGGTGTGTGGTCGACTCCCCCCTTTCCAGACACCGAAGGGAGTTCTGCCACTCTTTCCTTATCCTTTCTCACATAATGGTTCGTGTGGAGCATGGTCCACGTTAACGTCATCCTCAACAGATATGTTTTTTCTTAACAGTACATGTTTCCCAGACAAGCAAGGTCTCCCTCACAGAACAGGTTTAGATCTAGAAAATGAAGTGTATAATTTAGGTAATTATTCGTCGAATTTTATGGTCCTGAATGTTCAGTCTGATACTACTCCAGACTTACCTGCTATTTCAGTACTACCAGTCAAAGGCGAATTATGTGTCCGAAATAAGGGTTCCGTACATGTAGGACATAGTGATTGTACTACTATTGTCAAGTATAGTGACAGTGGGAAATCTATTTTCAAAGCTTCACGTCATTCATATTTTATTTGTGGTCAAACCGCATATGTTCGTCTGCCCCTCGATTGGGAGGGAACCTGTTACATTGCCTTCCTACTGCCACCAGTTTTCCTAGCCCCACCTGATTATCATAGAAACACACATCTAGTACACATTAGACATAGAAGGGAGTCCCCAATTGTCGATTATACTGAAACTACTCTAGAACAATATACCGATTTCAATAAAGGTTTCTTCTTCTTTATAGGACCTATCCAGAATAGTAAGTTAATCCGTAGATTAACCAGAACCCTTGAAGCTGTGGTAAATGAGACTGCCTCTGCTCTAGGTAACTTAACCGAAGAGCAATCTGCTATGAGATTTGTCGTTTTACAGAATCGTCTCGTCCTTGACGTCATGCTGGCCGATAGGGGCGGGGCCTGTAGAGTCATCGGATCTAGTTGCTGCATTTTCATTCCAAATAACGCGCCGTCTGTTTATTCAGCTATAACCAGACTCCATAAAATTGCCCATCTGATACACCAAGATCCAGGCACCTGGACATGGTCCGGTTGGTTCTGGAATATAATTTCCGCATGGGGATGGAAAATATTGTCCTTTCTAGGTATTGCAGTAGCGATCATATTCAGCTGCTGCCTCTGTATACAATGTGGCCCTGCGATTTGCGGCATTTGTGCTACCTCTTGTATCCCTAGTCCCAAGCCCAGTTCTAAATCCCGTTCCAGGATAATTCGAGACGAGCAAATGATACTGTATGAAATGATAGAGGGTATCATGAATATTGATGTTTCCTGATGGAAACGTAGTGACAAGGAGGGAATGTGGAAAAGTAAATTTTGTCATGTTCTGTGTCCCTACGTGTCATCCATCATATGTTATGTGTGCATGATTAAATATGCATATGCATTCCCCATGTCTGATTAATGACGCAATTACAGTTGTGTCCCCCTCTAGTATGCTAGTTTCCAGTCCTCGTGAATACTACGAATATCAGGCCTATGTAAAGCTACGTTGCCACGTTTCTCAGTGTGCACGTTATTCCATTATAAAGTCCCCGTTTCTAGGCCTCAAAAGGGCCCGGACACCAGATTCAGCTCCTGTCTCCTGAAGCCTCGCTGAGGAGGGATACAGCCCCCACCTGTATCCTCGACCCTTCACTTACTTCCTGCCTCGCAGTGCCCGGCCCAGCCTGGCTCAGTCTCTGAGTCTGCCAAGAATATGTTATGATTCCAGTTATCAGTTCAGTCCTCCTTCTCTGCATTCCTAAGCTACTGAACTGCATCAATAGTTTCCGTCATTGTCTAGCCTTCACGTCTCCACGCTAGAGAAATACTGCATTTAATGGTCATTTCATATTCTTCATATTCTTCATCACGCACTACATGTAGAATAATGCATGGTCCAGTCTTAGAATCAAGTTAGCCTTTCCCCTCCTAACTTCTAGTTCATATCAACATGTTCCCTAAACATCAGATACTAGATAGGGTTTAGGTACATGTCGCTCCGACCCTCCAGACTTCAGTCTCTGCTCCTAGCACAGAGTTCATAGCCCCCAGCTTCTCCTAGTGATACGTCATTGCCAGTTTGCGCGCACCATCAGGTTAGAGGTTCCGGCTCCTTAGGTAGCCCCCTCCATGGTTTCCGCCCCATTCATGACATATCCTGTTACGTCTACACCACATGTCTATGTATACGCCCAGTTACACCTACTTTCGCCCTTATCTTTCGCGACTGCTACGCGTCACACCTTCTGCTCCACCCACTGCTACGCCTACTACAATGTAATGCTATGTGTTTGCGTTATGTATATATGCTCATGTATTGTTATTGAAAGTCAGCGCGCTCATCCCAGATCCAGCCCCAGCAGCTGCTGGGCCCTGTCACCCTGTCATCCTATTCCTATGCAGGTTGTCCTGTTCCTGTCCTTATGCTGTAATAAACCTGCAAAACTCCTACTACCTCGAATCTTGACTCTTATTTATTGAGCTATCTGTTATGATATATGTCTAGTCAAAAATAGGGTATTATTTATTTATTTACCACAGCATCACCATTTTAGCAAGGGCTATCCGTCCAATCGGGGCCAGTGGTAATTTATTCCAGAAGGCGACCGTCGGGCGCAGACTCTCGAGTACCGCGCGGTGATTGCCTTCAAGGATGTCCGTCGGAGAATGGTATAAGCGGACGCCAAGGTATCGGGGAGCTTCCGCGGACCATGAAAGACTATGTGGTCCGAGGTCGATGTCTCGGGGGGGTAGGTCCGGGTGTAGGGGGTAAACCACGGACTTGTCCCAGTTGACTTGTAGACCCGAGGCAGTTGCAAAGTCCGCCAATGTGGCCCCTATGGGGGTTAGGTCCATTGCAATGTCCCGGACATATATGAGGAGATCATCCGCGTACATGGACACACAATGGGTCCCATCTGCAAGCGGTACTCCCCAGTTCACGCCCTCCCGATGCAGTCGAACCGCCAGCGGCTCGACCGCTAGCGCGAACAAGAGGGGCGACAAGGGGCAACCTTGTCTTGTGCCTCGTCGGACTGCAAACGCCGGTGAGATACGTTTCCCGATACGAACTCGAGTAGTGAGGTCGGTGTATAGGAGGCGGGTATATGCCATGAGCGTCGGGCCGAGATTAAGGCGACGCAGGACCGAAAACAGGTAGGGCCAGGTGAGGGTGTCAAACGCCTTCTCCAGGTCCATAATGAGGCAGGCAGCGCGGGGAAATCTGTCGCGTACCTGATCTTGGATATGGAAGACTCGGCGAAGGTTCTGGGAGGTATTCCTCCCGGGGACGAAGCCGCATTGGTCGGGGTGGACCAGCGGGCGTATGATCTGCGCATAATGTTCAGCTAGGATCTTCCCCAGTATCTTACAATCAGCCGACAGGAGGGTGATAGGCCGGTATGACCCCATGTGAAGCGGATCTCTGTGGGGCTTAAGAAAGGTGACAATCACGGATTCCCGTAGCGACTGGGGTAGTTTCCCCAGGTGGAGTGACGCCCCGAACATCCGTGACAGACGGGGAACCACCAGGGGAGAGAATGTAGCGTAGTATTCTAGTGGGAAGCCGTCCAGTCCCGGTGCTTTATTTCGGTACATGGCACGCATCGCCTGGGTGATGTCAGAGGGAATTATCTTGGCGTCTAATGTGCGCTTGTCGGAATCCGATATCGTGGGCAGCGTTAGAGGGTCTAAAAACTGATCCGCGGTAAACAGGGTACAGCATGCCGGGGCTTCGTACACTCGTGCATAATGGCGTTGGAATGCTAGGAGAATCTCATCTTGTGATTGCACCAGTACACCCTCCGGGTTGAGAATGTCCGTGATCGGCTTGATTTCGGTGTCCTGCTTCGCCATCCAGGCCAGAAGCGCCCCGGTTTTGTCTCTGTCTTTGTGCACCCGAGAGGCGTATATGCCCTGAAATTATACTTACGGAGGTCAGCGCAGGCAGTTTGATATTCCGTTTTGGCCTCCGCCGTGAGTACGGCGTGTTCCTCCGAGTCGTCAGGCCGTTTGGTGAGAGCAGCTAGAGCCTGTTCCGTCGTTAAGAGCGATCGTTCTAAGGTGCGGCGGACCCCCACTATCTGTTTGATGCATTCTCCTCTCGCCACCACTTTATACGCGTCCCACTCCACTAGTACCGATGACGCTGTGTTCTCGTTGTGTATAAAGTAGTCGCGTATGCAGGTTTTGTGCGCGTCCTGAAAGACCGGGTCCGCCAGGCAGTCTCTGGGGAGGCGCCAGGTGGGGACCGGTGGATGTGGGGGGCGCCAGGTAAGCCGTATTATGTGGGCATCATGATCTGAGAGGATCCGTCCCAGGTAATCTGTAGATGTAACCTTAGGGAGGATCGGAGCAGAGCAGAGGAAACGGTCCAGGCGGACCCGAAGGTTGTGTGGAATCGAGTGGAAGGAGTAGATGCGAGCCAGTGGGTGTAGGTGTCGCCATACATCAGTGAGCGCCCAGTGTGTGGTCCATGCCTTGAAGAGGGCCGCCTGCCGGGGGGCCGGGGAGTGCGTGGGGGGAGGATGTGAGCGGTCCAGCGAGGGGTCTAGTGTGCAGTTAAAGTCGCCTCCCAGCACCCATGGGACTGTGGTGAACTGGGCCAGGACGCCCGTAAGGTGATCCCAGAACCGGTCCTGATCTGTATTAGGGGCGTATATGCTGCCCAGAAGTACCCCTTGCCCATCAAGAATTCCCTCCAGTAGCGCATATCTGCCCTCTCTATCTACTACTCGCCGGAGCGCCCGGAAGGGAGTACCAGGCCTCACCCAGATTAATGCGCCGCGTGCAAACGCTGAATATTGTGTGGCGCAGATGGTCCCTCGCCATTTGGCCTGTAGGCGAATGAGTTCAGTAGCGTTAATGTGCGTCTCTTGTAAGAACGTAATGTTGGCCGCCATGCGCCGTATGTAGGAGTATACAGAGTAGCGCTTGCTGGGCGTGTGTAGGCCCCGTACATTTAGTGTAAGGATACTAACGTCAGAGTGGGGGACAGCCATTTCTAGGGTGACGTGGTCGGGGGAGGGGCACCTCTACAGTTCCCGTGTGCCGCCCATGTGTGCGTGTCGTGTGTGTTCCTGCGCGCCAAGCTTCCTTAAACGTGGGGGGGGGACTGGGGGAATTAACAACAACTAGAACCTTGGGTGGGCAACTGTCCCAATTCTGAGGATACGTCACTGGGGGTGGCATATCCAAACTAGTGTCCCACTAGGGGAGAAAACCAACAGAAATTCGCGGGGGTGGCAGCATGTGTCGCTGCTGGGCCTGTGCGCGGGTCGGGCTCTAGCAGGAGAAGTGTGTATCGCTCGCTGGAGCTCGCAATTATCTAGTAGAGTAGTCTAGGCTTCTAGATGTCGCGCATTACAACAGGCAATCATGGAAAGGATATGTCAGTTGACAGTTCAGGTGTTCACGAAGAGGTGGTAGGCTGGCTGGCTAGGGCAGCGTCCAATGTGTGTGTCACCACGAGGGGGGAAGAGATTGGGCCAATTCCCGACATAGTTCCATCACTGTCCCGGTCTTTCTCTGGAGTGAATAGGTGCGGCTGACCCTCCAGGTCCGAAGCCGGGGGCGACGAGTGCAGTCCGGTCGCCGCCCGTAGGGCGTCTCGCCGCTCCTGTATGATTTCTGCGAGGTCGGGTGAGCCCGCCTGGGAGGACGCCCGGCTCTTGGAGTGTCCAGATCGCCCATGGCTCGCGCCCCGTCTCCTGGGTCGTCTGGAGTCATTGTTGCGTGTCTTCTGGGGTCCGGGTTTAGGGATCAGTGGGCAATGAAATTCAGTCCAATCCTGCGCGTCCGCCGCCGTATCAAAGAAGAGGGCTTTCCCTTTGTGGATTACCTTGAGGCGGGCGGGGAACAGTAGGGAATATTGAAGATCGTTTGCGCGGAGGCGTCTTTTGACTTCCAGAAACGTGGATCGTCGCTGTTGGACCTCTCGGGCATAGTCCGGGAACACCATGACGTGCTGGTCTTCCACCCGCAGGGGGCCCGCCGTCCGGGCCGCGCGGAGCACTGCATCCCGGTCTCGGAAGTGTAGGAACTTGGCCAGCATGGGTCGTGGGGGAAGACCAGGTTTGGGCGCCCGGGCTGGGACCCTGTGGGCCCTCTCGATGGAGAAGAACGGCGATCGGTCGCAGTCTGGGGTGAACGATTTAGTCCAGGATTCCATGTATGTCAGGGGGTCCGAGTTTTCAATCCCCTCCGGCAGGCCCAGGACACGAATGTTACAGCGTCTCGAGCGCCCCTCCAAATCCACTGTTCGTTCCTCCAGGGTCGTCACGCGGCGCAGGATCTCCTGCATGTCTGCCTCCTGCGATTTCACCGCTGGTCGTAGTTCAGTCACAATCCGCTCACCCTCTTTCACCCTGTCTGCCAGTTTACGGTGTTCATCCCGAATTAGGCTGATGTCTGTCGTCAGGGTGCCCAATCTCTCCTCCATCGAGAGGCGAGACATTTCTATTGCTGCCAACACCTGGTCCAGCTTCGCTGATAGCGTAGGGTCGGCTTGCGACGTGTTGGTTTGCGTCCATGCTCTCGTCTGTGGCATCTTCTCGGCGGCTGTTTCCGGGACCGCCGTCATCTGTGTGGCTCTCGGCTTCCCCATGGGTGCTGCTAGGAGGGAGAGGGGGGGTTCCCCCTGGTCGTTGCGTGTCCCGGGGGAGATAGGTCGTCGCCACGCAGTGTTACCGGGTGGCGGCAGTCGGGTGCTGGTCAGTTCCCTCGGTCCTTTCCAGGCCCAAGGCGAGGTCTGTTCCTCCTCGGGGAGCCCCCACCAGGGGCGTCAGGGGAGGTTTGTGGTTGCCAGGGGCCGGCCGCTCTGACCACGTGAGGATCCTCTCTGCTCCGTGGGGTGAGGTCGTGTGCTCCGGGCACAGCAGGTCAACGTGGCTGGGTCAGGGGGCAGTTTAACATCTGCCGGTCTCTCCTGTCCCCTCAGGGTCTGGGGCGGCCTCCCCTCGTCTCAGGGGACGAGCGCTAGATCAGGGCGACAAAGGCGTGCGGGTCTCCCTCGGCGTGTGGCCCAGCGTCAGTAGCAGCCGGTAGGGCCAGAGGACAGATGGTGAAAGTTCGAGGGGGTCCCAGTGGTGAGGCTCGCGCTGTTCGCGGTGTTCAGGCCTCTGCGGGCGCCATCTTAGGGTCAGGCGCTTGGGGCCGATGGTCGTTGCGGGGCCGCGGGGGCACCCTGAGTCCCCGAGTTAGCCAGCGGTGTGATTCTTATCAATTTGCTGAGCCCCCGAGGTCGCAGGGGGGGCTATAGGCACCAAGTGTCTCGGGGGAAGGGGGGGGGGAGAGAGGCGGCCACTCACCGCCGCTGTGCTGGTACGTTTGCCGGCCCTGGAATGGCCCACCACCACACTGGCAGCACGTCCGCCGGTCCTCCGCGCCTCGCGGCGGCGGAGCGGGTGATGGCGGAGAATGTTCAGGCACCCGGTGAGGTCGCAGCGTCAGTGCGGTGGAGCCCTGGTGCGGCGGCCGCCATCTTGCGCACCGGGGTGGTGGATCAGGAGAAGGTGCCGTCTGGTGTGCACCTCGGGAGGGTCGGTCTCGCTGTTGCGCCGGGATCTCCCGCCGGCGGTCGCCGGTCCCGCCTCCTGGAGTCTTCGGTCACTGGGTCGGCTCCTGGCGGCGTACGCTCCCGCCGGACGGAGCCGCGCCCGCCATCTTGAATTGAGGCGCCCGGCTCCGATTTCGGAGAATCGGCCTGTGTCGCCCGTCCGCCGCTGTCAGAGGTCGTTGGAGCGGCACCCCAATGCACGTGGGGAGTCCCAGGTGCTTTTCCAGTAGGCTGAGGCTCCCGGCGATCTCGGGAACTGGGCTGGATGCTAGCCCGATCGCGGAGCCTCAGCAGGACACAGCCGCCATCGTGGCCTGCTAAGCCACGCCCCCCCCGGGTGATATGGTCCTTATAAGGAACTTTGATCGTTCAAGTCCGCTGGAGCCCCGCTGGAAGCAGCCCCGCCTGGTCCTCCTCACCACCCGGACAGCAGTAAAGCTCGAGAACCGTAAAGGGTGGCTACACGTGAGCCACGTCAAGAAATTTCACAGACTGAAACCTAAAACTTTTCTCAAGGACTGCCCTGTTTTCAAGGACTGCCCAGACCAAGAATCTAAAATTCCCCTGTTAGAGAAAACTCCGCAGCAGGAGTATAAAGCAAAGTTGCGGTCTAGTAAGTCAGCCAGTTTAATTGTCTAAGTCCCTCTCGGGTGAAACGGTTAGACAGGTTCCTGACATGTATGAGATAGACCCACACAGTGAGAGAGTTAGTCAAAACTCTAAGAGATGTATCATCGTTCTATTCTTTTTATTGTTCCTCAGTCTTATGGTTACATGCATAAGTTATGCGTTACATTTATGTTTTCCTATTTCACATGTACATATGTTTTCTAATGTTACAGTAGAGCACACATTTAGTGATCTGCCTCCTCACGAGTTATCCTATCGTCTTGCTATGCGTAACAACACTTTTATCCGAATGTTGCATTATTCACACCAGACCAGCAATGCCACTAATTGTTGGGTGTGTGGTCGACTCCCCCCTTTCCAGACACCGAAGGGAGTTCTGCCACTCTTTCCCTATCCGTTTTCACATAATGGTTCGTGTGGAGCATGGTCCACGTTAACGTCATCCTCAACTGATATGTCCCTTCTGAATCGTACATGTTTTCCAGACAAACAAGGTCTTTCCCATAGAACAGGGTTAGATCTAGAAAATGAAGTATATGATCTAGGTAATTATTCCTCGAATTTCATGGTTCTGAATGTTCAGTCCGATACTACTCCAGATTTGCCTGCCATTTCAGTACTACCAGTCAAAGGCGAATTATGTGTCAGAAAGAATGGTTCCGCACATGTAGGACATAGTGATTGTACTACTGTGGTCGAGTATAGTGACAGTGGGAAATCTATTTTCAAAGCTTCACGTCATTCTTATTTTGTTTGTGGTCAGACCGCATATGTTCGTCTGCCCCTCGATTGGGATGGAACATGTTACATTGCCTTCCTACTGCCACCAGTTTTCCTAGCCCCATCCGATTATCACAGAAACACACATCTAGTACACGTTAGACATAGAAGGGAGACTGAGTCCCCAATCGTCGATCAAACTGAAACTGCTCTAGAACAGTATCAAGACTTCAATAAAGGATTCTTTTTCTTTATAGGCCCTGTCCAGAATAGTAAGTTAATACGTAGGTTAACCAGAACCCTTGAAGCAGTAGTGAATGAGACTACTTCCGCTCTAGGTAACTTAACTGAAGAACAATCTGCTATGAGATTTGTCGTGCTCCAAAATCGTCTCGTCCTTGACGTCATACTGGCCGATAGAGGAGGAGCTTGTAGAGTCATCGGATCTAGTTGCTGCATTTTCATTCCTAATAATGCGCCGTCTGTTTATTCAGCTATAACCAGACTTCATAAAATTGCCCATCAGTTACACCAGAATCCAGGCACCTGGACATGGTCCGGTTGGCTCTGGAATATCATATCTGCCTGGGGATGGAAAGTATTGTCATTCCTAGGTATAGCAGTAATGATCATATTCAGTTGCTGCCTCTGTTTACAATGTGGCCCTGCGATTTGCGGCTTGTGTGCTACCTCTTGTATTCCTAGTCCTAAATCCCGTTCCAAGACAATTCGAGACGAGCAAATGATGCTATATGAACAGATAGATGGTATCATGAATATTGATGTTTCCTGATGGAAAACGTAGGGCACAAGGAGGGAATGTGGAAAAGTAAATTTTGCCTTGCCATATGTGCCTACGTGTTCCCCATCCTATGTTATATGTGCATGATCGATATGCATATATCCCCCTATGATCGATTAAAGACGCAATTATAGTTGTGTCCAATTCTAGTATGCCAGTCTCCAGTTCTCGTGAAAGCAACAAGTATTAGGCCTATGTTGCCACGTTTTACAGTGTGCACGTTATTCATTGAATTGTCCCCGTTTCTAGGCCTCAAAAGGGCCCGGACACCAGATTCAAGCTCCAGTCTCCTGAACCCATTCCGAGGAGCGATGCAGCCCCCACCTGCATCCCTGACCCTTCACTTACTTCCGCCGCGCAGCGCGGGGCCCGGCCTGGCTCTGCCTGCCTGTCTGCCAAGAGTATGTTATGCTTCTAGTTATCAGTCCAGCCTCTCGTCTTCACATTCCTAAGCTACTGAACCGCATAAACAGTTCAGCTATAGTCTAGTCTTTCTGTCTCCATGTAAGAGAAATACTGTATTAATATTCATAGAATATTCCTAGTACACGCAATACATGAAGAATAATGCATGCTCCAGTCTTAGTATCAAGTAGCTTCTGCCCTGATAACTTTCGGATTCTATCAACATGTACTCTAAACACCAGATACCAGATATGCCATAGGTACATGTCGTCCTGACCTCTCAGACTTTCGTCTCCTCTTCTAGTGCAGAAGTCATAGCCCCAGTTCTCCCTAGTAACACGTCATTGCCCGTTTGCGCGCACCACTAGGTTAAAGGTTCCAGCTGCTCAGGTAGCCCCCTCCATGTTTCCGCCCATTTCATGACACCTCTGTGACGTTCTCATCACATGCCTAAGTGCACGCCCTGTGCACGCCTTCTTTCCACACCCATGTCTCCATATCTCACGTTTGTCACAAGTTACGCCTACTGTATGTAATGTAATGTAATATTGTACTATATATATGCTGCACTGTCGATGAAATGGTGCAGCTGCCATCCCGTGCCTTCGATGTCACTTTATTTCAGGCTGTCCTGATCCTGTCCCTTCCCTTATGCCTGATTAAAGCCTGATAACCTCAGATTCCTCGGATCTTGCCTCTTATTTATTGAGCTATCTGTTATTCTTAATGTATTCAAAAATAGTACCGGTAATTAATTATTTATTTACCACAGAGTGGGAGATTGCTAATGATATCTTGATGGCGCGACGGGTGGGATGGGTAGGAACTTCAGTTAAGAACATCATGGGCGACTGTATAGTTGTGAATCCTAGATCCCCCTCCCTGGTGAAATGGTTATTGAAAGGTCAAACTAACCATAATAGTACTCCAACCCTCATAACTTCATTACCATTGGGTTTTTTCTGTAGACCCCCCCAAGAGAGCGTGTAACTTAGCCACCCTGACATATACTACATATAACCGATTTGCCTCTTTGTCTGACCTGGAAAGACAGGATTGACTACTGAATAGACTATTGACCACTGCAGAAGAGCCTAGGGAACTATTAATGGCCCGTCCGGTTGATATCGAACCCAGGTCCATAGATACTCTTCAAAAAGTTCCCTTGGTTAAACCGCTATCAATCTGTTCGGCTGTTTTTGAATCTAGATCTTTAGACCAAAATTTAAATATACTTAGCTGGAACATTGCAGGTCTAAAATCCAAACTGAATATAGCGGAGTGGATTCATTTGGTTAGTAATTACGACATTTTAATGTTCCAAGAGACATGGTGTACCAGTGGTTTATTTCTTGAGGGATTTGTATGCCACAATACTATTGTACCCAGCCCTGAATTTGGTCGACCCAGCGGGGGACTATCCACATGGATAAAGATTTTAGCTGGGAGTAGTATAAAACCCCTCGAGACAAATGACAGAAACTTTCAGGCCACGATCCATTCACATGGAATCACGATATGTTTAATTAATTTTTATAATAATGACTTTACATCACTACCCGATAGGAATTTTATTAAACTGTTTGAATTTATTGACATCTTGGTAGACGAACAGAGGTATGGCAAATTGGACGGAATCTGTTTAGGGGGGATTTCAATGCACATTTGTACAATGGAATCGATAACCCTGTTGTTTTACCTGTCCAGGTACCTTCGTGTAAAAGAGGGGAAGAATTGTATAATCACCTATCCACTCGGGATTTAAATAATGTTATGGATAAGGCTGGATGCAAATCAGTTAAAGGCCGATTGCCTACCTACAGAGGACATGGCTGTTCATCTATCATAGATTATGTTTTTATATCTTCCTTTCTTGAGAATTGTTTAGTCAAGGCTGAGATTTTAGGCACTAGTTATAGTGACCATAACCCAATTCTGACAACTATGAGATTTTTTAACAAATGTATAATCCGGAAGGAAATAGGGGCTCAGAACCTGGTGGCATCAACTGATAAACTTAAAGTGATCTGGAAGGGCATTGATAATAAAGCCCTACTTGCACATACAATAAAATCTTACCCCCTATTGGTGGAGACGTGTCTGTCTTGTAGTGATTCAGGCACGGAGATTGTTCAGGCTTTCACCGAGTTATGCGCTGGCATTAAACATGAAATCTCAAGACCTATCAAGAATCAGAGTAAGAACCCTAGATGGTTCGATGGCACCTTCTCCCGGGCTAACAGAGAACTTCGCGAAGCATTAGCTGAGAAACCCAGGGACATGATTTTGGTTAGAGCACTGAGAGCGTGTTATAAGAAAGCAACTAACCTACGCTCCGAGGAGATACTGAGGGAACGGTGGGACTCCCTTGCTTGTGCTGCCTCACGTAAAGATGTAACTGGGTTTTGGAATGAAGTAAAAGCCATGAGGTCTATGGGATTGAATATCACTCCAATAAGTTGCAATATATCTAGCGAGTCATAGGAGGAGCATTTTGCAAGAATAAATACAGCCCCCATAACGACCGCTAATAGTCATTACCCAGTTGCAAAGGTAGCCATATCAATAACTGAAGTCGAAGATGCTATATATCAAAGCGCAGGTAATAAAGCCCCAGGTTCTGATGGATTGTCAATTGATCTTATTAAATCTGAACCTGATTTCTGGTCCCCTCTTTTATGTAATGTTTTTAACAATTTGACCAATACTACAATTCCAAAAACTTGGTCAACTAGTATTATTGTGCCCATTTTTAAGAAGGGGACAGATCCAACCCCAGCTGCTATCGCCCAATATCTCTAATAGATAACACTCTGATGATTTTGGGTAGGGTTGTTTTTAATAAAATTAGGAATTGGGCAGAAGACAATCAAATATTAAATTGTTGCCAGCTGGATTTTAGGAGTAATGTTGGAACGGTGGAACAGTGTTTGAACTTAAATCTCATATTGGGCAAATATACTATTGCTCAAAAAGTTCCACTATATCTGAGTTTTATGGATTTAACCTCAGCCTTTGAGTTTGTTAATAGATCATGTCTATGGGAGATTCTTTTAAAATATGGGTTGGATGAGGCACTTGTTCACTTTCTGGCATATTTGCACAGAGACCTGAAAGCACGGGTGAGGATAAGCAATGAAGGGGAGGTCTCGGGGACATTTTAATTGGTAGAGGGGTTAGACAAGGTTGTGTTCTAGCCCCTCTACTTTTTATTCTTTATATAAATGAACTTCATAATTCCTTGTCCAAACTGACATGTGATGTACCTAAAATTAATGGTAAATTATTCCCCGTACTTTTAGATGCGGATGATGCGCTCCTTATGGGCCGCACACCAAACGCACTTTGCACTTTAATTAGGGCTTTGTATCCTTCATGGCAGATTTGGACCTTTGTACTAATTAAAAAAAATCATATATAATGTCCTGTGGGCCAAAAAAACACTGTATTAATCATATAACTTCGGGAATTGATTCCCTAAAATGCACCAGTACCTTTCCATATTTGGCTTAGTTTTTTCAGACTCAGGATCATGGCAAGCCCATGTAGCCCATGGCAGAAACAAACTGGGAAAGGCGGTCAATTCTATTATTAGTCTGAGACAGCCTAAGCAGGTAGAGGTAGTGATACCCTTATTACAGATTTATAAATCGCAATGTGTACCTACGGCGACTTATGGTGCCGAAGTGTGGGGGTATGTGAATTGTAGTGGGATTCAAACTGAGGAAAATAGATTTTGCAGAAAAGTGCTCGGGACACAAATCTCATCTACAAATTATATATGCCATAAAGAATTGAATTTACATTATGTGGAGGATTTTATCAAATCCCGGCCAGCATTATTCTGGCTAAAGATATGGCGAAATCCTGCTGCAACCCTAACACAATAGATAATTGTAGATTGTCTTAAGTGTGACAGGGGTAGCAGCATACCTTGGCTTGGCGCAGTAAAAAACAGCCTAGCCAGTGTGAAGCTGGAGCACATTTTCCTCCATCCATTAGCCACAGATGGCATAAGTATAAAAGCAGTGAGGGGTGCAATATACAATTTATATCGTAGTGAAAGAGGAAAAACCGAACATTGTAAATCATCGATTATTAGATATATCCCTATTTTGGTGTCACCTAACAATGAATATCATATGCCACAGGAATATCTCATGAAAAATATTGGGAGATGGAATAGGAGTTTACTTTTCCGTCTCAGGGATGGCAGCATAAAATACTTGCTTTGTTTTCCAATTGGATTTAATAATAATCTAAAGAAGCTGTGCTGCCCATGTGGCATTGGTAGTAAACAAACACTGTTACATTTTTTATTCTTTTGTAAATTTTATGTCAGATACACCAAACAGTATTTAATTCCCTACTTTAAGGCACATGCCATTATTGACTTTAATCTGGCATACTATGAATTATTGCGGTTAGGAAGCGAATAGATGATTTTCCGAGCAAGCTCATTTTTGCAAACTGTGGTACGTTCACGAGCCTCCATGAATATACATTAAATATGTAAATATATCTGTACATTGTATTTTAATTAGTCTACATGGTGCATATTTTTGTCATCTGGTTTTAATAGATTTTTATTGTTCATGGCTAATAGATCTAGGAACAATTAAGATGATGCTTCAGCTTGTGTACCTGCACACTCTGACGTGTACCGCTGATTGTTATACTGCACGTTATAGTACTTTATTTATAGAATATTGCTGTCTTTGCACATATATTGCCCTTCAGAGGACTCAATTTATAGACAAATTGCTTATTTTGCACATTAGCTTAAAGTTTATAACCTCGCTATTTTTGCACCATGTTGCTGCTAGTCCTTGTTGCTTGCCAATTGCACGTTTAGCACTTTATTGCCATTTTTGCACTTTGCTTATATGCTATTATTGATGTTAGACTTTGCACGCTCAACCCAATTCTCCTATTTTAATGTATTTTATATGTTCTTTTTTTTCACAACAAATTTTTTTATTGAGCAGGTAAGCAAAAAGAAATATGTGGCTCCCCTCAGTCAGGAGATCACCACCAAACATCATGACACATTTTTATCCGTAATGCATATTCCATACAAGAAAAGACGAATAACAGAACCCCCCCCCTCCCCCTCCTCCACCCACCAACCTCAACCACCCAACCCCCCTGCTACCCACCCCTTATCCCTCCCTAACACCCTGCACGTGAGTATACCAGACAATCTGTAGTTGGTCGTTTTGTGGTAGGTATGACGCACTGCCTAGGCCTGTACCACATCTTCTACCTGTATTGCTTCCTCTTGTTCCCTTGGGGGGTCCAGTATCAATCCCCTATACTCTGCCCATCGCTTCCAGATCTTAAAGTGCTTCCGGGGGCATCCTCTCGCCTCAAACACCGGGCGTTCCAGTCCCATGAAGTAATCTAATCCAGCCTTCCACGCACACAGGGGGGGGCTCGCTCTCCCTTCCATGCTCGCGCTAGGTCCCTTTTGGCAACCACAAGCCCCAACAACAATAGATGGCGTTTATATATATTTCCACCGACTCCCTCCAATACATGGAGCAGCCCTAATCGAGGAGTGCGGGGAAGATCCCATCCCAATACCTCTGACAAGCAACTCCAAACACCCCTCCAAAATCTGACCAATCCCGCACACGACCACAGTGTATGCAGCAGCGTACCCATCTCAGCCCCACAGCGCAGACACTCCGGAGACCCAATCAGTCCCGCCTTCCACAGTCTCTCTCGGGTGTAGTATGCCCTGTGTAAGTACTTGAACTGAATGAGCCTGAGCCGTATGGCGATGGCGGCCCCTCGCGGGGATTCCAGGGCCTCCCTCCAATCATCGTCATCTAGGGGACCAACATCGTCCTCCCAGGCCTCCTTGAGTGAAAGTAGGGTGGTCGAGCAGTGAGTAACCAGTGTTGATAGATTCGGGACACCTTCCTATCTCCCAGGTCTCCCATGAATACCTTCGCTTCAATTGGGCTAAATTCCGGGAGTGACTCCAGGTTCGTGAGGCTAGGTGCTAACGCATGGCGCAATTGAAGGTATCGGAAAAATTGGGTCTTGGGCATGTGAAACTCCGTACTGAGCTCCTGGAACGATTTGAGGGTAACCCCGGTCATTACATGGCCCAATGACGAGATCCCAATTGCATCCCAGCCATCAAATCCCGTCAATGTAGCCAGTGCGGGTAGTCGCCCATTGTGCCATAACGGAGTCTCCGCCGTTAATCTACCCCACCAGCCCATGCGACGCAGTGCCTGTCTCCTATATATTAGTGGACAATGATTTATGGCCTGATTTATACGATTTGCAGGTTGTCCCTAGACCGGAGAGCGACCACCAGGCGTTAAGTGCAACTTTTTCGATGATCCGTTTTAGAAACGTAAAAATGGAAATTGATGTAACTACTCCTTCAATTGGCATAACCAATAATTTAAGAAATGTTGAATTGGCAGATGTGCTGACGGACCTAAATAAAATGACAGACATATAGATAATCTTTCTTTGCATAAACTCTCCCAGATGAATATTTCAAATATCCATAATATTAACTTTGTTACCATACACTGTAAGTTTATAGAAGAATTAAGGCCATGAAGGAACAGAGGGGTAACTAAATGAAAAATGCCATCCTGGTTTAATAAAACCTGTAGTTTAGGGAAAACACATTTATTGAGAGATGTTAAAGAGGGTTCAAGACCAGATATCACAGAGGCTAGGAACTGCTATAAAACTCTATTACTTAGAGTTAGAAGGGAATGGGAAGAGAACCAATGGTTTATAATTGCTAAAACACTACAGAAGGGAGAGGAGACCAAAAAAGTTTTTGGAAATTACTATCTGTTAATCCATCTACTGACAACCATCTAGATCCAGTAATTAAACCTGACACTTGGGTTACCCACTTTAGCAGCCTGTATAATCTTAGACAGTGACAAAATAATATACAGAGCCTTCCCCTAGAGGGTCACGTAGAAACACAAAATGAGAACAAAGATCCTGCTACCGCTGAAGCTCAGTTTACCTTTACTCTACTTGAAACCTATCAAGAAGTGAAATTAACAAAAAAAAGGAAAGGCACTAGAAATGGATGGCGTTCCTGGTGACCTTATTCTCTTCCAACCCGATATCTGGTGTTCATATTTGAATGCCCTATTTAACAGCATTTTAAAAGGCAATCCAATTCCCTCAACATGGCACGGTGCTGTCATTATACATATCTACAAAAAAGGTGAAAGAACAAACCCCGCTAAATATAGGCCCATAAGCTTGCTAGATAACACACAAAAATTATTTTGCAGGCAGGTCCTGTCTAAATTGAACAAATGGATAGAACAGAATAACATCCTTCATGAGGTGTAAGCATGGTTTAGAACAAAGACTAGCACATTGGACCAGGTCCTCTGCTTCAAGGTGATAACTTGGAAATGTCACTTTGAAGTGTGACCACCTATATGTTGCTTTCATTGACTTGAAAGTGGCATTCGACCTGGTTCCATTTTTCCAAGAAAATCCCTGTGGGAAGTATTTGATATGTATGGCATCTCTTCAGACCTATTAGGAATATTGAAAGTGCTCCATGCTACCACTTATGGAAGACATTCAATACGATGCATGCAATACAGCGCATGCCATTACAACGCGGTTGTTACAATGACCACATTGTTACATCGCAAACCATTACAGTGCAAGTTGTTACAACAACTTGCTGTAGGGGGCAGAAGGTGGTGGATTTAAAATCCAACACCTTCCCTACTGTTGCACAGACTGGAGTTGCAATAGTAAATTATACTATTCCAACATCCAGCGCCCCCTACAGCAAGTCGTCATAATGAATTGCGTTGTAATGGGATGCGATGTAACAGCGTGGTTGTTGTAACGACCATGTTGTAATGGCATGCGATGTATCGCATGTGATGTCACATCGCATATTCACCACTAATGCAAAGGTGAGATGGAATAACGCTGGGGATTTGACATTAAGAATAGAGATGTAGCTAGGCGTTAGACAAGGGAGTGTCCTTGCCACATCACCTTTTAGTTTATATATCAATGGAGCAGTGACAAAACTGAAGGAATGCAAGCATGATGCCCCCAAACTAGCAGGTGTGCCCACTCTAATTCTGTTGTTTGCAGACAGCACCCTGTTAATTTCATGAATGCCTATGGGGCTGCAATCAGAATTGAATGCCATCAACACTTTCTGTAAGGAAAGAGGACTAGAATTAATTCCATCCAAAGTCATGATTATAAATCCCCCCCAAAAAAATACAGAGGTAATATGACCATCGAGGGACGCCCTCTTGAAAAAGTCTCATATTTTGTCTATCTTGGTGTGAGGCTAAGTAACGGCCAAACATGGGGTCCACAGTTGGAAAAAGCAAAGTCTTTCTCCCACATAAATCCTCTGCAATAGGGAGAAAATATAGGGCTGCCTAGGGGGGTGCTGTGTCCCCAGTCCTTACCGTATATAGAGCAGTAGTGGTAACATCTGTGATACATGGAGGAGGGACATGGGGCTTTGCTATAACAGAGTCCTTAACCAAGATAAAAAATAAGTTAATTAAGGCCTTATTTAAACTCCCCCCAAACTCGCCCATCACCCCATTGTGACTAGAACAAGCCCTCAACCCTACACACCTAACAGTTCTAATAAAACCTATGTTATATTGGATTAGATTGTGGTCCACACAAGAACTAGGAATATATAGAGATTGCGTAAAAGACCTTCTGGGTCTTGGCAGGTCCCTGTGCTCTCCATGGCTGAAGAACATTAAAGTAACATCACACAGACTATGTACGGATGCATTATGGACATCTCCAGCTATACTGGGAGGCAGTTCTGTTGCACATGTGGGAATTATCAGGACAGAAGCCTGACAGGCCAGTTTCTGAATCACAAGTGTGTTCCAAGTTTAGGGCTCTATATGGACAGAATGTATCCAATTCAGTCCAAATGTTTAAATGTGCAATTTTGATGTGTACTACTACCCCTGAGAATTCATACCTCGAAATGGGCTAATGCACCTTCTTATTCTAAATGTTGTCCAAATTGCCCTAATATTGAAGAATTGGAGGATAATTTTATGTTCTTCTGCCCTTTATAGGTATGCAACGAATGAAATGGCTGCTAGCGTTATGCAAACTTATGGTCTGGAGACATTATTGGGAAGTCGCGAGATTTATCAAGAGTGACACCAGCAAACAATTAGCTTTTGCGGTATCTCAGTACCTGCACTGTGCTTGGAAACAAAGGAAGAAGGCCTGAGATAACTGCTAACCATGACAGTTAAATTGCCGGAGTAAGCCCAAACAGGCCGCTTTGTGTCCTATTTTTTCTTCTTCAAGATGTTGATTGAAGCTATATGTTTATGAATTGTTTGTAGATTGCTATTTTCGCGTGCTTTATATATAACCATATGAACTGTCTTTGATATTGCTTTTTTGAACCAGAGGACATATTCCTATTTTAGAGAAATAGAATCACTATATAGCAGTGACATGGACATTTTTCATTTATTTATTTATTTAAAGAGTTTTATATAGCGCGACCGTGACCCTTGGGTATCAGAGCGCCTACACATTTACATGAGGTAGGTTAGAGATACATCTTGTATAGCAGAACGTTTCACAATGATATGAGGTAGTTTGGGTATACAACTAAACAGTATTAGCATAAATATATACAGTGACATGAGATAGGTTTAGGATACAGCTTGAATATCAGTACTAACATCTATATATATATATTATTACTGTACCTGTCTATCTTCATAGTTACATATAAAAGTTATTGGAACTGATTAATGTACAAGGTGTAAGAGTATTTCAATACAAATAGTTCCGATGAGTCTTTTTCCGTGCATTCTACATCATCACGAGATTCTACATCACCACGAGTCTCGAGTAGTATAGTACCGTAAAAGATTATTCCCAGCATAACTGGTGACTTTATCTTTACTTACATTGTTGTTCTGTTTTGGAAACACCTATATCACGGTGCTAGTGATGAACAGTCTTGCCTACGGAAGGAACTTACTCATTATAAAGATCTTCGATTCCCTCTTGAAAGTTGCAGTTTTTGGAATTTTCCTAATGTTTGGTGGAGTGAGTTCCCGATTCTGGGGGCTTCTCCGGAGAAAGCTTTGTCATACGCTTTCTTCTTCCGGAAGATGGGTGGTCTCAGCAGCAGCTCCCTGGCACTCCTGGCTGGTCTGCTTCCCCCTGATAGCTCAATTTTCTGGGCTAAGTACCTTGGTGTTTTGTAATGGAGCGCTTTGTGGGTAATACATGCCAGTTTAAGTTGAATTATGGCTTCGTATGGTAACCAGTTTAACACTTTCAGGTGTGGGGAGATATGGTTGAATTTCCTAGATCCGGTGATGAGTCTTGTGGCCGCATTGAGACATGCTTTTAGTGGTGCAGTGGAAATTTTTGATAGACCTGCTAAAGTTGTACATCCATTTACAATCCTTAAGATAACTAAGGATTGGACTGCCAATTTGAGGTCCGCCGTAGAAATGAATGGTTTCACTTTCTAATGTAGTTCAAGTGAAATTGGGCCCTTTTTACCATTGATTTGATGTGAGCTTTCATGTCTAGGTTCTTATCCAGCGTGATTCCTAGCGATTTCGGTGAGTCCACTAGAGTAGGGGTGCAGTTTAGTGTTGTGATCAGTTTGGTCCATTCCTTCACTTCTATGTGGTTCTTTGGTGGTGAAATTAATAGGAATTCCGTTTTTTGTGCATTTAGCTTCAGATGATTGCTAGTTAACCAGTGTAATGATACTTTTAAGGCCTCATTCATTAACTTGATGTCTTCCAGAGGCGCGATCTTGATGTAGATCTGAGTGTCGTCCGCGTACATGTGATAGGATATGTTTGCGTCTCGGAAAATTTCTGTAAGGGGTTCGACATACAGGTTGAAAAGTGATGGAAATAGTGTAGATCCTTGAGGGACTCCAATTGAATTTGGGCATGATGGGGATAGCGTCTGGTTAACCAGGAATCTTTGCGTTCTATTCTTAAAGGAAGGATTCAAACCATTTCAGCACATTTGCAGATAATCCTGTCATGAAGCCTGGCTACTAATTTTTCATGATTTACTGTGTCAAATGCAGACGATAGGTCAAGAAGGACTAGTAGACATGTTCCATTGTGATCTAGGACCTGTAGCGCATCATCCACTACATGTAGTATCGCTGTTTCTGTGCTGTGGCCTGTTCTGAATCCCGACTTGCATTCGTCCAGCAGCTTGAACTTGGCGATGTGCTGGCTCAGTGGATTTTTCCCACATTTCTCAATTAGTTTGGCAAGTAATGGAATATTGGTTACTGTGCGAAAGTTGTTTGGGTCTGCCGGGTCCGCCGTAGGTTTTTTGATGACGGGGATGACTTGACCTGTTTTGAGGCATTCTGGAAGGATCCCTTGAGATAGTGAGGCATTTATTATTTTTGTCCTTATTAGGGTGACGATATGGCTGATTTTTATTTAGGCATTTAGAGGGGAGTGGGTCATTGTAGTGGTCATTAGGTTTGATATCCGAGAGAGTTTTAGCGATGGTATTCTGGTCATATAGCTTGAAGGTGGCCCATTGTGCCTTGTTTTTTGCCCTATCATGATTGATTGTCATGGTGGCATTGTTCAGTGTGGGTGGTTGGTTGGGAAGGTTGTTGGCTGCCATCATGAGCTCTCTTTCAAGCGTGTTGGCCTTGTCGGTGAAGAATGCAATATTAATAACTATCTGCTAGTTGCGCCATCCTATTATTTTTTAAATTGCTTTATCTGTATCTTTGCATGTGCAATAAATTTGTATGTTTTATAAATGCTGATATTGGATTTTACTTATGTAAACTGTTTATGGCTTGGTTGCCGAAATAAAAGATATTATTATTATTACAATGACCGGGGACACAGTCTTCAGAATCGAGCAAAGTAGCAAACAGGCATTCATATTTGGGTGTCTGGATAGACCACAAGGGGAGATCAACCGCGCACATTACCGCAATGCAGAGTGTTGCCCGAAGTTTGGAGGGAGCTTTCATTAGAACAAAGAGCGCCCTCCCCTCCCCAGATCTCGCCCCCCTAATAAGATTGATAGGAGCAAAACTTCTACCAACGATAGCTTTTGGTGCTATAACCTTCAAAGACAAAATGTCCAGCTGGCTAGACAGAGCTCAATCAGCATGCTTCCGCAGAGTATTTTTTATTATCAAATTCAACCTCTCATGCTCAAATCCGAATGGAATTCTCTCTGTCCTCCCAACATTGGGTCATGTGTGCAAGGTTTGTAGGATATAGTTTAAAGACAAAACTAGCTCGCCATCATTCGTTAAAGAGCACTATATGGTCACTATTCAGCAATCCAGATACATCTTGGCATAAATATCTGTCATACTGCTTGACCTTGCTAAAAAGCCCAAGACATATGGTCAGCATCGATACCCATAGAGACGACATTACAACTCCTGACTAAGCAAGCAAAAATCTTGTCCTACGAAAACGATGCCAAATCAGTATCAAAGCTCTTCCACGGCAGTTGGGCTTCGAAACTCTATGCTCCAAAAACCCTACCGCTCTACCTTTCATCACCAACGAAACCATACATTAAGCACCAATTAATGCGGTTTCGGTTTGGCCTAATTCCACTAATGGCGTACAAATATGGACAAGGATATAAAAAAGGAATTTCTACAAACTGTTGTTTTTGCAATCTAGTGAAAGAAAATCTAATTCACATCCTGTGCATTTGCCGACCTTTGATAGCCCTACGGGTCTTCTGGCTTCGTCCGATCTGGCTTTCTTTCAACATTAGGACATGTCACAAAGCATTAGAACTGTGTTTAAGGGGTGACTCACCTCAGATGGCCACTCGCTTTGTAAAATTTATGTTGGGAATCAAAAATGTATTACCAAGAATGACCTTCAATCATTAATATTATCTCCCTTTTTTATGTGCTGCCCACAGTTTTTTCTTTTCTTTTAATCGCAATTATTGTCTACAAATTGCAATGATTTTAATTAATTATGCGAATAAAAAAAATCTTGGCATAAATATCTGTCATACTGCTTGACCTTGCTAAAAAGCCCAAGACATATGGTCAGCATCGATACCCATAGAGACGACATTACAACTCCTGACTAAGCAAGCAAAAATCTTGTCCTACGAAAACGATGCCAAATCAGTATCAAAGCTCTTCCACGGCAGTTGGGCTTCGAAACTCTATGCTCCAAAAACCCTACCGCTCTACCTTTCATCACCAACGAAACCATACATTAAGCACCAATTAATGCGGTTTCGGTTTGGCCTAATTCCACTAATGGCGTACAAATATGGACAAGGATATAAAAAAGGAATTTCTACAAACTGTTGTTTTTGCAATCTAGTGAAAGAAAATCTAATTCACATCCTGTGCATTTGCCGACCTTTGATAGCCCTACGGGTCTTCTGGCTTCGTCCGATCTGGCTTTCTTTCAACATTAGGACATGTCACAAAGCATTAGAACTGTGTTTAAGGGGTGACTCACCTCAGATGGCCACTCGCTTTGTAAAATTTATGTTGGGAATCAAAAATGTATTACCAAGAATGACCTTCAATCATTAATATTATCTCCCTTTTTTATGTGCTGCCCACAGTTTTTTCTTTTCTTTTAATCGCAATTATTGTCTACAAATTGCAATGATTTTAATTAATTATGCGAATAAAAAAAACTGTTAAACTCTGCCGTGGCATTGTTCAGTGTGGGTGGTTGGTTGGGAAGGTTGTTGGCTGCCATCTTGAGCTCTCTTTCAAGCGTGTTGGCCTTGTTGGTGAAGAATGCAATATTAATAACTATCTGCTAGTTGCGCCATCCTATTATTTTTTAAATTTCTTTATCTTTATCTTTGCATGTGCAATAAATTTGTATGTATTATAAATGCTGATATTGGATTTTACTTATGTAAACTTTTTATGGCTTGGTTGCCGAAATAAAATATGTTATTATTATTATTACAATGACCGGGGACACAGTCTTCAGAATCGAGCAAAGTAGCAAACAGGCATTCATTGGTTTACATGGTATGCAGATGAGGGAAAGTGAGAAGCAAATTGAGATTCCACTGTGGCATCAGAAAGGAAATCTCAGCACAATGGGTGATGAGAACAAGTGTAGGTGGTTCAGCAAACGTAAAAGAACCAAAATGGCAGACAGATTACAGTTAATGATGCCCAATGCAAGTCCCTGTTGGGTCAGAGATGACAGAAACAATAAGAAATCCAACTGTTTGGCCTGCAACAGGTCAGTACTGTGGGTGCCACACACAAACTTTGTGGAAGGACACCTCAGAGCCAGGTTGGCATCCACAACTTCGGGAGCAAGATCGAATGCAGTCAACTGCCAGCGCTTAATCTCAATGCAAGGAGGTGTAGATTGCAGGATCAGGTGCAAGACCCCGCTCTGTTGCTGCAATAGGAGAGCCTCCTGAAACAGTCACCAGGCTGGATCAGCCAATGCCAGAGACTCCACAAGGCATACAGCCACCTGAGTAGGACTTGTGGATTGACTGCAGCAGAACATCCAAGTAAGAAATACGAAAAGCCATCAAACATCTGGGGAATGGGTAGGCAGCAGGATCCGACAACATTCCTGCAGAGGCCCTGAAGACCGACATTGAAACATTACTAGGCTTGCTCTACCCCATTTTTGGAAGAATCTGGGAAGTAGAAAAAGTACCATTAGACTGGAAGGCGGGATATCTCAACAAGATCCCTATGAAAGGTGACCTGAGTAATTGTGCAAACTACAGCGGGATAACTCCTCTATCAACCCGAGGCAAAGTGTTCAACAGAGTAATCCTGAACGGAAGTAAGGAACAAGTAGACGCTCTGTTGCGAAGTCAGCAAGCTGGCTTCCATAAAGATAGATCCTGTACAGACCTGATTGCAACACTGCGCATCATCACTGGGCAGTCGATGGAATAGAACTCCCCTTTCTATGTCAACTTCATAGACTATAAGAAGGTATTCAACAGCATGGACAGAGAGAGCTGTTGGAAACTTCTCTGCCACTGCAGAGGGACAGATAAACTTGTAAGAATCATCAGGTACTCTTATGCGGGAATGACCCACAAGATAGCTCATGGAGGGCAACTCACCGAAGCCTTCCAAGTGAGGACTAGAGACTTCCACAGTTGTGTGCTCTCAACTTTTCTCTTCCTGATGGTCATAGACTGGATCATGAAGACATCCACAGTAAGGAAAAGAAATGAGATCCTGTGAACACCTGGGACACAGCTCGGTGACCTGAACTTCGAGCCCGTGATTCCCAAATGTTGGGTACGTGACACCAAGAACCTTGATCACGGGAAACTGGCGGCTTGCTGCTAGACTGACCTCCCCCCTCACATTACTATGGTCAGCGACCTCACTGAACATTACTCCACGTCCTTATCCAACATTCTGGATGATCTTGCTCCACTAAAACTAAAAAGAACCCAAATCAAAGTCAGGAACCCCTGGTTCAACGGCTCACTCAACAATGAGAGGAGAGCCCTCCGGCAGACAGAACGAAACTGGAAACAGCACCCGTCTGCAGCCCATCTAAACCTTCTCCACCAGGCCAGAAATGCCTACAATAGGAATATCCTCAAGCCTTCCAAGTGAGGACTAGAGACTTCCACAGTTGTGCGCTCTCAACTTTTCTCTTCCTGATGGTCATAGACTGGATCATGAAGACATCCACAGTAAGGAAAAGAAATGAGATCCTGTGAACACCTTGGACACAGCTCGGTGACCTGAACTTTGAGCCCGTGATTCCCAAATGTTGGGTACGTGACACCAAGAACCTTGATCACGGGAAACTGGCGGCTCGCTGCTAGACTGACCTCCCCCCTCACATTACTATGGTTAGCGACCTCACTGAACATTACTCCACGACCTTATCCAACATTCTGGATGATCTTGCTCCACTAAAACTAAAAAGAACCCAAATCAAAGTCAGGAACCCCTGGTTCAACGGCTCACTCAACAATGAGAGGAGAGCCCTCCGGCAGACAGAACGAAACTGGAAACAGCACCCGTCTGCAGCCCATCTAAACCTTCTCCACCAGGCCAGAAATGCCTACAATAGGAATATCCTCAACTAAAAAAAGAATTCTTCAGAACTGAACTGGAGAACTCCAAGAACAGACCTCGCAAGCTATTTGAAATGGTCAAACACCAATCCAACAAAATTGCAAAAAACTTCTAAAGAACCCCCCAAATCTCTAATTTCATGCAAGAAATGTTCCTCCTTCACTGACAAAATCACTGCTCTAGGAAACGATCTTAGATCCACCACTTACTCCCAATCTCCTCCGCCTCTGCCTCATCTCACCGCACTGACCCCCCAGACCTCACCCAAAAACCAAGCGCACTGGTCCATCTTCAAGGTTTATGACGAACATGCTTCTTGAAAATTCTATCCTCCTTAAACCCGAACAACCACTTCAATGTCCCTCTCCCCTCTAACTGCTTAGCCGCCGCTTCTTAGGCTATCATCCCGAGTTGGACTGTAATAATCAATGCCTCCCTCCTACAGAGATCGATACCTGACTCTCTTAAAGCTGGCCAAGTCATCCCCATCTTAAAAAAATCGATGCTGGATCTCACTTCCCCGGACAACTACAGATCTATATCTAATATACCACTCTGAGCTAAAGTTCTGGAGAAATGTATGCAACAGCAGCTGAGCCAACACATCACCAAATTCCATCTACTAGACGACTTCCAATCCGGGTTCAGACCAGGGCATAGCACTGAAACCACCCTCCTTCACATCGTGAATGATGCCCTCCAAGCCCTCAACCAAGGCAAAACCTGTCTCCTAATCCTCCTAGATCTATCCTCTGCTTTCGATACAGTCAACCACGAAAAACTCCTCAAAATCAGGATGGGACTGGATGGCCCCGTTCTTGATTGGTTTAGGTTCTTCCACCAGAACCACTCACAGAGATTCCTAATCAATGGTACTTTGTCTGCTCCCTCCCCGATCACGGTTGGAGTCCCCCCTCTCTTCAACCTTTACCTTGAACTGCTCGCTGAAGTGCTTCGCACCGCCAATATCTCCTACCACATGTATGCCGACGACACCCAGATCTACATAAATATTTCTTCTCCTGAAGACATTCTTTCCCTAAATGAGACATTAATGCTGACTGTCCATTGGCTCACCTCTAACTAGCTCAAACTTAACGCCCAAAAAAACTAATTTCTTCTAATCTCCCCACCCAAATCCAACCCTGACATTCAGGAATGGATCAAGTCGGTCACAGCGCTAAACTGCCCACCAACCATAGTGGACTCCGCTAAATCCCTTGGAATAACCCTAGATCGCATCTTGAGTATGTGTGGCCACATCAACTTGATGGCCAAAATAGCCAGCTACCAAAGAAACCTGAAACCTTTTCTGGACACTCCGGACATTAAAATGGCAATTCAGGCACTAGTCATCTCCAGACTGGAATATGGATGCTCTACCCTCGCTGGTCTACCTAAGATCTCCCTGGCCCCTTTAAAAGCCTGCTTCAACGCTGCTGCCAGACTCCTAACAGGTTCAAAGAAATTCAACCACATCTCTCCACACCTTAAAGCCTTGAACTGGCTTCCTCTCGAGGCCAGAATCCAACTTAAGCTGGCTTACATTACTCACAAGGCCTTATACTCCAATTCCCCTGATTTTTTCTCACAGAAACTCGTAATATCCAGAGGAGCCAGAAACTCCTGGTCCGCCAGAGACCTCCTGCTCCAACCAACACACTTGCGTTAAAAAAAAAAGTACAATCAGGCCTTCTCTGGGGCGGCACCAAGAATTTGGAACTCACTCCCGCCTGCCATTAGAAGAATTCCATCTCTGACTCGCTTAAAAAAGGAGGCCAAAACATTCCTAATGGACAAATTCCTCTCCTAACTACAGTCACCTCAGCGACTTTGTTTTATCTCCCATCTTGGCCTCACTCTGGGTTTTCCGGATGATTTCCACCTGACACCTCTAGGCATCCCACCCTGGGATCTGAGACCGCTTGTTTCTTGTAAGATGTGTCTACCTGTTTTTATCTCAAATGTATACTCCCTGGGATCTGAGACCGCTTGTGTCTGGTAAAAAGTATCTATCAATGTGTTCCCTAATGTATTCACCCCTCCTAAGTCTCTTGTATACCTCATGTCAATCCTGTAAAGCGCTCTGATACCCTTGCTGGTCTAGTTTGCGCTCTATAAAACATAAAATAAATAAATAAATAAATACAACCTGGCCCTACTATTCCATACCCATCTGCAGATGAGAGAAGACCAACAAGGTGGCAGCCACATCAGCACAACTTGGCCTCAACATTTACAGGGGAAACACCAAGATCCTGAACGGCTAACATGGGCTGAACAACTTCAGTCATTCTTGCAGACAATGCAGTGGAAGAGGTTGAGGCCTTCACCTACCTGAGCAGTGTCGTAGACAAGCAGGGTGGCACGGAGGATGATGTCAAGGCAAGAATCGGCACAGGGCTGGCTTCATTCAGCTAAAGTCGATCTGGAGCTCCTAACACCTAACGCTGTAAACCAAGATCAGGTTTTTTAACACAAGCAGTGTGAAATCGTCCCTTCTGTATGGAGCAGAAACTTGCAGGACAACAGTGACCACCACCAATAAAGTCCAGACCTTCATCAACACCTGCCTAAGGACAATCCTCCAAATCCGCTGCTCATGAAGAAATCATGAGAAAGCACTGGAACTGGATAGGAGACACCCTCTGCAACCCCGCATCTAACACCACCAAGCAAGCCCTGACCTGGAACCCTCAAAGGAAAAGAGGAAAGCCAAGAAACACCTGGAGCTGAGACCTCGAAGCTGACTGCAAGGAGAAAGGCTACACCTGGAGTCCGATTGAAAAAAAAAGGCCAGGCCAAGGGGGGCGGTGTAGTGGTCTTTAAAACCTCAGATTATGAGAACAGGATGAGGGCACTGTTGAATGTCACTGACCACTATATTCCAGTTTCGTCCAACACGATTGATAGGCTTAAGAGAGAGGTTGCCCACTTCTTGAATCAAGGAAGGGAGAATAACTTAATATGTGAAGATGAGTATAGGTTTCTATTTAATGCCAACCCAATAACTCCGGCAATCCATGGATTACCTAAAATCCATAAGGATGCTACTAATCCACCTATGCGACCGATTGTTAGCAGTTTAGGCTCACTATTAGAGCCTTTAAGCAAATATGCCGATTTTTTCTTGAGTCACCTTGTCCAATAACAGAGGTACCTGAAGGACACAGCCCACACCATTTCCATATTTGAGGGACAGAGCTTCGATGGGGTGACCCAGCTTCTGGTCACCCTGGATATCGAAGCTCTGTATACCAACATCCCTCAGGATGACACAATCGGGCTAATGTCTTCCATTCTGGACAATGTCAACCTTAATGGCGGACATAAAGATTTTATCACTGGCTATATTGAGTTGGTACTCAAAAATAAAAAATTTCTGTTTAAGAAGGAATTTTTCAAACAGGTTAAGGGGACCAGTATGGGGGCCACATGTGCCCCCAGCCTGGCATGCCTCTATGTTGGACATTTCGAACAGAAACATATTTATAATGAAATGGCACCATTTTTGGAAAACATATCCCACTGGCATCGTTTCATTGACAATATTATTTTTGTGTGGAATGGTGCCAGTGATGAGCTTGAGTTATTCTTAGAATGGTTGAATCTGGGCGATAAAAAATTTAAATTCACGGCACATTATAGTGCAAGTAGCGTGAACTTTCTGGATATCAAGATCAAGGAGGCAGAAGGGTCATTGGAGGTTGAGCTCTTCACAAAGCCAACAGACATGAATACTTTATTACAATATCAGAGCAACCACCCTCGATCCCAAAAGGACAACATTCCTTTTGGTGAATTTTTAAGGTTACGGCGCAACTGCACTACCCTAAAAGATTTTTACTATCATGCAGAAATAATGGACAAAAAACTACGTGAGAGAGGGTATCCTAAAAAACTTGTAAAGCAGTCCCTGAAACGGGCACGATTTTATGACAGAGATCATTTGCTGGACATGGATAAAAAGAAAAAGAATAAAGTTGATGACAGGATTGTGTTCGTCAGCCAGTATTCGGGATTAAGCAATAAAATCAAAAACATAGTGAACCGTAATTGGAAAATTATCAGCAATGGTCTTGTAACTCCAATAGACAAACCACTTTTCTCATTCAGGCGCAACAAGACCATTAAAAATGCGTTAGTAAATACATATAAAGACCCCACTAGCAGCTTTCAAACAACCCTGACCGCTAATAAAAAGGCTATCGGGAACTATAAGTGTGGCTTATGCTCCATCTGCCCCAATTGCGTTGAGACTAAGTCCCTTACCTTCAATGGGAAAGCATTAGTTCCCAAGACTCTAAACAATTGTAGAAGTAAAAGTGTAGTATACCTGCTGGTCTGTCCTTGTGGCCTAGGCTACGTAGGTGAGACCGGTAGGGAACTCCGCACTAGACTTTTAGAGCACAGATCAGCAGTAAAAACTAAAAAGGAGAATGCGCCCCTGACTGACCACTTTCATAAATTCAATCATGATAGTAATGATTTCACATGGTTTATCCTGGAAAAGGTAAACATAAGTAGAAGAGGAGGTAATTTAGAAGGAATTAGGAAAACACGTGACCAGTGGTTCATGTGTTACCTTGACACAATAGACAAAGGCCTTAACTCCAGAGAAGAGTGGATGAAGCTAATAGTTAGCCAATAACATCTAACATTTAGATAATCTTAATCCACCTAAGAATTTTAGAAACCAAGCACATGCTACACAGTGTGTAGCGGTTGCAGGGGGTTAAAAATAAAAATAAAAATAAAAATAACAACTATGAGCAAAAAGGACTGCATTAGTGAAGATAAGATCTGATTTTATACGGCCTTTTGTATCTCTGGAAAAGGTGTAATATAATTACATAGAATCATCACATTAGGAGCAGAAAGATCATACTAAAATTAACAGTCAACGTGGCATGGTTGCCCAATGCTGCCTATCTGTTATGGTTAAGATATAACACGATATACCGAATAGACATCTGACCATGCAAAGAATATGGTCCAATTATATGCCTGATAGGGTAGACGGTAACTGGTCATAATATCGATTCCAAAATATCGAATGGACAAAATATCGAGTTTAAAATATCGAGTATAGGGAAATATCGAAAAATAGAATATCGATGTGCAAAATATCGTTAAATTTAATAGTAATAAAATATCGAATACAAAAATATCTAGTCAAAAATATCGAGTAGTCTTAATATCGTTTTTTTAGTATTGGTAAAAATATCGAAAATATAAATATGAAGTGTTAATAATATAATAAAAAATCCAAAATAAATAAAAATGTGTATAAAACATAAATAAAGTTATATTTAGTAAATATTTATCATGTAATAAATGTGTAAATTGTTTGAAAAAGTTTTCTATTAGGTACGGGATGTTGGGTTAATAGGGGATAAGGGTGGGGAGTAATTTAAAAATATGTAGGGCAAAGAATTAATAATTGTTATAAATATATATTTTGAAATGTAAAAAATAAATAAAAATTAAATTAATTTTTTTTTAATAACCTTAATCCAAAAATATTTAAAATTTAAATTAAAAAAAGAAAGATTGAATGTTAATGTTTAGGAGCGGGATGTTGGGTTATTAGGGGATAAGGGTGGGGAGTAATTTAAAAATGTGTAGGAAAAGTACTTAATAAATAGAAAATTAAAAATAAAAATAAAAAAAAATTGATTTTTTTTTAAAAATAATGTTTACATTTTTAAATTTTTTTTTTAAAAAATTGAAAATAATTAAATAGAACGTTAATGTTTAGGAGCGGGATGTTGGGTTATTAGGGGATAAGGGTGGGGAGTAATTTAAAAATGTGTATGAAAAGTAGATAATACATTTAAAAAATAAACAATTTAAATTTTAAAAAAATGTAAAAAAATGAAAAAACAATGTAATACATTTTTTTTGAATAATAAAAGAAAAATATTTTTAATAAAAAAATTCGAATTTTAATGTTTAGGAGCGGGATGTAGGGTTATTAGGGGATAAGGGTGGGGAGTAAATTAAAAATAAAATAGCCAAAAGATAATACATTTGTTAAATAATATAGAGAAAAATAAAATAATTTTTAAAAAATATTTATTTAAATTAAAAAAGATAACCAAATATAATGAATTAAATAGAAAGATAAAAAATAACATTAACTAAAGTTTAAAATTAAAAAAAATAAATAAAAAAAATACAAAAATTAGAAAAAAATAAAAAAATTATAATGAATTAAATAGAAATAAAACATTATAACATAAATAAATATAAAAATAAATAAAAAAATTAAATTTTTTTATAAAGATTTCAAGAAAAATTTAATCTGCATATTTTGTACAAATTATTAATGTATAAAAATACAATTTGAATTAATCAAATATTAATCAAAATAATGAACAAAAACATTATTTAACATATAGATATGATACATATAATAAATACAATAGGATTTTGAAATAGCTTTATTGAAATATATTAAAATAGCAAAACTAAATAAATCTGTACTATATATTGCATGTATACTTAGTAACTTATCATTTAAGTTTTTTCATTGAAATATAGTGTAAATGAAAAATTGATGTTGGATATTTTCCAAATTGTTATCACACAATAATTAAATAAAATTAATTAAATTAAATATTAATAGAAAACAAATATATAAAAATATATCATATCATCACAAATTTATAAAATATGGAGGAAATAATTTAAAATTTCAATTGTAATTAAAAGATCATAAAAAATACGTAAATGTATATAAATTTATAATGGGTCAGTGTCCAGCACCTTCCTTGATATTTGTCTGACTGGAGTTGGAATACTAAATAATAATGGGTCAGTGTACAGCACCTTCCCTGATATTTGTCTGACTGGAGTTGGAATACTAAATAATAATGGGTCAGTGTCCAGCACCTTCCCTGATATTTAACTGACTGGAGTTGGAATAGTAAATTATAATGGGTCACTATCCAGCACTTTCCCTGATATTTAACTGACAGGAGTTGGAATAGTAAATTATAATGGGTCAGTGTCCAGCACCTTCCCTGATATTTGTCTGACTGGAGTTGGAATAGTAAATTATAATGTGTCAGTGTCCAGCACCTTCCCTGATATTTTTCTGACTGGAGTTGAAATAGTAAATTATAATGGGTCAGTGTCCAGCACCTTCCCTGATATTTGTCTGACTGGAGTTGGAATAGTAAATAATAATAGGTCAGTGTCCAGCACCTTCCCTGATATTTGTCTGACTGGAGTTGGAATAGTAAATTATAATGGGTCAGTGTCCAGCACCTTCCCTGATATTTGTCTGACTGGAGTTGGAATAGTAAATAATAATGGGTCAGTGTCCAGCACCTTCCCTGATATTTAACTGACTGGAGTTGGAATAGTAAATTATAATGGGTCAGTGTCCAGCACCTTCCCTGATATTTGTCTGACTGGAGTTGGAATAGTAAATTATAATGGGTCAGTGTCCAGCACCTTCCCTGATATTTGTCTGACTGGAGTTGGAATAGTAAATTATAATGGGTCAGTGTCCAGCACCTTCCCTGATATTTGTCTGACTGGAGTTGGAATACTAAATAATAATGGGTCATTGTCCAGCACCTTCCCTGATATTTAACTGACTGGAGTTGGAATAGTAATTTATAATGGGTCAGCGTCCAGCACCTTCCCTAATATTTAACTGACTGGAGTTGGAATAGTAAATAATAATGGGTCAGTGTCCAGCACCTTCCCTGATATTTGTCTGACTGGAGTTGGAATAGTAAATAATAATGGGTCAGTGTCCAACACCTTACCTGATATTTGTCTGAGTGGAGTTGGAATAGTAAATTACATTTGGTCAGTGTCCAGCATCTTCACTGATATTTATTTGACTGTATTTTGAGTAGTATATTTCATTGGGTAAGTCTCCACCACCTTGTTATTTTTCTATGTAATTTCAATGAAGTGGGAATAGTAACTTATATATGTGTAAAAAATCTATATAAAAAATAATATTAATAAATATTTTTATGTTATTTATTTGTATTTTTAATATATGTAAAGGTACCTGAAGTTTAACATTTATATCTGTATTCATAAATTTTCTAATTATTACATTACAGTTTATTCATTTTTTTAAAAAATAAGTAGACATGGATGTTTAGAAAAATGTTATTGTCAATTTGTATTTATAACATGTACAGTACAGTATACAACGTTTGTTACATTTATCTTAAGTAGTTAGTCAAATAGGATGTATTACATAACATTTATTTATAATCATTATTATTATTATTATTATTATTATTATTATTGTTCATTTTATTGAGCGCACAGCTACCCAGAGGGTTTCCCGGCGCTGACCAGAGAACAGGGGTATGACCATTAACAACTAGTTTACTGGTTAAATAACCACGACTTCAGTTCCCTGCGGAACCTAAGATAGTTGGGCTCAGTTCGAAGAGCAAGAGGAAGGGAGTTCCAGAGGGAAGGACCCAGAAAGGAAAAAGAACGCCCACCCATTCTTGCTCGCTTAATCCTAGGGATCAGGAGCTTGAACTGGGTGGATGATCTGAGAGTCCGGGAGGGGACATAAGAACTAATGAAGGATTTAAGATATTGTGGGGCTTTGCCAGCGATAATTCTGTGTATAAAACACAGGGCCTTAACTTTAACCCGACTCTCGATACGAAGCCAATGAAGGCTGCGTAAGAAAGGGGAAATGGATGACCTATAAGGGAGTTTACCAAGCAGGCGAGCAGCCATGTTTTGAACTGTCTGGAGTTTCCGGACAATCTCCCTACCAGCACCCAGGAAAAGAACATTACCATAGTCCAGGCGAGATGTAATTAGCGCCTGAACTACAGTTCTCTGGGTGTCATGGGGGAGCATCCAGATGATTTTTCTCAGCCACTTGAGAATGGTAGTGCAAGTGGCACAGACCTTCACTACATGGTCCCTCATTGATAGTTGGTCATCAAAGATGATGCCCAAGTTTCGAGCCGTTCTAGAGGGCAAGGGAAGTATGCCCATTTGATTGGGCCAGTGCGAGGGTCCCCAAAGATCATGATTGTTTCCGAACAGAAGAAGCTCCGTCTTCCCTCCATTCAGTTTTAATTTATTGTCATACATCCAGGCAGATATGTTACTAAGCCCGAGACGCAGAGAAGAGGAGCATGAAGAGTGACTGGTGGATAGTGAGAAAATCAGCTGGGTATCATCAGCATACGAGTAAATGGAGAGCCCCGCTTGCTCCGCAATTGCAGCCAAAGGTCTCACGTACAGATTGAAGAGCAGGGGGCTCAAGATGGAACCCTGTGGAACCCCGTATGCGGATGTATGGATCTTAGATGATGATGAAGATGAAAAGACTTGAAACGTCCTGTTGCTCAGGAAACTAATAAGCCAATCTAAGGCAAGATGGGTAATGCCGATAGATCTGAGGGTGTTAATGAGGATAGAATGGGAAACCGTATCAAATGCGGCACTTAAATCCAACAGGATAAGTGCCACGGTTTCCCCTCTATCCACCAGATGCCTAATAGTTTCCGAGACTCCCAGAAGTGTGGATTCCGTGGAGAAACCAGAACGAAAACCCGATTGAGAAGGATGTAAAATAGAGTGGGTTTCGATGTAGCTGGTAAGTTGTTGGTTAATATGCTTCTCCAAGACTTTGGAAAACACAGAAAGGAGGGAGATGGGGCGAAAATTAGCCAAGTTGTTCGGATCAGCATTGACTTTCTTAAGCAGTGGGACAACCATGGCATGTTTCCATGACTGGGGGACCTTAGCCTCTTTAAGTGAGATGTTCAATAACTCCAGAATAAGATTAAGTGAGGAGGGATTAAGAGTGAGCAAGACTTGAGGGGGAATAGGATCAAGAGGGGAACCGGATTTGATGGTACTAATAATATTACGTAAAGTAAGTGAGGTCAAAGGGGTCCAGACAGTAATTCCGGAATCTAATGTACAGGAGTCAGATTCAGGAGACTGGACGTAAGATGGTAAAACAGAGGTAGTTGAAATAGCAGAGGGAGTGGGGCCAAAATCCAGATAGATGTTTTCAATTTTTGAAATAAAGAAATCGGCCAAGGCATCACATTTAGCCTCATCCAAGCAGAGAGCTTTGGGTTGCTTCTTGGCGCCCGAGAGTTCTTGAACCACCTTAAACAAAGCTTTGGGGCGGTTTTGAGCGTTAAGAATAGAGAGATTAGCATGATCTTTTCTAGCATTTTTGCATAAGGCATGATAGCTGGATAATGCAGCTTTATATTCTAGTTTGATATGAGGGTCATAATTCAGACGCCACTTCCGCTCAAGATGTTTACAACTCGATTTGGCCTTTTTTAATTGGTCATTAAACCAAGGTGCCGGGGGGTGATGTAGGTTACATTTCTGCTTGCGAAGAGGGAGGCAAGAGTTGACAGCAGAGATAAGCCAGTTATTAATGGTTTCTGATTGTTCAAGACAGCTAACCTCAGGAAATGGTGTCGAGATCCTAAGGGCCGCATTCAGTTTATTCGTATCTAAGTTCTTCCAGTTTCTGGTCAATTTAGGTACAGTTATATCAACTGGAGGAGTACGACCTGATTCAATAGTAATGGAAAACTCAACAAGAAAGTGGTCAGACCAGGGAACAGGGAGGGCTGGCTTACACTCAATAGCCACCAGATTGGATAGAACAGGATCAAGTAAATTGCCTGCTTTGTGAGTAGGGCCGGAGTTATGCAGGCTAACGTTCAGGGCGGCTAAATCAGCTCGCAGGGCAATACTGCTGGGACAAGTAGTGTCGTTCAAATGAATGTTAAGATCTCCGACAAGTATAAAGTTCGCAGAATTAAGAAGTAAAGGAGCGATATGCTCAGCAAGTAATGGTGCCCATAAGCCAGCAGAGCCCGGGGGACGATAAATGAGAGCACCAGACAGCGTGAAATTGGCAGAAAGGGATATCTTAAACGACCCAGCTTCACAGTTGGGAATGTTCAGATCCTCCCAATTACAAGAATAGCATTCTTTAAAAATAATCGCAATCCCACCACCCTCCCTATTTACTCTATTCCTGGCAACATAGGTGTAATTGTCTGGAAGAGCTGCGGCAATGTCAGGGCCCGAGTGGTCACTCAGCCACGTCTCCGTCAAAAACAGAGCGTCTGGCTGAGATGAAACCAAGAGATCAAAAATATTTCTAGAGTGTTTGGGAAGGGATCGGCAGTTTGTGGTGATAAGGCTCATCGTGTTAAAATGTGGAATCTGGATAATTTTTCTTGTGAAAGTAAAAGACGAAATATCCAGCAAAGAGGGACATGCTGAGAGACTAAAAGAGCATCCAGAGCAAGAACTGGGGGATAGGTGAGCATCCATGGGAATGGCGCACAGACATTGGGAACAATTTAGAGCCATAAGTGTATCTTTAGAATAAGTTATGAAAGGGGCAATAGTCTTAGTAGCCGGGGGTATAGACCCTAGCCGCGTGCTGTCGCGGACGGGCGCAGACGGGCTAAACTCTGGCGCAACTCCGGCGCGCCTACGTCGCGCCCGCTGCGCTCGTCCGTTGCGCTGACACATGTTGTCCATTTAAGTAGGGAAGGATCTCGGGGGGTGTGGCGATGATGTCACTTGCCTGACCAACCCAACCCAAGATGGCGCCCACGACCGCTGTGAGCCCGCCGAGACGATCAGCACCCAGCCGGCCGCCGGGGCTCTCTGAAAAGGAATGCAGGTTAGTGTCCTGTCAACTTTGAGGTACAGTAAAGTTAGTGAAGAAAAAAATATTCCCAAAGGTTAAAACGCGCCTCTGCTATCAAATCAGCAAAGCGCAATGTAAAACTATCCAAAAGCTAGTTGAAGGTAATAGCATCCGCTCTCCAGCTACAGGCATGGACCCACTGCCACCGGGTCACCCGCCTGCTATCACAGGAAAACGGGGAGGGACACTCCTAAGTAGGGAAGGATCTCGGGGGGTGTGGCGATGATGTCACTTGCCTGACCAACCCAACCCAAGATGGCACCCACGACCGCTGTGAGCCCGCCGAGACGATCAGCATCCAGCCGGCCGCCGGGGCTCTCTGAAAAGGAATGCAGGTTAGTGTCCTGTCAACTTTGAGATACAGTAAAGTTAGTGAAGAAAAAAATATTCCCAAAGGTTAAAACGCGCCTCTGCTATCAAATCAGCAAAGCGCAATGTAAAACTATCCAAAAGCTTGTTGAAGGTAATAGCATCCGCTCTCCATAAATGTAGTACATTAGTACATAATGACATTTTTGATAATATTTCCAGAATAAATTATAAAGTGTTGTTCCTTACATTTGGCAAAGAAATTGTAATATTTACAACATATTTAAAAAAAAAATTGAAAGCATATTACACATTTATTTAATAATGTTAATATATTATATATTATTATTATTAAAAAAACATGTTGTAAATACACATGATTATAAAATAATAAGCAATTAAATATTTAATTTTATAAATTTAATTCTAAATAGACTTTTATATACTTTGGTACATATTACATACAATGTTCAGAATGAAAATAAGTTATTAAAAAAATATTATTACATGTATATCAATTTTTTAGGAAAAAACATTATTACTAAGCCAATATCAAATAGTAAATCATTTAGTTATTTGGATATAATGTTTCATTGGTAAATACATTTTTTTACATACATGTTTAGAATTATTAATAATAATAATTAATATAGTATATTAATTATTACAATTAATTTACAATTGTGAAAAAATTATAACATATATCTCATCAACAAATATTAAGTCACATTTATATTTTCATTGTATTCATTTACAATTGACATATTTTTTTTGTTTAAATTTGTTTATTGGGTTTTGGATTGTTAACTGTTGTGCAGGAGTGCTAAAAAATTCGTCCTGAGGCGGAAAGCCGGGACTGCAGAATTAATCATTGTGCTGTTTTTATTTTCGCCGATTTTTTAAACTGCGTGCATTTTCTGTTTGAGTCACTGATTATTGTGCCCCTGATTAGCGCTTGTAATTTCGCCGCCTTAGCTGTTTATTAGCTCCCCAAAATCGGAACCTGCTGGAACCAGCAGCTGTTGCCTGACTCTACCCCCAGCAGCCGATTGGACGCTGCCTGGAGGGTCACCATCTTGCGTGAGGAGCTGGGACAGGGACACCAGTTGAGCGCTAGGCCCCTCCCACCCTCCCGCCCCCGGCCACTACAAAAAGCTTTGCTCCCCTCACTCCAATTGATTGTTAATTGTTGTGCAGGAGTGCTAAAAAATTCGTCCTGAGGCGGAAAGCCGGGACTGCAGAATTAATCATTGTGCTGTTTTTATTTTCGCCGATTTTTTAAACTGCGTGCATTTTCTGTTTGAGTCACTGATTATTGTGCCCCTGATTAGCGCTTGTAATTTCGCCGCCTTAGCTGTTTATTAGCTCCCCAAAATCGGAACCTGCTGGAACCAGCAGCTGTTGCCTGACTCTACCCCCAGCAGCCGATTGGACGCTGTCTGGAGGGTCAGCATCTTGCGTGAGGAGCTGGGACAGGGACACCAGTTGAGCGCTAGGCCCCTCCCACCCTCCCGCCCCCGGCCACTACAAAAAGCTTTGCTCCCCTCACTCCAATTGATTGTTAATTGTTGTGCAGGAGTGCTAAAAAATTCGTCCTGAGGCGGAAAGCCGGGACTGCAGAATTAATCATTGTGCTGTTTTTATTTTCGCCGATTTTTAAACTGCGTGCATTTTCTGTTTGAGTCACTGATTATTGTGCCCCTGATTAGCGCTTGTAATTTCGCCGCCTTAGCTGTTTATTAGCTCCCCAAAATCGGAACCTGCTGGAACCAGCAGCTGTTGCCTGACTCTACCCCCAGCAGCCGATTGGACGCTGCCTGGAGGGTCACCATCTTGCGTGAGGAGCTGGGACAGGGACACCAGTTGAGCGCTAGGCCCCTCCCACCCTCCCGCCCCCGGCCACTACAAAAAGCTTTGCTCCCCTCACTCCAATTGATTGTTAATTGTTGTGCAGGAGTGCTACAAAATTCGTCCTGAGGCGGAAAGCCGGGACTGCAGAATTAATCATTGTGCTGTTTTTATTTTCGCCGATTTTTTAAACTGCGTGCATTTTCTGTTTGAGTCACTGATTATTGTGCCCCTGATTAGCGCTTGTAATTTCGCCGCCTTAGCTGTTTATTAGCTCCCCAAAATCGGAACCTGCTGGAACCAGCAGCTGTTGCCTGACTCTACCCCCAGCAGCCGATTGGACGCTGCCTGGAGGGTCACCATCTTGCGTGAGGAGCTGGGACAGGGACACCAGTTGAGCGCTAGGCCCCTCCCACCCTCCCGCCCCCGGCCACTACAAAAAGCTTTGCTCCCCTCACTCCAATTGATTGTTAATTGTTGTGCAGGAGTGCTACAAAATTCGTCCTGAGGCGGAAAGCCGGGACTGCAGAATTAATCATTGTGCTGTTTTTATTTTCGCCGATTTTTTAAACTGCGTGCATTTTCTGTTTGAGTCACTGATTATTGTGCCCCTGATTAGCGCTTGTAATTTCGCCGCCTTAGCTGTTTATTAGCTCCCCAAAATCGGAACCTGCTGGAACCAGCAGCTGTTGCCTGACTCTACCCCCAGCAGCCGATTGGACGCTGTCTGGAGGGTCACCATCTTGCGTGAGGAGCTGGGACAGGGACACCAGTTGAGCGCTAGGCCCCTCCCACCCTCCCGCCCCCGGCCACTACAAAAAGCTTTGCTCCCCTCACTCCAATTGATTGTTAATTGTTGTGCAGGAGTGCTAAAAAATTCGTCCTGAGGCGGAAAGCCGGGACTGCAGAATTAATCATTGTGCTGTTTTTATTTTCGCCGATTTTTTAAACTGCGTGCATTTTCTGTTTGAGTCACTGATTATTGTGCCCCTGATTAGCGCTTGTAATTTCGCCGCCTTAGCTGTTTATTAGCTCCCCAAAATCGGAACCTGCTGGAACCAGCAGCTGTTGCCTGACTCTACCCCCAGCAGCCGATTGGACGCTGCCTGGAGGGTCACCATCTTGCGTGAGGAGCTGGGACAGGGACACCAGTTGAGCGCTAGGCCCCTCCCACCCTCCCGCCCCCGGCCACTACATAAATGGAGTCTATCCCCCGGAGGCGCAGCGGACGGGCGCAGCGGGCGCGCCGGCGGCGCGCCGAAGGCGCGCCAAAGGCAAGCCCGTCTGCGCCCGTCCGCGACCGGACGGGGCGCGGGGCCAGAAACCCTGGTCAATCCCTGCCCCCTCCTTTACGGTATGACAAACATACTTTACTCAGCCTACGCCCTGCTCGCGCGCCATCTTGTTTACACTCTATGGAGGCGCTATCAGTACATGATTGTTCAGTGTGCCATTTTACACCTAGCACTGGCTCCTCCGACACCCCCCATAAAAGTGTTTTAAAAGCTGCACTACTTAACTGTCGATCTCTAAGCAAACATAACACCCAAATTTATCACCTCCTTGAGGATGAAGCTCTTGAGATCCTATTTCTGACCGAAACCTGGCTGGGTGAGCACTCCGATCCCGACGTCATCGAGGCGATGCCTCCAGGATACTCCCTCGTCAGGCTCGATAGGCAGGATGGTAGGGGAGGCGGAATAGCCATTGCCGTCAGAGCCCCCTTTGAATGCTCTTTATCGCCGGTGAATATTGATCGCTGCGAAGCTGGATCCTTTACCATTATGGTGAGCCCTAAATATTCCCTATCGGGCATTCTTCTATACAGACCCCCGGGAAGACTGTTTGATTTTACATGCAGCCTTATAGAGGCCACAGCCCATCTTACTTTAAGGAAATCTAGACTTTTGGTGCTAGGAGACATGAATATACACTTTGATGATGCTGGGGACAAAGACGCCACCAGCATACTAGCAGAATTACTGTCTCTGCAGCTAGATCTGAAACATCAAAGTCCCACCCATAGACAGGGTCACCTGCTCGATCCAGTATTTAGCAACTGGAACGGAGTAAAAGTGCTTCCTCCTGTGCCAGTGCCCTGGTCTGACCATTTTGTGGTCCCCTTACATATATTAGCAACTGAAACGGCAGTCAAAAATGAAAACCTGCAGACCTATTGCTGTCGCAAATGGAAAAATTTTAATCCCAAAACGTTCACCGACAAGCTTGAACTGGCTGGACCCCCTAAAGGCTCCGACTGTGAGACCGCCTATACTTGTCTAAAAAATACGATCCTCACGGTCCTGGATGAAACGGCTCCCATCCGTAGATCAGTGACCAACAAGAAATTGAGGAAACCTTCCCCATGGTTTACAGCAGAACTTCAAGATGCTAAAACCGCCTGTAAAAAATTGGAACGAGACTGGCGTGTCAACTTCTGCCCCATTGCTAAAGCCCATTATAAAAATGAGCAAGCAAAATACTATAAATTGATCCGTTCCGCTAAAGCTCTACACTATAAGACCCGTATAGGTGAAGCAGAAAACTCCTCCAAGGAGCTTTTTAAAATTTTTAAGGAAATTTCAGTAGTCACCAACGAGAGCAATGCCCTTAATGATTCGGTGGCGAAATGCAATGATATTGCCAAATACTTTGCTAATAAAATTACTACCATCTATTCTAATTTCTCCACCGACCTGCTTTCAGGATCTGATTTTACTGAAAATTTGGAGCTCATCCATACAAAAAAATGTCTGACCAGTTTCTCTGTTCCTCACACTACTGCTCTTACCAGCACCTGTAGGAGCATTAAGTCTGGCTCGCCCCGGGACCCTGCTCCCCCCAAGATACTCACAGCTAGTTTAGAAGTCCTCGAGTATCATTTCAGGCACATCCTCCAACTTTCTTTCTCTACGGCTACCCTCCCTATGGAATGGAAAAAAGCTATTGTGCTGCCGATAAAGAAGAAACCCAACATCAGTCAGGACACTCTGGAAAATCTCCGGCCCATCTCGCTGTTACCCTACTTAGCGAAGGTGGCTGAGAAAATAGCTAATAGCCAACTTATGGCCCATCTAGAATCCAATGGTGCGTTTCACAGCTCCCAATCAGGTTTCAGGGCAGGCTATTCTACCGAAACCGCCCTACTGAGAGCGACAGAAACCCTACGGGCAGGTGTAGATGCAGGACAGACCATGGCACTTATAATGCTGGACCTGAGTGCGGCGTTCGACACTGTAGCACATTCCATCTTGCTACAGTGTCTGAACAAAGCCGGGGTCACCCAGGAAGCTTTGGGTTGGCTAAAGGCATTTCTCACCAACCGCTGCTTTCAGGTTCAGAGAGGTGCTTCTCTCTCTGACAGCATTGCCTTGGAACAGGGGGTGCCTCAGGGCTCTGCCCTGAGCCCCACCCTCTTCAATCTGTATATGGCCCCTCTGGCTGAAGTTGTTCAATCGTTCGGCATTGAATTAGTCTCATATGCCGACGATACCCAACTTCTCATCTCCCTATCTCAAGCTCCCTCTGTTTCTTCTGACAACTTTAAATCTTGCATGCAAGCTCTGGCGGTTTGGATGACCCAACACTGCCTGAAGCTTAATGGCTCGAAAACAGAGGTTCTTGTTATGGGAGGTAGGGATTCTAGCTGGACCAAGGAGTGGTGGCCTTCTTGTCTGGGACCGCTACCCACCCCCTGTGAAGCAGCCAAAAATCTGGGGATTTGGGTTGACCCTAAACTCTCCTACGACTGCCACGTGAACAGGGTGGTCGGTAAATGCTACGGGGTCTTAAAGACCCTTAACCGCACCCTGGATCTCCTCCCTCTTGAAGCAAGGCGCACCATGACCCAAGCGCTCGTGTCTTCCAGAATAGACTATGGGAATGTGCTTCTGCTCGGAACATCGCAAAAAAACATCAGGAGACTTCAAGTCCTGCAGAACACAGCAGCACGTCTAGTCCTTAGGCTTCCCAAGAGAGCCCCTTCCAAACCTTCTCTAGATACCCTCCACTGGCTACCCATAAAAAAGAGAATTCTTTTTAAAGCATTATTAATATGCTATAGGATCATCTCCCAAAAAGCTCCTTCCTACATGAAAGACTTAGCCATTCCCTATGAGCCCAATAGAACTCTTCGCTCCAGGGGAACTGGCTTGCTCACAGTACCCCGTATCAGGAAGGCCAGAATGGGTGGCCACTCTTTTCGGGCTATGGCCGCCAAAGAATGGAATGCTCTCCCTATGGAGATTAGACTTGCGGACTCGGAGACTGCTTTCAGGAAAAGCTTGAAAACTCACCTGTTCTCTCTGTAACTCCATCTATGCACCTGATTTCTTTCTCAGCGCGGGGACACGCCGTGATGGCGTCACCAGGCGCTTTATAAACTCCTTTGTTGTTGTTGTTGTTGTTAACATTTTACAGGTAGTATGTCAGCGATAATGCAGTACAGTGGAAAATATTCGTAAATACACAGTATCGATACACGCCAGTAGCCTTCCCCATGCAGTGTACACGTGTTAATCAGCCCATCCAAGTTGTACGGACCATTAATATTCACCACATAGTTCCCCCTATCGTCAGGGGCGTACTCCCCAGGCAAGCAGAGGTTGTCCATGGTGATCGATCTACTAAGCGTAGTGTAGTAATGACTCTGTGACTCATTGCTCTTTACCCAGTCTTCCCGTATGGTGCCGACAAGGCCGGCAAGATACGTGTCTGCATATGTCGTTGTGATGTTCTTGTCTACCGGTTCTGCCAATAAACTTTCAGTAGGGATAACCATTCCTTCAATCTAAACTTCCAATTGTTTCAACTTTTGGGGTTAACTTGGTGGGGTGGGGCGGGGGGCTGGGTGGGAAGCGGGAGATGGTCTGGTGTATCGGGGGGGTGGTGGCAGATCTTACTTAGGAGGCATAGCAATGTGGCAGGCGGGTAGTCGGGGGCGTGTGCTGAAGAGCAGGGATCGTGGAGAGTGGGGTCATGTGGCGCTTGGTAAATTGTGTGACTGTGTCAGTGTGGTGTAGGGGTCGAAGCGACTGTTCGGGTCTGGGACTGTGAGGCCGTCAGTGACTCTGGTGGGTTCGTCGCCTGAGTGAAGTCATGCAGTAACTGGGCCCAGTCCAGGGAGATAGGGTGTTTACGGTGCCCCTTCACTTCCTCCTCCCGGAGTATCTCCTCCTCTGCTTTACCCCATTTGCGTACTGCGCCTATCCAGGCTGCCGCCGGTGGTCCGGCGGGGGCTCTCCAATGCATGGCTATTCCCCTCTTTGCTAGGAGGGTGGCCAGTGATAGGAAACGATACTGCATTTTCTCGGTCTTCCGCCTGCACAAGATTCCGAGTGCGCATGCCTCCCATGTAGACATAGTCGTGATGGCAGTCACCTCCTCAAGGGTCCGGTGGACTGTGTTCCAGAACCCTTGAAGTGTGGGGCAGTCCCAGAACATGTGTTTAAAGTCTGCTATCGGGGAATTTACAATTGACATATATAAATATTATTAATAATAATAATACTTTTTTATTTTATTTATTAATATTATTAATTTATAAATTGAATATAGTTGTAGAGTCACTTAAATAAAGGAAAAATTAATTATATATAATATTATTAATAAAATATTTTTAAATATTAATTAACAAAGGATATTTAATCTAATAATATTTGTATATGTGTTAGAAAATTGTGTATAAAATTATAAGTGTAGTTATATATTTTATTTCGACTTAGAACATTGTATTTTGTATGTTTAAGTTGCTAATATTGTTTCAAGGGGACTACTTTTTTAAGGCGTAAGGTTATTTTGCTTCATTCAGGACTGGAGAAGCTCGCGGTTGGAAGCTGTGTCGCGTTCAGAAAGGTAAGGTCTATTTTAAGTAATATATCGCACAGAGTAGTAGTGTTTGAGTGTATATTAGAGGTTTGTAGTGCTATTGTGTGTATGTAGTCGTTGTTTTGCAATGTTTTAGGTGAAAAATCGTTTTGACGGAGGTGTCGTGAGTGTTTGAGGCATAGTGTAGTTTAATGCTTAGGATATTATCATATTTGGATTTAAATGCTTTACATTACTGTTTATGTATATTTGGAAATGTGTGGGCGTTTGTGTGGGTGGGTTTGTTTTCTGTATGCTTTTTTACAGGTTAAGGTATGTCGCTGTTTCTTTCCTGAGAAGGGAGCGGTTTTTTTTTGGAGAAAAGAGTGTATTACTTTTAAATGTAATATTTAAAACTCTCTCTCCTCTTTTCGTGCTTTCATGGAGCGATTTTTACATTTATTTATTATTTTTCGGGTTTTTATGGCCATCCGTTTGGAATGGACTTGGAGAACTTAATGCGTTTTTTTACAAACTAAGGGGCCTATTACGATTGCGGATTTCCCGCATCCACCGGGCCGGCGGAAGCCACCGCCGGCCCGGAGGATGCGGGAAATTCGCCGGGGAGCCTTGAAAGCCTCACCGCCATATTAGGATGGCTGGTGGGTCTTACAATCTGTCCGCTGCTTTTCCGCCGCGGGCGGATTCCGCCCGCGGCGGAAAAGCATTAACATGGCTGGCGGTGTCTATCAGACACCGCCAGCCATATTAGGATGTCTGCGGAAAGATGCCTTTACACGGCGGCATTTCCGCCGTGTAAAGGCATACGGATTTGTGTTTGGGGGCCCGTTGCGGGCCCCCAGGGGTGAAGGGGGGCGTGGGGGGTGCACATGGGGGGTACCTGTGGTACCCCCCTGCATTTGCCTGCACAAAGCGGCAGGCACCGCGAGGTGCCTGCCGCTTTGTGCATGCAAATGCACAACTTACTTTTTTATCATTGCGGCGGGTGCTGCTTCAAGCAGCACCCGCCGCAATGATAAAAATACAGGATGTGACCGCCAGGGTGGCGGTCACATCCTAATTTGCATGGAGGGACCGCCGCTGCCCCTGCGGACGGTCCCTCCTTCTCTATGGTGGCGGACGGACTCAGGTCCGTCCGCCATCATAATCGGCCCCAAACTGTGTGTATGTTCATTTTTTTGAATAAAGTCAACACACTTTTTTTAGTTCCTTGTTGCTGGAGCCATTTCTATTTTTTCCCTGTTTTTCGAGTTTTGAGGGTATCGCATTGGATTGGGAGAAGAATATGCGTTTTTTTATAACAACGTGTGTGGATATCACTTTAAATAATAATGTTACCACACTTCTTTTATCGGGATTTCCTGGAGCGTTTTTTTTTATTTTTATTTGTTTTCAGGTTTTTGAGTTGTTTCAAAATCGGATTTGTAATGGATTTCCAAGGGATTGGATGCATTATCAGTGGCTGTATTACGTCTTCTTCTGTGAAAGAAATTGTAAGTCTTTTTAATTCTATATTATTAGGGTGGGAAATGTAATTTTTAATGTTATTGTAATGTTTGATATAATAATAAATATTGCATATTTGTCTACAAAATGTTTTGTAAATGTTTATAAATATGTACAACAAATATGTAATAATTTTCATTAAACCAAAATGTCAATTTTTTAACATTTTAAGTAAATACAAGAAAGTATTGTTATTTTTTAACAGATAATTTACAGTAGGCTTTTTGCTATTAGGGATAGGTAGTCTAGGGGCCCGATGTAGGTAGGACTCATTTACCGATTTTTATTTACCGAATTTTACCGATTCGGTAAATAAGAATCGGTAAATGAGAAGGGGGGACATGTAGGAGCATCCAGATGTTCCTTTTACCGAATCGGAAAAAATCTGTATTTACCGATTCGGTAAATACCGACCGGTAATGCCCATTCATTCCTATGGGCTTTGAAGCCCATAGGAATGAATGGGCATTACCGATTCGGTATTTAAATACCGACTGACACAAGGGTGCAGGGGGTGTCACTTTGACACCCTCTGGCACCCCCAAAAGAGGCTCGGGTGCCATGTGGCAGGCATACCTGCCCTAAGGGCAGGTCTGCCTGTCATATGGCACAGGTGTGCATGCACACATGTGCATGCACACCGGAATCGGTATTTTACCATCAAATAGATTTGATGGTAAAATACTGATTCTGTACGGCTTGTGGGACTCAGATGAGTCCCACCTACATCTCATATTTACCGAATCGGTACAAAATACCGATTCGGTATTTTACAGAATCGGTAAATTTACCGATCGGTAAATTTACCGATTCTGTAAAATTCAGGGCCCTACATACCATTTCAGGATTACCGGTCGGTAACGGCCGAAAATACCGATTTTCGGCCGTTACCGACCGACCTACATCTGGCCCTAGACCTCTTGTTGAAGGATATAGTGTGACCTGGCTTTGAAGTAGTCGGAACATTTGTTTTAGTAAAGCTTGTATTAGATTGTGGAAGGTGGGTTTCCCTCTGCTAGTGGTAGCTTGGAATGCATTGTGCCATCCTTCTACACTGTTGTTTGTTTTAGCCTCTTGATTCAATGTACTTAGATATACATTCCACCAAGCTATGTGGAATTTAGGTTGGCGTCTGTGTCCAGATCTATGTAACCTTCCCACCCAAGTATCTTCAAAGTAGTCTAGAAGTGGGGCAAATTTTTCTTCATATTTCTTGTAGTATGGACTGTCAATTAGTATATTATAATGTTCTACTACGTCTGTAACAGGGACATAGGATAGTGCAATTAATTTTTTAATTTGATATGCAAAATTGCTATCTGTTGCATATTAGATGCTTAGGGGTCCATTAGGATGTCGGGCGGATTGCCCCCGCCAGGGTGGCGGTGGCAATCCGCCCGACATCCGCATTCTAATTCCCCCCGCCATATTAGGATGGCGGGGGGGACCCCGGCGGACGAAAACACCGTCCGCCGCTTTTCCGCCCCGGTCGCATTGCGGCGGGGCGGTAATGGAACCATATGGTGGCGGTGTCTATCAGACACCGCCATCCATATTAGGGTGCCTGTCTGCAGCTGCTTTTCCGCGGCGGGAATGCCGCCACGGAAAGGCAGGCGGGAATTGCTGCGGGGGCCCCCTGCAGGGCCCCCAGGTTCACGACACTGTCAGGGGGCACATGGGGGGTACCTATGGTACCCCCCCACATTTGCATATGCAAAGCGGCAGGCACCGCGCGGTGCCTGCCGCTTTGCATATGCAAATGCAAAAAAGCATTTTTAGCATCGTGGCGGGCGGTGCAGAGTGCACCGCCCGCCACAATGCTAAAACTACAGGATGTGCCCGCCACTGTGGCGGGCACATCCTAATGCCCCCCACGGGACCCCCGCCCTTATGGCGGGCGGTCCCGTTTCCCACTATGGTGACGGGCGGACAAAGTCCGCCCGTCATCATAATGACCCCCTTAATGTGGATTTTTGGAGATGTCTCCATATGCTTTGGTTAAAATGATAATAGCAACCTTGGATTGCTGTGTGGGGAAATGTTTTTAAAATTCTATTAATCATTGCTAGCTCGAAATCAATAATTATTTTCTGAGGAAAATAATTATTTGTTTCACTTTTTATTACATTTAGTATTTCTGTATATGTGTTTTGTTGTTTGTTAGGTAACAAACAGTAAATACATGGTATATTGTAATGACGGTACAATCCATGTATGCTATACAGTTGGTAGAATGGTTTAGGGCATGGTTTAAAAGTCCCATCCATCATCCAGTGTTCGCATTGTTGTAGTTTCCTTAAATTTGTTGCAGTAGCAAACATTATAATTCTGTTTGTAGGGCTTTTGTTGTCAAATAGTACAAATTTATCCTTATTATGTGTTATGCTCATTTCTGGGGAAATTACAATTTCTTCAAATGTTTTTGGGTTAGGTTGAGTTGTAGTTGTGAGTCTTTTTTGGCGTGCAATTGTGCGTTTTAGGGAGTCAATTGAGGGTAGTTGACCTGAAGCATTGGCAGGAACTTTTAAAAGTTCCTTTTAGGATCTGTGTAGTTGGTTTGTTAGTCCCTGTACTTGCCTCTTTGATACTTTCCAAAGCATCCCTGATCTCTATTTCTGTGACATTAGGGGGGTGATTGTGTTCTCTAGTAAATAATACATTTGCTTCTTCAGTTGTAGCCCTACCATAGCATTTATTTGAATAATATTTAGTACATTTCCCAAAAACTTTGGTTCCTGTTTGTCTTTCCTGATTATAAACATACCCCATGTAGCATAGCAAAAGTTTATTTTTCTGTGACATTACAAATTCAGCACCTTCAGTCATTTTTATATTACTTGTGCTTGGAAAAATTAGAAAAAAAACATATTTTAATGTAAAATATAGTTCTACATGTGTTTTAAACATTTACATTTCACTGTTTATACTTACAGTTATTTTTTCTTGTTTAGAGAAATGCTGAAGAGGTGTTTTCAAAATATTTCTTGTATGTTCTTCTTTTATTTCTGTTGGTAGGAAATGCAAGATTTTTATAAACTAATCTTTTATAATATTTGGAGCATTTTCTAGGGGGAAGTTGTTTTGTAGTTAGTCTTTTAGGGCCTTTTAGGAAGTTAACAGATATACTTACTTGTTTGAATTGTGTAGTCTTTGCCTTAGGTGGAGTACATTTAGGATGTATTCTGAATATCTGTAAAGAAGAAATTTGTATTAGAAAAAAGCTTTTGCATTTTAGGGCCTTTTAGGAAGACTACAGATATACTTACTTTTAAATTATGTGTCGTTGTTGGCTTTGGTGGAGTAGATTTATGATGTATTATGAATATCTGTGAATAAGATAGAAGAAAGAAAAAATGGCTATTACAAAAAAGCTTTAGCATATTTGGGCATTTTAGGGAGTCAACTAATATACTTACTTTTTAAAATTGTGTAGTCTGCCTTTGCTGGAGTAGATTTAGGATGTATTCTGAATATCTGTTAAGAAGATAGAATAAAGAAGAAATGGTTATTACAAAAGAGTTTAAAAGAAATGCAGTTGGTGTGTTAGAGAAGATTTATATATACTTACAATCAGTATTTAGTGGCAAAGAATTAGTAACAGGTTATTTGATGTGTTTTAGTGATTTCTGTAGAACAAAAGTAAAAGTTGAAAAATAAATGTTATTTAAAATGTTAAGAGACATAGTTACATTTCTAGCCTAATACTTGTTTATAAAAAAAAAAAATGTTTAACTTACTTGAATTATTTAGGTAGTAATCTTGTTTTCCAAAGTAGATTTCTCAGGAATAACGTTGTCAAACTGTAGCCTTCTTTTTTCTGTAGAGTTAGCAGTAGGAAATAGCAGTGGGAATGTACTCCTTTTATAGTGTGTATGTTTTGTGTTATTTCATTTGATTGGATGTTTTAAGAAAGGGAGCATTTCATTGGCTAGTTTGAATTTTTTTTACATTTAATTGCTTGGTTTGTTGCTGTGGGAATCCTAATCTGTGAAGATTTCTGCATTGAAGTTCGTTTGTATTTTAATTAATTTAAATATATGTAATAATAATGTGATAATATATGTAGAAACAATAGTATTTATTGATATATATGTGCTGCAATGTTTTGATGATATGTGGGTAAAATGTTTAAATCTTTTTAAAGTGTTTCAAAAAATGTATTTTTATATTTTTATATGTATTGTGGAGTGTATAATGTATTTTAAACTGAGAGTATAATAATAATTTTCATATTTAATGCATTTATTCTGTTGTCAATTTTCATCTTTTTTCCATATTTTAGCTATCTATATATTTGCAGTCGATATTTTATTAGTGTTATATATATTTGTTCACAAAACGATATTTTTCTAGTCTATATTTTGGCTATCTATATTAGTGTTGTCGATATTTTATATACTCGATATTTTTTCCTCGATATTTTTGCCGTTTTCTAAATAAATATAGGAACTCGATATAATTGCTCTCGATAATTTATCGTCGATATTTTTGCTACTCGATATTTTGTCCGTCGATATTATGTCAGTGATCCAGGGTAGACATACATATACATATAATAAACATGCAATCACACAAGGAATAAGGAAGACTGTAAAATGGGTCAAGCAACATCACCCAATCTGCTCGGACCATTATATAAAGGTGGTTTATTGCCTCCCTAGATTCTGGGCGGCAGGTTATTCTGCTGAATAAAAAAACTGAACTACAAAGAGTCAGGAATTCCGTAGTGGGCGGAGTCAGCGCCGTCATCCTATCCAATTAAGTCATACATGAAAGGGAGGTTTGATGCGCGAAATAATAGAACGGGAACGAACGAGGCTTGACACTCGCCCCAGAACGCGGTGTGAAATCGAAGCTTGAAACGCTGAAATTCAGCGTTTCAGACCGAGGTTTGAAGTGCTGAAATTCAACGGAGTTCAGCCCCATGATCTAGTCGAGTTAACAAAACGCGCGTAAATAAAGAGTACCAGCTGTACGTTGTTGAGGCCATCCAATGACAGTGTCAGCAAAGGGGTTGAAAAATGTGCGTACAAAGAGGCCAATCATTTCACCATTTCCGGCACAGGGAGAGCGTAACAGAGGAACATTGGATGTGGAGAGACGAGGTCCTAAAAAATAAACGGTAAGGAGGCGCAAACGGGGATTAGGAGTATCAGATAAGAAGCAGGATAAGGACTAAAAGAAGTAATATAGATTATGTGCCTTCTTTGCACATTTTTAACAGAACCATAGGCAGATAAGGACAGCAACCTATATCCACTCCAGCTACTCTACAGTTAACCTTAACTGAGGTAGGCTAACGCAACAACAACATCTGCAAATCTATGGATAAATAGTTATTTTTGTGACAAATATAGTATCCCCCACTTTCAGGTTGTGACGATTTCAGGAGGTCACAGGGACCGGGGTAATCGTACCGCCTTCACAGGACCAATAATAGATCCAACGAGAAAGTGCCCTCCGAGTAGGTATTTTAATAGTATTTTCAAAAATAAAAGATCACGAAAAAGAGAGGGCATAGAGATATAGTCTAAATGTATATCTCCCCACAGACAAGATGACAATAGAAACAAGCAACAAAAATGCTGATTTGTCGGGCACCAATAACCTGGAATAGATTCTAAGGTAAAGGCTTGTCGAAATAATTTAACCATATAGTAAGTGGCGATAGCCAAATTAATAAACCTCAGCAACAACCCAAATGTTTTCTGTTGCAGTTTGAACGTATATTAGGATGCCATCACGCACAAAAGATATAGAACCCAGAGTGAATGCACATGACTAGCATGAAATAAGGTAAAAAGGCTTTTTAGAAACAAATAAGAAACGAACCCTGTATATCTTGTTTTTTGGCATAAGCCAAGTACAGAATGTAGAGTAGTGGTATATTACCAAGATCCAAAAGAGGGTGTGGTGATTTATGTGACCTCTATAATAAGGGCAAAGGGGGCAGTTGGGATATAAGATCATGACAGAACAAGCCCATATATTAGTACTCAACAATTTAATTATCTTGGAGATGACAATTGACTGATAACTGAATAGCGTGTATGCAGCCAAATGATACATATGAATATATTTGAACCACTGTAGACCTCATATGTAGAACAATCATGAACATTCATTGGTACTATGGTAGGGAAGGAGATATACAAATGTTATTATGATCCCCAACCAATATATTTGGATAATGAGGAAGACTAATCCCCCCCCCCCCTTTTTGAGCTCGAATGTTTAAAATGAGATTTTAGAACTAGATGATTCCCATGCATGTTATTCATTGAAATGTGTTTATCTACAGGCTTTTATTATAGTGGTAACCAACCAGTGCCCTTTATTAAGAGAGACACACCAATCAGTCTTGAAAAAGATGGTATATATCTGCTAAAAGCCAACGAAATGCATCGACGCCCATACCAGCACAATCACGTGATCAAATTCATTCCTGCAGACAAGATTTTTTAGGCAAGTCCAGGATTTAGTCTAATATTGGTCTGTTTTGATGTGCAATTTTGATGACAAATAGTACTGTCTGTGTTTGTCTCTCACATTGTCCTTTTTGTTTTTAGCCGATAAACACGATAACCAGCTTGTGTTTAGAAATTAGTTTCTAGTAGATTTATGAATCTTTGATGCATATGGTTTTGATACACACTGTATATGTTTTTAATGAAATTATAATTTGTTTTGTGTTTTTTAAATTGCTGTATTGTTGATGAAATTTCTTTTTAATATAAAAATAAAACGTGAAAACCTTATTTTTAAACAAACCTTTTGTCTATGCATTATATGTGGTAGAGATCGGTGCAAATATATGGGCTTACGTCTCAGTTATTTTTGCCAAGGGATACCTTGTTATTTCACTGTTTACTCGTATCCTATTCCCCTGGTGTGCTTAGGGGTCTCTCTCGTTTATTTCTCATCTTCATCAACACCTGCCTAAGGACAATCCTCCAAATCCGCTGCTCATGAAGAAATCATGAGAAAACACTGGAACTGGATAGGTGACACCCTTTGCAAGCCCGTATCTAACACCACCAAGCAAGCCCTGACCTGGATCCCTCAAAGGAAAAGAGGAAAGCCAAGAAACACCTGGAGCTGAGACCTCGAAGCTGACTGCAAGGAGAAAGGCTACACCTGGAGTCTGATTGAAAAAAAAAGGCCAGGACAAAGGTGGCTGGAGAGTCCTGGTTGATGGCCTATGCCCCAGGAGGAGTAGTAGGCATAAGTAAATAAGTAAGTACAGCCAGTCCTTCAAACATAATGAACCAAAATGGCTGGCAGATAATATTTAACGGTGCCCACTGCAAGTCCTTGCTGGGCCAGAGATAAAAGAAACAATAAGACATCCAACAGTTTGACCTGCAACAGGTCAGTACTGCGGGTACCACACCAGGCTACAATCTTGCCCAGTGCCCTGCATAGACAAACTTTGTAGAAGGACACCTTGCAGCCAGGTTGACATCCACAACTTTGAAAGGAAGATGGAATGCAGTCAAATGCCTCCCTTCAATTTCCCTGCAAGGAGGTCCAGATTGTGCAGGGTCAGGTGTAAGACCCTGCTCTGCTGCTGTAGTACCAGATCCTCCTGAATCAGTAACCAGGTTGGAGGACAGATACTCGTGCACAGAAGTTCCGGGTACTACACTCTACTACTCACTAGGATGCATTGGGCCCTGCTGTTCCTGATCATCTTCAGAACTCGGTGTAGGAGAGGCAGTAGTGGAAAGAAGCTCCACACTATCTGGAATGTTTCTCCTAGAGAGAGAGTCTTTCTAGAAACTCCAGTGCACAAATGTTTTGACGATGTGCATTCTTGGGGGTAGCAAACAGACCTAGCCATGGTTCTTCTCATTGCTGGGAGATGCTCTGTGCCACCCTGGGGTCTAGCATCAGGCACCAGCGGCTGAGTTCCGCCTTACTGGTGTTCAAAGATCCAGCCAGATGGTTCACGATCAGGGAAAGGCCCTAATGCTACAGCCAGTTCCAGAGACAAAGTGCCTTCTGGCAAAGTACCCAGGACCCATTCCAGTCCTGGTTGTTAAATTACCACATGGCAGTAAGTAATTTAAAGAGGACTGAAACATGACTTCAAGTACTACACTTCACTTAGTAACTAAAAGGGACAGTCTAGCCTGTGTCAGAATCACATATTCAATTCCAACATGTACAAGCTCCTCTGGTGAGCCATACAGCTGGCTGTACAGAGAAAGGACCTCTGTAACCAGCAACTCCAGCTCCTCTGACGAGAAGGCTGAAACCCTCTCACCTGCTTTCCCAGGCATCGTGGCTCCCAGAGGCTGGAAACAGCAGCAGAGGTTGAGGAGGTGTTGTTGGCTACAGTATTAGAGGCAAGTGTGATTTTTTTAAGATGCCTTGTGTATGTACACAACATACGCAATCATCAACAGAGATGAACACATCCATTGGCTTTCATGTGTCACTATCACACACGCTAGCCTATGGCTGTGTCCGTCGTGGAGTATCACACCCACTACCCGGTCAAGTTCTGCCGTGGCCACCTGATAGCAAATGTCAGGTGCAGTCATTTTAGATTGTGAAATAGTAGGTTTATGAATGTTAAGTGCATCACCATCACTCAAAATGGTGGCTACTTTGTTCACATATACAAAATGTTAATCTTTTTTTGCCCCAAAATAGTGTTATGCAGTACCTTAATGTGGTTAGATGCAGTATTTGCACAGTGTTGTTTATACTGCCATTGGCAAAATTTTAGATGACAAAAATTAAAAATATATAATTTACACACATAAAAAAGTTTTTTTTACATAATGCAAAACATAATAATGGTCTGTTTAATTATGCTAACTAAATGTATATGTATTGAAAACTAGATGAAATGTGTTTTATTTTTAAAAAAGTTAGCAAACATATTGCTCAATATTTTAAATGCAGACATATGAACCCAGGAAAAGTGAGCTTGAAGTGTTCAGACCATTTCCAGACCTTGCCACCGTGGAAAAACAGGATATTATTACAAAAATCAAATTGAATAGGCAAACAATTCTTGATTTATGTCATCAGCTGAAGCCAGATCTTCTGCCTTGCAATAGGAATACCACAGCAAAAACACCAGTAGTCAAAATCATGGCAGTACTACAGTTTTTGGCCAAAGGATCTTTACAATACACCAGCAGTATCTGCTGGAATGTTATAAGCAACTTTCAGTGGTGTGCTACAAGAAGTTATTTCTTCAATTTTGAGACACATAAACAGTTTCATCTGGTTTCCACAAAACATGAATTTTGCCAATGTGAAGGGAGATTTGTATTCTTTGGGTCACCTACCACATGTGGTTGGTGCAATTGATAGCCCCATATTGCCTAAGTGCCACCACACGCCAGAGAACTAGTCTACCACAATCAAAAGAACTTTCATTCAGTAAATGTGTAAGGTGTCTGCTAACCGGATTTGTACATCACAAGTGTGTGTGCACATTTTCAGGGATAAACCCATGATTCCTTTGTACTATGGAACAGCAGCATACCCCTGAAAATGTCCTAACTTGGACCTGAGAGGGCCTGCCTTGATGGTAAGTGCAATCTGTCAGTATATTGTTTAGTTAATTTCAAGTTGAATCATCGAAAATATTGTTACATTTTTTGCCTAACATTTTTTTTTCCTATAGTAGACTCAGGTTATCCTAACCAACCATGGTTGCTTGCACCGCTGAAGAATCCAACAACCCCAGGAGAAGTTTGCTACAGTGAGGCCCATGGACGAACATGTAGGCTGGTGGAGCGGGCTTTTGGGCGTCCAAAGGCCAGATTTCGATGTATGGATAAGGCTGGTGGAGCATTCCTCTACTCACCCAATAAGGCGCGCTGTATCACCATGGCCTGCTGCATGTTACACAACATAGCTCTGTGACGGAACACCCCATCCATCACCGAGGATGGAGAACATAAAAAGCCACCGGATGAGTATGTGAAATGTCAAATGAAGATAGCAGTGGTGAAGAGAAAGGAATTGATGTACGTCAACATGTTATTGACAGCTTCTTCACATGAGCATGAGCATATATTTAAAGTTTATTACATTGCATGTTAAACTAAATTTTAATCTAATGAAGATGTCAGTCTGTCCCGGAAATATTTTAGAAAGGGCAGGTTAAGGAAAATATAGTGCAAAACATATTTTGATCAAAGTTTTGACACATTGAGCACTCTGTTAATTTACATTGGTTATCTTTGATTGTTCCTAGAAAATGTGTCCTCAAAATGATTAATTTGTTATGTGAAAATTTTGTGATGACATCAAGTAATTGCTTTTGTTTTTTAATCTGTTGTAGGTTCCTTCGCCATGTCATTTTCCTTTGGACATTTCAAAGTTGTGACATTAGCAATTATATGCTGCTGTTACAAAGTACAAAGGAAACATGGATTGTGCGTAACTATCTTTTACACAGACAACTTACACAGTGATTGAAGTTTTTTAAAATTGCGATAGACTTGTTTTCTATGGAATATTGGCACCAAGCCAACGTGTGCTTTTAAATTGCTCTACCCACACAAAGCATACTAATCTGCCTTTACATTTGCAAAATACTCCTTTTGTGTTAAGTGTCTGAGGCTGTTGATGTGTGTTATTGTAGAAAGAACGTCCTGTAGCACAACACTTAAAAATGTTTGTGACAATGCACATAATTATAATTTTTCAAAAGTGCTTCCTGCCATAATCACCTAGACCACACAAAGTATACACCAGGCTAATTGTCCTGTCTGTACTCAATGTATTTTCATAAATTAATGGTGGACGTTTGTAGCTAGATAGGGTCCCTGTCCAGCTACAATCGTCCACCATTAAAAGTGTGGTCTAGCTGAGTATAGCAGGATGCACTTTTGAAAAACGATAATTATGTGCACTGCCTCAGTTGTAACTAAGGACTGGTGTGTCTCGTTTTGTTATGTCATGTCATTCATAAGTATTGGTTTGCTTTTGATGTCTTTGTGAATATGTTTCAATTGTTATCATACTGTTTTGTTTAATTGTTTCATAGTGTATCTTTCTTCATGACAGGAATTAAATGTTTATCGTGTTTGTACTTGAAAAAGGTAGAAAACAAGAAAAGGTGGAATAAAAGCACCAGAACCACTTTAGACTCCAAGGTGGTTACTTTGAATGTATTAATTATCAATGCACGTCCAAACTCCTTTCTGTTTTTCATAATATTGTGATCCAGTTTGGACGTAAGTATAGGGCCAACCCCTCTGTGTATCATTACTTTTAGAAAGTGGACATTTCTCTTCTCGTACTGCTCTGTGTGCCTTCAGCCTGACTCACATGTCTGGGGTGGGTGACAGCTTCACTTTGTGCATTCCCTCTAGATAGCCACAAGCACAGGAAGGTTAAGTGTGTCTGAACACTCATTTGCATTCTGATGGCCCTTCCTGGGCAGGAAGGGAAGGAGGGGCTGATACTTGCACCCAATGTTCCCTCTAATATTTTTTCTCTGTGTGCGGCAGTGGAGAGTCTCTGTGCGCTGCAACCATGGCTATGTGCGCCAGGAACCAAACCGTGCGTGTCTTCAGTGCCAAATGGCACTTAAAATGTTTACTTTAAAAAGTGAAAAGATGGTGCATTTTCACACATACAGGTCCACAATAAGGGTCTTAAGGGCAGTTTGCAAGTTGGATAAGCACGCCATGACATGAATTGGTTACACTGGCAAGTACACTTCAAGTTTAGAAAAGCACAAGACATAAGCAATCTGAAACCTTGGTCCAGCCTTAGGCGCATGATATTGGCATGTAATTCATGCAACAAACGTCTTGTAAAAAAATGGCAGGCTCACAATTCCAAAAATGGATACCCTAGTGATTTGTAAAAACTTAAATTACTTTTTAAGAATGCCTTTTGAAGCAGAGGCCATTTCAAGAGGGATACAGCCTGAATTGGGTCTATTGGCATGGACATGTATGAATACAGCAGTGTATTAATTAGTGGTACGCAAGGGCTTGTGGAAAGTGAGCAATCAGACAGCAGCACGAAAATCTGTGCCCCTTTTTCTTCCCTCTGTTCCCCTCGCTGTCCCTATGCTCTCTCTGCACGGTCTTTCCTTCTGTACCCCTCGCTGCCCGTGTCTCTGCCCAGTTTTCCCTTCTGTTCCCCTCGCTGCCCCAGTGCCTCTCTGCCCGTTCTGCCTTCTGTTCTTAGCTGCCCCTATATTTCTGTATTTTGCCTCTGTGCCATTAGTTTTTTGTGCCCATCTGCCCTCTGTGCCACTCGTTTTTCGGCCCCTTTTGCCTTCTGTTCCACTCATTTTTTGTGCCCATCTGCCCTCTGTGCCACTTGTTTTTCTGCCCGTTTTGCCTTCTGTTCCACTTGTTTTCCCTCGTTTTTTGAGCCTTTCCGCCCTCTGTTCCACTCATTTTTTGTGCCTTTCTGACCTCTGTTCCACGCGTTTTTTGTGCCTTTCTGTCCTGTGTTCCACTCGTTTTTTGTGCCTTTCTGTCCTGTGTTCCACTTTGTTTTCCCCTCGTTTTTGTGCCTTTCTGCCCTCTGTCCCACTCATTTTTGGCACCCTTCTGCCCTCTGTCCCACTCGTTTTTGGTGCCCTTCTGCCCTCTGTTCCACTCGTTTTTCCCTTGTTTTTGGTGCCCTTCTGCCCCATTCGTTTTGTGCCTTTCTGTCCTGTGTTCCACTCGTTTTTCCCTTGTTTTTGGTGCCCTTTTGCCCTCTGTCCCACTCGTTTTTGGTGCCCTTCTGCCCTCTGCCCCACTCGTTTTGTGCCTTTCTGTCCTGTGTTCCACTCGTTTTCCCTTGTTTTTGGTGCCCTTCTGCCCCACTCGTTTTGTGGCTTTCTGTCCTGTGTTCCACTCGTTTTTCCCTTGTTTTTGGTGCCCTTCTGCCCTCTGCCCCACTCGTTTTGTGCCTTTCTGTCTTGTGTTCCACTCGTTTTTCCCTTGTTTTTGGTGCCCTTCTGCCCCACTCGTTTTGTGCCTTTCTGTCCTGTGTTCCACTCTTTTTACCCTTGTTTTTGGTGCCCTTCTGCCCTCTGTCCCACTCGTTTTTGGTGCCCTTCTGCCCTCTGTACCACTTGTTTTGTGCCTTTCTGTCCTGTGTTCTACTCGTTTTTCCCTTGTTTTTGTTGCCCTTCTGCCCTCTGTCCCACTTGTTTTTGGTGCCCTTCTGCCCTCTGTCCCACTCATTTTTGGTGCCCTTCTGCCCTCTGTCCCACTCGTTCTGTGCCTTTCTGAACTGTGTTCTACTCATTTTTCCCTTGTTTTTGGTGCCCTTCTGCCCTCTGTCCCACTTCGTTTTTCCCAGGTTTTTGTGCCCCTTTTGCCTCCTGTTCCGCTCGTTTCCCCAGCCGCCGTGGCTTTTGTTTAAGTATTGCTGTTAATCAGAGCCCCTTCACAAGCTCCGATTAACAGCAATACTTAAACAAAAGGCCAGAGTCTGCCCCCGCGTTTACTAACAAAAGCGTCGACAGTTTCCAAACACAGCGTGTGCTAAAGTACACGCTGTGTTTGGAAACTGTCTATGCTTTTGTTAGTAAACGCGGGGCAGACTCTGGCCTTTTGTTTAAGAACTGGTGTTAATCGGAGCCCATGAAGGGGCTATGATTAACAGCAATACTTAAACAAAGCCACAGTCTGCCCCACACGCTCCACAGCCCACCAGCCACCCCCCGCCTCCTTACCTGCACTCCTTACGCCCGGACCAGATTCAAAAGTGCCTGATGAGTGATGATCGTGCCGCTCGCCTCTTTAAAGCGTCCGGCGGCGCGACTCTCTCGCGGGATGTCCTGTGTGCGCGCTCCACGCGGGACGGTGCGCGGTGACGTCAGGGCAGGTGCGCGGGCGCCCTAGAGGGAACGTAGCTTGCACCTGAATATGCACAGTGTCTTGTCCCCACACAAAGGGCTGATTCCCCACTACTGATAGTCTGGAGCTAAGGCTGGGAAGAAGGACCTCTATGCACTTCAAAGACCCTTCTTTGAAGTCAGCCCCACTTCAAATGCACAACTGGGTCTAAATACTCGTTCTCTTATCCTACCAAACCAATCACTACTCGACCTGTAAAGAACTCTGCCAAGAGGAAGAACTGCTGCACTGCTACAAGGACTGCTGGACTGCTGCTCTGGAAGAACTGCATGTCTGCTGTTCTGTGCTCTGCTGAAGAAAGGACTGGGTCTATCTCACTTGAACCCAGAGTGACTACAAGGGCATGCTGGCTTGCCTTCTGTTCTGAAGTGTCACGGACATCAAAGTCTTCCTGCAACAGCACCTGGTGGTGCCAACCAGTCCTGGGCCTTTTGAAGTGAGTTTTCTGTGAAGACCCAGCAGAATCGCCACATTGTCTCCATTGCACCGATCAGAACTGACGCATCTTCACTGATGAATCACTTCTTGAGGATATCGATTTGACGACTGTGTGGCTCGAGGATGCATCGCAAAGGGCTTCACCGACGAGGTTTTGCCGACTTCACGGATCAGAACTAACACTTTGCCTCCATCCAAGGGATCTACGATGACGGTAATCGATGTCGACGCATTCTCCATCCAAGGGACTTTCTCAGCGGGCCACGGCTGGTCTCTGTTTCCAACCCATGCTCCATTTCGGTCAGCCTGGATTTTGGATTTGTCCCGATCAAGCACGGCCAGATGTTGTTTTGGTCTTGATTTATTCATAAAATTATTATCTATTTGTCTAACCCTGTGTGGATACACCTGACTGCTCTGTGCCAAGCTACCAGAGGGTGAGCTCAGGTTATCTTTTATTGTGTATCTAGCTTACCCTGACTAGAGTGGTGGTCCTTACTTGGACAGGGTGCATACCTCTGCCAACTAGAGACCTCATTTCTAACTGCACCTTTAGCGAGGAGTCTTGATGTAGGCCAAAAAGGCATCTCTAGCCCAGGCATACATTTAGCTCCAAGGACATTACAGCTGAGATTAGGTTAGAAGGTTACCCCCACAGCAACAACTGATCCTGGCTCCCAAAACATGGGGCCTACAAATATATAACCCCTGGAATGTGGAAGCTAAGAATATGAGGCTCACAACTCCTTAATAACTTCTTGCCAATGTTCTCTTTTCATCAATATAGCTGGGAAGGGAGAATGCAAAGAAACAAAATTCTGGTACTTACAAAGTGAGTGTGGAGCCAGGCAAGAAGACAGTATCTATGACAATTGGTGTAAGGAATTGGCTTCTGCAACTGAGACAATCGATTGTACTGAGGTCTTGCCTGTAGTCTTTGCTATAGGCTGTAGCCTGGAGTTCTGATTTCATCCCTAGATACCAACTGGCAAGATTCTCAACACCCGGTTGGTCTGTGATGTATTCATGATTCGATATCTCTGGTCATCCAGCTCCCAGTAGTTGTCGGGTAGGGTGCCGGTCTCATAGTTCGCCCCTATGGGATCATTCCCAGAAATGTACAATCATCTGATTTATCAGTGCTATGCCTGCAGATAGGGCACGTAGACTTGATGGGCTCACCCCTGGTTCTGTAAAGAATATGACCCACTGCTTGCCCCATTGCTTCTCTCCATGTATGAATAATCTCTTTCATCTAGAGGCCTGCCTCCCTCCCTATGCGAAGCCCTCATTGTAACAATCCTTACACCCAGTAAAGATCCCCACCTCTGCAACTCATATCATCTGCTATCCATGATTAACGCGGATAACAAGATCCTTGACAAATTTATCGCCACACGCCTCCATCCACTACTACCAACCACGGCTGTGTACCTCGCAGGTCCACAACTTGCATGCTTTCTTTGCACTACACCACACTATTGACCCAGCCTTGCATGCAGTAGAGTATTCCTAGATGCCACTAAAGCATTCGATTCTCTTGAATGGCCATGCCTCTTTCCTTGTTGACACACTTAGGACTGAGCTCCACATTCATTAAACTAATTGGTTTGCTCTATTCTCAACCAGCTGCTCAACTACGTGTAAACGGTTGAATCTTAGCCCCCTTTGCAGTGACAAGGGGTACCCATCAGGGGTTTCCCTTGTCTCCCATACTTTTTTTGCGATTGCCAAGGAGCTGCTGGTGGCCCGGCTTCACCAACATCACACCCATTGCAGAATCTTAGTATCACTATATACGGATGATGTCACTTTATATGTTAGAGACCAGCATATACATTTAAACACTCTCATCAGGGAATTCACCAGATTCGGAGGTCTGTTGGGGATTGAGATAAACTGAGTGAAGTTGCTTATTTTCTCACTGACAGACAAGATGTCCCCCATCGCTTAGAAATTCCCACTTGCCTGGGCCGATGGTCCTGTCAAGTATCTTGAGGTGTGGCTCAGAAGACATATCGATGACTTATGGAAGTTCAACTAGGGATGACTCTTTGCACGGCTAGATGAGAAAGTTGAGGGCTGGAGGTGACTCCCCTTGCCCCTGACTGGCCGCTTAGCCATCTTGAAAATGATAATCCTCCCTAGGTTCCTCTACCTCTTAATTAACTTACTGCTTCCCTTGATACTTCACTTCCGCCGAAAGCTTAGAAAGCACCTCATTTCCTTGGCATGGGTGGGTGGACAGCTGCATATTCCCTGGGAGATCATGACAATTCCCTTTGAACAAGGCAGCTTGATGCCCCAGATATGGACTTGTATTTCTTTAGTGCTCAGGCCCAGTTTGTCCACCAATAGCTCTTCCCTATTTAATTTCTTGCCCAAACAGCTCCTGAATCTGATCACACAGCACCCTGTCCTCGCCTGATGGTGATGTGTATGGCCCCTGCGCACCCGCGAGTGCAGATTGATACTGTGACATGTACAGTATGGGCGTGGAACGAGCTCAGGTGTAGGGCCCACATTGAGCATCACTTTGCTCCGTCTGTGCCGCTCATTGGATACCCTTCTTTCCCAATCACGTTCAACCATGGCACATACTCTAGACCACGCAAACTACATCTTACCTCTATGGGCTCGATTTATCCTGACGGCACCTTTATCTCACCGCAGCAAGCCCTACAAGGCGATGATATGAACTTGCTTGACACTTTTAGGTATTAATAACTACGCTCTGCGACCTGTGCAATCCATGCTTCATTTCCAGATGCTCCACCTACATTTCAAGTGCTTGAGGCATCCCTGACTGCCCCATCTCCCCGCAAGCTCATAATGCGGCTCAATGCTGGGATGCAGAACTTGGCATCGATAGGTACTCTGAGGAGCAGCAGCTCATGGGATACAGACATAACACCCCCTTCAAAGATGAACAGTGGTGCTACTTCTGTGCCCAGGCACGCGTGCTCTCCCCCAACTATTGCCTTCACCTTATTCATTTTAAATACTTCCACCGACTTTATCACACTCCTGAGAGACTGTTCAGGAAGGGCCTGGATACAGACGTGTGATATATACGTTGCTCCTTACCCGGCACTGGTTTCTAACACCTTGCTTGCGACTGCTTGGGAATCTCCGATTATTGGGCTGCAGTATTTGCAATGATTGCTGACATCATCGGACAACCCCTCTAGTGCACCCCTAGAGTTGCGCTATTGGGTTATGACAAGGAGGAGCCGTCGTAAATTGACAGCGATCCTCCTCCTGCTCGCCAATTGCAGGGCTGCGATGTGATGGGGCCGACGTGCATTGCCGCTTGCAACTAATTGGCTTAAAGACATAGGGTACTGTCAAGAACATCTTCCTGTCTTCTGGGAACTCATGCCCATAGGCTTCCGACCTAAAACCACAGCAGAGAATGACTAATTGGGATTGATTAAGACTTGTCATCCTAGTTCTGCACAGTAGTGTTAATTATTGAAATCACATGTTCGCTGTATGCAGAACTGTATTAACTTTTAAAGTATTGTAATTGATGACATAACAGACAGTCACCTAAATACGCAGTCACACTCATATTCTTATAGCGAACACAAAAAGGACAGACCGGAGAATATAGATGAGACCACAAAAATAAGACGGCCAGTCCCCATACAGTGGTACTGAGTCAGAGCTCCGCAAGGGAACTTGAAGGGGTTCTCCCCCCAAGAAAGCGTAGTAAAAAATGTCATACGTGGCACTATTGACCAGCAAGAAATACCCCTTTAATTTTTATATTATTTGAAATATTGGCTTTAGGCCATTCCAGTTCGATGATCAAGATTTAGGATCTAGATATACGTCTATGCTGTGATACCAAAACAATTTTAGATAGTGATTAGTGAATTTCGATAAAATGTGTAAAATTGTAAGAGGAAAGACTGAAATGCTTTAATGCTTTAATGAATGAGTGATATCTAAAGCTCTTTAGATAGTTTTAGTTTTGGTGCTTGGCAGCTCTACCTTCCAGCCTGGCTTAAAGGCAGTCTTCTGGTGACCTCTTATACTGCTAATTCTGAAAGCTGTACCACCTAATAATACCTGGAGGCCATACTTGTTCAGGTTTGTGGCAGTGAACACCTCTATTTAATACAGAAGTCACCAAATATGAACTCTGCCTCGGCCGGGGGTCTTGCAATAACTGCTCTAGTTCCCAGCTCCCAGAGATGTCACCTACTTCTGACTCGTACCAAGATCTTAATTGGAGATATTTAAACCTTGAAAAAAAGGGGACCTATCTTGGCTTGTAAGACTTCCCAGGGAAGAATGCCCTCTGAGTCCACCAGATCCAACCACCTCACCAGCCCTGAACTTTTAATCGGTATCGCCAAGCTATCACACATGCAAGGTGAAGTCCCAGGAGAGTCCCAAATTGGGGCGAAGTTAGAAAAATAACCTATGCCCCATATACGCCTGATTTTATACCAGGTGGACAAAGCTGATTTCAAAACCTTTAGCCGGACCTGTTTAAAAAACCTTGGTGCACCAAATTTATACAAAACCCTCCTTGCCCACTACCTCCCTCAGCCAACACCATTTCCCCAAGTGCTCTACCCCAGGCAGTTTCCTCAGGACTAGTCATTAGCATCCTAACACCTTTAAATTGGAAGGCCATCAAATACCAGTTTATTTCGGGGAGGGCCAAACCACCTTTGAGGAGCTTCCTCCTAAGCTTTTTCCATGACATCCTAGCATTTTTCTTGCCCCAAATAAAACTACCTATTTTCCTCTGAATCCTACTTATATTTTTTAAGGGGAAAGTTAGCAGGATTGCATTAAAAATGTATGTCAACTTTGGAAGCACAGACATTTTCACAAGATTTACCCTCCCATAGATGGTCAAAGGGAGGTTCTTCCATTTAGCAAACAGGTAATCAATATCCTTTTCAATTTTCCCCAGATTTATCAACAGGATTTTATTTAAATCTTTGACTATTTTGATGCCTAGGTATCTAAATTGATTACTGACAGGGCCACCTCTACATGAAATGTTCCAACACATTACTTCGGTCTAAGCCGAATTCACAAGATACCCTGAGACCTTACCAAATTCCCTTAGAGTAGGCTCCAGCTGTGGGATGGCATACTCTGGATCGCTAGTGTAAACTATCACGTCATCGGCATACAATGCCAATTTGCACTTGTAGCTTGATGATTTAAATGGAATGATGGTGTTATCCAATCTGATGGTTTGGGCTAGGGGCTCTATGTAAAAATTAAACTCTTTGGTATGCAAGAATCCAAGAAGCAGAGGAAGTTAAGGTCCCTTCCCTAACATCAGTTTGGAACCAAACGTCACTCGCCCCTCATATCGAGGAATCTTTTGAATCATCACTCAAGACACTGTATAAATATATAAAGCCTGCCTGCCTGAAGAAAAATCTTTTTTTGTGATCAATAGGCTATATTACACCCCAGCTAAGATTGCAAAATGTGCCCCTGACCCGCCACCAAGCTGCCCCAGATGCAGTCTCGTCCATGCCAATGACATACATATTTTTTTTAATGCCCGGAATTAACTACTTTTGGGAAAAATGTGGGAGACACGTTAACATCTATTTTTGAAATTGACATAGAAGTAGATCTGCACCTGGTGATTTTTGGTAAGAACGATTTCACCAGTGGGGTGCTCCCATAGAAACAAATGGGCCTCCTGCTATACTTAGTGCTCCTGGCAAGGAGAGAGATTTGTATTAAATGGAAGGCCACCATTCCTCCGGGGAGGGAAGATTGGCTTAAAGCCGTTCTTAACATGGCACATTTAGAACAAGATACTGGGGAGAATAGTCCACCCAGTAGTTGGCTGCCCTTGATGGGATGGGCGTGGCGACGGCACTTGATTAATAAATGAGTAATAGATCAAAATGGCCCCAACCCCAAAGTCCTATGATTAAACCAGTCCTCAAACATGTGAGGAAGGCCTGGGGGCCTTGACGGACGCAGTGAGCCGCAGGGTGTCACCCAGAAGCGGAAAAATCGGCTTGTCAAACCTGTGAATGTCTTTGGTGAGATGAGGACAAAAAAAATTTGGAAAAAGAAAATAAATAAACCAAATATAAACTCTGGAAGTAGTGATGAAGGGGGTACTTTAACACCCCCAAAAAACATGCTGGGGTTCAGAAGATGAATGAGTAATTTAAGATGCCTTTAATTTTTTTTTTATCTTGTCACATTTGCTGTGCGTTCAAAAACAGTGCCAGCCTGTGTCTTCTGTCATGTTGCGGCTTATTCTTTTTTATGCATTTTATATTCATATTCATCTGTATTATTTCTCTTTTAAGATTATCTTTATGTGTTTCTCTTTTAATCTGCAGTTCTTTAGTTCTGTGCACATGCACCTGACTGAGGATTCTTTTTAGAACTGTTTACTTGTAAATGTGTTTGTGCTGGCAGATTTCTGCTGAGACTTGATGAAGAGATATCATTAAACCAGTACCATCTATGATTATTTGAATTATTTACCACTATTTACTACAAAATTGGCGACGAGGGTGACCAGTACCTATCTACTCTACTTGCAGCACAGGAGTGGTACATTTTTGGACATTTTACGAACATTTGGAGCACTTGCAATGCTTATTGGATGAGAAGTTTTACTTTTATCTGCAGGGGAATTACTTGCTTTTACTACAAGTGATCTCTATCTTCATACAAGAAAGTGTCTTGTTAATACAAGATTTTCTCAAGTTTTTGAGCCTTAATTTGGATTTATCTGAGGAGATTCTCGTTCTACATCGTTTCAGACTAATCTACATCATATATGAATGCTGGGAATTGTTGGAGCGAAAACGAGAATTTTCTACATACAATTGTCAAGATATTACGGATTTTCAGAAGTTTCCAGCATTTTTCAAACCTGTTTTGGGCCCGCGCTGAGCTTTCTTTAGTCGCGTGAAGTCTAGTGCTGTTGCAGCTTCGTGAACTCTACCGTTGCTAGACTACAAGATATCACGCAACGATCTTCCAACACTACGCGACAGAGAAGGTGTGCCATGTGATTGGTTGCAACCGAGCGACGTCACTACGCGACGACGTGCAACGTCATTGACGGCTATCTTAAATTGCCATAGCAACGCGGCAATCTTTTACCGATACTACTGATATTATCGAGCAGTGAGAACTGTTTTAATATTTGCAAAACGACCTTCCAACACTACGCGACGGAGACTGTGTGCTGATACTACTGATATTACTAAACAGTGGGAGCCGTTTTCATATTTGCAAAAGTGTATTAATATGTTATTTCTTATTTTGGCGATGTGTTTTTTTTAAAAATGTTTTAACATATTTTCTTTCATTTAACTGGCAAATATTATCAAAAGGTGCTACATTTTTAGTGGTGGAGGTGTGTGAACATACTTATTTACAGTATTTCAATCTCAGTATCTCGTAGTCATATAAAATATATATGTATTGATCAGCTTACAAATTCACGACCATGCAATTCGATCCTCCGTCAAAATTTCTCCAGAGCAAGGGTGATCCTCCTATACCTTGGAATAGGTGGAAGGAGGAATTTCTAACTTATCTTAAGGCTATAGATGGGGAAAGGATAGGAAATGAGAGGAAAAAGAATATCTTTCTTCATTGTTTAGGGTCGGAAGGACAAGCTATTTTTAGGACTCTTCCTCCAGTACCTGGTGATTTGGGCAACTTTGATGAAGCCATGTTACGAGTTGAAACAAGATTCAAACCCACTACTAGTATTGCTCTTAACCGTTATAAATTCTACACCAGGGCGCAAAAAGATTCTGAAAGTTTTGATGATTTCTTAACTGCTTTGAGGTCATTAGTTATTTCATGTAATTTTGGGGAGATTACAGATGAAATGATAAGGGACCAGATTATAGTGAATGTAAAGTGTAAGAAAACGCAAGAGCAGTTATGGATTTTGGGGAATCCTACGTTAAAAGAAAGTATATCTACTGCTAAGGCATTTGAACAATCCAATAAATGGATGAAAACTATTGAAGAGAATGCTAAGGGTGGGAAGAGTGACAAAACGGGAGATGATAGTTGTGCTATAAGCAATGTAAAGAACAGTTTCCAATCTAATAAGAATGTTGGAAAGAATCAAATTGTGTGTTACAGATGTGGTAGTAATAATCATGTCGCATCTTTTAAGTTCTGTCCTGCAATTGGTAAAGAGTGTAGCAAATGTGGGAGAATTGGTCATTTCTCTAAAGCATGTAGGGATTTGAAAAAAGGGAGTAGTGATCGCAATGTTAGTTATTTCAAGAAAAATGAGGAAATGAGGTTTCATGTGTAAGGTCTAATCCTTCTTGTGAAATTTCTTGTATTCAATGCGAACATTCTAAAACCGGAGAAATGTTGAGAGAAGGTGGCGTGGTTGTTTCATTGATAAACATTGGGGTTGTTGATGGGGAAGTACTTAATTCACCCAAATGTATTGTGAATGTCATGGATGTAGATCTTGAATTGATGGCAGACTCTGGTTCTCCCTGGACCATCATTACTAGAGATTATTTCTCTGAGAAGTATGGTTCAAAGTTATCAGAAAACAAGCTTTCCTCTCCTGATATTAATGCTCTGTGTTTCAATGGTTCGAACATCGATTTTATTGGTTATTTACAGTCTACTATTTATTTTAAAGGGAGATCTGCTGTTATTAAATTGTATGTAGCAAAAAAAGGTGTTGATGTACTTGGATGGAGGGATCAATGGAAGTTGGGAATTATGTTAAATCCACGGGGTAAAGAACCTGTCACAGTGTATAGTGATACATTTCCACAGGAAGGTTCTATTGTCACTGTAGAAGGTGACAGTAGATGTGAAAATTTGGCTAAAGAATTTCCTAATGTATTTACAGAAGATTTAGGCAAATTGAAGGGTTTTGCACATGCCATCAAGCTCAAACAAGGAGCTGTTCCCATAGTACAAAACCTTAGGAATGTGCCACTTAATGTCAGAGAGGAATTAGGAAATGCTCTTAAAGAAATGTTGGACAATGGAGTGATAGAGGAGATTGAGTCATCTGAATGGGTTTCTCCAGTTGTTCTTGCTCGTAAGCCTGATAAAAGTTTGAGGCTTTGCATTGATTTGAGAGCTTTAAATGCGAATATCGTTGTTGATTGCCATCCCCTGCCCAACATAAATGAGGTGGTGAGCATGCTTGGGGGTGCCACAGTGTTTTCAACTCTCGATCTTAGATCGCCATATCATCAAATTGAGTTGACAGAAGAATCTATACGCCTAACGGCTTTTATTACCCCTCAAGGATTGTACCAGTTTAAGCGGATGCCGTTTGGGTTAGCCTCCGCGGCATCCGTTTTTCAAAGGTCAATGTTTCATCTGTTCAGGGAGATGGGAAATTACGTTAAGTGCTTTCAGGATGACATCCTCATCTTTTCAAAAAATAATGAAGTCCATTATGAACATTTAAGAAATGTATGTAAAGTTTTAAGTGACACTGGTTTGACGATCAAAAGTAAAAAGTGCAAATTATTTCAGAAGACTGTAGAATACTTAGGGCACACAATATCAAAAGATGGTGTGTCTCCAAAGAAATCATTAGTTGACGCTATTTTAAAAGCACCTGCACCGGATTGTAAAGATAAATTGCTGTCATTTTCAGGTCTTTGTGAGTACTACAGCAAGTTCATCAAAGATTTTGCTACTAAGATGGAGCCTATTAGAGAACTTGCTAGGAAGAATGTGGAATTTGTATGGGGCAGTAGACAGCAAAGTGCCTTTGATAAAATAAAAAGTGATATGGTGGCTGCTCCTACTCTCAGACCTTTCTGTTTAGATAAATTGTGTTTATTGACGGTAGATGCTAGTCTTTACGGTTTGGGTTGTGTTTTGTCACAACGTTCAGGAAAGGAAGAGTGGAATGTGGCATTGCATCTCGTACTCTCACTGCCACTGAGAGAGGATATGCAGTTATCGAGAAGGAACTTTTGGGTTGTGTATGGGCGGTGGAGCATTTTCGGAATTACATTTGGGGTGCAAGGTTCATATTAAGAACTGACCATAAATCTTTGGTGAATATTTTGTCACCTGGTGGAGGGGTTAGGGCTACTGCTCGCATAGCCAGACTTATGTCACGCCTCCAGGAGTATAATTTCGACATTGAGTATGTTCCAGGAAAATTGAATGTAACTGCGGACTGTTTGTCCAGACTGCCATGTGACGGTGTTGATGAACCAGGTGATGAAGAAGTTGTGGTTAGTATTACTGAGTCTGTTTCTGAAAATTTTAAATTGATATCTGAAGAGATGTGGAGGAAAAGTATGAATGAGGACACTTTACTTTGTCAAGTGAGGGATTATGTCAAGAAGGGTTGGCCTCCCAAGGGTGAGGTGTCTAGTGATCTCATACCTTTTTTAAATATTAAAGAAGAATTAGTCACTGAAGGTGATTTGTTTTTTAGATCTGAGAAGTGTATTCCGCCTTTTGGGATCCGTGAGTTTATTTTGAAACTTAGTCACGAGTGTCACATGGGTATGTCGTCCATGAAGAGGTTGATTAGATCAAATTTTTGGTGGCCTGGAGTAGATAAGTTTGTTGATAGGTTTGTGAGAGAAAGCCCAGATTGTATAGAAAGTGACAAGACTTGTAAATGTAGTCCAGATCCTTTGATTCCAGTTAAGTGGCCGGAGTACCCATGGCAAAAGTTGGGTATTGACATTTCAGGTCCTTTCAATTTTTTACCAACAGAATGCAGGTTTGCGGTTGTGGTGGTTGACTACCATTCTAAATGGCCAGAGGTCAAGCTTATTTCTCATCCCAATTCAGGAAATGTGATTTTATTTTTGAAAGAGCTGTTTGCTCGAGAAGGTTATCCTGAAATGATGATTTCTGATAATGGCGTACAGTTTAGATCTACAGAAATTCAAGAATTTTTTAAAGATTGTGGTATCAAACATATCACCACAGAATTGTATGAACCACAAGGGAACGGACAAGTTGAGAAGTATAACAGGGTGCTCAAACAAGATATTCTTTGGGCCCGGACTTTTGGTAGTTTGTGGAGAGAAAGGTTAAGGGAGAGGCTTTGGTTATATCGGATAACACCTCATTCGACTACTGAGATTTCTCCTTTCCGGTTGTTAAGGGGTAGAGAGCCCACATCTAAATTGTGTCCTTGGTGGTTTAAAAAGAGTACTATTCCTCATGATGTTATGCTTAATGTTTCGGATGTAGCTCGCAAAGTTGAAATAAAGCAAGACATGATCAAGTATGATTATGATGTTCGGATGAAGGTGAAGGTACCTATGTTTAAGTGTGGTGAATGGGTGAGAATTCGCAAACCAGGCTTTGTATCCAAAGGTGAAATCAAATTTGGTAAACCAATTAAAATTGTGAAAGTAAATCGTAACAGTGTTGTCACGCAGGATGGTAAGGTCTGGAATGTCAGACGAGTTTCTAAATGTATTCCTTTATGCCATTGAATTTCTTAAGAGGGGAAATGTGTTGCATTTTATATTCATATTCATCTGTATTATTTCTCTTTTAAGATTATCTTTATGTGTTTCTCTTTTAATCTGCAGTTCTTTAGTTCTGTGCACATGCACCTGACTGAGGATTCTTTTTAGAACTGTTTACTTGTAAATGTGTTTGTACTGGCAGATTTCTGCTGAGACTTGATGAAGAGAGTACTGTGCTGTTATCATTAAACCAGTACCATCTATACTTGGATTATTTGAATTATTTACCACTATTTGATTGGCTTAAAGCCGTTCTTAACATGGCACGTTTAGAACAAGATACTGGGGAGAATAGTCCACCCAGTAGTTGGCTGCCCTTGATGGGATGGGCGTGGCGACGGCACTTGATTAATTAATGAGTAATAGATCAAAATGGCCCCAACCCCAAAGTCCTATGATTACACCAGTCCTCAAACATGTGAGGAAGGCCTGGGGGCCTTGACGGACACAGTGAGCCGCAGGGTGTCACCCAGAAGCGGAAAAATCGGCTTGTCAAACCTGTGAAAGTCTTTGGTGAGATGAGGACAAAAAAAATTTGGAAAAAAAAAAAAAGAAAATAAATAAACCAAATATAAACTCTGGAAGTAGTGATGAAGGGGGTACTTTAACACCCCCAAAAACATGCTGGGGTTCAGAAGATGAATGAGTAATTTAAGATGCCTTTAATTTTTTTTTTATCTTGTCACATTTGCTGTGCGTTCAAAAACAGTACCAGCTTGTGTCTTCTGTCATGTTGCGGCTTATTCTTTTAACATAGAGATTGATGTTTTTTTCTCTGCCTGCAGAGTGAGAGGATTTTGTGAAGTGATGTGACAATCTTGGTGGGGTACAGAGAGTCTAGTCTGAATGAAAAGGATGTACGTAGAATTTAAACAAAATATAATTTTCACACATTGTTTGTGTGGCATATAGTTGTATCTGTGCAGATTTTGGCCATTTCAATGGAAACTGTGCTGTCTGTAAATGACACTGCGCTACCACACCATGCGTTAGTAATATGTATGACAGGGTGTTCCAAAATACACCACCGGCTATACACTACACCTTACCACTCTCCTGCTGAATGGGCATGGATCATCTGCTAAACTTGTGGTGAGCGTGGCACTTAAAATGTTCACAACCCCTGTGACTTCAGTGATGTGATATGGATGGCAGCACCTCCACTCTCAAAATCATTCCAGCTCCACTGGCACTAAAACAGGCCCGTATTTTTGTTTAAAATCTGGCAGCACTTTTATGCAGAAAGTAGTAATTTAATCAACATGTATATCCCTGCCCATATGCATCCAAGAGACTGCGTCGATGTGATCCCATTAGATGTATTTAACAAGCATTTACACATGCAGTACGTTTGATCTTGCACTACCCTCTCTTCCAAGCCTAGGCTTGAGCACAGCAGATGGGGATAAGAGAGAATAGCACCGTTTGGGAAAGAGGTCAAAGAGAACTCAACTGGGGACAGAGGCGAGAGCTCCAAATGAAATTCACCCACATCAGACATTGCTGAAAGAACTTCATGCACATATATCACCCCACTGTCTCCCATCTGCTGCATTGGTGCAGGTCATTACTCATTAATCACTGAGGGGAAACAGTCCACTTATTCAGTCAAAGATTTTGCTTTGCATTCTGGGATTCGTAGTCCTGATTTTATAATGGGATTAAATGTACAAGCCCCAGAAAGCAACTTAAAATCCTATACTGCATGAGCAGATCACCCCTGTACCTGAGAAATTGGAAAGCTTTGAGATCTTTCTTGTGTGGATGTACTGAATGTTATTCACTACTCGATGTGACGAGAAACAGGGACCCCCGAGACTAAATGATGGTTCCAATGGCAAGGGATAAAGCAACAATTCTAAATAAACACCCCTTGGCAATCTAGGTTTAAACTAAATTATTGATAAAGATACGGACCTGAGGAACATGTGCAAATATAATTACATACTTTTATTTTATATATACATGGATGTTATATTAAGTTGTTGGGGTCTGAAAACCTCCTAAAAAACAGAATAACATAAATATAATAATAATAGATATAATGTGCTCAAGGATATAAAAACAACTTTTACAATGACATGAGACATGTAACACATAATCATTAAAACTATGACAGGAACTGGGCACACAAATTACAAAACAAAAAAACTAACAATTTGATTGCGCAAGGCCCAGGGACATTTGGGAACCTTTTGTTGTGTGGGCCCGAGAGCATCAGGGGACTGCTGGGGATACGACGCCATAACCTGGGGCCTCATGAGCCAGCACAGGTGGCCTGGGGGAGGTCGGGGACTGGGGGATGGACGATTCCTGGGAAGAACTATTCAATGTATTGTCACTTTGTCTAATTAAGTGTGTACCTTGGATGGTGCTGTAGTGGACTCTTTTCTTAAACTGTTTTTTGGAACGTGGCAGCTGTTGATTTTTAATTTTTTTTATGATAGGATGTATTTTCTCTCTTTCATGTACTGTGCAGTGGAGCGAGCACGCATGCACTGACGACATTTGTAATTATCACGGTGGACGAATGTCGAGATAATTATGTATCGATTAGGAACTGGCTTGTTGTTTGTATCGTTTGTAGCATTGTTTTAAAATGCCAATAAATACAATTAAAAAAAAATGTGATTGCGCAAAATTGTGAATCATAGAATAATAATGTCTGCGATCTGAAATAATGAGTAATATCAGATGCAAGTTCAGTGTTAGACTATAAAAGTGGCTGTCCATATAGCAAATTCTACAGGTGTTTCAGCAAACTGGAGCGCCTTTTTCAGGAAAAGCCACAACTTGAAATCTGAACCCAAGATATATGTGTTCGGAGCACTGGAATGAGTGGAATCACGATGCAAAATGACTTGTGACAACACATGTGGGATAGTTAGCTGTATAATGGCTCTCAATGTAGCTCAAGAACAGAAAGAGGAAACACGGCAACAAAGCTCTAAGTTTTCCATAACTGAAGGAATCGTAATATGTTCACTCCAAATATTGGGCCTGACTGTGATTCTAAAGATGGACCTTGTTTCTGTTGAGGTACGTGAGGAAACTGAAAACCAGGAGTCCAGGGCCAAGGACTAGTGCATGCTCTGTCCGGATCAGAATTTCTTCAAATGTTGATTACACTGAGTCATCTGGTACAGCTTTAATAAAGACAAGGCAGTGTATCGAAAAGGTACACAATGTCTTCTATTTAAGAACAGCATACATGTTCATGAGTGCATGCATACATGTTCATGAGTGCATGCATGGCCTAAGTGTGCTTTCTTCATGCGAGATCTCTAGCATCATTCCCAAATTAGCCTGTTCTTTTTTATCCATTTGTAAAAAAGGGTAACTACTCAAAATATTGAATACAAAATATAGAATTACATTAATATCGAAGTAAAAATATTGAATGGACTAAATATCGAATGGACAGAATATAGTCAATAAAACTATCGAATTTAAGGTAAGTAATTTAATATCGATTTTTATAAATATAGAAAGTCAAAATATCGAACTATATAATATAGGTATTAATAATATCGAATTTGTAATAATATCGATTTTTTTAAGTGTTTTGTATTTTAGTATATGTGTTAAAAGTATATATTTTTATTAAAATTTATTTTAAGTTATGAATTTTATGTTATTTAATGTTTGCGTAATTTAATTCTGTAGCGGGTTGTGGGTTTATAGGGGAATAGGGGGAGAAGTAATTTAATTGTAATGAAAAAATATTTTAATTTATTTATTGGTATTTATTTTAAATTAACTGGTAATTAATTTTTAATTGGTAATTAATTAATTTGTTATTGGTAATTAATTGTATTAATTGATTAATTGATAATTATGTTACTTTTATTAATTTATTTTCCGTAGTGGGTTGTGGGTTGATAGGGGAATAGGGTGGGAAATAATTTAATTGCAATTAATTAATTAATTAAAATATTTTTATTTATTTATTGGTATTTATTTTGAAATAATTGTTAATTCATTTTTCATTTTATTATTTATTTATTAAAACATTTATTGTAATTTTGCAAAAAAACAGATTAACAAAAAACTCATTTTTCATTTTAATTGAATCATTGTTAATTGGTAATTAATTTGTATTAATAGGTAATGAATTTTAATAATTAATATTTATTTGTATTTTTAAAAGATTAATTATTTTATTAAGTTGGTAATTACTTTTAATGGATTTTTATTGGTATTGATATTTAATTTATTTTCATTAATATATGAAATATTTACTTTCCCTACTGTTGCACTCACTGGAGTGGTAATAGTACATTTTACCCTCCCGCTATCCAACGCTTTCCCTACTGTTGCACTCTCTGGAGTGGGAATAGTAATTTTAACCCCTTCGCTGTCCAACGCTTTCCCTACTGTTGCACTCATTGGAGTGGGAATAGTAATTTTTACCCCTACGCTATCCAGCGCTTTCGCTACTGTTGCACCCTCTGGAGAGGGAATAGTAATTTTTATACCTACGCTATCCAATGCTTTCCCTACTGTTGCACTCTCTGGAGTGGGAATAGTAATTTTTACCCTCCCGCTATCCAACGCTTTCCCTACTGTTGCACTCTCTGGAGTGGGAATAGTAATTTTGTACCCTCCCGCTATCCAACGCTTTCCCTACTGTTGCACACACTGGAGTGGGAATAGTAATTTTACTCATACGCTATCCAACGCTTTCCCTACTGTTGCACTCACTGGAGTGGGAATAGTAATTTTCACCCCTATGCTATCCAACGCTTTCCCTACTGTTGCACTCATTGGAGTGGGAATAGTTATTTTTACCCTCCTGCTATCCAACGCTTTCCCTAGTATTGCACTCACTGGAGTGGGAATAGTCATTTTTACCCCTACGCTATCCAAGGCTTTCCCTACTGTTGCCTTCACTGGAGTGGGAATAGTAATTTTTACCACTACGCTATCCAACGTTTACCCTACTGTTGCAGTTGCTGGAGTGGTAATAGTAAATTTTACCCTCCCGCTATCCTATGGTAAAAATATTGTATATTTGTTAATAATATTAAGTTAATATATATATATGTGTTAAAAAATCATATTGTATGTTTATTTTTTTAACTTAAATTAATTATTTAATAATTTTGAAGTTATTTAGGTCTTTTTAAGTATGTTTTAGTTAATTATAGTTATTATTTCATTAATTTTAAATTACTTTTAGACATTAAAAAAAATCGATATTTTGACTAACTATATATTTTTTCGATATTTTTGATTCAATATTTTTGTACTTACCTGTTTGTAGATAGGACTTCGATATTCTTGCTTTCTATATTTTTACTTCGATATTTTGAGTATTCTATATTTGTGTATTCTATATTTTGTCAGTGATCCGTAAAAAAGCACACAGAGGTTTCCTCTAGGGGTGGGCGGAACTTGCGGAATTAAAAACTCCACAAGATTTAACCGAGTTCCGCGGGCGGGCAGAATATGGCACATTGCGCTGCTTGCACTGAGTTTTAGCACCTGGAGCTTGTTTTGTGCTGTACAGCACGAACAGCACCACACAGCGTGCCAGAGGGCACAGCTTCTTTCTGCCGCTTGTGTAGATTTTCTACTCACGCGGGAGCTTTCTCAATGTGAACAGTCGCAACTGCCTGCAATGAGAAATCTTGCGAAGAAGCATTCCAACACCCAAAAATCGCATTAGGGAACGCACATTTTTGCTCCACGACTTAGTGTCAGCAAGCCACGCAGGAGAAAAAACTGCGCCACGCAACCGTTGGCAGAGCTTTGCCAGAACTCCGTGTTCCAAGTGGAACGGGGAGTGGGCATAACTATGCAAACTTTGCCGGCGGAGCAGAGTTTATCACCCACCTCTAGTTTTGCCACAATACTATGAAATGAATGAATTTCTCCTTGTTTGAACCTGTGACCGTTCCATACTTCAAAGAGAGTTAAATCCTCCCACAAGACTTCTCGGTTTACCCCTGATCTTTCCATTTGTCATCACTGTTTTTAAATGTTCCTGCAACACAATTCACAGCCTTTCAGAACTCCCTGCTTTATACCAGGACACTCCCTTCCTTGTATTCTTTGTCATGCATAGCCCACGACTACTGAGAGACTGATTATATACACTAAATTGCACATGCTATATGTATATATTAATCATTGTATTACATCCCAGAGGGGTTGACATGTTCCAACGAAAACACATATTGGGAAAAACGAAAGCGCCTCCATGAAGCTTCTGATTTTTGGAGCAAAGTCAATGAAGAGATACACATAGAAACAGGTAACATTTTTGGTGATAGTAGGCAACAGATTGGAGGACTTATGCTAGAAACACTCCCGGGCACAGTGATGCGTGACTAATAGCTGGCAAGTCTACAGACTGCTCATGTTTGACAGCTTAATCCGAGTGCCGTTGCCCTAAAGCTGGCACTGGCGGTGCAGCCAAATACCCGCGGGAGGCCGGAAGTGAATGGTGGGTGGCCACGTGTAACTAAATCGTCCCTCTCCTATCCAAACTCCCTGCTCCCTGCCTGCCTTCTATGGAAATGCCCAGTGCTAGTACTGGTACTGCCAGTCCGGACCTGATGGGATCTGACCTTCATAAGTTCCCCCATTGTCCCTAGTTTGATCTGTTCCTGTCATGGACACTGGGCCCTGCCACACAAGTGGGGAAGTGTTTTCACCGGGACAAGTGTGAAAAAGCTGGATGGTACAAACTTTGTGGCTCCTTGCAAATTTCAGAAATTTCCGTCACAGAAATATGGGGAAAATGCAGTATTTTAGGTAACGTTTGAGGTTTGCAGAACACGGTGGGTAAGAAAATATTGTGGGATCGATCCATGCAAGGTACACAGTCCTAGACTCCCCCAGGTGTCTAGCTTAAAATAAATATCTGGATTTCGTAGGTTTTCATGGTTGGCAGCTGAGCCCAGGCCCAAAATCTACAGCCAGCCACACTGCCCAAAAAAAGGGTTGATTTTGAATAGAAAAATGTCATCTGTTGGTGTTGCTTTTTGGGGGCCTTGTCTGTCACAGGCACTTGGTCCACCCACATAAATGGGATACCGTATTAATAGGGAGAAGTGTGGGAACGCTGAGTGATAGGAACTTTGTGGATCCCCACAGCTTCAGGGACTTTCTCACAGAGAAATGTGCGGAAAAAGTGTGTTTTAAGCCAAGGTTTGAGGTTTGCAATGGTTAATGGGTAAGAAAACCTCATAGTATCTAAACGAGTCACACATCCCTAGAGTCCCTGGGTGTCTAGTTTTCAGACATGTTTGATTTTGGTAGGGTTCCCTGGGTGGCAGTGGAGCCCAATTTCTGCAGCTTCCCAAATTGCTAAACTGGTTAATTTTTTTCTCAAATTTTTGATGTCTCCACATTGTGCTTTGGGCTGTTATGTGTCGCTGGCGCTAGGCCCAGCCAAACAAGTAGAATACCACTTTTTTAAGAAGTGTAAGAATGCTGGGTGGTAGGATTTTTGAGGATCCTGTCAAAGTAAAATATCACTTTTTTCAGAAGTGTAAGAATGCTGGGTGGTAGGATTTTTGAGGATCCTGTTTCACTGATGACATTTTTAGAACAAAACCCATACATTTCCTTGTACAGTATTTTGTTTCCCCATAAACCCAAAATGTGGCCATATTTTGGCTACTTTTTTTCTGTGTCATCCATGGTAATCCTCAAACCCTGGGTACCTTTAGAATCCCCAGCATATTTGAAAAAAAGATGTACATTATGTGTGGATATCTTATGCGGGAAAAGAAGTTATGAATGTGTAAGGGTAAAGTACCTTAACTCAAATTTAAAAAAAATGGTCTCAGCACTGGGGGTAGAAAAGCCACAGCAGTTAAGGCGTCAATTCCTCGAAATTGTCATCGTATATTGCAACGTTGTGGAAAGTATTCTATCCTTGTGTGTGCGTCAGCGTTCTGTATTGGCGCCTTCTTAGACCTCCAATTTAAAGAGTCCCTACCATATCCATTATGCAAGTCAGCTGACTAAATATTCAAAAATTCATGTGAGGTCAGAAAACCAACTTTTAGTATGTTGACAAGTTAGCAGCCATCTTAAAAGAGTCTATTATACCCCGACTAACTAAGGGGCTGATTACGATGGCGGACGGACCATCGTTTCGTACTTGGGAGCACCCGCCTACAAGGTGGCAGTCCCACATACCGTATTACGATGCAACCACCTCCATGGCGTCGCTTTCCCTATATTTTGTATTGCGGCAGGGATGCAGTCAGCAGTCCCACCGCAATACCAAAAATAGGGTGTTGACACATCCCTGCACTACGTGGCAGGCACCACATGGTGCCTGCCCCATGGTACAGGGATATGGTGCCTCCCAGGGCCCAGATTCCAGGGCCAGGGGGCGATGGGGCCCCTAAATCCGTTTCTGCCAACCGTTTCGCGGCACAATCTGAGAAAAAATAGAACGTTCGTAGACAAAGCCAAAGGCACATTGAGATTTTGGAAACAGTCAATAATGCAGACAGTGGAGTTGTGACGACCTAAGCAGTTAATCAATGAAGGTACGTGTGCAAAGAAATGCAATTCCCTCTAACAGTTCAATCTTGTCATTGCTAGAAAACATCTAATTAAGTCGAAGGAAGAATCATGTACATCATAAGCAGGAGCATCCAAAACCAGAAATGGGAAACTTGTGTGATATTCAATGAAACTACATTGTAGGAAAGTCTGCGCAGCCGCACAGATATCCCATTGAGCCAAGATTCCAAGTGAAGCTGCACGCATCATTTGACCATCCACAGAACAAGCCTGGTCATACGCCTCCAAGGGACCCATCACCAGCTTAAATCAGGGATTGGATACCACGTGTTCGATGAGCAAAATTCCATCGCCCAGGAGAAATGACATCTCTTGCAATGTGGCACAAGTTGCACACAAGTATAGTATGCACATCGAAAAGTCAAGTCGTAACTTACGCCAATCGTTGCTCAGGGCAAGCATCCAAAAGCCTCATACAGTCCATTGTGGTACCGTTGGAGCTGAGCCGGCCTGTGCATAGCCGCAGAGTGAGCAGCCATTACAAAGCATAAAGAGGAGAAGCAGGACACCAGCTTCTAGCACCAATATTAAGTGACACCAGCCGAAGACGCTGGAATAAATAGAATGAATGAAAGCTGGTATTACCCCGAATATAGTTGAACAGAACAGACCATGCCAGATCCCACACATTTAAAAAACTGTGCAAAGCCTATTGTCTCAGATGCATTGAATATTTGGTGAATTAGTTCCACACAATGAGGTGGGAGGTCAGTTGTAAGAAGTGACTGTATCTCACTCGAGGTGCTAAGCACCTGCAATATGAATAAGTCTCTGGCGGAAGTGAGCGCTTCCTCCTGTTGGAATAAAAGGGCTTTGTGCCTGCTCAACTTGTTGAACTCTGCTTTCAAGGTCAGAATAGAAGGCCAAAGTGTAGAGCCTATACTCCCTTGCGGGGGCGGGGAAGAGACATTGCTACAGAAAGTTGCGCACTGGTACACTGTAGTTGCTCCAGCTTCCTCCATGTTGCTTCCCAGTTCTTTGTTTTTTGTTTTTTTTGCAGCTTTCATGGTGAATTTTCCTGCATGATGTGGGAATGGCAAGCCTGGCGCTGCTTATCATTGATATTTTTTTTTTGTAAAACATATGTTTATTCAAAAAAAATGTTTTTGTTTTTGTGTTTGAGAAAGAAAGGTATGAAAACAAGGAAGGAAGAAATAGGTGGGAAAGAAACATAGAAGGAGGAACAATCCGCCAAATTACCCCACACAGGGGGTGCAGAAAGCATCGCTGTGGAACCAAGGGAACATAAAGATAGAGGGAGATCACAGTGTGGACTGTCTCGGGCAGTGCCCTTGTCCATCAGTCAATATCAGGCAAAGCAGCACCCAGTTCGTAGCATCCCTTCCATGGTGTAGAATCCGGAGTTCCCAAGGGAGAATACAGATGCCTATGAAAGCTGTGTCCCCTTGGACCACACGCAATGTGCGTTGCATTCAAAAGTGGAGAACAAAACCCCCCCCCAACAACCCCAAAGTCCCCAACCCCCCCCACCCCCCCTTCCCCCAGTGGTGGCGACCAACAGTCAAGCATCACTTCAACATTCGCAACGGCGGTCAGACCTGGAAAAGGTGTAGCGCTCGAATTGTTGTTGGGCAAACAGCAGAAGGCAGGCCCCTGGACAGGAACCTGACCAGCGGTCCCCACTTGAACATGACGTTTTTAAAATTTCCCCAAAAAATCAGACATTCTCTCCATACTCAGGAGTCGCCACAACCTTGCATGCCACAGCGAGATGGCCGGAGCCGACGGGCTTTTCCAAGCGGCCGCCAGGGTCACTTTAGAGGAATCGGGTATCCCACCACGTCCTTGATGTGAGACAGAATCTCAGCCCAGTAGGGTTGGATGGAGGGGCAGTCCCACCAGATATGGCGGAAGTCGCCCAGCATACCGCAGCCCCTCCAGCACTTGTCTGAGGTGGACGGGAAGATCCGATGTAGCTTAGACGGGTAGAGGTACCAGTCATACAGAATTTTTAAGTGTGCCTCTCTGAGATCAACTGAGTGGTTATGTGTTGCTACGTCCCTCCAGAGGGCCCTCCATTCTGCATCAGTGATGTTCCTACCTAATGTGGTTTCCCAGTGGTCCATGTAACGGGGACGGGGAGATATCGCGGTGTCCAGCAACAACCCATAGAGAAAGGAGATCGTCCCCTTCATAGTAGATGTGCGGAGGATAAAAGCCTCAAATTTAGTCAGTGGCCTAGTAGCAGCGTCGACCACTCCCGCCGAGGTCGCCCAGTGCAAGAGCTGGAGATGACGATAGTGTTCAGTGGGGGGGACATCGTAGTCCCGCATACAATTCTGGAAGGTGAGAGGTGACACACCATGAAACAGATGGGTAAGGGCTCTACAACCACCCCTTCTCCAGATGTCAAAGGGACCGTCGGTCGAGGCCGGGGGGAAGGCCGGATTAAAATGAATCGGAGTAAACGGAGATGGGAAGGTGGTCCACCGGTCATCGCTACTAATCGTGTCCCAGATTTTTAGAACCGTGCTGGTGGGAGTACTAACATACGCATTCTTGGGGCGGTCAGCCTTGGGCTTCCAGGCCAAATCCCAGATAGACCGTCCGGCCACACTTCGATCCATGTGGAGCCAGTGCTTCTCCGAGAGCTGCTGGGACCATTCCACCAACACCCGTAGTTGCGCAGCTTTATAATACAGGTGCATGTCAGGGAGACCCACCCCCCCATCCACACGCGGACGGCGCAAAACTGCATAGGAAAGCCGAGCCCGGCCGTTCTGCCACACAAATTTCAACATCATGGTCTTGAGCTGGCGAAAGTAGGCCAAGTCCACCGGTATGGGCAGCGCCTGAAAGAGGTATAGGAGTTTGGGGAGGAGGACCATCTTAAGCGCGTGAATCCTGCCCAACCATGATATGAACTTCGGCTTCCATCTCTCCAGTTCCGCGCGGATCGCCGTCATCATTGGCGGAAAATTGGCCTGGAATAACGCACCCAGGGTAGAAGTCAATCTTACTCCCAGATACAGCAAGGAGGAGGTCGACCACGACAGTGGAGTAATCGCTCGGACCTGTTGCACACCCTCGGGAGGCAGAGTGAGGTTCAAAACATATGATTTGGAGAGGTTAACCTTGAAGCCCGCCGCCTCTTCGAAGGCAGAGAGCAGCGTGTGGACATGCGGCAGTGACAGCGCGGGTTCTCTGACCGAGAGTAACACATCATCTGCGAAGAGCGTGATCTTATGTTCTTCGCCAGAGAAGGGGATGCCCAGGATGCGTTCGTCCCTCCGGACCGCAAGCGCCAGCGGTTCAATACTGAGAGCGAAGAGGAGTGGGGAGAGAGGACAGCCCTGCCGCGTTCCACGCGAGTGGCGGAAGCACCCGGATCTATGGCCATCAACTATCACCCTAGAGGTGGGGTTGCTATAATTAGCCTCAACCATTCTAATGAAGAGGGGAGAAAACCCATAGGCCACCAGCGTGCGGTGGAGGAAGCCCCAATCGACACGGTCGAAGGCCTTCTCCGCGTCAAGCCCCACTAAAACTGCCGGCACATGAAATCTATTAGCCTTTTCAATCAGGTGGAGGACACGCCTCAGGTTGTCATGCGTTTGCCTGCCCTTTATGAAACCGGACTGGTCCGGATGTATAAGAACCGGCATTAAGTCCTGCAGTCTACGAGCTAAAATAGACGAGTACAGCTTGGCATCCAAATTGAGGAGCGCTATCGGGCGAAAGGACGCGCATTCTGAGTGGTCTTTCCCTGGTTTAGGGATGACAGTAATCAGGGCCTCGGCCATAGTCTCCGAGGTCCGGCCCTCGGATGCCATGGCGTTGAAGAGGGAGACCAGGTAATCACAGAGGTCCGACGCAAACGTCTTGTAAAACAAGGCAGTGTAGCCGTCAGGACCGGGGGCCTTGTGGAGTTTCAAAGCCCCGATGGCGTCCAACACCTCTTCCCTAGTGATAGAGGAGCACAGCGAGTCATTCCATTCCCTGGACACCTGAGGAATCGGGAGACCCTCCAGGAATGCAGACTGCGCAGCCGGGGCAAGGGTGTCGCTGGAATAGAGATCCGCATAAAAACGGCCGAAAAGAGCCGCCTTATCCGCGTCCTTGTGCTGTATAGTACCCGCGTGATCTCGTATGCCCCCAATATAGTCTTTCTCACGTTTATCACAAAGTTGCCGGGCCAGGTGGCGCCCCACCTTGTTCCCCTGAGAGTAGGATATGCGTCGGAGCCGGAGGAGGGTAAACTCAGCACGATTGTTATAATGGGCCCTTAATTTCCCCCTCACCGCCGTCAGCGGCCGCAGGGTAATCCTAGAGGGGTTAGACTTGTGTGCCTGTTCAAGGTTCGCTAACTCCGCCTCCAGATCCTCCCTCTCCTTCCTCCGCAATTTATTGAGGTTAGCATTAAGAGCGAGGCAAGTGCCCCGAATCGTGGCCTTACAGGCATCCCAAGTGACATACACCGAGGTGTCGGAAGGAGGGTTAAGGGCCAGAAACTCCCCCATCGCTCTCCGCAGTTCTTTACAGGACGTCTCATCACGCACCAGCGCTGCCGGGAAGTACCATTTCCTCCATCCGTCCCCCCCCACCCGCCAATGCAGCCCCAGAACCACCAGGCTATGGTCCGAGACAGACAGAGGGAAGATACTGGACATGCGGACATCCCCCCTAAGGGCCTGGCTGATAAAGATATGATCTAAACGGGAGTAAGAGCGATGGACATTTGAAAAGAATGTGTAGTCTATGGTATGTGGGGTGTAAGAACCGCCAGCTGTCCACTAATCCCAGATCACCTATTTGTCTTTGTGTTTCATCAGAGAAGATCCCAGAGCCCGCCCTATGTGACCCTGAACAGTCTATGTGTCCGTCCCACACCATGTTAAAGTCTCCCAGGAGGAACAGGTGCCCCTCGACAAAGTCACCCACCTTGACCAACAAGCCCTGCAAAAAAACATTCTGTCCAGCGTTAGGGGCATAAACAACCACAAACGTGCAGAGTCGATCATACAGCGACCCCTTCACCATCAACCAACGCCCCTCCTTATCAGTGCTCACTCCCAGGGGCTGAAAATGAAGGGACGCCTTGAACATGAGGGCCACCCCCCTATGCTTGGTGGATGCAGATGCTCTGTATATGAGGGGGAACTGTTTGTGTCGGAGTCTAAGTTCATCCCTCTTAGCTAAATGGGTTTCCTGGAGGGCTACCACATCGAGATGATGGTCTGACAGGTACTTCCAAAGCTTCTGGCGTTTCTGTGGAGAATTAAGACCCTTCACATTCCATGTACCCACACTAACAGACATACTGACATATTAGAGTCTCGCCCTGTATGACTCCCAGTGCGATCCGGTCACTCCCCCGATCACGACCACTAGTACATCCGACCATCCCCGGACCAGGCCACGCCCCAAACAACCAACTCCACTCAGACCTCACCCCCCTTCCTCCCCACCGCACCACAGCATCAAAGCTCCCAACGCTAGGCACACAAGGAGTGTTGTAAAACATGACAAATTGAAAGCAGTTGTGCGTAGGAAGCAGTCGCAAGGGCCAGGACGCCACCCTCCCAGGGGAATCACCACCCAGCCACCCTCCCAGATCCACATTCGAGCAGCGCACAGCAAGTATAGAGTACGCAACCAGCCCCAGCACAGCGAAGGGGCCGGAACGGAGGCACCTGTGAAAGAAGCCAAGGTCTATCTCGCCTAGGAAAAAAAGCACACCACATACACCGCAAACAGACGCCACCACTGTCCCACCCATCCCCCCCCGCAAACAAGAGAACAACAGAAGAAAAGAAAACAGGACACTGAACCTGACGAAGTCACACAGCAGTTCCAGTGGGTCATAGTCCAAGAGACCCCATCCGGACTGGCAGTGGGGTAGGGGTACCATTCTGGTGACCCCAGGGCCTCGTACCGGGGTGTCTTCTCCAGAAAAGTACACACGAACCCCGGCACCTTAGGGCAGTGCCCCTCCGGCACCAAACCAAACCAGCTGAAGCTCAGGCAGCCCCAGAGCTTTGTTGCGACGACGGAAGCGTAGCGGAGGCCACAGAGGCTACTGCGTTCCCTCGTTCCTGCTGGCTAGCCGTGCGATCGGGCCTCCTGTGACTCTCCGGGCCCACCCTGTGCCAGGACGAGGAACGGCGCCTCCTCCGCGGCGAAGGACTCCGACGCTCGGAAGTCGGGGTCTCCTCCTCAATCCCCAAGAGTTCTTTCGCTTCCCGAAGAGAGCGAACCTGTGCCAACCTATTCTGCCAACGGAAGATGATCCTAAAAGGGTGGCCCCAGGAGTAGGAGATGTTGTGCTCCCGAAGATAGGCAGTGATGGGACGGAACTCGCGCCTCTTCTGGAGAGTCGATGCAGCTAGATCCTGGTAAAGCTGGGGACGATGATCTCGAAACTGCAAAGAAGGGATGTCCCGAGCCTTTCTCAGGATTCTTTCCTTGATCTGAAAGTCGTGGACACACACGAGGATATCCGGAGGGGGACCTCCGTTCCGCCTGGGCAGGCCCACCCTATGAACACGATCCATTCGTACCTCCCGCAGGTCGTCCTCATTCAGGATCTGGAGGAAGAGGGCCTGTACATACTCTCGGAGATCACCCGCTTCACCATCCCATGGCACCGCCCTAATGCGAATGTTGTTCCGATGGGAACGGTTCTCAAGGTCCTCGGCATGGGCCTGCAGATCAATATTGTGTTCCATGAGGCGGAGCACGTCCTGCTGCAGCAAGTGAACATCATTAGCCATAGTAAGATCATGATCCTCCAGCGTGGCCACTCTGTCCCCAATACTGTCGACATCCCTCCGCACCTCGCGGAGATCCGACGTGAGCTGGGAGCGGAGCTCCGATATATCGTCCTTGATGGAGGCAAAGAGCTCCTTCATAAAGGCCTTAGTTGCTGGGGCCTCATCATCAGATCTTCCCGACGACGAACTCTGGCCCGGGGAGGCCGGGCCTTGGGAGCCCTTAGCAGTCCCCTCTTTCCCAGGTTTCCCCTTGCGAGCATTAGCGGCCATCACTGCCCCAGTTCCTCGCCTCCAGGAGGCCCCGCAGTGGATGGGAGTTAAGGGTAGGCCAGGGAGACCCACAGGCCCACCAGTCGCTTTCCCACGCGCCAAAATGTAGGAAGGCTCGTTATGGCCGCTCTTCAGACCAGTGCCCCAGAGGGGACCTCAGGGGGGGGGGATGCGTGGCAGCGCCAAGGGAGCCGGTCGTCCAGCGCCACGCAGATCAATCAGCGTCAACCCCCCAGGCCACCTTGTTCCGGTCCCAGCCCTGGTCACCTTTTACGAAACGCTCACCGGATCAGTGCTGCTTCCAGGGCCCGGTCGCCAGGCAGATGCATCTTCCTTCCAAGCGACCCCGTCGCAGTGCTGCGGTGGCTGGGCAAGGGGCCGAACAGCAAGTCTCTGCAGGGGCTTCGGTTACAAGCGCACCCTCCTCCTATCTGCCACCACCAGAGCACGTGGTCCCCCGATGCCCAGGTAGGCTGAGTCTAGCACCGCCGCTTATGCGCAGCTCCTCCGTATCTGGGGGGCAAGTCCGCCCCCGCTGGGGCAGTGGAGCGGCTTCCGGTCAAAGTCCGGGCCACTGGTGCAGCGCCGCCCGCCTCCGGACCAGGCCGCGATCCCCGGCCTCAATTGCTCCCCCGGCCGCACCTCCACTCACGCTGACGCGGCCTCAGGCCCCGCCTCCTCCCGGGGCTCCGGGTCCGGAGCTCGGCGGCGGCCGACAATGGCGAGGGCGGTCAATGGGGTCCTCCGGGCAGCTCGGGCACACACCTCCCTCGTCGGTCGCTGAGCCGCTCCGCGATGCTTCCCGCTACAGACGAGCCCCCAGCTCGGAGCGCCGTGCAGACCCCAGACACCGGGCAGTGCGGCCGGCGCCGGCTCGTGTCCCTCGGTCCAGGGGAGCCCGGGGGTCGTCTCAGCGCCGGACCCCACTCCGGGGGAGCCCAGGAGCAATTTGCCGGCACAGGGGGCTCCGGAGCTGCAGCTGCAACAAGGCTATGCTAGGCCGGGCGCCGGAGGGGACACACAACACGTCCTACTCCTTCGCCATCTTGGCCACGCCCCCTCCATCATTGATATTTTTATCGCGGTTGGGCACATCGCAACTTTTTTCACGTTTGGGTTTCCTTTTTTATCAGTGTCCCGGTAACTGTACCCTGCATACATTTGACACCTTATCTCGGAACTATCGCCTGTTGCCGGCGGGTTGAGAATACGGCGTTAACACGGCGTTAGTTTCCCACAATAGACGGCGTTATGTAAAATTGCGTTAGCCTAGGTGGGCGAAGATTATTGCACGTTCTTGAGAATATTCCCCAAAGAATCATCCAGAGGTCGTGCAACATAATTAGAGACCAAAAAAGTAGTGTAAATGCCAAAAGATAGAGACACAAGGAGGGAAAGTCAGCCTGTATAATGAATCATCATGTGCCCAAGAAATATTTCATTTTGTGGTCAATATTCAAACCCTTCTCAACAGAGTGTAATAGCGTGATCCCTCTTGCTTCACATTGGCATAGCTTTAATTCACAATTACCCCCTTGACATCATTCTGGACCACATCAATTCACATGGAACCTAAAGCTCAAGCGTGCATCCTGATCCTCACAATCTTTAGCATGCATACCTAGCATGCTGGGTCTTCATGTCTCTGAAGTGTTCACTTATCCTTTCGTGTAGGGGCCTAATTGTACTCCCTACATATATTTTATCACATGTACATAAGTATATACACAACATAGCGAGTTCTACAATCAATATGCATACGAATACTGTTGTCACAGGATTTGTTGTAGCTAAATTTGGTACTTCCGTCCACAACCAACCTACATATATGGCAATGCCCATGTCTATAGAAACCTATTGATAGCCTTGATAACCATGTGTCCTTAGCACCACTTCTGGGATGACTTGGAGAAATAATGTTTCTAAGAGACCTACTTCTACTATAAGTGATACGTGGTCATTTTGTAAGATATGATCGCAGACTTTTGTCAATGCCAACAGAGAATATTTAACACCTTATTAGATAATGGGTAAAAGTCAGTGACCAACCTCACCTGGAAGGTTTGTTTCTTAGTATTATGTTTAGTGTCTGCTATGATGCTGGAACGGCTCAACCAGTGTGCCTTCTTACTTGCATTGGAAATCACACGCTTATCATAATCACGTGTCCAAAATCTCTCCTCAGCAGCATCACACAGAGCTCTTTTGAAATCCAAATCATTACTACAGTTACCTCTTGCTCTATGCATCTCAACATATGGTAAGGTATCTATTTGCCACTCAGGGTGAGAGCTTGAAGCCTGTAGTAGAGAATTACAAGATGTTTTGTTCCTATACATTTTGCTCTGTATTTTGTCATTGCGAACATAGTTCCATGTCCAAAAAAAGATTTGATCCTTACTGTATTCACAGGTATTCATCATATTTTATATGTTTGAGTTAAGATGTACAAAAAATCTTCCAAGTCAGTCTGTTCACCCATCCAGTTCATAGGGCAGTCATCAATGTAGCAACCCCAGTAATAAATACTGTCATTCCATTTCACACCGTCATGCCCATAGATATACAGCCCTCAAACCAACCGATAAAAAGGTTAGCAAAAGAAGGCGCAAATCAGGAGCCCATCAAAGTCCCGCACAACTGCTTGTACCATTCACTGTTGAAAAGAAACACATTGTTCTCAATTATTAATCGTGACATAGTAATGAGCATTTTTGAGTGCTCAAAAAGTTCTACTGGTCTCCTATTAAGAAAATGTCATAGTGTAGTTATTCCATGTTCATGCAAGATGTTAGTATATAATGATATTATGTCCATGGTAACCAATAACATACCCGGTTTCCATGTCACATTGTTCAGGAGGTTTATGAGGTGCTTAGTGTGACATAAATATGAGGGGAGGTTTGAAACAAACGGACATAAGAAAATATCCAGGAATTTTGATTGCCTTTCTCTAGATCACCCAATCCCAACTATTATTGGTCTACATGGAGGGAAAAGGTTGACTTATGTACCTTTGGCAAAGGTACTGCGGGTGGTCCTCCCACAATTATAGTACTCATCACTATTAATCAGTTCCATGTCATGCCCTTCTTTCAAATTCGTATTAATATGTTTAGATATTTCAAGAATAGGATTATGTCTAAGTCTTAGAAAGCAGGAGGAGTTATGAAGTTGAGTATATATCTCTCTTTCGTAATCCTTCCTGTCCATTAGCACCATGTTCCCTCCCTTGTCCGCCTCTCGATTAATCAGGTCATGGTTTAAGAGTAATTGTTTCATAGCCTCTTTTTCCCAAATGTCAGATTCTTTTGGCTTTGTCTTCTATGCCTGTATTGTGAGCTAAGCTCCCAATTATCCAAATCAGTGATTTGGATAACTGTAGCAAGGACTTGGATTCCATAAGAGCTCTGTGTGATGTTGAGGAGAGATTTTGGGCATGTGTGTATAATGAGCTTGTGTGTAAGAGGTTGCGCAGGTTGAGCCGTCCTAGCATGCTAGCAGACTCTAACTGTAATACTAAGAAACAGACCTCCCTGGTGAGGGTGGTCATTGACTTTTACCCATTATCTAATAAGGCGTACAATATATTCTCCTTAGGCACTGGCCTTTGTTAATATCTGACAAAAATCTGCAACCATGTCTTACAGAATTGCAGAGTATCACGTATCGTAGGGGTAGGTCTCTGAGAAACATTATTTCTCCAAGTTATCCCAGAAGCGGTGCTAAGGACAAATGGTTATCGAGACTTCAATAGGTTTTTATAGATGTGGCCCTAGCAGCATGTGTAGGTTAGCTGTGGATGGAATTACCAAATTTAGCTAGAAACAAATCCTATGACAACAGCGCGGGGACACACTGTTTCTAGTATAACCAGGCACTTTACAAACTTGGTATTATTATTATTATTATTATTAATATGCATATGAATGCTGTCGTCATATGATTTGTCGACGCATGTGAGGTTTGGATATTTAGTTACTTTGGGTATAATACACTCTTTTCGGATGGCCGCCAGCTTGTCAACGTATTCAAAGTTGGTTTGCCGACCTCACATGAGTTTTTGAATATTTAGTCAGCTGACCTGCATCATGGATATGGTAGGGACGCTTTAAATTAGAAGTCTAAGATGGTATTCAAACAGAACGCTGACACACACATGAGGTTGGAGTACTCTCCATGTCGGCTCTATACACAGTGAGAATATTGAGGGATTACCTGTGGGGTTGGCGACAAAGTGGTTCCTATGATGTTTTCCACAAGGAACTGAGGTGCAACAATATAAAAAAAATCCGCTTAATTTTCATAATGAAAATAAATACAGGATGTGCTATTATTTCTGGGACATGCTACGTTCTCCGTTCGTCTGTGGTAGAACGTAGAATGTCCTATCACAGACGAACGGAGAGTATGTTGGGGATTATTTTCCCACCAATACAAACAAGATGGACACTGGTTTAATGGAGATGACCGATATCCGTTATGATGGATTAGGATGCAGCTGAGCATTGCTATTGGGGCACATAGATATATGTATTCAGGTCTTGATTACATGTTGTGCTGCGATTAACTAGGTATGGTGTGGTAGCGAGTCAATTAAAAAACACAGCCAGTTGCGTTTAAGTTCTGCACATACATAAATTCGGGCACTGAACCAGATTACGAAAATGTGGAGGCAGGGTCACTAATTATAGATTGTGGAGATAGTCCTATTTGGGTGACATGGTAAACTGTATTATTTTATGACCAAACATGAGGAAGCTACCTGTTTTAACAGATGGAAATTTGTTTCCAAAACTGGTTAATGTTTCACGTAGACTCACCTCACTCAGATGAGATACTGCCACACTTTTTGGGAAAGATGTGGAATTGTGCGATTATTACGTGGATGTCAATTGTTTTAAGTCCCTTGCAATACAATTTGTTTTTGTTTTTTGTACTCAGAATATTTAGAATTTAGCGTAACTACCCTCTTGATGACAATAGTTGATGGTGTGAATACATTTTGAGAGTCTTAGGTAAGATGTAATAAAGATTGTCAAGTGCAGGAGATTGGGTGACCAACGAGCACAGGGGTTTTGACTGCTACTTCACCGGTGGATGTTTTTAGACCCACCAAAATACAATTTTGGTTAGTGTGGACTGTCTGAATCTATGTTACTGGATACATGACACATGATGGCTCTCTGTCATCAGTCATGCAGGACTGTTTTTCCACTTAACCATGCACGAGATATGCTATGATCTATGGGTACAGTTTTCCACGTGGTTACCCCTCTATAACATGTGAGATGTATGGATGATGTGGCATGAACCTGCACTTACACCGAAGATTTGGTGATGGTTGCATATGCCGAGCATGTAATGAGTTGACCTGAGATGTTTTATTTTTTTTGCTTTTAGCCCTGAGGAAGTCAGAGATGTTGGTGAGACAGAATATAAAGTCAGTGGTGACTGTACAACAAGATGAAACACATGTTGGCTACTTGTTTGACCACCTTGATCTGATAAGATTTTCCAATATAAATGAACTGAATAAAAGAACACTGTGAGACACCTTGTTTGGGACGGTTTGGCTTCGCACACACCTACCATGCTGGTTTCACTGGGGGCTCCCAGGGAGTTGCAATACTCATACATCGCAGTGTCAAATTCGTTCATAGCTGCACGTGGCTGGATCCACAGAGTTGATTCATTGTGATCTCTGGGACACTATATGGAGAGCCCATCATCTTGGGCAGTGTCTATGCCCCTCCACCTTGCTGGCAGTCCTTAGTAGAAAAACTGACGACGCTCTGGACCGACCTCCCATCGGTGTTAACTATAGTTGGGGGGGACTGGAATGATCTTATGTCTCCATTGCAGGATAGAAGGCGTGCCACAGCCCGAGTTGCAGAGGCCCCAGACTCCAAACTATTCCCCCTTGTCCAAGGCTTGGGGTGGCTCGACACATGGAGGACTATACATCCTGACACACATACCTACACCTATTTCTCGAGGCCGCATGATTCCTTTTCTCATTTAGATTACATTTTCCTCACAACGACACACACCCATAGACTAGCCGAGCCTTTAATCCTTCCCAGGGGCCTCTCCGACCATTCTCCAGAGTCCATTCTCCCATCCCTTGGTTCCAGGAGGTCCCCATTTTGGTAGCGTTTGCCACCGTGGTTATTGAGGGATGAGAACTATAGGGCGCATATGCATACATCTTTAGCGGACTATCTACTGCTTAACACGGGATCAGTAGAGTCGCAGGTCACCCTTTAGGAGGCTATGAAACCCACTCATAGGGGAGCAGATATTGCCTTCTGTACTGCCCTACGCAGGCAGCGTCGCGATAAGCTGCTCAGAATTGAGGCCCAGCTCCTTGATTTAGAGCGCACTAGTAGGGACAAAGCAGGACAGGTTGCACGTAGACAACTGTTGACAGTACAACGGACATATGCTAGCGAGCTCCTCAATAAAGCCCGCCTTTATTGGCTTGCCACTCGTAGCCGGATCTACCAGTGGGGGGACAAGTCCAGCGCTTTGTTGCACTGCCTGTGTCAGCAGATGACACAACCCCAGATGCTCCAGAGTGTAGGCAGCCCGGACGGGACCGCACTTACAGACCCGATCGCCATTACCGATAGCTTTGCCTCGCTTTTTGCGGACATCTATACACCCCCCCCCCCCGGAAGTATTACCCACTGCCCTTATACAAAAGTTTATAGATGACTTCCCTCATCGCGCTTTGTCGGACACAGCACAAGGGATGCTGGACTCTCCCTTGTCAGTAGATGAACTTCTGCCTGCACTTTTAGATATGCAAGTGGGTAAGGCCCCAGGCCCGAGCGGCTACCCTTGCGAGTACTTTCAAAAATATCACCCGCAAGTCTTAGAACCCTACTTAGCTGCCCTGGAGGCTTCCTGAGAACATGGTCGCCTTCCGCCAGATTGTCGACATGCTGAGATTGTTGTGTTTGTGAAGCCGGGCCGACCACCGGAACACTTCTCATCCTATCCTCCAATCTCCTTACTCAATGTGGAAGCTAAGCTTCTGGCCAAGGTGATTGATCACAGAGTTGATCCGTCCAGATCAGGCAGGATTTATGCCGAATCGCGCTACATGACACAATATTAGACGGGCCAATAATGCTATCACTGATTAACTTGGCACTCCTGCTGTGCTCCTTGTGGCAGACATGAACAAGGCCTTTGATTCCCTTAGCTGGACATATCTTTTTGCTTTTCTAGCTCGCCTTAACATTGGCCCCCGGTTGCTTAGCTTTATTCGCCTGCTTTACACAGATATAACCACCTCAGTTTGTGTGGCTGACTCAGTCTCTAAATGCTTTGTTGTCGGGCGGGGGACGCGCCAGAGCTACCCGCTCTCCCCCTATCTTTTTGCTCTAGCTATGGAGCCGCTCGTGGCTTGGGTACGGATAAACGCGCAATTGTGTGGTTTTGAGTGGGTGCCAGGCATCTCCGACCACTTAGCACTTTATGCAGACGATGCACTGTTCTTTCTCACTGATCTCGACCGGACTGACCCACACCTTCTCTGCATTATGGAGACCTTTGGCGAAACCTCCGACCTTTATATGAACCGGGGAAAAACCTTTTTGTGGTCACTGAAGGGTGGAGATCGGCTGGGTGACTGGTCACAGAAAGTAGTCATGGCCCCAGACAGCTTTAAGCATTTGGGTGTGCATCTCTCTTCGTCTCAGGCCCTGGCATGGAATAAGAACCTTGCCCCCCCCCCCTATGGAAACAGGTGGGAGACCAGACACGTGGTAGAACCGCTATGTTTAAAATGATTTTTCTTCCTCGTCTCCTTTATCAGCTACAGAACCATCGCTATCCAATAAAACCTACATGGTTTTGCCAATTGAATGCTATCCTTGCCCATTTCATGTGGGGTGGGGGCGGTGCATCGTGGGTGGCTTGGGGGACATGTTTCCAGTATACCTACTCCGGCGTAGTAGCCGCCCCGGATGTTCAGGCGTATTATATGGCCTCCCATTTACTTGTTCTCAATGACTGGTGGTATGGTGATTGTGGGGACCCGGCATATGCGGTGGAGCGCTGGCTCCTGGGAGGCAATGCTCTCCACAAGGTTCTCTATTCAGCAGCAGTGTGTTGTGAGCTACCACCTGCTCCAGTCACGATCTTTAAGATCTGGAAGGCAGCGCTCCGTCAAATGGGTTGGTGGGGAAGACTCACTAGGGAAACCCCACTGTGGAACACTGGACAATTGCCACAGTTGTCCGGCTCCTGGGGCTGGTAGGCCATTGGGATAGATACGGTGGGGGCAGTTGTAAGTGGATGTACTCTCAAGTCTTTTCTGGATATCCAAGCAGAATACGATATGCCCTGCTCACAATTTTACCGCTATCTCCAGTTCAGACATGCCTTTACCCCATACATATTTCACTTAACTGAGATTCCGGAATTTAACCCCATCAAGGCGAAGGTTTTCATGGGAGACTTAGGGGATCATAAAATTACAAATACACCGCACACTTATCAACAACACCGCCACCACACTCCATAAAACTAGAGAGGCATGCAGCAAGATCTAGGTCCGTTGGATGAGGATGACTGGGTGGAGGCTCTTGGGTCCCCACACAGCACAGCAATTGCAGCTCCCTTTCGCCTTATCCAATTTAAATACTTACACAGAGCTTACTACACCAGGCACAGGCTATGGTTTGCCGGACTCATCACATCCCTGCACTGTTTTTGCTGCAAATCTATGGAGGGTACATTCTTCCATACCGTGTGGGCATGCCCAGCACTGTCGAAATTCTGGAGGAGCGTGTTCACATGTCTGTTTGAGGTTCTGGGATGGGTTCTTGCTTCCTCACTAAGACTGGCTATGCTACACATTACAGAGGACACATAGGTGGGAATAGATATAAGCACCACCTCCTCTTTCTGGGCCTAACACTGGCCAAGAGGGATATCGCCCGGGCCTGGAAGAATGAATCTTCACCGTCACTTGGGGTGTGGAAGAAGGGCCTAGGTTTTTGTATGGGCCTAGAACTCTTGGTTTTCGAGTCCAGCAGCTGCCCCCGTAAACATTACAAAATTTGGAAGCAGTGGGATGATTATAGGGGACTATATCTGGAGCCTCCTCACCCCTTACCTGATGTTGGCGAACCCATATTATGATATTGGTTAGTCGGCATGTCTGTAGAGCTTATAATTGCTTTGATATCGATGGCAGAATCTTTCTCTCCACATAGGATTAATATATTTGTTGTGGGGAAGCAAAATGGCACAGTTGTTTTTCTCTTCTTTCTTTCCTCTTTTATTTTCAGGCTTTCTTGCAATGTATCTTCTGTGGAATCCATCCATTAATATTACAGGAAATGTTGATTCATATATTTGCTACCATGTGTATTTGCATTGAGTGCTCTGTGCGGCGCTTGCACTATACTGGATGTCAACAATAAAAGTATGTTTTGGAAAATAAAGAACACTGTGTACTGAATGTCTCCTAAGAATGGACTTTCATTGAATTTTGGTGCTCAGAAATCTGTTTATCTGAACTAGTTAGTGTTTATATCTAGTAGCAGATTTGTAGGTGTAATCGATGAAGGAGTAATATTGTGATTTGCATATCTTTCTGTAGCCTGAATAAGCTGCTGCCTTTGAGAAGTCAGTTGTCCAGGTATGGATACACATAGCTAATCTGGAGATGTGAGTGGACAGCTACTACTGGAATGAATTTGGAGCACGTCTGAGGAATGTAGTTCAGCCTGAAAAGAAGGACAGCATACTGAAAGTGTTTTTTTTGCTTCTACCAGAAAAAAAAAATCTTTCTGTACTTCTTTATGATTGGGATGTGGATATATGCACCATAGAGTCAGTTGACGGAAAATCTGATGTAATGCTAGTATATGGAATTTCTTGTCTGATTCATTTATTGACTAAATGCAGGTCTAGGATAGGTCTGACGTTTTCCTTCTGGCCTCTCTCTTTCTGATCAGGAAGTATCTTGACTGAATGCCTTTGAAGATTTGGGGGGGATACGTGTCTGTATTGCTTTCTTTTCAACAAATATAGTAAGTAAACTAGTAGGTGTAGGTGCCATTGCTATGGGTTGTAGCGGCATTTTGAAAGGCAGAGAACATCCATCTTGCACAAAAACTCATTTGTCGCTTGTCACGCTTCAAATTATTGAAAGATACAACCCCCACTGGGGTGAGCACAGGGGGTGGGGTAGGGGGCAGATGGAAACTTTAATGTCTGGTCTTGGAGAAGGCAGACCCAAAGAGTTGGCCAAGTACAGCTGATTAGGTGATCTTATTAGGCATATCGGTGGTTACAGTACAAATACTTCTGCACAAGGTTGCATATATTTTTAGGAAACATTTTTGAGGTTCCATTCTGAAGTTGGGGAGTTGGTCTAAGTTCATAAGTCTGTAACGTACTACCCACTGGAGAAGGAAAAGCTAAAATGTCCATGCAGTTTCGGCCAAGATCCAGAGAAACATAGAGGGCTTTGGCAGGCAGAACAAACAGCACGTCTTACTCTTACCACACACCAACAGCTTTTGGTACTTCCTTACCTGTGTTTTGTTGAGTGGGGACTTTTTGGCCCATTCAAACATGTGCTCATAAACATTGCCATCGTAGCGGCCCAGCACTGAACCAAGCTGCGCATCACTGTAGTCAAAAGCATCTACCAGGGCTACAGCATTGAGACGGGTTATAGCCAACAGCTCCTTGATGCGAAGTTGCACATTTGCCAGCTGAGGAGTGGTGAGCAGCCCTGCCTGAAAGAATAAAACACAGGAGGTAGAGAGCCATCAAAACATGTACATGCTAGTACACTCACAGGGAAATGGAGGGCTCCATTATGGAGGCATGCAACACAAAGAAGGAACACTGGTGATAGGAAGGTCTGCATTATGGTACATGTTGAATATAAGGGAGAATCTGAAACACACATGGCTTCACCATTGACTCAAATCTGTACATCTATCTAGGAGACCTCAACTTTCACCTCAAGAACACTGATAATGCCAACAAGACTGACCGGCTAGAAAGTCTTGCCAACCTAAGACTCAGGCTATCTTCTGAGCCAGCATTAGAGAAAAAGACACCCACACTGAGGAGATAGCCTGGACCGGCCCCCACTGCGTTCACTTCATCATCTTGGAATCTCCCAAAACCCCACCCTCCACCGCCATCAAGTCATGGCACAGCTGGTCACAGGTATCAGAATAATGATGGACCAATTGCTCTCATCTCCCACACACCCACCACTACAGAAGAAACAGAACAAGCAGTGGATAATTCCACGAACTGGATCACGCTAACACAGACAAAGTCTTACAGAGGAAACCTAACAACCCCAAGAAACGGACACCCCAACTGGTGCATGCAGGACTGAAAAAACAGAAACGTTACTGCAGACAGAAGGAAAGAAGATGTCACGCCAGTAAGACGCTCGAGGACCAGAAACGCTTCAAAGAAGCTCTCAACCGATACCACCAACTCCTGAAAAATACCAAAAAGCCCGCTCTGTCCACTTGCATCAGTGACAGCTCCAACAACAGCAAGGAACTTTTCAATACAGTCAAGGAGTTCACCAACCCCTTGGCAACTGTTAACAACATCACACCATCTCAAGCACTCTGCGAAACCCTCGCAGACTTTTTCCAAAACAGAACCAACACCATCTACCATGACTTTGCACCCCAACCCTGCACTGAGAACAACATCAACCTCCTCACGCTGACCAATGCCCACCCACACCAGTTCAATTCGTGAAACATCCTCACTGAGAAGAAAATGGTGTTCATCATGATACCATCCACTCCTGAGGCCCAAAAGACCCCTGCCCCAGCTGCACATTCAACCTCGAAAACTAACCAAACTCAGCAAATAACTCACCAAGGTCCTCAACGCCTCGCTCACCATGGCGCATTTACCCCAGAAATGGAAAGATACCGATGTAAAGCTGTTGCTGAAGAAGCCATCCGCGTACCCAATAGAACCTAAGAAACTACCAGCCCATCTCCCTGCTCCACTTCCCAGCCAATATCATAGAGAAAGTTATCGACATCCAGCTCACCAAACATCTGGAGAACCACAACCTGCTGGACCCCTCCCAAAATGGCTACAGAGAAAACCACAGCACTAAGATACCTCTTGACATACCAATGGATGGTATCAGAATGTTGATAGACCACGAGAAACATCAGCCCTCATCCTCCTTGACCTACTTGCAGCTTTCAACACCATATCACACCACACACTGATCAACAGACTTCATCAGATCGGAATCCAATGAGCAGCCCTCAGGTGGATCGCATCCTACCTCTCTGGAAGAAGTCAGATTATCCACTCCCATACTCCTCGCTCCCTAAGAACATCACCTGTGGTGTACCTCAAGGCTCATCCCAACCCTCTTTAACGCATACATGACATCCCTGCCCAACACTGTCAAGCGTCATGGACTCAAAATATCTCCTACACCGACGACACCTAAGTCATCCTCTCCCAGACAAACGACCATCAAAGACAAGATCCAAAGATGCATGAAAGATGTGGCCGTCTGGATGAACAACAACTGTCTCAAACTCAACACCGACAAGACAGAAAGGGAAAGGCAAGGACACACTCTTGAACATTGAATGGTGGCCCGCACAGCCGAGCCCAACCCCCAAACCCACCAAATACACCAGCAATCTTGGCATCATCCTTGACATCCACCCATCCATGATGAAGCAGTTCAGCGTTGTCTCCTTTGCTTGCTAACTCACCCTTCCAAATGCTTAGGAAGGTCTTTAGATGACTCCCACCTAACAACAAGTGAAGACTCATACAAGCTCTTGTCACCAGCAGACGCGACTACGGAAACTCCCTCTATGTGGGAATCACCACCAAACTCATAAGGAAACACCAGACGATCCAGAACACCTGGAACCTTGACCTCGGTCCAGGACAGGACTCTCCTCAGCAGCTCCGCTTTCCTAGCAGCATCACGATCATCTAGAGCGCCTCCCCCGAGGAGGATTCGCGCCTGCAGCCCGATCCCAGGCAGAGGTGAGTAGTATTGCTCCCTCCCCAGCCCGCTAGCTGAATTTTCCTTCTTCCCTTGTTTACTGTTTTTCTCCCGCTTCACACAGGCATTCTCTTCCCGTGGACTATTTAATTTAATTTAATTGTACTACTCTTACCCGGTTTCCTGCCGCAGCTGCCCCTGCGGCCCCTCCCCCTGACACAGCCCCTGCTGCCGCCTCCCTACCTTGAGTCCCTCCCCTACTTAATGGCGGTAGCTGTGCGGTCGCGTGCAGCGGGCGCGCCAAAGGCAAGCCCGTCTGTGCCTGTCCACGACCCGACCGTGGCCAGCATCAGAAACCCTGGATCTACGGAACCCCGCTGATACAATGCATCTGCACTTCACTCACTCAACCCCCGAAGGCACGATGACTGAAGAGCCACTCAAAACTCCACCCAATTACAGTTCTCCTGCAGGCACTGCCGACTTTCCTTCTCCATCAACAGCGCCCCCATGACTGCCGAAGACTCGCCGGACACCCGCACCACCGAAGCCCTGACATGAATCCTCCTCAACGTACTCTCCCTACACAGACACGCTGTCGAGATCTGGAACCTGCTCTACACCCTCTCGCCTGACGTCGCCTTCCTCACTGAGACCTGGACTAACGCCACCTCCGAGCTGGATATCGCCACCGACACCCCCGACAGATTTAAGATCCAGAGAAGGGACCGCCCCCACAGCCCTGGAGGAGGACTCGCCATCGCACACAAGACCTCCCTTTGACTCTCCACCTCCAATTCGAGCTACCCCCACTCCAACACAGAACACCTCCACTTCCAGATCCAGGTCAACCCCAGAACCACGCTACGCGGCACCCTCGCCTACAGACCCCCTGGACCGTGCTCCCAGGCCGCAACCTCCATCGCCGACCTCGTCGCTCCCCACGCCATCACTTCGACAGACTACATCCTACTAGGAGACCTGAACTTCCACCTTGACAACTGCAGCGACCCCGACTCCATCACCCTCCTAGAAAACCTCTCCAACCTCGGACTGAAGCAGCTCGTCACCACCCCCACGCACAGAGCAGAACACACCCTCAACCCCGTCTTCGCAGGAGGGACGAACATCCATTTCACCCACAGCTCACATCCCCTCTGGACAAACTACCACTGCGTACACTTCACCTTCAACACGCCCAACGGACTCAAACCCGCCTCTTAGGAATGGGAGTAAGATCACAGAGGAGCACCTTAACACCACCCTTATCCGAGACCCACCCTGCGCAACGACCGACACCCACTACGCAGCCAAGGAATTTCACTGCTGGATCTCCAGCCGCGCCGACAAGCTCGCACCCCTCCGCCACCCCAGCAAACCACGCCCTCTGAAAGCCACCTGGTTCACCACTGAACTGCAAGAAGGCAGGCGCTCCTGCAGACGCCTTCAGAAAATCTGGCGAAACCGGAAAACCACGGAAGAACCAAAGAGCTACCGTAACACCCTGAAGGAATACCACCAGCGCATAAGAAACACCAAGCGATCTTTCATCAAGAACAAAATCAACACCAACTCAACCACCGCTAAAGAACTCGTCTACGTCTACGTCTTACAGAAACTCACCAAACCCCCCAGCGAAGCCGCGGATGTCACACCATCCCAGGTACTATGTGTTGGACCTGGCCCTCTTGGCAGGGTCATCCCTAAACTTTTTGCCTTCCTCCAATACTCTCTCTGACCTGTTTTTGTTGGTTTAATGACTCTGGGCACTTTACCACTGCTGACCAGTGCTAAAGTGCATATGCTCTCCCTGTATAAAGTGTAACTGTGATTGATGTCCATGATTGGTTCATTGGATTTACTGTTAGTCCCCAGTAAAGTGCACCAGGAGTGCCAGGGCTTGTAAATGCCAATACTGCTAGTGGACCTGCAGCGCTGGTTGCGCCACCCACAGAAGCAGCCTTTTAAAATATGTCTAGGGTCTGCCATTGCAGAACCTGCGTGCAGTCTGGTACTGTCATGCTGGCTGGGCAAGTGCACACACTTGCCAGCCCCTAAACCTTCCCTTAACTTCATATTAGTCACCCCTATGGTAGGCCCAAGGGCAGGGTGCATTGTAAGTGTAAGGTAGGACATGCTCTGATGTGTGTGGCATGTCCTAATAGTGAATTACTGCCAATTTCGTTTTTCACTATTGTAAGGCTACCTGTTCCCTTTAGGCCAGATGGGCTGCTGGAATTATTACACTCTATAATCCCAGCAGGCTCAGGGAACATGGTAGAAATTAATGTTTAGTATGCCTGAACTCAGAATAATAAAATACTTCTTTTAGTAAGGTTTATTTTAATATCCTGTGTTTGCAAATGCTACTTTTAGAAAGTTAGCCTTTGCTTGCCTAACCATTTCAGCCCGCCTCTGCTTGAATGTGTATCTGACTGTCTGGGTTGTGTGAGTGACAGGGCTGGGAGATGACAGGTGGTGAATGGGAGGATTACACCTTAGTGGGAGGTGGGAGTTTCCCTGGACTATGCATCAGGCTGTGCTCTGCCACCACAATGCTGGCTCCGCCCCCCTGGGGAGCGACTGATGACTCAGCCTGCACCTGGCCCAGGAAGGGCGAAGCCTGTCAACAAAGTACTCCTGGCTGCCCCTGTCCACACAACGCCGGCTCCGCCCCCCTGGGGAGCGGCTGATGTGCCTGCCCTCACACTGAATGCAGAAGCCAGAAGTACCCCCAACAAGTGCTCAGAGGCTGAGAGCAGTTATGCAAAGGCCCCCCTGGCCTGTGAGAACAAAAGAAACTCTGTATAAAAGTAGGAGCCCTGCTCCTTGTAAATTAGAATCCTGTTTTACCACAAAGAACCTCTGCCCGAATAGAAGGAGAAGAAGACGCTGGAAGGACTGGCCTGCTACTTGCCTTGCTGAGGAAGGAGAGGAGAAGACTTTTGAAAAGACTTTGCTGACTTGTGCTTGAAACTTTTCTCCAAGGGCTTGATTGAGCTTGCACCCTGAACTGAACCCCAGGACCAGTGGGTTCTCCTGTGCTTTGGCTCGTCCCCTGCCTGAGGCCGAGTATTTCCTCCCGCCGGAGGTGAAGTCTGCCCCCTCTCGCCCCCTCCTAGGGCCGTGGTACCCGGGAGCCAGCCTGCCCTCTTGCCCTTGAGAGCCTCGCTCCACCAGGAGTCGCTCTCTGCCCCAGGGCTAAGGCCGGCCGCTCCTCTACCTCTGCCTGCTTCACGGAGCCCTTGAGGAGACTTCAGCCCCTCCCGCCGGAATCCCGGGGACACGAGCAGTCTGTAGCCTGCCTTGCTCTGACCCCCCAGGAGAGGCCGCACCGCACTGTGAAGGGAGCCCCCCTCTGTACCGTCCGTACCGAGGGCTCCTGTGCTGTGCCTTGCCTCCCGGAGATCCTCCGCTTTGAGAAGGGACCCCTCTGCACTGATAATTCCTGAAAGAAAGAAGCATTCCTGAAGACGACATCGGGCTAGGGGCCCGCAACGTTTTATTTCCCCATCAGCCTTCCCTGTGCCTTGGCCCCAGAGGCTCCTCTCATCCCTCCCTGCTCCTCACTGCAGCTGAGAGCCCCCACCTCTGGAAAAGGCCCGGGGTTCCTCTCATCGCCTGCTTGCTGCTCTGCTCTGCAGCTCAGCCCCCACCTCTGGAAAAGGCCCAGGGTTTCCCCGAGGCCCTCTCTGGTCTCCATTCCAAGCATACCGCGAGATGCGTGAGCATTGGTAGGGCCCGGGGTTTTCTTCTGTGTGGAGCACAGAGGAGCGCTGCGAAGGCCACAGAGGCGCTTGGGAGCGCCATACCTTCCAGGAACAGGGCAAGAGGCCCCAATTATTGCATAACTGGAACTGAGAGAACTGTTTACAAGTGAGTGAACAAGACAGAAGATACATTTGAACTGTAACCTAAGAAGCTTGCCTATTTACAACCTGTGGCCCCACAAAAACGTTATTTGGTCTTGTGATAAGTCTGATCTGCCTATATATATATATTTTTACATAAAGAACCGTATTTTTTATATATTCACAGCCTGGTGTCCATTTGTGGGGGGATTGGTGTATTTTACTGTGTGTGTGATTACAAATGCTTAACTGAATAACGCCTGAAGAATAGCCTTGGCTGCTCACGCCACGCACCTAGAGGGTGAGCAAGGGTAATTCTAAGGGGTCATCCTTCGCCCTGACTTAGAGGAGAGGGTCCCTGCTTGTCACAAGTGCATACTTGCGCCAACCAGAGACCCCCAATTCTAACATTGGACGCAGCGGTGAGGATTTGCGAATTTGCATTTGTAGTTTACATACAGTGAATTACTGATCACCACATAGTGAGAGCAGACCTATAACGCAGCAACAGGTTTCCATTTCTATAATTTTGCTGGGAGATCTCCATGTGTTTTTGAAGACGTCATGCCTGGTTCAGTGAGGATGAAAAAGGCAGCAACCAGATGCCTGTCGCCAGAGGAGTTGGCAGACAGGGCAGCAGACAGGGCACATGAAATGGAGATGGCGAGATTAAAGAGACAATTGGAAATGGAGAAGCAAAAATTGGCAATGGAAGCGCAAAAACGCCAAAGAGCTTACTACTTGAGGATGAGAGAACTTGATTTAGAGCTTGAAGCCAGGAGGGCTTCAGCCCAACATCCAGAGATTTGTGTAGCTGGCGGATTGAGCTTTGCTGAGTTGGAGGTGGAGTCCAGCTCAGCTGGTGGCAGCAACATTCAGGTATCTAGTGCTGACAGCATAGCGCGCGCACCTAGAGATATGGCACCTGACTTGGAGAGGGTTAACATACACCAGGAGGTTCAAGGGCATGAGGTAGCTCCAGTAGTGCGCAGCGTCCCTGAAGGGAATAGGGTGGCTGGCGTAGGAGTTCATGGTCCTAGTGGTGGGAGGGATTCCCCCATGGTTGAGGTCCTGGTGGGTGAGTGTAAGGACCGCCCAGAAGAGTGTGGGTTGTGTGACAGAGACAGTCCGCTACTGTCTGGCCAGTCTCAGGAGAATGGTGTGGAGTATGTGTGTGAGGCGCTGGATGGTAAGGTGAAGGATAGTTTGGTTAACCCTGCTAGGGGGCTGTGTAATCCAATTGTGGGAGAGCATATTGTAAGTCCCAGTTTTCCAGAGCTATGCCAACACCTGTTTGAGAGTGAGTTCTCTGACCCCAGGGAGCTCACATTGGAGGCAGACCTTGTGGTGGATTCCAGAGGGTCTGGAGAGGCATTGGGGTGTGTTCCTGTGGGGAGTGGCTCAGGTATCTTCCAGCCCAGAGTGGTGGAAGTGGCGCAGAGTAGCCCAGCTAGGTCCTGTAGTAGTGAGAGGGGTGTAGGGCCTCACGTCCTGTCCTTAAGGGGAAGGAGTGAGAATGGGTGTTGTCCCGGTAGTGCCCAACCTCAGTCTCAGAGCCTGGATGGTTCTTTAAGGGAACACCAGGTGGGGAGCCTAGGCTGTCCCGATGAGTCACCCTCTGAGGGAGATCCCCCAGTGGCTAGAGAACGTGGAGGCTCTGTAAACAGAGCTCCAGTAGTTCTGGTGTCTGGCAGTACCGCTCCAGTTGGGAGGGTGCAGAAGGCCAGAAAGAGGGGCGAGAGGGGGAAAGAGTCCCCAGTGGAAGAACCAGTGGGTCAGGGGCCAGCCAGTAGGGCTGCGTCCCCAGTGAATGACCATGAGGACACCACTTCTGTCCTGGGGGATCTTCCCACACTGTCAGAGGGACAGGGTTTGGGAGATCTGCGCCAGGCAGACTGTCGCACGACACATGAGCTATGTGCCACCCTCGGGGGGGGGCATGCGTGCTCCCCGGGAAGTCCTGGTGCGCCAGGCAAGTGTTCAACTGCAGGGTTGGGTCCCTGAGTTGGAGAGTCAGGTTCAGGTGTTGTCTGACCTGGAGGGTGGGACCACTGTAATCAGTGTCCTGGCCCATGTCACTTCTAGGGGTACCACTCCAGTTGGGAGTGGGCAGTACTCTGGAAGGGGGTGCAGAAGGAGGGAGTCCTTGCCTCTGACCCCGGTGCAGTTTGAGGGTTTAGATCCTAGGATAGAGGGCCAGGTGCAGGGTGTCCCCCCTGACCTGGTGCCCCAGTTGCAGGATAGCACCCCTGAACTGGTGGGCGAATTGTGCAGGTCACCTGCCACAGGTGCCCTGACAATTCTGGAAGGGGGTACCACTCCAGGTGGGAGGGTACAGAGCCCCAAGGAGGAGGACCGGGTGTGGGGGAGCCCACCCCAGTCTTTGGTCCAGCCGCCAGGTACAGGCCTGGGGCTGGTGGGTCAGTGCCAGGATGACATACCTGACCTGACAGGAGGGAGAGTGGACAAAGGGTGCCAAGCACCTGGGGCTACTGCCCCCGCTCTCTGAGGCCACAGAGGCTTGGGAGCCCTGAGAGGCATGAGGCCTGGGTCTCAGCTCTGACTACTGTCAGTGGCCACTGTGATTTGATGACTATCTGTTGGGACACACCTGTGAGACAGTTAAGGTTAGAGGCTGCACAGGTGGTGTCCACAGAGGAAGAAAAGGGTGCCCCATGGATTAGTTGGGTGGACCCTGAGAGTATGGACAGAGGATTTGAAATAGGTTCAGATTGGCGTAGAACTGGAATGTGCCCCTGCTGTTGCGGGCCAGGTCCATGTTCTATCGCCCAAAGCAGGGAAGCCCATCACAGTGGTGATTGGTCTACCCTGCGTTATGGCTGGAAGGGGGTTGTGTTGGACCTGGCCCTCTTGGCAGGGTCATCCCTAAACTTTTTGCCTTCCTCCAATACTTTCTCTGACCTGTTTTTGTTGGTTTAATGACTCTGGGCACTTTACCACTGCTGACCAGTGCTAAAGTGCATATGCTCTCCCTGTATAAAGTCTAACTGTGATTGATGTCCATGATTGGTTCATTGGATTTACTGTTAGTCCCCAGTAAATTGCACCAGGTGTGCCAGGGCTTGTAAATGCCAATACTGCTAGTGGACCTGCAGCGCTGGTTGCGCCACCCACAGAAGCAGCCTTTTAAAATATGTCTAGGGTCTGCCATTGCAGAACCTGCGTGCAGTCTGGTACTGTCATGCTGGCTGGGCAAGTGCACACACTTGCCAGCCCCTAAACCTTCCCTTAACTTCATATTAGTCACCCCTATGGTAGGCCCAAGGGCAGGGTGCATTGTAAGTGTAAGGTAGGACATGCTCTGATGTGTGTGGCATGTCCTAATAGTGAATTACTGCCAATTTCGTTTTTCACTATTGTAAGGCTACCTGTTCCCTTTAGGCCAGATGGGCTGCTGGAATTATTACACTCTATAATCCCAGCAGGCTCAGGGAACATGGTAGAAATTAATGTTTAGTATGCCTGAACTCAGAATAATAAAATACTTCTTTTAGTAAGGTTTATTTTAATATCCTGTGTTTGCAAATGCTACTTTTAGAAAGTTAGCCTTTGCTTGCCTAACCATTTCAGCCCGCCTCTGCTTGGATGTGTATCTGACTGTCTGGGTTGTGTGAGTGACAGGGCTGGGGGATGACAGGTGGTGAATGGGAGGATTACACCTTAGTGGGAGGTGGGAGTTTCCCTGGACTATGCATCAGGCTGTGCTCTGCCACCACAATGCTGGCTCCGCCCCCCTGGGGAGCGACTGATGACTCAGCCTGCACCTGGCCCAGGAAGGGCGAAGCCTGTCAACAAAGTACTCCTGGCTGCCCCTGTCCACACAATGCTGGCTCCGCCCCCCTGGGGAGCGGCTGATGTGCCTGCCCTCACACTGAATGCAGAAGCCAGAAGTACCCCCAACAAGTGCTCAGAGGCTGAGAGCAGTTATGCAAAGGCCCCCCTGGCCTGTGAGAACAAAAGAAACTCTGTATAAAAGTAGGAGCCCTGCTCCTTGTAAATTAAAATCCTGTTTTACCACAAAGAACCTCTGCCCGAATAGAAGGAGAAGAAGACGCTGGAAGGACTGGCCTGCTGCTTGCCTTGCTGAGGAAGGAGAGGAGAAGACTTTTGAAAAGACTTTGCTGACTTGTGCTTGAAACTTTTCTCCAAGGGCTTGATTGAGCTTGCCCCCTGAACTGAACCCCAGGACCAGTGGGTTCTCCTGTGCTTTGGCTCGTCCCCTGCCTGAGGCCGAGTATTTCCTCCCGCTGGAGGTGAAGTCTGCCCCCTCTCGCCCCCTCCTAGGGCCGTGGTACCAGGGAGCCAGCCTGCCCTCTTGCCCTTGAGAGCCTCGCTCCACCAGGAGTCGCTCTCTGCCCCAGGGCTAAGGCCGGCCGCTCCTCTACCTCTGCCTGCTTCACGGAGCCCTTGAGGAGACTTCAGCCCCTCCCGCCGGAATCCCGGGGACACAACCAGTCTGTAGCCTGCCTTGCTCTGCCCCCCCAGGAGAGGCCGCACCGCACTGTGAAGGGAGCCCCCTCTGTACCGTCCGTACCGAGGGCTCCTGTGCTGTGCCTTGCCTCCCGGAGATCCTCCGCTTTGAGAAGGGACCCCTCTGCACTGATAATTCCTAAAAGAAAGAAGCATTCCTGAAGACGACATCGGGCTAGGGGCCCGCAACGTTTTATTTCCCCATCAGCCTTCCCTGTGCCTTGGCCCCAGAGGCTCCTCTCATCCCTCCCTGCTCCTCACTGCAGCTGAGAGCCCCCACCTCTGGAAAAGGCCCGGGGTTCCTCTCATCGCCTGCTTGCTGCTCTGCTCCGCAGCTCAGCCCCCACCTCTGGAAAAGGCCCAGGGTTTCCCCGAGGCCCTCTCTGGTCTCCATTCCAAGCATACCGCGAGATGCGTGAGCATTGGTAGGGCCCGGGGTTTTCTTCTGTGTGGAGCACAGAGGAGCGCTGCGAAGGCCACAGAGGTGCTTGGGAGCACCATACCTTCCAGGAACAGGGCAAGAGGCCCCAATTATTGCATAACTGGAACTGAGAGAACTGTTTACAAGTGAGTGAACAAGACAGAAGATACATTTGAACTGTAACCTAAGAAGCTTGCCTATTTACAACCTGTGGCCCCACAAAAACGTTATTTGGTCTTGTGATAAGTCTGATCTGCCTATATATATATATTTTTACATAAAGAAGCATATTTTTTATATATTCACAGCCTGGTGTCCATTTGTGGGGGGATTGGTGTATTTTACTGTGTGTGTGATTACAAATGCTTAACTGAATAACGCCTGAAGAATAGCCTTGGCTGCTCACGCCACGCACCTAGAGGGTGAGCAAGGGTAATTCTAAGGGGTCATCCTTCGCCCTGACTTAGAGGAGAGGGTCCCTGCTTGTCACAAGTGCATACTTGCGCCAACCAGAGACCCCCAATTCTAACACTATGCATCAAACTCAGCTCCTATTTCCACTCAAAAAACAAGGCACTCTATGACAACTTCAGTGAACAGACGCCACACACCACCCCCCTCACTACCACCACCGACAGAGATGATCATTACAGCTTGGAATCCTGCCACCTTCAAACACACCACCATGACCATGAGGAACACCCACTCAGGAGTCCCCACGGACCCCTGCCCACCTCACATCTACCACAGGGCCGCTGCCGCCATCGCACCCGAACTAGGACAGACCAACAACGCCTCCTTCAAATCTGGCATCTTCCCAGAAGCATGAAAGCAGGCAGAGGTCAAACCCCACCTTAAGAAGCCCTCGGCCTACCCGACAAACCTGAAAAACTACAGGCCCATCTCTCTCCTCCCCTTTGCCGCCAAAGTCACAGAAAGACTCGTAAACACACAGCTGACAGCCTTCATCGAAGAGAACTCCATCCTAGACTCATCCCAGTTCGGCTTCCGCACCAAGCACAGCACCGGGACCACCCTCCTTGCTGCCACCGATGGCATCCGCATGCTACTCGATCAGGGACATCCTACTAGACCTCACTGCAGCTTTTGACACTGTCTCTCATCACACCCTTGCTGTCAGACTGCACGATGCTGGGAATACGAGGAACCGCCCTCTCCTGGATCAGTTCCTTTCTCTCCGGCAGAACCCAGAGGATAAGAATCCCCCGTTCCTCTCTGAACCCACAGAGATCAACTGCGGAGTACCCCAAGGATCTTCACTCAGCCCCATGCCTTTCAACATCTACATGGCCCCCCTGACCGCCATCGCCAGACAGCACGAGCTCAGCATAGTATCATACGCCGACGACACCTAGCTCATCCTCTCTTACACCAACAACCCCAGACACTAGACTCTGCTTTCAGCAAGGAATGAGGGACGTCATGGCCTGGATGAATAGCAGTTGCCTGAAGCTCAACTCAGAGAAGACCAAGGTCCTCATCCTCGGACCCACCACCTCTGCTGGGGACAACATCTGGTGGCCCTCGGGAGCCCGCCCACCCCGACAGACCACGCACGGAACCTCAACATCATCATTGACTCCTCCCTCACCATGACCGGCCAGATCAACTCCGTCGCCTCCATCAGTTTCAACTGCCTCTGGATCCTCCACAAGACCTTCAAATGGATCCCACCCGAATGCAGAAAAACCGTCACTCACACTCTCATAACCAGCAGACTGGACTACGGCAACGCCCTCTATGCTGGAAGCAACAGAACTCTCCTTCACGAACTCCAAACCATCCAGAATGCAGCAGCCAGACTCGTCCTTGGCACCCCACGGCACGAGCACATGACCCAACACCTGCGAGACCTCCACTGGCTCCCCGCCGAGAAGAGAGTAACCTTCAAACTGCTCACCCACACCTAGAAATCCCTCCACAACATCGGACCCAAATACCTCAACAAGAGAGTCTCCTACACTTTCCCAAGAGGAACCTCCGCTCCGCCGACCTTGCCCTTGCTGAGACCCCCCCGGCATCAGTCGAACAAGAGCAGGCAGAAGAGCTTTCTTCTACATAGCAGCCAAAGCCTGGAATGAGCTCCCCGTTGGCATCAGACGCTCAACCACCCTCCACACCTTCAGGAAGAACATCAAGACCTGGCTTTTCGACTGAACAGGAGCTACACCCTTCCCTCCCCCGCACTTCCTTGAGACCCTTGCGGGTGAGTAACGCGCTCTACAAACCCCCTGATTGATTGATTGATAGTAGCCAGACTCATCTTTGACCTGCCCAGGCGGGCACACATCACCCCTCAACTCAGGAAATTCCACTGGCTACCAGTTGCGCAGAGATGCCAGTTTAAGCTGCTCACCCTGAAACAAGAAAATCTAGCCCTGAAAAACATTGAGAAAAATACCAATTTGGTAATAAAACCCTGTGACAAGGGCGGGGGGATCACCATCTTTGATAAGACTGAGTACAACCACAAGATGCTAGATATGCTGAGTACCGAGGAACACTATAGGCCAGCACACCCACGAGAGTTACAACGCCTGAATACAACAATAAGAGAAACCACGAATATTGCCTTTGAGGAAGGATTCATCTGCGAAGATGAATTAATCTTTCTTAATAAATCTTGTCCGGTAGTACCAGCGCTGTATGGACTACCAAAGACGCATAAAAATGAGATCAATCCCCCTATGCGACCAATTATTTCAACAATTGGGTCAAGCACAGAACCTCTGTCAAAATACGTAGATACATTTTTGTGCCCACTAACACAGAAATACGAATCATTTATCCGAGACACAGGGGACATGATAACTAAGATAGAGGGTACTGCATTTGACACGGCCAATGACATTCTTGTAACGCTTGACATTGAGGCGTTATACACGAACATTCCTCAGTGTCAGGCGTTGCGGGCGGTGTCGGCCCTGCTAAATAGATACCCTGACAATAGACCAGACGAGTTTATTCTCCAGTGCCTGGAGATTGTCCTCCTGAACAATTACTTTGACTATGATGGTGCCCTCTACAAACAAGTGAAGGGCACCAGCATGGGAGCTTCTTGCGCCCCAAGTGTGGCGAATGCCTACATGGGCGAGTGGGAATTGAGAAACGTGTACAATGAAGTTGCACCTTTTTTTGAGAACGTCCATTTATGGCGTCGGTTTATTGACGACATTTTTTTTATTTGGCGTGGCACCGAAGCACAGTTGAAAGACTATATAATCTGGCTAAATTCAAGTGACTCCAATCTCAAATTCACCTCAAACTACAACACCAATAAAGTCGAGTTCCTGGACATTGAGATCATCAGTAGTAGTGGAAAGTTAGAAGTAAGTCTATATAGGAAGCCGACTGCTAAAAATACCATCCTCCAGTTTGGTAGCTTCCACCCGCATTGCCAAAAGGACTCGATACCATTTGGCGAATTCCTCAGGATACGTCGCAATTGCACTAACCTGATGGAATATCAGTGGCATGGAGAGGCACTCAAAATGAGATTGGTCAAAAGAGGTTACCCCCATCGACTAATCCGACAAGCCTTCAAAAGAGCGAAGTACTACGATCGGGATTCTCTACTGAGTGGCACCAAAAGGAAACCCTCAGAGAGAATCACTTGTGTCATTAATCATTCAACATTGAATTATAAAATCAAGAATATAATTTGCAAAAATTGGAGTATACTAGAAACAGAGGAAAGTGAGACCTTTGCATGCAAACCCCTGGTGGCCTATAGAAGGAACAAAAACCTGAAAGATCGCTTAGTTCACACCAGGAGTAAACAAAAGATAGTGAGTCTTCAAACCTCCATTACAGGACAGAATCCGGTATTGGGGAACCACAAATGTGGATCCTGCCATGCCTGCGATACCGCAATTGTAACTGAGTCGCTAAACTACAACAACGTCAGAGTGACCTTAAGAACACTGACAAACTGCAGGAGTAGTAATATGGTCTACATAATACTATGCCCATGTGGTCTCATGTATGTTGGCGAAACCGGTAGGGAATTTCGCATTAGATTCAGCGAACATAAGTCAGCAGTGAGGATGCGGAAAACATCAGCACCCTTAGTGCAACACTGTATAGACATGAACCACAACGAAGTTGAACTAGGATGGTGTATTGTAGAAAAAGTTCAACACAAAAGAGGCCAACTAATGGAACAAACTCGGAAAAAACGTGAGAGCTTCTGGATATTCCAATTTGACAGTGTTCGAAGAGGACTAAATGAAAATATAGCCTGGTTCATTACAAAAAATTCATAAATATGTAACAGTAGCCAATATACATTGATGTGAATAGCTTTGAGTATGCTATTCACATGATAAAAGGTGAGAGCCTTTGTCATACAAACCAAGTAAAGAGATAACAAGTAAAACACGAGGGAGAGACCAATTTTGTACTTGAATGAACCCACAACCCTGACAGATAAGATTCAGTTGGTAATATAAGATGGGTCCTCTTTCTTTTCTTTTCTCTTCTTTTTTTTTTTTTTTTTTACTAAAAACCTCGAGACATGACAGCTTATTTGAATATATAGATAAACGTAACATCAAACTGTCTCTTGTAAACAACACAATACCACATGGACAACATTGTAACAGGGTTCATTAAAATCGTATTACTATGTAAATATTGTGGGCGACTCATCGTATCAGTATTAGTAAATACTAGCAACATCATCCTGTTCCAAGATGGCGACCGTAAAAAATAGACAGGAAACATATCCCCATATGTAAACAAAAAAGAACGAGTACCAATCATTTCCGGTTCACGGAACGCCGAAAAAAGTGTAGCGCGCGAAGATGTAGAACCTATTTAAAGCCCCTGTAATAACTGACAACATCTACATTGGGCGACTCTGAGCCACGTTGGGGGACACTGAGAGAAGGGCAGGACGCCATCCATTGCGGGAACACAAACGAAAACAGGTACGAGTCCGATCTGTTTAACCACCCGCCTGCGGCGCATAACGAGTAGTTTACTCTTACTAGTCACGCTTTAGTTTAAATAAACTAACTGATAGAGTGTCAGTCAATCCTGAGTTTATTAGCAATACCACAAATTTATGGGAGTAACAGTTTACATGTATAACCTTTAGATAAATAAAACAATATGCTATAAGGAAATTACTATCGAACAATAAAGTGTTAGGTAATCTTCACCACATCATTAATATTGTAATTTCTTAGGAAGAATAGGCTCCATGTACAAGGTTGTAAATAAATAGATGGTGGGTATGTGGGTAGCCACATAGGCTCTCTAGGAAACAGATGCAAACTACAAGTTTTACTAGTTTAAGGCAATTCTTTCAATCATAGATTCTTGCCAACCTCAAGAATAATGAATTGGGAGCAAGCCATCAGGAACGATGTACGAATAAATTGAAGATTGGAGATGAGACTCGTTCTAAAATTAACGAAGGTCAGTTATAGATGGACCCCTGCAACTAATTTTCTTAAAAAAGATCGATATAGAATATATGTCTTAAGCTTAGCCTATTGTATTTAAGGTTACCAACAATGAGGGCCATGGAGCATTAACCAGCTAGACCTGCACCCGCGTACAGAAATAGAAGAATTGTCCCCCAATAGATTCACTTGTGATAAACCCAAGGTAAGAACATTTCAAAGATTGTCAATATAAAAAAAGGAAATATATAAGTAGTAATACAAATTGAGTTCACTTCATCTTATTTATAGTAACGAAAAGTGATCCAGATAAGTGCCCTGTTCGAATATACCAAACAAAACAAAGATTAGCACATATAAATTAAACTTCATCAATACGTCTGAGGTAAGCTTCCTTTCGTTCTTACTAAATTCCCATTGGCTATCAGGTTACCACACTTGTTATAGACCTAGTAAACAGGTCTTTGAAATATATCTCTCCTCTAGGCATCGCTGTCCGTTACATCTCTAGAGGAAATCGAAAACCCATAAGGAGCAGTCTTCGGACACCTTTTCGTATCACCATACCAAAGGTTAGATTAATTTTTGTGTAAGGTATGATGGGCCATGAGTGATTTGACTTGTGGCATCTCCAAAAAAGAAGACGGTGCTCAGAACAAAATGAAAACTCACTGTCCTAAATGTAAAAAATCAGCTCCTCCATAAATTTGTCATTAATCTTAAATTGACGTCACACACCCAAGGTTGTATTATGATGCCTTACAGCTAATGCACTAGGTAACTATGAGATAAAAGAATATAGACCTAATCAAATGTCCTGGACTCAAGTTAAGATATGGGTACATTACACTGTGTTTATATTTTCAGATACCCTGCACACATACGTCGAGAGAAGAGAGTAAAACTCTTTCTGATCCGGTCCTGAGGAAGGTGGTCTGAACCCACCGAAACGCGTAGACCTGGCGTTAGACAAATACTATCTGTGTCACCTCAAACCTGAGAAATTGTTTAGAATTTGTAAGAGTGTAGAGTTGTATGAATGAGATGGTGTGTATGTTAGTTAATATGTGTAGCACAGGGTGTCAAATTTCTAACTACAAATCAATTGGTCTTTTTTAATACTTTGTAAAACTCATGATATTGCATAACGGATTATCAATAATGTTTGGTCTATGATCTATGTCTATGTGCTGATGAATACATAAGAAAAACCAAAAAAATAATTTTTTAAATAAGTTTGATACACTATAAAAAGGAAAAAAGAAATAAAATATGTAAAAACAAGAACCTACTTTGTTGTACCTATGTCTAATTTGAGGGTCATTTGACATAAACTGTGAGCTGTTGCCATTTATGAAATTATGAAGTGACCACGGGGGAATATTAGTAAATATCCTTGTGTTTTTTTCCTCTCTTTTCCCTGGTCACTAAAGTAAATATAGAGGGGGTCCCAAATTCCATGTAACTACATTCACGGTTTTTTAACTGTGGGATATTAATCCAGTACTGGGAGTGAAACTTTCGTTCCGTCTAAATCAATAGTACCTTGCTGTGAGATATCTGTGCACCTGGGTGGTGGCAATAGGCTAGTAGGCTTCGAGGTTAATCATATAACCTATCAAGAAGCATATTTCCAAACATTTATCCTTATATTCTACCTCAAAACGCAATTCTCAATCCCTAGCCTTGAAACTAACCATCACAATCATGGACAAACTAGAAACGTTTGGGTTTTCGGACGAGGAGTTTTCCTCCTTACTAGGACTAGTCACTGATGGGAATAACATTGTCCCCGTCACACTAGGAGACAATAGTGAGTGGCAAAATCTTCTAAACCTAAAGAAAAAAATTAAACGCATAGAGTCCCATGTATTTTACATGCTTGCATATCTCAAAGAAGGAGTAATTCCATCTGGCCTCAGGGTTCGTAATGCTCCCACTTTGTTTATTGAAATCCGTAAGTTTCTGGAGCGGTGGTCACTGATTTCAAACCGCTGCTCCAGAGACTGGATGATGCTGATTATTGAAACAGCAAGAGACATCATGACAGCTCTCAGCAAAGAGATCCAAGACCTAGAAGAAAAGCTACAGGCCTCCAATGCAGTAGATGAGGCTAAAAATAAACTTGAGAAAATTCAATCAGATATGAAAGATTTTGACACCGACTTAACCAACAAAAAAACTGAAAAACTAAAGAAAGATATACGTTGGTTTACAAAAGAAAAAATGTATCCCTATTTGACTCCAAATTACTACCAGGGGGGAATCAGGCCAGCTATAATTCAAACTATGATAACACCTATAAGAGAAATTATACCAACTTCTCAGACACTGGCTCATCTGACTCTGATACAGACAATTATCAAAACCCAGGAAGGGGAGGCTATAATCCTAGACCTCCATTTAGAGGTAGACAAGGATATCAAAACACCCACACTCGGGGTTTTTTATCGAGAGGCCCCTACAGGGGGAAGAACGTGCATTGGCAGCAGGACAGGGGAGGACATCAGATGATGAGCCCTCAACCTCAGCAGCAATACGTGAAGACACGAAACCAGCAATACTGGTGGTAGACACAAATGAGAACAAGAATGCAGATAAATTAACAGATACAATGCCGATTTACAATCTATCTTCCATCGATCTGAATAGTGAGGAGACAACATTATTAAATCGGGGTTTATCATTTGTTCCTTGTACCCCGTTAAATAAATTCAGACTTCATGAAGATTTATTTGCATTCTTCAGAAAAGTTAGACTCAAGAAGTTCTTTGAAGGCAGATTGAGAGAAGAAGAAAATCTCAACTTGTCCGGTTGTAAACCACCCTCTAGTTTTACACCTACATTGGATGTCGTAGGACCCGAAGTCCAAATTTTTGAAAGGAGGGTCTTACAGGATATCACACGTCTCTTAACAGGTACCAACAGGCCCAATTTTAATTTATCGAAACAAGAAAATCTAGCCCTGAAAAACATTGAGAAAAATACCAATTTGGTAATAAAACGCTGTGACAAGGGCGGGGGGATCACCATCTTTGATAAGACTGAGTACAACCACAAGATGCTAGATATGCTGAGTATCGAGGAACACTATAGGCCAGCACACCCACGAGAGTTACAACGCCTGAATACAACAATAAGAGAAACCACAAATATTGCCTTTGAGGAAGGATTCATCTGCGAAGATGAATTAATCTTTCTTAATAAATCTTGTCCGGTAGTACCAGCTCTGTATGGACTACCAAAGACGCATAAAAATGAGATCAATCCCCCTATGCGACCAATTATTTCAACAATTGGGTCAAGCACAGAACCTCTGTCAAAATACGTAGATACATTTTTGTGCCCACTAACACAGAAATACGAATCATTTATCCGAGACACAGGGGACATGATAACTAAGATAGAGGGTACTGCATTTGACACGGCCAATGACATTCTTGTAACGCTTGACATTGAGGCGTTATACACGAACATTCCTCAGTGTCAGGCGTTGCAGGCGGTGTCGGCCCTGCTAAATAGATACCCTGACAATAGACCAGACGAGTTTATTCTCCAGTGCCTGGAGATTGTCCTCCTGAACAATTACTTTGACTATGATGGTGCCCTCTACAAACAAGTGAAGGGCACCAGCATGGGAGCTTCTTGCGCCCCAAGTGTGGCGAATGCCTACATGGGCGAGTGGGAATTGAGAAACGTGTACAATGAAGTTGCACCTTTTTTTGAGAACGTCCATTTATGGCGTCGGTTTATTGACGACATTTTTATTATTTGGCGTGGCACCGAAGCACAGTTGAAAGACTATATAATCTGGCTAAATTCAAGTGACTCCAATCTCAAATTCACCTCAAACTACAACACCAATAAAGTGGAGTTCCTGGACATTGAGATCATCAGTAGTAGTGGAAACTTAGAAGTAAGTCTATATAGGAAGCCGACTGCTAAAAATACCATCCTCCAGTTTGGTAGCTTCCACCCGCATTGCCAAAAGGACTCGATACCATTTGGCGAATTCCTCAGGATACGTCGCAATTGCACTAACCTGATGGAATATCAGCGGCATGGAGAGGCACTCAAAATGAGATTGGTCAAAAGAGGTTACCCCCATCGACTAATCCGACAAGCCTTCAAAAGAGCGAAGTACTACGATCGGGATTCTCTACTGAGTGGCACCAAAAGGAAACCCTCAGAGAGAATCACTTGTGTCATCAATCATTCAACATTGAATTATAAAATCAAGAATATAATTTGCAAAAATTGGAGTATACTAGAAACAGAGGAAAGTGAGACCTTTGCATGCAAACCCCTGGTGGCCTATAGAAGGAACAAAAACCTGAAAGATCGCTTAGTTCACACCAGGAATAAACAAAAGATATTGAGTCTTCAAACCTCCATTACAGGACAGAATCCGGTATTGGGGAACCACAAATGTGGATCCTGCCATGCCTGCGATACCGCAATTGTAACTGAGTCGCTAAACTACAACAACGTCAGAGTGACCTTAAGAACACTGACAAACTGCAGGAGTAGTAATATTGTCTACATAATACTATGCCCATGTGGTCTCATGTATGTTGGCGAAACCGGTAGGGAATTTCGCATTAGATTCAGCGAACATAAGTCAGCAGTGAGGATGCGGAAAACATCAGCACCCTTAGTGCAACACTGTATAGACATGAACCACAACGAAGTTGAACTACGATGGTGTATTGTAAAAAAAGTTCAACACAAAACAGGCCAACTAATGGAACAAACTCGGAAAAAACGTGAGAGCTTCTGGATATTCCAATTTGACAGTGTTCGTAGAGGACTAAATGAAAATATAGCCTGGTTCATTACAAAAAAGTCATAAATATGTAACAGTAGCCAATATACAATGATGTGAATAGCTTTGAGTATGCTATTCACATGATAAAAGGTGAGAGCCTTTGTCATACAAACCAAGTAAAGAGATAACAAGTAAAACACGAGGGAGAGACCAATTTTGTACTTGAGTGAACCCACAACCCTGACAGATAAGATTCAGTTGGTAATATAAGATGGTTTCCCTCTCTCTTTCTTTTCTCTTTTTTTTTTTTTTTTTTACTTAAAACCTCGAGACATGACAGCTTATTTGAATATATAGATAAACGTAACATCAAACTGTCTCTTGTATACAACACAATACCACATGGACAACATTGTAACAGGGTTCATTAAAATCGTATTACTATGTAAATATTGTGGGCGACTCATCGTATCAGTATTAGTAAATACTAGCAACATCATCCTGTTCCAAGATGGCGATCGTAAAAAATAGACAGGAAACATATCCCCATATGTAAACAAAAAAGAACGAGTACCAATCATTTCCGGTTCACGCAATGCCGAAAAAAGTGTAGCGCGCGAAGATGTAGAACCTATTTAAAGCCCCTGTAATAACTGACAACATCTACGTCGGGCGACTCTGAGCCACGTTGGGGGACACTGAGAGAAGGGCAGGACGCCATCCATTGCGGGAACACAAACGAAAACAGGTACGAGTCCGATCTGTTTAACCACCCGCCTGCGGCGCATAACGAGTAGTTTACTCTTACTAGTCACGCTTTAGTTTAAATAAACTAACTGATAGAGTGTCAGTCAATCCTGAGTTTATTAGCAATACAACAAATATATGGGAGTAACAGTTTACATGTATAACCTTTAGATAAATAAAACAATATGCTATAAGGAAATTACTATCGAACAATAAAGTGTTAGGTAATCTTCACCACATCATTAATATTGTAATTTCTTAGGAAGAATAGGCTCCATGTACAAGGTTGTAAATAAATAGATGGTGGGTATGTGGGTAGCCACATAGGCTCTCTAGGAAACAGATGCAAACTACACGTTTTACTAGTTAAAGGCAATTCTTTCAATCATAGATTCTTGCCAACCTCGAGAATAATGAATTGGGAGCAAGCCATCAGGAACGATGTACGAATAAATTGAAGATTGGAGATGAGACTCGTTCTAAAATTAACGAAGGTCAGTTATAGATGGACCCCTGCAACTAATTTTCTTAAATAAGATCGATATAGAATATATGTCTTAAGCTTAGCCTATTGTATTTAAGGTTACCAACAATGAGGGCCATGGAGCATTAACCAGCTAGACCTGCACCCGCGTACAGAAATAGAAGAATTGTCCCCCAATAGATTCACTTGTGATAAACCCAAGGTAAGAACATTTCAAAGATTGTCAATATAAAAAATAGGAAATATATAAGTAGTAATACAAATTGAGTTCACTTCATCTTATTTATAGTAGGGAAAAGTGATCCAGATAAGTGCCCTGTTCGACTATACCAAACAAAACAAAGATTAGCCCATATAAATGAAACTTCATCAATATGTCTGAGGTAAGCTTCCTTTCGTTCTTACTAAATTCCCATTGGCTATCAGGTTACCACACTTGTTATAGACCTAGTAAACAGGTCTTTGAAATATATCTCTCCTCTAGGCATCGCTGTCCGTTACATCTCTAGAGGAAATCGAAAACCCATAAGGAGCAGTCTTCCGACACCTTTTCGTATCACCATACCAAAGGTTAGATTAATTTTTGTGTAAGGTATGATGGGCCATGAGTGATTTGACTTGTGGCATCTCCAAAAAAGAAGACGGTGCTCAGAACAAAATGAAAACTCACTGTCCTAAATGTAAAAAATCAGCTCCTCCATAAATTTGTCATTAATCTTAAATTGATGTCACACACCCAAGGTTGTATTATGATGCCTTACAGCTAATGTACTAGGTAACTAAGAGATAAAAGAATATAGACCTAATCAAATGTCCTGGATTCAAGTTAAGATATAGGTACATTACACTGTGTTTATATTTTCAGATACCCTGCACACATACGTCGAGAGAAGAGAGTAAAACTCTTTCTGATCCGGTCCTGAGGAAGGTGGTCTTAACCCACCGAAACGCGTAGACCTGGCGTTAGACAAATACTATCTGTGTCACCTCAAACCTGAGAAATTGTTTAGAATTTGTAAGAGTGTAGAGTTGTATGAATGAGATGGTGTGTATGTTAGTTAATATGTGTAGCACAGGGTGTCAAATTTCTAACTACAAATCAATGGTCTTTTTTAATACTTTGTAAAACTCATGATATTGCATAACGAATTATCAATAATGTTTGGTCTATGATCTATGTCTATGTACTGATGAATACATAAGAAAAACCAAAAAAAGAATTTTTTAAATAATTTTGATACACTATAAAAAGGAAAAAAGAAATAAAATATGTAAAAACAAGAACCTACTTTGTTGTACCTATGTCTAATTTGAGGGTCATTTGACATAAACTGTGAGCTGTTGCCATTTATGAAATTATGAAGTGACCACGGGGGAATATTAGTAAATATCCTTGTGTTTTTTTCCTCTCTTTTCCCTGGTCACTAAAGTAAATATAGAGGGGGTCCCAAATTCCATGTAACTGAACCTACTCTTGACACAACTGGCCGCAACTCTTGCCTCACTAATGACATATCACTAAACAGATTAACACGGAAAACACATAACGAGATTTGGTTCTTTAACCGCACCGGAGCTCCTAAAGTGGGCTCTGTTGAGACGTACAACTTGATACGCCGGCTCACGAGCTAAACTGGACACACTGCTCACATGAGTCTGCACCATACTTTGTAAACAAGCACTGGGTACCTCCTACCTAGTTTGAACCCACTGCTCACCGGGCACTGAATACGACGCTCACCTGTGACAGCAACTTTTGCCGCAGTGAAGACATAGTACATAACAGATTAACGCGACAAACAAACATTGAGATTTTAGCGTTTCTAACCACACCGGAGCCTCACATATGGGTACTGCTGAGACATACAACTTAGTAATTTGAAGTATGCACGCCCTCAGGTTCTCACATAATAATAAAAATATTGACCTTGCATCAAGCTGCGCACATAGGAGTTACTAGTGGCTAGATCCCGACTAACTACGGGTTATTGCAGGTAGATGCAATTCTATGCCCTCAACACCACATAGACTAGTCACAGAACATGTGCAGCGTCACCACTTTGCAACACCTTCCATTAGAAGTTGCCAGAATCACCACTTCCTAAGGCACCGGTAACGTCGAAATTCTGCATACCTTCATTACAGGATTTTCAGAGACAGTGGTTTTCTCAACCTATGTTCCCCAAAAAAAAAAACTATCTTTACTGATTGCAACCATCCCTCCATTTGTAACCCAACATACATGGGAGTGAAAGCCTGATGAGTTGACCGCTGGGTACTGATGATGCCTGGATACTAGACACAATTAGGTGAGTTCTATACGCTTTTTCTGCTACCACTATTGATATTCCACAGGGGTATGTAATCCACCTTAGCTCACTGAGGATATCTAACCACCATGGTTTTTATCACTTTTTTTGTGTTCAAGCACTAGTTGCGCAGACCACTGATTATTCTTAAATCAAGTTTGAAGTCACCACAGTTATTGTCTGTAATCGTTTATCGAAATTTACACCTGAAATGTACGCTTCATTGTCTCTCCATAACAGGTAGATCCAGCTCATCACAGGTATATTGACACATTAAACTCCTCCTTTTTGTGTTTTTGATGAACCTTCTAGATACAGATGAATAAATTTTCTCTAATGCAGATAGTTCTCCTTTTTCTTATGGTCCTGAAGAATCGCGAGTTAGTGAACACAAATGCGAGAAACATGTTGACCGTTAGTTATTTTCACTGACTGACACATATTCAGGAGAATTATACTCCATCGAGTGCCGGTTATTTTGCTTTTAATTAGGGCAGGAGACCCCCAGAATAAACCCAATCTTAGGTACTTCCAGCCACATTTTAACACTCACTACCACATCTACACTCTTCTGGCCCCACACCCGCACTTCGAAATACGGCTGTTGGATAAAAGATCTCCGGTAAAGTGCCCCTCTTTGAGGTGAGCCCGTTGGGTATGGCACCGCCGACCCAACAGGGAGCAGCCCATATGATGAAGCATGACACCTGAAAAGGTTTGTGAGGGCATTAAAATCCAACAAATAGATTCCCCAACTGTAGATCTCAGTGAGACCCAGTGGTTTCCAGACTTAGTGTGACTTCTACAACTCCTGCCTTAGGAATGGCACAACACACCTTCTTTGACGACTTGGATCAAAAAGGGAACAAGTTGTGAATACTGCATCAAAGATAGATGAACCTGCCACATTCCCACCCATATGAGGGAATAAGATGCAGAAAAGGGCAAGGGGGAGTTGGGTGTGGACCTGCAAATTGTGTGTGTACTGGAGACACAAGGTTTAGAGAGGCTAGGCACCTACTTTATGCAAAGAGTTTGTATTTGGCTAGTCTGCGCTTGATAGTAGATAAAACACAATACAATCATGGAAGCAAATCCTGAGAGTATCTTGGGTAAAGGCTGAGGAATGGGATGACAAGAATGACTCACCTGCAGAAAGTCCCCAGTGTTTCGGTTGATGCCCTGCAGTGCATAGAGCAGACACAGAGAGTTGAGCACGTTGTGAACGGCCACATCGACAATCTCTGTGAGCTTGTCTGTGAAAAGTTTCACCACCACGTAATGACAGTGTGCCTGGAGAGGAAACACAGATTTGTGAGAAAAAGCTATCTGGTTGAGTGCTCCTGCCCTCACATTACAGGACCCATTCCCTACCACAAACCTCCCCATAAAACAAAAACAGACCTCAGAAGCTCGCACCAGCTCCACAGAGCTCAGATTCCAGGCATCTTCCTTGGCCTGCCGGTGGTTCTGTTCTGTCTCCATACTCTTGGCTACTGTCTCCACAAGCCTATGTTACGCCAGGAGGAAGAAAGGCAAGAGGATACTGGTTAAGAAAAGGAATCCTCCTCTAACAAAATCCAAGCTATAGAGACCATCTACATAAAGAAACATTGTCACAGCAAACAGCTTGTAAAAAAGCCATCCAAAATAGCACAAAAGATAGAAAGAGGGACAATCAGAAAAGACTCATACAAAAATGTTCCTTTTTTAGGTCTCGCCTGGCATTGCAGCGCACATGCGCTGCCCACTCTACGAGGGCCTTTTGGAATCGATACAGATTCGGAAGGGACTTTAAGCCACACCCTTGTTTTCAATTGGCTTGCTTCATCGTTTACGTTAAACGCTGGCGCGTGATTGAAGAGCGAGCTTTTGGGTTACCGCCTTGTCCACTTTTAAGATGGTCCATGTGGACAGCCCAACACTATCTTTGTTTGGCGTGACATAGGAGGGTGTGCTGCTAGCGGAAACTCTGGCTCCTCATTTAGAATTCTACCAGCTCCTCCCTCCCCTTCCCCCATTCAAAAGCAAACTCCCAGAGTTGCGCTGCTAAGTGTGTTAACATTCCCTGCTGTTGACCAAGTACACCCGCCGCCCTCCCACATAAACGGTGCCTTGCTTTTTTCGAGAGCTTGATTTCGGAACGCCGCAGGCCGCATCGGCCCTGCCTGTTTTGTATGCATGTGCCCGCCCGTTACTTTTGCTTAAGAATAGCATGCCGCCTGCCTCATGGCCTCCGCACTTCATCTTAAATCATGGCGGCTGCTTCTGGAGGCCGCCGGACTTTGGGAGGAGTTTGCACTTGCTCTGGGCACTACATGACGACCGTGATGACGACCACACAGAGTGCAAAAGCTTTCCTAATGACCCCTCTGCAAAACTCATCTCAAATCTCTCCTTCCACTTTAAACACGCCCAAACATTCGTCTTCACACTTTAACATTTATTTGAGGTAGATTAGGTGCCAATGTGAGCCAGGAAAGTCGATTTCCATTTTCTTTTTTTTTTCAGCAATAAAATATGATAAATGTACTCAGGAGAATAAACATCATGAGCACCTAGGAAAGGCGATGTTGCCTAATGGCAGGACTGGATCGCTTCCCAGCGTCTACTTACATCTTGTAATTCAGGGCAAATAACTTAATCTCTCCCCCTCTAAATATTTTAAAAAGCTGCCCATTTGTACTGTAGTCTAATGTCATGTAAAACGCTCGAAATTACCGTTTGGGCGGCCAAGTTGGAGCTATATTGAAATTATAAAAAACAACTAATTATAAATAGCTTTCTTTTTTGTGGGAAGCTCCAGAGTTCATCAGGAATTACAATATGCATTTTTATTGACTATTTCTATCTTTTTCCAGGTGATTGGTAAAACTAGGCTACTCATTTTGTCTGACTGGAAAACCCAGAGTGGCATCACTCCAACCCCTCTGCCCCACTCCACCTCTCAGCTTCCCACTCCACCCCTTCCACCCCCAGACACCCACAGGTTTACTATCTTCTCTGCTGAGGGGCTAGAGCGTTTTGCCAAATATTCAATAAAGCCACAGAGTGATTTTAGGACTGCAAGTCAAGTACTGTTTTGTCATACTTTTTCCCTAATTTTAGTCATGTTCTTTTTAGTTTAACGCAACACTGCATATCCACATAAATCATTTAAAACAGTCATTGTTACTCATTCTTTCACCATTGCGTACATCCCCCATTCCATATTCAAACCTATGCATCCATCTCCATCCATCTATATATCCACCCTTCCTTTCAATCATCATCTCTCCATCCACCCTTTCACTCATTCATCCTTTCAGCCCTTCCACTCCATCCATCACAGCACTTCGTCCATCCATCACCCCTTTAACTCATCCATCTACCCACTCAGTCATCCATCCATTCTTTCACTCATTCATCCATCCACCAAACCATTCATCCATCCACTCACTCGCTCATTCATCCATGCTTTCACTCATCTGATCATCTATCCACCCTCCCTTTCACTCATCCACATAGTATAGTGTGTACCACATAATCCCACTACAAACAACATACCTCCACTCCACTAGAAACAAAAAAACATAAATAAACACAATGTAATTTACAACAACAAAAGCTCTAACTTTCACAAAAGCGAGACCAATTACTTTGCAAATGCTTGTTTGTAAGGGCAGCAGGTCTTGGGTGACACTTTCTACCAGCAGACAACTTGATGCAGAATGGTCCATGGAAGAAGAGTCATACCTATCGCAATCTAGAAAATAGCTGGACATGCAGCATTTTTAGACTCATAGAATTAGGGGATAAGAGGCAGCAAACACTGCACATGCTCATTCCTGCACTGCCTGTGCCATAACCAAGGCCCCGTTGGTGCCCACAGTTGCCCAAACTAATACAATCCTCCATTTACATACACACAGCTGTCATTCTAAGAAAGCACAATGCTTGCAAATTGCACTTGGAAGGCAAGTCGTCACTCCACTCATGTATTTCCCCAGAATCTAGAGTGCCATCTAAGATTAAGAAGGCATCTAGACCAGGGGTCTCCAACCCCTTCTGTAATATGAGTTACTTATGCTTAATGAAAATCCTGGCGAGCTACTGATATTATTAGACATGTAATAGTTACCATATCAAACAAGATTACATTAGTGGCCACTATATCCAAGATTACCAGCAGCGATCACCTCAGTGTATAAGGCAAGGTTGCCATTTTGTTACATAAAAAACATACTTTGTTAATGTGAAAATCCTCTACATGGTAATACATTCCAGCCATATCTGCACTGCCTCTAGTACCAAGTTAATAATATTTGGAATAGTCTCCCCAATTTGATTTTTATCACTCAAATACCTTAAAATATATTTTGAAAACTCTACCACATTTCTCCAAACATCAGCTTATGAATTCTGAAAATGCACACATTTTTGTCTCGAATTCACATTTTGATTTTTGGAATTTTTGGAAAGTTTGCCACCAAGGAAAAGGTTCGAATTCCGTTCACTAGGTTGCACGCATTAGAACTACTCACGGGTAACTGGAGTACAGCTCCTCGTTGGAGAAGCCTGATATAGACAAAGACACTCGGGTTGCACTATACTTGGACATAGGATGCCATCTGAGATACTATAGAGCTAGGCTGCATAACTTAGCCAGCAAAAGGATCGTGCAACACATTCTCATACAGATTAGGACTTGCACGGGATTCCAAAATAAACTTAGAGCTCAATTTAAATAACCAAGTTTTGTTTCAGAGTACTACACGCATAGAGTTGCTTAGCTGACTTTCACATTGTTAAATCGCAGAAAAAAAAGCCAGATCCATATCCGAACTTCCCTTCCCCTACATGCGGTAGGTACTCTCCCCCACCACCCAGACAAACTAATATATGTTCTGGTACTTCGGAAAACAGGATCCCTGAATATCCAAAAGTGATTGTATTTATATAGTGCACACAATGCTGCTAAGACACAAAGCACCGTATATCAAGAGGGGGTTGGAGAGAATTTAAGATCATGCACAACAAGTGGAGAGGGAGAGGATGCCTCTTTCTGGGTTCTGTGCAGGTAGGGAGTGGGCTCTGGGTGTTTTCTCATCAATTACAGGTGAGTTGCCACTTCAATTTGGGGACGCTTTGCTGACTCTGACCACGTTTGGATTTGTGCTGTTCCAGTTTCCTGCTACCTCTTGCGGAACCCGCTTCGCGGGTCCCGCTTCGTGGGGGGGCAACTTGCTGTTATCTAAAGGACTTTGCCATCATACTAGGAGGCGTGTGCTGTCATCAGGGCTGCGAGCGAGTGTAGCGCTGCACTGGGACTACATTACCCAGGAGCGCTGCTAGCCCGGCGTTACACCAGCTGGGCCGCTCTCCCTGACCGCACCTCTTGTACCAGAACAGGATAAAAAGTAAACGCCCTAGGACCTCAGTGGGACGCTTTGCTGACTCTGACCACGTTTGGATTTGTGCTGTTCCAGTTTCCTGCTACCTCTTGCGGAACCCGCTTCGCGGGTCCCGCTTCGTGGGGGGGCAACTTGCTGTTATCTAATGGACTTTGCCATCATACTAGGAAGCGTGTGCTGTCATCAGGGCTGCGAGCGAGTGTAGCGCTGCACTGGGACTACATTACCCAGGAGCGCTGCTAGCCCGGAGTTACACCAGCTGGGCCGCTCTCCCTGACCGCACCTCTTGTACCAGAACAGGATAAAAAGTAAACGCCCTAGGACCTCAGAGGGACGCTTTGCTGACTCTGACCACGTTTGGATTTGTGCTGTTCCAGTTTCCTGCTACCTCTTGCGGAACCCGCTTCGCGGGTCCCGCTTCGTGGGGGGGCAACTTGCTGTTATCTAAAGGACTTTGCCATCATACTAGGAGGCGTGTGCTGTCATCAGGGCTGCGAGCGAGTGTAGCGCTGCACTGGGACTACATTACCCAGGAGCGCTGCTAGCCCGGAGTTACACCAGCTGGGCCGCTCTCCCTGACCGCACCTCTTGTACCAGAACAGGATAAAAAGTAAACGCCCTAGGACCTCAGTGGGACGCTTTGCTGACTCTGACCACGTTTGGATTTGTGCTGTTCCAGTTTCCTGCTACCTCTTGCGGAACCCGCTTCGCGGGTCCCGCTTCGTGGGGGGGCAACTTGCTGTTATCTAAAGGACTTTGCCATCATACTAGGAGGCGTGTGCTGTCATCAGGGCTGCGAGCGAGTGTAGCGCTGCACTGGGACTACATTACCCAGGAGCGCTGCTAGCCCGGAGTTACACCAGCTGGGCCGCTCTCCCTGACCGCACCTCTTGTACCAGAACAGGATAAAAAGTAAACACCCTAGGACCTCAGTGGGACGCTTTGCTGACTCTGACCACGTTTGGATTTGTGCTGTTCCAGTTTCCTGCTACCTCTTGCGGAACCCGCTTCGCGGGTCCCGCTTCGTGGGGGGGCAACTTGCTGTTATCTAAAGGACTTTGCCATCATACTAGGAGGTGTGTGCTGTCATCAGGGCTGCGAGCGAGTGTAGCGCTGCACTGGGACTACATTACCCAGGAGCGCTGCTAGCCCGGAGTTACACCAGCTGGGCCGCTCTCCCTGACCGCACCTCTTGTACCAGAACAGGATAAAAAGTAAACGCCCTAGGACCTCAGTGGGACGCTTTGCTGACTCTGACCACGTTTGGATTTGTGCTGTTCCAGTTTCCTGCTACCTCTTGTGGAACCCGCTTCGCGGGTCCCGCTTCGTGGGGGGGCAACTTGCTGTTATCTAAAGGACTTTCCCATCATACTAGGAGGCATGTGCTGTCATCAGGGCTGCGAGCGAGTGTAGCGCTGCACTGGGACTACATTACCCAGGAGCGCTGCTAGCCCGGAGTTACACCAGCTGGGCCGCTCTCACTGACCACACCTCCTATTTACCCAAAGCCCCTATATTAGTTATAGCTAATCCCGCTGCGTGGGAGCGCGCGGGAGCAGCCGCGAGAAGCCCGGGACAAGGGCGGGACCGTCTGTGGCCGTCCGGGGCCGAGGGAGGCCGGGCTGGGCCATCCCATTGACATTTGCCGCATTAGTACTGTAAGCAAGTTATTATAGTTGCGATAGTGATTTTACTTGTTGTTATATATTGAGGTGCCTAGGGGTTATCTATATGGCCTGTCCTACAAACACATCCACTTTGCTGCCATTTGTGGGTGAAGCGGAAGCAGTTGTTATGGTGTGGAAAAGTAAATTTTGCCATGTTCTGTGTCCCTACGCCTCATCCATCATATGTTATGTGTGCATGACCAATATGCATATGTTATTCCCCATGCCTGATTAATGACGCAATTACAGTTGTGTCCACCTCTAGTATGTTAGTTTCCAGTCCTCGTGAATACTACGAATATCAGGCCTATGTAAGTAATGTTGCCACGTTTCTCAGTGTGCACGTTATTCAATTATAAAGTCCCCGTTTCCAGGCCTCAAAAGGGCCCGGATCACAGATTCAGCTCCTGTCTCCTGAAAGCCTCGCTGAGGAGCGATACAGCCCCCACCTGTATCCTCGACCCTTCACTTACTTCCTGCCTTGCAGTGCCCGGTGCACCCCGGCTCTGCCTCTGAGTCTGCCAAAAGTATGTTATAGTTCCAGTTATCAGTTCAGTCCTCCTCCTCTGCATTCCTAAGCTACTGAACTGCATCAACAGTTTCCGTCATTGTCTAGCCTTCTCGTCTCCATGTTAGAGAAATACTGTATTTTATGGTCATTTAGTATTCTTCATCACGCACTACATGTAGAATAATGCATGGTCCAGTCTTAGAATCAAGTTAGCTTTTCCCCTCATGACTTCTAGTTTATATCAACATGTTCCCTAAACATTAGATACCAGATAGGGTTTAGGTACATGTCGCTCCGACCCTCCAGACTTTAGTCTCTGCTCCTAGCACAGAGTTCGTAGCCCCCAGCTTCTCCTAGTAACACGTCATTGCCAGTTTTCGCGCACCATTAGGTTAGAGGTCCCGGCTCCTTAGGTAGCCCCCTCCAAAGTTTCCGCCCATTCATGACATATTCTGTTACGTTTGCATCACATGTCTATGTATACGCCCAGTTACACCTCTTTTTACTGTTATCTCTCGCGACTGCTACGCGTCACGCCTTCTACTCCACCTACTGTTACGCCTACTGCAATGTAATGCTATGTGTTTGCGCTATGTATATAAGTCAATGTTTTGTTATTAAATGTTAGCGCGCTCATCCCAGACCTAGCCCCAGCAGCTGCTGGGCCTCTTTTCCCCTGCTGGGCCCCAGTTGTCCTGCTGGGCCCTGTCATTCTGTTCCTATGCAGGTTGTCCTGATCCTGTCCTTATGCTGTAATAAACCTGCAGAAACTCCTACTACCTCGAATCTTGACTCTTATTTATTGAGCTATCTGTTATGCTATAAGTCTAGTCAAAAATAGGGTATTATTTATTTATTTACCACATAATGGCGCCCGAACAGGGACTTGCCCTTTCCCCACGCGTCGGTGAAGCCACGCCGACCCCCTGACCCTCTGCAGTCGTGACGGAACCATACTGGCCAAGTGCAGATATTTCTGCTTCAAGTATCCCTCAGGCCCACGGAGGAGACGGAGGAGGCGGTCCAGCATCCGAACGAGACGGTGGAGGAACGCGGCGAGTCCCGACCAGAGCCCAAGCCGAGAGTCCAAGGTCCGAGGTATCCGGAGGCCCACCCGTAACTGAAGTCCGAAGTCCGAAGTCCGTCGTAGTCCAGTCCCGTTCGAGGCTTTCCGTTCCGTGCTGCCCGGTGAGTACCATTGCTGGGGTAGTGTCTAGACAGGGTCAGTCTAAATTGACTCCTGGTCCGTGGGTTGGTGGTACCCAAGCCCACAAACGAAGTGTTCACCTAGGTGGATACGGGTCTTGATGCGTTCCTTTATGGGACCGGTATGTTCCGTACTGTTACAGCAGTGCATCCAGTAACTCTAGTCTGTTCCGTTCTCGAGAATTCTGTTCTGTTTCTGTTTTCAGTATTTTCAGGTAGTATTCTGTTCGAACTGTTATGTTATGATATTGTTTAATGTATTTCCAATGTCGTGGTATGCCTGAATTGTTTTCCCAATTGTTATTGTTTTTCGTGTATTGTATTGTGTTCCGATTCAAGTTTAGAATGCCGCTCTTTTCCAAGTTACGTCAGTTAAAAACTAGAAAGGGTCTGCTGGAAGCAGCAGTTCCTGTTCCGCCTAGGGACAGTCCAGGTCACTTTATGTATCAGAAACATGGCATAAGCGCCATATTGTATCTAGATTTATGGGTAGAGTATACCAAACAGTTAGAAGAAAAGTATAGATGGCCCGTATCGGGTACATGGGATGCCGAATGTATCATGCGAGTAGAAGAAGCATTATGGAAAAAGAAAGCCAGACAGTCACAGAAAGATGCCATCGAGTTATGGCGTAAGGAAGCGCATAGAAGAACGGAAAAGGAAGTCAGAAAGTCAGAGTTAAGTAGAGAATCCCAAGAACGAGCCCAAGAAAGAGAATTAATCGAGATAGGTGAACAAGTCAAAGTCGAACAGTCAGACAGACAGAGGCATGCCCTTATTAAGGGTATGTATCCTCTCCTTGCCGAAGGCTTGCCAAAAGCGACCCCAGAGGCACCCAGTAATTTCCCGCCACCATTAGTTCCGACCAAGCTACGTCACAAACCGACCGCAGCTGATATTTTTATTTCGTCCTATCTGGACGACACAGTTCCAGAATATGCAAATCCAGTTCGCGCTCCACCTGTCCCTGTAAATCAGGCACTTCCCGTTCCTCCAGACACCGGAGTACCTGTTACGGTACCCCCGGGTCAGCCTGCCATACAAGTTCAGCCCACGTTACAATTACCGACCCTGCAAGCACGAAGAATGTCAGTCGACGATTCTAGTCTAGGGGCCGTAGGAGGAGGTCCTCCTCAAACCCCGCCGCCACACAAGCGTTTATCAGCACTCGAATTACATGCTCAAGCATCACAGCGTACTCCTAAAAGTAATAAGTCTGTTACAGAAATCAGGCAAGCCCTTGCCGAATGTGTCTATGACACAGTCCCAGGCGAGTATAATATGGTTTTATATTCCGTACGCGTAAGAAGGGTGACCGAGTATCTAGTCACCTTACCAAATATGAAAGAAGATCTAGACAGAATATATCGTTTCATCCGTACAGGGGATGATCCAGACAGTATTGGCGAAATTATGTCTCAAAGGAAAGCCGAGATTCAGCTCATGATATTAAAGTTCCTGATCAATTGTTTAATAAGAGAACAAGATTACCCGTCTAAAGATCCCGCCGAAATGAGAATCCTAACAAGGTGGAGTGATAATATAGCCGAGGGTAAGCACAAGACCATTGGTGCCATGGAAAGTATGTACAAGAAAATTCGTAAAGAAATAATAAGGTTACACGAACAGCGTAAAGCAGCACAAGTAAGCGAGAAAGAAAGTATCTCTGATCCTGAAGAGGAAGACGAGAATCCCGCCAGAATAGCGTATGTAGGAAAATCCAGATTTCCAGATCGCCATTTACGTCCAGAACCTAAGTCTATTTTTCATCATCCAGCACCAGAACGAGGCTCTTTAGAGCAAGTATTTCAAGCTACCGATCACATTCTGAAATCACGAGTCGGATATAGCGAATTAAGTACCATGCACGAACAAGAACTAGCCCGATCAGCAGTCCGATGGATTACTGATTCTACCACTTTTCCAGACGAAATAGTGGCACAAATGTTTCTGAAACTGCCCCCAGCCGAGCAACGACTGGTGGGTATGTATATGATCCAGCACCTCATTACCCTGTATGAGGGTCAACATTCTGATCCAGGCCCGTTGCACGATATCCTGAACGAGTTACTCCAGTATAGATGGAGAGGTCTAGGTACCGATTTAATTAGTGTCATTCTAGAACAGCGCCACAAGTATAGAACGTTCCTGAACCCGCATTTTGTTCATGTCTCACCCCCAGAAAGTAAACCATTCTACATAGACAGACAGAATCCGCTACGAGAAGTCCACCCAGTCCAAGGGGCGGGTGGCGTAATGCAACGAGTGTTTGTATACACTCCAATATCAAAGATGGAACTTCTTGAAATGAAGAAATTAATCCCCTGTCATGACAAAGATCCAGCGGGGTTCCATAGAGAATTAAAAGACATGCTCCGTATGGGAGAATACACTTACCCAGATATCATTAAAATGTTAAAGGTCCTGCTACCCGCAGGGGTGTATGAAAAGTTAAAGGAAAAAGAATGGGAGGTGGGAGAGAAAAAGATCGATTGGGCAGCTCTAGAAGCTGAAGACAAGGCACGAGTACCAGGTACCGGTCTTGGAGATAAATGTAAAGATTTACCAGAATTATTGATTCAAGTTTTACCCAGATTATTGACAACTAGGAAAGAAGACTGGGATGCAATCTCAGCCTGTAAACAGAAACAAGAAGAGGATATTAGTGATTTTTATTCTAGATTTGAGAAATGTTTCAGTATTAACAGTGGTCTCAAGACAAGTAGTGAGTCATACCCTCATCTTTTCGTTACCAAATTAGTCGAGAATTCAAGTCCACAAATTAAAAACCGAGTTTTGAAAGTCGAAAGCACCTGGCAAGCAAATACTCCGTCCCAGATGCTCCAGATGCTTCAGTATCACCAGAATAGAATTAGAGAAGAGCAAGAACACGAAAGAAAACGTATGAAAGACACGAAAATGAAAGTGCTAGTTGCACAATCTATTCCTCAAGACAGTCAGAAGAGAGGTCCGAATCAAGCCAGTCATCCTGCGGCTCCCGTTAAAGGGAACTGCAACTATTGTAAACAGCCAGGTCATTTTATAAACGAGTGTGCAGTTCTGAAACACAACATAGCTACTGGTAAGACTAAAGAAAGACCACGTCCGCCGAGACAAGAACAAGTTTCACAGACTCCTCAGTCACAGAATGCACAACAGACAGTTTCCGCACCGCAGCCTATCGCTGCAACACAGCATGTTACACAGCAGATGTACCAGTATGCACAGTCCGAGTATCCAGAGTACCAGTCATATTCATGAAACAGCCTAGAGAGGGAGGTAGGCTTGCCTCTCATCGAGATACCTGTAGACCAAGAAGGTCCCTATGTTCATAGTCAAGTATTAGGGAAAGACAGAAAGTTTTTGATCGATACAGGGGCAAGTAGGACCACAATTAGTCACGCCGAAGTTCCAGGGGCTCCGCTCTCAGGCTCAAGAAATGTTTCCCTTGGATTTTCAGGAAAACCCATAGTTAATGAAATATCTAAGCCAGTTACTCTAGAAGTAGGTCCATTGTCCCGTACTACTGATCTGTTACTTACTAAGTCATGTCCAGAAAATCTATTAGGTATTAGGACACTGAAAGAGTTAGGTGCAGTTATTTGCTGTTCCCCAGAGGGAATACGTCTGTTCCTACGTGACTTTAAGGGTCACTATGTATTACGAGATTTTGATTCAAGATTGTCTAATGTTCCACAGTATTTATGGGCGCAAGGTCCAACTGATGTAGGTTACATGCAAATCACACCCTATCGTGTGACTCTCAAACCAGGTGTAGTGTTACCACGAATCAGGCAATACAGATTGCCACCTGAGGCTGTAGCAGCCTTATCCAAAATTATTGACGAGCTCATGGCTCAAGGAGTAGTTGTAGAAACTGACTCCAATGTATGCAATTCTCCGATCATTCCAGTCATGAAACGTACTGATCCGAATGCACCCCCAGTATATCGATTAGTGATTGATTTACGAGAGCTTAATAAATGTATTATTCCTCAGTACCCAGTTGTTCCAGACATTTCTTCCCTGTTAACAGCCATTGATTCCGAAGCCATGTTTTTCACTGTTATTGACCTTAAGAATGCATTTTTTAGTGTTCCAATTCATCCAGACAGCCAGTTTCTTTTCGGATTTTGTTTAAATGGAAGGAGCTATATGTTTACACGCGCTCCTCAAGGATTCACAGAAAGCCCTAGTATTTACAGTCAAGCACTCAAGAGACAACTAGACAACATTCACATGCCAACTGACACTGCCCTGCTCCAGTATGTCGATGATCTACTGATCACAGCCCGTTCTGAACGTGCTTGCGAGCGAGCATCACTTACGGTTCTGTATTTTCTAGCCGAGATGGGGCACAAGGTGTCACCTTCGAAGCTTCAATTCTGTGTCCAGCAAGTGGTATACTTAGGACACTTGCTGTCCAAGAGGGGTAGGCAGTTGACACCCGACCGTATCCAGTTAATAGCGAGTCTTCCCCAGCCCAGAACCCAGAAGGAGGTACGTGCCTTTATCGGCCTTACTTCTTATTGTAGACAATGGATTCCCCAGTATGCATTCCTAGCCAAGCCACTGATACAGTTAACGACACAGGAGGCAGCCGTATCGACTGTCCTCCCTTGGACATCTGACCATACACTTAGTTTTAACGAGTTAAAGAAAGCCCTATGTCAAGCTCCAGTTCTAGCTACACCGAACTACAGTAAGCCTTTTACACTTTTCGTTACTGAACGCGAAGGTACAGCATTATCTGTCCTCACACAAGATCAAGCAGGTCAATACAAGCCCTGTGCTTATTTTTCGAGCACATTAGATCCAGTCGCCCAGGCGTTGCCTGCGTGCCTCAAGTCAGTTGCAGCCACAGCACTAGCTATCAGACAAAGTGATTCTATAGTTTTAGGACATTCCTTGACAGTACAAGTTCCACATTCAGTAGAAGTTCTTTTAAACCGAACACAAACTCAGCACTTGACAATTGCACGTTTAACAGGTTATGAATTGACACTGTTCCAGCCGCACATAGAAATTAGACGCTGCAACGTCCTGAATCCTGCTACACTGTTACCATCAGTTAGTTCAAATCCAGACACACATGATTGTGTGGAAGTAGTTAACATTACGACAAAGCCAAGACAAGACCTGACAGATATTCCGTTACCAGATCCTGACCTGACACTTTATGTGGATGGTTCATGTATGAGAACTAGTACAGGAGAACTAGTCGCCGCGTATGCAGTGACTACTGACACTGAAGTTATTGAAACACACCGTATTGATACCCTGTCCGCTCAAGCAGCAGAGCTAGTCGCCCTGACACAAGCCTGTATACATGCCAAGAACCTGAAGGTTAATGTTTACACAGATTCACGTTACGCATACGGAGTTGTACACGACTTCGGAGTGCTCTGGCAGGAGAGAGGTTTTATGACTTCTCATGGACCCAAGATTCAGCATGGTCTCCTTATTCAAGCCCTGTTAGATGCCATACATTTACCGACATCTATTGCTATCATGAAGTGCAAAGCACATACGAAAGTCACTGACATTATTTCCCAAGGTAATGATTTAGCAGACCGCACAGCCAAGCTTACAGCACAGACTCCAGACATTCCAGTTAATCAGACACAGACACATACTCCAGATCCGATTACATGCATGACAGTTAAGGACCCTACTCAAGATGTCATAGATATCCAGTCACATGCTACTCCCGATGAAATCAAGAAATGGTCTGTACAAGGAGGGGTCCAGACAGATCAGGGATGGGTAACGAAGGGTAGAGCCACATGGTTTCTCCCCGATTCTATGGTTCAAGTCATTATCAATACCGCACATAGTCCAGCACATTTAGGAGAAAAAGCTATGTTAGACAGTATCCAGAACATTTGGTTCAACAAGCATTTACGAGCTGCAGCCAAGCAGAAAGTCCGTACCTGTATGATATGTTGTCAGTTTAATCCAGGTAAAAGTGTCCCGGTGGAACAAGGTGGTTTCCAGCCCCCTGACCACCCTTTTGAGGTTCTCCAGATGGATTATATTCAAATGGAGCGATGTCGAGGTTTCAAGTATGTCCTTGTAGTTGTATGCGCCTTGTCCAGATGGACAGAAGCATATCCAGTCCCAGATTACACAGCCGCGACCACTGCCAAGCAGTTGGTTCGTGAATTCTTCCCTAGATATGGACTCCCTAGAGTCGTATATTCTGATAACGGCCAGCCATTCTCATCTGAACTCATGAAACACGTTTCCCTTTTGTTAGGGTACCAGTGGAAGTTCCATTGTGTACGCCATCCAGAAGCAGCTGGACTAGTCGAAAGGCATAATCAGACTCTGAAAATCCGTATAGCAAAAGTATGTAAAGACAAGGGTGTGGATTGGTTAGTAGCTTTGCCAGTCGCTCTGTTTTACATGCGCATGGTCGCACATTCCAGATCAGGTCTGTCCCCGTATGAGGTCGTTTTCGGCCGCCCCCCTAATATGTGGGGTACTCCTAGACCCCGAAGTATTACCGATGTTTCATGTAATATGTTGACAGATTACCTAGCTTCCTTGATGTCTGCCCTCAACTCATGTCGTTCACAGGTTGCCGCCGCATTTCCAGACAATACCGAGGTGGCACCGCACGAGATCGTTCCAGGTTCCCTAGTGATGATCAGAAATTTTGACAGATCAAGTCCGCTGGAACCACGTTGGAAGGAGCCACGTCAGGTCCTCTTGACCACCCGAACTGCCGTCAAGTTGGAAGGCAGGAAGGGGTGGGTCCACCTTTCTCATGTAAAACTTTTCAAAGGACCGAAACCAGTCTTTAAAAACATTCCCAAGAACATTTCCCAGGATTCGAAGGATTGCCAGAACATTGTTTTAAAGGACTGTCCCGCACAAGACTTTATTACAACCCCTCCCTTGTTAGAGAAAACTCCGCAACAGGAGTATAAGTTAAAGCTCAGGTCTAATAAGTCAGCCAGTTTGATTGTATAAGTCCTCCCCTAGGTGAAACGGTTAGACTGTTTCTGACATGTATAAAATAGACCCCCATAGTGAGAGAGTCAGTCGAAGTTCACTTAAATGTATCGTTTTTCTGAGTTTCGTATTATTCATCAGCATAATGGTTTCTTGCACCAGCTATGCTTTCTATCTGTGTTTTTCAGTTCCTCATGTAAATATGTCTGCTCATGCTACAGTAGAGCACACGTTTAGTGATCTGCCTCCTCACGAATATGCATACCGCCTCGCCATGCGTAATAACACATTTATCCGTATGTTACATTATTCACACCAGACCAGCAATGCCACTAATTGTTGGGTGTGTGGTCGACTCCCCCCTTTCCAGACACCGAAGGGAGTTCTGCCACTCTTTCCTTATCCATTCTCACACAATGGTTCGTGTGGAGCATGGTCCACGTTAACGTCATCCTCAACAGATATGTCTTTTCTTAACAGTACATGTTTCCCAGACAAGCAAGGTCTCCCCCACAGAACAGGTTTAGATTTAGAAAATGAAGTATATAATTTAGGAAATTATTCGTCGAATTTCATGGTTCTGAATGTTCAGTCTGATACTACTCCAGACTCACCCGCTATTTCAGTACTACCAGTCAAAGGCGAATTATGTGTCCGTAGTTATGGTTCTGTACATATAGGTCATAGTGAATGTACTACTGTTATCCAGTATAGTGACAGTGGGAAATCAGTTTTCAAAGCTTCACGTCATTCTTATTTTATTTGTGGTCAAACTGCATATGTCCGTCTGCCCCTCGATTGGGAGGGAACCTGTTACATTGCTTTCCTACTGCCACCTGTTTTTCTAGCCCCACCTGACTATCATAGGAATTCTTTCTTAGTACACACTAGACACAAGAGAAACCTCCCGATTGTCGATTATACTGAAACCGCCGCAGAGCAATTCATTGATATAGATAAAGGTGTTTTCCCTTATTTAGGTACAGTTGTAAATAGTAAGCTAATCCGTAGGTTAACAAGAACCCTTGAAGCAGTAGTAGATGAGACTGCCTCTGCTCTAGGTAACTTAACTGAAGAGCAATCCTTTATGAGAATTGTCGTTTTACAGAATCGTCTCGTCCTTGACGTCATACTGGCCGATAGGGGCGGGGCCTGTTGAATTCTCGGATCCAGTTGTTGTATTTTCATTCCAAATAACGCGCCGTCTGTTTATTCAGCTATAACCAGACTCCATAAAATTGCCCATCTGTTACACCAAGATCCAGGCACCTGGACATGGTCCGGTTGGTTCTGGAATATAATTTCCGCGTGGGGTTGGAACGTCCTGTCCTTTTTAGGTATTGCAGTAGCGATCATATTTAGCTGCTGCCTCTGTATACAATGTGGCCCTGCGATTTGCAGCATGTGTGCTACCTCTTGTATTCCCAGTCCCAAGCCCCGTTCTAAATCCCGTTCCAAGACAATTCGAGATGAACAAATGGTACTGTATGAAATGATAGATGGTATCATGAATATTGATGTTTCCTGATGGAAACGTAGTGACAAGGAGGGAATGTGGAAAAGTAAATTTTGCCATGTTCTGTGTCCCTACGCCTCATCCATCATATGTTATGTGTGCATGACCAATATGCATATGTTATTCCCCATGCCTGATTAATGACGCAATTACAGTTGTGTCCACCTCTAGTATGTTAGTTTCCAGTCCTCGTGAATACTACGAATATCAGGCCTATGTAAGTAATGTTGCCACGTTTCTCAGTGTGCACGTTATTCAATTATAAAGTCCCCGTTTCCAGGCCTCAAAAGGGCCCGGATCACAGATTCAGCTCCTGTCTCCTGAAAGCCTCGCTGAGGAGCGATACAGCCCCCACCTGTATCCTCGACCCTTCACTTACTTCCTGCCTTGCAGTGCCCGGTGCACCCCGGCTCTGCCTCTGAGTCTGCCAAAAGTATGTTATAGTTCCAGTTATCAGTTCAGTCCTCCTCCTCTGCATTCCTAAGCTACTGAACTGCATCAACAGTTTCCGTCATTGTCTAGCCTTCTCGTCTCCATGTTAGAGAAATACTGTATTTTATGGTCATTTAGTATTCTTCATCACGCACTACATGTAGAATAATGCATGGTCCAGTCTTAGAATCAAGTTAGCTTTTCCCCTCATGACTTCTAGTTTATATCAACATGTTCCCTAAACATTAGATACCAGATAGGGTTTAGGTACATGTCGCTCCGACCCTCCAGACTTTAGTCTCTGCTCCTAGCACAGAGTTCGTAGCCCCCAGCTTCTCCTAGTAACACGTCATTGCCAGTTTTCGCGCACCATTAGGTTAGAGGTCCCGGCTCCTTAGGTAGCCCCCTCCAAAGTTTCCGCCCATTCATGACATATTCTGTTACGTTTGCATCACATGTCTATGTATACGCCCAGTTACACCTCTTTTTACTGTTATCTCTCGCGACTGCTACGCGTCACGCCTTCTACTCCACCTACTGTTACGCCTACTGCAATGTAATGCTATGTGTTTGCGCTATGTATATAAGTCAATGTTTTGTTATTAAATGTTAGCGCGCTCATCCCAGACCTAGCCCCAGCAGCTGCTGGGCCTCTTTTCCCCTGCTGGGCCCCAGTTGTCCTGCTGGGCCCTGTCATTCTGTTCCTATGCAGGTTGTCCTGATCCTGTCCTTATGCTGTAATAAACCTGCAGAAACTCCTACTACCTCGAATCTTGACTCTTATTTATTGAGCTATCTGTTATGCTATAAGTCTAGTCAAAAATAGGGTATTATTTATTTATTTACCACAATGGGCCCCCTAGATACCTATTTTAAACGGCTGCCCCAGGATATCGATAGGGAAATCGCCTTGGCAGAAAGACGTGCGGGGCGTAGGTTGTCCATAGAATTGTTGAAAACCCCTCTTGAAAAACGCAAAAGCCAAAGTTTCCCCTCATTGGTAACCCCTTTATCATCTATCTTGCTGCCTGCTGTACACGACATTTCAAATCTTTCACTCCCAGTAAAAGAGCCATTGGATACCTTTCCTCTAGAAATAGTAACCATTACTTCGCCTGCAAAGTCCCCCGGTGTTTCTACCAACCCACCCACTGGGCAACATTTTACAACTCAACCCAGTGTTCTAGCACATGCTATAAAACCTAAACCTTGCACAAAAAGGAAAAGGGGTGTTATTGCAAAGAAAGGCCAGTTCCTAAAACCCCCAAAAAAACATAGGAAACTGAGCCGTCATACTACTGGGGATAACCCTATTGGGCTACCGGCGGGCGAGGGAGAAGTTGTTTCATTAGGCTTGGATCCCGTAACAATGGTATCCCCTGGGACACCATTACCATCAGGTCCAGATCCCATTGCCATAGCATCCCCTGGGACACCAACATCTAAGCCACAATTCCTTCTAGAAGTGGAGAAATTAATACGGTCCCTCTTGAACCCCTTTGAGGATAGACTTAAAAAGCTAGCTGAACAATTGGACCATCTAGAGCAGGCGAGCTTAGATAATTTTTTTTCTACCAAATCTCTAATTAAGTCTTGCCTCAAAACGGGAGGAAATATGAACATCCAACAAACAGTTGAGCGAGATGTGGGTGCCCCGCCGGTTGTTTTACAACCTTCTACTGCGAGTATTGTGAGTAGCTCTCAGGGAAAAGGTCAAAGTAGTAAGACTACCAATGACCAATCAACTGCTCTAACTAATAGTAATTGTGGGAAGACCAAGCCCCAGAGCACTGTAGTCAAAGGTAGAAAAGATTTGCCAAAGAATGCCACCCCTGTCATCACTAATACTTTACCCCTGCAAAGTACTTCGACAACCAGCCATGGTCCTTTGGCAAGCAATGATAAAAATCTAGGTAAAAATAGTGTTGGAACATATAAGCACCATGCTCCAAAAGTGCCAAATAGAGGTGGCCTTGCAAGTGATGGAAGCAATATATTAGAGGGAAATAAGGCTCCCATGGTATCAAAGAATGTTGCCCCACCATGCCCTGTTGTCCAGGAACAAAGCCAACCAATACCCTATGTGACAAAACCTCCAGCTAGGATACCCCCGATACAACTTACCCCTAATTCCTACCCCTATGTGGCTATCCTTACCAATGTTCCTCCCCTACTTCTAGGGCAAAGAGAAACCTATGAAATGTTAAAAAATAAGGTTATGCATTGGTTAAGGGTTAATAGACCTCTACCTGGGGAAGTGGATGGTTTGATCATCGGGGTTAGAAGGGTTAACTGGATAGGCAGCACCCTGAAACAACTGGGGGTGAATGTATCATAATTAACTTCCAAGATCCAAGGGTGGTAGGACTGATCACGAGACCTGGCTGGAGTACTAGCAGTGGTGGGATTGGTATTGTGGACCTCACTTTTTTTTATCCAAGACCTGTGGACGCTCATTCTGGTGGGAATAACGAGCCAGGGAGATTCAGTTTCTTTCCTTTGGCAGAGATCAACCCTTTCCATGTTCCTATCCTACAACTAAATGTCTGTTATGGACAACCATGCAATCCTCATGATGGGTTGGGAAATTTGAGGTGGGGATGTTGACGGAGACCGGCTGATCCCATTGTAAATGGGGGCAATATGGCTAGGGAGAATAACCCAGAGAAATCACTGGCAATAACAAGGGATGTAACATCAAGTCCAAATGGAGCGATCATCAATAGGGAACATGGAAATGTGAGAAGGGATAGCATGGTATGTATGGGAAATATGGTGGGTGAATCAAGGCTTTTATTAGATACGGGTGTCACTGAGGACAGGGTTGGTAATTGTGTGGACACTGTTATAGAAGAGGAATGTAACTGCGAGAGCTTGACCAACCAAGCGTCTGTGCCAGCCATCAATGTGGGGAGCTGTAATAGCAATACCACGGGGAGGTTCCTTTCGTGGAATATTGCAGGGCTGTGTACTAGATTGCTGTCACAAAATTGGATAGATTTTGTCAACGGGTTTGAAATGTGTTTATTCCAGGAGACATGGGCTTGCGACCCAATTTTCCTCCCAGGCTATTTAAATTTTTGTATACCAGCGAGTAGAGGCCCAAGGGGCAGACCTATGGGAGGTTTAACAGTTTGGATCAAGCAAACTTTACAAGTTAAAATAAAAGTGCTTGACCTGGGTTGCAAGGATATACAATTGCTCAGAATATCACCAGACAAGGGGGGTGTGATAGACATATACAATATCTATGCTAGGGGTATGAGTGCTGGGAATTCCCCTACCCTAGAGGCTCTATCCTCCTTTCTAGAATCGCAGTCCCTGGGAAATAGAGTGGTTATGGCTGGCGACTTTAATAGGACCTTCGAGCCGTTGGAAAATACTGAACATCCACTGGGGCAGGAGGAAGATGTCCAATGGGGTGTCCCAAACCTGAATCTTGTACCAGTTAAGCGGTGGACAAAAGATATCTTGCTATTAAACGCGTTATGTTTGGAATATGGCTTGAGGGCCCTCAATGGAAGGACAAAGAGCGACCAGGGAGGCAATTGTACATTTGACAATGGTCATAGTAAAAGTAGAATAGACTATGTCATTTGTAGCCTTAATTTATGGTGTGGGGTGGGTGATATGGAAATTAAGGGTAGATTAGAAAGTGATCATAATCCCCTTTGTGTCACCCATTCCTGGTGGAGGGTCACGCCTGACAAACTAGAGCCGCGTAGCGAAGTTGTACCGGTTATGGCCAATGATACACGAAGAGTTAAATGGCCAAATGTGTTGGCAAATGTGGCTTCCATGGACTACATAGACTCGGAGGTGGATAAAGCAATTGCAGCCATGGAGATAATAAATCCCGTAACACCTGGTTCCTCTTTAATAACAGCTATACACGATACGTTCTTTTCTCTTATAAAACCACATTTTACTAGATTAAATAAGGTAAATAGAAAAGCCTCAGTTAAAATGGCGAGGTGGTTTAACAAACAGTGCAGGTCAGCCAGATTGGAATTGGGTAGGGCACTTAAAAGCAGAGACAAGGGTTTGATTAGTATAGCAAGGAAACATTACAATGTTAGTATCCGCAAGGCCAAGAAAAAGTGGGATGAGGAATATTGGGAAGAGTTGCTTGAAGCTTCTGGGTCAAGAAATTCTAGACTTTTTTGGCAAATTGTGAAGTGGGGCCGAGGTGGTACCCCTAATAGCCCAGATAACAATGTTAATGCGGCATCATGGGTTGAGTATTTTAAACCCGAGTATGCAGAAAACAGGGATATTGTGGCAATAGAACCTATTCCAGTGGTATTTTGCAAGGGAAACCTGTTTTCAAATAAAGAAGCAGAATTGGTAATTTCAACCCTACAAGGGGGGAAAGCACCAGGCTTAGATGGGATTCCCTCAGACATTTTTAAGTACGACAAGGTACGGTGGGCTAGGTATGTGACCTCACTGGGGAATGCTCTAGCTAAAGGGGCTGAAATCCCAGAAATATGGAAGGGGGCAATAATTATACCGATATACAAGAAGGGTGATCGGTCACTCCCGGCCAATTACAGGCCGATAAGTTTGATTGCCACTATCCAAAAAGTGGTTGGGAAGATGGTGGTCAATAAACTTATGGATTGGGTAGACGAGAACAATGCCCTCTCCCCCTATCAGGCAGGCTTTAGGCGGGCAACCAGCACGGTTGATCAAATATTTCGATTTACCATGTTGCGGTGGGGGACTGTACTCCTTGGCGAGGGCAGCCTTTATGTCGCATTTGTAGACTTGAGGGCTGCCTTCGACCTGGTGCCAAGGAGTAAGCTTTGGGCAGTCCTGAAAAAAATAGGGGTCCCACTCGAGTTGCTTACTCTAATAATGCGTCTTCACGAAAGCAACTTCGCCAAAGTCCAGTGGGGGAGTAATGGGGAATGTACCGTTAATTTTCCTGTTGGACGGGGTGTACGGCAGGGATGTGCAATGGCACCCCTGCTCTTCTCCCTGTTCATCAATGGTATCGTGGATAGGATGTTGGATGCAAGTGTGGATGCACCATCGCTAGCGGGCATCAGGGTCCCTATCCTGATGTTCGCTGACGATACCCTTATTGTATCCAAAACCCCTGCAGGACTCCAGCGCGCCCTGAATATATTTGATATGTTTTGCGGGGAACATGGTCTCGAAGTTAATGCTAGCAAAACAAAGTTGATGGTTTTTGGTCAAAGGCGCCGATCCCAACCAAGGGTATCTCTGAATAATATCGAGCTTGAGGTAGTAAATGTTTTTACTTACCTAGGGGTAGAGATTTCAAGCAAGCCAGGTTGGTCACGACATATTGAGAAGGCGGTACTGAGACACCAGCAGATTTCAGGGGCGCTCCGGGCAGAACAAGTGAAATCAAAAATTCGGCATATAAAACCGGTCCTCATGGTTTATGATGCTAAAGCCCTGGGTGCAGCCCTGTATGGGGCAGAAGTATGGGCTTTTGAGAGGCTCCCTGCCCTACAAATATCAGAGAATAGGTTCTTGAGGGGAATAACGAGTCTCCCCCAGAGCACACCATTAATACCACTTGGCTTGGATCTAGGGAGGAGACTGGTTAGTGACCGCGCCCGATTAAGGCCTATCCTTTATTGGAGACGACTGTGGACGACCCCAGAGATCCGACACTATGCTGATGGGTTTCTAGCCCTAGTTAAATTGTCAGGATCTGACTTTGCGCCTGCATGACTTTGAGCAGCAAACACTACATCCCCCATGATGCGTAGCTCCAGAACTACATTACCCATGCTTCCTAGCGGCGCAGCGTTATAGCGCGCCTCGGACAGGGCGCGGGTGTACTTGATTCTTTCCGCCATTCCCGCGGAAGCTCTGGCGGTTCTCTGGCTTGTCCTGCTGTGAGTCGGGAAGAATCCCTGCCGGTGATTCCAACGTCCTGGTACAGTACCGCGCCATTCCCTGTGGCGCTCGTGGCATTAGTAGCGTGTGAGCCTGCTCACAGGAGTCAGACTCAGCCTTCATCTGGGGCGTTTTTGTTTTGTTGCAGTAACTGTGGAGACAGTGAGTGGCTACTCACATATCTTGTGTTGACTGTGGGTTCTTCGATCTCGTCTAGTGGCGGAATGTAGAGGGGGGTCTTCCTTCACATTGCCGACATGAAAAACAGTGATTTATGGTTTGCACTAATTGTTGTGGAATACAGGTACCAAAGCGGAGGGCAGTAGTGCGGTAACTACACCTTGCCGTGTTTGGGGTACTGACTATTTTGTGTGGAAAGCTTACAGGTACCAAAGCGGAGGGTGGTGGTGCAGGAACTACGCCTTGCCGTGTTTGGGGTGACTAACTGTTTTGTGTTGATACTTATATGTACCAAAGCGGAGGGTGGTGGTGCAGTAACTACGCCTTACCGTGTTTGGAGTACAGCCATTTGATATCAGGAACTAACCGGGTTCTGTGGATGATGGAATCCACTTCTCAGGTCTGCTGTGACCTAGGATATTGATTGGAGCGGGTGGTTGTTCCCCCCGGGGTAGGTTTCCTCCCTCCTCTATGTATGTCCCTATAACGGTGTTTTACGCACACATACTAACGCTGGCATTCCTGTTGTACAGGGAAGGAGAGAAGAAGGAGTAGAGGTTGGCTGGACGTGCAAAGGGCAGCAACAGGCAGGTGGCTTTAGACTATTGTTTCAGTGAGAATTGAAAGAGAGTAGGGTTTCGTTACTTGTATTAACCTGTGTACTTTTTCTTTTCACAGCTTCCCTTTCCCAGCTGCTCCCTTCCTTTCCTTTCCCGGGTTTTTCCCCTTTTAGGGGTTTTTTCCCTCGCCGTATCGCTCGAACACCCTGTGCATTACTAATCAGGGTGTTTGGGAGGTCCGGAGGTGGAGCTTTGTCACATCACAACGATCCTGCGGAGTGCCAACCTTGACAGAATCAAGTACCCACGAATTACACTCTGCCTGGTCGTTGTGACTGTGAGAAATGGCGTCCATGGAGGACGTGTTGCATGCGCTAGTGTTAGTGCAGCAGGAGTTGGCTTCTTCCAAAGCCGAAACTGCAGCACTGCGTGACAAGGTAGAACAGTTGTCAAAGAACCCCTTTAATGCTTCCTCTGCTGCGTCTTCCATACAGGTAACAGTACCTCCGCCCATCCCCCTAGCCAATCCTGAAAGGTATTCAGGGGATCCAGGGAAAATACAAGTCTTTTTGACTCAGGTGTTGATGCACTTTTTGTGCAAACCGGCTTCATTCCCGACCAACCATTCCAGAGTGGCTTTTGCCATTTCTTATTTGGTAGGGGATGCGGCCAACTGGGCAGTGCCTTTAGTCAAAAATAATGATGCCATTTTGTCCGATTGGTCGGCCTTTAGAACCGAATTTGAGAAAGTGTTTGACCGCAGAGCTACCAATTTTAGTGCTGATAGAGAGCTATTGGAGTTAAGACAGGGAAGGGGCGAGTTGATTACCTATCTGACTAAGTTCAATAAATTGGTGGCTGAGGCGGAGTGGCCAGAAGAGAAAAGGATGTCCCTTTTTTATCAGGGTTTGAAGGAAGATTTAAAAGATGTTATAGCCCAGGTGGATCCTCAACCTAGAACATGTGTAGACATGGTTAATCTTGCCTTGAGACTGGATAGCAGACTGACAGACAGAGGGAGTTCTAGGAGAAAATGGGAAAGAGGCTCGTTGTATGTGGATCGTTCCCCTCGGAAGGTGTCAGGGGGAGCGGAGAACAGCCCGGAACCGATGGAGATAGGAGCCCTTAGAGCACCATTGTCTAGAGAAGAAAGGGAAGTCAGGAGAACACAAGGGCTATGTATGTACTGTGGCAAAAAGGGACATTAGGTACGTGAGTGCCCTTCAAAGCCTAAGGCGTCTACTGGTGGCAGGTTCAAGAAAGTGGCGGTGTCTACCACCGGGGTTGATCTAGACCGAGATAAGGACAAAAAACAGGCGGTGGAAGAAGAGAAGGAGTGGAAACTTACTTCTCTTTCTACTAAAGGGATAGGTGAGACAGAATCCCATCTGGTTGTTGCAATGACATTGGAATGCGAACAATCGTTCCATCAGGTGTTGGTCATGTTGGATTCTGGGGCCACAGGCAATTTTATCGATGATGGTTTGGTATCTAGGCTGTCCTTGCCTCGTGTACCGAGAGAAAACCCTGAGGAAGTCTTAGCGGTGGATGGGCAACCTTTGAAATCAGGACAGATAACGGAAAAAACCTGCGAGATAGGGCTCTCGATGAGACAGAAAGGCATAGTCCACTCAGAGACTTTATCGCTAAACATCATAGCAGCACCTCAGTACGAGGTGATCCTGGGAATGCCCTGGTTATGCCATCACAACCCGGTTGTGGAATGGAAGACTAAAACGTTCTGGTTTCTGCCTGAGCATTGTGGAGACCATATGGTGTCCAGTTCTCCCTCACATGTCGCTGTTCTGTCATCGTCTTATTCTGCTGCCACGGCAGTGGAAACGAATGTGCAACTCCCAAGTGTCTACAGCCTATACAGCGATGTGTTCAGTGAAAGAAAGGCAGAAACTCTACCCCCGCATCGAGACTATGATTGTCGTATAGATCTGGTGGAGGGGGCTACCATACCTTCTTGTAGGGTATACGCCTTATCTGTGCCAGAAACTGCACACCTGAAGGAATACATAGACCACTATCTTCGGCTGGGGTTCATTAGACCTTCCCGTTCGCCTGCAGCCTCCCCTTTGTTCTTCATAGCGAAAGCCAATGGAGATCTCAGGGCTTGTGTGGACTATCGCGTTTTGAACCGGAACACCGTGCGGAATCGATACCCTCTCCCCCTCATTTCAGTCTTGCTCGACCAAGTGAGAGATGCCAAGATCTACACCCGATTGGATCTGCGGGGGGCTTATCACTTGGTCAGAGTCCGTGAGGGGGATGAGTGGAAAACCGCGTTCAAAACACGTTATGGGCTGTATGAGTACTTGGTGATGCCCTTTGGGTTATGTAACGCCCCTGCGGCGTTTCAGTTTTTTATCAACGATGTGCTGAAAGACTACGTGGACCACTTCGTAGTGGTATACATCGATGATATTCTGGTGTACTCACAGACCGAGGCATGTCATACTGCACAAGTAAAAATGGTATTGGATAAATTGAGGGAACATCGGTTGTACGTCAAGTTGAGTAAGTGCGAGTTCGGGGTCAGCGAAGTGGAGTTTTTGGGGGTCAACCTCAGCGCCAAGGGACTGCAGATGTCCGACAGGAAGGTGCAGGCGGTTAAGGAGTGGCCAGCCCCAGCGAACGTGCGAGAGGTGCAGAGCTTCCTGGGGTTCGCCAATTACTACCGCCGATTCATAGATCATTTCTCACAATTGGCTGTTCCTATTGCCAGATTGTTGAGAAAAGGGGCATCTTTCGTGTGGTCTGTAGAGGCAGACGAAGCATTCCGGTCACTGAAAGAGGCATTCACTACAGCCCCTGTATTAGCACACCCAGTATTGGAACATCCGTTTGTGGTTGAGGCCGATGCTTCGGATGAAGCAATAGGAGCGGTCTTGTCTCAGCGCGATTCCCTTACTGGTCAATTACATCCGGTGGCCTATCTCTCCAAGAAATTTAACCCCGCAGAACAGAACTATACGATAGCGGAAAAGGAGCTACTTGCCATCAAGAGGGCTTTCCAGGAATGGAGGCAGTACTTATGGGGGGCTTGTCATGCTGTGACGGTTTACACCAATCACAGAAACCTGCAATATATGACCACCGCCAGGCACCTAACGCAACGACAGATGCGTTGGATGCTTTTCTTTGCAGAATACAATTTCGTGGTGACCTTCAGACCAGGTACAGAGAACAGAAAGGCCGATGCGCTGTCCAGACAACAGACACCTAACGACCCTCAGACAGAGACTCGGCATGCTATCATTCCTTCAGCCAAGGTGCTATGTGTGGTCCGGGCCGAGACTTTTCTAGATGAAATCAGGAACTCCAGATCGGTAGCGGCTTGGAGGCTTTGGACTGCTGAGGGTCCTGGAAGAGTGTTGAAACAAGGCCTCCCCTTGCAAGGGAAAAGCTTATTCCTTCCCACTAGGGTGTTACGTCAAAAGGCGTTTGAGTGGTGTCACGAAGCTCCCATGGCCGGCCACCCGGGTGTGACAAAAACAGTGCATCTCCTCAAAAGACATTTCTGGTGGGAATCTTTGGCTGTGGACGTGGCCCAGTGGGTGCAAAAGTGCGACACGTGTGCAAGGGCAAAGGGAGAAAACAGCAAACAAAAAGGCCTGCTGATGCCTATGCCTACGCCTGCTCGACCATGGCAGAATATAAGTCTGGATTTCATCACAGGCTTACCACTGGATCAAGGGTGTTCGGCTGTTATGGTTGTGGTGGATAACCTAACCAAAATGGGTCATTTCATCCCGTGCAAAAACCTCCCTACAGCAGGACAAACCGCTCAACTGTTGGCGTCCCAGGTCATACGGTTACACGGTCTTCCTCAGGTGATCGTGTCTGATAGGGGTCCCCAGTTCGTGGCACGCTTTTGGAAACTGTGGTGTAAAGCTCTGGGCATTGAAGCGGCTCTTTCAACTAGCTTCCATCCCCAAACCGATGGCCAGACCGAAAGGCTGAACCAGACTTTGAAGAAATACTTGCGGTGCTATTCCCGGGAGGCCCATGAATCTTGGGTGGATTTGTTGTGGATGGCAGAGCTAGCCTACAACAACGCCTGGCATAGTTCTACTGGAGTGTCTCCTTTTAAGGCTAATTACGGGTATGACGCACATACAATTCCAGTGGATTTCCCTGTAGAAGTCTCCAACCATCCCTCCGTTCTGTCGCAAGTCCGGGCGCTGAGAAGGGTGCATAAGGGTGTCCAGAAACATCTGGCAAGGGCAAAGGATGTGTACAAGAGGTGGGCTGATAAACACAGAAGGCCTGGTCCCCAGTTTAAGGCTGGAGACAGAGTGTGGCTCTCCACAAAGAACATACGCTTTAAGCTTCGGAGTGTATTCCACCCTCGTTACATTGGTCCTTATCCGATTGTCCGGCAGGTGAATCCTGTGGCCTATAGACTGAGGTTGCCTGGTTCTTTACGTATCCATCCTGTGTTCCATGTCCACCTTCTGAAGAGAGCCTACTCGAAGCGCAGGGTGGCGCCGCCGCCGGTAGATGGCGAAAAAGGGGTGGAATACGAGGTGAGGTCCATCCGGGATTCCAAGTTACGCCGAGGTGTGCTCTGGTATCTGGTCTACTGGACGGGTTATTCCGCGGAGGACGACTCGTGGGAGCCATGGAGCAATGTACATGCACCTAGGGCTGTGCGTTCTTTCCATTTGAGGTGTCCGTCCAAACCGGGTCCTAGGAGGCGCCTGGGAGGAGGGCGTACTGTCAGGATCTGACTTTGCGCCTGCATGACTTTGAGCAGCAAACACTACATCCCCCATGATGCGTAGCTCCAGAACTACATTACCCATGCTTCCTAGCGGCGCAGCGTTATAGCGCGCCTCGGACAGGGCGCGGGTGTACTTGATTCTTTCCGCCATTCCCGCGGAAGCTCTGGCGGTTCTCTGGCTTGTCCTGCTGTGAGTCGGGAAGAATCCCTGCCGGTGATTCCAACGTCCTGGTACAGTACCGCGCCATTCCCTGTGGCGCTCGTGGCATTAGTAGCGTGTGAGCCTGCTCACAGGAGTCAGACTCAGCCTTCATCTGGGGCGTTTTTGTTTTGTTGCAGTAACTGTGGAGACAGTGAGTGGCTACTCACATATCTTGTGTTGACTGTGGGTTCTTCGATCTCGTCTAGTGGCGGAATGTAGAGGGGGGTCTTCCTTCACATTGCCGACATGAAAAACAGTGATTTATGGTTTGCACTAATTGTTGTGGAATACAGGTACCAAAGCGGAGGGCAGTAGTGCGGTAACTACACCTTGCCGTGTTTGGGGTACTGACTATTTTGTGTGGAAAGCTTACAGGTACCAAAGCGGAGGGTGGTGGTGCAGGAACTACGCCTTGCCGTGTTTGGGGTGACTAACTGTTTTGTGTTGATACTTATATGTACCAAAGCGGAGGGTGGTGGTGCAGTAACTACGCCTTACCGTGTTTGGAGTACAGCCATTTGATATCAGGAACTAACCGGGTTCTGTGGATGATGGAATCCACTTCTCAGGTCTGCTGTGACCTAGGATATTGATTGGAGCGGGTGGTTGTTCCCCCCGGGGTAGGTTTCCTCCCTCCTCTATGTATGTCCCTATAACGGTGTTTTACGCACACATACTAACGCTGGCATTCCTGTTGTACAGGGAAGGAGAGAAGAAGGAGTAGAGGTTGGCTGGACGTGCAAAGGGCAGCAACAGGCAGGTGGCTTTAGACTATTGTTTCAGTGAGAATTGAAAGAGAGTAGGGTTTCGTTACTTGTATTAACCTGTGTACTTTTTCTTTTCACAGCTTCCCTTTCCCAGCTGCTCCCTTCCTTTCCTTTCCCGGGTTTTTCCCCTTTTAGGGGTTTTTTCCCTCGCCGTATCGCTCGAACACCCTGTGCATTACTAATCAGGGTGTTTGGGAGGTCCGGAGGTGGAGCTTTGTCACATCACAACGATCCTGCGGAGTGCCAACCTTGACATAAATCAGACATATTCCACAAAATATCTTGGTTGAAGACGCTCAGGGTGGTTCTTGTTGATCTCGGTCTCTCTAACCTTTGGGAAAATCCGGTTGGGGAAGTATTCCCAAGTAAAAACATCATTAAGGCCATATATTGGGATTATATAGAACATAAGCTCTGGAGGAGTACACATGCAGAAACAATGGGGGGTAGATTCATGGAAAAAAAAAACGAGACCTGTACTAGAACAGTATTGGGACAGTATAACTGTCCCGATAGATAGGAAGTTATTTTTTCAGCTAAGGTCAGGTTCTCTCCCATTGAGGTCATTGACGGGCAGATGGAGGAGTACTAATAGCTCGTGTTGCCCGGTATGTGGTGCCCTAAATGAAAGCATTACACACTTCTTATTTCTGTGTGAGGCCTATGCAAACCCAAGGAGAGTATGGCTAGCCCCAGTTTGTAGAAACCTTGGGGTATTAAGTGGTGTTGAGGGGTTGAGAATCATTTGTACCTCCACCGAAATGCCTATAGTGCTGGGAACAGCAAAATACTTGGGGTGGGCATGGTCTATTAGGCCACCTTCGTGGAGGGACCGGATGGAAGTGGCGTCACCGGGGCGGGTTGTGGACTTCCGCATTCTCCTGCGGCGGTGCTGTCCGATTTCCCTGTTGTTTCCAGCGATGTGTCCAGGTCGCTTCTGGCCAATCTTAAATCTGGCTCGCCACTTGACCCCTGCCCCGCCAAATTCCTCGCCGGGATGGCGGCGGTGGTGAATCCATTGGTCAACCCCATCCTCAATGTCTCCGTGAGGGAGGGGAGGGTCCCTAGCTCTTGGAAAAGAGCGATGGTGATCCCCCTCCTCAAAAAACCGGGTCTCGACGCCGAGGCTTTGGCCAACTATAGGCCAATCTCGCTTCTTCCGGCTCTAGCGAAGATCACGGAAAAACACGTCCACGGTGTCCTGTCGAGCTTTTTGGAAGCTAACAATCTGCTCCACACATCCCAATCCGGCTTCCGTCCTAATTTTAGTACGGAAACGGCTTTGTTGGAGGTTACTGAGATCATCAGGGAAACCTTGGATGTCGGCGGCAGGGCCATGTTGGTCATGTTAGACCTTTCGGCGGCTTTCGACACCGTCCCCCATAAGGCGCTTTTAGCTAGGCTGTATGACATCGGCCTTAGGGGGACGGTGCTTAGGTGGTTCACATCTTTCCTTGAAGGCCGCCGCCAGACGGTCTGGGTTTCCCAGAGTTCTGCCGAGATGCCGCCACTGGGAGTTGGGGTTCCACAGGGTTCTGTGTTGAGCCCCACGTTGTTTAACATCTTCATGTCCCCTTTGGCGGCCTTGGTGGAGGCATACGGGGCCCAGATCGTCTCTTATGCTGACGATACGCAACTCCTCTTCACATGCGGGAAAGATCAAGAGTTTGATGGAGAGAGAATTCCGGACTGTCTTGCATTGGTCTTCGACTGGTTCCAGCGGAACAGTCTGAGGGCCAACTCAAGCAAGTCTGAGGTTCTATTTTTTGGTTGCGTCGCCGAGCCGGAGTGGCAGCAATGGTGGCCGTCCGATATGAGCCCTCCGGCACAGTCCTCCTTGGTGGCCAAAAATCTGGGTGTCAAGCTAGACAACCAGCTGTCGCTGAGAACTCATATTCTTGGTCTGGCTGGCACCTGCTACGGAATCTTGAAAATGCTCCGTAAATTCCTGCCCCTGTTGTCTGAGGAGCACAGGCGGATTACTGTGCAGGCGCTTGTCGGCTCAAGGTTAGACTATGCTAATGCCCTCTTTCTCGGCCTCCCTGATCATTTGGTTCAGCGTCTACAGGTGGTGCAGAACTCCGCCGCCCGGGCTATTTTTGGCCTGCGCAAACGAGCCCGAGCTTCCGGGCTGCTACAGGCGCTTCACTGGCTGCCTATCCGGAAGCGGATTCAGTTCAAATCCCTGACTCTGATGCATAAAGCCTTGTTTGGATCAGGGGCTGGATATTTGCGGCGGAGAATGGCTTTCTATCGACCAGTCCGCTCTTTGCGTTCGGAATCCCTCTATAAAGCGGTGGTCCCGCGGGTGAGGAAGGCCCGCGTGGGAGGGCGTTCTTTCAGCTGCAGAGCTCCCCAGTTGTGGAATTCGCTTCCTCTTTCGCTTCGCAGCACTGCCAATTTGTTCCAGTTCAGGAAGAGCCTGAAGACCTGGCTTTTTAATCTTTAGTCTGCCTTTATAGTTTACTGTTCTTACTGTTTTCTTTTTTTGTTTCTTTTCTCATTTTCGCTGTGTTGTGTTATTTTTACTCTGAGTTGCAGGTGGAAAGCGCCGGGACACTCATCTCGAGTAGCCGTGCGCTATATAAAAGTCACATAACATAACATAACATAACATTAGGAGGAGGGCTCTATCTTTCAATATGCACTAAATTTTACATTAATTTAAAAAAAAAAATGTGTCAAAGCTTGCACAATTGTTTAAAATGTATTTCATGTGTATGAAATATGAATTTTAATTATAATGTATTTTAAAAATGTATGAATTTTAAAATGTATGTTTGTGCTTTTATGAGTGTATAACTCGAATAAAGCTTTTTCAATCAATCAATCAAGTATCCCTGAATATCCAAAAGTGATTGTATTTATATAGTGCACACAATGCTGCTAAGACACAAAGCACCGTATATCAAGAGGGGGTTGGAGAGAATTTAAGATCATACACAACAAGTGGAGAGGGAGAGGATGCCTCTTTCTGGGTTCTGTGCAGGTAGGGAGTGGGCTCTGGGTGTTTTCTCATCAATTACAGGTGAGTTGCCACTTCAATTTGATTTATGAACACCGGAGAGGGGCAAGCAGGATGTGTGGTGGTAAGTTGATCAAGATTCAGGATAGGAAGGGGTTTGTCTCTTTTCTTTTCGTGCAGATCTTTACTGCTAGTCTAGAAATGTCCTGGATGCAATGACGTTCAGTTGCTCTGTCAAGTAGGGCTGGCAGTTGAAGATTACTGCTTTGAGGTGATGCACTTGATTTTGAAAATGATGTAGTCTTAAAGGGGAAGCCAGTGTAGATCCAGCAGAGATGTGATTACATTTCATTGGTCCTGTGATAAGATGTGTGGTGTACAGGTATAACCACTGTCAAAGTCGTATAGCAGGTCGGTTTGGGTGGTGTTTCTTAGATATGCTTTGCAGGGGTAAGGTTTCCATGATCTCTGGATGCCCAGCACACCTATTAAGACCCTAGTTGTGATTCGGAGCTATTCTGGCTTGCTTTCTTTTGTTGAATTCTACTTAACATATTATCCCAATTTGAGCAGTGTACCAGCCTTGAGGCAAGTCCATCCCTCCCCAGTACTATTTTTTAGGCCATTCTGTTAAGGTAAATCTCCTGGCTGCAGCACTAAAAGAACAAAACATAGAAATTCACGTTAAACAAGAAGGCCTTTCCATGTGGAACAATATACAAATTTGGGGCATTCTGAGGCGCGCAAAGTGGGACTCTCTGACCTGATACGGAAGAGGGATGCACAGGTACTATGGCTTCCAATCGTGTTAGTTGAGGTTGTTTGACACTGGTGCTCTAGGGTCTTTCCTACTTTGGCTCCGCAAACTATGCCAAGTACAACCTTTCTACTCTTGATTTTCAGGTTATCAACAGCAAGCAGTCACAGGTTTCTCAACTAGATTTTATGTGTGGGCGGGTGGGGGTGGCACAAGCTCAGAACTCAACAGTCAACCATTAGACAAAAAACACAATAATGTTCAGCCTAGTGCTTGACTCTTGAAAAAATAAATTACTTTTGACATACACAGCAGTACTCACTTCAACTTTGAATACAAGGTGGCACCCCTGATAACGATTCTGTGGATGCTACACCCGTTAGCCCCCTCTCCCAACCCAGAGTGCCCCTAGTTGGATATGTTTCATTAAAAAACTATGGATTATGCCTTCAGCCCCACAAAAGTAAAATGCACAATCCATCACAGTTTTTTCAGGTTCTTACTCTCATGTCGTGGTGGGTAAGAAATCAATCTATAGTCCCTTGTGCTTTCTTTCAGTTCGAGCTCAGCAGCTCAGTGCCATTGCAGGCAGAGGTAGCTGCAGAGGGAGTTGGGCACGGCCCATGTTTTCTCCAAGCACAGCCACCGTGAGTGGTCTGATATCACTCAACAGGCCTGGCACAACTGTGCAAGAGCTCGTGGCAGTCATAGCCCGCTTTTGGCTGACCTGGTCCGATTCACATGTCAAGGCAGTTACAGCCCAAACTGAGATGGTATGCACTTAGTCAAGCAGTAGACTGACCTAGTTCAGTCCACACTGCAAGACAGATGGAGCTCCATCCTGGGGAAGTGCACACTACAAAATAGATGCAACCCACCATGGGCCAATGTGAGGCTTGTGGTTCTTGCCTGGAACAGTAGAGAGACAGGACACCCTCTTCAACATGACTGCTCAAGTTTTATCTTCTCACACTGTCCACTTTTTTTGGGTGTTCCTCGGGTCACAAATCCAGTGAGCTTCTTCTCCAAGACAGTCTCTCAACCTGCAGGTTGAGGAAGAGTCCTTCCCTGTCTCAACAGGCAGGCACACTTTCAGGCACCAGACAGACTCTGCACTCCTTCAGGAGAAAGCACAGTCTTCATGTGATGTCCTTTCACCTCTGGGAGACCGGCTAACAAGAAGACACCAGGTCTGGTCACACAGCAGTCCAACAAGTTAGGGTTAGGACATCTCAGCCCGGGCGTCGAGGCTAAGGTCAGAGAGGACAAGGGCAGTTGCCTGTTTGAGCCTGTTAAGGGCGGAGAGGACAAGGGCAGTTTCCTGTTTGAGCCTGTTCGAGACTGACCAGGGCCAGAAATGCTGCCCAATATACTTTCCTCCTTTATGCATCTATGTACTTACAATGTACTTATGGATCTACATAGTTATCACTTTCTTCTAATTTAGCATTTCCAATGCACTTTCCTATTTCTCAGCCTATACTTCGCTCAATATATCCTCCAGCCCAACCTTCTGCCTCATCTCAAACTTCTTTCTACTAATCTTTCCAATGCACTACCCTATCTCCCATCCTATACATCTATCAATATATCCTCTACATCCACTCTCTCATTTATCCCAAACCCAATACCACTACTATTATCCCCAAAATAACGATTTCTATATTCTCTCTTACTCTACCCCTCCTTGCATCATCTGACACCTCTTTTACTATACCGATCCCCCAAAACAAACCTTTCTAAACTCTTCCCTCTTTTCTACCCCTCCCCAACCCTTCTCAATACAAATAACTGACTAACATATCCACCACTAAAATTACTTTCATGTTTCACCATACTAATTCAACACTAATCCTGATGGGTTCCAGAGTAGCGTGCTACTTGCGCTTCAAAACCCCATCAGGGGTAGGAAGCGCTATATAAATATAAACCACTTTCCCTTCACTATCCCGCCACCTACCCTTCTCTATCCAAATAACTGAATAACATATCCACTACTCAAATTACTTCATATTTTACTGTACAAATTTTCAACACTATTCCTTTATGGGTTTCGGAGTGGCGTGCTACTCGCCAGAAAAGCGCTTCAACATCCATCAGGGGTAACAAGTGCTATATGAATGCAAACCTTTCTTCCCCTTTTATCCCTCTGCTATCCTTCTCCCTCCAAATAACTGACTAATATCCACCACTGAAATTACTTTCATATTTCACCATATTAATTTACCACTAATCCTTTATGGGCTTCATGAATAGAGTGCTTCAACACCCCATCAGGGGTAACAAGCGCTATATAAATACAAACCTTTTTTCCTCCTCTAGCCTTCTGCTATCATTCCAAATCCAAATAACTGACTAACCTATCCACCACTTAAAATGTACTTGCATGTTTCACTATACTAATTCAACACTAATCCTCTATGGGTCCCGGAGTAGCGTGCTACTCGCCAAAAAAGCGCTTTGATGCCTCGTTAGGATTAGTAAGCGCTATATAAATGCAATTACAATACAATTACAATACAATTGTGTAAAGTGATGCTTCCTACAGCAGGTAGCACCGGGGCTATCTCCAAACTGGAAAACGCATAACATGGGCATAACGAAAGGTGAGGTTTTAGAATCTCACATCAGCCTCCCTGAAGTAAAAATCACAGATAGACAAAAGAGAAAGCCTGACCTAGAAACATTTCTACCTTGAACAACAGACACTGTATCCCGCCCTTCACCACTACCAGGTGCCAAATGGCAGTGCACCGTAAGAACTAATCAGCAACCCTTTGCTAACAAAGTCTTCATTTAATTTCTAAAGGTAGCTTTTACTCTACCATCCTTACTTCGGTATCTGGATCTCAACACTCTGGCCATAGGAATTCCGACATTACTTTTCCATTATCTGGGGCCATAGGAATTCAGACATACCCTTCCATTATCGGGGGAAGCTGTCCTTATCTTCCATCTTGGACCATGGTAATCCAAGGGTATCCAATGTGGATACCACTGGTTTCAGTACTCAGACTCTGACACTCAAACAGCCCTATTACTATAACTGAGCTACGAGCAAACTACACACACACACACACACACACACGACATACACACAGGATGTTAGTGCAAAGATTTCACATAATAGTGAACCTTTACACAAGAGGATTCAGTAGGCCACCCTCCCACTGACACAGATAAAAGGTCAGGTAAACAATATGAGATCACAAAGCACAATATGCTGCCACCATTGTCTGAAGAGCTAACCGGAAGACAAGGACAGTAATCCTTCTCTATCCTCTATCCGCTCTGAAGGTGCGATTGGTGCACTCCTCCTAGTCACAGATTAGGTCATAGGCCTTGCAGGAACATGCCTAGGACTCTAAGCACATGCTACATTAGTGTGACGTCAGACCAAAAATAAAAGTCAGGAATGTCCCCAGCACTGTGTGCATCTGGTTCCCTATCTCAATAGAGACAGTATCAAAGAATACATGGCGACCCACCTGTACACCATATGTGACCTCCCCGATGCTTCTCTGATCAGACTTGGTCCTCCTTACTGAAAAAAAATCACTGGGCTATAGAAAGACATGGATAACACCAGATATTGTAACAAGAGTGCACGTCTTTGAAGACGTAGATCTGACAACGCAGCAAGTTTGGGCTAAGGATGTAGTGATCTACAATGGGTGCAAACTGTAACTATACCAAGACATTTCAGCTCCCACATGTGCAAGTGTAAAGACATATGCCCACAAACTTTCTCAGGGAATATCAAATCCCCATCAATGCGGTCATCCTTTCGGTATCCTCTTCCCATAGGAAGGATAACAGCAAACAGTTCCATCGAAGGACATCTTGAAGCTTGCGGAAGATCATTACAAGCTGGGGGTTGAGGAGGAACGTTCTCTTATGGAAATAAATGTGGCCTAACTTGCAGATAAGCAGGTGCAACAGGGGTGCCAGACGGATGGCCAGGGTTGTATGACTGAAGGGAAGAAAGACACGCAACACTTGAAGAACCTGGGAACCGTCGCAGAACAGCCACAGGAGAAGGCTACTTACTGAGAGCAGGTGGAAAGTGTAATGATCCCCGGAGTGACTTGTGGTAACATAGCTGAAATATGATGTTTGATTTCATGCTGAGTGCTGAGGGTTTGTTGCAGCCAGGTTGAATGGGCCAAGTGGAACCCATAGACAGATGCCACTCAACACTAACACAATTCAAACTTCATGTAACTGTTTTTGTCTAATAAGGAGAGGATTACCATCTCCAGTACCCGAAGTAGATTGTTTTGTTAGACTATCCAGACATGTGGGTCGGGCTCTGTTTTCCCTGGTTCTATTACGATGGAGGAAGGACTTTCACGGAATGAGGCGGTAAATGTGACTTGCCCGAGACATTCCGCAGTACTAACACTGAATGATCGACCCCTGTAAGATTGTTTCTGTTGATTTTAATAAGGGATTGTTCCCTTGGCTACACACTGTATATTGTGACTATTGTTTTGGGAGTTGCACTGTTGATTAAACTGAAATTGATAAATAAAGGTTTCAAAAAAAGATGGAGGAAGGAGAAAATTGGCTTTTAATAGTAACCCGGAAATGATTAGGGAAACAGAGCTTTCAAGGGCAGTTAAACAAGAGCTTTCGCTAACAAGAGGTTATTCAAACTTCTGACCTTCAATATAAATGGCCTAAATTCCCATAACAAAAGACAACAGCACTTGAGTTATACTAGGAACATGACCAAAATGTTGTATTCTTGCAAGAACACCATCTTCTGCAGAAAGACCAGCTTTGCATACACCACAAACTACTCCAATAAATTCTGTGCTTTTACTGAAACAAAGATATCAGGAGGAGGGATCCACAGAAGGAGAGGGAGCTAGGGTCAAAAGAGATATGGAGGGCTGTTATATCAGAGTTCAACCCACACTCCTCTATGGACACTATGTTCTCCTGAACCTCTACACCCCTAACACCCCAGAGGAGAGCTTATTGACAGGACTTGTGCATGGACTGCTTGTACAGATGGAGTGCCATTTGTAGAGGGGGAGGGACTCTCGCCCATTCTGACCTCCATCGGAGGCTCTCCTGGTGTAGGCTCTCATCCGCCTTAGTGCTTATTGTCCGTTAGGCTTGATGCCATAGTTGCTCTCAGTCTGCTCTTCGAGTGTGCACTACGGGTGATTTACTGGCATCCTTGAGGCGCATTCTGGGGTGGTCTTCTTCCTAAATGCTAGTGTGTGCAGCTACTCTGAAATGCCACACGTGGTTGATATCTTGCACAATTCCTGTTACCTAATAGTTGTGTTCTGGAATTTTGACTGGATTAGTTCCATTTGGTCTTACTCAAGGTTCTTTGCTTTCCCAAGACAAGATGGAAGGAATTCACTTCCTAGCCAGAGGGACACCTCTTCCTGTCAAATTACTATAAAAGAGGACTTGAACAGAGGCCAGAAGTTCTGCAGGTTTTCTTCTGTGCATGTATCTTGCTTGTGGTTCCTTTACTCCTTCCTGCTCTCCAGCTTCTCTGCTCTCATACACTTTGTTTGGCTTGAAATTTGTAAGGTTTTTCTGCTTGTCAATTTGATCAATTCCAAGCCTTTGATCTGCATTTGCACACCTGAAGTCAGAAGTTGTTTCCGGGAGCAGCGGCCCTACCTCTACTCCAAGAAGATCATCAAGTTGTTGCCTAGAAGACCTGCCCTTTACAGTTGGAGGAACTGTCCTGATGAAAGCTGACCTGTACAATTTGCAAGCCGTGGTGACGAGCCTGTCCATCAATGCAGTTTTTGAGGGGCGATAGTTGATTGATGTGCTCATGCAGGCGGGGCATTTCCAAAGTCCAGTATGCCCATCAGGATTCAGTTGCTATGGGGCAATGACGTGACACTGCACCTTATGAAATACTTTAAAATGTTAAGAAGTTCCTGCAAACTACTAATTTTTCTACTGCAGCTGTGTACTTCCCTTAAGTAACATTTTTGTAAATGTAGATATATACAAAATATATTGTTTATTCTGTAAATCAACAATATTTCAATTAAAATGAAAAAATATGAATGGATGGTAAAGATTTATTGATGTTTACTTATTTGGTTCAATTGATTGTTGTTTTTTCCCTCTTGGTACAAGTTGGCTCAAATTTCAATCACATAATGATCGATATAAACTCATAAGACTCCCGACCCTCACAATCTGTTAATTTGGTCAAAGCAAGATGCTAACTATAGTAGACACCAATGTAACTCTGCTCTGGTTTAGAGTGTGCAGTACGCTTGTGGACAACAATTTAAGAATAATACCCTGAGCACACCAGCCTCGTACATTGGCCCTTTGAGAAATACAATACCGCTGTTGTGCCAGGCCTAGGGATGTTCTTTCAAAAGAGAAGAAAAGTAAGACAAAGACTGAGAGTCTGTGAAAACAATACTTTACCAAGCTGCCCGCAGTCTGTAGGCCTTCACCAGATCAGCCAGGTCATTAATGTCCACCACCACAGGCCGAACAGCCACTGGGTGGGGGTGGACATGCTGCAGTGATAAATCATTGAGATAGGAGACCATGCCACCCACTGTCTTGCCAGTGCTGACCTGCATGTAACTCTTCACCAGGAACCTGCAAAGGATAAGAAACAGGATTTCTGTACTGTTTCATCAAGAGTGCACAGCATATTCCAAGACCTTGCCCAATCAACTGAGGCTGCAACCAGAGGGAAAGAGCAAGGGGATATACCCTTTATGCGATGAGATCAAGTTAGTGGCAGCTGAGGAGATGTAGACTTCTGTTGAAGAGAGGACAATGGGCTTGGTTATGAAATTATATTCTTGACTGGCATTGAGGTATGCACAACGGGGCAGGGATTAAAATGCAACTCATCCCTTATAATTAAAGCATTATTTGTGGAAATGAGGAACTCTAAGGATCGATCTTGCCAGTTCTAGAAGACAAGCTCATTAGTGTGCGCTAATTCAACATTTGCTGAATGGAATTTTGAGAAGAACAGTCCCTGCTATTTTGCTCCATTGGAGGTCCAACTCACAACGTATTAAATTACAAAAGATAAATGTTTTTCCGGATTCCTCTGAAAAATGCAGATCAGATGAGAAACTGCATTCTTATGGCAATGACCAAAGCAAGAGAGTTAACTGGTGCTTTACAATTCAGTGGGAAACATTCCTTATTATTTTGAAAGCTCAATGTGGTGGAGTCTTGGCAGCTGGTCCTTCATGGAAATTGGAGTATTGCCCTTCATAGCAAAGAGGGATTTTATCACATACACTTAATAGCAAAGTCAAAAAGCCATGGCTGGACGCAAGCGGCGATGGCGGTTGTAGCCTGCTAGAGCTCCCGCCGGCCCGCCATTGATCCGACGACTTATCCTGGTCCCCGAGCCACTGACCCGCAACCAAAACGGGGCTAAGGTTACCGGAGGCGCCAGTGACCATCCGGTGTGTTCGGTGGCGATCCCGCGCTCCCGAGCGGAGCTGGGCAGCAGGGTGCGAGGTGCGGCCTAGTGGACTGCGGAGCAGCCGGGGCCTCGATTTTGGAGCAGCCGAGCAGTGGGTTGCGGCCAGGGGACGGCTGCGGCGCCCCGCTTGCCCTGAGGCCGAGAGACTGCTGGCACCCATCCTCCCAGGGCCAGGCTGAGCCCTGGGGCAGTGTAGACGTGACAGGCGGACCGGAGCGGCAGAGGTGGCCTGGTGGCCCGGGCACAGCCGGGACCTCGATTTTCGCGGCCCAGTATCAGGGGCCGGCAGCGTGGAGGAGGGACGGACGCCCTGGAGAGCCCGATCGGCGGTGAATGTGCCGAGGCAACTATTCGGCCTACCGACGGCAACAGTGAGTAGTGCCCCCCCCCCCCCCCCCCCCCCCGGGCCCACAGACCAGAAGGGACATCGACGCTGTGGCGCAAGACGCAGTGGGTCCACGCACCGACGGCAACAGTGAGTAGTGGGGCCCCCCCCGCCCCCCAGGCCCACAGACCAGAAGGGACATCAACGCTGTGGCGCAAGACGCAGTGGGTCCACGCACCGACTGGAGGAGCGTTACCGGTCACTGAGAGCCACAACCATCGGCGGCTGGGGGGGACAGCATAAGTGGGGGCAGTGACTGAGGTCCACCCGGTGCTATACCCAACACTAAGCCGACCCGAAGTGACTTGTCTGAGACTCCCCCCCTCCCAGGGGCCAGCAGCAGTCCAGTGGCCCTGATAACTCTGCGATCATGACCAGGGGGGGTAGCAGCACCGCTAAGCAAGTAACCATCGATAAATTCACCGGGCCTGGTGGGGGCCCTGGGCCATCAGGGGGCGGCTCGCCTGGAGGGGCGCCGGACAACGCGGCCCTTATGGCGGCCATAACCCAGTCACGGGACATGCTGGATGCCAAGATAGGGGCTGTTGGCGCAGATGTGACCCTATTGCGCCAGGACCTGAGGAACGCCGTGGCGCGGATGACGGAAGCAGAATCCAGAGTGTCAGTGGTGGAGGACGACGTGAGTAACCTTAAAAAGAGGATGGCGGCGATGGAAACTGCGCAGCGGATTACGGCACTCCGGGTGGAGGATGCAGAAGGGCGGGCGCGCCGAAACAACCTCCGCTTCCTTGGATTTCCAGAGAGCTGTGGGAAGGGTGGCATGGAACAGTTCCTTACACAGTGGCTAGAATCATGGATGCCCCCGGGGACGCTGTCTGCATGCTTCGTTATTGAAAGGGCGCACCGCGCCCTGACGCAGAAACCACCTGAGGGCGAGCGGCCTAGGGCGGTAATCGCACGGCTGTTGAACTACCACGACAGGGACGCCATACTGAGGGAAGCTGGAAATAAAGAAACCCTCTTATGTGAAAATCAAAAGATCTTGATCTTCCCTGACTACACCAAACTCGTCCAACAGCAACGCCACTCTTTCATGGCAGCCAAGGCAAAGTTGAGAGGCCTTAAGCTACAATATTCCCTGCTGTACCCGGCGCGCCTGAGAGTGATCTTCCAGTCACGGACACTGTTCTTTGATACGCCGGAGGACCTTTTCAGATGGACCGATGAAACGGTGCAGGTCAGACCACATTCTCAACCAGGGCTCAATCCGGGCTCCCCTGAGGGCGCGCCTCGGCCACAGCGAGATCAGACGTCTAGACACGGACGAACCAAACGCTCCAAATCACGCAAGCGCGCAGCCTCGGCCGATGGCGCACGAAACACTGTTAGAACCGAGGACTCCGAACAATCTAGCACGGATCACTGAAGTCTCCGGGGCCTCGGCTCCCTCTTCTGCTATTACTGCTGCCAATCCTAGATGGACGCACCTGGTCGCCTGAGACCCACTGTATCTTCAGCCGTATCGCGGCCTTGTGACAGTACATCTAATGTCTACTGAGCGTGGACGAGGTTGTGGGGTGGGGTTCGGGGACTCCATGATAGTGGCTGCCACTCTCCCGTTTGTGAGAGGGACACTGAGGGGAGGGGGTGAGTTCACTGTTCCTCTTTGGGATGTTGGGATCCATTGGTATGGATGGGCCTGAGCCCTCTGTTTTGGTCTCGGGACTACCCATGCCGCGACAGGTACCTCATAGTTCATTGGGGTATAGGGTGGGGGGAGACAGGGGACGGGCGGTCAGGGTTGTGGCTGCTGAGTTGGGGTTGGGGAATGTTGGGGATTGTGGGGCTAGGGGGTTGGAGCTGTTCTCTGGGGTGGATGGTGCACTGCATGTGTGTGTCGTTATAATGATTCGTGTGACGTGGGGTGGGTGGCGCTGGAGTGGGGGGCTCGTGTGGTGGACTCCAAAGGACTATGGCTGACTCGACTCGGCGGCTTCCGGAAGACTCTATGCGGGTGATTACGTGGAATGTCAGGGGATTACTGGACAAAATCAAGCGTGGGGCAGTGTTGCGATGGGGTAAGAGTGCAGCGGCAGATGTGTTATTGCTCCAAGAAACTCATATGATGGGCACAAAGGCGCTGGGCCTTCAGAGGTTTGGGTATCAGCAGGTTTTCCATGCCGGGTTCTCGAGGGGATCCAGGGGAGTAGCCATATTGATACACCGTAGAATACCATACGTCCATGAGAAACAATGGGTGGATCCCCAGGGTCGCTACCTGTTTGTGAAAGGCATGGTGGGCACGGAACCTATAGTGTTTGGGAGTGTGTACGCCCCCCCCCCTACAGTGGGCCCTGGCTGAGAGACTGTTTTCTGTATGGGAAGATATATCCGGGTCAGTGGCAGTAATTGGGGGAGATTGGAATGACGTAATGGATGTGTGTGTGGATCGCCGGAGGCGCCAAGAGACGACTGCAACTCCTCCCCTTTCCCTTCCACCCACCAGACTGCATGCCATGAGTGAGGGGCTGGGATGGGTGGATGCTTGGCGACATATGCACCCAGCGACCCGTGAATATACCTATGTCTCGGCGGTGCATGGGTCATTCTCGCGCTTAGATTATGTGTTTTTACCTCGTGAATGCCTGAGTAGGGTGAAGAGCGCAGACATCTTGCCGAGAGGATTATCCGACCACTCCCCAGTTTCAGTTAGCGTGGACCTCCTGCGAAAACGGCAGCCGTTCAGGTGGCGGATGTCCTCGTGGCATCTGCTACAGCCAGCTTATACTAAACACTTGCGGGAAACCATAGATCACTACTGGCGGGAAAACCTGATAGAGGGGGCTGACGTAGAAGTGGTGTGGGAAGCAATGAAGCCTACCGTACGTGGGGTGGATATCGCATGGTGCTCGGAGGCCCGTAGGCGGCGCCGGGAACAGACTGCGGTGGCGGCTGAGCGAGTGGAGACCCTTGAACGGGAACGCCGCGAGGGTGGCGATGAGGTCGGACTGAGGCTGCTTCTACAAGCACAGCAATCGTACGCGTCCCTCTTGATGGATGAAGCCAGGCAGGCGTGGCTGGCCACAAGAAGTAGGGTGTATCAATGGGGGGACAAGTCGTGCTCCATGCTCCATAGATTATGCCAACACAACTTTCAACCCCTCGTGCTGCCGGGCATCACAGACGACAATGGGGAGGTACTGACTGACCCTAACGAGTTGGCAGCGAGCTTCGCCACGTACTTCGAAGCCCAATACGCCTCATGTGACCAATTGCCTGAGGGCGATTTAGCCCGGTTTTTCGCGGACCTCCCGCCCACCCAGGTGTCAGACGAGGCCAGGAAGGCCTTGGACGCACCCCTCACAGCGGAGGAGCTGGGAGACGCTCTGGGGCAACTCAATGCGGGCAAGGCTCCTGGCCCTAATGGCTACCCGTGTGAATTTTTTAAGAAATTCCACGTACAGCTGGGGCCCCACTATCGCAGAGTTCTTGAGGCGGCGAGAGCGCGGGGCGCGTTGCCCCCAGATTGGCGCCATGCCGAAATAGTGGTATTTCAGAAGCCTGGTAGACCCCCGGGTAGCCATGACTCATATAGACCTATTTCCCTCATCAATATCGAGGCAAAAATATTGGCCAAGGCCCTAGCAAACCGTCTGGCTCCGTATATTACGGATCTGGTCCACTCGGATCAGGCAGGATTCATGCCCCACAGGGCGACGCGACATAATATCCGACGGGCACAGGCGGCGATAGACGCTGTTGGAGCCTTTGGGGACCGGGCGGCGTTGCTATTGGCCGATATCAACAAGGCTTTCGACTCGGTCAGCTGGTCGTACATATTTGCATTGCTATCGTGGCTCAACCTAGGCCCAATTTTCCGGTCCTATGTCAAACTACTTTATACGGACATCACGGCCTCGGTGCCAGTCGCTGGGGCGGTGTCGGAGACGTTCCACATTGGCCGGGGGACTAGGCAGGGGTGCCCTCTTTCCCCCTATCTGTTTGCCTTAGCCATGGAACCCCTAGCTGCCAGAGTCCGTAGTGATGCGCTGATTCGGGGCTTCGAATGGAATGCCACCCTATCGGATAGAATTGCATTGTACGCGGACGATGTCCTCTTCTTCCTCACCGATCTACAACGCTCCGGCCCACGTGTCCTGGAGGTCATGCAACTGTTTGGGGAAGTTTCAGGTTTATACCTGAACTTACGTAAATCCACCTTATGGGTACTACATGGGGACACGGTGACGGAGCCCTGGGCTTCGGAACTGCAAGTGGCCACAGTTGGTATGAGATACCTCGGGGTGTTTCTATCAAACTCGGCGGATACGGCCTGGGAACGTAACCTACTGCCCGTCTGGGAGCGGGTCCAGACGGATGTCAAGACTTGGTCCCGGATGCCCCTATCGATCTTTGGCCGGTCAGCTATCTTTAAGATGGTTGCACTACCGCGCCTACTCTACCAACTACAGAACCATCCGTATCCTATCCCACCCCAATGGTTTCGGCAGGTGAATTCGGTGCTGGGCCGCTTCCTCTGGGCTGGCGGTGCTGCCAGGGTAGCGCTGCGCCCTTGTTTTCTGTCCACATATTGTGGGGGCCTAGCCGCCTCGGATATACAGTCGTACTACCAAGCCGCTCATCTCCTTGTTTTAAATGAATGGTGGTATGGTGACGGTGGAGATCCGGCCTATGCCCTGGAACGTGCGCTGATGGGTGATCACTCGCTCCACACCATTCTATACTCATCCCGGCTACGTCGGCCACTGCCGAGAGTCACTAAACTTGTATTTGCGATATGGCGACAGGCACTGCGTCGCGTGGGCTGGTGGGGTCGACTGACCGCGGAAACGCCGTTATGGCGCAACGGGTTACTACCGGAACTGTCTAAGCTGTCAGGCTTTGATGGCTGGGACTCTATAGGCATTTCGCAGCTCGGCCATGTTGTGGTAAATAAATAAATAATACCTCTCTTTTTGACTAGACATATATCATAACAGATAGCTCAATAAATAAGAGTCAAGATTCGAGGTAGTAGGAGTTTTGCAGGTTTAATACAGCATAAGGACAGGAACAGGACAACCTGCATAGGAATAGGATGGCAGGGCCCAGCAGCTGCTGGGGCTGGATCTGGGATGAGCGCGCTAACTTTTAATAACAATACATGAGCATATATACATAACGCAAACACATAGCATTACATTGCAGTAGGCGTAGCAGTGGGTGGAGCAGAAGGCGTGACGCGTAGCAGTCGCGAAAGATAAGGGGGAAAAGAGGTGTAACTGGGCGTATACATAGACATGTGATGCAAACGTAACAGAATATGTCATGAATGGGGCGGAAACCATGGAGGGGGCTACCTAAGGAGCCGGGACCTCTAACCTGATGGTGCGCGCAAACTAGCAATGACGTATTACTAGGAGAAGCTGGGGGCTATGAACTCTGTGCTAGGAGCAGAGACTGAAGTCTGGAGAGTCAGGGCGACATGTACCTAAACAGTATCTAGTATCTGATGTTTAGAGAACATGTTGATATAAACTAGAAGTCAGGAGAGGAAAGGCTGACTTGATTCTAAGACTGGACCATGCATTATTCTACATGTAATGCGTGATGAAGAATATTAAATGACCATTAAATGCAGTATTTCTCTAACGTGGAGACGTGAAGGCTAGACAATGACGGAAACTATTGATGCAGTTCAGTAGCTTAGGAATGCAGAGAAGGAGGACTGAACTGATAACTGGAATCATAACATATTCTTGGCAGACTCAGAGACTGAGCCAGGCTGGACCGGGCACTGCGAGGCAGGAAGTAAGTGAAGGGTCGAGGATACAGGTGGGGGCTGTATCGCTCCTCAGCGAGGCTTCAGGAGACAGGAGCTGAATCTGGTGTCCAGGCCCTTTTGAGGCCTAGAAACGGGGACTTTATAATGGAATAACGTGCACACTGAGAAACGTGGCAAAGTAGCTTTACATAGGCCTGATATTCGTAGTATTCACGAGAACTGGAAACTGGCATATTAGAGGTGGACACAACTGTAATTGCGTCATTAATCGAACATGGGGAATGCATATGCATATTTAATCATGCACACATAACATATGATGGATGACACGTAGGGACACAGAACATGGCAAAATTTACTTTTCCACATTCCCTCCTTGTCACTACGTTTCCATCAGGAAACATCAATTTTCATGATACCATCTATCATTTCATACAGTATCATTTGCTCGTCTCGAATTATCCTGGAACGGGATTTAGAACGGGGCTTGGGACTAGGAATACAAGAGGTAGCACAAATGCCGCAAATCGCAGGGCCACATTGTATACAGAGGCAGCAGCTGAATATGATCGGTACTGCAATACCTAGAAAGGACAATATTTTCCATCCCCATGCGGAAATTATATTCCAGAACCAACCGGATCATGTCCAGGTGCCTGGATCTTGGTGTATCAGATGGGCAATTTTATGGAGTCTGGTTATAGCTGAATAAACAGACGGCGCGTTATTTGGAATGAAAATGCAGCAACTAGATCCGATGACTCTACAGGCCCCGCCCCTATCGGCCAGGATGACGTCAAGGACGAGACGATTCTGTAAAACGACAAATCTCATAGCAGATTGCTCTTCGGTTAAGTTACCTAGAGCAGAGGCAGTCTCATTTACTACAGCTTCGAGGGTTCTGGTTAACCTACGGATCAGTTTACTATTCTGGATAGGTCCTATAAAGAAAAAGAAACCTCTGTTGAAATCTGTATACTGTTCTAGAGCAGTTTCAGTATAATCGACAATTGGGGACTCCCTTCTATGTCTAACGTGTACTAGATGTGTATTCCTGTGATAATCAGGTGGGGCTAGGAAAACTGGTGGCAGTAGGAAGGCAATGTAACAGGTTCCCTCCCAATCGAGGGGCAGACGAACATATGCAGTTTGACCACAAATAAAATAGGAATGACGTGAAGCTTTGAAGATAGATTTCCCACTGTCACTATACTTGACAATAGTAGTACAATCACTATGTCCTACGTGTATGGAACCATAATTACGGACACATAATTCGCCTTTGACTGGTAGTACTGAAATAGCAGGTAAGTCTGGAGTAGTATCAGACTGAACATTCAGGACCATAAAATTCGACGAATAATTACCTAAATTATACACTTCATTTTCTAGATCTAAACCTGTTCTGTGGGGAAGACCTTGCTTGTCTGGAAAACATGTACTGTTAAGAAAAGACATATCTGTTGAGGATGACGTTAACGTGGACCATGCTCCACACAAACCATTATGTGAGAATGGATAAGGAAAAAGTGGCAGAACTCCCTTCTGTGTCTGGAAAGGGGGGAGTCGACCACACACCCAACAATTAGTGGTATTGCTGGTCTGGTGTGAGTAATGTAACATGCGGATAAAGGTATTATTTCGCATAGCGAGGCGGTAAGAGAGTTCATGAGGGGGCAGATCACTAAACGTGTGCTCTACTGTAGCATTAGCAGACTTATTTACATGAAGAACTGGGAAGTACAGGAAAAATGCATAACTGGTGCAGGAAATCATAAGGCTGAAAAACAATATGAAACATAGGAAAACGATACATCGGATTGAGTTTTGACTAACTCTCTCACTATGGGGGTCTATTTTATACATGTCAGAAACAGTCTAACCGTTTCACCTAGGGGAGGACTTAGACAATCAAACTGACTGACTTATTTTACTAGACCGGAGTTTTAGCTTGTACTCCTGTTGCGGAGTTTTCTCTAACAGGGGAGGGGTTGTAGCAATGTTTTTTGCGGGACAGTCCTTGAGAACAATATTTTGGCAATCCTTCAAATCCTGGGAAATGTTCTTTAAGACGGGTTTCAGTCCATTAAAAAGTTTGATATGAGAAAGGTGCACCCAGCCTTTGCGTCCTTCCAACTTCACGGCTGTACGGGTGGTGAGGAGGACCTGTCGGGGCTCTTTCCAACGAGGCTCCAGCGGACTTGATCTGTCAAAGTTGCGGACCATCACCATGGATCCTGGAACGATTTCGTGCGGTGCCACCTCGGTATTGTCTGGAAATGCGGCGGCAACCTGTGAACGACATGAGTTGAGGGCAGACATCAAGGAAGCTAGGTAATCTGTCAGCATATTACTTGAAACATCGGTAATACTTCGGGGTCTAGGTGTACCCCACATGTTAGGGGGGCGGCCGAAAACGACCTCATACGGGGACAGACCTGATCTGGAATGTGCGACCATGCGCATATAAAATAAAGCGACTGGCAGAGCTACTAGCCAGTCCACACCTTTTTCTTTACACACTTTTGCAATTCGGATTTTCAGAGTCTGATTATGTCTCTCTACGAGACCGGCTGCTTCAGGATGGCGTACACAATGGAACTTCCACTGGTACCCTAACAACAGGGAAACATGCTTCATGAGTTCAGATGAGAATGGCTGGCCGTTATCAGAATATACGACTCTAGGGAGTCCATAACGAGGGAAGAACTCACGAACCAACTGCTTGGCAGTGGTCGCGGCTGTGTAATCTGGAACTGGATATGCTTCTGTCCACCTGGACAAAGCGCATACAACTACAAGGACATACTTGAAACCTCGACATCGCTCCATCTGAATATAATCCATTTGGAGGACTTCAAAAGGGTGGTCAGGGGGCTGGAATCCACCTTGTTCCACCGGGACACTTTTACCTGGATTAAACTGACAACATATCATACAGGTACGGACTTTCTGCTTGGCTGCAGCTCGTAAATGCTTGTTGAACCAAATGTTCTGGATACTGTCTAACATAGCTTTTTCTCCTAAATGTGCTGGACTATGTGCGGTATTAATAATGACTTGAACCATAGAGTCGGGGAGAAACCATGTGGCTCTACCCTTCGTTAACCATCCTTGATCTGTCTGGACCCCTCCTTGTTCGGACCATTTCTTGATTTCTTCAGGAGTAGCATGTAACTGGATATCTATGACATCTTGTGTAGGGTCCTTAACTGTCATGCATGTAATCGGATCTGGAGTATGTGTCTGATTAACTTGAATGTCTGGAGTCTGTGCTGTAAGCTTGGCTGTGCGATCTGCTAGATCATTACCTTGAGAAATAATGTCAGTAACTTTCGTATGTGCTTTGCACTTCATGATAGCAATAGATGTTGGTAAATGTATGGCATCTAACAGAGCTTGAATAAGGAGACCATGCTGAATCTTGGTTCCATGAGAAGTCATGAAACCTCTCTCCTGCCAGAGCACTCCGAAGTCGTGTACAACTCCAAATGCGTAACGTGAATCTGTGTAAACATTAACTTTCAAGTTCTTGGCGTGTATGCAGGCTTGTGTCAGAGCAACTAGCTCTGCTGCTTGAGCAGACAGGGTATCAATACGGTGTGTTTCAATAACTTCAGTGTCAGTAGTCACTGCATACGCGGCGACTAGTTCTCCTGTACTTGTTCTCATACATGAACCATCCACATAAAGTGTCAGGTCGGGATCTGGTAACGGAATATCTGTCAGATCTTGTCTTGGCTTTGTCGTAATGTTAACTACTTCCACGCAATCATGTGTGGCTGGATTTGAATTAACTGATGGTAACAGTGTAGCAGGATTCAGGATGTTGCAGCGTCTGATTTCTATGTGTGGCTGGAACAGTGTCAATTCATAACCAGTTAAACGTGCAATTGTCAAATGCTGAGTTTGTGTTCGGTTTAAAAGAACTTCCACAGAATGTGGAACTTGTACTGTCAAGGTATGTCCTAAGACTATGGAATCACTTTGTCTGATAGCTAGTGCTGTGGCTGCAACTGACTTGAGGCACGCAGGCAGAGCCTGGGCTACAGGATCTAATGTGCTCGAAAAATAAGCACAGGGCTTGTATTGTCCTGCTTGATCTTGTGTGAGAACAGATAATGCTGTACCTTCGCGTTCAGTGACGAAAAGTGTAAAAGGCTTACTGTAGTTCGGTGTAGCTAGAACTGGAGCTTGGCATAGGGCTTTCTTTAACTCATTGAAACTAAGTGTATGTTCAGATGTCCAAGGGAGGACAGTCGATACGGCTGCCTCCTGTGTCGTTAACTGTATCAGTGGTTTGGCTAGAAATGCATACTGAGGAATCCATTGTCTGCAGTAAGAAGTAAGGCCGATAAAAGCACGTACCTCCTTCTGGGTCTTGGGCTGAGGAAGACTCGCTATTAACTGGATACGGTCTGGTGTCAACTGCCTACCCCTCTTGGACAGTAAGTGTCCTAAGTAGACCACTTGCTGGACACAGAATTGAAGCTTAGAAGGGGACACCTTGTGCCCCATCTCGGCTAGGAAATACAAAACTGTAAGGGATGCTTGCTCGCAAGCACGTTCAGAACGGGCTGTGATCAGTAGATCATCGACATACTGGAGCAGGGCAGTGTCAGTTGGCATGTGAATGTTGTCTAGTTGTCTCTTGAGTGCTTGACTGTAAATACTAGGACTTTCTGTGAAACCTTGAGGAGCTCGTGTAAACATATAGCTCCTTCCATTTAAACAAAATCCGAAAAGGAACTGGCTGTCTGGATGAATAGGGACACTGAAAAATGCGTTCTTGAGGTCTATGACAGTGAAGAACGTGGCTTCGGAATCAATGGCCGTTAATAGGGAAGAGATGTCTGGGACAACTGGGTACTGAGGAATAATACATTTATTAAGCTCTCGTAGGTCAATCACTAATCGATATACTGGGGGTGCATTTGGATCCGTACGTTTCATGACTGGAATGATCGGAGAATTACATACATTGGAGTCAGTTTCTACAACCACTCCCTGAGCAATAAGCTCGTCAATAATTTTGGATAAGGCTGCTACAGCCTCAGGTGGCAATCTGTACTGTCTGATTCGTGGTAACACTACACCTGGCTTGAGAGTCACACGATAGGGTGTGATTTGCATGTAACCTACATCAGTTGGACCTTGCGCCCATAAGTGCTGCGGAACATTAGACAGTCTTGAATCAAAATCTCGTAATACATAGTGACCCTTAAAGTCACGTAGGAACAATCGTATTCCCTCTGGGGAACAGCATATAACTGCACCCAACTCTTTCAGTGTCTTAATGCCTAATAGATTTTCTGGACATGACTTAGTAAGTAACAGATCAGTAGTGCGGGACAACGGACCTACTTCTAGAGTGACTGGCTTTGAAATCTCATTTACGATAGGTTTTCCTGAAAATCCAAGGGAAACATTTCTTGAGCCTGAGAGCGGAGCCCCTGGAACTTCGGCGTGACTAATTGTGGTCCTCCTTGCCCCTGTATCGATCAAAAACTTTCTGTCTTTCCCTAATACTTGACTGTGAACATAGGGACCTTCTTGATCTACAGGTATCTCGATGAGAGGCAAGCCTACCTCCCTCTCTAGGCTGTTTCATGAATACTGCTGGTACTCTGGATACTCAGACTGTGCATACTGGTACATCTGCGATGTAACATGCTGTGTTGCAGCAATAGGCTGCGGTGCTGGAACTGTCTGTTGTGCATTCTGTGACTGAGGAGTCTGTGAAACTTGTTCTTGTCTAGGCGGACGTGGTCTTTCTTTAGTCTTACCAGTAGCTATGTTGTGTTTCAGAACTGCACACTCATTTATGAAATGACCTGGCTGTTTACAATAATTGCAGTTCCCTTTAACGGGAGCTGCAGGATGACTGGCTTGATTTGGACCCCTCTTCTGACTGTCTTGAGGAACAGATTGTGCAACTAGTACTTTCATTTTCGTGTCTTTCATACGTTTTCTCTCGTGTTCTTGTTCTTCTCTGATTCTATTCTGATGGTATTGGAGCATTTGCAACATCTGGGACGGGGTATTAGCTTGCCAGGTACTTTCGACTTTCAAAACTCGATTTTTAATTTGTGGGCTTGAATTCTCGACTAATTTAGTAACAAAAAGGTGAGGGTATGACTCACTACTTGTCTTGAGGCCACTGTTGATACTGAAACATTTTTCAAATCTAGAATAAAAATCACTAATATCCTCATCTTGCTTCTGTTTACAGGCTGAGATTGCATCCCAGTCTTCTTTTCTAGTTGTCAATAATCTAGGTAAAACTTGTATTAATAATTCTGGTAATTCTTTACATTTATCTCCAAGACCGGTACCTGGTACTCGTGCCTTGTCTTCAGCTTCTAGAACTGCCCAATCGATCTTTTTCTCTCCCACCTCCCATTCTTTTTCCTTGAGCTTTTCATACACCCCTGCGGGCAGCAGAACCTTTAACATTTTAATTATATCTGGGTACGTGTATTCTCCCATACGGAGCATGTCTTTTAATTCTCTATGGAACCCTGCTGGATCTTTGTCATGACAGGGAATTAATTTCTTCATCTCGAGGAGTTCCATCTTTGTTATTGGAGTGTAAACAAACACTCGCTGCATTTCGCCACCCGTTCCTTTAACTGGGTGGACTTCTCGTAACGGATTCTGTCTCTCCATGTAAAATGGTTTACTTTCTGGGGGTGAGGCATGAACAAAATGCGGGTTCAGAAACGTTCTATATTTGTGACGCTGTTCTAGAATGACACTAATTAAATCGGTACCTAAACCTTTCCATCTATACTGGAGTAACTCGTTCAGGACATCATGTAACGGGCCTGGATCAGAGTGCTGACCCTCATACAATGTAATGAGGTGCTGAATCATATACATACCCGCCAGTCGTTGCTCGGCTGGGGGCATTTTCAGAAACATTTGTGCCACTATTTCGTCTGGAAAAGTGGTAGAATCAGTAATCCATCGGACTGCTGATCGGGCTAGTTCTTGTTCATGCATGGTACTTAACTCACTGTAACCGATTCGTGATTTCAGAATGTGATCGGTAGCTTGAAACACTTGTTCTAGTGAACCTTGTTCTGGTGCTGGAGAATGAAAAATAGACTTGTGTTCTAGGCGTAAATGGCGATCTGGAAATCTAGGTTTTCCTACATACGCTATTCTGGCGGGATTCTCGTCCTCTACCTCTTCAGTATCAGAGTTACTTTCTTTCTCGCTTACTTGTGCTGCTTTACGTTGTTCGTGTATCTTTATTATTTCTCTACGGATTTTCTTGTACATACTCTCCATAGCACCGACGGTCTTGTGCTTACCCTCGGCTATATTATCACTCCACCTTGTTAGGGTTCTCATTTCGGCTTGATCTTTAGACGGATAATCTTGTTCTCTTATTAGACAATTGATCAGAAACTTTAATATCATGAGCTGGATCTCGGCTTTCCTTTGAGACATGGCCTCGCTAATACTTTCTGGATCATCCCCTGTACGGATGAAACGATATATTCTGTCTAGATCTTCTTTCATATTCGGTAAGGTGACTAGATACTCGGCCACCTTTCTTACGCGGAATGAATATAAAACCATATTATCCTCGCCTGGGACTGGATCATAGCCGCATTCGGCAAGGGATTTTCTTATTTCTGCTACAGTCTGATGTCTAGGCGTACGCTGTGACGCTTGTGCATGTAATTCGGCTAACGTTAAACGCTTGTGTGGCGGCGGGGTTTGAGGAGTACCTCCCCCTGCGGCCCCTAAACTGGAGTCTAGGTCTACTGAGGCTCTTCGTCCTGGCAGAGTGGGAAATGGAAATGTAGGCTGGACTTGTATGGCGGACTGGACCGGGGGTACCGTAACGGGTACTCCGGTGTCTGGAGGAGCGGGAAGTGCCTGATTTACAGGGACTGGCGGAGCACGAACAGGATTTGCATATTCTGGGACTGTGTCGTCCAAATAGGACGAAATAAAAATATCAGCTGCGGTCTGTTTGTGACGTAGCTTGGTCGGAACTAATGGTGGCGGGAAATTACTAGATGCCTCTGGGGTCGCTTTTGGCAAGCCCTCGGCAAGAAGAGGATACATACCCCTAATAAGGGCATGCCTCTGTCTGTCTGACTGTTCGGCTTTGACTTGTTCACCTATCTCGATTAGTTCTTTTTCTTGTGCTCGTTCTAAGGATTCTCTACTTAATTCTGACTTTCTGATTTCCTTTTCAGTTCTTTTATGAGATTCTTTACGCCATAACTCGATGGCATCTTTCTGTGACTGTCTGGCTTTCTTTTTCCATAATGCTTCTTCTACTCGCATGATGCACTCGGCATCCCATGTACCCGATACGGGCCACCTATACTTTTCTTCTAACTGTTTGGTATACTCTACCCATAAATCTAGATACAATATGGCGCTTATGCCATGCTTCTGATACATAAAGTGACCTGGACTGTCCCTCGGCGGAACAGGAACTGCTTCTTCTAACAAACCCTTTCTAGTTTTTAACTGACGTAATCTCGAAAAGAGAGACATTGTAAACTTGAATCGGAACACAATACAATACACGAGAAACAATAACAATTTGGAGAACAATTCAGGCATACCACGACATTGGAAATACATTGAACAACATCATAACATAACAGTTCGGACAGAATATTACCTGGAATACTGAGAACAGAAACACAAGAATTTCTCGAGAACGGAACAGACTAGAGTTACTGGATGCACTGCTGAAACAGTACGGAACATACCGGTCCCATAAAGGGACGCATCAAGACCCGTATCCACCTAGGTGAACACTTCGTTTGTGAGTCTGTGTACCACCAACCCACGGACCAGAGTCAATTTAGATTGACCCTGTCTAGATACTACCCCAGTAATGGTACTCACCGGGCAGCAAGAACGGAAAGCCTCGGACTGGACTGGACTGCTACGACGACGGACGACGAACTTCGGACTTTAGTTACGGGTGGGCCTCCGGATACCTCGGACCTTGGACTCTTGGCTTGGGCTCTGGTCGGGACTCGCCGCGTTCCTCCACCGTCTCGTTTGGATGCTGGACCGCCTCCTCCGTCTCCTCCGTGGGCCTGAGGGATACTTGAAGCAGAAATATCTGCCGGTGCACGGTATGGTTCCGTCACGGCTGCAGAGGGTCAGGGGGTCGGCGTGGCTTCACCGACGCGTGGGGAAAGGGCAAGTCCCTGTTCGGGCGCCATTATGTGGTAAATAAATAAATAATACCTCTCTTTTTGACTAGACATATATCATAACAGATAGCTCAATAAATAAGAGTCAAGATTCGAGGTAGTAGGAGTTTTGCAGGTTTAATACAGCATAAGGACAGGAACAGGACAACCTGCATAGGAATAGGATGGCAGGGCCCAGCAGCTGCTGGGGCTGGATCTGGGATGAGCGCGCTAACTTTTAATAACAATACATGAGCATATATACATAACGCAAACACATAGCATTACATTGCAGTAGGCGTAGCAGTGGGTGGAGCAGAAGGCGTGACGCGTAGCAGTCGCGAAAGATAAGGGGGAAAAGAGGTGTAACTGGGCGTATACATAGACATGTGATGCAAACGTAACAGAATATGTCATGAATGGGGCGGAAACCATGGAGGGGGCTACCTAAGGAGCCGGGACCTCTAACCTGATGGTGCGCGCAAACTAGCAATGACGTATTACTAGGAGAAGCTGGGGGCTATGAACTCTGTGCTAGGAGCAGAGACTGAAGTCTGGAGAGTCAGGGCGACATGTACCTAAACAGTATCTAGTATCTGATGTTTAGAGAACATGTTGATATAAACTAGAAGTCAGGAGAGGAAAGGCTGACTTGATTCTAAGACTGGACCATGCATTATTCTACATGTAATGCGTGATGAAGAATATTAAATGACCATTAAATGCAGTATTTCTCTAACGTGGAGACGTGAAGGCTAGACAATGACGGAAACTATTGATGCAGTTCAGTAGCTTAGGAATGCAGAGAAGGAGGACTGAACTGATAACTGGAATCATAACATATTCTTGGCAGACTCAGAGACTGAGCCAGGCTGGACCGGGCACTGCGAGGCAGGAAGTAAGTGAAGGGTCGAGGATACAGGTGGGGGCTGTATCGCTCCTCAGCGAGGCTTCAGGAGACAGGAGCTGAATCTGGTGTCCAGGCCCTTTTGAGGCCTAGAAACGGGGACTTTATAATGGAATAACGTGCACACTGAGAAACGTGGCAAAGTAGCTTTACATAGGCCTGATATTCGTAGTATTCACGAGAACTGGAAACTGGCATATTAGAGGTGGACACAACTGTAATTGCGTCATTAATCGAACATGGGGAATGCATATGCATATTTAATCATGCACACATAACATATGATGGATGACACGTAGGGACACAGAACATGGCAAAATTTACTTTTCCACAATGTGATGTCCGGGACGACTCTTAAGTCCTTTCAGGCCCTTCGTACCGAATTTGATATGCACCAATCTCAATTCTTTCGTTATTTACAATTCCGACATGCGCTGACGCCCAGTATAGCCAATCTTGACTCGCTCCCGGAATTCAGCCCGATCGAAGCGAAGGTCTTCATGGGCGATCTTGAGGACAAAAAAGTATCACGCATCTACCAGACCATGGTCACGCATTGCTCATCCACTCTTCTTCCGCTGAAGGCGCACTGGGAGGCCGATGTAGGACCATTAGATGAGGATGATTGGCGGGAGGCATTAGAATCCCCGAGGGGGGCGGCTATAGCGATACGGTTTCGCCTCATACAGTTCAAGGTTCTACACAGGGCCTACTATACCCGAGAGCGTCTGTGGAGGGCGGGCCTGATTGGGTCCCCGGAATGTCTGAGATGTGGGGCGGAGGTGGGTACGTTGCTCCACACAGTGTGGTCGTGCTCCAAACTAGTTGGCTTCTGGAGGGGTGTTTGGGGCTGTCTGTCGGAGGTGCTGGGCTGGACCATCCCCCGTACCCACCGCCTGGGTCTATTACACATCCTGGAAGGGGTTGGTGGTAATATCTATAAGCGGCATCTGCTCCTACTGGGGCTGGTGGTAGCTAAAAGAGACATGGCCCGAGCATGGAAGGACGTGAGGCCCCCCCCCCTGAATGCATGGAAGGCAGGATTAGACTTTTGTATGGGCCTGGAGAGGCCAATCTTTGAGGCACGAGGATGCCCTCGTAAACATTTCAAAATATGGAAGAGGTGGGCGGACTACAGAGGGTTGACACTGGACCCCCCGGCGGAACCGGTGGAGGACCTATAGCCCTATATGCTCCTGCGAAACCCGTTCCCGCACACACACTTGACACGTCAAAAGCTTCCGTCATCATGGTTCACACACACATGCATGGGGTTAGGGAGGGTTGAGGGAGGGCTCAGGGAGTTGGGTGGGTAGATTATTGAAAAGATGAAGGTGGGGTTAATCTTTTCGTGTATCCTTGATTCCATTGATTCATTGTTTCAACGCTCAGATTTATATTGTGATTGTAATTACAATGCTTGGTGGTATCGTCCTGAATGTGGGATGCCACCTTAATTCATATGCTCATCTTTATCAATAAACCGGTTGTGGAAAAAAAAAAAAGCCATGGCTGTTTGACTGAAGCAATGCAACCGAGTGCATAATCCCTGGGGTGAGAAACAGATAATACTCCTCCTCCCAAGGAAGATTAAAATGAACAGCCACTCTTTACATCGGAATGTCAGACCCTTAAACCAGGGAAAACAAAGGTTAAGTGAGAGAAGATATGCTGAAGTATAGGAATCTATGGATGCTGTTTGTTACCTGGCTGTCTGAAGCATCATGACGGTGTTCTCGCCTTCGTAGGTGCACGCTGGGGTGAAGTTCACGTAGATATCAGGCAACCCACTACAGCGGGAATAGCCGTGCCCACCACATGCCATCCTGCACTCTTCGATCCCAGCACTGGCAATCCAGCTAGTGAAAGCTTTAAGACCAGCAGACAGTGCGTGGAGCTAACGGTACAAGGAGAGAAAGCGTGAGATGTCAAAAAGAAAAGGCTTTCTATAGAGTAAAATGTGCACCTACGGTTAATCCTATCACAGCCTAGCCTTGTCCAGGCCTTTATGAATAGCACAATTCTTCCCTGAGCTATATATGTCCCCATGTTCTCATCAAGCTCCAGGCATTGAGAACTACCTAGGCGCAGCAACCCCTTGTCCAATGAAATAAGCCTTCTCTGCACAACAGTGTAAAGAATGTGAGGTTGCACCAGAAGCTGAATCTGAATGACCTCTCTGGCAAAGTCTAAACTGCTCAAATATAAGCTTATCACAGTGTAGCGTCCTCCCCAGCCTGGGAGCATTCAAATCAACATGCCACACACAGAGTTCTGGATGATGTATTTTTATTCCTCAGCACTCTGCTTTCTGATTACGTCATAACCGTTAATAACCACACCTTAACACCTCCCAACCAGTTACGTACTTCCTCTTCTATGTCTGCCCAGAACCTCGAGGTCCTGGCACACATAGTCTCATGACACTACATTTCCCCCTTTGTTACATAAAAAGTACAAACAACAGTTATATAGTATTTCTTTGATGAGTCGTCGAGGTGCTCGCAGTAGTCGACCAGATCGAGTGACGGAGAGTGGTTGAGATGCACTCTGTTCAGGCACCAATGGTTCAGGTTCTGATGCTTGATCTGGACTGTCAGGCGGGACTACCTCACAAGTAGGTTTAGAAGCTGGCGATCGCAGGGGTATGTGTTTTAATGTGACGAGCCCAATGTGATGGACTGTCCGGGACGATGTGTATTCACCATGTGTCTTTTGCATGTCACTAACGTCAGAGGATTAACAGCAAATGAAGTGTTTGTTTTCCACTTTCGCTTCTGGCACACCAGTACTAAGACAACTTTACTTCACTGAAGACTGTGTCTTGGGCTCTCAGACGCCGATCAGCATATGTCTTCATCTTGCATTTTTGAGAAGTGTCGGTGACACGAACCTTCAGCTGTCTTGGATGTCAAACTGTAATGATTTAGTGGTACTCGTGAAAAATAATCAGCAGGTTTCTTTACCCGACTTGTGTATAATTGTATGAATGTACTCTGGCCTCACCTCTCATTGCAAGGGGCATTTTGGCTTTTGGATTTCTGAAGATGGTGAGTAGTGCTTGGTGATCTATGATGACAGTCAAAACATTTTCCATACAGAAACACATAAAAATGTTCGCAGGCCCACACTACAGCCTTCTCCGGCTGAGAATAGGCACACAGTGTCAAACAGACTCTGACTGGCATATGCCACAATGTGTCTCTGAGCATTCAGATGACCATTATGTAAGCAAGGATTGCCCCAGCCCCAATGGTCTCGCATCCACTGTGATCTTAGTGTGTAGTTTGGGGTCAAAGCAGACCATCTCGGTTGTATTCTCAATTGCATGTTTTATGTTTTTTATTATTTTTATTTTCTGAACAATGCTCATAGTTCAAAGTCACTATGATCTGAGAACAAAGATCATACCATAAGATAACACCGTGGTGGTCAGCAACATCAATATAACAGTATATCATCAGGATGAACAGTTGCCAGGTTACTCTTCCAGCCCCCCACCCTCCTCCCTGTACTTTTGCCATAGTCCCCACATCTTTTTCCATTTCTTCGTGCAGCCCCTGCTCTTATAGATGGTTTCCTCGGCCCGCTGGCACCAATCTAGGTCCCTCCTCCAGTGTTCCCATGACGGGGGTGTCTGAGATCCCCACCCCCTGGCATATTTCTCTTGGCCACCGCTGCTGCTGGTGCAAGCCAAAGTTCCATGTGCCTTGACCAGTCTGCGTCCCCCCTTATCATCAATAACAACCATCGCGGCTCCCTTGGGACAGGTGCGACATTGTAGCTGCCACCCTAGTCCAGAAAGGGACTATGGTGGGGCACTCCGATAGTACGTGGTAAAAGGTGCCTTCCCCTGGCAGCCCCTCATGCAAAGGGCCGATGGGCTCCTGTAACATTTATACAGTTGTGTAAGAGGGTAGCATGTGCGGTGCAATATTTTCAGTTGGATCAGGCGGAACCTCAGGCGGATTGCTATCTCCCGCGGGCTTTGTATGGCGTCTTGCCATTCAACGTCATCAATGTCGCCTAAGTCACGTCTCTCTAAGTTTTACCAATGGGTCAGGCATATTGTTAATAAGTTTTCGATATATGGTGGACGTGGGCTTCTCTAAAATGGGATCCAACAATAGCCTGTCATCCATAGGGGAGTACACCGGGATGGATGTGTCTCTGTCCATGTGGGAGCGAATGGCATGTATGAGGCGGTAGTGCTGTGACTCGTGAAGGTCGTATTCTTTCTTGAGGTAGGCAAAAGAGCGGGGAGCCGAGCCCTTCCACACGTCACGCAGATAGTCTATCCCGATTAGTTTCCATCCCCCAAAGCCCGTCAACCGTGTCACTTCGCGTAGCTGATCTCCCAGCCACAGGGAGGTGTGACCAGTCAATTTGTCCGTCCAACCCAGGAACCTGTTCGCTTCCTTACAACACTGGACCACGACCCTAGTATGTGCAGCCCACTCTTTCCCCACTCTCCGAGCATAGAGCAGGTGTTCGCAGTTTCCCTTGGGCATTGCCAGTCTGTCCACTCTGTATGCCGGTTCAGAGCTTTCTCTATACACCCAGTCGTTCACTACCTGCAGCTGGGAGGCCCAGTAGTACAGTCGCACGTCTGGGAGTGCCACCCCCGTCATATACCCCCATAGTAAGTTTGTTAAGTGCTATTCTGGGAGCCCCACCATTCCAGAGTGGTGCCCGCACTGCCTGAGAAATCCACGTGAACACTCCCTGGGGGACTGGATACGGTGTATTTTGTAAGATGTACAGCAGCCTCGCCAGGGTGAGCATCTTGAATAGTGCTGCCCGACCCATGAGAGAAAGCGGGAGGGATCTCCAATGGTTGACATCGGCACCAAGGCGCACCAGCTGGGATTCTAGGTTTTTATTGAAAAAGTCCCTCACATCCGTAGTTAAGTAGACCCCTAGATATTTAAAGCCCTCCATTGCAATGGTGGCTGGGCATCTAGAGGGAACCAGTGGGGAAGAGCCCGATAGGGGGAAGATCACGGACTTCCCCCATTTAATAGTGTATCCGGAGTAGCTGCTGAACAGTTCAAAAAGATGGAGCGCTTGTGCCATCGAGTAATAGGGCCGTGACATATCTAGGATGATGTAGTTGGCATATAGAGAAATGCGCTCCTCCCAGTCGTCCGTTAGGGCCAAGTACCAAAAAGACCTGTCCCTCCTGATCCACTGTGCCAATGGCTCCAATGCCAGGGCAAACAGGAGAGAAGACAGGGGGCAACCCTGCCTGGTACCTCTCTTGAGAGGAGACAGGGGGCAACCCTGCCTGGTACCTCTCTTGAGGGGGAACAATCTAGACACCCTCCCATTCACTCTAAGCCGAGCCATCGGTTGTTTGTATCAAAGACGCACCCATGCACAAAAGGTGGGGCCAAATCCAAATTTCCGCAGCACCATAAATAGGTAGGGCCATTCGATGCTATCAAAAGCCATTGACGCATCTAAAGACATCAATGCCGTCTGGGTATCACCGTCATCATCTGTCATATATAACACACCGTATAGCTGTCGCAGATTATGGCGGTTGCTTCTATGGGGCATGAACCCTGACTGGTCTACGTGTACCAATTCAGGCAGGACCGACAGCAGTCTGTCCACCAAGGCCTTGGCCAGAACCTTGGCCTCCGCATTAATAAGAGAGTTGGGGCGGTACGAGGAGCAGTGGTCCGGTGGCTTCCCAGCCTTGTGAATAACCACTATCGTGGCCTCCTGTTGGTTTGGGGGGGGAGCGTGCCCCTCTGTCTGGCTTCCGCGAACATCCCGACATGGGGTTTGGTGATGACCTTTGCCTGTCTCTTGTAGATTTCAATCGGAAGCCCGTTGGGCCCAGATGCCTTTCCCGACTTTAGGGAGTTAAGGGCATTACTAATTTCCTCTGCCGTGAGGTCCGCGTCAAAGTGGTTGCTCTGTTCCCTGGACAGATACGCCAGCTGGAAGTCCTGCAGGAATTCAGTGCAGTCCCCCTCAGTTCTACTGCATACTGGTGAGTACAACCTTTCAAAATGGGACGTGAATGCTTCTGCTATGTCCATACTGTTGGACACCAGCGACCCTGACTCGTCTATTACCTGTGCTACAAGGAGCATTCCCTATCTCGCCGCTCTAGCCAGGCCAGCAGCTTTAGGGATTTGTCACCCACATCATACAGCTGGCGTTGCGTGGCCAGTGCGTAAGCCTGTGCCTCCTCTTCTGCCAGGGAGCAAAGCTCCAGTTGTTTGAGTAGCAGCCTATGACGGAGTTCTTCCGAGGGGGCTGCGCTACCCTCCCCATCTAATTGCTCAATGTGCTGTTCGATTTGGCTAATCCGCAGGCGTTCTTCTTTCCTTTGGGCCCCAATAAGTGCTTGTGCCTGTCCCCTCAATACAGTTTTGTAGGCTTCCCACAACACTGCATGGGAATCCACCGAGCCCTGGTTTTCTTCAAAATAGAGCCGTGAAGCCTCTTGGAGCTTGTCACCAATCGCCGGATCACGGAGACGCCATGAGTCAATCCTTGGGAAGGAGGCCCTGTTTATGAACGGACCCTGGAGTGTAACCCCAACCGGCGGGTGATCTGAGATTCCACAGGCCAAGATGCGGGGGCCGGTAAAGGCTCCCAGCTGATCGGAGCGAGCAAAGAAATAATCAATCCTAGAGGATGACGTATTCCTGGCGGAGTAGAAAGTGTACTGCCTCCTGGTTGGGTTATGTGCGTGCCACAGGTCACTAAGGCCCATCACTGTAGCAAAGTCTCCCAGGCCCTTCTCTCCCCTATAACCAATCCCATCCCCCGACCAGTCCATATCAGCTGTTATCACCGCGTTCATGTCGCCCGCTAACAGGAGAAGCCCCTGGGGAAGATCCACCAGGAAGGAGCCCAGCCGTGGGAGCGTGGATAAGTGTAGGCCTGGCGGGATATAACAGGAGCAGAGGACTACTGTGCGACCCTCCCACTTCACCGCAGCCGCGGTGAGGCAGCCCGTATCATCGGACCACGTGCCCAGTGGGACTGCTGGCATTGCGTTGCGGACTAGGATGCCCGCCCCCCTGGAGGGCAAAGCGGCCAAGGGCTTTACATCTGTTGCCAGCCAAGTGCGTCTCCTGTACAAGGACCACATCCATAGCATGTCATTTAAGGTACTGTAGGATGAGGGTCCTCTTAATTTTGTTGCCCCATCCGTTCACATTCCACGTCCATATGGTGCACTTAGCTTGAGAGCCCATTGTAGACCAAGAACAATTAACAGCTTCGGACAGCCAGGAGGACCTTTTGTGTCATCAGGGCTAGAACCACGTGTTACATGACTATGTTGAACTTGCGCATAACATACAAACCCCCGCCCACCAACTCCCCCCACCCTACCTCCCTGCTAGATGGGTCCCCAACCTACCACCTTGTGAACATGCACAGTGCCTGTTGCCCTGTTACATTCCCGCACAACATGCAAGAGGAAACGTGAACTTGCAGTCAGCCCAAGAGTTATGCAAAACTAACGAATGTCCCATCCCTATGAACAGTTTGACGTTAGGGCAATCCAGTGAGATATTGCAATTGATTTTCCCCAAAGAAAGACATCCCCCGTTAGGGTCGTGCAGCCCCCATGGCTTCCAGTCCCCCGAGGAATGATTTAGAGGTCCAACAGATCCCACCCAGTAAGGCTCCGCAGGTGTCCATCATCCCCTTCTCACCTATAGCTCCTCATTTCATCTAGAACACTGAGCTTGAGGGAGAAAGTCATTGAGTCACAGTGGCTTCACAACGCCGGATTATTTTGAACCTCTCTTTTCGGGGCCCTGATAACCCCCCAAGGGTCCCGTGGCGTCTACCGTACCCTGCTCCTTCGAGCGCTGATTTGGCCTTGGGGGATTTCCCTTCTTTCCGACAGTTCGCCAACCCTCCAGCCAATTGTGTGCCTCCTACGGTGAGTCAAAGAAATAGGCCTTGGGACCATCCAGGATCTTGAGTCGCGCCGGGAAGAGCATCATATATTTCACCCCTGGCTCCCTGAGGGCTCTCTTCACCCCCTCGAAGGATCGACAATGGTGCTGGACATGCAAGGTGAAGTCCGTAAAAATCGGATCGTGGCATTCCCCAGTCTAAGGTCTCCTGTCGACCTAGCTGCCTGCAGAATGTCATCCCAGTCTCGAAAATTCAGGATACGGACAATGATGGTGCGTGGGGGGGGCCTGGCTTGGGCCTACCTCCCGGCGTTCGATGAGCGCCCTCAATGGAGAAAAAGTTAGATAAACGTTTGGGCTTCAGATGATTCAAGATCAGATCTTCGATGAACTAGTCCACGGCCGGCCTCTCCAGGCCCTCTGGCACCCCCACCACGCAGATGTTATTTTGCCTGGCCCGCCCTTCTTGATCCTCGAGCCTGGCAAAGATGTCAGCCTGGCTCTTAGTGAGCGCCGCCATCTTTTCTTCGAGCTTTTGGGTTTTTGAGGGGAGGCCCCCAATCCCGACTCCGCCGCTGCCACCTTGTCCGATATTTTCCTAAACTCCGCCCTGAGGAGGTTGACCTCCTCCGAAACCAAGTCCAGTTTGGGGTCTAGTGTGCCCCTGAAGTCACAAATGGACGCCATTATGTCCCTCAAGGATGGGTCAGGGCCGGTGGCGTCAGGGTCCTCCATTTGGCTCCCACCTAGAGCTGCGCCATCTTTGCCGATAGCCACAGTGTTCCGGTCAATCTGGTTGGTCTGCCCCTGGCCTGGTGGTCTGTTACGGCCCATGTCTCCGGCCGGCCCCTGTTCCAATGCATCAGTGGGGTGGGACTCCCCGGCAGACCGGTGCTGTGGCAGTGAGGGAGCGCGAAACCGGGTCTTCCACTACTCCTCCGGCCCGGTCATCACCCCCGGGCAGCGCTGGTGCAGCAGTCCGCCCCCTCCAATCCGAACGCCGTCCCCCAGCTGTGCAGGCACTGCTCACGGCCCCCAAGGAGTCCAGCACTGGCCCTGTGTGCTCCCGCCCGCAGATCTAATTCTCTTGAGCTGGCCAGATCTGTGCCACCATGGAGGGAGAGGCCGGGTCCACCCCACTTTCCACTGCCCAGCAGCCGCCCCTGAGCAATGTTAGTGGATCCAGCGGCCCCCGCACGGCCAGTCATGATCACGGCCACTGCCTCATATGATTGCGTGGTCTTCTTCCCACCACACACAGCCTTGGGGGCACCAGGCCGCACCCCCTCAGCGTGTGGCCCTCCTCTCCCGGTGAATGTAGGCCTCCTGAAAGCCTCTGGCCCGCGCCGGGCCTAACTCACGCATGCGGGGGGGAGCCCGATGGGCCCGACCGTGGAGTAGGCCCGATTACCCCCGCGTGCCGGGCAGTCAATTTGGTTAATTCCTCCTGCACAGCAGGTATCACTGTCCTGGCTGCCCGCTTCTTACAGCCTTGCCCGCAGTCCCGCTGCTCCAGTCCTCCGCACTCACTGGGTGATCCGCCGGGCCACGTCTCGCAGCGTGCGGCACAGTTTCGCAGCTGCTGCCTGCCAACAGGCCAGGATGAGTGAGGCGATACTCTGGCAGGCCTCCTGCTCAGCAGCCCCGGCCTCAGATTTCAGTCCCTGCGGCGGCTGGCCGCCATTTTGTCGCCGATGGTGGGGAGCCAGGCCACATGCAGTTTTCCAACTCTGGCGGTCTAGGACTGCCGCTTTTGGTGACCTCAGCGGGTCTCCTGACGTGGCGATGCAGAGTGCCGGATTGCCGTGTCTATGTGCCCTCGGATGAGGACGGATAGCGCGTCTGTTTGCTGACCGCAAGCGGAGCTCTAGCAACCTGCGGCCATCTTCCGCGGCTGCAAGCCGGAGTCGGGACTTGGGGGTCTCCCGGCAAAAACCCAAAAGCTCGAAGAAAAGATGGAGGCGCTCACTAAGAGCCAGGCTGACATCTTGTTTGAGTCCTTTGAAAATTTTATCACAATCAACAGACCATTGGAACGGGACATTTTGTTTTTTCAACTCTCTTAATGGCAAAAAGAACAATAGATGGACAGAATGCTGAACAATGTCAGACATACACCCCAGTATAGAGATCGAAAAAGTTGTGAAGTACCTGCTATTCACTTCCAACTCGAGTTGATGATATCCCTTGTTCAGGTCAATATGGGAGAAAACTTTGGCACCATTCAGGTGCATGATCATGTACTCTATATGTTGCTCAGAATGTCTTTCTCTCTTTGTTGGCTTGGCGCATATCAACACAGATGCGCAGTGCACCTTTACTGTCCTTTTATGGTTCCATCACTGAGGGCGACACCGATGCTGTTGGACCAGTGGAGCGCTCAATAATGTCATGCTTCAACAGCGTTTCTAATTCTTCCTCAATGGCTTCTTGCAAGTGGAAAGCAACTCTGCAGTACTGCTGGGCAACAGGGCAAATGTCGTCATTAATGTGAAGTAGCACTTTCATAGTCTTGAGCCTGTTCAAGTTGTCAAATAATGATGGAAATTGACTCTCAACTTCAGATTGAATGTGGAGGTTGTAACTGATTTATTTATTTATTTATTTTTGAGATTTATAAAGCGCTCAAATACACAAGGGTGTCTCAGCGCTACGGACAACAGGCAGAAACAATAGTGAGCATATTGTTGGTTGAACAGCCATGTCTTTATCATCTTTCTAAAAATTAGCAAGGACTAACAGGATCTGATCTCCACAGGAAGAGCATTCCAAAGCTTTGCAACAGTGACAACAAAGCACCTGTCGCAGCAGGAAACAGTTTTGGATGCGGTACTTTTAGATGAAATGCAGTGGATGATCGGAGTGTCCTATTTGGAATATAGGTAGCTAAAAGATTTATTAGAAACTGGGGACCTGTTTTGCGGGAGGCCTTATAGGCAATACATAATGCCTTGAACTTTATCCACTTTTTCACAGACAACCAGTGGTACTTCTTGATGACATGAGAGATGGACTTCAACTTAGGGGTTCCGGACAGCATTCTGGCTGCCGCATTCTGAACGGTTTGAAGTTTTTGAATGACAATACTCTGTGCACTTGCAAGCAGCCCCTTACAGTAATCTATAGAAGACATAACCAATGTGCTGACCAAGGCTTTTCCCGCATTCAGTGGAAAAAATTGTAAAATCTTTTTGATCACTCTGAGTTTATAAAATGAGGCCGAGACCACCGAATTGGCATGGGGTACAAAGGTCAATCTGTCATCAAATATGACGCCCAGATTCCTGACCTTGGTGACTGGAATTGGTGGGGGGCCTAGAGCAGACGGCCACCAGGAGTTAGACCAGATGGGGGATAGCTTACCAAAAGTCATGAGCTCTGTTTTGTCAATTTAAGGCAATTGCAGGCCATCCAGCTACTGATGGCCGGCATGCCCTTTTGGAAGCTGGCTGCTACCCTTTCTCCGTTATTGTTTATTGCGAGCCCCAACTGGGTGTCGTCGGCATATGATGTAAGACCCATCCCGTGTGCCTTGATGACTCTGGCTAAGTCCGACACGTAAATGTTAAAAAGGGTCGGACTTAGGGATGAGCCCTTCGGAACACCTCACGGGAGGGTCAGTTGGGCAGAATGGAAGGTGCCCAAATTTTCAGCCCGAGTGCGATTGGTGAGAAAGTATAGCAGCAGGTCTTTTGCCTTATCTTGGATGCCCATTCTGGTGACAAGCTCGATCAGGGTAATGTGATCGACCGTGTCAAAAGCAGCTGAGAGGTCCAGCAGTATAAGACCTGCCGTTCCTCCCTGGTCTAGAATGATTCTAATGTCTTCTGACGCCTTAATTAGTGCGGTCTCTGTTCCGTGGCCTTTGCGAAAACCAAGTTGAGTATCATCTAACAGATGATGGTCTTCTATGTATTTGGAGAGTTGACTATTCATTACTTTTCCCACTAATTTAGCCGGGAAAGGCAGGCTGGCAATGGGCCTACAGTTTTTGGTGTCAGCCGAGTCCAGATGTGATTTTTTTAATAATGGTTTTAAAATAGTTTTCTTCCAGGCAGTGGGATATATGCCTGAGGAAAACATTGCATTGCAAATCTCCACTAAGGCAAGAGCCACCTGTTCAGCGACTGATGCAAGGACAGCCGGCAGACAGGGATCACTAGCTGAGCCAGATTTAATAGTGGGCATTAGATTAGTAATTTGGTCCGGAGTAATGTTTTCAAATTGTGCTAAAAGATGATCTGAGCGATCATTGCATGTAGACTGATTGACTAAAATGGTTTATGCTGCAAATTCAGAGTGGATAATATTTACTTTTTCATAAAAATAGTCCGCTAAGGAATTGCACAGAGACTGTGAGGAAAAGAGAATGCCGCAGAGGCATGACCTGATAACTTAGTGACTACGTGGTAAAGCTGTTTGTTTGAATTTTTTGCAGATTCAATCTGAACTACATAGTGTTTACTTTTTTCTTGCGCAATCATAAGTTTGTATTTGGCAAGTTCATCTTTGTAAAGAAGTTTTTCTTCACAAGCATATGATTTGCGCCAATGTCTTTCCCGATTTCTACATAATTTCGTTTTGTTCCCTGAGTGATTCCGTGAACCAGGGGGCTGATGGAGAGTTCCGATTTTTAGAGATTGTTTTGTTTGGCACCAACAAATTGAAAGCATTAAACAACCAATTTGCATAGTTTGTTGAGGCTATGTTTGGATATGAGGAAGCATCAGGTTGGGTAGAGGACAGATGTGTCCTGAGAAGTTGATTATCTATATTTTCCCATGCTTTAAATACAACCGGGCTATTTACAGTAGTGTTGCAGAAGGAGTTGTTGTCAATGAAAATGTTAAATATGATTGCATGATGATCGGTCCAAACTAAAGGTAACATTTCTTTTAAGTAGATGTTTTTAGAATTAGAGAAGAGGCCATCCAAAGTGTGACCTGCTGTATGAGTAGGTTTAAAGACTAGCTGTGATAAACCCACTGTTTTCAAATCTGCTCGTAGTGTGTTAGTGTCCTTGTCATGATCATTCTCTAAATTAAAATTAAAATCACCTAAAATAGAAAAGGTGAGTTTGACTGCTATAGATTCCACCTGGTTACTAAAAGTGGAAAGAAATTCTGTCCTGGATCCTGGAGGACGGTAGAGTAAAATACCTTTAAAGGTTTGGGAGGGGGTAAGCAAAATAGAGAAGTATATTGCTTCACAAGTTAGGGAGGGAACATGGGATATTTTAGTTGTCAAATTACTGAGAGATATTATCGCCAGCCCGCCCCCCTTTTTTTTTTAATCTGTCTTTTCTCAGGGTGGTATCGCCTTCAGGGGTGGCTGCTGCAAGATCTGGTTCAGATGCAGGGTCTGTCCACGTCTCTGTTATAAACAGGACATCAATACTATGGTCAATAAGCAAGTCTGCTATCTCCTCTTGATATTTTTATGTATTTATTAATTTGGTGTTTTATATAGCGCAGACATGACCCTGAGTAGGGTGCCAGAGAGCTTTACATTTTCATTTCCAAAACAGTTATGTTACCAAGTCATCGATTGCTGTACAATTATTTAGAGCAAAAACATTAAGCTTAATGTACATATATACAAACCACAAAAAGGTTAATGTTCAAAGAAAGGTAACATGTAACTGATCAGGCAGGATCCATGATGCTGGCGAACCTATTGAGATCATGGGAGGTATACTCATATAAAAGGATTTAGCTTCGTTTTTGAATGCAGAGATGGACGGGATTTTTCTAATGTTGGGAGGGAGAGCGTTCCAGATTCAAGGAGCAGCGCCAGAGAATGCTCGGTCGTAAGTTCTTTTCTTACGAAAATGGGCCGGTTTCAGTAGTAGATCCCGATGGCTCCTAGAGGTACGGCATCCTCCAGATGGAGTGATTTTCTGGGCTAGGTACACAGGTGTTTGGTAATATACCGCCTTGTGAGTGATGCATGCCAACTTAAATTGCACTCTTGCTTCATAGGGCAACCAGTTGAGAGCCTTCAAATGAAGGGTGATGTGGTCGAATTTTGTGGATCCTGTTATAAGTCTTGTGGCTGCATTAAGACAAGCTTCAGTGGGGATGTTGAGATCTTGATATCAGTCCCATGTTAGAATCAGTAGCAAAGCTGAGTAGTCAAACACTAGATAAAGCTCCTTGAAGAACATGAATTGGCACTTAAACAGATACTGCTTTAAGTTTCAAACTCACTGTGCGTGACTCTTGACTCTGCAATGATTAAGAAGCTGCCTACCTGAATACTTTCTTGTTTGACGGGTGAAGCTGTGGGACAGAAGATTAGCTGTTGAACTTCGCAACAGGCATGATGTTAATTGACGCACCACTGTCTATAATGAAAGTTGTGGGGCAACCGTTGACCTTTGTAGTAATTTTGGGGTAATGTCCAAATATGAGTTTTGTTGTTTCGTTTGGTGGTTTGCTTTTGTAACTGATACTTCCTTGCAAGCAGCCAGACCTACATGCGCCCATCATTTGTCAGTCAATGCGAACAGCACACATCCATTTTCCTCACTGGTGCTCGATGATAACATTGATGACATTAATGAGCCTCTGTAGTACGAACTGTACGATGATCGACTTTGTCTGAATTCTACTTGTTGGAACTGATGCCACCTTTTTTGGGGGGGGTCATGGCGAGAAGGCTTCTGGAACTTTCTGGTATCCATTTTCTGTTGTTGATGTGATGCAGTTAGTTTCTTCTTCGCTCGGCATACCATTATGACGTGATTCTTCTTACCACAGCCATTGCACGTCTGGCCTATTGCAGGACATTTGTCTATATGTGAAAATAAAAACCCACATCGGAAACACAACATTTTTTTCTTTGTAGTCAGTGATTTGCATGTGTCTACTCAGTGTTTGTCCTTACTCTTCATAGCTAATGCGAATACATTTTTCCCTGTTCCAGCTCCCATGTCAGTGATTTATCAATCCATTCTTTCTTCAGCCATTAGCACGTTCTCTAAGCTGAGCGTCTCTCGCAACATGTGTCTTAAATTCACTAAATTTGCAATGCTCGGTAAGCATATCAAGTCTTTAAAAAAACGTGTCCATCATTTCACGCTTCATTGAAAATTTACCTTTCATAGTCGACTTTTCAGCATTGGATTGAGCTTGACTTCTAATGCTTCCTTGACTTGATGGAATAATATTACATCAGCTTGTCATATTTCTTCAGCATTTCAAGGTTCTTTAGGTACTTAATGATTTTCTTATTATCTACCTCTTCTAGGGCATCTATGAAATCTTCAAATGTCTCAATCCATGCAATCCATTTGGTGCAAATATTATGCTTCTTGGCAGTGTCGAAAGGCGCTGGTGGTTTCAGAAATGTGGCTGCACCATACTAAGCGCTCTTTTCACCTGCCGTGCAGAGTATATGCTCTTCAGGTGACCTCAGCTGGTATTTTGGGGCGGTACCTCCTGCAAGTACTGGCTGTCCTTTTATGGTTCCATCACTGAGGGCGACCCCGATGCTGTTGGACCAGTGGAGCGCTCAATAATGTCATGCTTCTCCCAGCACAGACTGTTATGCTCAAGCTGCTGACCCAGACCTCGATATTCTGAAATTGTTTCAGGTGAGCCTAGACCGTAAACCATTTAAGGTGACTGGATCTTAGCTTTGAAATATACTACTTTGTCAACAGCAAGCGATTCCTAGGTGTCTTGCTTTTGAATTTAATGATGCTTTGCAAATTTATAATCCTTGTTAAGGTTAATAGGCAACTGGCTGAGAACTTATTGGAGTCCACAGTTGTGGCTATGCACATATTTATTGGGACGGAAGTGTGTACATTTTTATCATTATTAGTTTGAGGAAGTGGTTAGATTTGTTGGCATACGCAGTTAATTCATTACTTTTAAACACCCTAAGCAATGGCCACATTCCGGTATTGTTTTCTCTTTATAGAAAATTAAAGCACACACCAAACCCTTACCTTTAACTTACTGCTGCCTCAACCATACCCGAAACTTCCTTTTGCAATTACAAGTTGAGAAAGGAACAGCCTCCCTCCCCTAGCCCAGACCTCTTCCTCACACCCTCTCCTTCCCACTATGATAGGTTTACCATAACCAGTTAGGGAATAATCCACCCCAACACAAAACTTCCTAGCATCATCCTTCCACCATTACAGTTTGCCTCATAAAGCTTGTCCAGGCACCCCATTTAACAGCTCTACACCACATCCTCTCCGGCTAACCAACATGGCATTACATTGCAGTATTGACTCCCGCCTTACACTCTTTTTACCACCTTAGCAAAGTTTCCTTAGGATGATTACTGATCTACATCTCTCCTTCTGAGACCTTTAAATTGCTTTTTCAACTCACTAAGGTACCACACCTCTGCTTGACCACTTTGTATCTTGCTCAGATCTGCCACCCACCCCATGCATTGATTCCGCAGACCACTGCAGTGTTACCTTAAGCAGCTCAGTTAGGCTTTTGCAAAATTCTACTTGTGTATTTTTCTACCATCAGAGCAAAGGTACATCAAACAGCTTGCAGAAGTCTCCCCGACATCTCTCTCCAGCCCTTGTGGCCTAAATGCAGGCATCGTGCAGAACATCACCAACCTCCCCACACTGCACATCTGTGAGCCTTCCATGTATCACACCAATACCTCTGGTAGTTCATTGAGGTCCCCTTGGTTGATGTCTTCTGTGATGCGGTGGTACGTATGTTTCATGTAGTCTCCCACAAACCATAATGCATATGCAGTGGCCAGCAAAGGAAAGAGCTTGTACTGCTGGGTCTGATAGTCCAGGATCTGGGGCTCAGGCTCACTGTGGATCAAAAAGGAAGGTAACACATAGTAATTGTGATGAGCAGTGCAGCTCAGACTCTCTATTCAGCAATTATGTGATTGTCTCGTAAGCACAGAGAGCACAACAGGATGCAGAATTTAAGAATAAGGGCTTGAGTTAGAGTTTGGCAGATGAGTTACTCCGTCACAAATGTGACAAATATCCAGTGTGCCTTATTATAAATGTTAGTAGATATAATGCATTTGTAATATGATGGCTCGGATAGCTTATCAGGCCCTTAAGTTGGTAATCTCAGTTTTGCAGCTTTGGTACTCTTAACAGATTCACGTGCTTTCAATTAGTTTCCATTGTCAGGCTGGGAATCCATGGTAAAATATTCTACACAATAGTAACAGCTTATCCGCCTTAGAGTTTGGTTCTGCATTGCAGTGAATAAGGCCCATGTACCTGTGAATTTAACAGTAGTGGCACACAAGGAAAGTAAACATGTAGCTTCACATGGGAGAAGAGAGGGTCGATTTTCGATATAGAAAATACCAACAATTGCGAATTGTAGTCACAAATAATCTCCAACATTAGATTGGGCACAGATTCACTTCTTTTGATCCATCTGGCACTTCTGCCATATTACATTTCATTTTCATTACATGTCCATCTCAGGTATTCCTAGAAAGAGTGTTTCTGTAATCTTCATCCCTCTGGTGGAATATCTGTACATTATTAAGCAAACAAATTATTCTCGTTTTTATACCAAAGGCAACAGACTGGAATCTTAAGATCAATAGATTATTTAGAAATTGGTGTCATAAATACATCCTTCACATCTGCAGAGCATTCTATGAACAAACCCTTTACTGTCATCTGCCTGGCCGTGAGAACCAAGGAAACCTGCCTTTTACAAAGGAAGGAGGTGTTATACACAAAGTGGAGCCTTTCACCGCAGGGGATTGGAGCAGGTGTGGCCTACAAGGCTTGGATATTGTCTTTGATATTCCATGGTGGGGGTGGACAGGCACTGGGAGGCTCTTTTATCAAGCCTGTCATTTTTAATTTTTGTAGCACACACAGCCTGGGACACTTTTTGCAAAAAAAGTGCTCAACTGAAGGACGAATTCTGCCATTGTTGAAAAATGAAAACGATGAGAATGCACAGGATAGCCAACTTGATTTGCTTTTGAATATTTGCCAAGCGCAGCTGGGTTTACAACATAAAACCAACAGCAACACTTCAAAAGGCATGGTGCAGACTGGTACAGGAGCAGATTGAAGACGGCCAGATGTATGACAGAGGAATCCCCATCTGCACAATGAGGCGTCTACTGCTTCATTCTGAATCCAATGAACTGCAAAGGCTGCTCTGGCTCTAAGGGTGAAGGGAACTAGGACGCGACCAGAAGACGCTTGCATGCTGTTTGGAACTTCTGAGTGCCTATGAAAGGCCAGTAGGAATGGGGTGGAGTCAGCCACATAAAGATTATGAAGAAACCTAATTGGTTCCAGACACGATTAAGTAAACGTCACTATTCCACAATCGCTTTTTAATTAGAGAGAATATAACTAAGATTTTGGTCATTTCGCAGTAAATTTCAGAAAATTGTGATACTTTGCACAAATGATAGGTAATAATTACAAATCAGTGTGAATCCAGGCATGGAAACATTTGAAAAAAGAAAGGGTCATTCACTGTGTCTGCAGAAAGGAGAGCTGATCTGAGTAGCAGTTCAATATTTAATGAAAAATAGAATGAACAAGCTACGAAACGCATCTTGGAAAGGAGCTCCATCTGAGATTTGTTTTTGCAAAAAAAAAAAATAAGAAATGCTTTTGGACTAATGCCATTAATTTATTTAGAGAGGGATCAGGTTCTGGGTTCTCAACACCATCATTTAAACCCTTTCTATAAAAGAAACACTCAAATATCTAGAGGTAACCAAAACATTTATTAAGGGGGGTGTTTCTCGAAGAGCTTACGTCATGTCTTCACTGCGAGATGTATTCCTTTCTCAGACATTTTACGATTAGTGCAATTTCTGAATTATTTCTGTCCTAATTGAAGTTGTCTCCATTCATTGAGATGACTAATAGTGTATTTGTCCTGCTCAGAGACCTACGTAGCACATGTCAGAAAGCACCTGAGTGGATGGAGCAAGAGCAATCGATGACAAATGCTTCTGTGTACAAATTCTATTTTGTATGTGTTGTACATAAAACCCTTTGGTCACTGTGACCGGTGAGTGTTCTAAAAACGCATTTCCTAGAAATCGCTTGAAGGGACGTTGGTTGTCGTAAGTACCATAAACATGAATAGGCAATGATAATATTATTTAAGAAGTTTGCCAAGAAAATTCTGTGTTTGTGCTTTAATTGTTGTAAGTAGCACGCCGCGCTTAATATTTTTTTTGCTCCCTAATGTAAATCTCTCTTGTGTTGCTTTCTGTCGCCTGGCCCCCTTCCTGTAGTGTTCCTCCTCGTGCTTCGCTCCACCGCCTTCACCCACCCTCCCCCATGTTGCTTTCACGTTAATCCCCACACCCTCCCTCAGGTTACTTCTATGTGAACTCTGCCCCCCTACCAACCCCACACCCCCAGTTATTCCCCTCCACCATCAACCACCTCTATTCCCCATTGCATTGCTGTTGGAAACAAATGTTGTAAATAAGAAAAGGAAATGTTGGTCTAAAGTAAACATTTGGCTGCATGGCATAGCTTTATTTAATCCTTTACAGTAAATTGCAGCTAAGTTGTCAATTGTGTTCCCCAAAGGCGAGACTTATTGGCTATGCCCATGCTTGTTTGTACATGCATCCAGCGAGTATATTGTCCTCATTTCCTGGGTGTGCTTTGGCTAGCCAACTTGATATTTTGTATAAAGGGTAAAACAGATACCAAGCAGCAACGCCTGACCTTTGAGGCTCGGAGGCAGACTATCAGCAGGCCTGTGCCTGCTGATAATCAATCACTGGGCTATGGGGGAGGCATGAGAAGTGATTCTCTCTCAGCTGAGGACATTAAAACGCTTTTGATGGATATGAGAACGAGCCTCAGCGCTATTGGTCATAAACTAGATTCACTCGCTAGGCGCATGGATGATATGGAAGATCATACGGATAAGCAGCACACAAGACTGTCTGATGCTGAGAAGTGCATATTTGATGTCCATGTGTACACACAGCAAGCTTAAAACCTTAGAGGAGTTGAAGGTGGAACTACTCAAAGTGCAATTAAAGAAATAGAACTTGAAAGCCAGGTCCAGGCAAAATAATGCATGAATTCTTGGTCTTCTTGAATCTACAGCCAAGTGTCAAACAGAAGATTACATAGAAAAGCTACTCATTACCTTATTTGGTGCTGACCACTTCTCTCATTCCTTTGTGATCGAGAAAGCCCATAATTTGCTGGCTCCTCACATTGTCCCAGGTGCCTCTCCTAGACTCATCATTGTTAAATTCTTAAACTACTGAGACAGGTATCAAGTAATTCACCGGCAGCGAGAGAATAAGGAGGTGCGCCATGAGAGTATGTGCCTTAATTTGTTCCCTTACTTTACACAATCTGTTCAAGATTCTCGCAGAAGGTTCCTTCCAGTAAAAAAGAAACTACAGGAGCGTGGCGTTAACTATGCCATGCTACATTATATCAAGTCAAATTGCTTTTCTACTGGAAGGAAGAGCAAAAGATTTTCATTAAATCCGCTGCAGCATTGGGTTTCCTACAGAAACATCCCTCATCTCAGGGAACACCCCATACTCATGTCACTGCCTATGCCAGTGTTATGTAGTCAGCAGTCTAGTAGTTGGGTGGGTGGAGCTAGCTGGGGAAGAGGAGGAGCATAGACAGGATAAGGGTTAGTTAGAGTAGGGACAGGGACCGACCAAGAGGTAGACAATAAAGCTCTACATTAAAAGTATATATCGTGTCTGTCGTTATTGCGTTGAGGACACGACAACTGGCGACGAGGGGGGGATTGGTGCATCTGACACCCACAGGACCCTGAAGGAGTGCCCTGTCCTGAGCAGCGTGAGGAAAAGAAGAAACGCTGCTGTGGGAAGCGAGGCTGCCGCCTAGATCGAGAGGCCAGCAGCACATGCCCCTGCTCCACAGTTAGGCCACTGTGTAGAGCCCAGAAAGAGCAAAAGATAAGAAGCGCTGGGGCGCTGAGAAGAGGTGAGTTCGATCGCGCCAAAAACGCGACTCACCCCCGATGCGTGCAAGTTGGCACGCGCTGAACGAGAAGAGGTCGGGAGCCCACCCAGACTCTGCCTACCACCATAATCCACGAAGGAGTGCCCCCCGATGCTGCCTGGTGCCCCCAAGAAAGCCCCGCTGATCAGCGCTACCGAGCGCCAGAAAGACGGAGTTGGAGCTGTACACGACATCGGGATCTCACCCCCGATGCGTGGGATATGGCGAGCTGTCGCCGAGTGAGCTCGGGACTCAGAGGAGCAAACTGGGAGCCCACCCCAGCCTTCCTGAGGCGTCCTGCTCAAGTGAGGAGCGCAGTGAGAGGCAAGTGAAGCCTGCGGAGGCGTCAGAACGAAAGCGCCGATCTCACCGACATCGGGTCTCACCCCCGATGCGTGAGAAACGGCACGCGGCGAGCGGAAGACGCTAGAGCCTGCCCCGGCCTACCTGAATGGTGGAAAGTGGCCCAGAAGTGGATGTGGAGCTGCCAAATCCCTGTTGCTGGAAGAAGGGACCCCCGGTGAGTGTAGAAAGAGCCCGAATGTGACTGAGGCTGAAGAGGAGCTCAAACCTCGTGGATGACTGGTGGCGGCCATTTTGAAGTCAGGCGGCAGTAAAGGACATCCCTATGAAGTGAAGGGGCGGCCATTTTGAAGTCAGGCAACATTTGAAACTGCCAAACAAGCACTGACAATTGTAGAAACAAGTATTGGTCCATGCAAGATTGAAGTAGTGACAATAGCCAAACAAACATTGATAACTGCACAACAAACAAACACGCGTGAAGGCAGAAAGGAAACGAGGGAACGAGCCCAAACAATTGCAAGAGGCGCGATATGGAAACGAGCATTGGTAAATGCAAGTGAGTGGAAGAAACAAGCACCAGCAAGTGCAAGCGCAAGGTGGCAAACAAGCCTAAGCAAATGCAAGAAGTGAATCAAACCAGTGAACAAGTACAAGCAATATAAGAAGTGTGGTGAAACAAGCATAAGCAAATGCAAAAGACAACAGTGGCACAAGCTGAAGAGGGCAGAAGGCAGTGCCAGAAACACGTGAAGATCGCACTGAATGTAAACCCGAATGTAAATGAACACAGCAAACACTGGCAAGTGCAGAGGATGCACTGAAGACATATACTGAAAATGCATGCACTGAGAATGCAACAAACACAAGCAAAGGCAAGTACCAAAGTACATGTTCAGCACTATGTGAAGACCAACAATTTAAGAGCAACAGAGATTAATAAAACAAACGTTCCAGAAGCGTGAGCAGACAAATATCAAACAAGCCTTCTCGCATCAACGAAGTGGAAGCGCGAGACGAAGATGTTAACGTTGCCACATATCGTTGCAACAGCCCCACCGACCACCTGCAGTTAGCACGCAACACCAAAGAGAGTGGAAAATCACAGAACCACGAGTCACACATGGTGCAGCTGAATGGTGACCATTTGATGTCAAGAGATCCAAGCTTAATTCACTGAAGCGTGCAGGGACAGTCGCGCCAGGAGCGGACAACATACAATAGTCACCTGGGAGCGGCGAACCTTACCTGAATTCAAAGGAAATGACCAAACAAAGACTAGCGGCCGGGAAGGGTCAGCAAAAGAAGACAAGAAGAAGAGTAAGGAAACAGTCCTACGACATTGTCATGCCAGCGCATTTCACCATCATGTCGGTGAGAGAAGAAACACATACATCGAGCCCCTGCATTGGAGTGCCACCCCCAGTGACACAGACCGGCAACCAGAGTCTGGGTCCAGAATGGAACCGGTGGCTGGAATCACTGGATGCATTTCTTGACGTTACCGGAGAGCGAAGAGATAGCAAACGTCTACTACTACTACTCCAATTGGTGGGTCACGAAGGCCGACGCCTGATCAGAACCTTTTCAGCAAAGGATACAGGAACATATAGAAAACTCAAAACAAAGATACGTGCTCATTTCACCACAAAGGAAGATGTCAATCATGAACGCATCGTTTTCAATGCAGCACGGCGGAAACCAAGGGAATCACTATCAAACTTCATAACGAGGTTACAAAAGTTAGTACGATACTGTCAATTCAATACATTCACAAATGAGGAAGCGGTCCATCTCTGGGCGATTGAGAGCTGTTTAAAACTAGACGCACAGCGCAAGATACTTCGAAGGCAATTCTCGTTAAAGGAAATTATCAGGAGGGCTAAAGCTGGAGAGCGGGCCGAAACAAGAGAGCTGTCAAGAGAATTGCATGTCAATGCAAGAAAAGAAGATAAGCGTAAGGAGACATCCCTCGTGTCAGAGCATCAAATCCAAGAGGCAACCGAAACCAGAAAGAGGGAGGATGAAGGTAGACCAGCGACAAGACAGCGGGAAAGACAAAGTGACATGAAATACTCTGAGTCAACAACGCAAAGACACAAGACTGAGATGATCCAGGATTATGACAGCCCCACCGACATAGCCTCAAGGAGTTATTCAACCTCAAGGAGTCACTCAACAAATGGTACAAACTATTCTGAAAAAGAGTCAAGTGGGACGGATCACATGGACAGAATCGAGGTCAGCCTGCTCAACAAGTATGAAGGAAAGACAAGCCACAGAACGCCGGACCAGTCATGTCAACTCTGGGAGCCGCTACACAAGCACGCCCAAGCAACGTGCGGGTCACCAATCTTTACAGACAAGTCAGAAGAACCATGTAGCCGAAGAAAACACCACTCCCAGGACACAGACACCAGGGCCCCCAACAAGCGAGAAGAAGAAAGAGACCTCACAAAACTGGGTGATTCACTCCGACACCAGAAAGTGATAGGCAAGCACACTAATGATACCAGTGAAAATGAGGAAACTGGGAAGAGACAAATAACATCATACGAGAGGGGCAGCGACAAAAGGCCTTGGGATCAAACAAATGTGGAAAAGTAAATTTTGCCATGTTGTATGTGCCTATGTGTTCCCCATATTATGCTATATGTGCATGATCGATATGCATGTATTCCCCTCTTATCGATTAAAGACGCAATTACAGTTGTGTCCATCTCTAGTATGTCAGTTTCCAGTCCTCATGAAAACAACGAATATTAGGCCTATGTAAACCTACGTTGCCACGTTTTACAGTGTGCACGTTAATTCATTGAATTGTCCCCGTTTCTAGGCCTCAAAAGGGCCCGGACTCAGATTCAGCTCCTGTCTCCTGAACTCTCTCCGAGGAGCGATACAGCCCCCACCTGCATCCCTGACCCTTCGCTTACTTCATGCCTCGCAGTGCCCTGCCCGGCCTGGCTCTGCCTCTCCGTCTGCCAAGAGTATGTTATGTTTCTAGTTATCAGTCCGGCCCTCCTTCTCTGCATTCCTAAGCTACTGCATCGCATCAATAGTTTCCGTCATGGTCTAGCCTTTATGTCTCCATGTAAGAGAAATACTGTATTAATATTCATAGAATATTCCTCGCACACGCAATACATGTAGAATTATGCACGCATCAATATGTACTCCAAACACTAGATACTAGATATGCCTTAGGTACATGTCGCTCTGACACTCCAGACTTTAGTCTCCTCTTCTAGCGCAGAAGTCATAGCCCCCAGTTCTCCCTGGTAACACGTCATTGCCCGTTTGCGCGCACCACTAGGTTAGAGGTCCCAGCTGCTCAGGTAGCCCCCTCCATGTTTCCGCCCCGTTTATGACATTTCTGTTACGTTTACATCACATGTCTATGTATACGCCCTGTACACGCCTTCTTGTTACATCATTTTGCCCTTATCTTTCGCGACTGCTACGAGTCACGCCTACTGCTACGCCTACTGTATTGAATGTAATGCAATTGTTTTGGTATATATACTGTACACTGTTACTGAAAGTTACCCCTTGTCCGTTCCCGATTCCTGCCCCCGGCAGCTGCCATCCGTCTATTCCCATGCAGGCTGTCCTGGTCCTGTCCTTTATGCCTGATTAAAGCCTATAGACTCAAGATACCTCGAATCCTGACTCTTATTTATTGAGCTATCTGTTTTATTGATTATATTAAAAAATAGTACCGGTAATTAATTATTTATTTACCACATAATGGCGCCCGAATAGGGACTTGCCCTTTCCCCACGCGCCGGAGAAGCCACGCAGGCCCCCTGATCCTCTGCAGCCGTGACGGAACCATACCGTGCACGTGCAGATATTTCTGCTTCAAGTATCCCTCAGGCCCACGGAGGAGACGGAGGTTGCGGTCCAGCATCCAGACGAGGCGGTGAGGAACGCGGCGAGTCCCGACCAGAGCCCAAGCCGAGAGTCCAAGGTCCGAGGTATCCGGAGGCCCACCTGTAACTGAAGTCCGAAGTTCGTAGTCCGTCGTCGTAGTAGTCCAGTCCAGTCCGAGGCCTTCCGTTCTTGCTGCCCGGTGAGTACCGTTGCTGGGGTAGTATCTAGACAGGGTCAATTAATTTGTCTCTGGTCCGTGGGTTTGGGTACGCAGATCCAACATGAAGTGTTCACCTAGGTGGACGCGGGTCCTGACGTGTCTCTTTATGGGACCGGTATGTTTCGTACTGTTTTAGCAGTGCATCTAGTAATTCTAGTAAGTTCCGTTCTCGAGAAATTCATGTGTTCTGTTCTCAGTATTCCAGGTAATATTCTGTCCGAATTGTTATTCTAAATGTTATTTCAATGTGTTTTCAATGTCGTGGTATGAGTGATTTGTTTTTCCAGTTATTCTTGTGTTTATTGTGTATTGTATTGTGTCCAGATTCCAGCCTAGACAATGCCTCTATTCTCAAAGTTATGTCAGTTAAAAACCAGAAAAGGATTGCTCGAGGAAGCAGTCCCTGTCCCGCCTAGGGACAGTCCAGGTCATTTTATGTATCATAAGCATGGCTTAAGTGCCATATTATATCTAGACTTATGGGTGGATTACACCAAGGAATTAGAAGAGAAATATAGATGGCCCGTATCAGGTACGTGGGATGCCGAGTGCATCATGCGAGTAGAAGAAGCATTATGGAAAAAGAAAGCCAGACAGTCCCAGAAAGATGCCATCGAGTTATGGCGTAAAGAATCTCATAGAAGAACCGAAAAAGAAATCAGAAAAACAGAATTAAGTAGGGAATCCTCAGAAAGAGCCCAAGAAAGGGAATTGATCGAAGTAGGTGAACGAGTTAAAGCCGAACAGTCAGACAGACAGAGAAATGCCCTTATTAAGGGTATTGTCAGGCGAAGTCTTCCTCAGGGTCTGTCGTGAAGTAATAAGGACCCACCTCTCGATACCTCCAATTCCGAATGTAATTATTACACAGAATCTTGGAGTGATCAAGCGGGGGGGAAAAGGGAATTGGGAAGGGAACAGCAGGGAAGGAGATCTGAAAAGGAAAAGTTAGTAACAAAACACTCTGGAATCCAAAGTTGACTAAAGACCTTTAAAACCAAACTTGAGATTTTTCTAGAACCCCAGCCTCTAATCAAACTCTCTCTAAGAATCCAAATAGCCTCTTGTAAAGAAGCATTCATAAATCACAGTTCTATTCACTACGTTGTGTATTCTCTTCTCTTGTGAATTGCGACAGATTCAGAAATAACACCACTCTTTAGTAAATAAACTCCTTTACCAAAGTTTGAAGAGCAAACTATAAATTATCACAATGTTGTCTTTCACATAAGCTCCAGAAAAACCACCTTTTGGCCTTTTCGCCAAATATCTCAAGCAAAGAATAGCGCCAAAATATACTGTGATTAAATAGGATTAACGCGCCATTAATTAGCTTTGCGCTTCTCAGAAAACATTAAACCATTGCCAGCAATGAGATGCATTTCACTGTTCAAAAGAAAAAACATAAAGTGATTCAGCCTTTCAGTGCATTTAAATCATCAATGGTTAATTAGCAGCCTAATTGTCACCTTTAAAACATGAAAAATAAACTTAAGACAATTTGCGCCATGAACTCTGATTTCTTAGCCCCTACCTGTAGAGTACGACCTACTCTACTTCTCTGAAGGACTAACGTCCCTTCTGGGCACTCAAAACGACTCTTCTCCCCTGGAATCCTGAAAACGAGGAAAGCTGGAAACTGCCACGCCCCCTGGATCGATCTCCGAAAGCCTCCGGTGATTTCTTGCTCCAAAACGCTGGTTCTGCCAAAAACAAGATGAGGAGAAAGGAGAGCCCACAGCCTCTCCCTAGAATAGTCCAGAATAGTGAGCACAGAAGACAGGGCGCGGTCGCGTAAGCTAGCGTGCTTACGGCGCTCACGCATGCGACCAGTCTACCAAACCTCACGCATTAGGCGGACGCTCCCGACATGCCAAACCTCACGCATTAGGCGGAATAGCATAAAACAGCAGAGTAAGGACAGACAGCCTGCACAGACATTCTAACAGGGATGCAAGACAGATGGACAAGCAGGCCTAGCGCACATCAGCCACCAACGCCCTCCCAAGGACGACAGATGCATTTTGCCACACGGGAACCCCCGAATGCTGAGCGGGGCGGGCCCTAGACCGCAGGCCACCCTAGCCCTGACAGTACTCCCCCCTCCCAAGAGCGGTCTAGGGCCCGGCTTCAGAGGGTGAAGGAGGTGGAAACGGCGTACCAAACGAGGGGCATGAACATTGTCAGCCGGCTCCCAGGAATCATTCTCAGCACCGTACCCCTTCCAGGAGACAAGATACCACAACCTGGAGCCTCGACGTTTAGAATCCAAAATGTTCTGCACCTCATATTCCCACCTGCCATGAACTAAAACTGGTGCTGGACGGGGAGCCAGGTTCTGATTAGCAGGCTTAAGAAGGGAAGTATGAAAGACCGGATGAATGCGCAGGGACCTGGGCAACAACAGTTTGAATGTCACAGGGTTCACCTGACGCAGGACTGGATAAGGACCAATGAACTTAGGTTGAAACATACTCTTGTGTTTAAAGTTCAAGTTCCTTGTGGATAGCCAAACTTTGTCTCCAGGGGCATACTCAGGACCTGAACGATGTCGTTTATCATACTGCTCTTTATACTTTCTTTTGCTTTGCAATAAACGATCTTGAACCTGACGATGAATAGCCTGCATAAGCTGCACAGAGTCTCTAACTGCCGGCACACCACCCCCATCATTGGGCAGAGTCAAAGGAATGGTGTTAGGTACATAGCCGTAAAGAGCCTCAAACGGGGAGGATCCGGTTGACGAATGAGGCGAAGTATTGTATGCAAACTCAGCGATCCAAAGTAGATCTAACCAGGATTTCTTAGAGTCCGTAACATAACATCTCAAGTATTGCTTCAAAGTTTGGTTCAGTCTTTCAGTCTGCCCATCAGTTTGAGGATGGTAACTGGTGGACATATTGGAAGTAATCTGTAGATTTTTACACCATTGTTGCCAGAACTTGGAAGAGAACTGAGAACCACGATCTGAAAGTAAAACTGAAGGCAAGCCATGTAAGCGCACCACATGTTGCAAGAATAACTGCGCTAATTGTCCAGCAGATGGCAATTGCTTACAAGCAATGAAATGTGCGTATTTGGTTAAACTGTCCACAACTACTAGAATCACAGTATGCTGATTGATTGGTGGCAAGTCAGTAATGAAATCCAATGAAATATTTTTCCATGGTTCAGTTGGTGTTGGTAAAACCTGCAAAAAACCTTTTGGTTTCGTGTGATCGGATTTAAATCTTGCACAGACCTCACAATCGTTAGCCATCATCATTACATCCTTCTGTAGCGTAGGCCACCAAAACATCTTTTGTATTTTTTCCACAGTCTTTCTGGGGCCTGGATGTCCTGCCATAGGATGTGAATGTAACCAGTTGAACACAGTTTCCTGTAATTTCAAAGAGGGCAGATATACTTGTTTTCCATGGAAAGGTATTCCTTCTTTGATAGTTTGATCTTTTTTGGGGTTCAACCATAGTTTCCACTGAGAAGGAGGAAAACTTTCATGAATATTCTCCAGAAACTGTTCTGCTGAGAGCACGCTGATTACCTTGCCAGGATCGATTATAGGTTGTGGTGTCCCTTCAAAGCGATGCAAAGAAGAGTCTTTTCTGGACAAGGCATCGGCTTTCTTATTGTCTTGTCCTGGGCGAAAAGTTACTAAGAAATCATACTCGGCAAAGAACATCATCCATCGGAGTTGTCGCGGGGTTAACATTCTAGCTGAACTCATAAACTGTAGATTTCTATGATCTGTATAAACTGTTACAGTAAATTTCGCTCCCATAATGTAGTGTCTCCATTCTTTGAAGGCCTCGAGTATAGCAAGTAATTCTTTTTCAGCTATAACATAGTTTTGCTCTGCGGGATTACGTTTTCGAGACATGTAAGCAACTGGATGCATCTGACCAGTAGTGTGATGTCTTTGAGAGAGAATGGCTGCTATGGCTACATCAGAAGCGTCAGCTTCAACGATGAAAGGTTCTTCTACGTTGGGATGCATAAGAACAGGTGCTTCAGTAAAGGCCTTTTTTAGCTTTTGGAACGCATTTTCAGCTTCTGTGGTCCATTCAAATTTCACCTTCTTCCTCAACAAACGTGTAATAGGAGCCACCACAGCAGAAAAGTGATCAATGAAGCGTCGGTAAAAATTCGCAAAGCCCAAGAAGCATTGTATGTCTCGAACTGATGTCGGAGTAGGCCAATCAGCAACTGCCTTGATCTTTCTGTCAGTCATTTTCATTCCAGTTGGAGTGAGGAGAACTCCCAAAAATGCAACTTCTCGAACATGAAAATCACATTTCGATAGTTTACAATATAAGTTGTGAGACTGAAGAGTGCTCAAAACCTTCTTGACGTGACCTTCATGTTCAGCTTCAGAATCGGAATAGATCAAAATATCGTCTATATAGACAATAACAAAAAGATCCAAAAATTCTTTCAAGGCATCATTCAGAAAAAACTGGAAAGCCGCTGGTGCATTGCACAGCCCGAATGGCATTACCAAGTATTCAAATAATCCGTATCGAGTCTTTTTTTTTTTTTTTTTTTTTGTCCTCATACGCCACTTCCCACCTCTTCGTATCTTATAGCGCCCTTTGGTGGTATTCAAGCTCAACTGTGAGAGGTTGATTCCTACTGCTTATGCTACAGACCTACAAGCTTGAAAGAAGTTTGAAAGAAGTGGGGGGTGTCACAGCCATATCTGTTGCAGGGAAGCATATAGGTTTCATTAAACCTCCAAGAGCATCCGAAGTGACTTAATCATCGAACGTTATTCTCTCCCATCTTTGAAATCAGCAACTATAACTCCCAATTCCCTCACCCGTAGTGATTTAAAAATAAGTTCCAAAATTGGTGCTTCCTATTGTTTTGCCCAGCCATATCCAGCTTAGCTATTGCTCTCATGGCTCTAATCCACATTAATACTGTCGGAGGTTCTGACGAAATCCAAAGTTTACATATTTCTCTTCGAGCAATCAAGATAGCATAGAAAAACAGCTTAGTATTATCATCAAGGCCCTTACCTTGTATATCCAATCTACCCGAGATGATCTGTTCAGGGCTTACCGTAATTTCTAGCTCCAATATTTTTGATAGCGTTTCACTTACAGCTGCCCAAAACTCTTGAATCTCTGAGCATGTCACAAACATGTGAATGTCATCTTCATTTGGGCTTTTACACTTTGGACATAGCACCATGCCCCCATCTTTGAATTTCGCAAGTCTCTTTGGGGTCCAGTATGCCCTGTGGAGAGTGAACAAGTGATTCCTCCTTAGATTTGCAGGTTTCACCACTTTATATAGAATCAACATATCTACTTGCCATTGTTCTTCTGTTGCGATCCTCGGCAAGCACTCTCCCCACAGGAACTCTGGAAGTAAAAAGGGGCCGTCCTCCATTTCAACTATTTCCCAATACCACGTTGCCACTTCTTTATTCATCCGAATGTTTGAGACCAGCTTTTCTTCAAACTCATTGTGTCGTCCCATTAACTTTCCCTTACCTATTACCCAGCTCTGTATCTGCAGATATTTAAATTTTGCAAAATTGCGACCCCAGAGTTGCTCGCAAGCTGCCCACGGTATCAAGGCACCTTCACAAAGCAGCTCCCCCCAGACCTGTGGGCCTTCTGATTTTAACGCCCTTGCTAAAGCATCTTTCGTCCAACTTGGGGCCCCCGGGCCCTCCCAAATTGGTGCAGCCATGCTAAAATATGGGATTTTTGTCACGCGCCTAATACGATACCATGCCGTGGCTAGGTCTCTTAATACCTTCAGTCTGACTTTTTTGAAGTATTTTAGATCTGCAAATCCATATAGGAAGCCACACTTATAGCATTTTTCTACTTTCAACATGGCCGTAAAAAGCTCCCCTATTGATGAGTCATTGGGAGTTCCAAAAAGCATTCTACAGTTCTTGAGCAAAAAAGCCCAAGAATAAAATTGAAAGTCTGGGGCTGCTAAACCTCCCTTAGCATACCTTCTTCGAATTTTTTTCCAAGATAGCCTTGACCCCTTGGAGCCCCAAATAAATGAACCAATTTCGCTCTGTAGCTTTGCTAGGCCTTCTTTTTCAAACATAAGGGGAACAGAATCAAATAAAAAAGTCAATTTCGGAAGCACCATCATTTTAACCAGATTAACCCGGCCAATCATAGTCAGTGATATTGAACTCCAGTTTCTCAATAGTGCTGTAATATCTTTCCTTGTTTTGGCCAGATTTACTAATGTTAGCTGTTTTATATCTTGAGTAATTTGTACCCCCAAATATCTCATCTGCTTTTTTGCGATCCCGGGGTCTATTGCCATATTCCAAGCCATAATTTCAGTCTTGTCCGAATTTAATCGATATCCTGAGACTTCTCCAAACTTTTTTGTAATGTTTTCAATTTCCCCCAATGATTTTGTCAAATTCGATGTTAAAACTACGATATCATCCGCATATAACCCTATCTTCTTTGACCACCCTTGGAACTTGAAAGCAGGAATATTCTCTGACTCTCTTATTTTGCAGGCCAGTGGTTCAATATAAAGATCGAACAAGAGTGGGCACAGGGGGCATCCCTGCCTGGTTCCTCGCGCAATTCTAATAGATTTTGTGAGTGTTCCATTAACCAAGACCCTAGAACTCGGCGTATGATATAGTTGTGATATCGCTTGAAGAAAATTTTTCCCTAACTGAAGATGTTCAAGTAAAATTTTCAAAAACTCCCAATTTACACGGTCGAAAGCCTTGGCAGCATCCAAGGCCACCACCGCCAGGGGAAGCCCCTGCTCAACCGCAACATCTATACTACCTATCAGGGAAAATGTTAATTCATTTAAGTGTCTACCTTTGACAAATCCCTTTTGATCTTCATGAATAAAGTACGGGATCACTTTGCCCAACCTATCTGCCAAGATCTTGGTGAACATTTTGTAGTCACTATTCAAGAGTGAAATGGGTCTATATGAATCCATATTTGTAGGAGATTTACCAGGTTTGGGTATGATGATTATATTTGCCTGATCCCATGATGCCGGAATCTTCAAGTTTCCAGAGAACACCTCATTTAACACCTTTGTTAATAATGGTGCCAGTCCTTGCATCAGAGTCTTGTATACCTCTACAGGGAGGCCATCGGGACCAGGTGCTTTGCCTTTTTTTGCCTTCCTAATCCCTTCCTCTATTTCTTCCTGCCTGATCTCTCTATTCAAAATCTTTCGGTGTTCTTCTGTAGCAGATTTTAGAACTTTAGCCCACTTATTGATCTCCTGCTTGTCTGGTTGTAACTCTTCACTATATACTTCCGAAAAATAGTTATGAAATGCTTCCACAATCTCATTAGTGTTTGAGGCTACTTTTCCTTCTGCACCCACCTTAACCTCTTTTATCATATTTTTGACCAGATCCTTCCTAACCTTCCAAGCTAGAAGTTTGCCTGCGTTTTCCCCGTATTCAAAGTGATCCAGCCTAGCAGCCTCCCATCTTTCTTTCACCCTTTTATTAATTACATCAGTCAACTGTTCCTTTAACCCTTCCAACTCTTGAAGGATCTCCCCCACAGGAGCGCCCCCTGAATTTATAATCCTAATTTCATTTTTTCGGATGTTCTGTTCCAGAGTCCTTATTTCCTGGTGGTATGCCCTCCTTCTCTTAGCCCCCAGAGCGCCCAACCTGCCTCGAAGGAAGGCCTTAGTTGTCTCCCAAACAATATCTAATTTGGCTGATCCTGTGTTATGCTCTATAAATACCTCGAGCTCCTGTTGAAGGGACTGCATTGCTTCCTGATCATACAAAACTGTACGGTCCAGCCTCCAGACTGAATCCACAACACAGGACACATTTTCCAGTTCTAAGGAAACCGCTGAGTGATCAGACAAATGAACCCCTATGTGTACCACCTCCTTCACATAGTCAATTAGTCTTGCATCTAACAGGAAAAAGTCTATTCTGGATCTATGATTATATTTTTTGTTATAATATGTATATCCAAGCCCAGACCCGGCCCGCCTCCTCCAAATATCACAAAGCCCAAATTGTTCTATTATGTTTTTAACACTGGCCGCCATTTTACAATTTCCCTGGGCTCTGCTGTTAACGGATCTATCAAGCTTGGCATCCAATACAGTGTTAAAATCTCCAGCAAAAACTATATATCCTGAAAGCCCAGTCATCTCGTGTGTAAGTTCTAGCAGCGGAGTAACATCGTCTTGATTAGGGCCGTAGTAACCAATAATATTGTATAAAGAACCCAGTATCTTTAAAGTCACTATCAACCATCGCCCTTTCTCATCAGCTATGCTGTTCATTACCTGACAATCCAGCCCATATCTAATTATCACTAATATTCCTTTAGTAACCCTTGTTTGTGGTGAACTGAAAAAGTGCCTTATCCACCGCAGTCGACCCAAGAATTGTTTACACTCCTCCCCAGTTAAATGAGTCTCTTGAAGGATCATTATATTAGCTGGAGTGTCCCTTAAGTACTTCAAGATCCTGTCTCTTCTTGCTTTAACCCTTAAACCATTTACATTCCATGACACCCATCTCACTATTTGTGTTTTTACCCTCGCACTTTTACCCTCCACCATCGTAAACTAATCTCCGAATCCTTACCCTCAGGGTGGTCCTTGGCATCTGAGAACATTTGTGTTTTTCTCCCCCTCTTCTTCCTATCCCTCCCCCCCCAGGTCTAAGCCCTAACCAACTCCCCCCTCTCCATTCCCCCCCCCCTCCCTGGGAAAACCCTTCCAGCTTTCTAAGGCCCAAACCTAGGCCCTTTAAGTGCCGGTCACCAGCAGACGTGCTACCCTTGCTTCTATGCAAAAACCATTTTTTTTTAAATTTTTTAATTTGTTATTCTATTCTAATTACATATTTACAAGCTACACAGGCCGTAAGCCCGAACTGCACCAGTTAACTATACACCCCCGCCTTGGCAGTACTCCAAAAAGTTATCTACATCTTCTACAAATCTAGAGGAGTACATTTTGTTATTCCACATGACTTTTAAAAAAGCAGGGAATTTTAACTGCACAGTCGCCCCCAATTTCCTTAGGGGTTCAATTCGCTTCCCCAGCTCCCACTGCCTATTTGCAGTGACTACCGATAAGTCAGATCTAATCTCAATCTTTACTTCTCCTGCCATAAGAGAGCCCTTTTTCAATGCCATAGCAAGAATCTTTTCTTTTAGACTATACGTAAGAAAGTTAATCAACACCCTTCTAGGCTTAGACCGGTTTGGCTTCAGTCTGAAGGGATCACGATGGATCCTCTGTATGTCAGCAGCAATCTCCTCTTCAGACTCCTCCAACTGCAGCTCCGATTTTAATAAATGAACTACAAAACCTTTTAAATCCTCCCCCTCTTTTCCTTCTGGTAGCTTCAAAACCTTCAGGTCATTTCTTCGCTGCATATTTTCCAACCTCTCTAACCGCTCTTCGTATACTCTTTCTCTGCTTTTAATCTCCTCGAGCTCTTTACAGTTATCTTCCACTGCTTCCTGCATCTCCTTGACCTCTTGTTCCAGTTTTCCTGTCCGTGTATTTAACTCATCAAACTTAGCCTCCAGTACACCCACTGCCTCCCTAATACCATCCTGCTTACTTTTAGATTCCTCAAACCCCCGATGTACATCTAGGTCTAATTTTCTCAAAAGGGCAATAACCATACTATCTGAGTGTAGCACCCCATCACCTGCGGCTGCCCCCTCCTCTTCACCCCCGTCAAGCTCTCGCCCATTCTGATTAACTCTTCTTTTATTATCTCCTAATTCTATCGGGCTGTCCGATGGGGCCCCTTCTGTTAGAGTTCCTGACTGACTATCAGCTTCGGGTTCCATCTCTCCTGCTTCTGTGACCGCAGCCTCCTCCATCTCCAAAATTTTGTAACGGTTTGGGCTCAAGTGATCTGACCAGTCCACAGTTATTGACTCTCCTTGCTTACTACCTTTTGCAAGAACTAATATCTTAGGGACAGGTTTAAAATAGGAATTTAACGATGGGTGAATTAAAGTTTTTTTACCAAAAGCTCCTGACCTACCTGTTTGCGATTTTATTTTACTTTTTAAACTTGGATTAAAGGGGTTTTTTATCTTCTGTTGTATATTAGGAGGAGTCAGGCCTCCCGTTATAGGCTTCCCTGTGCTCCTCAAAGCGTAACCTGAACTAAATTTCTGCGGGCTCTTTTTTTTCTCCTTTGGCCGTGTGTCTAGCACCCTGTAGGTTTTTGATCCCCCCACTGAGTTCTGTGGTATTTTTGCAATTAATTGTGCTCGACTTCCCTCTTGTGCAGTTCCTCTCCCCACAGCCCCTCCAGCAGAGAACTGGAGCCTTGCAGCCGCCCGCCTACCTCTACCTCGCTCTAGCGCCGCGCTGCTCCAGCGCTCAAAACCCTTCAGTGAGGGTAGCCCCGTCAGACCTGCTGCTCCTTTCTCGGCGCCCTCCTCAGCTGTTTCCACCGCTACTAGCGCGGTGCAGCTTGTGTTGACCTCTTCCACGTCCTCCATAGACTGCCGCCGCCGCCTGCCGTGAGCCTCACTCACCGGCCGTATCTCCTCCTCCTTTCTCACAGAGGACTCGCCCCACAGTGCCTCAGCCTCGCTAGCGTCGGAGGAGCTTTTTCGCACCCGCGCACATATTAATTCACCCGGCTTAGCGTGTGTAACTAATCTGCCTTACTTGCAGCTTGTTGCATCTTTCACCCGGTTCACCCGGTTGTAGCACGCCGCTTAGGATCGGCACTCCCGACCAGTCTCTCTATCTGGCCGCCATGTTCTCCCTAAACTCCGTATCGAGTCTTGAAAGCAGTCTTCCATTCATCACCTTGCCTGATACGAACCAAATGGTAGGCCCCTCTAAGGTCCAATTTAGTGTAGATTTCAGCCTTCTTAACTTGGTCCAACAGAACAGGGATGAGTGGTAATGGATATTTATTTTTGACAGTGATTTTATTCAACGCCCTATAGTCGATACAGGTCCTTAATTCCCCATTTGCTTTTGGAATGAAGAACAACGGAGATGCTGCCGGGGACTTGGAGGGGCGGATGAAACCATTCTCCAAATATTGATCAAGATACTATCTTAAATGTTGGTTTTCTTTTTCAGACAGAGCATAGATGCGGCAATTTGGGACACTAGAACCTGGTACGAGATCAATTTGACAGTCATAGCTACGATGAGGAGGAAGGAGGGCTGCTTTAGCTTCACTGAACACCTCTGCGTATTCCTTGTACATTTTAGGTAAAAGTGTTTCTTTTTCTTCTGCTGTGGCCAATTGACTTAGAGTTGTTTTTGAGGTGTTTAGACAAGATGAATGGCAAAAGTCAGACAGAAACACCAGTTCTCTCTTCCGCCAATCTATGGTTGGATTATGTAAACAAAGCCAAGGCATTCCAAGAATAAAACCATATTGAGGTGCTTGGATAACATCAAATTGGAGCTCTTCCTTATGTAATTGTTGCTTAGCATCTTCACAGAACATAACGACTTTAGAAGTTTGCATGGTTACTGGCCCTCCAGCTAATATTTTTCCATCCACTGCTTGGACAATTTCTGGAGTCTCTTTTTGTTCACAGATGATTCCTAGGCGTTGGGCAGTTTCTAAGTCCACAAAATTTCCAGTAGCTCCAGAATCAACTAAAACCTCCATTTGGCATGTTTCTCGAATTAACCTGATTTGCACTGCTAATCTAAAATGTGCTTTGTAGTTAGAGACACATGAGTTCACAGAAGGGAAGGCAATGGTTCCCAAGAGATCTCCCTTCAAACATCTTGGGCCAGCTAGTTTTCCGACTTTTGCTCTGTTTTTTCCAGAGCTGCTGACTTACTAGGGTTAGGAAATCTTCCTTTAGGCTTAGTCAAACAGTCCTTCACGAAATGACCTTTTCGACCACAATAAAGGCATTGTCCATTCTTTCGTCGATTGTCTTTTTCTTCCTTTGACAAAGGTTGTCTTAACGTTCCAATTTCCATTGGCTCAGAACTAGCTTCAGAGTTTGAGAATTGAGGTCTAGATTTAGCTTCAGATCTCCAATTAGGTTTGTCAATCTTTTTTCTATCTGTTCTTCGTTCAGAGAGTCTGTGATCTAATCGCAGAGTTAGATTAATCAAATCAGAGCAAACTGTTGGTTGAGGGTCTATTTGCGCCAAAACATCTTTTAGATCATCTTTTAAACCTTGATAAAAAAGAGCTGCTCTTTTTTCCTCTGGCCAAGATGTTTCGGCGATCAATCTGTTGAAGTTAGACAAATAAGCAACAAGGTCTCTGTTTCCTTGTTTTAACTGAAGGAGTTCTCGATCTGCTGATAAGGTTACAGTACGTCGATCGAAAACCTTTTCAAATTCTTCCACAAAGCGTTTCCAGTTATATAACAGGGTGTCATCTTGTCTGACCAAAGGAACTGCCCAGTTTGCGGCATCTCCGGTCAAATACGAAATTAAAAACGCAATTTTAGACTGAGGGGTTGGAAACGCAGCTGGTCTACAAGCAAAATGTAACTCTATCTGGGTCAAAAAGATTTGCACCTTGGAAGAGTCCCCAGAAAAACGTTCAGGAGCTGCTAAAGGAATCTGGGGGGGCACTGTAACAGCTATGTTAGTGGTTGCCCTACTAGCACCAGTTTCCTGAACGTCATCAGGAAGAGGAGTACCCTGCAATTGAATGTTGTCTACCTTAGCTGCTAACAAAGCAGTTGCATTCATGGTTTCTTTTAAGTCTGATTGCATACGCATGATTGCTGACATTATGTCATTGATGGTAGTCATTATGACTTCACGTTCAGACCGGGAGGAAAATAATTCGTGGGCTCACTATTCTGTCAGGCGAAGTCTTCCTCAGGGTCTGTCGTGAAGTAATAAGGACCCACCTCTCGATACCTCCAATTCCGAATGTAATTATTACACAGAATCTTGGAGTGATCAAGCGGGGGGGAAAAGGGAATTGGGAAGGGAACAGCAGGGAAGGAGATCTGAAAAGGAAAAGTTAGTAACAAAACACTCTGGAATCCAAAGTTGACTAAAGACCTTTAAAACCAAACTTGAGATTTTTCTAGAACACCAGCCTCTAATCAAACTCTCTCTAAGAATCCAAATAGCCTCTTGTAAAGAAGCATTCATAAATCACAGTTCTATTCACTACGTTGTGTATTCTCTTCTCTTGTGAATTGCGACAGATTCAGAAATAACACCACTCTTTAGTAAATAAACTCCTTTACCAAAGTTTGAAGAGCAAACTATAAATTATCACAATGTTGTCTTTCACATAAGCTCCAGAAAAACCACCTTTTGGCCTTTTCGCCAAATATCTCAAGCAAAGAATAGCGCCAAAATATACTGTGATTAAATAGGATTAACGCGCCATTAATTAGCTTTGCGCTTCTCAGAAAACATTAAACCATTGCCAGCAATGAGATGCATTTCACTGTTCAAAAGAAAAAACATAAAGTGATTCAGCCTTTCAGTGCATTTAAATCATCAATGGTTAATTAGCAGCCTAATTGTCACCTTTAAAACATGAAAAATAAACTTAAGACAATTTGCGCCATGAACTCTGATTTCTTAGCCCCTACCTGTAGAGTACGACCTACTCTACTTCTCTGAAGGACTAACGTCCCTTCTGGGCACTCAAAACGACTCTTCTCCCCTGGAATCCTGAAAACGAGGAAAGCTGGAAACTGCCACGCCCCCTGGATCGATCTCCGAAAGCCTCCGGTGATTTCTTGCTCCAAAACGCTGGTTCTGCCAAAAACAAGATGAGGAGAAAGGAGAGCCCACAGCCTCTCCCTAGAATAGTCCAGAATAGTGAGCACAGAAGACAGGGCGCGGTCGCGTAAGCTAGCGTGCTTACGGCGCTCACGCATGCGACCAGTCTACCAAACCTCACGCATTAGGCGGACGCTCCCGACATGCCAAACCTCACGCATTAGGCGGAATAGCATAAAACAGCAGAGTAAGGACAGACAGCCTGCACAGACATTCTAACAGGGATGCAAGACAGATGGACAAGCAGGCCTAGCGCACATCAGCCACCAACGCCCTCCCAAGGACGACAGATGTATTTTGCCACACGGGAACCCCCGAATGCTGAGCGGGGCGGGCCCTAGACCGCAGGCCACCCTAGCCCTGACAGGTATGTATCCTCTTCTTGCCGAGGGCTTGCCAAAAGCAAACCCGGAAGCACCATGTAATTTTCCGCCGCCATTAGTTCCGATCAAGCTACGTCACAAACCGACCGCAGCCGATATTTTTCTCTCGTCCTATCTGGACGACACAGTCCCAGCATATGCAAATCCTGTTCCGCCAGCTCCCGTAAATAATGTAATTCCTGTTCCTCCAGCCACCGGGGCACCCGTTGCAGCACCTGTTACGGTACCCCCGGTCCAGCCTACAGTACATGTACCCGCTACATCAGTCACTCTCCCAGCCCGTACAATACCCGTCAACGATTCTAGTCTAGGAGCCGCGGGGGAAAGTCCTCCTGGAACCCCGCCTCAACACAGACGTCTAACGTTACTCGAGCTACATGAACGAGCGTTACAGCGTTCGCCCAAACTTCAGTCAGTTGCAGATATCAAGCGAGCCCTTACCGAATGCCGTTATGATCCAGTCCCAGGCGATGATGATATGGTCCTGTATTCATTGCGTGTAAGACGGGTGACCGAATATTTGGACACCCTGCCGAATATGAAAGGTTATCTAGACAGAATATATCATTTCATCCGTACAGGAGTAGATCCAGAAAGTATTGGCGACGCCATGGTTCAAAGAAAAGTCGAGATTCAGCTCATGCTTTTAAAATTTCTAAGTAATTGTTTAATAAGAGAACAAGATTATCCAGATAAAGATCCGGAAGAAATGAAAGTCCTGACCAGGTGGAGTGACCATATAGCCGAGGGAAGACACAAGACACAGAACTATATAGAGAGTATGTACAAGAAAATCCGTAGGGAAATAATAAAGTTACACGAGAAACGAAAAGCAGCACAAGTAACAGAGAAAGAAAATGACTCTTCTAATGAAGAGGTAGACGACGAGAATACCTCCAGAATAGCGTATGTAGGTAGAACTAGACTTCCCGACCGACATTCACGCCTAGATCACAAGAAAGTTTTCCCTTCTCCAGCACCAGAACAGGGTTCTCTTGAGCAAATATTCCAAGCTACCGATCACATTCTGAAATCACGAATCGGTTATAGTGAACTTAGTACCATGCATGAACAAGAACTAGCCCGATCAGCAGTCCGATGGACTACTGATTCTACCACTTTTCCAGACGAAATAGTGGCACAAATGTTTCTGAAACTGCCCCCAGCCGAGCAGCGACTGGTGGGTATGTATATGATCCAGCACCTCATCACACTGTATGAGGGACAGCATTCTGATCCAGGTCCGTTACATGATGTTCTGAACGAGTTACTCCAGTATAGATGGAGAGGTCTAGGTACTGATTTAATTAGTATCATTCTAGAACAGCGCCACAAATATAGAACGTTTCTGAATCCGCATTTTGTTCATGTCTCACCTCCAGAAAGTAAATCATTGTATATAGATAGACAGCATCCGTTACGAGAAGTACACCCAGTTAGGTCAGCGGGTGGTGATCTAGAACGAGTATTTGTTTACACCCCTATCACAAAGATGGAACTCTTAGAGATGAAAAAGTTAATTCCCTGTCACGACAAAGATCCAGCAGGGTTCCATCGTGAATTAAAAGACATGCTCCGTATGGGAGAATACACGTATCCTGATATCATTAAAATGTTAAAGGTCCTGTTGCCCGCCGGGGTATATGAAAAACTCAAGGAAAAAGAATGGGAGGTGGGGGAGAAAAAGATAGATTGGACAGCTCTAGAAGCTGAAGATAATTCACGAGTACCAGGTACCGGTCTTGGGGGTAAAGTTAAAGAATTGCCCGAGTTATTGATACAGGTTTTGCCAAGATTACTAGCCACGAAAAAGGAAGATTGGGATGCAATCTCAGCTTGTAAACAGAAACAAGACGAAGACACTAGTGATTTTTATTCTAGATTTGAAAAATGTTTTATTATTAACAGTGGTCTGAAAACAAGTAGCGAATCGTACCCTCATCTTTTTGTTACCAAATTGGTCGAGAATTCAAGTCCACAAGTTAAAAATCGAGTTTTGAAAGTCGAAAGTAGTTGGCAAGCTAATACTCCGTCACAGATGTTACAAATGCTCCAGTATCACCAGAACATAATCAGGGAAGAGCAAGAACACGAAAGGAGACGTATGAAAGACACGAAAATGAAAGTATTAGTTGCACAATCTGTTCCACAAGACAGTCAGAAGAGGGGTCCGAATCAAGTCAGTCATTCTGCAGCTCCCGTTAAAGGGACTTGCAATTACTGTAAACAGCCAGGTCATTTTATAAACGAGTGTGCAGTTCTGAAACACAACATAGCTACTGGTAAAACTAAAGAAAGACCACGTCCGCCTAGACAAGAACAAGTTTCACAGACTTCTCAGTCACCACAGAATGCACAACAGACAGTTCCAGCACCGCAGCCTATAGCTGCAACACAGCATGTTACACAGCAGATGTACCAGTATGCCCAGACAGAGTATCCAGAGTATCAACAGTATTCATGAAACAGCCTAGAGAGGGAGGTAGGCTTGCCTCTCATCGAGATACCTGTAGATCAAGAGGGTCCCTATGTACACAGTCAAGTATTAGGGAAAGACAGAAAGTTTTTGATTGATACAGGGGCAAGTAGGACTACTATCAGTCATGACGAAGTTCCAGGGGCTCCGCTCTCAGGCTCTAAAAATGTTTCCCTTGGATTTTCAGGAAAGCCGATTGTTAATGAAATATCGAAACCAGTTACTCTAGAAGTCGGTCCATTGTCTCGAACTACTGATCTGTTACTAACGAAATCGTGTCCAGAAAATTTGTTAGGCATCAAGACGTTAAAAGAATTAGGTGCAGTAATTTGCTGTTCCCCAGAAGGGGTCTGATTGTTTTTAAGAGACTTTAAAGGTCATTATGTATTACGTGATTTTGATCCAAGATTATTGAATGTACCACAGCATTTATGGGCGCAAGGTCCAACTGATGTAGGTTGTATGCATATCACACCCTATCGTGTGACTCTCAAGCAAGGTATAGTTTTGCCACGAATCAGACAGTACAGATTGCCACCTGAGGCTGTAGCAGCCTTATCCAAAATTATTGACGAACTTATTGCTCAAGGAGTGGTTGTAGAAACTGACTCCAATGTATGTAATTCTCCTATCATTCCGATTCTTAAACGTACTGATCCAAATGCACCTCCCGTATATCGACTAGTGATTGACCTTCGAGAGCTTAATAAATGTATCATACCACAGTACCCAGTGGTCCCAGATATTTCATCCCTCTTGACAGCCATTGATTCCGAAGCTACGTTCTTCACAGTTATCGATCTCAAGAACGCATTTTTCAGTGTCCCCATTCATCCAGACAGCCAGTACCTTTTCGGATTTTGTTTAAACGGAAGAAGCTATAAATTCACACGAGCTCCTCAAGGTTTCACAGAAAGTCCTAGCATTTATAGTCAAGCACTTAAGAGACAACTAGACAATATTCACATGCCAACTGACACTGCCCTGCTCCAGTATGTCGATGATCTACTGATCACAGCCCGTTCTGAACGGGACTGCGAGCGAGCGTCACTTACAGTTCTGTATTTTCTGGCCGAGATGGGGCACAAGGTGTCCCCTTCCAAATTACAGTTCTGTGTCCAGCAAGTGGTCTACTTAGGACACTTACTGTCCAAGTGGGGTAGGCAGTTGACACCAGACCGTATCCAGTTAATAGCAAGTCTTCCACAGCCCAAGACACAGAAGGAGGTACGAGCTTTTATCGGCCTCACTTCTTACTGCAGACAATGGATTCCTCAGTATGCATTTCTAGCCAAACCACTGATACAGTTAACGACACAGGAGGCAGCCGTATCGACTGTCCTCCCTTGGACCCAGGAGCATACATTTGGTTTTAATGAATTAAAGAAAGCCTTATGTCAAGCACCTGTTCTAGCAACACCGAACTACAGTAAGCCTTTTACACTTTTTGTCACAGAACGTGATGGTACTGCATTATCTGTTCTTACACAAGATCAAGCAGGACAGTACAAGCCCTGTGCTTATTTTTCGAGCACATTAGATCCAGTAGCCCAGGCTCTACCTGCGTGCCTCAAGTCAGTTGCAGCCACAGCTCTAGCTATCAGACAAAGTGATTCCATAGTGTTAGGACACTCCCTGACAGTACAAGTTCCACATTCCGTGGAAGTTCTTTTAAACCGAACACAGACTCAGCACTTGACAATTGCACGTTTAACAGGTTATGAACTGACACTGTTCCAGCCACACATAGAAATCAGACGCTGCAACATTCTAAATCCTGCTACACTGTTACCGTCGGTTACGCCAAATCCTGCCACACATGACTGTGTGGAAGTTGTTAACACTATGACAAAGCCAAGACAAGACCTGACAGACATTGCATTACCTAATCCCGACCTGACACTTTATGTGGATGGTTCATGTATGAGAACAAGTACAGGAGAACTAGTAGCCGCGTATGCAGTGACTACTGAAACCGAAGTTATAGAAACACATCGTATTGACACCTTGTCTGCTCAAGCAGCAGAGCTAGTCGCTCTGACCCAAGCCTGCATACGTGCCAAGAACCTGAAAGTAAACATATATACAGATTCACGTTACGCATTCGGAGTCGTACACGACTTTGGAGTGCTCTGGCAGGAGAGAGGTTTCATGACTTCTCATGGAACCAAGATTCAGCATGGTCTCCTCATTCAAGCTCTGTTAGATGCAATACATTTACCGACAGCTATTGCTATCATGAAGTGCAAGGCACATACGAAAGTCACTGACATCATTTCCCAAGGTAATGATCTAGCAGATCGAACAGCCAAGCTCACAGCTCAGACTCCAGACATTCCAGTTAACACGACACAGACATTCACTCCAGATCAGACTACTTGTATGACAGTTAAGGACCCTACACAAGATGTCATAGACATACAGTTACATGCTACTCCCGAAGAAATTAGGAAATGGTCCGAACAAGGAGGGGTCCAGACAGATCAAGGATGGTTGACGAAGGGAAAAGCCACATGGTTTCTCCCCGACTCTATGGTTCAAGTCATTATTAATACCGCACATAGTCCAGCACATCTAGGAGAGAAAGCTATGTTAGACAGTATTCAGAACCTTTGGTTCAACAAGCATTTACGAGCTGCAGCCAAGCAGAAAGTCCGTACCTGTATGATATGTTGTCAGTTCAATCCAGGTAAAAGTGTCCCGGTGGAACAAGGTGGATTCCAACCTCCTGACCACCCTTTTGAAGTCCTCCAGATGGATTATATTCAGATGGAGCGATGTCGAGGTTTCAAGTATGTCCTCGTAGTTGTATGCGCTTTGTCCAGGTGGACAGAAGCATATCCAGTTCCAGATTACACAGCCGCGACCACTGCCAGGCAGTTGGTTCGTGAGTTCTTTCCCCGCTATGGACTCCCTAGGGTCGTGTATTCAGACAACGGCCAGCCATTCTCATCTGAGCTTATGAAACATGTTTCCCTTCTGTTAGGGTACCAGTGGAAGTTCCATTGTGTGCGCCATCCTGAAGCAGCCGGTCTCGTAGAGAGACATAATCAGACTTTGAAAATCCGAATTGCTAAAGTGTGTAGAGAAAAAGGTGTAGACTGGCTAGTTGCCCTGCCAGTTGCTCTATTCTATATGAGGATGGTTGCGCATTCCAGATCAGGTCTGTCCCCGTATGAGGTCGTATTCGGCCGCCCCCCAAACATGTGGGGTACACCTAGACCCCGCAGTATTACAGACGTTTCCAGTAATATGCTGACAGATTACCTAGCTTCCTTGATGTCTGCCCTACACTCTTGTCGTTCACAGGTTGCCGCCGCATTTCCAGACAACACCGAGGTGAAACCGCATGAAGTCATTCCAGGTGACCTGGTGTTGGTGAGGAATTTTGATCGTTCAAGTCCGCTGGAGCCCCGCTGGAAGGAGCCCCGCCTCGTATTACTGACAACAAGGACCGCCGTAAAACTTGAAGGCAGGAAGGGATGGGTCCACCTGAGCCATATAAGGAAATTCCATGGATTACGAGAAAAGACTTTTGCTAAGGACTGCCTTATACCTAAAGACTGCCTAAAAACAGACTCTGAACTCAAAGTTCCCCTGTTAGAGAAAACTCCGCAACAGGAGTATAAAATGAAACTTCGGTCTAGTAAAATAAGTCAGCCAGTTTAATTGTCTAAGTCCCTCTCGGGTGAAACGGTTAGACAGGTTCCTGACATGTATGAGATAGACCCCCATAGTGAGAGAGTTGGTCAAAACTCTAGAAGATGTATTATTGTTCTATGTTTCTTGTTATTTTTGAGTCTTATGGTTACCTGCACAAGTTATGCTTTACATTTATGTTTTCCAATTCCACATGTACATATGTTTCCTAATGCTACAGTAGAGCACACATTTAGTGATCTGCCTCCTCACGAGCTGTCCTATCGTCTTGCTATGCGAAATAATACATTTATCAGAATGTTGCACTATTCACACCAGACCAGCAATGCCACTAATTGTTGGGTGTGTGGTCGACTCCCCCCTTTCCAGACACCGAAGGGAGTTCTGCCACTCTTTCCTTATCCGTTTTCACATAATGGTTCGTGTGGAGCATGGTCCACTTTAACGTCATCCTCCAATGATATGTCCCTTCTGAATAGAACATGTTTCCCAGACAAGCAAGGTCTCTCCCATAGAACAGGGTTAGATCTAGAAAATGAAGTATATGATTTAGGTAATTATTCTTCGAATTTCATGGTCCTGAATGTTCAGTCTGATACTACTCCAGATTTGCCTGCTATTTCAGTACTACCAGTCAAAGGCGAATTATGTGTCAGAAAGAATGGTTCCGCACATGTAGGACATAGTGATTGTACTACTACTGTCGAGTATAGTGACAGTGGGAAATATATTTTCAAAGCCTCACGTCATTCTTATTTTGTTTGTGGTCAGACCGCATATGTTCGTTTGCCCCTCGATTGGGATGGAACATGTTACATTGCCTTCCTACTGCCACCAGTTTTTCTAGCCCCATCTGATTATCACAGAAACACACATCTAGTACACGTCAGACATAGAAGGGAGATCGAGTCCACAATTGTCGATCAAACTGAAACTACTCTAGAAACAGTATCAAGACTTCAATAAAGGTTTCTTCTTCTTTATATAGGACCTGTCCAGAATAGTAAACTAATCCGTAGGTTAACCAGAACCCTTGAAGCAGTAGTGAATGAGACTACTTCTGCTCTAGGTAACTTAACCGAAGAGCAATCTGCTATGAGATTTGTCGTGCTCCAAAATCGTCTCGTTCTTGACGTCATACTGGCCGATAGAGGAGGAGCATGTAGAGTCATCGGATCTAGTTGCTGCATTTTCATTCCTAATAACGCGCCGTCTGTTTATTCAGCTATAACCAGACTTCATAAAATTGCCCATCAGTTACACCAGAATCCAGGCACCTGGACATGGTCCGGTTGGCTCTGGAGTATTATATCTGCCTGGGGATGGAAAGTATTGTCATTCCTAGGTATTGCAGTAATGATCATATTCAGTTGCTGCCTCTGTATACAATGTGGCCCTGCGATTTGCGGCATGTGTGCTACCTCTTGTATCCCTAGTCCTAAACCCCGTTCCAAGACAATTCGAGACGAGAAAATGATGCTATATGAAATGATAGATGGTATCATGAATATAGATGTTTCCTGATGGAAACGTAGGGCACAAGGAGGGAATGTGGAAAAGTAAATTTTGCCATGTTGTATGTGCCTACGTGTTCCCCATATTATGCTATATGTGCATGATCGATATGCATGTATTCCCCTCTTATCGATTAAAGACGCAATTACAGTTGTGTCCATCTCTAGTATGTCAGTTTCCAGTCCTCATGAAAACAACGAATATTAGGCCTATGTAAACCTACGTTGCCACGTTTTACAGTGTGCACGTTAATTCATTGAATTGTCCCCGTTTCTAGGCCTCAAAAGGGCCCGGACTCAGATTCAGCTCCTGTCTCCTGAACTCTCTCCGAGGAGCGATACAGCCCCCACCTGCATCCCTGACCCTTCGCTTACTTCATGCCTCGCAGTGCCCGGCCCGGCCTGGCTCTGCCTCTCCATCTGCCAAGAGTATGTTATGTTTCTAGTTATCAGTCCGGCCCTCCTTCTCTGCATTCCTAAGCTACTGCATCGCATCAATAGTTTCCGTCATGGTCTAGCCTTTATGTCTCCATGTAAGAGAAATACTGTATTAATATTCATAGAATATTCCTCGCACACGCAATACATGTAGAATTATGCACGCATCAATATGTACTCCAAACACTAGATACTAGATATGCCTTAGGTACATGTCGCTCTGACACTCCAGACTTTAGTCTCCTCTTCTAGAGCAGAAGTCATAGCCCCCAGTTCTCCCTGGTAACACGTCATTGCCCGTTTGCGCGCACCACTAGGTTAGAGGTCCCAGCTGCTCAGGTAGCCCCCTCCATGTTTCCGCCCCGTTTATGACATTTCTGTTACGTTTACATCACATGTCTATGTATACGCCCTGTACACGCCTTCTTGTTACATCATTTTGCCCTTATCTTTCGCGACTGCTACGAGTCACGCCTACTGCTATGCCTACTGTATTGAATGTAATGCAATTGTTTTGGTATATATACTGTACACTGTTACTGAAAGTTACCCCTTGTCCGTTCCCGATTCCTGCCCCCGGCAGCTGCCATCCGTCTATTCCCATGCAGGCTGTCCTGGTCCTGTCCTTTATGCCTGATTAAAGCCTATAGACTCAAGATACCTCGAATCCTGACTCTTATTTATTGAGCTATCTGTTTTATTGATTATATTAAAAAATAGTACCGGTAATTAATTATTTATTTACCACACAAAAGAAATAAATGCTTGGTTGTCAGACAGTCTCTCCACGGGAACAGCGTGGAAGACATGTCGAGAGACATATCCCAAGAAATGTCCCAAAGACAGTTCTGACTCTAAAAGCAGTTTGTCACAGTCTACCGGTTCAAGAAGTGTGTCAGTCAAAACACACTTGAAAGAAGGGTCCCGAAGGAAATCAGCAAGAGACTTCTCTGAGTCAAAGGACATGTCGGTACGATCACTCGGATCAACGGACTCAAGCTCACGACAAACCCCATGGCATCGATCACCTGAGCGGACATTGGACTCAGAGACTGTTCCACCCATCCAAAGCAACACATCTCACGCCGATGGCTCGGAACAATCGATCACCTCATGAAGCAACTTGTTCGTTCCGTTGCAGTCTTATCCGGACCTGAGGAGGATACCGTCACCCCTGACTGGGTTTGCGAGGCTGACTCCAAGGGCTTTTGGAAAAAAGACAACTATATGGGACACTGTACATTGGCGGGAAAAAGGACCGTCTCATCACTCCGTGAAGAAGACAAGGTGTGTTGGCAAAGATGGATCAGCATCATAAAGACAAGAGGGGACGAGAACGGAATGTGCCCATGCCCCAATGCTCAAGGAGTTCAACACTGACAAACGCGAGTGGGAGCAGATAGGAACAATAGAGCCTGCATATGAGTCCCAAAACCGAACCAGGACACTCAGTGCTCTATTGTCCAATATGCAGGGTCGTGAGCACAAGAGCATTGATGCCCTTGACCGAATGGACAAAAGAAGTGAACTCACAAACGGATGCTTAGAAAAACAAGTGCCACAATGGAGAACAGACCGCCACTGCCACGCCGAGATATCAGTAGTCACACAACAAAAAGAAATCGTGACAACTGTGGACTCTGAGAACGAGCAGTTCACGCACAATGTCTCACATTTTCAAGAAAGCGCTCCTGTAGTCAAAGATGTCTGTGTTGAGACAACAGAAGGATCGACCAAAGACAGGCCCATCACTGATTCAACCCTACTGATGCTTGAAGACCGGATTGAATCTGAACTCATGCATGGGGACACCTTCCTGTGGCCCAAACAGACTGTCTGCCGATTCATGGGGCTGAGTGGACAAGTGCGAACTTGGTAGAAGTTAATTTAATTTTGTTAAGAAAGGGGGAGATGTTATGTAGTCAGCAGTCTAGTAGTTGGGTGGGTGGAGCTAGCTGGGGAAGAGGAGGAGCACAGACAGGATAAGGGTTAGTTAGAGTAGGGACAGGGACCGACCAAGAGGTAGACAATAAAGCTCTACATTAAAATTATATATCGTGTCTGTCGTTATTGCGTTGAGGACACGACAGCCAGTTCACCTCTTGATGAGGTGAAATAGCTGTCCACATATGCTACACTATAAATAAATAAATAAATGCTACTGTGTTTGGGCTGTTCTTTCCATTTATGCCGGTTGCAAATGCCTGTTTTCTTTTAAATATAGAACTGTGGCACTACTAACACAGATTGTTTCTGGATTGATGCCACATCAAGTTGATCCTCCTGCCTGATTTTTATATGTTTCCACTGAGTATTAATGTTTGCACCATGGTTTTTTACAATGGTTGGCTGACTGCAACCTCCTTATCAGTGCTCAGGCAACCGCCTGCTTTAGGCCGAGTTTTTTCTTTTTGAGTATGATCCTTTCTACAGTTTGTGTTCTGTCCTTTGGATTCAACTATATTCACTGTTTGCGGATATCACTAGGAGATTTGGTCCTGGTGTGGATGGGTTGGTTAGGAGGTGTCAGGGTGATTAGGCATCACAACAAACCTATATCATATTTTGGCATCAGGTTGGCAACATTACTACACTATCCTGCTAGTCCTGTCCTTCCAGGTTTCTGTGGTACACACCTGTAATCACTGTGATCTTTCCATCACATTTGTTACTTGGAATGTCAGAGACCTTAATAATCCTCAAATATGCCAACAGGTGTTGTCCTATCTCAATCGCCATCAGGTGAATATTATGGGGCTGATTCACAGAACTAATCTTAGATAAAATCCTAAACTTACTACTTTTGGTATTCACAAAAGGCATTTAGTAGTAGTAAAGTTAGGAGTCCTAACTTTACTAATACTAAATGCCTTCTGAGAATACCAAAAGTCGTACGTTTTTGAATTTTATTTCAATTTAGTTATGTGAATCGGCCCCTATGTTTTTAGCAGGAGACCCATTTATTGCCTGGAAGAGAGTTGCAGCTACTTACTACATGCAGCTGCTTTTAATACTTTGCATCCTACTCCTCCTATTCCATGGCAGTCACCATTATCATACATAAGCAGGTTCCCTTCTAACAGCTCACGTCTGTTATTGACCTTGATGGTCGATATCTCCTGGAGCAGGGTGTTATTGGATATACACATATCACAGTACAAAATACATATGGGCTAACGTGGATAGTCCAGATGTTTTCCAATCCATCCTTAAGCACTGTTTGGCAGTTGACCTACGTTCAATTATCTGAGTGGGGGGCGACACTAATCTTGTTCTGGGTATCGACTTAGAAAATTCGGATCACCATGAGTGACGCATCACCAAGGCTTGTGGAGCCTTTCACGCCACTATGGCACAGTTTCATATGACTGACTTTTAGTGATCTCTACATGGTAGGTCTTGGGAATACATCTTCAACTCCTCTGTCCATGACACCTCTTCAGGGCTTGATTTCTGGGTGGGATCGTGTGATGATATGGGATGGACAAAAAGCATCCAGCATCAACCCAGAACTTCCTCCAACCCTTCCCCAGTAAGATTGCAAATTGCCCTACCGAAAAGATGGACGTGCCAACCATTATGGCACCTTTAACCCATCAACAATTATGTTTTTTGACAATCAATTTTATTAAGTTTTGACTTGGACAACAGACAGCAACATTTTGAGCTACATAGTACATTAGAAGGATAGGGGAGAAACACATCGCAATGACATCAAGATCACAGAAAGAAATCCAGAATAGCATAACCATGAGCACCTGGAGAGCAGACCACATCATCATCTCATTCGTCGAGTACCCCAACCCATTTCTCCCACATGCGATGAAATTTCTCGGGGCACCCCCTGGCTACATATAGAGGCCGCTCCTGTGCAGCACACCAGTCCACCCCCCGGCGACAGCGCCTTAGAGTGAAAGGGGCGGTGTTCGGCCAGTGAGCAGCGATGTCCCTCTTGGCAACCACCAATGCAGTATTGAGGAAGAGCTTCTCAACCCTGGAACCGTCCAGACCGTCGGTGACGCCCAGCAGAACACGCATCGGATCAAGGGGCACCTCCCAGCCCAGGACCCCTGTCAGGTCTTGTGTTAACAGTTCCCAATACCCCTGAATTGCATTGCAGAGCCACACCATATGATAAAAGTCAGCGTTGGGGTGGGAGCAGTGGTGACAGTTAGCATCGGGCCGAAGCCCAGCGCGGTGGAGATGCAGGGGTGTAAGATAGGCGGCGTGCAAAAAATAGACTTGGACCAGGCGCAGTCTTGCTGATACCGCAATTGTCCTAGGTGCGATCAGGGCGTCTCTCCAATCCTAATATTGACGAGTGATCAGTAAATCCAAGAGATTCCACCCTTCCCCAGATCCCCGGTCAGGAATTGCGCCTCAGGTGGGCTATATTCGGGCAGAGACGTGCCATCTGGAATGTGGGAGTGAAGGGCGTGGCGCAGCTGTAAGTAGCAAAAGAATTGAGAGGGATGGAGGGAATGCCTAGCCTGTAAATCTTGGAAGGATCGGATATGGGTACCTCTCCAGACGTCACCCAACAAGGATACTGTAGTGGGTAAGTCCCACATCCCATCCTCGTCGCCAAAATGTAGTGGGTAAGTCCCACAGGTCCAGGTGTAAATAGGTAGACACAGCAGACCGGAACAGGTGCATATAGATGGTAGTTTATTAGTATATAAGATGGTACAAGTTAACAGCCCCACCAGGAGCAGACCTATTTGCCGCTCAGCCCATCCTCAACTGTGTCTCTCATGCATCCAACATTCCACATACCAAGATTCCAGAGAGAACTCTCACACAGGGCTGATCAGCTAGATACAGGTACATAGAAATAACATGAGGATACTACAGATACCCCGATGAGGTCCCATGGTCGAAACCCTGACAGAGGCAACTTCGCAAAGCCTGGTGCCACACCACAAGGGAGTGTAGTGAGTCAGCCTTCCCACCCATTGAGTATGTCGTATTGATGCATGCCAAGCCAAGAATGCTCCGCGTGTGACTTCGGGAAGAGCATGAGAAACCGTAGCCCCATAAAGCATCCCCTGGACAGAGGAGAAGCCCAAGATGTGTAGGTCCAAGCGATACGCCGGGTCGGACCAGCCGCCATTAAACCAATCGTGGATCGTGAGTAGACGAGTCGCTAAATAGTAGAGGTTCGTCATTCCGAGACCTCCATCAAAAGGTGGGATTCGGCATTGGGCCAGGGCCAGCCTGGACCTCTGACCCCCCCAAAGGAATTTCATGGCCATGCCATCCATCTCCCGGAACCAAGATCTAGCAAGGAGGTGTGTGTTCTGGAGCACATACAAAAAACGGGGGAGGATCATCATTTTGTAAAGGGCGATCCTGCCCAATGGGTTCAGTGGCAGCGTGCGCCACTTAAGGAGTTCGACGCGGATCCGCTTAACCAGCGGGGTGACATTGAGCTCCCATGCGAGGTCAGGGAGAAGGGAAATACAAATCCCCAAGTACTTGAAAGACAGCCACCGAAGCGGAATCAACGACTGCCAATCAAAGCACTCGCGTGAGAGATGTAAGGGGACAAGGACAGACTTGGACGAGTTAAGCCGCAGGCCGGATACTTGTTCAAAAATGGCCAGGGCCCAAAGGCAGTGAGGTCCTGAGCAAGCAGGGTCAGCCAAAAACAGCAGCACGTCATCCGCGTATAACGCAATCTTATTCTCTTCCACTAGGCCCGGCCATCTCCAGCCAGTCATGGAGTGGTCGCTGCGGACAAGGCAAGCGAACCGCTCCATAACTAGACCAAAAAGGATCGGGGAAAGAGGACAGCCCTGCCGCGTACAACCTTCCAATGGGGAAGGGGCAGGACAGAGTGCCATTAACGAGGACCTGCACCCGGGGACAATGATATAGTAACCGCACCAGATTGCGAAAAGGAGTGCCAATTCAAAGCCCATCTGGTCCAACACCGCGTCCAAGTACCTCCAGTCGACAGAGTCAAAAGCCTTCTCAAAGTCAATAAGGAGAAGGGACAAGTAGGGGGTCAGCAGGTGTCGATTCATAAGGGCAAGGTGAAGGCGTCGGATACAGTGTCTAGTCCCCCGGAGAGGCATAAAGCCGCATTGGTAAGGGTCGACAAGTTGAGCTAAATGCGGGCGAATGCGGTTGGCCAGTACGGAAGCAAAAATCTTGAGCTCCGTATTGAGTGAAATGGGACGGTAGTCCGGGCAGCGCTGCGAGGGGGGGCTGGGACTTGGGGATCACTACGATGGTAGCAAGGTCCGCCTGCGGCCAAAATGAGCCGCACTCAGTCGCCTCCTTGTACATGGCTACTAGAGGTGAAAGCAGGGTGCCGCGATAGGACGAATAAAACTCCAGTGGAAGTCCGTCCGGCCCAGGAGTCTTACCAGCCGCCAAGCTTGAAATAGCGTCAGACACCTCCTCAGGGTCGAGCATAGAGTAGCGTAGTAAGAGGCAAAGCATTGGGCCACTGCCACCGGCACACGGTGGAGTGTTCCGTCCATGTCCGCCATTTCAGGTATGATACGGTTGGCCATGGGATAAGTGGCGAGGCGATGAAGGAGCATCCCATTTTTGTCCCCCCAGCCATACACTCGAGCCACAGACGAACGTCAAAGAAGCTTTGCAGCTTTCAGAGAGGTCTGTCGAATCTCGTCTTGCAGGAACGCCAGTCTCCGCTCCTGGACTTCAGATCTATCCCCGGGGTCCAGCTCCTCAATCAGGGTGGCTTGTGCTTTCAGTTGTGTTAGCTGGGAGTCACGTGCCTCGCGGGCGAGTTTCAGCTGGCCTTTGGCGAACCCCCCATTAGTGGCCTTACTGGCCTCCCAAAGGGTGCGAGAGGAGGATATGGAGCCCTGGTTAGTGGCAAAGTAGGCACAGAGTTCAGCTCCAATGCTGTCCTTGAACTCCTCGTCTTGGAGGAACCAAGCATTGAGTCGCCAGAGCGGCCGGGAGGATGGGGAAGGGCCCCCACATGAAGTAGCACTGGGGAATGGTCAGACAGGCCCCTCGGGAGGATAGAGATTGCCTGGAGCGCTCGGCAGTCGTGAACCAGCAAAAAAGCATAGTCTAGGCGTGCATAGGTGTGGTGAGAGGCAGAAGTTTGGGATTAGTGCCTAGCAGTCGGGTGCCACAATCTCCAGGCGTCTCCAAAACCCACACTGGCCGCCCACGAGGAGAGGAGATTGGATTGAGCAATTCTGGAAGTAGAAGGAGAAGACGCAATGTCAAGTCCTGGATCCATAATGGCGTCCCCTCTGGACCCCCTACAGAACCCAGAATGCCAGACAGCGCCGTAACCATAGCGGGTGAGGAAGGGGCAGTGTTGACCTAGCGAATGGGTTTCCTAAAGCATGAGGATGTCCACCGCCTGACGCTGGGCGTATTTCAGGACGGCTGCATGCTTGATCTTATCCAGGAGGCCGTTAACATTCCAGGACATTAGGTGGAGTGATGAGAGCACGTTAGAATCGCCGGGGAGGAGCCATGGTGGGGGTCAGGCCGCAGGGCGGCTCAGCTGGGGTAGTGGAGGTGTGGTAATGCCCAGGGCCCGTGCATAGGGAAGCGTAGCAGTGTGCAGAGAGTGTTCACCCAAATGTAGCGGAGCAAAAGTGGTGCAGAAAACATTAGCTCTAAAAAACAAAGCAAACCGGAGCAGGAGCTCCAACCCCTCCCATCCCCCCACCCCACACTTCAGGAACGGAAGCATCTGTCGCCCGAACAGTAACACGGAACCAAAACACCAAGCTAAAAACATTTGGAAACTGGGAAAGTCGTGGAGGACCCCTTGTGACTTTCCTGATTTGAAATTGGATAAATATGTACATGTTGCACAGCCAGCTCAAAGACCAATAAGGTGTGTGGTTATGAGGCCCTTCCATTTGCCCGAGTGGCTGTCATTCTAAGGGGCTTGAGATTAGCGCTCTTCTTTAATGTGCATGAACCCTCTGAAAGATGTACTGTGAAAGAACTGCTTGAAGGGTGTTGGCGAGACACCAGTAGCTCATGAGTTACACGTAGGAGACCCAAGGTCTAAACATACCCTGACTTGTTTTGGTTTACCGTTCCACAGTGTGCTGCACCACATTGCTCTGGGTAAGAGCTGTGTTCTTCCTATCAGTATCTTAAAGCCTGCTGAGGTGCAGATATAGGTGATCAGACCTTCATACAAACTGATGTACGTGTGTACTTAGGGTCGCTTTTCTGGTGGCAGAATTAACATTATTAAGGATTTTCTGTCTTTCCGCTACAGGATACCAGTGATGATCCCAATGCCAAGGTTGTAAGGTGTGATCTTTGTCAACTACCACCACAGAGGTAGGGCCTAAATAGAGCAGCTATTGTAGGATTTCCAGTCAGGTCCTAAAAAACCTGTAGATGACGGAGTTAACCAGAAGGCCTGAAACATGTTAACTAATCGGGAATATGAGGAAGATTCCCCAATAATGTCAACATCCTCATACTTAGTCTTTGCTTTTAATCTTGTGCAGGGTAGGCTTTTAATCTATTACTTTAATAAACATACAAACTTACAATCCATCACCTGACACAATAATACCATCCATTCTGGACCCTAGACAGCCCAATCAATACATAACAACAGAAAAGATCTCCAAGCGCTCACATAGAGCCTGCGGTGCATCATGATTGGTGCTTGCTATGGTGTAACCCAGATGATGAAGCATGCCACTTTAGTGGGTGAGAGGTCACTTCCATTTTCATACTAAAGGTTTCTGTCACCCTGTAGAGCAAGTTCAACAGGAGTTGATACGCAAGTGAATCATTCAAGAAAAACAAATATTGGGGAGTAGTTATACTATACTAGTCTGAGTCTAAAACCCATTAGAGGCTGATAGTTCTGTACCATGTAATATGTTGTATTTTGAGAGAACAACTAATTGGGCACATTAACTGTTCCTCTCATTCCCTTTTTTGTATTATAATAACATACGGTACCTACATCCCATTGGCTTAGTTTCTGCATCCTTCCACTTCATAAACTGTTTTATTTTAACTAGTTTTGGTTTGCAAATGTTAAATGTATTTCTTAACTGTAATGGTTTGGTTTTGTTGTTTATGTGTTACATGTATGACATGCTGTTTGTACCAAGATACTATCGGTAAGCTCAGGATTGCTTACAGAAACCAGTTTACTTGAAGACACCAGATAGTCTTACTTTGTGGGAGCTCATCCATATATTAAGACGGAGGTTTCTCATCCCAGTAGTCTAACAATTTGGTTTTGGCACTAGATGTTCTTTTAGACAGGCTCTTAAAATCTCTCATCTACATTTCGTGTAAAATCCACTAATGTAATTCCACTTACACCTGTGTTGGAAACGCCTCCATGATTACAGGAATTGTTGAGAGTATAGGGAGTAAATTGAGGCTGAAAATAAACAAAAGGCCTGATTTATTTTAGGGTGGATGCCCGTCCTTTGTAGATCAATGGAGTAAATTATTCAGTTACCCTGCTGGAGGTGCAGCCCACCAAATTTTGAAATGCCCAACAGCCCACCGAACTTTTAAAGCACTGACAGGAACCATATTCAAGGCAGGTTCTGCCAATGCATTGTAACTTTGCTGGCGCGTCAAAGTTAAAATTCTTTTTGATTTTCAAAAAGAAAATCCCAAAGTGGGATTTTCTTTTTGAAAGTAAAAAAAAAACCTCCCTCCATGGGAGTTTCCTCTTTTTCAATGTTCTTTAACACCAGTTTTTTCTGGTAGTGACGGGCATTGAAAAACGGCTATCTGTCCACACATCTAAATTAGGCGGGTGAGCATATAGCCGAACCTCTGATGGAACTTAGCCATGTGTCATAGAAGTTTGATGATGACAGAGATGGAGTAGTCTCTGCCATTGTCAAACTATGGCTAGCCTGCATTTAAAACGGGTGGGTGAATTGACCATAGACTTGGTGGCGAGGAAACTTAGTCTTTGCTGCAACAGAGTTCTCTCTCCGCCAAGATATAAATCTTGCCCAAAGTTTTAGCTGAAGAGGCCTTGGTGAGCCAGTCATGTACTGTGTGATTTCTGGGTTATCAATGTTTCTCGGTTCTTGACAAGGATGCTTAGGTTGATAAGTGAGTCATCAAGGGAAGAGTCGCAAACATTTATTTGGTTAGAAATGATTGGGAAGTCGTCAATGCACGAGTGGTGGGTGATGGGCAATACTTTTAAGTTGATGACGAAAATAGGGATGAGACAGTTGTCAAGGAGCATATACTATATTGTGGAGGTACAAGAGACTTTGTCATTAATGAGTAAAACCGTTTGTCAGTGGAAAAGGAAATGATTTTCACAGAGGACGTATGGATCAGTTCATAAACGTTTTGCTTTTCAACTTCAGAAGTCATGGAATCAACAGGCTGATATGTTTGTGCCATTGTTTGATGCAGAAGCAGGAGAAGGACTTCTGACATACTGCTCGCCATAGGAAGCAGGCTCTACGAGGTCAAATCCAAATCTACTCTCTGGATCCTTCAATATTTTGGTTCAAACAAATTAGTTAATCTTGCACTCCTGGGGTACATGCTTAGATGTACTCCAAATATGTGTAATCTCGTCAGATATTTTTAAGGCAACAAGTTTGAGAGGACTTTGAGAATGTCTTCTTGGCTTTGACAGGAGGCTTATCCATGGCTAGAAATTGCCCTACCTGAGCTACCCAGAGACAGTGCCTTACAGAGTAGAACAATGCTACCAATGCCCTGTGACTGATCGGTAAATGGCTATGTAAGTGTCCATCTCAAAATACTAACAAATTGTTCAAAGTTCTGAAATACAGGAAATGGAAAATCTGAGGTATGCTAGACTCCAAGAAATGCCTTAGCCACAGTGCAGACACAGGCAGCGAGGTGGGTCAGCTAAAAATATTATTGTACTGAGAGTTTTACCAATAAGGCCCTTTCAAGTCTACCGGCAGAGAGTAATTCAAAGCTAGCTAGTTTACAAAAGATAGAGAAATGCAGAATCTCTGGGGTTCCGACCATATCCTCACCAACCATGTGATCTTGTCAATGTTTCTTTTATCGCTGTGTCTTACATAAAAGTGGTGGGTGGTTGAACGATACACTACACAAAAATTGTTTCCTTCTTACCCAGGCTTCAACTCAGACTGGTGTCGCACAGCACTGTATCGGATTGCGATGGTGCATGCTTTGGACAGGCTGTAGGCGGCCGCTCTGACAGTGAGGGTGCGAATGTACACCATGGTGCCGTACGTCAATTTATCGCTCAGCGGCTTTACATATGCTCCATTGGGCTCCACCTGAAGAAAGGCAACAAATATCTATACACAGGGTTCAATATGGTAACTGGCAAATCCTGCAGCTACTAATAAGCAAAGATGGCAGAGTCCTCACTGGGGTGGTGGGCCAATGGAGGAAAGCAGTCAGACTGGCTATGAAGGCAATGCCACTTGCGGACCGTTGCAGCAACATCACCAGGGGGACAAGCAGTAACAGTAGCAGTTGGGTAAAAAGCCTTATAAACATACCTGATGCTGGGTTTGTCAGCACACGCTTTCCTTACCTGGGCATACTTCATTAGCATGTTCTCCCGAGGGATGCGAACGTTGTCCAGTTTCAAAAAGCCATTATCACTGTCCTCAAAGCCAAACTTGGGCCCGATGTCCCCCACAGTCACACCTGTGTCAAAATTAACCATCAACCAGACCTTTGCAAGGGAGTATTATTTTACCATTTTTTAATAACCACATTTTATTGAATTTATTAGACGTGACAGTATACAGCTTCATCCACAGAGATTTACATGTAAATATCGAGAGCAATCTGAACAAGGGCAACAGATATTCACAGGCATGTGTCACAGCCAAACAATTACATGGGCCTTCCATAATAAGTACACAATTTATCTCATGTCTTCTCATGCTTTTGGGGATATCACCGAATCTCACAGACCAGCTGTCCCTGACATGCTCATCACTCAACCCCTCTTTGCCATGTGATCAGGGCTGAGAATTTAGAGTGCCTCCAATTGCATGCGATATCACCTTTATCAATTAGGGCGACCACTCCTATAAAAGTGCGTGCAGAGCAGGATTCACCAATTCCCTCAAGAAGACCTATAAGTGCCTCACGAGGACCCAATACAATCCGGTGACCCAACACCTCTAAGATCTTACGGATCACTTCATTGCAAAAGGGGGTCAACGTTGGATATGTCCGGACCATATGGTAGAAATCAGCAGGAGTAGAGCAGCACAAACATGCTGTTAGGTCCGGATGACCAAATGCATTGTAACTGTTGAGGGGATAGATATGTCAGGTGGAAGTAATTAAACTGTACCATCCATAGACGAGAGGAAATTGCCAATTTCCTGGGTGCCAGGCATGGCTCTCGCCAGTCCGCATCATCCAGTTCCCCTACCCAGCCCTCCCTCCTGCGTCGGATGGAAAGTAAAAGATCTGGTGCTTTCATTATCAGGAAGTGATAATTCGACACTATAGCCCCCTTGCCCAGTCAACGCATCATCAGTTTTGCCCCAAGAGGGCTATGTTCAGGAATCTGGTCGGTTATCTGGAGAGGCATGGCGTAGCTGAAGATACAGAAAGAATTGGGTGCGAGACAGACCATAGTGATCCTGCATCTCCTGAAAAGACATCAACGCCAAATGTTCCCATGGTAGGTAATACCAATATGGTCCCAGTGGGAAAATTCCCCAAGGCCCGCCACTTGATGGAGCCGAGTACCCCCCTACAATGGCGTAATGTCTGTGAGGCCACAGGTCCACTGGGCGAGGTGCAACGCCGCCCTCCAACAGCGCAGCGACACTCGGTGCAGGAGGGTGTCGTAGAGGGCAGGGGGTTGCCATAGAGTAAGGCGAGAAAACCGTCAAAGTCCATCAGGTGAAATTCAAGCCTGGGTCATCCCAGTTTCCGGTGAACCATTCATTCACCAGGACTAGGTGTTCCGCAAGATAATAGCCATACAAATCTGGGATGCCTAGGCCGCTGTGAAGCATTGATTTGCGAGCTGAAGTGAACGCCACTCAGTGGGGACCTTCCACCCATACAAAGGAAGTCAAAACCACGTGCGTGGAATAGGATGAGGATAGTTCGCCAAAATATAGAGGTACCTGGGAAGACACATCATTTTGAGCACTGCAATCTGCCCCAATGTGTTAAATGGAAGACAAGATTATTTACGGAAATTATGATCCAGTGTTAAGGCAAGGGAGCGTAAATTTAGAGAACAGGCTAGGTCTAGAAGGCTGGAAGTGTGGATCTCCAGGTACATGAAGGAGTTACGCCTGAGAGGAATATCAGGACACCAAGACCCTCCCGCAGCATCACCAGCGACCTCTACCAACACCAATTTACTGGGGTTCATTCGCAGACCAGATGCCTGAGAGTAAAGGTGAATGAGCTCAATATATCTGGGGCCTGATGTTCGTGGCTCACTGAGAAAAAGTAGGACATCGTCCGCGTAGAGGACGATCTGAACAGGGGCGTAACACAGGTCCCCGCGGTGCGGGGGGCCCCAACGCTCCAGGGGCCCCCTCATTCAGCGGGGCCGACTGCAAGCAAGCCTCTTCAAGTATTATCAAATAAAATGGTGCTCAACTGCGAACGGACTCCCCAAGTCCCCATAAATTGAATGATGCGCGCATGTCAATGTGCCTGCCTCTAGTCTAAGCCTCTCTTCATTAATTATGGTGCCGTGCGCACGCACGCCCTGCCGACCGGCCTCTTAATAAATTAATTAAATAGTTGGTGCGCAGTACGCCCGGGCTGGCTCTTCATAATTAAATGGTGTGTGTGGGTGTGGCGCGTAGTTGTCTATGCGTCTGCGTGGTGCCGCGGTCTTCAGGGTGGGAATGGGGTTGGGACTGGTTAGTAATGCCTGGCATGTCATGCGCATTTTAATTAATGCGCGTTACTTGTACTACTGAGAAGGGCGCGGATCCTGCGGCCGCCCTGCCAGGATAATTTAATTATACTAACTAGAGTAGTAGCCCCTGCTGGCTGGTGGCTAGCCTTGCCCTGTCTTCTACTGCCCGCTCACCTCTGAATATGCAGGCCAGGCCTTAGGTGAGTGAGGATGTCCGAGGCACGAAGGCAGGTCAGGAGTAGTGGCCCGACTCCGAAACGGGTAGCCCCTACCCTGGTGCCGCTCAGCTGATGCAGTGTGGATTTCAAGATTCAGACCGGCCTGATGTCGGCCCTGGTGGCCACTGTGAAGGTCCCAGTACTGTGCAGGTGGATTTTATTGTTCACCCCTGCCGTATATTTAAGTTGCAATGTCTCCTGTGACATAGAGCTCTTCTCTTTGTAGAACGGCGTGCGTTGCGATGCTTCTCAATATTTATAGTAGTTTGTGCTCCAGTGGAACAAAAATTCATATCGAACTTGAAATAGAGAGGTCTATTTTACTTCATCCCTGAAAACGAGGGCTCCATTAAATTTCAACGGAAAAGCCTGAGCGGTGTGTGTCGAGTGAGTGTCAAATTTCATTCCAATTCTTTAATGGTGTGACCTTGTAATATGATGAAATCACAAACCACCATAACTCCAGGATAGCAATATAGGTCATATTACACATGTTCCCTGTTATGTATGTTTACACTCGTTTATTTTGGGGTAGTTACCATTGAAAACGCAGTTTTCTTCGAAGGACAGTTAACAATGGGCACTGATTGACATTAGAATCTTTGGGGCAGATTTACAAAGCCCTTGTGCCACTTTTGCGTCACTTTTCCCATGTTAAAAATTACGCAAAAGTGGCGCAAGGGCCTTGTAACCAAGCCCCTTTATATTTTGTTTACCTTCCATGAATAAACTGTTGCTAAAACAATGGAGAATGACGAGGGCTGGTGCAGTTACCATAGAATTCTAGATTTTCCATATTTAACATATAATTGGCAAAATTAGTCAAAACTTCTCTTTGCATTCGAAGGCATCTACCCAGGTTGTGCATCAAAAATGTTTCAACATTGTGTTGGTCAAGAAAAGTATGTATTGTGTGGAGGTAAAACTAGCTTTATATTGGGGTAAACAAAGTGATGTCCAATTGACAGCATCAAGCATGGCAACGAGGTGCATATGGTTTAGCTCCATGTGTATTTATACTTCGAAGACAACGATTACACCATGGAGATGTGGAAGGCTACCTATCCACAAAAGGTGCAAACTTTGCCTGTTGAGGTACCTACTATTGTCTTACCCAGGAGCAGACATTTGGGAAGAAGAGTCTGGTGGATGCACAGATAGTATACGTTTATTTGGTGCTCTCAACTAGCATTTTCCCAAAATTTCCAATCTTTTTTCTTTAACTGACCATCTTTGAGCTTACAGTAGGTCCTGTCAGGTATTCATTTACGTTGTTAGCCAAGACTGCTTTTCAACGGTTTCCATCTTTTGTTTGGACATAGCTCAATCACTTATGCTAATGGTACTAAATGAACCCAAATTAAGGGTGTCTTTGAAATGTACTGATGTTTATTACAGCAGTTCTTTCTTTATCCAATGAAAACGTGTTCCACCTCCTCCTTTTTGATACTTTCACCACCTTCTCCCACTGTTCATAAAATGTCTAGTTGCCAGATGTATGTGGAACACAGTCTGGTGCAGATTACTGCAGGATGGCCAAAGTTCTCTCATCCCATACGGACTATTCTCATGGAATATGCAAATTTAATTGTAGGTGTTAGAAAAAGTCATGGGATTTGTGGATCTAGAGCCAGCATAGGTGTCAGTAGTTGCAACTTCCCAAAAGAATCCTGAAGGATGGCAAGCTTCATACCCACTGACCGCAAACCCAGGTCAAGCTTCACCAACTTAGACCTACCAATGGGTCTCATATATCTTACCTTCTTTTCTGTTGCTATAGTTTCTGTAGCTCACTGAAAGGCAATTTCACGTGCATCATGTGCTGTAAAAGAAACCAGCCTCCCCAGTTGCAATAATGACACCTGGATTGTTTAAAGTTTGATTTGGCGTCTTCTGCAGGTGAAGAGCTAACATCTGTGAACTTCTCAAAGCAAGCATCACAACCATGAACAAATCCTCAGTTACTGGCAGTGGTACACCCAGGCCCATCTCCAAGAAACAGAGAACCATGGAGGCATCATGTAGCATCTTTGGTACATTATTCACAGCAGGCCAAGAAGGACAATCTGTCTTCAAGCCTTTACCTACGGGTGTTGGGTGCCCAGTGCAGGTCAAGGAGAGCTGAATCCAGGCCGGTTATTTAGGAATACCACTTATTAAGAATTCTATTTAGTTTCATAGCCTGTACATTTATCTTATATAGGTATTTTAATTGGAGGCTGCCTTGTTTGTAATTCAGCATTGCCTGGGAACAGTCCAGCCCGAACTGCCAAGCCAGTTCTTCTCTGAACTAGAAACAAGCATCCTGGGACCGTTCTGAACTTAGGTAGCGAAGTGAGCTAAAGAATGATGATGGATTCAACCCAGATCTATGACTGGGGGTGAGTACCTTGCTCACTTTGCCGCTGGATTCAAGCTAGCCTGGCTGATGAAGGGTGTTACCCCGAAACCGGTCCCAGGATGCGTGTTTACGGTTCACAAAATACCTGGCTTGGCAGTTCGGGCTGGACTGTTCCCATGAGGCACAGGGTCAAGACTGATTTGCATATAGCTGGGTCTGAACTGATGTGGCGAATTGAGCTAAAGAATGATGATGGATTCAAACCAGATCTGTGACTGGGGTGAGTGTCTGAAAAGTTTCAGCGCTCCGTCCATCATCGCCTTGTGTTAGCTTTGTATTTACTACTCAGACAGCAATCAAAGGAGCCATCTTCTGTGTTCAGGGGCGTAACACAGGCCCCCGCAGCCCCCAAAGTGTGGGGTCCCCCGCCCTCCAGTGGCCCCCTCCACGCCCGGCTGTGCAGCCAGCAACCACTTAGAACTTCACACATCCGATCCTTTTCGGATGCTGGGAGTTACGTAACTTACGTTACGCTCGCCCAGTCACATCCTTACAGAAAGCAGAGCGCGAGGCGAAAAAGAGGGTGCGCAATAAGTTCTCTACTTTTACTGAAGAGAAATGTGCCCGTCAAGCTTGGGTTTTGTTAGTGTACAATCTTTTTAGATAAAGAAAGCGTTAATACTTTGGAGGAAAGTCGTAAAGGTACATTTCTTCTCGCTGTGAGACGGTGTTCTGCTGGTGCTTCTGAGGAGGTGAGATCAGGAGGTTCAATTTGATTTATGAAACTCAACGCGCCTATCCCTTTGTTATCTGTTATTTGCGATATGCAGTAAGTTGCGTATAGTTTAGTTTCATTTGCATGACATTGAACTCTAAACTACTGAATGCAACAGAACTCCTAACCAGCGACTTTGGAGGGGGTCACAATTTACAAATGACTTACACAAGTGAGCATTGCTATAATAGCCGCATTGGTACCTGCAGTGAAGGGAGGGCACCCCACGGCCCATTGTTATTGAACTATTTTAAACCTTTCAGTGTAACCCTATTAATCAACAACACAAGAGGCTGTACTCCCTCTGAACCGCTGCTGGTGCGAACAGCCCTGACCCACTGTGTCAAGTGGTGAAGGGGCATTTCTTTCTTTTTCAGTTAGGTTTCCTGCTACATCTATATTTACGTTTGTATACATACATACATGGTTTAGATAGCACTTCTGCTGTAACTTACCAAATGTGATCGCCATCCCATTTGGCAATTCACACGTTTTTGAGAACTGTGATTTATAGAGGGCTCCCTACAAACTTGAAACGGTAGGGGACACAGTATAATAAACCCCAAGTTATTGCAGAGCAGTCTCGCCTGTGCTAATACTGGCGAAGAAACACATGGTACAGGATAAAGTCTAGAGAGACAGTCCAATCTGATGCACGTTTCCAGGTCTGGCCACTCTCCTTGGGAGGCCGAGGTGTAGCACGCCTGAGGCTGTTTGAAGAGGAACGCACCCGTTCTGATCTCACCATAAACAGCTCTACATCAGACAACTGATTTCAATGTCACCTCTGGAGGCCTTTTAGACTTCTAAACATGCTAAAATGTGTTCAGGAGGAGGGGGCTGGAGTGACATGTCCCAGTCTGATGTACACAAGGCTGCTATTAAAACGGCCCTTGGAAGACTTCCCATACCTGTCCCTAAAAGTGTTAAATGGCTAAACCGATTCTCGAAATTACAGTGCCCCCGCCTTAGTTTTCTCAGCGTCCCGCAGAGTAGGGTCATGAACCACGGAAATCATTTACACCCCACCCCTAGATCCGCTCTGCAGGGATCATACACTCACTTTGTAATCTACTCACCCGTGCCTCCCCCCGACTCAAGTGGCCTCCACTCCACTGATCGCTCCTCTACTCCAGGGATCTCAAATGCCACTGCTCACCCTCCAGGTTCTGTTATGTGACCCAATGTCACAAGAATGCCTCTTTTCCAGCGTGAGCTTTCCCTTAAAAACTCACTGTCTTCATGACTGCAATTCCCAGAATCCACTAATGGAGTCAATGAATGCGTAGGACTGGAGACAAGTTATCCATGAGTATAACGTCATATTGAATCCTATATGCTTCGCAGCCCTATGTATAGAGATCTAGGGCTAGATGTAGGAAATAGGTTTTACCGATTCTAAAATACCGAATTTTACCGATTCGGTATTTCAGAATGGGTAAATCCTATGTAGGTAATTATTCGGTAAAAAATACCGAATCGGTAATTACCAATTCGGTATTTGCCATTCATTCCTATGGGCCTGGAGGCCCATAGGAATGAATGTCAATTACCAAATCGGTAATTACCGATTCGGTAAATACCGAAAAATTCAAGGGTGGCAGGCTGTCACTTTGACAGCCTGTTGCACCCCTGATTAGTGCTGGTGTGCACATGTGGCATACATACATGCCCTAAGGGCATGTATGTCTGTCACATGGCACAGGTGTAAATGCACATTTATGCATTTACATAGGAATTCCTTATTTTAGTTGGTGGTAAATAAGGAATCCTTAAAGCCCTGTAGCACTGTTTACAGTGCTACCTACATTTCAAAATACAGATTCTGTAATTTTACCGATTCGGTAAATTTACCGATTTGGTAAAATTACCGAACCTGTATTCTTTAATGCCCTACATCTCAGTATCCAAATACCGGTCGGTAACGGCCGAAAATCGGTATTTTCGGCCGTTACCGACCGGTATTTGGATACGTACATCTGGACCCTAGTGTTTTATGCACCACTGGCCACAGGGATTTAGCCCCAACGGCACCCAGTGCTCAACTATACCATCTATCCCACCAGGCTCCTTAAATGTACTGCCCCTTCAGTGGGCCCAGACTCCACAGAACCCCCATGCTTCTATGATGTCACACACTTCTGCCCCATCATGCAGCTATCACAACATTCACGGTCTCCCTCCCCCCACAGGGACCCCACACTTCCATATTCTTCAGAGCCAAGCATTTCACTGCCCCATTATGCCCCAGGTCCTACAGTTTTGCAGGGCCACACTCTCCTGATTCTAAATCGATTTATAGATTTATAAAGCAAGCCTGACATTTCTTTTAATATTAATGATGAGGCAGCTTACATCGAATTGGCAATAGATGGCATCAAATCATGTATAATAATCAGCAATACCTGTTTTATTTCTGTCAAGCACCTTTTTTTTCAATACTTTGAATCTGATTCCGGTACCACCTGGCATAAATGAAGGAAAGAGGGCCCTATATCTAGTTTTTTGTTTACCCGGGTCCCACAACATCTCTGACAAGCCTGAGATCCCACAGCTTTGCAGCATCCAAGTGATTTCACACTTCACTCCCTCTGCAGCCAAGGGTTCCCTTCACCGCTCTTAGTTCCTTTGCCTCTAGCTCCTCTTTCATGCTATGGCTTCTATCAATTGTGTATTTTCTGTTCCAGACTGCTAGTCCACTTGGGAAGTCTCGAATCTCATACATAGGACCAAAGTGAATATTCGTGGACTAAAACATTTGGGGAAAAACCCAGCACTTTTAAACACTAAAAACAGTTTTTTACTGGTATGAGGACCTGTCATGGAAGCCCACTGATATATTGTCAACTTGTGCACACAATCCAGCACTGTGAGGACCAAAGTCAAAACATTGTGCATTGAACCTCTCCTATTTAGTAGTAACTATGGCTCATTTACCAGCAGCTTTCCATTGTCCCTCTGACTTTTACAGCTAAATCGTAGATTTATGTGTGTGGAGACCTTCAACACTTTTACAGAATTCTCGACATAGAAAAGATAGGAGGTATGGAGGGCTCTGCTTGTAGGTTTGTGAATAGCATTTTATAGTACATGAGAAGTACTACCTAGTACTACTTTATGTACTACAAAATGCAGTTTGTGAATGGACCCCTTTTTGAACTGTTTCAAAATCTTAACCACACCCCATGCTAAATACCTACAGCAGACAGTGTATTGTTTTATGGTCACTTATACAGGTGCCAAAACGGCACATCCTCTGTAGCCTGTATAGAGGTCCAACCAGCTGTGCACAGCCTCCACTGATGCATGGTCATGGATTCTGCCAGCTCTGCTCACAGCCTCCTCTGAGGCCTGGAGTGGTCCCAGCTAGATGTGTTCACAGCCTCCTCTAAGATTCTTAACAGGCCTTGCCAGCTGTACATAGTGTCCTCTGAGGGTTGCAAATGGATCCTGCCAGCTGTGTACACCGGCTGTTCAGTGGTCATAGTGGGTCCTGACAGCCAGCTGTGCAGTCTACTCTGAGGCATGTAAATGGATCCTGCCAGCTGTGTACACCGGCTGTTCAGTGGTCATAATGGGTCCTGCCAGCTAGCTGTGCAAAGTCTCGTCTGAAGCATATACATTAATCCTGCTAGCTGTAGTCAGCCTCTTCTGAGACCAGTAAATGGATACTGACGGCTGTGTGCACAGCCTCCTCTGAGTTCCTTATGGGCCCTACCAGCTGCGTACGCAGCTTCCTTTCAGGCCTTTACATGAATGCTGCCAGATGTGTGCACAGCCTCCTCTAAGGGAGTAAATGGATCCTGCCAGGTGTTTAAGCAGCCTCATTTGAGGCCTGTATATGTATTCTGCAAGATGTGTGCACAGCCTCCTCTAAGACTGTAAATGGATCCTACCAGCTGTTTATGCCGCTTGCTTTGAGGCTTGTAAGTGGATGCAGTCGGATGTGTGCACGGCCTCCTCTGAGACTGTAAATGGAGCCTGCCAGTTGTTTGCTCAGCCTGCTTTGAGGCCTGTAAATGGATGCAGTCGGTTGTGTGCACAGCCTTCTCTGAGGCTGCAAATGAAGCCTGCCAGTTGTTTACTCAGTGTGCTTTGAGACCTGTAAATAGATGCTGTGAAATATCTGCACAGCCTCTGGATTAGCAGGAAGACTTGCACAGACGTATTTGTTAGCTTGGGCTCATTTCCAGCATTCCCTTGGGTCTTGTGTAGGAGCCCTAGTGTGCCCGACCCCTGACGCAAGCTTTGGGCCAGCAGAGGGCAAGCACCCAGGGTATGGTGGGGGAGTCTCAGCTTTGCAGAGCACTCTGGGATATGTTTAGAGTGGGCCGGGACACTTGCACTCTGGGGATGACCTCTGTGCTCAGCGTCTAGTTGGCCACTCTCCCAGCTTATCTGGCCTGTAGGACAGCCCCCTTCTGCAATTCCAGTACAGAGATCTACTCAGAGTTGCATATGTGCCCAATCATTTCTGATCTGCAGCTGTCACTTCTAGCCCAGTACTGGGGCACCTCACACACTGATGCACCTCTACCCAAAAGTGCTGTGGCATAGAGTAGAGTGGCGTAGAGTTCGGGCCATCAGCGCAGTAGTTGTAGCGCACAGCTGCAGCATGGGTGCACCAGTTGCCTCATTTCAGTACTGCGGCCAGGCGGGCTGCCTCATAAATTAAATGAGGTACAAAAGGGGGTGGTGATGCACTTCTGAGCCTCTCAATAGTGAAGATGGGCTGGCCCTCTCTCCTGTTTACCAGACCAGCATCATCGTCTTTGTTGTAGCACATTCTGATGACCAAGTTATAGATAGATCTACACAACTATAGGGGCAGCAATTACATGTTATGGTACGTTATATATGTTTATATAATGCATTCTGTGGAAAATATGGCAGACGGCCCAAATGCCATGTCTATGCTAAGTTAGATGAAAGCAAAATGTTCTATTTAATGTGTTGTGTTGGAAGATTGTGTGTGTTCCTTGCTATTGAAAAGTGCTCTTCGGGGCCACATTGCAGCCAGCTGTATAGTATACCTGCGCTATGTGTGGTGTATGCAAGGTCTGTCCAGAGCGTTCTATTCAATGTATGCTTGTGTTTTAAACTATATAAAATGCTCTTGGGAGCTGTGTGCCATCCATCTATACGGTATTTCTGAGCTATGTGCTATATAAGCTCTACCCAGTGAGCGCTATTACATGTCGGCGTGTGATGTACATTATTGAAAAGTGTTGTTAGGTGCTACAGTGCACCATAACGGTCAGCTGTATGCTCTATCTGAGTTGCACAGTCAACATACCATTGTAAACTGGTTACTGAGGCTTCGTTTTTATCTGGTACCAGTACTCCCGGGGCCCCCACTCTGCCTATTCCTAGCATTTGAAATGTACATTTACTGCTGTTGTGTGAGAATGCATTTCATGAAAAGGAATATAAAGTAGGGTTGCCAAAAGAAAAATGCCAGCCATGTGTTCAAAGAGCCTGGAAAGACCTTGTCTTGGCACTAAATAGGGTTATAAATAAAAAGAGTATGTATTCATTTGTACTGTGACTCAATTAAAGGGAATTCTGTTTATATTTGCTGTTCGAAGTATGCACAGATACGTGCTGAAAATACGGTTTTAGGTGACTGCTTATTTTTGTCGGTGGGGGAGTGTGGCTCAATGGTTAGAGCGGCAGACCCTGATGCAGAGTTCTGGCCAGGGACCAGGGTTCGATTCCTGCCTCGGCGGGGTCTTGGGCTCAATTTCCTCGGACCTGTTAATTCTCGCCTCGGTGCCTATTCTAATCACGGGCCCCACGCTGCAACTCTGGGCAATAGCTTGCTTAGCCTCCACACCGGCCCCAACAGCGCTAAGGATGCCTGGCTTCACCCTGGGGGTGCCCAGGAGTGGACACTTCGCAGGGAAAGCCAGGAGGGGTTCCACAGCGGTATGAGTATCAGCGCCAGGAAGCCGAATAGGCGACACCGCAAGGTGACCGTCTGGTGACAGTGCTCTCTATAAGTACCATGACATTCGGCAAGTCACCCTCATTGTGATTTGCAGGGGGCCCCCTCAAGTTTTGTTATGCCACTGGATCGGAACCTCTCCTCTGCTCCTCCACCACCAGCCCCATACCAGTGTGTAGCATTGCACCAAGCTCGCCAATGGTTATATGGCGAGGACCAAAAGCAGTGGGGATAAGGGGCACCGCTGTAGTGTCCCTCTGCAAACAGGGAAGGGTAGGGAGAGAACTCGTTTACCTGAACATGTGCGGAGGGGGCCTGGTAAAGCAGTCAAACTAGTCTGCAAAATGTGTGCCCGAGGCCTACCCTGTGAATCACGGGTGCGAGAAACCACTAGGAGACTGTGTCAAATGCCTTTTGGAAATCTATAAGGATGAGGACCAGACTACCTCCCAGCTGGGATGATCGAGAGAGGGCCAGTTGCACTCTTCGAATGCAGTGACAAGTGCTCCTACTGGGCATAAAGCCGCACTGGTCTGGATACATAAGGTAGGTGAGATTTCGAGTGAGTCTGGTCGCCAAGACCCTCACAAAAATCTTGATGTCGACGTTGATGAGGGAGATCGGGCGATATGAATCATGAAGTGATTTGCATATCAGAGAGAGGATCTTCACTGCTATTCTTTGCTTACTGTAAGCTAGTGGAGATTGGCAGAGCTGGAGATACTGAATAATTTTTTAAGATTAGATACTTGCATATCTGTGGCACTTTGGTAAGCTGTAAGTTGTTCATTAAGTTCTCTGGAAGATCCAGGAAGACTGTTGCAGTAGTACAACGTGGCATAAATGAAACCATTTATGATCTGGATTATTTTGTGAAATAGAAAATAGATGGATGGTCAGTTTCAGAATCCTCAGTTGAAGAAAACAGGGCCTCGCTACATATTTAATTTGATATCCCAGTTTAATACCCATTTCAAATTTTTACACCAACGTTTCTCACACATTAAACTGATACAGGCTTTTGATCCAGCAATGGTGGCCAAAATAAACAACTCTACACAGTTGACAGATGTAAAGGAGCCAGAATGACTGTTTTGCTTCTATTTAACTTAAGTTGGTTTGGATTACCCATAACTGAACTCTTGTCAGAAGACTGCACGGATTTTCAGCTTTAACACTAGGGTCACAATCAACTGTAAAAATGATACAAGTATAATCAGTATATGAGAATAGAAATAATCCTTAGAACTAGCTCAAATGGGCCACTAAGACCATATATAAATTGCAATGCGGGGATAACACCGACCCTTGTGATACTTGGCTGTTTCAGCAGTGGGAGCTGGCATGGATCTGGTGGGGCTAAGAAGGTTTAAAAAAGAAAAAAAAACACTTCCTTCATGCTGGGTATCTCCTCGGTGTCTCCATCACCTCTATCCCCTGGAGCCAGAACAGGAAGCACCGAGGTTCCCCTGAGCCAATCACAACGCTGCATTGCTGCATTGTGATTGGTAAGCACCCCGGCTTACCCTGAGTCAACCGCAAAGCTGCAATGCAGCGCTGTGATTGGCCTGAGTGCCATGGTTTGGCGCTCAGCCAGGGAATGGGAGCCTGGGCATGTTTATGGAGAACACGTGAAGTGTGCATGAATATTTGGCCAGCCCGAGAGGGCAGGAGAAACTTTATGCGCACTTGCAGTGGGCAAACCACTCCTCTCCCTGCTCCACTGCATTCGGAGCAGGCCCGCCCACCCGCAAACCTGGTGCAGCGGGAAAACATAAAATGTTAATAACCTCGAGTTACCTGTCTTTCACTGCTTCAAGTAGTGGGTCGACACTTCTTTGCCTTAGCAGAGTAGCCGCCACTGGGTTTCAGACAAATTAGTCCATCGTGATTTGTTAAAAAGACACTAATCACCGAGTCTAATAAGATTAGGTGCAAGTGAACTGCCCAATGTCACATTGGTAACTTGATTAAGAATGGAATCCTGAAACATGGCCGGAATCTGAGGGTCATGTTGTCAGAGCCCAAGTGTTCTCAAAACACCACAGGTATCACATGTCTGATTAGGCCTCTTCTGTAAGCCCATGCCTTGGCTTTCTCATGTGGAGATTATATATTTGTGCAACCCTACATGCACTCTCTCTCCCTCTGCCTCCTATGGTGGAGATGTTTTCTGTGTGTTTGATATTTGGAGATGTTTTCTCACCTGAAAGTGGTTGATGAGTGTCCATGTGGCGTATGGGCACAATGAAAGCATGAAGGCCCTTGCACTGTCCTTGGGTGTACAGCTGTGCCAGCACAATTGCGTGGTTTGAGGTCTTTCCAACTACAAAGCAATATGGAGAGCACAGAGAAGGGTTACAGTTAACAATGCATACAGAAGTACAAGGTGTTTCCATCTTCGTTACCACCCTCCTTTATCTGGACACCGAGGACACTAATGTGGAAAGGAGACTCCAGAAACTGGAAACTTAAATATATATTAAGGTGATTTATTTTAAAGTATGTAGAAAAGCACCTGCGCCACAGCTGACTCTCGCCACCGGTCCTCACACAAGACCACTCTTCACGGCGCTCCCCATAGAACACTCGTCGCACCAACATTCCACTTCCAGGAGCTTCATTGGCCCCACGGACAATGGGTAGAGGGGAAAACCAACTGTGGAGAATGGTTGGGGAAAAGGACAGGCTGAAGGGAAGGTTTCCCCCATACTCCACTGGGATGCAAAAACTGGGGGGTCTCTCAAAGGGGCGCGGCCAATGTAATTAAGGGCGTGGCTTAACAACACGTAAGCTAAAAATCTGTACTTAGCATAGTGTGCCGCCTGACTTGTATTTTGCTGTTTCTGTCATTGCATCCAGATATATGATACAACAAGTAACATCATACCTACAAGAAGTCAGGACTATTGGCTCTGTCAATGGTTGTTAGTTGCAGAATATAAATAAGCAGCAACTATGGCTTGTTATATATAATATTGAAAGAACTTGCACTTAAAGCCTTGATGACAAAAGGGCAATGTTGCTGCTCCTGAGTTTCAAAAAGAGAGGGGAAATCCAGAGAGAAAATTATTCTCTTTAATGGATTTCCCTTCCCCTACAACGCTCACCTGGCATGGCCTCATGCCGTAATATGAGTGAGAAGTGAGCATCGATGTGCCTTCTGTCACTGCAGTCCGGGATAAAACAGACCGCCTGTGCCAGGGCACAAAACAGTGCTCGATAGAGACCCGTTTCGAGGCCCCCTTTCAAAAACTGCTGGTGCTCGGGCCCGGTGAGACCCGGCCCACTTAAAGCCCTGGAGATACCACAACTAACTCGCCCTAGACTATTCCAAACTTGTTAAGTCACCAATACCTTAGTACTGGGAGTTTCAATCTTATTCCTCCAACAAAGTATTTCCAACTCTAACTTCCGGCTGCTGTACTTTAATCTCACCCTTAAATCACTCCGGGGCATATTAGCAAGAACCTCATTAACATTATCGCCGTTTTAGCGGCAGGAAACTGCCGCTAAAACGGCGATAATGGGCTTGCTAATATGCGTTATAGAATTCCAATAGAAGCCCAGGTTAGATGTGCAAGACATCTAACCTGGGCTTCTATTGGAATTCTATAACGCATATTAGCAAGCCCATTATCGCTGTTTTAGCAGCAGTTTCCTGACGCTAAAACAGCGATAATTTTAACAAGGTTCTTGCTAATATGCCCCTCTATGTCACTCCAAACCTTTAATAAGTTACTTCATCTGATCCAGTTCTCTACCTCTAGACTGTTCTTCTCTCTTCTTCTGCTCCAATATTTTTACATTACGACTCCGATCACTGCTTATTGTTTAAGCACTGCTACTGATGGAGCAAGGTGGAGAAACAACATTTTGTGTACCCCTTGTGAAATCACACTTCGATAACGTGTAATCTGAACTAATGGAGTGGTGCATGAGACTAATCAACCTAGAATAAAAAGTTGGACATATACATACACGTGGAAATTAATCTCTGCTTATGTTGCAATTATAACTAACTAACTATGTAATTTTGTCGTGTCCTGTACTAATATGCTGCATTGATATAATGGAATGAAGCATAAATGTGCTTTTTTCTATGTATTTGTGGCCAGAAATTGGACCTAGATGAGTATACTCTGCATAAATGTGGCTTATTTGCTAGGTAATTACTAATAGGGAAAACCGTAGTAAGGGGGAAGGTAAACAGAAAGGCTACTTTTCTTAAATTAACGTTTATTTGTGTTTGTTTCTATGATAGTCCCCAATCTGGCTCGAGAGGCCTGCGACAAAATGGAGTCACTGATTTACTGTGACAGCAAAAGGCAAAGCGCATGCGCAGCAGAACAGATGAGAATGAATGCGAGCTGCTTGGGCCTGTACGGAAGGCGGTTCAAAGCCGCTGTGGCCTGGAAGTCTAGATGGCTGCCAAGTGATGAGAGCAATGGTTCTGAACGGGGAACTTTACTTGAAGTTACAAATTAAGGAACTCAACTAGGCCGGACTATGAAAGACAATGGGGGCATTAAAAAAACCCTGACAGGAAGAACATTTAATGCTCATCCACCCCCAAACTGACCAATGAGGACTCGACTTTTCTCTAAAAGTTACTCTTTTAGGTAGATAGAGCTAGTGAAAAAGGTATAAAAAGTGCTGATTTTACCGAGTAAAAACCTTCTTCTTGATTTCTACCAGAGATGCTGTTGGATTGCTGATTTTCCTGTGATGTAAGATTCTAACTGACTTATAATTTTTCTTTGCAGGAATTTTACTTTAGTGAGGGATTTTAGTTAGGGAGTTAGGAGAATGGATTTTGGGAACCATCTGTCTTTTGCTAATACTTGCGTTCTGAACCTAAAAATGCTAACGTTTATTTCTGAAATTTTCTAAAATAAATGAAATTAACTGTTTTGAACTAAACTCTCATTTAAATGTCATTTGAAGATTAAATAAATAAATAAAGAAAAGAAACTTTTAGACATGTTAAATTTGCTTTAATAAAAAATTAGATAAATGGAGAATTAAGCTGGTCTTGAGTTTTCCTACGTCTAATTTTTTACTAGCAGACCCATCGACCCTTATGGCGATATGTCTAAATGTATATTTTTCTGATGATAAAACCATGGTAAACTCTCTAAAACTGCAGATGTAAATAGTATAAACATTTAGTTTTAATTGAGACATTTTGCTATGATACAGCAGCTCTCCATTGAAATTCACTGATCCCTACAGTGAGGTAGAAGATTGTGTGTGTGTAGCTCACAGTGATATGGGCCCCACTGGTGAGTGAATGTATGTTCTGGTGTTTCAGGGATAAGTGATATGGTTTCAGAAATTATTTTTGGAGTGGCGCTGCATCAGTTATAAGCTTGGTAGCAGAGTAGTGGTTGCTATAGAAATTAGCTAGGATTATGTATAAAGTGCTATATAATGGTTTTGGTGTTCAGAATTATGACTAACATCTGTTGAGTTCGTATTACGTTATATGTAGTCCTGAAAAGGCTTCTGAGTATTGCGTGAAGCTGGTTACTCTGTCTGCAGCCAGAGGAAGTGTGGCAAGTGAAGTCGCACATCGCATAGTCTGTTTCAAAGGTAGTATCGTCGTATACTGCAGTGGTATCGTCATAAATCACAAGTGGTGTTGTCGCACATCACTGGTTTAGGGACTTTCCGTGTAAAAGGATAAACGTATAGCGAGGGCAGTCTATAAAATCTTAGCCTTCAAGTATAGGGATCATTGCGTATCCTGGGTTAAAACTTACTGCTGGGAGAGTAATAGAGCTTAACCCGAGCTTGAGAGAAGGGTAAAGTAGAGGAAGTGGTGCTACTTTATTAGGCAAATGTAAAATTCTGTGGTAGAGAAGAGGGAAGCGCTGTCTACTGGAAATACAGAATACTTGTGTGATTGACAAAATTCTGTCAATTTATTTAGTGAAACAGACGAATGGAGTTGTTTTTTGTGAGTTACTAACTGATTCCGTCGAAATATCTTGTAAATACGGCTTCTTGAAAATCCTGTAAGGGAGGGGTCAGTCGGCACTGCAGAAGCCGGAGCGCTGGTGACATCAAAAGTGTCACGCTGGGATTGGTCCGCGTGACCAAGACAGGGCAAAGAGCTGATTGGTGCATCCCGAAAAGCAGCGAAACTATTGGTTAAGCACTAAAGAGACGTATCTTGTTCTAATTGGTACGCTAGTGATAGGTTGGTGTTACAGAACAGCAACAGAATAGTACGCGATCTTTTGAAAGACAGAAAATCTATAGAAAAATGGCTTATTATTTTGACGAAGACAAGAAAAACCTTCATGGTTTAAAAAGCTGAAGAATATGTTTGTAAAGGACAAAGAGATAGTCACAAGAGAGGGAAAAATACTTCTTTCGCCAAAAACGCCTGCTTTTTACATGTTGTCAAAATATGGTTACCATACATGCGTTTGGTTATAGAATTGGACACGATATACTAGAATTGATGGTGTGTTAGCTTTTCCAGAAGGAGGATCTTTTGATGTGGCAATTTTGAGAAATTTGAGAGAAAGAATGATGCAGCTTGAGCCGAGACCAAGACCAACTCAGTTTGAAGCATTAGTTGAGTGGGAAGATGAGATGCATGAATTGGAAAGCGAACGATTAAGTAGACATATTAGACCAAGAGGTAAATTTCGTGATTTATGGGGAGAAACACATGAGACCCGAATGCGCAGATGGAGAGATGCTAACATGTGTGATGGAATGTATCCTGTTAGATTAGTGGATGATTATGAAGGGCGAAAATGCACAGAAAAGAGGAAAAACATAGAGACCGGGAAACAAGGTTATGGTGACAGTGAATCAGAGGATGCTGTATTAGAAGAAATATTAAATAGGAGACCGCCACCATATCAACCAGGTTCTTTATGGACTACACCCAATGCTCCATCGGTAGATGAGAGAAATAATGAAAGCCCAAAGCAATTTTCAAATTTTAAAGATGTACCAGAAAGAGGAGAAGTGAGATACTACCCAAATACCTCAATAGTAGAATCAAGACTTCTCGGTACCCCTAAACAGAGTCATGAACGAGAGAGTGTAAAAAGAGCAGAAAAACGAGTTGGGGAACAAACCAGTACTGCAGAGTATATACGAACTATAAATGAAGTACCAGAAAAGATACAAGAGCTTATGAAAAATATGGAAGCAGTGACAGTCCCAGTAACAATAGGACCTGTAATTCCAGTGTTTGAAAACCAGAGAGTAAAAGAACCAAGTTTAACAATCCCGTTACAGCAGGGCTTACAAAAGCTGAACAGAAACTTTTATCCAGACTTGTCAGCAGTTAAACGAGTAAACAATGTAAATCCGCCTGACTTAACTTTTAATCAGAGTTTACCCTATAAATATACAACTGGAGCAGAATCTGATTCTGCTACACCAGAAAGGAGCGTAGAGAAAAATAGATTTAACGCAGACCCCTGCAGGACCATCAGACCAGGAACTAAGTGATTGGATTAAAACTTTAAAATTAAAAGAGCTTGAGCCAAAAGTACTGGATGTAGCCAGGTTAAAAGTAGACATGGAAGAATTAATTATTGGAACAATAGGAACAGATAGATTGAAAGCGTACCAGGATGATGAACTTATGTTCATGTGTAAAAGCATAACGTGGAAGGCAAAGACAGTGCATGATCAATTGGAGGGATTGGCAAATGAATTTGGAGTGGAGTTTTCCAAGAATAAAACATTGCAGAAATCCTATAGGGTAGATTTTTCAGAAAAAGACATTGACAACATGAATACTGCTGGAAGACTAACACAGATAAAAGAGTTAATTGTGATGTTATGAAAATGGGGAGATGTGAGTAAATGGAGAGTTAAATGGGCAAAGAAGAAAGAGGAGATAAGTGATAAATCTACACTAGCGTTTCCAGTCAGGGAAAAAGAGGCAGTTGCATATGAATTCCCCATGAGAGAAATACCTGGAGGAGGAAATGTACATGTTCCTTGGAGCAGAGAGGATATATTGTCATTTACAAATAATTTCCCTAGATTGAGAGAAAAGCCAGTGGAATGGTATCGACAGGTAGATCGATTTGTGAAAGTTTCAAAAGTACTATGGGTGGATTTGGATGGATTATTTGACATAGTTGTGCCAGCAGACCTATGGACTTAATGTAAAATATCTGTAGATTGGCCAAGAGAAGAGTACCCCCGAGACAAAGTGACAGGTGCCCCGTCACCAGATGTAATGCGAAAATATGAATAAGTGATTGTGTTTTTGAAGAATAAAATTCCACAGAAAGAGACAGACTGGGTTAAAATAGACAGAACAACCCAAGAGCTGAAAGAGTCTGTACATGCATTCTATGAGAGACTGTTGTTGGTGTTCAAACAGTACAGTGGATATGAAGAATTGAGTGAGAATGACATGAGTCATTTTGTATATTGATTTGTGTATGGTTGAGGCTGGAAATCGGGGACATGATCCGACACACCCTGATGGGATGGCAGTCGAGCACAATAGATGAGGTTTTGAGAAAGGCCAAATATTGGAGTGAAGAGATTGATGCAAAGCAAAAGAAATTAAAAGAAAAGGCTATGTGGGCACAGGTGAAAGTGGCAGAGCAGGTAGCGCAATTGGACAATAAAGGCGCTGATGCAAATCAGGGAAAACGGAAAAGTAGTTTTGGAAAACCAAAATTAGTAGGAAATATAGAAGAACTGAAGAAAAAATATCCCAGTCATAATTGCGGCAGAATAGGGCATTGGAGAAAAGAGTGTAAGTATCCACCAAGAGTTAATCCAGAAAACACATCATTGAATCCACAGGTGCAGTATGAGGTAAACCAACAGCAACCGCAACAATAGCAGATAGTAAATCAACAAAGTCAGGTGCCACAACCGCCACTTCCACACAGTGTAAACCAACAGAGATACAGTACAGAGACAGGATTCAGCGGAGGTGAGCAGGTAACAAGACCGCACAGAGTGAATGCGTGTCCCCGGTATTGGTTGCAGGAGGAGGGTGAAAGTGAGTCGGATGAAAGTTTCTGACGGTGCCTGAGAGAGGGAGATGTGTGCTTGGAGCCACTCTTGAGGTAGATCAGTCTGGTCAATTTGTGAATGGAAAGGTGAATGATGTAGAAATACCTTTCCTAGTGGACACTGGTGCTACCCGTTCAACTGTTAGATCACTGGAAGTCCAAAATGTTCCTCTCTCAGGAGATAGCATCCAAGTTGTAGGTGTAGCTAACAGACAAATAAAAACACTTTTGACACAGCCAGTTGAAATAGAGATTGGGAATTTCAAAGACATGCATCGAGTTGTGGTGTGTGATAGTAGTCCTGTGAATCTGCTAGGACGAGATATTTTGTGCAAGATGAACAGTGCCATATACTGTTCACCAGATGGCATAGACTTGCCAACCCCAGATGAAGATAGCCTGTATAAAATGACTATGCTCATGGTTGAGGCTAAGCAGAATAAATTGTTCCCTGTGTTTGACTGAGAAAAGATACCTGATGCATTGAAAAAGACAGTGAAAGAGAAAGTGTCGGATTTCACAGGGGATGACATTGGGTTAATGAAAGATGTAGACCCTGGAAAAAAGTCTCAGTAAAAGAAGGTGCAAATTACCCGAATATTCCCCAGTACAAAATGACTGCAGAAATAATCGAAGGAATAACCCCAGTGATTGACAAGATGATTGAGCAGGGAATACTGAGAGAAATAGAGAGTAGTCCTTGTAATTCACCAATAATGGGATTGAAAAAGCCAAATGGAACCTTTAGAATTGTACAGGATTTGAGAAAGATAGTTGTCCCATGTTGTCTGATTGTACCAAATCCAGCAGTGATTATATATCAAATTCCCTATGATGCAGAATGGTACACAGTCATATATCTGTGTAATGTGTTCTTCACACTTCCATTGCATCCAGAAAGCCAGCCAATGTTTGCGTTCCGGTTCGGAGTTGTATTTTGGCATGGTGCCGAATTCCTCAAGGGTATACAGAAAGTCCATCAATCTTTAATCAATTGCTAAAGAAATCATTAGAGAGTTTGAGCATGCCTGGAGAGTCCGTATTGGTTCAATACATTGATGACCTTCTGGTGGCATCAAAGACAAAAGATACATGCATAACTGATACTGTTGCATTGCTGAATCATTTGGCCGAAGAGGGACATAAAGTGTCTCCATCAAAATTACAATTTTGTCAGAAAGAAGTGCAATACTTAGGTCATAAGATTGCCAAGGGAGTCAGACAAGTTACTGCAGAAAGAATTAAAATGATACAGGGAATGAAGCCACCAAAAACTCAAAGGCAAGTGAGAATGTTTCTGGGAATGGTATATTACTGTTGACAGTGGATTAGTGGATTCTCACTGATTGCAAAGCCATTGCAGAGGTTGACCAGAGCAGCTATCCGAGACCCTATTGTTCTGACTAAAACTGAAATGGAAGCATTTGAGCAGTTAAAAACAAGTCTCTGCGAAGCACCAGCCTTAGGGATGCCAAATTACGAAAAAGAGCTTGAACTGTATTGCAGTGAACAAGAGGGATGTGCATTGTCAGTACTGATTCAGAGACATGGAAAACTGAGAAAGCCAATTGCATATTTCTCAGCTGTTTTAGACCCTGTTGCAAAGACATTGCCAGGTTGTCTGAAAGCAGTGGCAGCTACTAGTGTCAGTATAGAACAAAGCGAAGGGATAGTGATGGGATTTCCTGTGAGGGTGTATGTACCTCACTCAGTGGAGATTCTCCTCACTAGGACAAAGACCCAATACCTGACCAACAGCAGGATCACCAAGTACGAAAAGACAATTCTAGGAGCAGAAAATGTAACAATTTCTAGATGTGTAAATGTAAATTCTTCTACACTATTGCCTGATGTCCAGGAAGTTGAGGTGAGAGGTGAGGTTGATCACAAATGTTTGGATGTTCTTGAATACTGTACCAAACCAAGACCAGACATCAGAGATGAGCCATTACCTGAGTCTGATTATGTGATGTTTGTGGATGGTTCGTCTCTGAGAACGGATGAAGGTGCTTTGAGTGCAGCTTATGCTGTGTGTACTGTAGCGAAAGTATTGGAAGCATCTTGTCTGAAAGGGATCGTTCTGCTCAAATGGCAGAATTGATTGCTTTGATTCGAGCATGTGAATTGGGAAAAGAGATCAAGGTCACCATAGTGACTGACAGTCAGTATGGCTTCGGAGTTGTCCATGATTGTGGGCAACTGTGGTCCCAAATAGGTTATTTGACTTCTGCAGGATCCCCCATACGAAATGCCGATATTGTGATAATGCTAATTGATGCAATTCAGTTACCAGACAAAATCGCTGTAGTCAAGTTTGTAGCACACAAAAAGGGGGATGACTACATCACCCGAGGTAATCGTTATGTTAACTCAATTGCAAAATACTGTGCAAAGAATTTGGCTTCAATTAACAAGGACAGAGAAAAAGAACATGTTCCAAGTTCTTTAATGCTAACCACAGTAGTTGAAACTTGGCAGGAGGTGAGGCAAATGCAGGAAGAGGCAGATGAGGAAGAGAAAAATACTTTGTTAAAAGCAGGGTGCAGACAAAGAGAGGAAGATGAAATATGGGTTTATAAAGACGAAAGACCAGTAATGCATGATAGCATGATCTCAAATAAGGCCCGAGCATACCATGGTCAAGCTCACATTGGAAGAGATGCCATGCTGCGTCTGTTTAGACAGACGTGGTACAATCCCAAATTCAGGATGATTGCAGAGAGTCTGTGCCAGAGGTGTCTGGTATGTCAGCAGTTCAATCCAAACAGCAAAACAATTGTGAGTCTGGGAACCATAGGACGGGAGGGAGGTCCATTTACACGAATGCAGTTGGAATTCATCGAATTACCACCATGTAATCGACTCAGATATGTTCTGGTGGTCATCTGTCTGTTCTCAAGGTGGGTGGAGGCTTTCCCCACAAGAAGGAATGATGGAATAACTGTTGCAAAGTTACTTCTATGAGGGATTATACCTATATTTGTGTTTCCAGTGACCAATGAAACAGACAGTGGTCCCCATTTCCAGAACAAGCTCATACAAATGGTATGTGAAGCACTAGATATACGCCAAAGACTGCACTGTGCTTACAGGCCTGAGGCTTCAGGAGTAGTTGAGCAGGTAAACGGGACAATTAAAAACAGGATTGCAAAAATGTGTTTGGCGACAGGATTGAAGTGGCCAGACGCCTTGCCACTTGTTCTGATGACTTTGAGAAGCATTCCTGACAGGAAGAGTGGACTGAGTCCACATGAGATTCTGATGGGTAGAGTGATGAGACAGGCATATGTACCAGTTGATAAGTTGTTAACTATTAATGATGACCTCATACTGGATGACTGCAAAAACCTGTCTGATGTAGTGACTTCTGTGTTCCATCAGGTGGGAACTGATTCAGACAGGATAGAGAAAAAGCCAGCTCATGACCTAGTGCCTGGTGACTTGGTCCGAATCAAGGTGCACCGCAGGAGAAATTGCTTGGTGCCTCGTTGGCAGAAACCACAACAGGTTATCTTGGTTAGCACAACCGCAGTTAAATGTGCTGGAGTGAAGAGGTGGGTTCACTTGAGCCATACAATCCATGTGCCTGAACCTGAAAATCCAGACGAAGGTGAAAGTACCACTGATTCTGACTCTGAAGGTGAACCAGAGGAAAATCCAGATTCTGAAGCTCGACAAGAATGTCGACATCTGGAGGTTTCAGAGGCTAGTTCTGCGTCTAAAGGAGAAGAGGAAACTGTTGAAGTACCAAATTCTGAAGATCAATCTGAAGATAGAGAATTGGTAGAGGAAAACACCAGTGAAGACGCTGAGAAAAACAGAGAGAAAACTGGTGAACGGAAAAACACTGAAGAACAGTCTGCAAACTCGGAAGACAGGAACGAAAATCCTGATACTGGAAAAGGAGAAATAACTCACGATAAGGATGAGATTCCAAGTACCAGTTATGGAGATGTTCCTTATGGAGTGAAAGAACTGTCAGAAGAGAAAATTTACTCTGGAAAAGACAAAGACCTTGTGAAGTTTATTATAAATGAAACTGTCGAAGACACTGAAAGCGAAACTGACGAGAGTGCAGATGAGACTTCAGTGAGAAAGAGTCCAAGAAAAAGGGCCTGGAGAGTGGAACATAACACCTCAGAGCCTAAAACAAAAAGATTCTGTAAAGGAGATAATTGACCTAAGAGAAATGACGAGCTGAAAATTACAAAAGAACAAGTGCATGAAATAACCAGTCAGAGAGAGTCCTTGGAGAGAAGGATTGAAGTGGTACATCAGCCAAAAAGTGTGAGAAGACCAAATGAGAAGTACAAATGACCTGATTGGACATATATTGTTTTACCGTCAATTGAAGAAGTAAACAGTAGCCAAGAAGATTTGAGTTGCCCAAAGACAAGTGGGAAAAGTGAGTAAAGAGATGAATTACTGAAAAGGACAACGGTTGCTCAAAGTATAAGATAAAAAGTATAAATCCTGAAAATTCTGATAAAGAAGAAGGTAATATAGAGGGAAGTGGAAACTTGTAAGTAACAAAAAGTCGAAGAAAACTTGTTAGAGAAAATAAAAATAATTGTTTAATTGACATTGTTAGAGGTAACAAAACTAACTCTGTAGGTGACACAAGGTCGAAGAAAAGTTGTTAGAAAAAAAAATTGCTGTGCAAAAAAAAAAAATATGGTAAATAACGAGCACAAGACGAAATGTTCTATATTTAGAAAATGGTGTAGGTTATGCATGGTTTGCACTGGATTATTAACAACAGTATGGATTATTTTGGCTATTGTAATTCCTTTCCAGGATAGTTTCATGAAATTGAAAAAGAATGTGAGTTCAAGTGAACAGGAGACAGAGACAAAGTCTAACAAACAGCATGTATATAGGACGGAAGTACATCAGGATAGCTCAATAAGTGATTTTTCGAAAAACACTTTTTCAAAATTGTTATCCGAATATGTCAGGACAATGGATGCAAGTGATTGCTATGTGTGTGTGAAATTGCCTGCATCTGTTTCTGAGGGGGTGACATACCATCACCTTCCACTTACATATGGGGTTACATGAAGTGTGATTGCAAGCCTGTTTTATCAGACAGGTAAATTGGAATATCATTATTCCAATTCAGATGAAGTATTTGCAAAGTTAAAAATCGATAAGACACTGAATAAAAGAAAGCCTGCTACAGTTATGGGAGAATACTTTCTAGAAATGGATGAACTAAGTCATGACAATGCATTTAAAAATAATCTGACATGTAAAATGAGAGTGGAAGAAAAGGTATTTTTAGACATGGTTGAAGAGAGAAGAATAGTTTATAAGCGCAAAGAAAAGGTGAAGCATGAGAAATCAAAATATTGGACATACAGTGATGAGAATATTGATGAAGGAAATGTGAATATAGCTATAAATATAGACACTCCACTGTTGGGAAAATTCTGTATTAGGAGAGATAATACTGTGTATGATAACTACTTTGTGGGAGCAAGGCAATGTAAAGATACCTATAGAATATTAGGGGGTTGGGGATTCATTTGTGTGAACAAAGCTTATTACAGATTACCTGACCATTGGTATGGGACATGCTATGTGGGTTTGGTCTTTCCAAAAATCTTTAATGTAGATAGGGGAACAAATGGCATACATGAGATAGGTAAACCTTTAAGTCGTAGAAAAAGAGAGAGTGTTATAGAAATAATAGGTGATGTTTTTGGAGCTCTGATACCAGCAGTGGGAATATCTTTCAATGCGAATCGAATTCAGAGATTGTCAACGATAGTAGATCGTTTGTCAACAGACACAGCAGGTGGATTCCTAATGGTAAACACCAAAATTATTGCTATGAGAACTATGGTAATGCAGAACCGCCTTGCTCTTGATATCATAGTGGCAAAAGAAGGAGGAGTCTGTGGGATATTGAAGGTGCAGCACTGTTGTACCTATATTCCAGATAAAAGTCAGAATATTGAAAAATACATTACGAATATTACAAAGGTGCATGGAGAAATTGAACCACTGGAGGTTAATAGTATTCTTGAACATCTTTTTTTTTTTAAGGTTTGAAAGACCTTTATTAGTATACTCACAATGCACACAGCTTTTCAGAGCCTACAACCCGAAGGCCGGCAGCACACATTTTGGAAGCGTCTGATTTTGTTAACACAGCCATTTTACCGACAACCTGCTCGGTCCGGTGGCAATCAAAAAGTGATCTCATACTCATCCATCATTTGTGAGAAACATAAACAGTTACTGAGCGGCAAATCCACATTAGGTCACAACACAAAATTAACAAACCCCGTAACATAGCCTGCCCGCTAAATACCTCTCTAAAAATGCCTTATTGCCTTACAAAAACACCTGACTTTACCCACGTCTACCCCCCCCCAGTACCAAACACCCATCCCTGGAAATCCACTCACAAGCAGTCTCAGAACTCTCCCCCAGATCCACAACTTACAGCACGCACCACCACAGTCATTCCCTCCCCATCTACCCTTACACCCTCCAACATGTTCACACCTCAGCTCCTCCCTGCCCCAGCCACAGAGCAAATGGTCCCCAAATATCCACTGGCCTCGATCTGGCAGGAAGAAGGTCCCAGTAATTAGTCAATTGGTCTCTGCAGCTATGTTCCCTCCAACCTGCGCGCCTGGGCGGGCGCGCACACTGCCTTCACCAAGCGCTCAGAACTAATCTGAAAGCGCGCAGATCGCTCGAGAAATTAGGAAGGAGAGAGCCTGCCTTTTGTTAGTAGATCATCTTTTGGAAATACGATCAGTGTGAAAGGCAGTGTTGCTGAGAAAGAGAAATCAAACCCGCTGGGAAGGAGGTGTCGGACCCCTGTGGTGGTTGAAAGCTGTGCAACATCCTGGGCGTGCAGAACACAGAGGGGGGTGGGTGAGGGTGATTTCTGCTCTTCACATGCCTTTAAGCTACTGCCGATCTAAATCATTAAAAACGTTAAACCACTGCTTAAAAACACTGCCTTGGTTTAATGAGACTGAAACACGGAGCTAAAACTGTACATAAAACATTAATATGCATACTGCTTGCCCTGGGGTATGAGACTGCATTGTCGAGGAACGAATAGGCTTGGTTCGCACAGGTTGGCATCAATTTTGCCTCAAGTCCTTACCGGTTAGTTTTTACAGACAGTGCCTGCATTTCCTGTGGTGTGGTTTGCCCAGACAGAAAATAAATATGTAGGAAACGAGTAAACGCTAGTATTCCAGGGGCTTTATTTCCATGTGTAGACATCAGCAGTGCCAGCGTCTGCTGGCTTACACAGCTTTGGTCAGCATAGTGTAACCCTCAGAACCGGGCTCCTTTTCCCAAGCGGGAGTGTGTCATCCTTGTCTGGAGAGCGGGGCCTGCCAAGGGGACACCACTCTGGGGAATCTACTTTCTTACGGGAAACCCTGATCTCTCTCACGTGCAGGTTGCAGCTGTTATTCTTGCATTCTAGCGACTAGGGAGCAGGTTTGGTACTTCATTTTGTTGGTGATGGACATCTGCCCATAGAGCCGATGCGATATGTGCCACCTGTGGCATCAGTGTTTTCCACTCAGGGCCTTGTAATCCCACTTTCACCCTTTATATTTTTTCACAGCATTCAACATTCTGTTTTTTAATAGACCTTGATTGCCTGAAGGTGTCAAAGAACTAAGGCCAACATAAGAGGCATGGATGTGGTGTCTATCGCTAATATACTCTGGTGCACGGCTCAATTATCCTTTCTCTGCTTCTCCTTCTGGCCTGTCACTTTCTTCCTAGATTTGTGTAGGGCCAATACATGCTGACATATGTTTGGCCTTGCTGCCATACCGTGCCTTTTTTTTTTCATATTGACTTTAACAGAGATACAGCCTATTTTATTAATCAAGGCGTCACATCACATGAGCTTTTAAACAAAATAAAGATGAGGCGCTTAGGCAACGTGATGTGGAGTATGGCTGTCTGTCACCAGATAAAATTAATGCTGTTGACATAAAACCATTCTTTTATATAGGTGTGCAATAGTGTCTGTGTTGTCTGCAGTGTTATAACATTCACATCTACACCAGAATGAGGTGTGCATCTACAGCAGTCTGATACGTGCATCAGCAAAAGTAAAATATGTACTAATATAATGTAATAAACGACAGAGCACACAATAGACAAAGATGCATGGCAAAACTTCTGAAGGTACACTAGGAACGATGGCTGCTCCATTGATACTGTCCAATGTGCCACCAGTTTCTTCCTTTCCATTTAAGAATTTCAAATATCCAAGTTTGATAACATTTCCAACAGCACAGGCTACATCCTTTAGTTATTGGCAAGCTTTAGCTCTAGTGGTATGCAGTCTTGTGCATGTTCCCAGGTGGACCTGTGTATGGTTGGCTGCTCCAGTTCAATTAATTCTTTTTGTTACATTCTGTGATGTGATGTGATGTGAAAGGCATTTATAAAGGGCAATATACACTATACAGTTTCTTGGCACTAGAACAAAAGGACAGTAGGCAGATACCTGGACAGGGCAGGGAGTGCATAGCCGTAACAGGGACAAAAGGAAAAGAAGGGAGCAGGGGAGAGGAAGACAGTTTAATTATAAGCAATGCGGAACAGGTAGGTTTTAAGGAGGGATTTTTTGTGTTATTTCTCCCGTTATAAAAAAAAACTGGACTTCTAGTCCCAGAATACAAAGAAAACCTAGACTGGAGCGGCGAGTCTTACAGAGGACTGGGAAACTTTGATGTCAGTCTGAAAATCTCTTACAAAGGGTTAGTGGATTGTGTGAAATTTGCTTGTAGGTCAATTTCACATTATTTCAACTGTTCCAGTGAAAAGAAAGTAAAACAAGCATTGGCATAGCCAATATGTCTCACCTTCGGGACCTTATAAGTATTTATCCATGCAACAGTTAATGTTGTTGCCCCAAGGATATTGTGCTGCATAACTAAATACTCATACGCAAAAGCAAGACCTATTGGCTATGCCAATGCTCTCTGCCCCCGCGCCCCCCCAACACACTCTTTTTTTTTTAAACTTTAATAAGCGCGGCGCCGTCTTTATGGACACCGCGCTATGCGATGCAATAGGTGTTGCTTTTGGTATTGTAAATAACATTGCCTTTTAATTTTCTTTAAAGGCATTGCCATTTACAATATCAATAGCTCAAAATAATGTAATTGCAAGACTTATTGCATTGCAAATGCTTGTTTTTACTTTTAGCCTGGGGGTGTTAGCTGCACAGAAGGGCTTTTGCCAGGTCTGCCTTCTGCCACACCTGCTTGGTATTGAGCAAAAAAAAAAACCTGTTTTTAGAAAACCTTAAAAGTGACAGAGCTGTACTTCACAGCTCTGTCACTTTTAAGGTTTTCTACAAACAGGGCATTTTAGCAGGACAGCGTTTATTCACAGGGCTGTTGTCAAGAAAGTGCTGCAGTTAGGTTCACCACCTTTCAAGGGGAAAAATACCAGCCCTTTTTAAGAGTCTGCAAGGGCATAATACTAACTAGGACTGTAAATAAAATTGAATGTACTCCCTAGTAAATTGAATGTTATGCCTTTTTTTACCTTAATTATTTTTAAGGCATAGTTAACTCCACTCTGGAACACCTTTGAAAAACTTTTCTATTTACAATTGCTGTTTGAAGTTGTACTGAAAAGGGCTAAAAATAATAGCTTTAAGTGATTCTGCGTATTTTTGTACCGACCGGACATTACAATACCAGTGGTAGAAAACAAACCAGGTGGCTACCCTTGCTGCAGTCCATTACGCATCGTGCACAAAGAAAGTACATCACATGAAAATTATTCGGTACAGTATTTATGACGCCTCCCCAAACCCAACGAGGTACTGAAGAACTTAGATGACACTGCAGAATATAAACAGCCAATTGGTATTGTAATTAATAGCTGTGTGCCAGCTGTATGCCTGTTTGCAATGTTGATGGTGTATAATATAGCAATTGAAATATCAATTTAATGGTCATTTGTTTGGACATTATACCGGATATGAGAGTTTCTGTGTGTCTGTTTAACAATATAAATAATATACTAAGGCCCAGATTCTCAAGGGTTTAGCGTCAGGTTACCATTACTTTTTCAATGCTAACCTGACAAAGCCTGTTTTGAGATTTACAAACCAAAGCAAAAGAAATATTTGCTTTGGTTTGTATGGAAAAGTAACACAAAGCAGTGATAAATTCTGCTTTGCATTACTTTGCGTTAAGGGAGTGTTACATGGGTCGTACATGGGTGTTCCCATTTGTTTTGTACAGCTATGTCTTCATGTGGGACAGAACATCAGCAAAGGACTTGATAAAGCTGGACTATGTCTCAGCCTGTAGGGCCATTTACTGTCTCCCAGTTAAGGTTTGCACCCCTATTTATAGTCTAAATCTGTCTCCCTAATTATTCGAAACCCTCACGGATGCTTAATTCCTGAACCCCAATTTCTTCTACAGAAATGCACCTTAATTTTCAAGTGATCTCATTTCATTGGTTGAATTAAATCAAAACACACATTAAGCACTTGTTAGCTTGTTATAGACAGCATTTGCTTGCGTAGGGATTTTTTGTATGTCGGCGCACGTAGCCTTACATATGGTGCACAAACATCCTCCTTTGCCGCACACAGAGGAACAAAATTAGAGGGAACATTGCTCTGCAGTATACCGCCAATCGTATCCAACCCGCCACCGTAGGGGGAGTCGATTTCTTCCAGTGCAATGCTATCTGGCGCTTAGCCAGCAGCAGCAATAAGGCAGTCCGCTTACGCGAACCACGTGGAATCTCCAGAACTAAGCCCAGAAGCGCTATCAAAGGGTTTGGGCTCATCTCCAGCCCAATGATTCGCCCTATGTGTCCTAGGACTTCCTCCCAATACAGCGCCACTTGCCGACACTCCCAAGACAAATGAAAGAAATTTGCCTCCGTGGCCCCACACCTCCAACAGTTCGAATCAGCCTGTAGGCCCATACGACAGAGCTGTTTGGGCGTGCGGTATGTTCTGTGCAGGTAATTGAAGTGAATTAGCCTCAGCCTATAATTAGGAGAAAGATTCTCAAGCTGTGTACAGCAAAATGCCCACTGTTTGTCAGTAATTGTCACGCCTATTTCCCTTTCCCACTCAGCACAGGATCCACACACCAGTATTGGAGAGTGCTCCTGTGTAATGCTATATATGCGAGTAATCAGCTTACAAGGGGGGCTATTTGACAGTAAGTCCTCCAGCGCCGGCAATGGAGGAGGAACTTTCGGAAACTCCGTGTATCGAGCCCTGCATGCAGCCCTTATTTGGTAAAATAGTAACATATCAGAGGCCGTAGGCGCCTCCGGTGCATACATCTGCTGCAGCGTCAGGAATTCGTCGCCGGGATAAAGATCTCCAGCCACCTTCAAACCATGTTTGCATGCCCGTTCTGAAACCGCTTTGTCTGTCAATAGCCCTAGCAGAGGATTACCTCCCAACGGCATCGACGGTGCATATAGCTCCGCGATTCCAGCCCTTTTAGCTATTTACTTCCAGGCCCATCTCGTCGCTTCAACTGTGTTAATGTCAGAAGTGGATCTTTTGTATGGGTGGTATACCGTCGCATTGAGTGGGGTTGAAGCAGCAATGTCAATCTCAATCGCTATATGTGGTTTGTACAGAATTGGATGCTGCCAGTAGTGTAAAAATTGTGCTTGCGCACTAAACGCATAAAGCTCAAAGTCCGGGGCTGCCAGGCCGCCCTGACTGAAAGGAAGCGTCAATAATTTCCATGATACCCTAGGCTGCCTCCCCGCCCAAGCTAATTCTAGAAACGCCGTCCTCAGTCGTTTAAAAAAATTTGTGTTAAGGGGCAACGGGATGTTCACAAATAAATAGAGCAGTTTGGGCAGAATTACCATTTTACTTATAGCTATGCGTCCCGTTAGGGAGAGAGGTAGCTTCCGCCATCTCTGCACCTTTACTTCCACCCAATCTACCACTGTACCATAGTTTGCTAACCAAATCTCCTGGATTGACCTGCTGAACCATACACCTGAATACTTTACGCTGTCGTCCGACCAGGCTATGGGGAATTCCGTGTCACACCTCGCCGTGCCATCAGGTAACGGCATCATCACAGACTTGGTCCAGTTAACCTGTATACCTGTGAGTCTTCCATACCTGATAAATTCTCGCATGATCTGGTCAAACTTTTCCGCAGGGTTAGTCATGTAAATTGTCATGTCGTCTGCTTACATCGAGACCAGCAGACCCCTAGAGGTGAAGCCAATGCTACGCGGCGTGTGATGTTGCCGCAGACGCGCCGCTAGGGGCTCTGTAGCTATAGCAAAGAGAAGTGGCGACAAGGGGAAGCCCTGCTGGGTGCCTCTCGTGATGTCAAACAATCCCGAAATCTGACCATTGACTTTCACTCGCGCCCCGGGGGACGTATATAGGAGCCTAATTTGTTGGATGAGTAGAGGGCTGAAACCCATACGAGTGAACAACGCAAAGAGGAAGTCCCACTCAAGTGAATCAAATGCCTTGGTGGCATCTAACAGAGCAGCAACCGCCTGAACACTGGGGTCCAAGTAGTGAAGGAGATCAAAGAGAACTCTGAGGTTATGCGATGTTGCATGACCCGGGACAAATCCCGACTGATCAGACAATGCTATCTGCGGTATGATGGGCTTCAATCTCTCTGCTAGTAGTTTAGCGTATATTTTCGCGTCTAGATTGATTAAGGAGAGGGGGCGGTAGGAGTCCGGGTTCGATGGATCTTTATCTGGTTTTAGGATAGTTATTATCATGGCCTCCCTGAGTGTAGGCGGCAGCGCTCCCGTTTCCATGAACTCCAAATACACCTGATGTAATCTAGGGGCTACTATGTCGACATACTCTTTGTAAAATGCCGCTGTGAGCCCGTCTGGGCCCGGGGCCTTGTCTGCCGGCATTCCCGCGATCACCCCTCTCACATCCTCTATCGTAATAGGCAGTGCCATGTATTGTCTCGCCCCGTCATTAAACCAAGCCAGTGCAATGGTGTCCAAATAATCTGCAATATCTGTCTCACTAGGGTTAGTGCGTGTCGTGTACAGGTCCATGTAATATTCCGTGTTTGTGCGCAATATGTTCTGTGGCTCTTGCACCATCTTACCATCCATCCCACACAATTCCGTGGTATACTCCACCCCACGCGGTGCACGAAGTAAGGATGTCAGCGTTTTCCCTGATCTGTCCCCCTCACCATACCTCCTAGCCTGTGCATACTTGTTGAGGTATGCCGTTTCCCTTTCTGCTTCTTCTTGGAACGCTGTTAATTTAGCTCTTAGTGTAGTCTGCATGGCCGGAGAAGGGCTTTCCCTGTTATTTCTCTCTAACTCAGCAATGTCTCTCTCAAGGCTACTCAAAGTGTTCCTTATGGACCTCAAGACCCCTGTTTTAAGCGCCAAGCAGCTGCCGCGCGTTACCACCTTGAACGCCTCCCACAGGACACCCGGCGAGTCCACCGTCCCGTCATTCAGCTCAAAATACTCTGACAGTTTCTCCCTCAATTCTTCCCTGAAAACCTGGTCCAATAACGCTCTCGATGGAAATCTCCAGGTAAAGGGCTGCACATACTGCAGTGGTATCGCCAGCTGCACACGTACAGGCGCGTGATCAGAAAACGTGTGCGGGAAATGGTCCGCCGCTACCACCTTTGTGTGTATGTCTTTGGACAATAGCCAATAATCAATTCTGGACCAGGCATTCCTGTGCTCAGACATACATGTGCCTTCCCGTTCTTCTGGGTGCAAGGCCCTCCAAGTATCCACCAAACACTCTTCATTCATCAGATCTTTCAACATTGCCGCCGCATTAGGGTGGTGCACACAAGACACTCCCTGCCTGTCAGCCGACAGGGATAGGGCCACCTTAAAGTCATCCCCCCACAATATTGCAGCCTGCCCACGGGATTGAATCTTGTGCCACACATTTTGAAAGAAACTCGGGCTGTCCACATTTGGTCCATACACATTTACAATCAGCACAGGGGAACCACACAACATTCCCAACACCAGAATGTACCTGCCCTCCTTATCTATAATTGATGTGTGGGTCTTCCACTGTAACCCTCTACGTATGAGAACGCAACGCCTCTGGCATAATTGGAAAACGGCGCTTCTACTACCTCCCCCCATCGGTGGTGTCTAAGCATAGTGTTATTAGTTGAGGCCAGGTGCGTTTCCTGCAATAAGCAGATATCCACCTCATGGCGCATCAAGTATGAGTGGATTAACCTCGCCTTCCTGCGATCATTTAGCCCTCCAATATTCCAGGATAGGCAATTAACAACCTTCACAGGGGGCCCCATAACAGACTATATAGGATGTATGTCAGTACAACGCGAACTAAAAGATCGTGGTACTTGACAACGCGGGCATTACAACACAAGTCGTTACAACGACTTGCGTTGGAGGGCGCGGATTTTGGAATCTTATAATTTTATATTCCAATACCAGTCCACGTAACAGTAGGGAAGGTGTTGGAATATAAAATTACAACATTCCTTGCCCAACAGCGCCATCCAGCGCAAGTCGTAGTAAAGACTTGCGTTGTAATGGCAGCGTTAAAAAGGCACTGCGGTGTAAACACCGCGTTGTAAACGCTGTTTACCGACTATAGATAAACCACATCCATCCTCTCCCTCCCCACCAACCAATGTTGTAGACAGATACGCAATATTGCGGACGTCTCCACAGGGCATAGTGGTAGTTCTCACAGGCTAGATTCCTAAACCAAAGCATCAGACTGGTACAGCAGGCTACAGCTACAGGCCAACAATCCTCAACCCCCCTCCCACATCAGCCCCCCCACGCAAGTGTACACAAATCAAGAACAGCAACCCCCCAATCAGGTTGTGTACCCCTTCTACCCCCTCCCAAAACTGTCCCAAAGTCAACAAGAGCAACCATACAAGGGGAATCATCCCAGGGGGAGCGTCGGGTCTGCCGGGTAACACCCCTGCACTTTTGGCAGGGTGGCCAAGCCGCAATCGGTACACACGCACCAGCCCATCCCTCCTACAGTCCTTCCATAGGTATACTAGGTATCCCCCAGGTAGTGAAACTATTCATAGTCCTCACACCCCATTAAAGCGCGCACATTACCTCTGAGCAACTGTCCAAAAGGAGCTACAGCTACCACAAGCTCTCCCTGAGTCCACATCCGACTGAGTAGTCCAGCCGGGAATCAATCATTGTCACTGAGTCTGTCCGGCGATTGACCATCAGTTTGCACCTTCTGTGTTTTATGTTCTTTTGCCATCTGCTTCACAAATGTCAGTGCAGCCTTGGCGTCGGTGAAGAAAGTGGGTCTCCCAGGCCCCTGTACTCTCAGCTTAGCCGGGTATATCAGAGCATATTTAGTTCCGATCTGCTGGAAGATTTTTTTGGCAGGGATAAACTCTCTCCTCGCCGCCAGGACCTGTAAAGTGAAATCCGGGTATAGAGAAATCTCGTTTCCTTTATACTGCAACGCACCCTTTTCCAGTGATAGATGGAGTATCGTGTCACGATCTCTATAGTTCAACACTCTCGCCACAATAGGTCTTGAGGGCGCCCCCGGTTTGGGTCTCGGGCCCAGGGTTCTGTGCGCCCTTTCTATGAGGAACATCTGAGACAAGCTGGGACCAAAGAGCTCTTTCATCATGCCCTCCACGAAGAGCTCCATGTTCAGTATGTCTATGGATTCCACCACTCCGGTTATACGAACGTTGTTTCTCCTCGAGCGCGCTTCCAAATCCTCATTCTTTTGGCGTATAAGCTCCAGAACTTTGTCCATACCTCTGACTTTCTTTTCCACCTCCGTCTGCCCCACTTCGGTTTCTGTCACTCGCGTTTCCAGGGCACCCACTCATCCCTCCTGCTTGTCCATGCGATGGGTGATGTTATCCATGCTCTCAGCCAGGGAGTCCATTTTGGAGTCTATGCTTTTTAGGGCATTTTTCAACTCCTGGAACATCACTCGAACGTTCGCTGCAGGGAGTTGGCTCGCAGCGCCCTCCTCGACCTGTTCCCGCTCGCCGTCCGCAGCCTCAGTGGTTTTACTCCCTTTTTTATCAAAGTTTATGCTGGGCTGTCGTGTATCCGGTTTCCCCATGGTGTCTCCGCAGCAGGCGATGTAGTGCCTCAGGATGCGTCAGCTATGCACCTGCTCCAGGGGTATCCACGACACAACTCGCCCCTCACTTCCGCTCACTCTCTGCCCCGCAGGCGCCAACCAGATGGCACACCTCAGGCGCAGCGGCCTGCCAGGGCACTCCCTGTATCTCGAGTTCGTCTTCTCACAGCTCCCCGTCTCAGCACAGTACCTCCTCCAGCAGTCGTTTTCTGGAACACGTACCCAAGGGTGGCGTCTTCAGCCAGTATTAACGCGGATAGTGCAGTCGTGATAGCGCCACAGCGAGGCCTCCGGGTGCGCGCCCCAGCTCACCGGTCGCTAGGCCTCCAATGGCCGCCCCTCCGTTGGAGTATCCACTCAGGCCAGGCTCACACACGCGACCTCTTCCCGTCTATCACCTTCTGCAGGGGGCCGTCGTCACAAGCACGCAATAAGCTCGGGGAGCCCACCACCCTCAAAGTTGGCCCTTCGGGTAATGGGGTGTATCTGCGTTCCAAAATGGCGGCCCCTCTTCTCGGCGCAAGCGTCTTTCCGGGCTCGACTAACCACCACACCGAGCCACGCACCGCGGCCACGAGGCCCCCAGGGCAACCCACCGTGCTGCTGCGTGGCGCAGCGATCGTCCGGTGAGTATCTGTGGCCCCGCCGTGGCAGCGGACCAGCAATCCCTCAGGCACTAGTGTCCGCCGCAGGCTGACTGTCCTGCCAGCCCGCGGCGCCCGGCAGGCAGTTCACACTGGCCACTCTCACGATGATAATCGGATAGTCCGAGCCTCGCGCCTCCTTGCTTACATGTCACGATCTGCAGGCCCACTGTTTCTCCCAGCCGCTTGGATCCGCAGCCAATGGCCAGTACGCTATCTCCGCCTCAGCCTTTACGCCAGTCCCCGGCGTCCCACGTGCCGCTAGGCCCCAGCGGCGCCGCAGGCAGCTATCGGACAAACTCCTATTTCCCGGCTCGCAAGAGCCTCCAAATGTCCACCTCAGGTCCTGGGGGACTACACGGATATTTCCCTGGGTAGGGGTCCGGTTGCAGCGACCAAGTTAGCGGATAAATTACAGATTACAGGGCTCGGCCGTTGGAGCTGCTTCAACTAGCGGCCATTCCGCTGCTCGGCTAAGCCACTTCCCGTATTCTTGAACATCTTAGTAGAAGTTTTACTGCAGTTAAACATTGGTTTCAAGAAATAGGTAGTTCAATAATAGGTAAGATACTAATACCAGTAACAGTAATAGTGTTAGTGATTTTGATGATGAGATTATGTTGCATATACAGAAAAGGGAGGAATGTTAGAAAGTCATTGAAGAAGGCAAGACGAGAAAAGAGAGAAAGAGAACTAGAAAAATGTGATGTAGAATTGGAGGAATTCCGAGGAAAGATCTTTAAAGAAACTAAAGAAAATGATACTAAAGTATAAAGGCTTATTAATCTGAAGAACCTGGAACATGTTTTGATAAAAATTTGCACATTTTGGGAGATATTTGGCAATAAAATCACCAAAGGGGGAGTTGATGGAGCAAGGTGGAGAAACATTATTTTGTGTACCCCTTGTGAAATCACACTTCGATAACGTGTAATCTGAACTAATGGAGTGGTGCATGAGACTAATCAACCTAGAATAAAAAGTTGGACATATACATACACGTGGAAATTAATCTCTGCTTATGTTGCAATTATAACTAACTAACTATGTAATTTTGTCATGTCCTGTACTAATATGCTGCATTGATATAATGGAATGAAGCATAAATGTGCTTTTGTCTATGTATTTGTGGCCAGACATTGGACCTAAGTGAGTATACTCTGCATAAATGTCGCTTATTTGCTAGGTAATTACTAATAGGGAAACCTTAGTAAGGGGGGAGGTAAACAGGTGCGCTGGTGGCAGAGCTCCAGGTTTCAGACAGAGAGGAAGAGGGGGAGGAAGAGGTTGTAGAGTCAGATCTGGGGGAGCGGACAAGGGAGGCTGACCCATGAGGGATAACAGGAGGGGTGGTAGGTCTCATTGTTAAGGGAGAAGGACAGTTTTTCCCATTCCAGGTGTGAGGTATTAGTGGATCCCTGCGGAGACATATGAAGGTAATGCTTGACTATCGGAACTCCCAACCGGTTCTCCTTTATGCTTTGTTGTGGCATCATTAGATATAGGATGAGCTGGGAGATAGTGGAGGGACTGATTGGGCCAAGGCACACTGACAGGGGGGGTGGGGGCAGGAGGGAGGGGGCTAGGAATGTTGGGTTAGAAGTTTCTTTGTACAACTTTGAATAACATGTGTAACTAATAGGCCATCTGCGAAATGGCCACACAAACGTGAAGGAGATGCAGGCGGTTATTGAAAAAAATATTAAAAAAAAAAAAAAGGGGGGGAGGTAAACAGAAAGGCTACTTTTCTTAAATTAACGTTTATTTGTGTTTGTTTCTATGATAGTTCCCATTCTGGCTCGAGAGGCCTGTGACAAAATGGAGTCACTGGTTTACAGTGACAGCAAAAGGCAAAGCGCATGTGCAGCAGAAGAGATGAGAATGAATGCTGCTTGGGCCTGTACGGAAGGCGGTTCAAGGCCGCTGTGGCCTGGAAGGCTAGATGGCTGCCAAGTGATGAGAGCAATGGTTCTAAACGTGGGAACTTTACTTGAAGTTACAAATTAAGGAACTCGACTAGGCCGGACTATGAAAGACAATGGGGGCATTAAAAAAACCCTGACAGAAAGAAATGTATAATGTGATGATGAGGTTATGCTCACCCACCCCCAAAGTGACCAATGAGGACTCGACTTTTCTCTAAAATTTACTCTTTTAGGTAGAAGAGCTAGTTAAAAAGGTATAGAAAGTGCTGATTTTACTGAGTAAAAAACTTCTTCTTGATTTCTACCAGAGATGCTGTTGGATTGCTGATTTTCCTGTGATGTAAGATTCTAACTGACTTATAATTTTTCTTTGCAGGAATTTTACTTTAGTGAGGGATTTTAGTTAGGGAGTTAGGAGAATGGATTTTGGGAACTATCTGTCTTTTGCTAATACTTGCGTTCTGAACCTAAAATGCTAATGTTTATTTCTGAAATTTTCTAAAAAAAATGAAATTGACTGTTTTGAACTAAACTCCTGTTTAAATGTCATTTGAAGATTAAATAAATAAATAAAGAAAAGAAACTTTTAGACATGTTAAATTTGCTTTAATAAAAATTAGATAAATGGGAATTAAGCTGGTCTTGAGTGTTCCTACGCCTAATTTTTTACTAGCAGACCCATCGACCCTTATGGCGATATGTCTTAATGTATATTTTTCTGATGATAAAACCATGGTAAACTGCAGCTGTAAATAGTATAAACATTTAGTTTTATGATACAGCAGCTCTCCATTGAAATTCACTGATCCCTAGAGTGAGGTAGAAGATTGTGTGTGTGTAGCTCACAGTAATATGGGCCCCACTGGTGAGTGAATGTATGTTCTGGTGTTTCAGGGATAAGTGATATGGTTTCAGAAATTATTTTTGGAGTAGCGCTGCATCACTACCTCATAGAGATGGTTTTCTACCACACTTCTGCTCAGCACTCCAGCTCTCTTTGTCCATTTCTCGCGCTCTCATCCCAAAGTTCTTTTCATCTCAATCACAGAGCACTCCAATCTCAACCATCCAGATCTCTAGGCCCTCTTCTAGCTTCCGACCTACACTTGATCGTTTCTCACTCTAAAACACAGCCCACACATTTCTTACATCATCATTCCTAGTGGAAGAACAGGCAGTGCAGAGTGGACTATGGATAAAGGCCTGCCAAAGGGACTATTCACTGAATTCACTATTCACTGTTACCTGCCCCTATCCAGAACCTTTTTGGGCCATGGCACAAACCCAGCTAACTGAACTGGATGAATACACTGCTTTGAACCTCGGTCTTTGACTAGGCACTCTCCAACCCAAGGAATGGTGCATGCTTAATCTTGCATGCTGTGCTAGGATGGCACGCCCTGAGTGCTAGATTATAGTTTAAAGTGCTTGTACTGTAGTATTTCCTGGTTTATGGGGCTTGTCCCTTGATCTAGTCACAAGACGCTCTACCCCATTCAATGCGCACAACACTTTGGCTCATAAATGTCATGTTCTTTTAACAGATTTTGCAGCACTTGTTTCTCCAATGGGAGCCCATGAGCTGAGAGCAGGCACTCCTCTGGGGGCGTTTGTCCTGTGAGAAATAGTGTCTCAACAGGGAAGCATACACCCCCAGCCCTAATCCAAAAAGGCTTCTAAATTACAGTCTTCAGAGGCTGTAGATGGTTACAGCTGCTGTCTTGTAATTGCTCTCCTGCAGCTGAGAGGGTATGAGAGCTTTTATGCTAACTGGCTGAGAATTCATTGATGCATTTTCAAAATGAACAATTAATTATACATGTGATCTATGCAATAAGGAGATTGCTTATTGAAGAACATTAGTTTGTATCCTTGGGAATCTCATGGTTATTGTTTTCTTAGAGTGGAGGTACAATTTTATAAATGTCCCGAGTTAGCATGGTGTTCTGTCTTCGAATCCTGAACGCAAACTGGTAAAGATGGCCACCCGGGGTGCTCAAGACTGGGCAGGCGGCCTCCAATGCTAGCTATTTTATAATAATGATGTTTGTTGACTCCTCTACTCACTACAAGCAGATCAAGGGCACTTAAGAGCCTATAATTTAATAAAGACTTTACTCTGTCAACCAACATGTCTTCCAGGCTTTTAAAATGACTTCTATTCCAGAATCGTCTAAGAGGCACTCATGGAGGATTCTAACTTCTTGAAGCTATTGTAGCTAAATGCGCAGTTTGTGGCTGCATCGTAGTCTATGCGACCAATGAACATTTGACTTGGCACCAAGTTTTAACAAGCATTGGAAATACAATAGGTCTCGCATTTGCTTGAGTTGGAGCTATTGGCGTTGTAAATGAAGCACGGGACACGTTTACTTTGGAGATGCCTTTTCTCGTACTTTCGGATATTATGTTTAAAACAACGAGACTGTCTATAACTTATTATTTTAAAGTGGGTTTTTTTGTAGGCTAAGAAAGAGCTAAAAAAAAAGCTGAAACATAAAACGCGGTGTTCCTGAATTGGGCACCGCGCTCAGTTTTAAAGTAAAAAACAAAACCCTAAATGGCACGGCTGACCCTATACATTAAAACTGCTCAGTCGAGTCAGAGCCAGTTCTCGCTGCTTGTGACTGCTAAGCCTTGTATCCTGCAGCAGAGTACCCACAACCGGTCAAGCCTCGGATCACGAAACCCCAAAGTGACAGAACGCATTTAGAATGTTGAACGGATTCGGGGGTTTCATTGGTACAGCAGGTGCAATGGCACCGGGGCAATGGCACGTCAGGTGCCAACAGAAAGAACACCAATCAGGTCTGTTTGTTTCATGTTGAAAATAGTTGCAGTGGGAGGGATTTTCCTTGCTACACCACTGTTTACTGGCAACGTAGAAATAAATGTGTAGCTATGAGCTCTCGGAATCTACCGGAAGGAGCCATCAGCCGCTTTCCAACATACCTAAAATATGTGTGACTGACGGAAGCCATTGCAGCACAAATTAGCAGACTTATAAGTAGGGTGACCAACCGTCCGTAAATTTCACGGACTGCCCGTAATTTGGGCCTCTTGTCCGTTGTCCGTGAAGGATTCTTTAACGGACGCCGTTTGTCCGTAATTTCAGCTGCCCCCTGCTAGCAGCCTGAGAGTCCTGTAACTGTCACAGCAGGGGCCAGCTCGCGCTCCAGCTGTGATCAGGTGCCTGCAGCAGCACCTCCCCAACCTGGCACAGACTGCTATCAGGCCCATTATCATTCTGTATGTCGGCCTAATTATCATATACAGAATGATAATGGGCCAGTGACAGCATTTGCTGGGCCTCCTCTTGCACCCACTGCTCTTCTCAGGGATCGATCATGTGTGCATTCTTTAAAGGTATTACAGCCCCAAAACACAAATTAATATTGATTTCATAGGATGAAGTGTCTTGCAATTTTTGGGACGGTAATGCTTGAAAAAGTTGCATATTTTACAAAATGTAAAACAGGTGGTTTATGAAGCTCCCCTTTTTTCCCTCTGCATGAAAATGTGTTCGCATCATAAGAAGAAAGTTTAGGAAGCCCAAAGAGTTTACTTTCTTTTAAGCTTATCTAAAAATGCAGTGCAGTTCGAATAGGCCCCTGATCTATTATGAAATGGTGCAGTGCAACGGTTTTGATTACCTGTAAATCTCTTAACATCTCAAATACTTTAGTTATTTCAGAAAGAAACTGCTCTTTGTAGGAACAAGTTAATTGGAAGTACAAAGGCAAATATAAATATTTTAAGATTCTGCTATCTACCCTGATTCTCACTTAATGCATTGTTTCTTTTCACTTTGTACACACAAATAGTTCATTTTTAAATGTCTTAAATAAATGGAGGCAGATCGTGCTAGCTATTGCATCATGCCTTTTGGTATTATATAGGGCTCCGGAAAATCAATTGAATCTATCCAAGCTATTTGTTGAAAGTAATCGTATGTTACAGTTTAGCAGGGATCAGAAACCAGGCACATTGACAAGTACCAAACAATTTATGTCCATCTAGTGTAGGAACAGAAATGACACTTCTGCATAATAATCACTAATTTTATTCCTTTACAAATTATGCTGAGTGATTGACGCCAGCTTCATCTGAGCCCGAAAGCAACTCTAATCAATAGAATCTTCCCTGAGATTATTCACCATCATTCAGTGAGATAATCTTTCCAAAACATGCTTTTTCACTTTGGTATTTATTTGACCAGGCTTGGTGTATCATGATTCTCTCTGCAAATAATGTGTCACTTGTGCGTCCAGCCCAGAGAATTGTCTATTGTGTGTTACATTAGTCAAAGCAGTTCCAGTTTCTGATGAGCTAAAATGATCCATCGGCCACAGAAACCTATCAAGGGGTGATTTCCTCCTCTGTTTCATTCTTTGTCTCCTGGATTCTGCCAAGTTATTGACTGCAAGTAATCGGTCTAGTCTAGGTTAGTCCTTTTCTCAATTGTGCAATTGTTGATGAAACAACAGCTAAGAATAATCAAGGAATTGTACCCGAGACAGAAACCTGCAGTAGAGACGGAAACCTGCAGCAGAGATGGAAACCTGCAGCAGAGACGGAAACCTGCAGCAGAGACGGAAACCTGCAGCAGAGACGGAAACCTGCAGCAGAGATGGAAACCTGCAGCAGAGACAGCGTCTCCAACAGAAAGAGAGCTGCAGCAGAGCTGGAGACCCCGCAGCAGGAACCCGTGGCATGCATCACAGCACATGATGTCACAATGTGCGACATTGCACGTGACATAACTGGAAGTGACATCAGATATTAAGACCTCATACATGTTTATTATGAGATTTAACACATGAGATTTGGTGTCAGGTTTGTGGTGCAACCCGATCAAAAATCTGGACCTCAACTAATATATTTATTATTTTAAACACTATCTCAAAGAGATTGGCAACAAGGAGAAGTGTGACAGTAGATCTGTTCAGCTTAATTGGTTCCAAAGTCTGCCTTTTAAAATATTTTATGGGTTAAGGCATCTGCTGTAAAGGTGCCCAGTAAATCTCGGAATAGTAAGAGAACTCTAGAGGTGAACGCGTTTGTTGGAGAGAATTATTTTTGTGAAGTCCCAGATTTGAATCAAAGTAGCATAGTGGGTTAATGTGTGATCTGGCATGCATAATGGGAAGCTAGAGTACTCACTATCTTGTTTCCTTAGTTATGTTGCTTTTACTTATTTTACTCTTCTTTATATTTTGATGATGTTGTTGCCTACCATTCTGCTGCCTTCCTTTGTGTGGCTACATAAAGAAGACAGACTAACATAAGAAATGATTTAAGGTAGTCTATCCCACAGTGCATCTAGCGTATCCCACTAGCAAAAGGTGTGAAAAGGGCTCACGTACGAGACTTTTTTACAATCGCAAACCCTGTGAATCACAACATTGAATGCATGTGTGAAGTAAGGGAGTTGTGAACAGAGAATTTTAAGGATAATGTGGATCAATTATGTCACTATAGGAATGGTTCTATAGGTTTGTCGGATTAACAGTTCTCTGGATAGTTCTTTGCATGTACAAGAGTTAGTGTGCGTTTGTTGTGAACAGAGTATTTTAGAATGATCTGGAGAATTCACTTACCGTAATGTTCTGGATCTGAGATTTGAGATTGCAGGAGGCTGGGTGTGCAGTGAAGGAGAGAGCACAGGGAGGAGAGATTGCAGGGCTAAAGCACTGCAGTCGAAGGATACCACAGGAGGCTGATGGCCCAGAAGGAGCATCAAGAGGAGAGGGTGCATACGAGCAATGTAAAGGTGTCAAACGATAGCACAGGAGACTTCTGTCATAGAAAGGGCTGGAACCGAGGAAACACAGGCAGCACAAGGGGTTGGCTGTCTAGGAACTAGGTGGAAATAATGGAGAGCCTAAAAACAGTAGGGCCTGGCAGGAGGGAAGATAGAGGCTGGGGCTCGAGAGGAGCCAGGGCAGAGGGAGATGGGTAGCCTTGTCAGACAAACTAACAGCTATGTGGTTATACTGAATAAGACGTTCTCCACATCATTAACATATGAAATCTCCTTATTGATGTAATGACTACACTTCCACAATTGCTTTATTAACCTTCTTGCTTTCTCAAATATTCTTGTAAATGCCCCATTTGCCCACTCTTTTTTCAAACTTTTCTCAGGGAAGAACCCCCCGCCTCACCACCACCTGTCCTAATGAATTTCAGGCCCGTTCGCTGGCTCACCACTGGGCACTCATCACAAACATTTATGCCCACCACTTTCAAATGTCACCAGCGGCCACTGCTCCTGTGGAGCCCAGGGCATGGCAAACTGTTTTTGTTTATGGGCCCCTGTCACCTCACTAGTGGCCAAGCTCTGGGGGGTGGAGGTTTCATTTTGGCTAATGTCACCCAGGTGCATCCAATATGCAAACGCAGGTATTTAAGTTTCACTCCGGCACACAACAGATGCAGTGAAAGGTTCTCTCAACCTAATATAAACTTATTTTGACTTGTGCTTGTGTTGGTTGTCTGTTTACTTATGTAATATACAGTGCGACCTCCTGTGATGTGTCTGTAAAATGTACCTTTTGTCCCAAATTTGTCCTGAATTCTGACCCACTGTCCTGAATTTTTGTCCTGAATTTTGGCCCTTCGTCCTGAATGTTTACACTCACTGTCCTGAATTTGCACCCATGCCAGTTGGTCACCCTACTTATAGGGATCAGAAAAAAGTGAGAAACAGATGGGGGCGACTTAGAAGGGGGAGAAAAGGGAAAGCAGAGATAGGGGTAGAGAAGGAATGATGGAGGGAGGCGGAGCTCTTGGGTAGGAATCGCAGAAGCTAAAGTGTAATTGAGAGACGGTTGGTGGAGAGGCAAAGGTGAAAGTATTGAAGAAGAAAAAGTGACGAGAGAGAATTAAAGAGGAGGGAAAAGAGTTGGCAGAGCAGAAGGGTTAACGCAGAACAATGAGAGCTAAGGAATGGAGATAAAAAGGGAAAAGAGAAGGAAGGTGGGGAGACAACTCTGAAGGAAGGCGGAGAGGATAAGTATAGAAAAGAGCGAGGAGGAAGAAGAGAGCATCAAGCCTGGGAAGAGTTATGGTAGAGGGGTAAAAGGGCAAGCAGAATTTGAGGGTAGAGAAAATGCTCAGGTGAGAAGTGGGTAGCAAGAGACAAGAAGCGGGGAAGAGAATGGGTGAAATAAGAGGAAAAGGAGTAGGAGGGGTAGAGAGAGGGTAGAGGAAGGAGAGATGGGGGAGAGAGGTAAAAGGAAGGGCGAGAGGAAGAGGGAGGAATGACTGCATATTCAAATCAATAGACATTGGAATCTAGAGCCCACATTTCCTACAGGTTCGTATTTCTGAATGAAATGCATTAAATTTATATTGTACAGAATAAATCGGGGAGCTGCACACAGGAAAGAAACGGTGATTTTGGCACTAGATATTTGCAGGCTGTGAATAAACTGGGAGATTTTGGGGCTAGATTCTGTCTCTGGTAGGACTTTTATTGTATCTGGAGGTAGACATGAGGCGGAAAGGTTGCAGACAAATTAATTCTGTTTTCATTCAAAAGTATGGTACGGTCTTCTACCCTGTACTGAGGGCTGTCCAAGAATCTGTTGAAACATGTTGCAATTTAGTTCACCGTATGCGCATAAGGTGCCTCAACTCCCAAGAGACTCTATTATTAATGAGGACCTATATAACAACGGTGTTTATACTGTATACTTGCGTCACATATTCAGGCTGAAGACTTCACTGGCCGCCATGGGGAGGCACCTTTGTTTCATTAGGTGAGCACCACGCATTGTCCGGGCTCTTAGTTGTTTATCTGGAAAACTCAATGATAGACAATAGTGCCCCGGCTGTGTGTCCATAGGCAAAGCAAAGCTAGCAGGGCATCAGAAAAAAAACACATTGCGAAAGGCAAAATAGTTTAAACATAAAGCGCAGTGTCCATGAAGCAAGCGCTGCACTTAGATTTTAAGATAAAAAGCCAAAACATAAAGCGCGCTGTCCCTGAAGCAAGCACTGCACTCAGCTTTTAAGCTAAAAAAGAAAAAAAAAGCCTGAAACAAAGTACGATGTCACTGAAGCGGGCCCTGTGCTGAGCATTAAAGTAAAAAAATAAAATAAAACAAAATGGCGGCGCTGAAGCAGCGAATGGAGAGGGGGTTGTTTTTTTCGACCTACTTCTGTAGTATGAGGCGGATGGGGGGAAAGGCTTATAACGCAAAGCAGAAAGGAAACGTCAAACTAAGCAAACAGTGACCAGAGGAAAGCAACATTTATAAAAAAGAGTTCTTGCAAACAACACATAAAGAATGGTTGCACATGGAAACTGTAATTGGCCGGTACTCCTCACCCTTGAACGGAAGTGAGGTACCGGCAGCAGGAACGAATCAGGAGGAAGGAAAGAAGAACGATGCTGCTCTGAGCTTAAGGTAAGAAGCAGGCGGGGAATAGAGTAGTAGTATTGACCACAGTAGGTCTTGCAAACAGCGCATGCACGCTGCCCAGCCTCGACCTAAAAACTGATCTCTTAGTGTCCAACAAACGGTAAAGGACTTGCCAAACTCTGTCTTATGACACAAAAAGACAACTGCTGCTTCTAGCCCAATTTGTTTAGTGTACGGTTTGCCACCTCCTCTAAAAATGTAATATAGGTAAAAAGGTTAAAAATGTAATATAGGTAAAATAGTTAAATAATCCACTTCAACCTTGTCCAGCAATATTCATGACTCCATCATTCACACCAGCCACCAAAATATCCCTATCCTTCTCATCTGACTGTTAGCAATACTCACTCACATAGTCACCAAACACCTTGTCAAATAAGAAGTGACACTCACGTCCACCTGGCCACCATTTGATTGAGGTTATAGTGGGGCTGTTGAGGATGAATTCCTGCGTTGATGGGTCGTACGTGGAGGTTGTCTCAAGGCCGCGAATGTGGGTCCCTATGAGTAAAAACATGTTAGGCACACATTGTGAAAGCTCCTGGTTTTGTGAATGAGAGTCCGACATAAAGTAAGGAAACAAACAGAGAGAAATGTCCTCCCCCACTAAGAAAAGGAGCCAACAGATTCCATTCATCCACCTCCAGCCTATCTGTTCCAGAAGTCACCACCTTGAAGGGCCATACAGAAAATAGGAACTGGAAGTAATTTATCCAGAAGCAAGAGGAATAACAGCAATGAAGTAAAACTTTGAAAGCAGACCAAGAAACCAGAGGTGGACATGTGCCACTATGTTGATTGAGCTGCAACCTCCAGTTAGGGTGTGGGAGGTCTTTCCCAGACACAGCAGTCACTGCCACTCCTTTACATAGATGTATGTGGATAGGTTAGGAACAGCGGCACTGACATTACTTTACAATTTGGCTTTAGCAACAAGCTGGTGTCTATCTCCCTACTTGTTTTAGGTGAACAAAGTAGCTAGGATCCGCCGCATGCGGGGAGAAATCTTCTAAAAAGAGAAAAGAATGTCTGTTGTTCCACTCTTGAATGCAATGAAATGCATAATAAATGCTTACGCCTGCTAGAAACTATGTACATCTCAGAATGGTGAACAGCTGTGATGACTGCAGCGTCTACCCTCGTTGTCTCCTGAATGAACTGCTGTTTTTAATAACATCCACAAAGATTTGCTGGGTGTGATAAAGAGGCCAAGGAGAAAAAGGATAGCCATGCAATGTACTTAAAGGGCACTGAAGAAAAGATAAAAAGGTTCAAAAAGTCACTAATCGCTTTGTTAGACTAGTGGCAGGCTGTTTGAAGCTCAGCCCATTTCCCAAGTTCAGTAGCAATGAACAAAGCACCCAAGATATGCTTCAAACGATTAATGTCAGATGCAAACTTTATATGCTCTGTGGTTTCTTTGTGGCACTGCTGTCACCTTGCTTCCTTAGTTTGTACCGCTGATGTCAGTTTATTGTTTTTCCCCCTTTTTCATTCCCTCAAAGAGGGTATACAATTTTG